>NW_028232751.1:34849264-36230301 GCF_057557595.1 Rhyacophila brunnea
TACTTATCGGCACCTGGATAATGTGCAATTATTATTGCAAATGTAATTATAAACTACATTGTAATTATTAGATTGGGCCTGGACTCGTTTATATTGTATGCACTTGTCTTATTTAACATGCATTCCGCACGCACGTCCATAAAACGCTGCCACTGAGATCTTCCTTTTACGCTAAGAATGCTTATATTAGAATACTGCAGTCAGTTTCTAAATAAAATCTCACAAGATACAATCATGATACTTGTATGACCTTATGAAGGTTCATACCCCGACTAGGATCAAAAATGGTGAAAAATAATCAAATTAGTAAAATAAACCTAGATCTAAAAGTTTATTAAAAAAATTGGTGTGTGTAGGTACTGATATACACGCGTTAGAAGTTATATTTCTTTAGAATAAGTATAAAATACGATAAAATATATTTAATACAATCAATAAAGTTTTGATTAAAAAGCATAATCAAATTATAATGATATGTATTTATACACAGTTGTTGTTGTTAAATAAAATTATTATAAATAATTTCAAAATGGTAATATTAGTTTTAATCATTCCATAAATTATGTAATAGTATTTCTAATCTATTTCCCATGATGGCATCTTTGAAAATTGTAAACATCATCTGACGTTTACGACGTTTTAATGGGGGACTAGACTCCAGTGTTACCATATCGGGAAAAATCACGAGCTCTAAAAATCACTTATTCGCTAATTGCAGAGACATTAAATTAAGTATATTAATTATGTTTTTATAGTTATTGAATTTATTTTGTATGGTTTTCATATTTTTGTCATCGTTTAACGATTACAAAATAATTTACCCATATAATGGGAAGAGGAAATTTTAAATATGGTATTATTGTCAATAGAAATTTTTTTTTTATGCTATTATGCTATTTACGATGAGGTGAACCATACGCGACGACGTCATTTCCACTTCCGTAACGGTTTCTCAATTTCACTACGTCCCAAAAGAAGTAGGTATAACTTCGAAAATTGTTTTCAGATATGAGCTAACATAATATTAAATAATTATATAGTCTTGTCATTTATAGTATATTATAAATATCAGTAACAATGCAACAATCTTGCTAAAAATATTTTAATAATAATTTATTTATAGAGTTCATTTATATTAAACCTACGTACATTAATTAAAGTGATATCAGTAATTGACAGATGTAATAGTGTATACATTTGGTGTTATCAGTGAATTGTTGCTGGAGAGATGCTGGCTCCTCCTCATTCGCCCTTGCCTCCCAGATATACTCTTCGTGGTCTGTTGACTGGAGAGACGATCTTCGGAGACGACGGAGAAAGGTTGGTTTTTGTTTATTTAGCTTGAGACCTTCCTGTGGGTCTATTCAATACGCAAGGCCGCTAAAGTGATAAAGTGATAGTATTTACGGCAAACTAGGGTAGGTTTTTATGGAGTTCTTAGCACTTATTGTAACAATTACAATAAATTTGTTGGTATTGTTGCAATAAGTGCTATATTTGACCAGTGCGTCTCTTGGTTGTGATAAAATTTAGAGCGAGAGAGAGACAGTTTTGACTTACTACAACAATTATAATACCTCAATACATAGTTTGCAATAAATACTATCACGTTATCACTTTAGCGGCCTTGTATATAGAATAGACCCGAGATCAGGAATCCTGATATGGTGGGATTCCATATTATTTATACATTATATACATATATCGATAGGAAAACGTCAAATCACAGCACTAAAAGCAAAAGATGGTTCTATCGTCAGAAATTGGGAACACTTGTTAAGCCGAGTTGAAGAGTTCTACAGCGATCTCTACAGTGATGACACTGACAATACGACTATAGACTTAGATCTTCAGAGAAATGGAAATTCGGAAGACCATACTCCCGAAATTACATCCTGGGAAGTAACCCATGCTTTAAATTACATGAAAAGTGGGAAAGCCCCCGGGGAAGACGGTTTAACGATAGATATCCTCAAAAAAGCAGGAAAGGATGCAAATGAAGTACTTGCACAATTGTTCACAGCCTGCATATGCAAAGAGGATGTCCCAGAGGTATGGAAAAATGCCAGCATTGTCATTCTTCACAAAAAAGGTGACAGAGAAGACCTAGCAAATTATCGTCCAATAAGTCTACTCCCTATTCTCTACAAGACGTTCACAAAAATTCTCTCAAACCGTCTGCAAAATGTACTAGACGAGAACCAACCGAGAGAACAAGCCGGATTTAGAGGAGGATACAGCACTATGGACCATATCCAAGTCGTCAGAGAAATCATAGAGCGGTACCAGGAATACAAACTGCCACTATGCATGGGTTTTATAGACTATGAGAAGGCGTTTGATTCGATAAAGAAATGTTCAATACTCGACGCACTCAGAAAACAAGGAATCCCTGGACGCTATATAAATATTTTCAATAATATATACAGTAGCGCAACAGCATCTGTAATTCTCCATAAACCATCGCGCAGATTTCCTATCAGCAAAGGAGTCCGACAAGGTGATACAATCTCACCTAAACTATTTACAGCTACCCTTGAAGACTTATTCAGGCAACTTGACTGGAATGACAAAGGGATCCCCATAAATGGAGAATACCTGAGTCATCTGCGCTTTGCCGATGACATAGTAATTTTCTCGCAAGACTCAGAAGACCTCCAAAGCAGAATGCAGGAACTCGCTGAAGTAAGCAACAAAGTAGGTTTGAAAATAAATGTAACAAAGACGAAAGTCATGTTCAACTGCTTTGCAGGCCAAAAAGAGATCCTCATCAATGGCACTCAGCTCGAACAGGTGAAAAGCTACATCTATCTGGGACAACAAGTATCTATAGATGGATGTATATTTGATGAAATTGTTCGCAGAGTAAAGCTAGGCTGGAGTGCTTTTGGCCGCCTGAATAATGTCTTCAAAAGTGACCTTCCACTGTGCCTAAAGCGCAAAGTGTTCAACCAGTGTGTGCTTCCCGTGATGACATATGCGTGTGAAACATGGACCCTAAGTAAAAGAGAAATCCAGAAACTTAGAGTAGCACAACGTGGTATGGAGAGGTGCATGCTGGGCATAACGCGAAAGGACAAAAAGAGAAATGAGTGGATAAGGAAGCAGACAAGGGTTTGCGATGTAATAGAGTTTATTAAAAGCCTTAAATGGAGATGGGCTGGACACATAGCTCGAAGAAGAGACAATCGTTGGACAAATCTAGTCATCCAGTGGTATCCAAGAAGTACAAAACGTCCACAAGGTAGACCTAGAGGCCGCTGGATCGATGAAATGATAAAGTTCTGCGGAAGTACGTGGCAACGCAATGCACAGGACCGAGAGAAGTGGAAGCAACTTGAAGAGGCCTTCATCCAGCAGTGGATAGATTCAGGCTGATGATGATGATGAATAGAGGGGTTAACATTACGAAACATAATCGCAATGAGTGTTTTGGTATATTGTGTAAAAAATTGGTAACTTTACAATGTCTTCAAAATTATAAGTTAATTACAAACTTCAATATAAAGTTTCACCGATTATTTATTAAATATTGATGGGATTTAATGGATCTATCAACAAAATTAAAGTTTTGATAAATAATGCAGTGACCACGGAGATTTAATGAAACTGAATATGGAGAGATTTAAAATAATAAAATTATATGGTACATATAGAACTGTTGTACCTATGATGTGAAAGGGTGTCATCAAAAAATACATTAATTTTTTCTGTGATAATATCATATAATATTAATAATTTATTTATTTAGAAAAGAGTATTATGGCATTACAGCGATTGGCCAATGCGCCATAATATTTTATATAATAAATAAAAATTATTAAAATGACTTAATTGCAAATAACAACCAATATAACAAGAAAGTATGTGCTTGTGTAGATATTAAAGTAAAATGATAAATACAATTATTATAAATTTAACCTATTTAACACGTCCACAAACATGATATCTATATATATAAAAATTAATATTTGTATGTATGTCCCGTATGCGCTCCTATACCATTCATCCGATTGCGATGAAACTTTGGTGAATTGTTGTGTGCACACCCGCGGAGTTTCTGAATTAGAAAAACCATCTTCTTCTTCTTATTCATTCTATCTTTTTTATTCGTACGGTTCTTATACCATTCGTGCGATTGCAATGTAACTTTTGTCAGTTGTTGTGCGCACACTCGCAAAAATTTCTGAAGTAGTACAACCATCTTCTTATTCTTCTATTCTAGCTTCTATTCGTATGCGTTCCTATACCATTCATCCGATTGCAATGAAACTTTGGTGAGTTGTTGTGCGCAAGCCCAAAAAGGATTCTGGATTAGCACAACCATCTTCTTCTTCTTCATTCTATCTTCTTTTATTCGTATGGTTCCTATACCGTTCATCTGATTGCAACGAAACTTCTGTGAGTTGTTGTGTGCACACCCGCGGAGGTTTCTAAATTAGAAAAACCATCTTCTTATTCATTCTATCTTTTTTTTTATTCGTATGGTTCCTATACCATTAATCCGATTGCGATGAAACTTTCGTAAGTTGTTGTACGCTCACCCGCAAAGGTTTCTGAATTAGTAGGAACAACCATCTTTATCTTCTTCTTCTTCTTCTTCTTCTTCTATTCTATCTTCTTTTATTCATGTGCGTTCCTATACCATTCATCCGATTGCAGTGAAACTTTGGTGAGTTATTGTGCGGACGCCCGCGAAGGGTTCTGGATTAGTACAGCTATCTTTTTCTTCTTCTATTCTATATTCTTCTATTCGTATGCGTTCTTATACCAAATTTGGAAAATCTTGTCACATGAATAGCTGTAAAATTAAATCACAAACACTTTATTTCTTTGAGTGGCATTGTAACGCATGCTGGGTACTCGCTAGTAGTTAATAAAAAATAAATCAACCTTTATTGTGTCATCAAATAAGTTAATCGCACGATACACAGTGTCTCAAAACATCACATCCGTCCTGCGATGGGGTATTATGAAGACTGTAGACTGTAGAGTTCCGAGTGATATTGGTGGGACATGCAAATTAATATTTGCCAGTGTACACGGATTGTAAATGAACCAACGAGAAATAAAAAAGAAATGCTAAAAAAAGAGCAATCACTCTTCAGATGGACAAGGATTGCATTGATAGGTTACCCAGAAGAAAACTAGTCGGAATATTCGTTTTATTAAGTATCACTATCATAAAAAAAAAAATGCGCATGTCCTTAAGTAGAGAAATCTAAGAATTCTATTGTGGACTCGATCCAATGGACCTGTTAGGACATAAACATATTTTACTTACAAAGTTTACAGGTTGACAATATGCTTAATTTTAACATATTTACGACACGTCTCTTTCCATAACATTGTTTATTCTTAAATATGTATGTAATGGTCAATATTTTTATCTTTATTTGTTTTAACTTGCTTATAGAATATTGACTACCTTAATTTCAAATATTGATAATATTGATGTCACGTAAAAGCACCCTGTGATCCAGAGACATATCGGAACTAAGCACAATCTATTTATTTACTGTATTATACTTTAGATTGTAGTTCCAAATTTTGATTAGAGGAAACGACACATTTTTTACTAAACTCAAAATGCAAATCCTATAGCCATATGAATATCCAAAATGCATAAAATTAAATCAATTCGAGTCTACAATTTAATTAAAATATAATTTTCTGATATGTAAAGGTGTAATAAGTCAAGGAGCCGGCCCTGATTGCACTAAAAATAACCTCCTTGGGTGCCAAAACTGCTCAGTAGGCCACTGGGGACAGGACATTTCCAATTGCGGAGATAAAGTTTACTCCTGCTATTTGTTTGATCTTTGATTTTAGTGGGCGAGTAGGCAGTTGTTTTAACGTCAGACGTTATATATTTATGTTTTTCATTTCTATATTTGTCAGACCCATCTAGCTCTGTTTTATATAGTTGGATTAGGATTTTTTATTATTGAAACTTTTCCCCAGTTCTCTCACAACACAGGCGACATATTATTATATAATAATATGGTTTTGAGGTTTAGTGCAGGATATTACAAGTATCAAGATATGTAGGATGAATTGAACAAATATAGAATCAATAAATAGAAAACATTACTTTTACTACATACTAAATAATATATCGGGGGTACTAAGATAAATGAGCGTTAGGTACGATATGTAGAAAATTAGTCATCGATCGAATTAGATTATTTATAAGCCATTTTTAAGCATGTGTTTTGCTACATATCAGCTAAGACCTATTTTTTAGCTGAGTGGTTAGTGACTGCTGGGCTTTTCAGTGAACTGTAAATTTTGTATGAGTGTGATGGAATAATTTGAATGCTGATGGGGGATTATATTAAGGATGACAGGCACTGGCCTTTTATGCTATTGAGACTGGCTCTGTGAATTGGTTGGGTCACTCATGGTCGCACTAGCACTCTCGCATAGTATTGCTTATGGGGTCACTCGGTGCGTGGCACATAATAGTCAAAAATGGTTTAGGTTTATAAGCTTACGGTTGATAGATGACTGTGCAAGTGCATTGAATTACTCGTTAACAACGGTCTAGCTATAACAAGCCTAGATGCACTCGTTGTCTTGAGGTAACTAAATATTTTTCAATCATAGTCGACTATGATCCGTAACTGAGTTGCGCTTGGACTTGCGACAATACTGAGGATTTGGGGTAGGATGGAAATATAGGGATGAGGGCGACCATAATTAGCCCAACCAGTGACTAATATAATATTCTGGTATAATAAATAACATTGTTTTCCTGTAAAGTTGCAAATAATTGACACGGGTGATTTATTTGTTAACCAATGTCGTTATATAAATTGACAAAAATGATATTTATATTTACATACATTTTAAAAGATATTTTTAAGTATATTAAAATCTACATGCCGAATACTGTTTGTATAATAAAAAACATCGTTTTTTGAATATTTTGAGTCATTTTTGACTAATTTCACCATGCCCGATCCAAATAGAATTATATGGGCCTCCACGGGGTGGAGGTTTTTATTAACATATTTTTGTTTTTACGGGAAAATAGATGTTAGACACTTAACCTATTAAGTCCATACTTTGACTCCAAACACAATGTGTGTATTTTCCAGACCCAGGACTCGAGCCTGGAATCCACTACATTATACGCTGACGCATAGGCTACACTGATATCGTGGACGTAACAATATAACGATGTGAGTGTTCTAAAATGGAGTAGTAAGGTGAAAAAAAAATGGTAAACTCTTACCTATACATAGTAATTAAATAAAATATTGACATAATGTAATATAATATATTCTAAATAGTTACAACATTTATAATTATGTTCCGTGGTGAAACAGGTCATCCTTCTCATGATATTTTTTAAGAATTTCCTATCAAATATTATGCGGTGTAAATTTTCCGATATTCCAGAACTTGCTCTCAAATGAATGTTTATAATTCTGTTGAATTATTATAAGTCATTTATTTTAATTACTTTCAATCTTTTTCTTTCCATAATTCAGTGAGAATTGAACATGAAAATATTGTACGCTCAACATCAGCATTGTGTATACTTACAAAGGCAAAAAATAATATTTTGAGATTTGTTTAAAAATTTAGTCTAATTTTATTGAGTCAATTTATCATTATTTATAGAATTTGTTATTTTTTTTTAATGTTTTCAAGTTGAAACATTAATAAAAAATAGCGATATCAAAACCATTCTGATGTAAATACGATAATGATGGTATAATTTCCTTCCAATTCAGACGATTAGTAAAACTCACCCACTGAAAATCATAAAATTCTTCAGCAAACAACATTATAAAAATATTTAAATTTGAAGAAACACCTGCCAAACGTCCTCGGATAGTCTTAGAAAAATGTCATTATAGGGAAAGTAACCGTAAATAAGCGGTAGCAAAGTTTTGGCACATCCAGAAATTTTGATGGCCGGTTTGGCAAGATCGTAACGAAAACGAATAATCAGCCGCAAACTTGAAATATCGCAGAATTTCAGAGGCCAGCTATCTGAATATTTCAAAACTGGAAGGTGAAGATGATATGTAGAAACGAACGCTAAACCGACGACGAGGGTGATGTTACAGACAGGAAAAATGCGCGGACCGTAAAAAGTTTTAAGCACAGTTTTTGAAAGATGATTGAAATGTTTATTTTACAACGTTTTTATTAGGTCGTATTCTTATTTGTCCGGTGGTTGTTTGTCCGGTGGTTGTTTATCCAGTACAAATCTTGCAATCGATTTTTAACTAACTTCCCGACTAGCTAGACATTTAAAACTTTTAGAATATATCAGAACACGATGCCAATGCATTTTTTTTAAATACTTTTAGCCATCTTTAAGTAGAATTAAATTCATTTATAGTTAATTCTGTTTTGTATGAAAAGTTATTTCAGAAAAAATCCGTAATCCAATCCATTATTATTGGTTGCTAGGAAATTATTAATATATACGTGCGTTACTATGGAGATCAATATGAGTGTCAAAATGACATTTCAGTATTATTTCTATCAAATACATTTTTTTTGATCGTTTAAGCTAGTCAAGTCAAGTTTATATGATTCAACAGAAAGTTTAAAAACGTTGTATATAAAAAGTTCTTTTTATCTTGTAATTATTTAGGTTGATATCATTGAGGATTTATTTAGGATTTAGATTTTTAAAAAAATCCCTTGAATACTGAATGACATACTAAGTACTACATTTTTTTTTTAGTTTTTTGGTCAGTGCCAAAAAAGTTAAGCATACAAATGTTTGCTACTTGGTTGCTTGGTGATAATGATTGGGATATCACCAAATGCCACGAGGAGTACGAACTAAAATAGGGTGATGTACTTTTATTATCCAATGTGGCTTTATTGCGTATTTTCCTAACCATTGCGTTATGAAGGTAGACATAGAATGTTTTTTTTTATATTTAGTCTTATAGACTGATGGTACCCTAATTATTGTAATATATCCACCTAATAGGAAATACTTGAACGATGAGTATAACAACTAAATAGCTACTATTTAGATACTTGAGTCAGTTTTTATTTTATGTGAAATAAAAATATAGTAAGTAATTATTGGATTAACAAAAAAGTTATCGTTCCAAACAATTATCGCAATTAAAGGAACGCTTAATATATTTAATCGAATTGATCAATTGCTTGAAAGAAATAATAGGTTTGACATTTTTTACGTAATAATGAATAATTATTAGTGATATTAATGAATCTATTATTTTACTGTATTGTAAGGAAAATTATGAAAATGTTTTAATTTATTGCCATCTATCTATTGACCAACAAAATGTTGGTTTTATAAATATTTTCCCTTCGTTATCCAGTTTCACAACCGTTTATTTTGACCGTGTTCAAGTTCTACGGTGTGTTTCATAGATGGTTTTGTACTTCAACACGTAGAAATCTGAGTATTTTTCTCGGTCGTTATATAATAATAAGTGAAAAAAATCTTATTATGACGATTTGACCATAATTTTATATTTTATAAACCTTAATTTGGTTTAAATAATAAAGTTTTTTTCAGAAAAATCGATGTTTTTTAAATCAAATAAACAATATATTAAAATAATAAATGGTTTACGCATTCAATATAATTTATTTTGTTGTGACGTGTTTATTATTTTTCATTGTTTTGTTTATGGATATGTACTGAATATTTAAAATACTTACTTCAAAACGTATACACTTAGATTAAATCATTTATATTATATCGCTGGATGATCTTAATAACAACACATCCCCTATTAATATGTATTTATCGTTTTATTTATTACATTTGGTTTATGATAAAACATTAAACTTGTTGAGAGTAACAATGAAAGAATTTAATTATTTAGCAAGTTAATAAGAATAAATTTGTTTTACGTTATTAAATATTGATTAATTATTATATTATATATAAGAGATATTTAGCCTACGAGTTCATCCGCAGGAAATATGGACAGAAATACAATATAATGCATACAATAAAATAAACTGATTCGATTTCCTAAACCTTATCTAGTGCGTTATTTTATAGAAGTTTTAACTGAAACAAGTAATTGAGATGGAAGTCTACTAAATTACAAACAATGTAATCTATAAGTTGTCCAGTTTCATCAATATTGGCTTAGTAATTTATCAGTTATAAGGAACAAACTAATAGATGTTCCTATTTTATAATCGGTAAAATTCGTTTGCCATATTTTTTTTAATTATTAGGAATCGAGATAATTTTTTAATATAATTTTTCATTCTATAAAATCATCAGGTGCACACTACTTATATTTGCACAATGATTTCTAAATTATGGTTAGTACTTGGTACAGTATAAATTCAGAAAATATATATATAAATAAATATATGTATATATATAATATATATCTATGTATCATAACTGATTATTACACTATTTTGATGATGTTAATTCACTGTGGAATGTTAATTCACGGTGGAATGGTGGAATATTATAATCAAATATCATAAACGTGAAAGGTTTATTTTCAAATACATTTCATTGTATGTTATTAATTCAAATTCAAAATGCATTATTTTTGGAAATTTGAAACTATTGTACATTGACATTAATGGTATATTATTTTTATTTAAAGCTTGAACGCATGTGGTGCATAGTTTAATATTTGCTTCAGATATATTAGGTATAATCTTGGTTTAAATTTTTTCATGTCCGATGGAAGTTTTAAATCGTCTTTGAACACGCATGTCCAAATGAATTATTGAAGATTTTTTTTAAATTCATCATGAGTACTTCTGAATCAATTATAACCGCTGTATGGCTAAGATGAGTTTTGGTCCATAGCAACTTGATGTATCTGTGACGTGTCAATTGGTTGTTGGTTTTTTCTCTGAGCTCGAAACCGTTGATGTTCGTGGAGCAGTTTGCAATGTTGTATGACAATAAATTATTATGAAACGTAGAAGATCCGTGATTTAATGACTCATTTTCATTCAAAGCCATTTTAATGTTTTTCTTTCGTAGTCTATAAAGTTGCATGCGTCCCGCTGCTGTCATGACTTTTTGAATTTGTACTTCTACTCCTGGTTGAGGTTGAGCTGCAATTTCAGATTTTTTCGCAATCGATAGTGCCAAAAATTTTCTGCGTTAATCTTCGGCATCGCAAAAATTAGCATAAAATAGGGCCGCTTATTGGAGTGGTGCTGGGTTATTTCTATACACTTTAACTTATATCACTAAATAAATTATACATGTGGTTATTTCTCATTGCTTTTATTTTATTTTGGCCAACAATCATAAATTCGTTACCTAGACAACGGAACAATAACTATCAAACTTGCGTTTGTATACAGCTGACAGATTCGCAGCTATTTTCATACTATCGTAATGGTGTGCGCGCGCAGCTCTCAATTTCACTCTCGTCCCAAAAGAAGTATAATAATTAATTAATAATAATAATTAGAAATAAACTTTCTTGAGTTTGCTTCATGATAATGAAAGTAGGGGCTGACATAATAATAGCCTGAAGGCAAAGTTTCTCGTTTCCGATGTATTGGATATTATTTTCTGTAAACATACCTATTAGTCTAGTAAAACTGCATCATTTGATGTATTTGAAGTATTGTTGATTGGTTTATACAGTGCTGTAAATTGATTGTAAACTATATGAAAACCATTTATCTAGTGTAGACGTATCCAACGTAATAAAAATGTTCAGTAGACACAACCATAGCCAGAATCAAATTAATATAGAGATAAATAGGTCCATTAAATGGAAAAAAGCCCAGGGGGTTGAAAAAAATAGTTTATTTAATAAAATTATGTAAAGTTTGAGGCTTTCACGGTTGTTTGTTATCGTAATAGATTTTTGGGTTTTCACCGCGTGTTCTTGATATTACTTTTATCGACATTTCGGGCTCATTGTAGAGGCCATTCTTAAGAGATAATCTGTTGATGAAGTGTACTGTAGGTGTATGAATGCGAAAGCCGATGTTAATAATGTCAAAAAGGATCCGATTAGCTGAGAGCAAATGTTGCTCAGAGTAAAACAGTGCAATTGTTACATTAAAAAAAATAGTTGGCGTGAGGAAAAGTCTTTTTACAGATTGCCACTAATTAAAAATCATTTATTCAACATTATCACAGCATTTATTAGGTTAACTTTCTTTAATTGTTTTCAATTGAGTCCGAAACATTCAATTTATTATATTATATTTAAAAAAATATTGTTTGTGCTTTTTCGGACAAGAAGCGGACATGATATTTTAATATGATTGTTATAGGTTAGAATGCGTACTAATGTTGATGAGACATTTATATTTTCATAAGATTTTGAGGAACTGCTTTCCACTGAAATAACCAGCTCTTATTGAACATATTAAGTAAACAGATTATAAGTCTTTCTCTTAAGCGGTGTCCACATTGGCAACAAGTTGCTGGCAACCTCATTAAATTTAGTTTAAAATAATTTATGGTCATATAAATTATGATAATGAGTGTCAAATGTAATGTAGTTGCCAATGTGGATATGGCATTATGCCATATCCACATTGCTAAGCCGTACATATTTTTATAATAGAAGTTTCTATTTTCAATACGATTGCTATAATAGATAACTAACTGAAATTAATGGGATTTAAGAAATTAGAGGTAATACAAATTATTAGTTACTAATAATATATTTTATTTCTAACTAAAATTTATTTAAAATGAAATATATTATGTACTAACATTATTATGTACAAATGTATAACCATATATAAGTAGTGCACATGTACCGAAAACATTAAAGTCTTGTGAAAAAATAGCTGCTAACACTATTTTATCGAAAAGGGCAGCGTCTGAAACTTTTCCAGCTGTTACCCTTTCTAAGTGTCAAACCATGAAAAGGATTTCTCGCGTTCCAGCACAAAAAAGCACTTAGGTTAGGTATGCATTTACCATTCTTAAAGTGTTTTAAGAAAACCCCATCTTTTACGAGACGATTAGATATCAAACTTATTTTTAAAGTGAAAAGCAACTGAAAACATCCAAAACATGATAGATGTTTCACTAATGCTATCACACTACACATACCAAATTTACTCAATGTTAATCAGATTATAAAAGTCTTATAAATAGTCTATAAACTAATATAGACTCTGAAACCTCGAATCCCGGAACTATTCTTGAGTAGCTACCGAACATGTCAAGCTTGCAATATAGGATGGATCACTTATTTTATGCAAGGTATGCACACTAAAATGCAAATTAAAATTGAGGAAAATAGTGTTGCCTTTCCTAACTTATATAATAAAAAAAAACGTCAAAAATGTCAAAATGATATGCATTTGAGACACCTTTAACTCATTTAGTGCTAACAACACGACTGGCGCGTTTGCATTAGTTGAGTTTGTAATAATTATATTGTTATTATATACTATAAAACTAGTCAAGGACTACCAATATACTATATTAAATATATAAGTAAGTCTACCATAAGTGTATATTATTCTTATCTGAAATATTATGTAAATTCGAGCAGAAAATGCGACCTCAGCTTTTGTGGGGTAAAAGTATGCTGAAATTGTAAAAAATATTTTCTTGGCAGAAATTTAATACAAGATTTATTCATAAGTAATATTTTGCCAAATAATTGACGTTCTAATATCAAAATATATCTTATGGTAATTTGAAGATATTAGAAGAGTAATAAAAAAAATGTAATTCATCAAAATATTCTGACATGAATTTGACCTTGGCTCAAATTTAATACAACATACTATTATCGGGTGACATATTATACGCCAATTACCGTATTCGATTTTTTATATTAAAACTGTCACTAAACGCTTTTGTCGATTCGTATTACTTTTATAAATCGTGGCTTGGTTTTAAAGTTGTTTTGAAGTGGATGCTAAGGCTTTATTTATTTTAGAAGTTACTGAATTTGGCAAAGGAAATCATTTAAATTTCACTGAATAATACTTTTTTAACAATGAAACATTCACCACACTATGTTTGACTATGGCCGACGGCCAAGTTTTATAATCTATGTACCGTACCTACTTAAGTATTTAAGTTAGTTCAATATAGTTATGGTTTATATCATGTTTATGAGTGTTTGGCGGTTTCATTGTAGAGGGACGAGACCACGGTAGTAGGGTGGCCAGGAGGAGTGTTTGGAGAGTCATCAGGAGGAGTAATGAGAATTCGTGATTTGGTGATTATTCCGATGGACGGAGGAGCGAGTTTCATTTGAAGCGTAAACAATCGGTACAAGAGTATATTACAAGAGTTATGTAACTGTTCCGAGGTCCAAGACTCGGTAGACGAAATGCTCGGCGGAGCGATACAGAGATTGAGATACTATTATACCGGGAAGTTATTATCGAGTGATCTGTCCAATCAATAATTATGATCCGCTATTTATCGACGTACTCACAGTCAAAATAATATATTGAAAAGAATATTTAGAAAATAACTATTATTCAGTCAGCTATTTTATACCGAGTTTGCGCTCATTGGATATGGCTGACTATGTGGAAAAACTTTAATTGCAGTCAGCTATTTACTGAGTTTATAATGATTGGACACTACGGGAAAGGGATATCAAGGAATTCGTAATTGCGGCTAGTTATTTAATAACGCCGAAGCTGACATGGCTTAAGTTGTTCATCTTCATAAGTGTAAGTGAAGTGGTTAAAAAATTATCGATTTACAAGTTTTCTTAAAAGTTCCAGCGTGGGATCTATTCACGGTCAATTCTAATTTTTACCATCTTGCTCTGGAATACCTAAGATTCTTCTATACTCCTCGCCCTGTTGTATTGGCAATTCTTTCAAGTATCCACCCAGCCAAGTTTTAGGTTATTTATTTCATGTAGGGGTATAATTAAGCACACGTTATGATAAACCCTAGGAGACTAAACCCAATTTTTACAAAATGACTATGGAATTTTTCTGAATATCCTACGTATTTGTCTCAATAGAATTCACAAATCACTACCTAAACTAACAATCTTGTGTCAGAGCATACTTTATCATGGATTCAGCGTAAAATAATTAATCGTTTCGAAAATAAGAGACAGATAATTTAAACAATTCGTTGACTTATATAAATAATTCTGGTAAGTAATTATTTATTTCACATAACGTTATTGGTACTAGTTATGTCCATTTTTTTCTACAGTGGTGGTTGTAATTAATTAATAGCAGATATATTATGCCTAGGTTGCTTAGCCAAAAACACTAAATAATAATATATTTTTATCCAAAATTACTTATTTACCGGGTCAAATTATTTAGAATGTTATTTTCAGCATCTCAAAAGTGCATGAGTAAGAGTGGCGTTGCTAACACTGTTTTTGTTGAGATAATAAATAAAAAATGATAAAAATGATATTTTTCAAATTTATCTCTTGTAAAGTTGCAAATTGATACATAAGTACGCCATTTTGACTTCTTTTTGGCTTTTACGGATTTGTGTATATATATGAATTTTGTTTTATTCATCGCTAGTAGTGGTGAGTATGTATGTTAGTATGATGTCACACGTCATCAAATCATTTGAATTATTCCGCCCTGTCGAGTTGTAGCATTTCCGTATCACTAACGTAGCACTCGCGTAGCACCGGTAAAGCGGTCGTAGTGCGACGTTCAGCTTAGAAATTGTTGAGCCAAATTACGAGTTAGTTCAATGGTGAGTGTAGAATCTAGAACTGGTATATTTTTAGTGGGGTTTCTAAAAAATATTAAATAAACGATAAAATAGAAAATTAGCCATACTTTATTATAAAAGTAGAAATGATCGGTTGATTAATATTACTATTTAAAATGAAACAATCCTCAAAATGCTAACAACCTAAATACAAATGAAACAACACATTATTTTAGCATGGAACAACGGTGAACATGGAAGTTGGGAAGATTACATTTTGATTTAACGTGGCCAGTTGGCAGGAATTTTAAAATAGTTTTTTTTATCATTGTTGTTTATTATTAATCGATTGGCTAGTTAGTGGCTAGATTGATATACATAATCTATACTTGAGAGCCAATGTATTTTAACTACAAAAAGAGCACATTCGGGAAAAATCGCCCCTAAAATGGTAATGGATAGCTTATGACTTAATTGTTTTCAAATTTTCAGAAAAAATATTATAATAAAATATATATTATATAATGTCATACAAAGAATAAAAATATTGTAATTTTCCCAAAATACCCATTGCAAAATCAACTGAGAAAAAGGACTATTACCACGAACACTAGGTGTACCAAAATATGACTTTATTCTCAATTTAAAATGACCATGTTTACGGTAATATCCTTTTATACTACAAAAAGAGCACATTCGGGAAAAATCGCCCCTAAAATGGTAATGGATAGCTTATGACTTAATTGTTTTCAAATTTTCAGAAAAAATATTATAATAAAATATATATTATATAATGTCATACAAAGAATAAAAATATTGTAATTTTCCCAAAATACCCATTGCAAAATCAACTGAGAAAAAGGACTATTACCACGAACACTAGGTGTACCAAAATATGACTTTATTCTCAATTTAAAATGACCATGTTTACGGTAATATCCTTTTATACAAATAATTTATTTTACACGATTATAAAATATTGAATACTAAGATGGAAAAATTTAGGGAATACTAATTTACACATAATTATTTATGTCTATAGATTGTTCTGAATATGTTCAAAAAGTTAATAAATCCCAAATTCTTAAACTTTAGTCTTTATATTGTTTACCAGCCTTACTCTTGAGAGCATTCATAAGTGAAACGGCAAATAATTTTCAACAATAGGTGGGACGAAAATCCGCACTCGTCGCCAATCGGAGAGCGGTAGTATAGCTGTGAGCACGTCAGTTTGTTTTGTGATGGCGTCGGAGGAACATATTCTTATATCGTGTAAAGATAACTAAAGATGTTACGCATGTACTCAAAAAAGAAAATTTTGACATTAATATATTATTATTACTAATATAAAAATAAACACAACATTATATGGACGCATGTTGAATTTTTATTACAAATTATGTGTTGTTCGGCACGCGTCATTTGCACAATCCGCGCGTCGCATAGTCACGATCTTTTTAGACCATGACTCAGCTGAAGTATAGCCTTAACTCATTTTAGGCAAATTTGGACTTCAAAACACGCTGACACTGAGATACACATATTTTAGCCCGTTTCAAGAATGAAATATTACAAAGGAGAAAAGAGGATGAGGATACAAAAAAAAATGAAAACAATGTTCATCTCTTGTTTGATTTTAGTTTTCGTGTACTTAGTTTAGTGGTATTTTTATAGAAAAAAATAACGGTTTACCAGGATATAAATAGAGGTACCCAAAAGCTACAATACATTAGAAATGTATGCACATATTTTATTGAATATATTCTCACGTCATGAATAAAACCGGAGAGGTTTGAAGGTACATTTTCAAAATAAATAAAACACACAGGCAGACATTCGAATAGAAGTTAAATAATTTATCGTTCACCTACATTCAACGGAATGTGTCATACAACTTACTATCTAACATTTTTACTATATACCTACATATTTTCTACGTAGAGAAAAGGTTTTGTCATCACATATAAAAATACGCGTTTTAAAAATAACTTCAATAAGTAATTATGTTTACGAATACCTATTTTATTTTGTAGGGATGAAGCTTAAACATATGAAAATGAATCAAAATTTTTTATTATAAACTTTGAAGAGATCGTATAGAAAAATGATATTTATTACAATTCGGGAACATGCTTCAGAAACTTTTATAAGAAAATCAGAGAAGAATTACGTGAGTGCTGTTTATATCTACAAGTAACTAAATGTTTCAAAGAAAATGCATGATGCATGGCAATCGCGAAAATTGTCTGTTAGGTGAAAGTAAACGAAAAGAATAATATTACACGCTCAGACAGTAGACATTTTCAGTTCAATAACTAGTTTATTTTTATTATATTTATATATTATAAACTTCTGAATCTTTATTATTTTCAAGAGATTCAACGTTTAGGTACTTTATTTCACTTGATGTTTACGGTATTTTTGATACAAATACTCCATCAATCACACCATTTGGGTTGTGTCGAGGGACAGCTTTTTGTATTTAAAAACAACTGTGTATTTGGTATTATTTTTTCAGATTGATGTGTGTATATAGGTATGGTATGCAATCATCTAATGCAGGGGAGGGCAAACTGCGGCCCGCGGGCCGCATGTGGCCCACCGGGTATTTTTTTGCGGCCCGCCATCATTAATTGTACTTCTGATTACGAATAACTTTTTTTATATTTTTTTTAAAAAATATTGACAATAGATTAAAATTTGAAGAATTTGTTGTTTCGTTAATGTATTATCTCAGTACGTCTTCCTTGCGTCTAGTCTCACACTATGTAACCACTATTTTCTATGTTGAACATCGTGACACATTTAAATACTTTTAACTCTGCGTTGCAAGGAAAAAAAATATATGCCCACGATATGGTGAAGAGTGTGAATGGATTTCAATTAAAACTCAAGTTGTTCCTTCGACAAATATCGAATAATAACGTGGACCACTTTTCAACTTTGAAGTTGCTGAATATACCAGAATATAAATTTGAAGAATATGGTAAAATTATTAAAGCTCTGAATGACGATTTTTTACAAAGATTTGGTGACTTCCGAAAAATTGAGACAAGTTTAGCAACAGTACGCGATCCATTTTCAATAGATATTGATAGTGTACTGACAGAGCTACAACTTGAGATTATTGGTCTGCAGTGTGACACTGATTTAAGAGAATTGCATCGTCGTGAAGATATATCCAAATTTTACAATGCCCTTAATTCAGACAAATTCGAACAACTTAAAGATTATGCAAGAAAAATGTTCGTTGTTTTTGGATCAACCTATATATGTGAACAAACATTTTCGATCATGAACCTCAATAAAAATTCTTTACGATCAAATATCTCCGATGCCCATTTACAAGCAGTTTTGAAAATATCAACCACAAAATTAACACCTGAATTTGAAAAAATGTACAACACTTTCATTCTTCTCATTAATTTTTTTGTAATGTTTATTTTTCGTGATAATAAATAGTGTATATCTAAAAATGGTATTTTACTTGCGGCCCGCCGCTCATTTTGAATTCTTGAATTTGGTCCTCCATCCAAAAAGTTTGCCCGCCCCTGATCTAATGTAAATAGAAGAAAATATATAAAAACTTTAGAAAAATAATAGAAATCAAGATATGTTCAGTTGATTGATCACGCTTTCTCAGTTATCTTCATTATTTGACAGGTTCTGCTGAATCTAGCATCTTTCATCCGGAAATATAAAATAAACTATGAACCGTAGTGTTGATATAAGAACATGACATGGCAAGAATGATACAGCCACAAAATGTATGCAATACGTACCCTAATTCCTCTTATTGCCTCACATGTAAAAATTGAACAAGTCCTGTCTCAGGGACAAAAAAACACATAACGATGCAAAATACCGTCATTCAATTAACAGGAAAGAAAGAAGTTTTGGTAGACGTAAATTGACGTGCTTTGACCATTATTATTAAGGGGGGACATGCTCGTCGAAGGTCAAAATTGAGTTTTTATTGTATTTTCAAACCATGATCCTGGACACTCTTTAAACGTTGTAGATAATCAATTTATATAATTTTGAAGCCTTATTATCCTTTATAGTTATTTTAAACATTTGATGACTGCATAAAGTATTTTTGTTACATAAAATAGTATTCTTTTAAACCTCTCGCTCTAATGTTTTAGAATAAAGTCATATTTCGGTACATAACTGTGCAGTGGTGTTAAGATTTTTGACGTTTGTTAATTTTTAAACGCATTTATGAAACCATTAGTATAATTCATTTGAAGATGATTCTAAAGATACTTATTATAAGCTATGTCTTTGACCATTCAAGTGTGATAAACATCTTATGAATAATGATTGCTTTATAATAATTACTGACCTAAGAATAAGGTAGTGTTTTTTTGAAATACGCCATTTCTTTTGTCATTCCCTAGTGGTTAAGCTACAACATACGGCCGTAGCCATAAATTGACAAACTATAATTAAAGTAGGGAGGGACTCTGATGAATGAAATTCTTAGGTCAATAATTATTATAAAGCAATCATTATTCATAAGATGTTTATCACACTTGAATAGTCAAAAACATAGCTTATAATAAGTATCTTTAGAATCATTTTCAAATGTGTTAATCTTGCCGATTTTTTGAATAATAAAATGCCTAATTCTTGTCAAATTTGGGATCACAGAGATTATCAATATAATTTTTATCGTGAATATTTTACAAAAATTATCTCGTAATAAATTATACTAATGGTTTCATAAATGCGTTTAAAAATTAATAAACGTTAAAAATCTTAACACCACTGCACAGTTATGTACCGACATATGACTATATTCTAAAACATTAGAGCGAGAGGTTTAAAAGAATACTATTTTATGTAACAAAAATACTTTATGCAGTCATCAAATGTTTAAAATAACTATAAAGGATAATAAGGCTTCAAAATTATAAAAATAGCTTATCTACAACGTTTAAGGAGTGTCCAGGATCATGGTTTGAAAATACAATAAAAACTCAATTTTGACCTTCGACGAGCATGTCCCCCCTTAAGATAGCGTGTATTATTAATACAGTACCTACCCATTAGTTAAAAATATACTGTATTCCGGAAGTAAATATTTTTTTTCGTTTTTTCTAGACTGGGACCACAAATCACTTAACTTTTAATAAAGCACTCTATTGAAGACAAACTCATTTTTCGTTTTTAATAAAAGATTTTTTTTTTTGTTATTAATCATGGTTGGAACAAAAAGAAAAAAATTTGTGAATAAAAATAAAGAAAATGAAATTAATGAAGAATGTGACATAACAATACATATTAATCAATGGAAAGTAATTGGATTTGGTGGAAATAAAAACCTTTTCTCCACATAAAACAATATTTTTTCCTCAACATACCATCAACAAACAACCTTTATCGAAAATATATAAGATTAGATTTTGTTGTGTAATCATGGAGTAATCGTAAATTATTACTGTTAATGTGTTTTAATTTATTTTTCATCCACTATAATTTATTTAAATGACTACATATTTATTAGTTAAGATATTAGTTAAACTTTTTAAAGCTAAATATACAATTACTATTCAGATCAACTAAAAAGTGTTACTAGCGCGGCTTACAACAGTCGTAAACCAAGGTGTTGTATAAAACAGTAATGTTATTTTTTGTAAAATCAGAAAGACGCCACGTCACAAAAAAAAACATCGCATGTCTGAAGATGCTCTCAATTTTTTTTTATAAAATAATGTCAAGAAGATTGTACCCAAGTGATATCTATTTATGAATAACTCGAAGCAATTTTTCAATTGATTTATAGTATTTAAATAGAAAAATTGATCCAAGTATGTAGGTATTTATTTTGCCAATTGTTGTCCTGAGATCTCATTCCGAATCATATTGAGATACTTTTTAATTACGTTAATTAACGGGAATCCTGGGAATTTATGTATTCTAAATAAAAGAATGATTTAATTAATTACACGAACAATCCTGACGCCATATTGATATAAATATTAAATAATTTATTACTTTTATTATTAACTTAATTACCACGTTTTTCTTAACTCGTATCCGTGTTTGTCCGGTGGATGTTTATCCAGTAAAAATCTTGTAATCGATTTTTAACTAACTTCCCGAATAGCTAGACATTTGACACTTTTAGAATGTGTCAGAACACGATGCCAATGCATTTTTTTAATACTTTTAGCTATCTTTAAGTACAATTGAATTCATTTTCAGTTAATTCTGTTTTGTATGAAAAGTTATTTCGACACCATTATTGGTTGCTAGGGCTCTGGGATCCTAGCAACTAAATTATTAATATATACGTGCGTTACTATGGAAATCAAAATAATATTTCAGTATTCTATGTTTGTTGAAAAATAGCAAAAAAAAATGATTTGTTGATAATTGCCTTATTTGTCCTAAATTATTAATACATAGAATTGTCAAGTTTATATGATTCAACAGAAAATTTAAAAACGTGGTATATAAAAAGTTCTTTTTATCTTGTAATTATTTAAATTATAAATCGATGGTTATTGTTATTGGAAATAATTGAAAATACTACAAGTACATAAGTAATCAATTGGTGAAATACTAGCCCAGCATGATATAGATATAGTTTTGAATTGGTAAAAAAATGAAGATATTTCTAATTCTATGTATTTTAATGATGTTGGACTAAGTTACGTTTTTATATTAAAATATGCCACATTTAAAAATGTTACGTTTATTATGGGAAATGATTTAATTATAAATATACAATATACTCGTATGAGTATTTTCTGTTAGTATTTAAATTAAACACTTTGAATTCTGGGATGTGTACAGTGATATTATTTTATACGTAGTTCGTACGAAATTATATTATATTTCCAAAAACGTTTGTATTCTCTGTAAGATTCTGTTGGGTAGATATTAGTTAATTTGAGAGAACTCAATTATCTGCGTCTAATAAAAACCAATATAATATGACATCATTTCCGTCTCATTATTAATAATTGAAAAAAAAGGTTTACTTAGCCGAAGTGTTGCTGAAAGTTCGGTTAGTATTATTAAAATTGGTAAGGAAAAAGGTAAGAAAATTTTCACGAAATAAAAGGGATAATGCGAAGGTTTCAATAATAATTGATTACTGTGTTTCTATCAGATAGAGCGTTTTGGACGAGCAAAAGGCCAAAGCATGATCCTGGAAGTATATGTCCCAAAATGTCTACGCCGTTATGGTCAATTAAATTTATTCGATGTTACGAGGAATTTTATTATGGCTCTTCTGTCTATTTTATTAATAAAAATTTATGCGACCGATGATAGATTCATAAGTTTCTTCAAAAATCTATTTAATATTCCGTGAAATATTGAAGGAAATTCTTAATCACTATACCATTAAATTAATGTGTATTAGCGACATTTTGTCTCGCAATAAAAACAGTTAATACAAACAGGAGTAACTATTTCTTTTATTCAACGAATAATTCACAAGATTTACGAATGTACCATTCTAATTATTGAATATAAATAATTTTGAAAAACACTTTCTGAGAAAATATATTATGACCAATAGAAAAAAATCTTTTCTTAAATCTTGTGAATTATTCGTTGAATAAAAAAAATAGTTAATTATAAATTATTAGCAAGTTCAAGTAAGTTACATCATAAAAAATATTGGAGAAATTCACGACGTCAATAACGACGAAGTAATAGGTATCTACTTTGATTTAATAAACAAAAATCGATTGCCAAAGTAGCTTGATTTAGAAGAGCGCTGATGAGTGGGTATTAAAAGTAGCCAATTGTTAAAACTTGTCGCAATTAGTATGTCACCGCGTAGCATATAGGTAATGCGCAGATGGGGCATAAACCCGGAAGATGCAAGGTTCGATTCCCTGCCGGTGGCTTACTTTTTTCAAAAAAAGATTTTTTCTATTGGTCATAATATATTTTCTCAGAAAGTGTTTTTCAAAATTATGTATGTTCAAACAGGAGTGGCATTGTGAATACTTTTTTTTAACTAAGTATATTTGTTTTTTTTTACCATGTCCGATCCTAATAGGATCATACTATGGGCCTCGACGCTTAAGCCGCGCGGCCAACGTAATTTATAGCAACCTTATTTCCTACAAAAGTTCTTGTATTGTAATAATTTGTTATATGAAAGGGAATTAACTGTATTTGGTGTCAGTATGCATTTTCCATTGGTGAGTGCGCATATTTCTTGAAGATGCCAAAAGGCGAAACTCGGGTCGCAAAAACTATTCAAATGAAAAAGTACAAAACTGAAATCAGTTAGAATTAATATCTTTCTAATACTTATTTACATGGTTAATGGTATCTATACAATATTGATTTGATAAAATAGTACGTTATTGTATTATGAAATACATAATAATATAGATTATATTTATACAAGAAACTTGTATATACGTAGGTATTATTTTATTAATTCAAAATTTGGTTAGTCTTTCAATTTTAAAATGTAATATCTTGTTTTAATAACCATCTGCGTATTTCCTAAATAAATAATTTAAAAAAATCCATCATGTCAATATTTAGTTTCTCATATAATATAGGGGTATTTTAGAACATAGTCTTTATATAAATAACTAAGTATATTATTCTTATAAATCACATTCATTACAGTAAAATATTATTTGTTTATTTTTTTCTGGTTGAGTACAATAATTAGTAAACGCGATACCTAAAATGGAATAAAAACATAACTTTATTTTTTTTCACAAGTTTGTCTACATATTACATATAAATTAAAAAAGAAACTGAATAAGTTGGTGATGAATTGTTGGTAGATGTTCCACGTGACGACACTGATACATAAGTAAGCTCGTTCTATAGGATTATAGGACTTGACTGAGCGAAATATGTGTCAAAGGTCACACACGACATAGAAGACGATCCCTGTCCTAAGATTGGTATACCTTATGCCCCATATTATCCCTCAGTACCAACTCTTATCTTTGTACGGAATGATATTCTATATTTATATCCGATGAATGAGGTTTGAGCAAAATATACATTTAATAATTGGTTTCTTCAAGTTTCCACGTTTCTGTGTACCTAATATATTATAACGAAAAAGCTTGACTTAAAGCTGTATGTTATATTTGATTTACCGATAAGATTTTATTATATATTATAGGATTCATTTACAAAAAAAACGATTTGTTTTAAACCTTTAGATTATGGTATACAGTAAAAGTTGAATCGACTAAAAATTTACACCGAAGATTATTTTAGTTAATTATTACAATATTACTAATCAGTGTATATAAAAATATCAATGGCGAAGGACGGAGATATAATGTTAAGATTCGACATACATAGTGCACACTAATCTTTGTCAGTCATACGTATTTCTTTTTATTTAACTAAGACTAAAAATTGCAGATATTGATGGTTAGTTTTTACATTTTAATTAAACCCTGCTTAAACCAAACCATAATAGATATTGCCATTAAATCATACATAATTTTGGATATTTCATAGATATAAGAATATTTGTTATCTATTATGGTTTGGTTTAGACAACGCTTAATGAATTCAAAAAAAAACTGATCAGTATAATATTATATAATATATTATATTCTTAATTTAACGAAAATATAGAAGTGTGAATTATTTTTGTCGGATCGCCCATAACGTACCATAATTATTATGGTTTGGTAAGGCAGAGTTTAATTGAATTATAAAAAAATGATCTGCCATTTGTAGTATTAGCTCAATAGAAACAAATAAGTATGACTGATAAGGTTCAGTGTGCACTATGTATGTCTGATCTTAACAGCCTACCTCCACCCTTCGCCACCGGAAAATATAAATATACAAAAATCATTGGAGTAACTTTTTGGAATAGATTCGTTATAATCTAAAGTATACACAATATGATATGATAAGCTTCAATATCCTGTGTACACGAAAGTGAATTTAAGTCTTGTTTTATAAAATATAATATAAATTATATTCCTTAGTATGAGTTGTTTTTATTAAATAGCATTTCTTCTTCTATCGTGTTCGTTCGAGTGATGCATCTAACTAAACTTTCCCAATAACTCCCCTGATAACTGTTATAGCCGCGCCGCATCACTGACTTTTAACATGTCATTGTATAGCTAGACTCAGAAAGTGGATAGACCATCGCATACTCTGCTGTTTCTTCTGAATTTTTAATTCAAGTTTGTAAAATGATTGTAGTGTCTCTACTTTCTACATCATTATGATTAGTTTGGGTCTATTCATTGCTAGACGAAAGTCTTTTCAAGTTGATTTCATTTCTCTCGTTGCTACGTACGTCTACAGTATTTAACTGTTTTATCAATGCAGAGGTCTCTAGGTCTACTTTTGGATATTTACATTATATTCGAATATACAGGTAAAACTCCTTAACTAAACCTTTTCATTTATTCCATTTATTAATTAGGCAAGTGCCAAGAGTAACCAAGATAATACAAACTCAATTATGCGGTCGCGATTTGGATATGAATGGAATAAAGGTTGAGCAATCACTCCTGATAATTTTCACGATGTACTATGAACATCTCGATACAACGAGTCTTCAAATACTTATTTTAACAATTTTCAAATCGTTTATCGCAGTCGCGGATTAATTAAGTTTAAGAATCTGTGAAGTATTTGTTAAAGTTGGTCACAAAATTGTCGTATTAATTTAATATACAATAAGTTTTCATTTGTTTCACTGGATTGCCTCAAATAGACATACGCGATGTCTTCTACGGTTAATATTAGTTCATGGGTGGCCAACCTTTTCAACAACCGGGCCAGATTCTAAAAATGAGATTTCCTACCGGGCCGCACAACCGATTTTTTTATAATACAAAACAAAAAAGAAATATATATTAATAAAATAAAACAAAAATGAGAATCAAACATGTTTATTAGATTAGACTTTTTTAATAAAGAACTACGTGCATCAATATCGATATCGAGTGAGTTTGTTTCTACACGTAAACAGTTTTCCAAATGCACATCAGTGATTCTCGGGATTTGATATGCTTGCTGTGTTTCCAATTAATAGCGAAGTCATCATTAGAGCATGTTTGTAAAATGCAGGATATTTCTCCTTATCCAAATATGTTTTGTAAAACTCTTTTAAGCCAAACTGATGGAATTTCTCCTTTCACAATGTTCCATTTGTAAATTTCTCGGTAATAAATTCACGTTTACGGAGAATGGCGTTGTAAATGCAGCAAAAAGCAGACGGTGCTTTTTAAAATCTTGACCCAATATCGAATCTCAATTTGCGAAATTAGCACATCTAGCGGCAGCATTTTTTTATATTATTTTTATTTTCTCACTGCTCCACGGGCCACAAGTTGACACCCAGCGGGCCACATGCGGCCCGTGGGCCGCGGGTTGGCCACCCATGTATTAGATACAAATCTCGATGGTATCACAGTGTTGGATAATACCAACATGTTAGGTTAGGTTACAGATAAAAGTATGCCTCTGATAACATCTTATTTATTATAAGTAAATTTAAATGCAATGTACCGAAAATTAAATTATACTATTGTCATTTTCAAAATATGGTTATTCGTTGTTTAAACCTGTGCCGAAAGATATTTGAGGTGTCGAGAATAACAAGTGTACAAATGACATAAATAAAAAAGAAAAACGCAGTTTCCACATCACCGCATACATATCGAGGCGGCCTTGACACTAGTGTTGCGATGTGGGTATTATCGGTGTATTGCGAGCTATTAGTTATCCAAACCACAGCACCACAATTTATATAATAATGTCTCGGTGTCAATAATTATCTGTTTCTTATTTATTAATAGTCATTATTAACATATTTTTTTCTTGTGAATAAGAAAAAATCATCAATGAAAATAATAATATTGTAGTCCACAACTATATATTATATTTATTTTAAATATGTAATTTGCGATATACAGCGTAGAGCAGAGATTAGTTCGCCCTGAAAATTATAAATAGATCTACAGGTCTGTTAGAAGTAGGTAACACGTTTGCGTTATTTTTCTTGATTAAAAATAACACGGATATCACTCAGAGCAATTTCATGTTATACAAGTCGGTTATCTGCAATAAATTGTTAACATACAGCACTGCGTCTTATTTGATGCATTTTGGATCAAGTATAACGTCTTAAAAAATGCAGTACAATTAACTGCACGGTATAATTAACTGCCTTAATACGATGTATCATATTTATCAGTGAGTTAAAAATTGGTTTTGAAGTTAAGTGATTGATATGCTAGAATAGTCATGCATGGGTTAAAATCTCTGTCAGAGTTAACCTAGATACATAAGGTTATGCGCAAAAGCAGTCCTTGATAATATAGATTGTAAAGATATAATTTAAATTTACTCTGTTTGAAATGGAATATAATCATTTATCTATTATACGTTAATTTCTACAGTTAAATGTACGATAATTGTCACCCCAGTTGTAACCTAATGTAAATACGATTTGATTTAATCGAGTTTGAAGATGCGATGTTTGTTCATAAGGAAAAGCAGAATTCCATGTATCAAAGATTTAAGCCTATTGATAAAATATGGCGGTGCTTACTAAATGGTGTCTATAACTATACGCATTTGTAATTACAAAAATGGTGTGTGTACTTGTGTGCGCGCGTTAGAAGTTATACTTATTTGGCGTAACAAAACAAAATAAACTGTTACCTGAGTCTATTAATATTACATTGCACTAGGTTGATAAAAACGTACGCGATTGATCTGTGTCTCATATAGCACATGATAATTGTAATTTAATTATCGTATTGGACCAAAACTCATCTTTGCCATACAGCGATTATAATCGATTCAGAAGTGCCCATGATGAATTAATAAAAATCAAGTTTTAATATATTTTTTGAATTATTTACCAATTTAACATTCACAAAATTTATTTATTTATTGATATATAATTTTAATCATAATTAATACATAAATATAGCCTCAAATCTTTATACACAATATTTAAAATGAAAAATAAATATACACTCCAATATAAATAAAGTTTTATGAATATAAATTAACAGTGTAGACTGTTAGTCTCCAGAAATTTGTTTATAAACATATACCTATATTTATTATGACACAATATTGGTAATATTTATAGCACGTGCTGTTTACTTGGTTGTATTGAACGACTAACTAAATGACTAATATGATATGAATATAACATGAATAATATTAAACTATACTGTAATTAAATGGCTTTTAAACTTTTCACCGCCCCTAAAGAGTATAAAGATTTTTTCATGTCGCCTTAAAAATATTAGAAGAGTGCCATACCCAAGTTAAATTAAAATGATGACTCCTTTCATTTTCAGTCGGAAATAATATGTTATTACATAACTTGCCTATCTAATGTATTTTATTATGTAATTCTTCTCAGTTTTATTAAATATACAAAAACAAATTTGTACAAAACATCTTCATGTATTCACGTTTAGAGCGGGGGGGGGGGGGGGGTACAGACTTTTCTATTTCACGAAATCTATTTTCAACGTTATATTTATGTCTTTACGTAAGTAAAAAGTTCCTAACTACTCGTACTTTATTTTCCGCATATTAAAATATGTCACTCTAAGCAAGGCGTAGCTTACATAGCCTCACAAAAAGTCACTAAGTAAATCTTTAGTTCAGCTCATATACTCTGAATTCGATTCAATATTATATTTTTGACAGAGTATTTATTTTTTAAAATAAGCGGAGCTGAAATATATGTAAAACCACTTCTTTTATTCAACGAACAATTCACAAGATTTGAGAATGTAACGTTCTATAGAAATTAAGGCATTTAATTAATACCTACCTACATAAATACCTAATACCTTAATTTAATATTCAAAAAGCGATAGCCAAACATTAAAACGCAATTTGATAAGCATATTATCATGTAGGAACTACCAGTGAAAAATTTTCGAAATTAAGTAGGATGTGCGTAGCTTAATTGGTTAAAGCACATTAGCACGATACCATTGGTTATACTTATTAAAATCCTGTCGAGTGCCGTATTTTTTTCAGAAAGAGATTTTTCTGGTAGATATTATCTGAGGTGTTTTCAAGTGATGTATCTGAAATATTCGCAACGTGAGTGTCAAACCAGGGCATCTGCAAAAGACACATTTTGGATATATTAGGGTTTGAAGTCTTCGCTTTAGAGGAGGAATAGAGTTTCTAAAAAAAAAACATAATATTTGGTTTATATCTACATTATATTGCATGTTCTTTCAGTTACTTCACTTTTTTACATTATCAAGTTCACGACTTTTGCAGTTGTTTTGCATTTAATCTCGAAATTGAAAAATTTGCAGATGCCTTGGTTTTACACTCACGGTGCGAATGCCATGTATGCTTTTCAAAATCAATATTCAAAGCATTTCAGAAAATTGACTGCATAGTAAGTAGGTCACAAACGAATGAAACAATGCAATCAATCATTGTGACCGTCTGTCGTATATCAGCACATTGAATTAAATGGTGTGGAATTATTAAATTTGTCAAACAGCCTGCGCCGCTTCTGGGAGTTGGTCGCCGCAAACAGCTTGAATACTACTGATATAATTAATATGGTAACTATAATTAATAACAATGCATCAACTTAAACTCTTTCAAAAATTAGTCATGGAAAAATAAAATTAATTTGGGAAATGTATAAAGAAAAATTGACATTATAGTATGTAAATGAACTAAAGCATTACACAGTTTTATAAGTTAATGACTATTAGCTATTACGAGATTATGTTTTGCCTTAATTTAAATAAGAAACTCTATGAAATCGGCCGTAATAAAATGAGTAGACGCTAAATTTAAACATGAAGAGAAGAACAAAAGTAATATAAAAAAAAAACTTTACCTAGGTACTGAAAATGTATTCACGTATTAAAAGAGGGTAAAGAAAATTTTGACACGTTGGTTTGATTTTTGCACAATGGTTGGATGAAAATTTCTTTTTGTATTTTCGAGATAAAAAGATGTCTTTTAAAAATGCCATGCGAAAATTGTATAGCCGTTACCTTGTGAAAGAAACCAATTTTATTTTGAAAAAATAATGGGTAATGTCTGGCAAATTACCTGCCAACACAATAAGTATTTACGTCTCCTCTCTTAAATGGAATAAAGTTGGTTAACACTTGTGTAACATTGTGCCTTTATATAAAGGCCATAGATGAAATAAAAAATATGCTGCATTAATTATAAAGAAAATATTTATGTGATTAATACATTTAGAACGATACGAAGGATGAAGTAAAGCAAATGTAACCCCCTACTTTGAGAACTAAATATTCAGTGACGTTTAATAATTGCAGACTATTTTATGAACAATCATAATTAAATAAATCATCGGCAATATAACTTTACTCAATGTGGATCTTGGCCGCTTTTAGCAATCGACAGCATTCTCCTCTGTATGCTGCAAGCTTCATCCACTACCTAAGTATTAGAACTCTTGTCTGTCTTCTTGTCTTGTATGCAGTCCAGTCATAGTAGTTATAATATATGTTATCCGACCCTTTCAATTATTTTATTGAAGAGAAGCCTCCTAGGTAGTTGTGTATTTTTCATCCATTAGAATTATTTCAACGGACTTTCACTTTCATGTGAGAGATGACAGGAAAATCAATGTAAAAAACGTATAGTTCGAGATAGAATATTCTTCGCCATGTAATATTTTTGTTGCATACAGCTCCGAAAAGCCTTCTGAATTAAATATTTTAAAGATTATAGCTTTCTCTCATGAAACTATCAAATATCAAACCACACGATAGCCGACGTTATATTATACTAATATCAGATTATAGTAGGATTGTAAATACATTGACCAAAGTAGAGATATGTAGAAAAACATGTTGATAAAAAAGAAACCAGGATCCATCCAGCTTTTGCGCTGTCATCATCTTATGGTGATGACACGTATAGTAAAAAATAAATAATGAGTCCAATTAGTAACATGCATATGAGTACATTAACCACTCACTTAATATTAAAAAAAATCGGTGTCTGTATATTTATGTATGCGTGTTAGAAGTTATACTTCTTTGGCGTAACAATACAAATAATTATTGTATTGGACCAAAACTCATCTTTGCCATACAGCGATTATAATCGATTCAGAAGTGCTCATGATGAATTAATAAATAAATAATATTTTACAGAATGTACCTACTTTGGAAGAGAAAAATCTCAAAACCTGTGCTTAAAAAATTTAGCGGACCGCTATTTCGACCATCTTTGCTTAAACAGATTACTGTACAACTATTTTCGTTAGGTGACAATAATAATTTATTAGAAATCAAAAGTAAAACATAGCCTATATAATGGTTTAACTGAAACGTGATTTTGGCTTTTGTGATGAAACATAATGTTATTATTATCTTCAATTATTATAAACCGCTAATAAATAAACTGACATGGGATATCGGTACGACAAATATTATCCTAAACTGTAAAAATATGTATTTTTGGGTATGAAGTGTCTACATATTGTAAATTTACAAAATACCATTGTTAGAGTTATTTACCAACTCAACATTCACAAAATTTATTTATTTATTGATATATAATTTTACTCATTAATAATACTATAAATATAGCCTCAAATCTTGATACACAATCTTTACAATGAAAAATAAATATACACTATAATATAAATAAAGTTTTATGAATATAAATTAACAGTATAGAATGTTATAATAGTTATAAGAATGAATAATCATAATAATAAATTTTGTTGCAATTTCCGTCACACGCCAAACGCGTTAAATCAGTGTCACACGCCGAATGCGTTACATCGGCGCGCGCAACTTTATCACACGCCAAAAATACACCCTGATCTGATTTACCAAACGAGCCAAAAGAAGTATGACTTCAAAAATGTTATTAATATGGTAATAAAATTATTTGGTAATGGTATTAAATTTTAACAAATAGATCATAAGCTTCGTTCAGTCAATAACATATCACAACAATGAAGTAAGATGTTGTTTATATATAATGTAACAAAACGTGACAATGTAAAAAGGTGCTTTTATTCGAGCGATTTTTTAGGTGGGGGTTTAGGGGTTGAGGTAGAGTTTAGTGTAAAAATACTTGTTTGTGGTATTTTGCCTTTTAAATAAGTTAAAACATTTAAATCGGCGGTGGGAGTTTATAAAAATGATTATTTTGAATGCAAAGTTGAAGAGGGTAAACGGGTCGGGCCGATTTAAATAAGAAGGAAAACGTTTTTTCTCCCTCCGCTGCGAGGGGAGTATTTCGTTCAGGCCCTGAGCGATGTTTTATTAACATAATGAGAGCCTGTCAAAAAACACAACACTCGCGCGTTTTCCCCCAAAACAGGATTGTTGGTTTATTATTAATCCCGCGGGGGCTAAATTACACGAAGCTCGGTGGGAATGATTTGGCCCTTGTTGTAAACGAATTTTCTGAAATGCGGAGACAATTTGCGAAAGGACAACATTTACATAAGCATAGTAGGCGACGTCATGGTACAGTGAACCAGAATTAGCCTTTTTATCAGTTGGATGCATTGACTTACTAATGGATACAATTTACTGGCGAAGCCACTTTACTAAACGATTCTTCAGCACTTACCTTAATAATACCAGTGGCAAAGAGTCAATCTCAACTTGATCAGTAAAAAACTGTGTAACTTATTCCTTGTCAAAAATGAGTTACTTAATTAACTTGATTATATTTACGTTAAGGGCATGATCATGGCAAGGCAATCTTAAATTGCGTTTTCCCGAAGAGTTCTTTTCGGAGATAAGGTAGTCTGGCTCTCAACTACAGATTTAAATTACGCATAGCGACATCTAAGAAATAATCAAGATAGTATTATTGTAGCATAATTGACTTGTTCGTGGATATATTTTATATATCGACTTTGGAAAGGAAAAGGGCGTAATACACAATAATAAAATTTTATACGAGGCAGAAAAACGTTTTCGGTCCAAGTTAAAGTACAAAATAGACATAACCTTGAAGTGCATGGTAATTAAAACACAATCACTGCTAACCTTTTAATTATCACATTTAAATAACACGTTAATTATATCTAATGGCCAACGACTACAAACGCGCCAGTCGCGGTGTTAGCACTAAATGAATTAATAATTAGGTTTTTATATTCCTTATCTGATAATCTTGAGTTAATTAAAAAAAAAAAACATCAAAATGACAGTTACGTCGTTTTTCCCAGTTCACTTCCTTCTTTTTTTTTAATTGCTAGCTAAATTTAGATAATAAATCGGCATATTTGCAGCGTATATACTTTGGACACAACGTGTATTTAGTCTTGTACAACGTTATTATGCAATAAAACTTATATTGAAAAAAAAAACCGAGGGTTACGTCCTTTTTCCTTTGTACAGTCGACGTATTAATTTAACTGGCGTTTTCGTGCTAGAACTCCATTATAATGGTTTTGAAACAAAGTTATTTCAAAATCATGATTAGTTCAGGGATGTTAAATATTTGTATTCCTAATTAAATTTAGTCATTGTATATATTAATTAAACTTACTTATTAGCTTGATTTTATATAATACCTACTAGTTGAATTACCTGGCTTTGCACGAAGTCACTTCGATGTAATTATATACATCCTCAATAATCATGACACCTTCATTCAATATGTTAGGAGATATAATATAATAATATTTGTGTAAAGCCGTTTATAACAGAACTCGAGTGAGTAATCACAATGAACATGTGAGTAAGAAACTCTAAGCCGGCTTGCACATCACAGCTCGCCTTGTGTGCCTGACGGCCATAAATCAAAACTTCCGAGACCGCCGGAGAATGTGGCATGTTACAACCTCGCACATCTGCCTAGCGACATCGACATTCACGCGTAATCTCCCGAAACGTCAAAATGTACTCTAGGTAGACGACGCCATTGCGCAAATATGTCATTAGACACGGAAACAGCGATTATTATGTATTGGTACCGAAGACATTTAAGGAGAAGTCTCTCGTCTGCCATTTTATTGTGTTGATTGTATGAACATACGTCAAACGCGGTGCCAGCGATGAGCGAGCAATGACAGTGTAGACAGAGACAGATACAGAAATGGCCGATTGTGCGGCTGTGCGCATGCGCGGAGTCAACATTTTTCGATATCGACATGCAGGCTCTAGCAAACGCAATTCGTCACATGCAGGAGCGTCGCAGTTGCATCGGCCAATCAGCGAAGCTCCATTTGATAACGTTTGTTTTTTGGATTACGATGACGTCACATCAACAAATTCGTCGTAAGACGCATGCGGCAAGTTCTGATGTGCGAGCCCTGTAAATGACAACTGAACGAAGCTAAATTTTATGTAGTTTACCAATTTAACCATGCTTCATGCATTAGACAAATAATTTGAAATGTCTTAACAGCAATAACGTATAAGGCTACTTCTATTTATAGTTCAAATTATTTGGTCCATACCTATAATCTACTTTATAATCTAAAAATGTAGGTTAAAGCCAACGTATATCTTTTAAATAGATAAATGTCTCAAAGACAAAAGTGATGAGGAACTGCTTTTTGGACCCTGCGATTATCTGTATTAATGGCATCCAACTCGAAGAAGTCAGCAGCTACGTCTATCTCGGACAGCAGGTGCCCATAGACGGAAGCATGCAGGATGAAATTGCTCGCAGAACAAAGCTGGGATGGATTGCTTTCGGACGTCTAAATTGTATCTTCAAGGATGACCTACCATTATGTCTTAAGCGTAGGGTGTTCAACCAATATGTGCTACCCGTGCTCACGTATGGCTGCGAGACGTGGAACCTCAACACGAGAGATGTACAAAGGCTAAGAGTCGCACCGCGAAGCTTGGAGAGGTGTATGTTGGGTATCATGCGAAAGGACCGTAAGAGAAACGAATGAGTTATGAAGCAGACACGAGTACGCGATGTAATAGACGTTGCCAAACAGCTGAAATGGACATGGGCGAGGCACATTGCTCGTCGAAAGGACGGCCGCTGGACAAATGCTGTCATCCAATGGTACCCAAGGGGCACGAAACGGCCACAGGGTTGCTCTAAAAACCGCTGGATTGGCGAACTGATAAAGTTCGGCGGAAATACGTGGCAGCGAACGACACAGGACCGAGGGAGTTGGAGGAAACTTACGAGGCCTTCATCCAGCAGTGGATTGACCCCGGCTGATGATATCTTTTAAGATTTTTATCAAGTTTTTTTGTCCCAAACAAAAAGTATTTTTGTATACCATTTAACTATACATAGATACTTAAAATATTCTGCCAATGTGTAGTGAAGTTCTTTAAGAAGTATTGTAATATAACGATGTAAATGTAAATTATTATCGCTGAAATGTTTGTAAGTACTAACTTATATAAATATATATCACATTACCTGGGCTTATGTTAGATATATTATTAAGTTAGCCGAATATTACTATATTAATTGAAAAATTGTAAGTAATACTATGAATTCTCACGATAAAATCTATTTAATATTATTATATTAGCCAAACTGCCTTTAATTTTTGAATAAACATACCGATAATTCTCTTATGATGATATAAATTTCCTCGTTGAACGTATGCCAGCTCATATAATACAAAATTAATCCGATACCTATATTATGGTAAAATTAATGGCATTTAGTTTATACGGCGATTTATTTTTATTACATCATATAACATTAACGGTCTTTTTATTTTATTTACTACGAAACTGGATAATAAATCAGTGCCAATAGATTGACCGATCGTAGCATTTGTAATATTATATTATATAGGTATATTGCGGGTTGCTAAACTTTTTGAATTCAAGCCTTTTTTATGATAATCAAGTAAGCTGTGATATTCTTCATCGTTTGTATAAAAATCATTCTAACAAGGTAAAGAAATATACAAAACATAATAATAATGAAAAACTTTTACATCTGGATTATTTATCATTACCCTTTTCCATTTCACATGTGAATTATGACACACCATTACATTTGGTTTCACAACCCTTGTTTTTGTTGGTCAACAGTCAATCATCAGACTTGTTATATTGGATTTTATTTTACTTTAAATTTAATAAATTTTGCATTTTGGTTCAGTTTGTTCAGACTGTTTTTATTTGTCGATGTACTTAATTTTAGTTGTGATTATTATAATGATTTCAAGGGAAAATAATATATACACTTTATATTATATACAATATTGATTTTGTTCGGTAGACAGGAGTAGGCGAAGTTATAAATAGAAGTTGCTAAGCAGTTGGAATTGCATGAGTCGGACAAATTTAATGTCGTCATAGAGTGGTACCTAAGGGGCACTAAGCATCCTCAATGACGGAGTAAAACCCTCTGTATCGACGAACTCATGAGTTTCAGTGGTTCTACGTGGTAGCAAAGAACTAAGGACCGAGAAAAGTGGAAAGAGCTAAGTGAAGCCTTTATCTAGCAGTGGATCGAACTCAACTGATAATGTCACATTGATTTTATATTAAATTTATAAGAGTTCTGCCGCTTGTAGACATTAATTATTCGGCGGCATTGCTCCCATTTCCAACGAATATTGATGCATTTTGTATTTATGAAATTTAATATCTAGCACCATCAAATGACCTCGTAAGATACCGGTTGTAAATCATTGGATCCTGAAATAATAGAAGAATTGATGAGTGCGGCATTAAAGAGGTACAAGTGATATAAGAAAAACTCGACGCTTTGCGCCTCGCGGGGGAAGGGGATTCGACCCCCTAGGCCCCACGGATTATTGCGGCTCGCGGGGGGGGGGGGAGGGTATGCCACCCCTGGGCCCCTTAGATGATGATTACTTAAACCCTGATGGCTAAAATTATTAAACATGGATACATGCTTTGCCTACTGATTCTCTGAATGCTGGTTGTCCAAATTCGAAAGAAAATTTATTTGTCAAAGCAACCGAATCCAAAGCATTAACACAATTGCACTTTTATGAAAATTAAAATTTATGAACTCATATAGCAATGTTGGTGCGTAAGTATTTGCTACACATAATCGTTAGAAGTAATGGTCAATATGGGTTTATGATAGCTGAAATAAGTTATGTAATTTTAAGAATGAATTTTATCGATGCGGCGAGCGAAGATCAAATCGATGCACCCACCACGAGTAGTTGAGATAGCTGGATTGGTTATCAGCAGAAGTCCGAGCGTTTACTCCATGAAACTGATGAAATGTTGGTTTTATTTTTTCACTTTTTTATTGCACTGATACGCCTCTTCGACTGATTACCTCGCATTAAATTAGATCAAATAATTTTCAATTTATTTCAATTTCAATTTCAATTTCAATTTGACCTATTAATATATGTAGTAATAAATAAATAGGTAATATATTTAATAAAATATATTACGGAGTGCAAAGTTATGAAGTGAAAATTCTACATTTATCATTAAAAATGATTTAAAACGGTGTTGAAGGTGGAAATATATTTTTTTAAATTATTACTTGTAAGAGTAGGTACATTATTCTCAGAAGGAATATCGGAAAACCATCTTGACGACCTTACATACCTAATAAAAACTGCTCATGCACATTATCAAGAAGACAAAAATAGACGACGTGTATCTGCTTAAGTATTAAAGAAACATTATAGAACAGCTTGAAATTTGTTAATACTTATTATTATCGGCGCGCGGCTCGCAGCCGCACTACATTTGTGACACGATTTTTCGATACGCCTGTGCGATTTTTCGTAACGAATTCACCCTGGGGATCAAGGCAAAATCATGTATCCATACTAATAGTATAATAGGTCAGTGCAATCTCTTTGAAATACGGGTATAATATTAGTTTAATCTTTAATTTATTTTATTTTGTTAACTGTCAATAATTCATGGTGGAACTGCGTTATAACTGCGTTATTGTTGTTTGATTTAATAAAACGCAATTTTTTTTGTAGTACTTATTCCACTTTAATAAATATATTTGGACCAGTTTCGTCCGCCTCAGAGAACATTGAAAATTGAACATTGAAAATGTCCCTCCGAGGCGGACGAAACCGGTCCAAATTTATTTATTAAAGTAGAATAAGTACTACAATTTTTTTTTGCGTTTTATTAAATCAAAGAACAGTACAGTTTAATCTTTGTTATCGCCCGAAGAAAATAACCAACGAACTAAATGAATCTAGTATTAATTGTAGTCGTACATCAGTGCATTGGAATAAGTTAAGTTTGGAAGTGCTATTATCTTCCAACAGCTTACGGCACCCCTGAATGTTGTCCATAGCGCTCTAGGGCGTCATGGTGCCTACATTGATTACTAACGGTGTATGTACCTACATCGTGTTAATTTGCGTCATGCATTGTGAGAAATTACATTTTCAGGCTTTTGCATACATATAGGTCTTATTAATAAATCAGTAGGTAGGGTTTGTATTTAGAGAATGTCTAGCTAATTTATTTTACACATGGGACATATATTTTACACGTGTATCAAATATTGCAAGATTTCTTCGTCTTCTGTGAAAATTGAAGAATTTATTAGAAAAAGTAAACAACATAATAATGGAAAGATAATTTATACTATAATAAGGTACTTGAATGTATAGCAAGTTTACAAATCATGTGTGTTCAGTTTTAGCGTCCATATTTATTATAAGGAGTGCATCAATCATGAGGAAGAGTCCTGGCCTTAAACAAAAACTTTCTCCACATGCAATTATACAAGGTAGTCGCTTCCCCTTTCTGAACCATAAGTATTCTGTACCACAATCTAACCATCAAATTGTAAGTCTGCCTCTTTTTCTGCTCTCTATTTGTTTGTTCATCATTATACTCTTTGCGAGCTTATTGTTATCAGCGCAGTCGAGAACCCACTATCAAATTGATTGAATTGCATTACAATCTTCATATATCTCGTAGAGGTCAGTATTATGTGTGTTTCTTCAATTTTTGCTATGAATGATTAACTCATAGGCATATACGTCATAGATTTTTTTCTTATAAATTGGTAAGGGTTCATTTATTTCGTAAAAATAATGCTCAAGCTCTCGAGGAATATAATAGCATGGATTTTTGAATAGGTATCTGGTAAAGTGTGGGTTTATTTCGTCTAAATAGTAGAAGGTACCTACTTAAAATATTTTTTTAAACTCGAGTGAAAATTGGTTGCTGACAGGATTCATTTTTGTTAATTTACTCTGTCATGTCAATTACGTGTATAGAAGAATTAAATACTATCAGTATCCGAATATGTGGAAAAAACATTTTTGTGTGAAATAATCTTTCATAGCATAAAAATAAAGTACACTTTATTCTATTTATTTGTTTCAATGATAAGCAAGATTTTTTTATTATATAGTATTAAATATATACATGATTTAAGAATGTAGCTTTTATTTTTATTTAAAATAATATATAAACTGAAATAGCTTCAGAAACATAATTATTATTAAAAACATCTTCCACTGACTGAAACTGTAGTTAGATGGTAAAAAATATGTCATATATATGGAATAAGAAAAAAATACTCCACAGAAAAAGATTACATATTTCTCGAAAGAGAAAAAATCGCAACCATCCGTGGAAAAAATCTGTGAGAAATAAAAATGACAGTTTATTTCTTTAAAACTTGTAAGTTGCTTTTTTAATACCATTTCCGAGCGGTTGGCAATCTACCTTGCCGAATAGAAATAAATAAGTACATAGTTATGCGTAAAAAATGTAAATTGTACGTAAATGCAATCGGAATTGGGTAATGGTTCCTAAAGTATAATTTAACATAAGGCAATATTAATAATTAATTATTATTTTATCGTGGTCGATTTCCAAAACGCGATCTCGACTTGTGGGTCGGTAAACGTTATAAATACAAACACCGCATGGGCGCACGGATATTTATTTATGGGGTCGTGATTTTTTGCGACCTCCGAATACTGTACAAAGTATTATATTAAGTTTTTTTTATTACTTACTATTAATATCCCTCACGCGTCTTCGTAGCTGAGCGTGTAATATCGCTATATTGCTTTAGTAAAGTGGCAAAGTTGACGACGCTGGAAGATTCTACGAGGCCATTTTACATACTTATGTGGCTTAAAGTGGTCAAAAATTCTACCCACATATAAATATGCATTACATTTAACACATTGTTTGCTGACTAGATAATAACTTTTTAATTACCACATTTAAATAGCAGGCTAATTATATCGAATGGCCACCTTAATCGTCGTCCAATGTATTAAACGATTTTCTCAGCAGTATGTGTCATTTTATGTGTTTTAAAGTTATGATACGTAAACAAAGAGACAATGAATTTTAAATAAACTATTTTTTTTATTCAATATTACAAAAGCTGACTCCCAACATTATCACAATTTGTGAAGCGCTTCAAAAATATAAAAACTACTATGTAATTTCTTCATAAAGGACGTACAGAGCTTAGTTGGTAGAGTACATTGGCACGAATCTAGTGAACGCGGATTCGACTCACGATGGGCATCGTATTTTAATTCCCCCCCCTCTAGTATGTATATATTTATCTGAGGATGCATACCACATCTTCTGGGAATACCTGAGAATGTGCTGCGAAACGTAAAGGGATGCTCAAGTCGGAAAAATCAGCTGTTGGGTCGATTTTTGAAAAAAAATGTGGCGTCTTATTGCGGACGTGAATTTCTTCACATTGTATGTCCGTATTGTTTTTTAATTTTTTTCTTTTTGACCTTTAATCAAAGAAAACTTGAGTGCGTGACAACTTCAGTCTCGGGTATCAACCCAGACGAAAAAAGCTGTCACATTCAAACTTAGGGCCTTGTGATACGCTCGTATAAGAGTGTGGTGCGGGGCGGGTGGCTAAGACAGGTTTGTTGCTTTCAAATTATGTAGGATATTTTAATAAAAATTAATATTGAATGAATCATGTTTAACTGGGCATGAAAGAATTAGGTATCTGATTGGATAATATGGTCTAAAGGGGTGGTAGTTTAAATATTTTTGTAAAAGTTGAAGATGATAATATTTTATATACATCAATCTTGAATTTATTCGATTAAACTGAATCAATAATAAGCGTGAAGCAAATGTACAAATGAACGTTAAATTTTGAGAAAGTATTCAGCTACATAGTTCATATCTGCCGTATCTATGTGTTACATTAGATCGGAACTTAACATACCAAGCACAAGTCGCGGATATCAAGGTTAACACAGAGATAAAAACAACAGCTGACTGAAACAAGATGGGGCTGTAGTAGAGAGCCTATAAATATTGTTTTACCCCGAGATTTTGGTAATAGTATTATAGTATACTTACTATAGCGTTTTTACTAATCCAATATAGTTATGTTGTATTATGAATATGGAATTGCTAAAAATATATAGAATTTTAAAGGGTCAACCCACATAAAGATAGAAAATGAAGAATTTATGGTATTTTTGGGTGTTAAGACGAAACACTTTCTTCACCCTAAAATCAACATATCATGATTTTATCACTGTTTTTTTTGTATATTTTTGCTATAAAATTTTAAAGATAATTTTTACATAAATTAATGTGTAAGAGTTAAATCATAAGTAAATATCTTACATTGTATATCGATTTATTTAGAAAATGATCATTTCCTATATTTCACTTATTTTGTTTACAAGAATGATCATGACTATCAAGTTTTCAAGTCGGATTTTTCAATTTTGTAATTCTTAATCCGTATCGAACCCTACAGCCCGGAATGCGAGCATTTTAAAATCCGGTATTTCGCGATAAAAACATCGATCGGGATCCGAGATTCCGGGATTGAAAACCCTACACTGGACATGGTCATTTGTAACACTCATTAAATTAAATTAAGTCCATAAAAAGATAATGATTAGTTATCAAAACTAATCTCTCACTTTACGGTACCCGTGCTTCTAGATAGTTTTTTTTATTAACATTTGAAATATTCAAGGGTTATAACCACATTAATTCAACAAAGGATTTTGACATTTAATCTTTTGAGCCCAAAAAAGGTTTACCTCGTCGCAAGTATGTAAGCCGAAAATTCTTCGTGGAACATAATTTTCCGGGTGACTTAATTTCTATACACTAAAAGTGAAATTTCTTACGGAACTTGTGCATTTAAATTCATAATATTTATAACACAGGAATATTAGAATATTATAGGAGTAAAGTAATAATAAAAAAAAAGTTTTTCTATCTTGAAACATTAAGCCTAGTTCAGACTAATATACGCCCACAAAAACAGTATGCAATGGACTTATAAACTTTTACCGCTTCATTACCGCTAGGGATTGCAATACCGAATGAAAATACTAATACCGGTATTTCGGTATTTCCAATTGAATACCGGTATTAATACTGGTATTCTTGAAAAATATAAAAAAACAGAAACCAAAAAATATATATTATATAAAAATCTCTTTAAAATATTAATATTGTATAGCAAAAATATCTAAATAAGTACATATATTATGTATGTAATAATATAAAATAGGTAAAGATAGGTAAAAGCAAGATATGGTAGAGATACTGATGTTTACAAAATAAATACCTTGAACTATTGGCACTTAAGTGTTCTTGAATACACCCCACTGGTAATTCCACTTAATGTTTTATTACACTTTTTACACTAAACTACTTCTACTACTACTAAAGGTATTGCAATCCCTAATTGCTGCCACAATAATTAATAAAAAAGACAGTCTTCATCGTAAACGTTTGCGCGGGTTAATCAAAATAATATCCCATAGCCACGCGTTGCGATTTCCGAGAAAACAATATTTGTTCTTATCAAATACAATATTCACATTAGCATCTTTGTCAGTAATTTTTATACATATTTTCCATTAGGGCAGAATACCAAAGAACATGATCATAAAATTTGTATATTTCAGATAAAATGATTTTAAACAAATAACAGTTTTACAGAAAATGATCTGGAATTGGCATTATCAACCAATCTATTATATAATATTGGCCAATGCCATCATTATTTAGTGATCGCAAAAATAGCTAATTCAAGGAATCGTGCGGAACCTTATGTAGAAATATTAAAAATGTATTAAATTGATAGCTATATGCACATGCCTTCCGTAATTGATACAATGCATGGGTAATTTTAATGTTCTTCTTTTTGAATATATATACTTTGGAAACACCCAGAAACATATTAGAAAAATAATGAAAAGACTATGATACCGAACGAAACTCAAACCTTCATACATCAAATTCCGGCCAATATGAGTTACCAATTTAGTCACTTGCAACCCTAATTACAGCTAAATTAACTAATAAATAGTCATGCCGGTTCACTCGGCACTATATATTTAAAAAAAATCAAGTTATTAAGATGTTTTTGATATATTATGTACGTTCAATAAAGAATGTCACAATTTAAAATCTTATGAATTATTCGTAGAAACAAAAAATTCTTCCCTTTTATTTTCTTATATACATTCTAGAAAAATAGGAAATAATTAAATGGTTAACAATCATTGTTCGTGAAAAACAAGAAACAATCATTGTTCGTGAAAAACTAAACATATGAATTTATGTTTTCTCTGGAGCAGAAATTATAATTTATTATTATTTTTTCGTTTTATATATAAAATAAAGAAAACAATCGTAAAACTATATAATATTATATAAAATAACATATCATTTCATATTAATGGCAATCATCCAATTTTACCTCTATTTTGTGTTTTCATCGGAATAATAAATAAATCTGAGATAATTCTCTTAAATTTTAATAATATAAACGAATGCCACAACACGAGTTAACGAAAAAAGAATACTGCTTTATCCAAAATGTTGGAATTACTAATAAGACGCAAAATCAGACAAATCTTAATTCCTTTGAGATTTCTGTAATAAGATTGAGATCTTAGCATGACATAAGCACAACAATGAAAGCAATATATTGGTTAAGAATTGTCGAGTACTATCGTAATAGGATCGTATTGTGTAATAAAATATTGAATTTGTACAAGGAAACATCTTTCATATTATTAATTTATTTTATATTAAACAGTTGTAAAAGCCAACAATATAAATACGTATATTGAACATACATAACTTGAAAAACCATTTGAAAAAAATAAGATGCTTGACGGGATTAGAAACCGCATATCCACTGGTATCGCGTCAATATGCTTTAATCAATTAAGCTACGAGATCCCTATCTAATTGCGATAATTTTAGCTGGTAGTTCATACATGAAATGCTTATCAAATTGTGTTATTATTGACTATCGGTTTTAGTGTTACAAGTTATGTATGTTCAATATATGGTATGTTACATTCTCAAATCTTTTGAATTATTCGTTGAATAAAAGAAATGGTTTATTATAAATAAGTATTTTATATATTTCATTTATTTCGTGGTGCCTTTGAACTAGCTCTACAGCGATTTTGGGGAATTATACTGTATTATAAACAATTATACAAAACACCAAAGGATTTAGTTATAATAGTTTCAATGTCTCGCGAATTCACGCCGACCACCTTAAAGCAATCGCCATTCTTCATAAAACATTAGGTACAATCAGATACTAATTGGATCGTCTCAACATTTTTACTGTTTAATAGTTAAGAACCTACTGCTTATGTTATTGAAAGATGTTTACAGTTATACAAAATAAATGTAAACATTATGTGGATTTGGTAAATTTATATAAGTTCCTACATATTTGGTTAAATATAAACATTGGTTTGGCCAATTATGGTCATCCTCATCCCAATATTTCCCTGTTACCTCAAATCCTCACTATTGTCCCAAGTCCAGGCGCAACTCAGTTAAGAGTCATAGTCGACCGTTATTAATAAATAAACTTCAATTACATCAAGGTAACGGGCGCGTCTAGGCTTGTTCCAGTTTGGGCATTGTTAAATTTAAATTAAATTAAAAACGCATACAGACTGACTCAAAAAGTTAAGTGCAGACCACGAGCATGTACAGTGTAAGCGCCATTCAAAAAATTCAAATCTTCATGCAAAGTCAGTAAATCAAACCACCTGTCAAGTTGTATTACCGGCACAGAGTGTCTTCTCATTTATCATATTATAAACCCAAATGTACCATGCAAGTGCCTACTAGGACGTGAGGGCATGCACCAGGGACCAAGTTCAGTCCGAAAGCTGAACATCAATAAGGTTAGTATCTGGACTAACTCCCGTGTAACCGCCCCCCCATAACATCAATATCCACCATAACAATCATATCAAAATTACAGTCCACATCAAAAATTAATACAGTATTTTAATAACTATTTATTGTTTTTTATTTCAATAGAATTGTTATTTTATGACGTAGATATGTAAAAAAATGATCTTTTTTTTAACTTCAGAAAAATACATGCTTATATAAAAATTAAATATGCGATTGCCTGATTTTTAAATAACTTGTAAACTATACATTTTTTGGTAATTAATTATCTGAAATACGATATGTTCAGGTTTGCATTAATAGAAAATTGTCCTTAACAAATAATTTCATGTGATTATCAGAAAAAAATGGTGTGAAAACGTTTTTGTGTGTTTTAATTACAAATTTATTTAATTAAAATTGTGTAATAAGGCACTGAAATTTCATCCGAGGGCTTCGGGGTCGAATCGTAGTGAAATCACAATATTTTTATGTGATTTTCTCAAGGCTAACTGCACTACTGAAATTTGGCCCCATGGCCTGTTGTAGAGTTAAAAGAATATAATTTTAAGTTACATATTTAGGACGTAATCAACATAAGATGGAAAGATACGAAGTCATACATGTTATCAGGAAAATTATTGGCCAATGCTCCATATTATAGTTAAAAATTAATAGTAGGTACAAATACTCAAACAAACAGGTAATAATGGAGATAAAAATAGTACGTAATAAGAACAATAATAATAATAATTGTAAGTTGAATAAGTAGGTAAGTATATATGTTTATAATTTTTTTTGAAGTTATACTTCTTTAGGCCCGTTTGGGAAAACAGATCGGGGTGTATTTTTGGCGTGTGACGCGCACAAATGTAACGCATTAATTTGGCGTGGGACGTGGGACGGAGGTTTTGCCCGGCGATGCAAAATAATTTATTTTGCACGGCGACGTTCGGGTGTTCCAAATAATGTTGCAACTTTTAATATGATTTTATTGCGATTATTCATTAAGATTTGAGGCTTTATTTATGTAAGTATTATTTATGAGTAAAATTATATACTTATCGATAAATAAATAAATTTTGTGAATGTTGAGTTGGTAAATAATTCAAACAATGGTATGTTGTCAATTTACAATATTTAGACACTTCATACACAAAAATACATATTTTTACAGTTTAGGATAATATTTGTCGCATATCCCATGTCAATTTATTTATTAGCGATATATTTATTATTGAAGACAATAATAATTATTATGTTTCATCTCATCACAAAAGCCAATTACACGTTTCAGTTAAACCATTAAATAGGCTATGTTTTACTTTTGATTTCTAATAAATTATTATTGTTAACGAAAATAGTTGTACAGTCATCTTATTAAGCAAAGACGGTCGAAATAGCGGTTTGCTAAATTTTTCAAACACAGGTTTTAAGAAGTTTTTCTTCCAAAGTAGGTACATTCTGCAATAATATTATTTATTCGCACACATAATATTATTGCTGACTGTACCTATATCGATAAAATACCCTTGAGACCGAAATGAGTATAAGCATAATAACACGTCAATAAAATTTATTTTTTTATTAATTCATTATGAGCACTTCTGAATCGATTGTAACCGCTGTATGGCAAAGATTAGTTTTTTTTTGTTTTGTTACGCCAAAGAAGGATAACTTCTAACGCACGTACGTAAGTACACACACCGATTTTTTTTAATAAAAAATACACAAATGATCAACTGCACGATAGACAAGATAATAAAATACGATAGAGTATTTTGCAGACCACATAGTTGCGAGTGACATTGGTGGGAACACGAACAATAATATTTGCTTGCGTAGAATTATAAATGAACCGAAAGCAAGTGAGAAATGTTTTGAAAAATAAAAAAAAATGTCGCTTTTCGAATAGACAAATGTTATATTAATAGCATATCTACGCAGGAGAAAACGTGTGGAAAATAATGTGTAAGTTGTCAGACACAGTGAGTATGTAGTGTGTACGTTATATTATGGTTACAGACAAAGTGAGATAAACAGACCCTATTTTAGGAATTTATAAAACAACATTCACCTGAACCCATTTTCACGCATGTAGAATATATTATATATAGTAGAATAAATACATTTAGAATATAGCCGCTGGAATAGAATTACATTAAAAATAGGATCATTAATGGCCAGTAGCGACGAGTGTTTATCAACCGACAAAAAAGTGCTAGGACAGTTATATTTATAGTACTTAAATTTTGTTTCATTTTCAGTATTTTACTGATACATAAAAATAACAGTATGCACTTTTATCAAGGCCTACTACCTATAATAATAGTCAGGCCATTCATACCAATGTAACTGTTATGGTTCCGGTACAAGTCGGCTATGTTTCGTGTTCGAACGGTCAATATATTATGTATGGAGTAATATTTAAAGCAATGCCATACATTCATGACTAAATCAAGTTACACAGTTTATTTAGGCTATATGTATATTGTTTAATAATTTATAAGGTTTAATGATTGAGTTTTGTTTAAATTGTATTGAAATATTTTTTTAAATGCTGGAGATAACTTTGCTATACTTAAATGATTTGGAATTGAGAAATCATTTGCAGTTAATTTAACTATGTCTTATTTAGTTTTTTTGCATGTCATTTTATGTGTTTAGGATACATAATTTGAAAATAATTCTGGAAAATATAATATATAAATATTATAACTAATAAAAAAATATTTATGAAAATGATATGACATCCAGCAGAATTCTAACCTGCGTCTCTCGACTATGCTACCGGTATCTTATCTAATTGTGACGAATTTAAATTAATGGTTCTTACAACACTCTTTAAAGCGCTTTCTAAATTGCGTTACTAATTGGCAATCGGCTTTTGTATATTAAATCAAAGTATTAAATTATCTTAGTTACTAAGAGATATCGGGATTGATATAAAAAAAAAGATTTTCATCGACGTTTTATAGGAACGTCTTGGTGTATTTTTGATCAGCAGACGTTACAAAATGGGTATTAGAAAAAACGTAGAGAAATCAGCAAATAAATTGTAGAACGTTTTCGACTTGAATATAATAAATTATCGAACACGTCAATCGATTTGTCAAAGCAGCGCTCGATTCGAAGTACCTTAAGTAATCACGTCTTGTATAAGATCCTTTGTCAAGTCCTGTATAAATACATCCACCCTATCGTATATTCAGTGATGCAACAGCTCCTTCGATCCCTCGTAAACCTTCCTGTTGAGTTTACGCCGGGTAAGGTGTTCGGTGGGTTATAAATTCGCGTTATTAATGAAACCCAAAATTAGATTTCATTCAATAAATAAGGTATACGAAGAGACGCTGTTGGATTTTATTTCTACCTATTACCGACGAAAATTTTGACCTTAGATTTTTTTTTAATTTAGCGAATCTACAATTCATTAGGTCAAAAGCTTTCGTAATAACGCCGATTGGTTGTTATCCATTTGCACCATTATTTTACACCGAATAGACTGAAAAAGAAATATACGTAAGATTGCAATCCCAGGAAAAATTTTTGTATTTTAAATCTCATTCTAGAGTTGTGTGAACATATTATAAAAATGACTTCATACCTGAAAGATTTATTAAATATTTTAAATATGAATTGAAATTATTGTAAAAGAAAAGTACTTACACACTTATTATTTTAGTAACAGTTTCTACTATGATTTAGCAGGTAAAAATTTATTAAATCTTGAAAAAAATAATCCATATCACAATATGTCTTGATAAGGTCTTTAATTAATGTTGGCCGTATATTGGAAAATGTTACATGAGCTATAAATTATAAATAGAAAAAGCACCTTACGTATTATACGTTCTATAAAAATATGTGGGTGATAGAAATTTTACCACGTTTTTATTAGCTCGTATTCTTGTTTGTCCAGTACAAATCTTGCAATCGATTTTTAACTAACTTCCCGACTAGCTAGACATTTGAAACTTTTAGAATAATTATCAGAACACGATGACAATGCATTTCTTTAATATTTTTAGCCATCTTTGAGCAGAATTGAATTCATTTTCAGTTAATTCTGTTTTGCATGGAAAGTTATTTCGGGAAAAAATCGCAAAAAGAAAACACTATTATTGGTTGCTAACGAGGTCCAAGCAACTAAATTATTAATATATACGTGCGTTACTATGGAAATCAATATGAAATGTCAAAATGACATTTCAGTATTCTATATTTATTCAGTATTTCTATCAAGTACAAAAAAAAGTATTTATTAATACCTAGAATTATGCAGGTTATACCCTCCTTTTACGATTAATTCGTTCCTGGCAAAACCAAATATTTCAGTTATGAAAATTGTACATGAATTTCTCCAAAAATGTAACGTAAATGTCTAGTGTATAGTGTAACAAAAATGTAATTCTGTATCATTAATAATGTAACTATTTATGCATGTCGTTAAAAAAATGTATGTATATTTTTGTAAACCATTGTAAAGCAGAATAGCCTTCCCAGTAGGCGATGCGGTCGCTTACATTAATAATTGCTAACATTTTAATTAGAACAATACTATAAGCATAAAAAACCTGGTAACCTACTCAATGTATGAATTGTAAAATCCAATGGAGGTTTATCGCAACATTTTCACAAGGGCGCCTTCAAACATGTCAGCACTTGATATTTCAATGTACTTAAAAATACCGTTGTTTGAAAGCGAGTTTCGTGGTGTGCTCTAATCCTCAGTAGATGATGTATATGTTATTGAAAAAATGTTTCACTTATCTGTTTAAAATAGCCAAAAATAAATAAAAATAGATTGTTAGGTAGCTACTTAAAAAAAATTGCATACCATTTGATACTAAAACTGGAAAGGGACGGTATTCTAAGTCTGGCTAAGGAAAGCACTTTGTCTAGGGATGTCACTGCAGTCTACAGTTAAAAAATATCATTCGTCTGAGGATTAATGATAATGTTAATAGTGTTCATAAATGCAAATATATTATGCTACTAAGTTGTAATGGTTGGCAACTTCATTTTAATGTGCAGATCGTTCTTAAAATTAAATAATACGAGTACCTAAGTAGGTTTTGAAAAAGATGAAAAGAAATCCAGCCAATTTCAAAATTTAATTAAAATATTTTTTAAAGATTACAGAAGAATTTGCAATATTTTCATTACAGTATGACATTTATGTGAATCCTTAATTGGACATATAACAATGAATACGCTTTCTTTAAAGAAAAAGCGAACGCGTAAAATTAAAAATTTGTAGAAGGAATAATTTGGATATTTTACATTGAGCTATTTGTTATAAGTACCTCTTTATACTTTCTTTAGTATTTTATTTGAAATATGATACTTACACACATTAAAAAGTATATATATATATATAAATACATGTGGGATGATATTTTATTTATAAAGCATGTTGACTGAAAATATTAGATACTTAGAAATTAAGGGCCGTATGCATGAGTTTCCAAAATACTTTATAGGCTAAATACTGCTCATTTGCATGCATGAGTGTAAATTAATGTAATCCGTTGTTTAGTGACGTCACGACGTCATATGTGTCATGGTGTCCATATAATGGCAAACTTATAAAATTTCATTCCCCGACATTAATTTAAAATTTTGATATTGTTAATGTGTCTGAAAGTATGCGAACGGTACCATATTAATTTATTAATAAAATTACAAATGAATAATTATTATGAACTTTTAATAATTTATCAGTTATTTTATCACATTTAATTTATAATATTACTGCACGAGAGGAGAGAGGATGGAGTATTCCCAGTAAATATTTCCATAATATGGCAATATATGCAACGTTTCTTTATCTTGACATTTCGTCATAGAATTTCGACATTTTTCGTATCGATCGCTTTAAGTTATCTTATAATATTATGTAAGTATAATAATAATCTTCAAAATTAACGAGACACTGAACACTCGCAGCAACAAACGTCTGCTGCATAGTTGTTAATATTATACGTGTTTGCTGTGCGGAATCCATTATTAGAGTGACAGGTAAAGCAGCCATTTTGAATGACGTGTGACGTCACATTGCTTAAGTCACAAACAGTAGATCAATGCTATATGGTAGAATGTCGGTTGAATAGCTTATAAAGTATTTGGGAATCTCATGCATACGGAGGAAAGATCATTGGGATGACATTTCATAAAATGAGTTTGCTATTCGAAATGGAGAGCATGGGACTTGCATTTAACAACGGAATGTCAGGGAGTTATACTTGGTTAGAAACAAACGCTCTCGGTTCAACTCTTGCATTTGGATTATGCTGATTTACGGTTGTATGTAATAGTATTGCACCTTATGAAGTCTTGATTAGTCTCTGAGATTCGAAAACAGACATTGGTTGTCAGTAACGAGGAGATATAAAAAGGGGCTATGAAATCTATCGTCATATTAAAGATTAAGATGAGATATTGAATCTATCTTAGCCCCGTACTATAAAATGTCTTAGGGTAGGTAGTCTAAACCAGGCCTGACTTTTCTTCAAACAAAACGGATTCCGGCATTTTTAAGTTCTTAATTTTTTCCGGCTTAACACTACCTAAGGTGTGTATATTGCGGAGATACGGAATGACCTAGGAAGATGAAAGAATACTGGAGACCGTAAGATTTAAAAAACGTAGATCTAGACCCAGGGACCCCGATTAATTTCTCCGGAATATTATGTGATTATTCATGTGATTTTTGATCTAAACATTGATGGTTAATTGGTTTGAGTACTACTAAGTATTTATTTAGCTCAGTGAAGGCCCAAGAAACAAATCTCAAAATAGACGTGTCAAATGTATTTATAATATAAAATCACTTGCAACTAATTTGCTCATTGACCTCAGTGGGTTTATCTTCAGTATCCTATTCATATATATTTTATGATATTATATATTTAGTCAATGGTAGATGTAGGGAACACAAAAATAAGGGAATGTGGGTTGCTTTTTAGGTAATGTTGAAACAAGGTTTGATTCTCGAGTGTTTAGAAAAATGGGAGAAACTTAAACACGTGTTAAAGAATATTTATTATTTTCTATAAGTATTAAAATTTGGTGCGTAAACAAAACGCGCATTCAATATTGGTAATATTTGACAACAATTGGGAGAGTTTATGTTTATTGGGTTTTATGATCTGATCTCAATCATATAGAAAATCTCGCTTCAAATTATTGGTGTAAGGCGTCTGGCTTTCGCATTTCTATCTTATTTATCTGTAAACACACAATACTATTAACGGCAATATATACAGTTACTCAATAAAATTTAATTATTCATAATTGGAATCAGCTGTAGATATTAATCGAACGTGGTACGATTGGCTTTAAATTTATAGTTATTTAACCGTTTTGTGGTGTTCATTCAAAATATTTTATTGAATTTAAAAAATAATATCAAAATATTCGCTGCTACACTTAACATGAACATATCGAAAATTGTTGTGATTTAGGGCCCGGATTTGTATGCAACAAAAAACATGATTATATGCATGCACGTATGCACTTAAAATCAATAAAATATGAACTAAAACCGAAGAAATATGCAATTAAAAATTGACATTTTTTGTGGGAGAAAATTGTAAATACCCGCTTTCACCAATAATACTGACAAAAAATCGAATAACTAGTTAATAATTTTTCAACATAATATGATATCAGAACAAAAAACATAAACAAATAATATAAAGTTAATCAATTACAATTTTCAAAATAGTTTTTTTACAAGTACCTACAAACAATTGAATAATAAATGCAATGTAAACCAAACATAACTTAAAAAACAAAAACGACACACTTAACTATTCCTAAATACCTACTATTTTCTGTTTTTTGCCCGAAAAAAAATTACATTATTTTTTTCAATATGATGCTCTGGCATTAAATTTTTCCGCATATTCCGGTATCTGTCAGTATTTTGTTTATATGCGGAAAACTACCTCTCAACGTCCACTTGGGCAAACTTTAAATAATAGTGCCCGAGTTAACTTCACTTTTTTCACTGATAAATCCACAGCTCGGAGATGGCATTAAAAATGCAAGTGCATCTAAACTATCTTCCTTCTTAACTTAGTTATATTTCGATAAAATAATTTAAAGAACTAAAATTATTAATTCAAAAGCTCTAAAATATGCATTTATTTATGAAATATGCACTAATGTCTCAAATATGCTCTATCGTCTCAAATATGCATTTATATGCACAATAAAATTTTATTTTTGGATTCTGTGTCTTTCAAAACAGATTTCTGTGCAACTCTCATAGCTGTGCATACACCCTAACAAAACATGCACTAGCATATAAATCCGGGCCCGAGCGATAATATATATTAGAAATGATATATTGTAAATTATTAAATCATACATCAAGCAAATGATTGACATGTAAATATTATTACACTCGTACTACGACGTTGTTTGACATAATTGAAGTAATGGGTAATAAATAACGCTCCAAATAATATGAATTATGCCATGCGTGTTAGAAAATTTGATTAAAAATGGATTTATTTCAGTTAGTCGAAACAAACAGCTCTAACTTTATTGATTTCCATGATTGATAGATTGATTGATTTTATCTATAATAATTTATAAACGAGAATATAATTTATTTACAACGTGTATATAATATCTGTACCCGAGAGCCAGATTATATGTACTATGTCAAAAAATAACACTTTCGGGGAAATGAAAATTTTTCGTGCCCTTAATTAATGTCAGGTAATGTTTGGTCTTTCAATTCAACAAAAACAAAAGTTGTATACACGAAAAAGTAGTGTGCACAATTTTATCGCATCGCCCAAAGTATACCAAAAACAATTGTGGTTTGGTTTAGGCAAGGTTTAATTGATTTTTAAAACTGAACTAACACCGTCTGTAAATTGTAGCTTTATTTCAATGAAAATAAATACGTATGACTGACAAAGTTCTGTGTACACTATTAATGGCTGATCTTAATAGCCTACCTCCACCCTTCACCACTGAAACCAACAGATGGTTGATCCGACTCGTGTTCTCTTTCTTTTTGGAGTACATTTTCGGGCATTCCCAGAGGATGTGATTTTCATCCTATAGTTAGTTATCCGCCGCACGGATATGTTGGTTATGTGATAAGTCAAAGCTCATAAATATTGGCAGCGAATCCACCATGTCCAGTCAAAACTTCACTAATATTGTTAAGGACGGAGATAACTAGGAATGGTTTTTTTGAGATGGACGTATCAAATCAATAATAGCACGGGTTTCCCATTGACACAGGGTCTGCGTACTGCTAAATGCTGAATGGGATGGAACTTAGCTATTGATAAGGTATCCGCATCTATAAAATATATATGTTGTTCTTTTTAATATGTGTTTGGACCTTATATAACCCCCCCCCCCATTAACCGCCATGTATTTACACCCGTTATGCGTGCATATGTACCGTGAAACCCATGATAAGCGTAGTTTTTATATGTAATGAGCGATGAGTTCGTTGTTTTATTATCAGAGTTTGTAAACAAATTGGTAGACCAGCAGAAGTCCTTTCTTGTTTCATCTTCATATTATGTTTAGGCTCCATCTCTATAAAAAAATCCCTTAGACAGCTTTAATATAAACTAACCGTCTTCTTTAAAATACAATTTGCAATGTGTACAGAGTATAGGTATTTGTTAGGACATACCTTTCTTCCTCATTCTTTGTGCCCCCTTAACTTAGTCGCACAGAAAAACTCGACTTGACTGCAACACGTCGAATTTGTCGATGTAATTTATTTGTCATTCATAAAACACATTCAACTTAATGTATAGCGTCGATGCGACATCTCTCATAGAAAGAATATATCCTGCTTGTCGCATGTAACAAATTTCATTCGACATGGGTTTCAAATAGAATTGTAAAATGTTACATTGCTGCATGCGTAGATGTGTGTTTGCGATAAGTCATTCGTTCTCGTCTGTGGACGCGGACCGTGACCGTGTTGCAGTCTCGACTATTTTGGATGTGCCACCGGGCTAAGGTAAATTAGAAAAGTTTACCCCTTACCAGGAACCATTCGCCCAATTCATTAGATGCTTGCACTGAAACAAACACAAATTGAAAAAATGAATTTTTTACATATGATTTGAATCAGTAACCTATGGTTTATATATTGTACATGGCTGAATAAGTAATTCTTATATCAATTCTTTCTATATTATGGGACCTATATTATTCCGTAAAACCAGCGCACCATAATATTATTTCTATTTTAAAGTAGAAGATACGAGTATCCATAAAATAATTAATGTATATGTAGCATTTTAATAATTATGTAGCATTTTATGAAAAGCATAGTTTACTAAGGTTTGCTTTTACTTGAACGTGCTATTTTTTCCTTTTTTATTCTCTTTTACGAAAACAGAGTGATTCAAGTATCTGTCAGTTTCTCTGAAATATAATATGTAAGATGTGAAGGATGCAATTAAATTTTATGTATTCACTTGAAGTCGAAGGATGGTCCCTATTAAATACGGCTGGGCGACCTGGGCAGAGGTGAAGTGTATTTAATTACAGGGTTGAATTTACAATTGTAGACAGTCAAGGTTAATACACATTGAGAACCGAAAAAAATAATGCTACGTAGGTACCTATTTAGAAATTGTTATTTTAATAATAATAATTACTTTTGTTAATTTTCCAAAACAAATCACTTATTAAGTATTTCATAAATATATATATTTATTTTAATTATTTATACTTTAATAACAATAAAGACAGCGTTCTTATTATATTTGGGTAAATAAATATTGTAAAAAATTTGGACATAGATCATTCACCTTGTAAAATTTAGATAGGTACTAAAAAATCTCAAATCGAAAAAGTCCAAAGAAGTCTTAGTAAAATTATTTTTTTAATTTTATTTAAGGAAACAAACAGTTACATATTGATTACGACATTTTTAAATATAATAATGAAAAGTTATTGCATCCAGCAAAGTTTCCATGTATAAATTATAATATAGTTCAGCCTAACAAGATAGAGAGTAAGAACAACATAAATATAAAGAAATTACATGAGAAAAATGAGGAAGAATAATGAATAATTAAATTATATACAAAAAGTAACATAAAAAAAAAGATATATAAGTATATATATATCTATTTATACAAAATTTTGGAGATAGCGCGTTTAAATGAAATAGGTGAATTATTAAAAGGATCAACGGTGGAGAAATACATATTGTAATTTAAACAAGACCGCCGAATAAAATAGTGTGCATAATTAGAATCGCTACGACTGACATGGTACAAAGTTTGGTTTCGAGTAAATCTTGATAGACAATGGAAACCCACCCTTTCGAGTAGGTTTGGCGAGTCAACAAAACCGTTGATAATTTTAAAAAGAAAATTTTGATCAGATATAGAGCGTCGACTTCCAAAGATGGTATCATAAAAGTTTCAGTAGTCGAAATAGAATTAGATATATCATAACCCGTAATTCTTTTAAAACATTTTTTTATTTATATATAAATTTCAACATTGTACATAAAGAAATTTTAATAATATATTGTATATTATGGAGTATTTTTGTATATTTAAGGTAACGATACGATGGTCAGGAAGTTCCACTTCGTTAAGGTGGATCTTTTTAAATTATGTTTCAGATCCTTGAACATCTATAAGCCATTAACCCCATGAAAATGCATATATGCATATTTATTATTATTATGTTTTAAGGATATAAGTCAATAAAAGATAAATAAAATGCGAGTTAAAATCCTACGATATTTTTCAACGTGTGTTTGAATTTGTAGCATGGACCCAATATATGAGACAAGTAGCTGACATTTATTTTTCGTTGGAAAAGTATTGTATCATTTCGGATTAAAAATGTGTTAATCAAATAGTTGAGATCTTAGATTATTAAATAATTTCAAGTCTAACATATAAAGCGAAGCAGCATTCTCGGATAATGTATATATTATCCAATAATTTTAATTTACCGTGCGGTGTAGGCGGTAACAAAGTGTACTTACTATTTGAACCATAGAGCTGATTCCATACAATTCATTATGTGTTATAATATTTAGATAGCTTAGTTCCTGTCAAAATTCTTGGGCGCTTAGTTTAGCAAAGCGCTTAAATTATAATTCGAGAACTTACCGGAGTTTGTGGAGATCGGAGGAGATTAGTACATATTTAGCTCTATTCGCTAAAACTATTAAAGCTGAAAGCTAAACATCTTATTATTTCAAATATTATGCTGATACATACAAGTAGTGTTAATACTTTTGTTGAAATCGTTTTATGATGAGATTTAGTTTTAAGACAGCTCTTGTTGTATTATACATTAAACCTTCATTTAAAATACATAGCGGAATTTGGAATTCCATATAATTACATCGAGGCATGGAGAAGTGTATGTTGGGCATCACGCGAAAGGACCGTAAGAGAAACGAATGGGTTAGGATGCAGACATGAGTACGCGATGTAATAGAAAACTAGCCGCTGGAAAAATGCCGTCATCCAATGGTACCCAAGGGGCACGAAACGGCCACAGGGTCGCCCTAAAAGCCGCTGGATTGACGAACTGATAAAGTTCGACGGATATACGTGGCAGCGAACGACACAGGACTGAGAGAGTTGGAAGAGGCTTGGGGAGGCCTTTATCCACCAGTGGATTAACCGCCGGGTGATGATGATGATGACATAATATGTACATTTATAATTATTACAGTAATTTAAAATAAAAATAATGTAGATAACAAAAACAGCCCTAATTCCTTCCATTCCTTTCAATACACAGTCAATCCTTTCCTTTAATGTGCATTATCAGCCCCCCTCTGACATTCGCGATTATCCTGATAGAGTCATCTCAGTACTTCCAGTAGTCCAGTCTCGGATTTTTTGCAGCAAGAACATTATTTGCCTTATCGCCATAATATTTATCTAGGTGGTTTTCCAGTTGCTTTATTATATGAGTTATATATTATGTACAGTGACGATATGTTTGTATTCGCAATGTTCGTGTCCAGAATTTTCTATGTCCGGGATTTTCCGTGTCCGCAGTTTTCTGTGTGTAGAATTTTCTATATCCAGAATCTTCTGTGTCCGGAGTTTTCGTGTGCGGAATTTTCAGTTAGCAATGTTCGTGTCGGTATTTTCATTTTCGGACTCTTCCGTGTAGTATTATGAATCAATTATTATCAAAGTTTCTTTCTCTTTGTTTTTGTTTACATGGGAATTCGCATTCATCAAATTTTCATTCACTCCTTTTTACATGTGGATTAATCACTAAGGATTTTCTTTTACTTTTAAAATTGCATAAAAGTACATGAGGTTTCACTCTAAGTACTAGTGTCTATAATTATGTGTTTGGTGTTAAATTTTACAGTTTTGATAGTCTCCGGAACACTAACCTTTATTTTTTCACCGGTTACTGTCTAATTGATTTTTATACTATTCCATTTGAGTAATCATTTGCAACCTGCATTTCGCATTTCGGCATCTTCTGACACACTCACCAATGGAAAATACACACTGTTAATTATTGTTTATATATCAATTTAATAGTATAGAATATGGTGAAAACCTTATTATCGTAGTAAAAAGTAAAGTTTACTACGGGTTTGTACAAACACTTCAAATATTATAGATATTAAAAAAATGTCTTTATACCTAATTTTCATGGGAGACATGATTTATGGGTTATATACCAGTGGTCGGAAAAACTCATTAGTTAACAGAGCCAAATATCAACAGTACAATGATTGGATTTCTTTTGAGAGCCAAATTTCTTAAACTTACTATATAGGTAGGTACACTCTTAATGTGATATAATTCTTAGTAATTATCTTATTTATTGATAAAAACTAAATTGTTAGTAAGGTATCCATAAAATTAAATCATGACACTGACTGACAAATACTGTGAACAATGGCCTTGCATCTCCTTAAAAAGTTTGGGTAAGTCAGGTTTGTATGTTGTTGTTTTTAATTTAAGGCACGATTCCAGGTTCTCATCAATAAGACGACTTCTCAATTTACTCATGATAAGGTTCATGCTTGAAAAAGATTGTTCGCATGAATATGTAGAACCGGAAAGGGAAAGAAAAACAAACGCTGGTTTTTTTCAACTTTACTGATCATGTGAGTAAGGAATACTATTCCAGGTATTAAAAATCATCATGTCTTCCTTCTCCAGGTCTTTCAAAGCAGACTACTATACTTGTACTGTGAAACATGTTCACATGTTTTTCTCCAATATGTCCATATCAGCACAGAGATGTTCAAATTCAGAGCTCCATAATTATTTATCCATAAGCTTTATCTATAATAGAGTTGATAATCTTAATCACCAATTCCATAACTTTGCAAATGTCTGAGAAACAAAACTGTTCTTGACGAATGATACAATGGTAAGCAAGTATCTCGTGATTTTTTTTCTTTCATAATAGCAACAATCCCCTTTCTCACGCCGGTCATACTTAACTGTTGAAATTGACACAATTGTATCGAGTGGAATATGATGTTTTTCCATACACTCAATTACAGCATTTGCAATATCTTCTCCGCGTGTTTGACATTTGAGTAGTACAAGTTCTTCTTTAGGACCTGTAGATGAAATAAATCGTACAAAACGTGAAACTTGTACTGTATCATTAATGTCACAAGACTCGTTATCTGCTATTGATAAAGCTGAAACCAATTTAAGATCTTCGACTTGCTGGTTGGTTATATTCGAAGACATTTTGACTGTTCTATCTTTCACTGTTTTAGCCCGTACGTGGTCATTTGTGGCAGAGCCACACCCAAGGAGCCAAATAGCCACATGTGGTTTACGAGAAGTGGTTTGCCGATCACTGATCTAGTGGTAGAAACAAATGTGATTTTTTTTCATTTTTCTTTGCATACTTTCGATGTTTCATTTGACATAGGTTTTAAAATTCGAAAAAATATTTATTTACTTGATTAATGTATTGTCGAAATTGAGATAGCTGGACTACACCACAGGACGCTGGATCTTCCAGGATGGAGACTTTGAAGCAGCCCAATACCTATATGTAAGACTATATTATATTGTGTTTATTCATTGCACTTAAATTAATTGAACGTACTAAGATTGATAGTTTCCTATTAACAATTTCATTGGTTTCGGCTTAACAACTCGATTTTTAGATTAATATATCGTATTATTATAATATTTACATGTATACATTTTACACCATGCAAACTTTTGATAATTATTTAACATGCATTTTAAAATTTGAAACAATATTTAGTTACCTATCTACTTTATTGCCAAATGTTTGTTCTTTACCAGCAACAAGTGTACTCCTTAACCTAAAAATAGTAGATATATTTGTATATCTGGATTGACTATTATTGAAAAAAGGCGGATGTGAAGTAGAGATAAGAAGGCGCACACAGATTGCGAAAAATGCGTTGACACGTCTTATCACTATATGAAAGAATCGGAGAATTTTAATTTCCCAGAAATTGATGTTTGTGCAAATTAAAAAATATCGAGTCATGGGCCCTGAAGCTAATAGAGCAAAATACAATTATTGATGCCTTTAAAATGTGGTGTTGATTCGAAATCCAAATGCTTCATATTTCTTGGACAGAGCACAAGACGAACCAGTCAATCATCCAAATACTGTAGATTTAGGAATGGCTCTTGACAATAGGTATGTCTGAGATGCATTCTGCAGCATTTTTACATATTGTTCCCCGCAAACCATATAACTCAGAGAGAATGGTAGTTTTCGGTAGCTTCTAGCGAAGCACAGGAAGAGCTTCTATGCACTGGAGCGACCTAGTGAAGCTGGCTGAGGGAAGCCTTCAATCTGCTCTGAGAGAAGTTGAGGATCAAGAGGGGTGGAAAGTCTTGGTCGCTCAAAAGATGACAAACTTCCAAGGTGGTCATGATACTAAGCCATGAGGGAATAACCAAGAAGAAAACCGAAACTGTGATGGCTGGACTTGTACCACAGGAGATTTAAGTTTCAGATTTTAAGTTAAGTTAAAGATTTTAATTTAAGATTCAGTCGGCGCTGGATCGTCGAGGATGGAGAAAGTTTTTAAGGGAGGCCGACACCCGCCAAGGGTTGTAGTGCCATACATAATGATGATTCATTATAATTATTCTTTTATTTAATACTAATTTTTTACGACTTCTAACAATAGTTTACTGCGAAACGAAAAAATGGTCGAGGAATATCAATTTTTAAAAAAATGTATTTCATTATAATTCATATATCTATGTAAATAAATGAATAATATAATACGAAAAAATAGAACGAAGCTCAGGAATAATGAAAATACAAAAACAATAATATAATTTTCGTATGGAGAAAAACAGCTAAGTAATTGTGAAAAATAATATAGAGAATTTTATGTTAACATATTATGAAGAAATATATTTTTCAGAATATAAATATATAGTTTCCTAGCGTATCCAACGATGATACCTTTATTATTACTGTGTAGGTATTCACCTATGCTACAGTGTATAAATAAGCAAACAGGAGTTACTCGTTTGATATTTCATGATTGCTTGTGCACATATACGCTATCATAAATAGGGTCATGTAATATACGCGTATGCGTGCCCCCCAGGTATTGCGTACCCAGTGGTTCAAGAAAATGCAATTTTTATCGATAAAAAAAACATATGAAAATATATAGTATTTTTTTTTGTTCATGCGTATTAAGCTTTCACGCGTGCAAGAAATCTCTAAGGAATATCTGCGGATATTTTTCGTAGAGTAAATAACATAATAAAACGAGTGTATATTATATACACGCACGCTGGAAGTCAACATTATTAAAAGTTGGTGAAATCAGCAATGGTTTTGGTGGATTTGATAAAAATAATCGATAATTAGGAAATTGAAAACAATAAATAATTGACAAATATATTATGTACTGATATGGAAGTGATTATGTCGGAGGGTTTGTTTCACTATATATATTAAAACCAAGGATTAGGGGAGATTAAATGTTACATTTATTTCACTTTTCAAACGAGATACAAGACATACGTCATATTGATTGAAGTAAAAATAATTGTTATCAATATTTCACAGACACGCACACTTGGCACGAAGTGGTGGCGATCTCGCCGGCAGGAAGCAGTCAAAAGTCTTTTGTTTTATATCACACTAGCGACTTTCACCCCACGACAGTAATTAAGATTATTTAGATCTTTATGGCAAATTATTATCAGTAATAGACATCTGATGCTGATCAAAATACTTCGCTATTATGTTGGACATAGTCCCATAAAACTGTTAAGTATATTGTATTCTAACTTCGTAGTATTCTTAATTATAAAATTATTATGTTATAACCTAGTGGATTTAACTATATGAACTTTATTATTCTTAATATCGTTTCAATATCCGTAAACCCATAACCAATCATGATTCGGGAATAATTCACTCGCGCGGTGTTAATATTATCTTATATTATGTTAAAATACAATCCAATTTAATGGAACACCAGCTGTACATAGTCTAGTTTAATTTTTTTACATATTGGGCGATTTATCTGCGCCGACTATGTCTTCAGATAATAATGAATGCATCCAATGACATTAATATGGACGAATCATCTGGAAAAAAAATGACACTCACTTTATTGTCGGGTCTGCCGAATGGCATAATCTGTTCTAACGCCATTACAATAAAGGTGATATTGCTATAAATTCCTGATGCTTTTTGTTGGGTCTGCCGATTGGTTTGGTTCGAACGGGTTCGCTCAAATGAACATTGACATTAGAAACACTGCTCTAACGCCATTACAACAAAGGTCATATTGCTATAAATTCCCGATGCGTGATATCGCATAATGGAAATTGCGTGACATCTACCTATACATGCGAATGCGCGAATTTACTTTCTAGCTACTGTATTGAGTGCGTCGTCCATTAATAATGTCATTGAATGCGTCACACGACGCGAATGTGTGCTGGTATTTATTATGTTAATGCAGTTTAAAATCAAATTTTGTTTTGAAAATATAAATGAAAAACTCATTTTAATTTTACTATCGGTATAAAATCTTTTACAATCTATTTCTCGTGGCGGGTTTCAAGCTTTTTTTTTTAATTAGCAAAGTAACATCTGAAATTATTATGTATGTCATCTTCGTGTATGACTGATATAATTAATGAATTTTAATATTTTCCACATTGCATATAATATAACATTCAATAATATTATTCGAACACCTAGACATTAAAAAGTCGAGTAATTTGAATTCCCTATTGTAGGTAGATATACAATGTATGGAGCGTGAAACATGCGCTATACCTGGCTTAGAATTTAAACTGACTAACGGTACAAAAGAGTTAAAGCTTTTCAGTGATATAATCCAGAAACTGATTAAAATATTATTTTAATTTCCGCTTGTCTGCTTGTGTTGCGTATAAGCTTCGAAAGTTGTTATTTAAATTTTACAACAACCATTTCGCAGTTGTATAATATTATTAATTAAATTACTTATTGAAGTTACAGTGGGGTACGTGTGCAAAATATACTTCTAGATTCAGTACGTTAATAAAAAATCTTATTCTTCTATCAGCAACTCATTATGAAAACAAATTGTTGTTCGGCAAATCGATGATTAGTACAATTTTTAAGTCAAACGTGCAGACTAGCTGTGCAACCCCAGTCTCAGTAAAATGCTGTACCTACAACACAAATCAAAACGTCTTACAATTCAACAATTTAAATGTTATTTATATCCAGACTGGGTTCATAATTAAGCATTTTATATCACACCAAGTAATTCGAATACGCCTAAATAATACTAATAATGAGTAATGTGAATAAAAAAAATACCAAATTGAGTTGCTGAAGATTAAACGAATACAACTGACATTTATAATTAACTATTTCTTTTATTCAACGAATACTTCACAAGATTTAAGAATGTATCATTCTAATTATTGAACATACATAATTTTGAAAAACACTTTCTGAGAAAATATATTATAACCAATAGAAAAAATCTTTTTTTGAAAAAAAGTAATGGTTAATTATGAATTATTAACAAGTTCAAGTAAGTTACATCATACAAATATTGGAGAAATCCACGACGTCGGTTAGTAATTGAAGTAATAGGTATCTACTTTGGTTTAATAAACAAAAATCGATTGCCAAAGTAGCTTGATTTGGAAGAGCGCTGATGAGTGGGTAATAAAAGTGGCCAATAGTTAAAATTTGTCGCAATTAGTATGTCACTGCGTAGCATAGAGGTAATGCGCGGATGGGGCGTAAGCCCGGGAGATGCAGGGTTCGATTCCCTGCCGGGGTGGCTTACTTTTTTCAAAAAAAGATTTTTTCTATTGGTTATAATATATTTTCTCAGAAAGTTTTTTTCAAAATTATGTATGTACAACTGACATTGTTTTTACGTCACCATGTACCCATGTATGCTTGGATCAAGATTTAATCATGTAATTGGTTTGTATGAAAATAAATTTATGAGAATTTTATTTTCAACATCAGGACATGGTGTATAAAATGTCATCATTATTTTTTTCATATTAACTGTATATAATGTGAACATATTGGCTTCACGTCATGTCCTCGTCAAAATATTATACTTATACATTTGAAAAGGATAACTCATTTACAGAATGCTGGAAACAGCTGTGTATGTAAATTTTATAATGTATATTTGAATTTGATGTCAATTTATGTACGGGTATACAAGTATTAGTTTCAACACCTCAATTAGTGCATTAAAACAATTGTAAACTTCCAATTTACTTTCATGTGAACGTTATTTTGTAGTAATTAATAATTACTGATTATGAATAAATCATTCATGATGAACGCCGAATCAAGAGGCGATTGGTGTAGACTAGAGCACTAGAAGACAAATCCCCTTGTTTCGTGGTCTGTGCGCGTCATACACATTACATAATATAAGGGTGCAGCAACCCTGCGTGTGTCATTTGAGCAGCTCAATTTATTATGACAAATTTTATACATACTTATAAAATATGATTTGTCATTTTTAATATTGAAGTCGGTGAGTAATTCACGATATTTGTTTCGTGTCCACTGGCAGGCAAAGGAATCGAAATAAATCAATGATCTGTGATACCTATATGATTTGTCATCACGATAACGAGACAGATTCTGAGGAGATGAATTGAGCATTATTCACCGGGTGTATATAATATATAAATATATCTTTCACTTTGTTGCGATGCAATAGACTATGCTTTAGATTTACAAAATATAAGGTAAATCAAAGATTATTTTACATGTGTTTCAAAGTTTTTTGTTGTAAAAACATTAACATGAATTTGCAATATAAAATTACACAACGATATTTGCAATATAACTATACCATTATTTATCTACGAAAGAAGAAAATCGTATTAGAAAATCTAGATATCTATGACCATTGTCGTTATTTAGCTATTAATGTTTCCTTTGTGATAAAATATTTTTGAAGTTATATTTCTTTTGGCGCGTTTGGGAAAACAGATCAGAGTGCATTTTTGGCGTGTGACGAAGTTGCGCGCGCCGATGCAACACATAATTTATTATTATGATTATATAAATTTCGGTCTCAAGGATACATGCGCATGCGCATAGTGTAATTTAGTTAGTCGTTCAATACAATCAAGTAAACAGCACGTGTTGTAAACATAACCAATAGTGTGTGATAATAAATATATATGTTTATAAACAAATTTCTTCATTCTATACTGTTAATTTATATTCATAAAACTTTATTTATATTGGAGCGTATGTATATTTTTATTGTAAAGATTGTGTATCAAGATTAGAGGTTATATTTTAAAGTAAGTATTATTTATGAGTAAAATTATATATCAATAAATAAATAAATTTTGTGCATGTTGAGTTGGTAAATAATTGAAAAAATATATTAAAATTTCATTTTTTATTAATTCATCATGGGCACTTCTGAATCGATTATAACCGCTATATGGCAAAGATGAGTTTTGGTCCAATACAATAATTAAATTACAATTATTATCATGTGCTATATGAGACACAGATGAATCGTGAACGTTTTCATCAACCTAATCCTCTGTAATATTAATAGACTCAAGTAACGGCTTATTTTGTTTTGTTACGCCAAATAAGTATAACTTCTAACGCGAGTACATAAGTACACATACCGTTTTTTTTTTTTTAAATGTGACTTTTTGGTAAGCATAAAATTAAAGGTAAGTATACATTTTGTGTAAGTCTCTGTATAAATTGGATTATTTAAATAATAATAATGCAGTACTCGTAATCATTGAGTGTTTGTAATAACTCCGATACCCTATATTGTATGTATTAAGTAGATTTCTTTTATTGGTTGGTGTTTTGTAGAACATTGAGAGTTTTAATAAACCATGCGGTCAAACAAACAAATAATTAGAAAAGGTTAATGCTTGATGCCAACACTTCGATTTCAATATATTCGTACCCATTTTAACATCTGATTCACGTGAACTGCTGAAAACTTTAGGTGTAAAGCGAATTACACCACTGTGTGTGTAGTACGCACTAAAAACAGAGGTGAAACATTCAATAATTTAGTACGGAGAAAACATTTTTATGCAAAGCAATTGCTGTTTCTGCGGGGAAACCGTACTTAATACTGCCGATAGAACCTTTATTTCTAATGGGGCGTGCACTAGATTTCTCGTAGGGAGAGTGAAAACAAAAGAAATGGTCAATTTAACAGAAGTACACTTGTAAATGTTAACACGTTGTTATTATGTTCATGTAATTACTTATTCAGTTTTTATTGTTATGCTAATGTTTCATTTCATTTTCACATGTTTTTCCATCAACAATATTGTACCTATACAGGACAACGCACATGGAAACTGAAAGAATTCATTAGGTACTGGTATTCAAAGTTTGGTGACATGACTAACTTGGAGCACCTAAGATACATATTATAACATTGTAAATATTTTTCGGTAGGAAGTTTAAATAACACCTTACAAGTTGTTTAATTAATTAATTTACTAATTATCTACCACACATCCGTTTTAACTATTATTTTGGTTAATATTATTTTATAGAATAATATTTATATTTATTGTTGCATTTTCTATCTTTTGTATTCGTTATTGATTAATCTAGCATATTCTTTATAAACTTAATATTGTTAATTAATACCTGTTTGATTCCATCACTGATTGCACTTGAGATTAGGGATGCACACCACCAATATAATCTGTACTATATAAGAAGTAATTCAACGACTCACCCCACTTTACGTTCACTTCATAAATACTACTTAACTTTGCCACTAGACTAATTTCTCTCTTAGGTATCATGGATACTCTTGTACTACAAAATTCTGTCAGAAAAGTATTTTATTTTATTGTCTGTCACTCTATCAGTTTATTAAATCAAATAAAAGTATACTTGCAAGGTTGTTCATTTAAATGGTGATTTAATATCTTCTTCTTCTTCCACGGCGCTACATCCCGGGGTGGGATTTGGCGTCCTCCACAACCGCTCTCCACTCACTTCGGTCTCTCGCCACACTTCTCCAGTTACCGGGTCTTCCTATATCAAGCCAGTCCACTTCTACGGCGTTAGCCCATCTCCTTCTTGGACGGCCTTTGGGTCTCTTCCGTTGGGGTAGCCACTTCGTCATGATCCTTGGCGCTCTAACTTCAGGCATTCTCTTCAAATGTCCCGCCCATTGTAGTCTTTGGGACTTACAGTATCTTATGATTGTTTGCTGTTCAATCAGCTCTTCCAACTCGTGGTTCATTTTTATTCTGTAGTTCCCATTTTCCAACGTGGGTCCAAAGATTTTGGTGACTTAATATCAGGCGGTAGTTAATGTAGTTTCTACCTTTACATTACCTGGCACTGGTCTCTGATTCCAACATTGCCTTCAAAAGAGAACACATCAAGAAAACGATCCAAACCAACCAAATACAAAATCTCATACTTTACTACTCTAACATACTGGTGTCACTGAAGATAGATAATACATAATATGTAAACTGTTACCAAAGAACATAATAAAGTTTTTTTTTCACCAACAGCTTGTAAAATAGTCAGGATAGGTAAAACAAATCTTGAAGCATCTGTAGCATGTGGCCGAGACAGGTCCAATGCCACTTCTTCACTTTTGGCTGTAGTATCTCCTTGTTACCTACTCATAAAGTTATGGTAACGCAAACCCAGTATCTGCAAGTATCTGTTTTCGAAGCTCAGTATACGATTGCTTTGAGCCATAGTAAGTTGCCATGGATCGCCACCGTAAAGCAGCACCATCACAATACAAGGCTCATTATACCTAGTTCTAAATATTTTATTATCGTCATTAGCCTGAATTATTCAACAGTTGGACTAGATCTGTACAAGTTATGTTAATCCTCTAGGTCTTCTGCATTGAAAACGTTTCTATGTGCGGAATTTTATTATGCGAAATCTTACGCTCACCTTTGACTTTGGTTATATAATATGCACACCATTGTCGGGTTTACATGATTGCGGTGTAATAGAAATGTAATATAAAAGAAAATTGTCTCATCGGAGGTTTTAGCAGACTACACGACATTTTGTTGTTTTTTTTTGTTGTTGATATTTTTACTATCCGCATCTCTGAAGTATCTATACTAAAGGGAAAAAATATTCTTAAATAGTACCTACTTCACATCTCAAGAAACTAAAATAAGTATGTTAGTATAATAATATAATTAGGAGAGACGTGTATTTATTTTTTAGGTCGTATCTATAAATTGACAAACGATAAATAAAAAGTAGCAACGGAAAATTTTTATATAAAAGAAGACAACAGAGAAATGATTTAACTAAAACTTACATAATTTATGGTTAGCTTAGGCTCAACTAGATTCCCAACCTTTTTTGTTTAATGGAATTCTTGGGTCATTTTCAGAAAATCGAAGAAAACCTACCTGGCTGACATCTACAGGAAAATTATAAAGTGCATAAAAGTGTATAAAATTACTAAATGCTACTTAGCTGCCATTTAAGTAGGTAGATAAAATCGCTGTCTCTAACTATTGTTACGAGATTTTAGGGTGAAAGTAGGTATGCAGCATATTAGTGCTGCAAGTAAAATTTTTGGCGGGGTAGTTATTTTAAGAAACCTTTTGTCTAAAACTTTTGGGCAGGCTAATAAACACGTCATATATAACAATGATTAGTATCTATATATTCTAAAAAAAAACCCCTCGCAAATTTTAAATATTTTTTATATGAAACAAACTAGGCATACTTTCATAGCTGACTATTAAATTCTTCGATATTGACTTTAATCTTTAAAGTACTGTATTATTTAAAATTTAGGTCACGTTCAACTTTTATTAACTCTATTACCCAATTTGTTTCAAGTTGTAGAAAATTCTCGCGAAACCCTGGCTAGGAAGTCTAGACTGGTCTGACCTAAGTCTGGTTATGGAGAAAATTTCAGAGAATTGATATTTAAAAATTAATTCAAGAATTGAAGTAGGTCGTATCTTTATTATGTTTATTAGACGTTTACACGGAGCATATTATGGAAATAAGAGTTTATCTTCATCCAGCAGTGGATCTACTCCGGCTGATGGTGGTGATATAGATTTTTTACATATTTGTTTCCCATTCTGTCAACTCCTGTTCTAAGAGACGATTAAATACAGGACCGCCGTAAGACGTACAACCACCCGTATGCAAAAAAATGCCGCCCTAAATCAGTCTAGTCTACTACTAAAAACTAATAAGTAATTATGAGCACATTTCATCATGGTACGTATACAAAACGCCTTCCACGTGAAACTCTTTAAATATGTTCATATATATTTTTTTTTAATAATATGTAGGCTCATATGGCTTGTAACTACACCCAAAGTACACAATACTGATACGGCACGATATAGCTGTAAAATAAAAATATCACCCTTCTTGATTTATAAGATGCATTTATAAAAACTGTGTCTACTACAAAGTAGCCGTTTATATTTTATTATTATAAAACAAACAAAAACGATTTTTTTATCAATGAAAACAGTTTTATTGTTTTTAAAAATATTTTCCACGATAATTTATATACTTTTCCATGCGTTTGAACCAATCTGAAAAGCATTTTTCCACTTTGCAGAAGGTAACTCCAAAACATGGTTTTTGAATGCATCAACCGCCTTTTCTGGTGTAGAAAATCGTTGACCACGCAATTTATTTTTGACTGTCGAGAATAAAAAGAAATCGTTTGGTGCCAAATCAGGGCTGTATAGCGGATGACCCATCAATTTGATGTTTTGAGTGCTCAAATAGGCGTTTGTTTGAGCCTATGTGTGAGAGCTCGTATTGTCTGCAATTGTCAAATTATGCGGGCTCCAACGCGAACATAGCTTCTTCACGTCTAAATGTTCATGCAAGATCGTATAGATACTGGTGTTACTAATGCCCAGGGATGTCTCAATCTTACAGTATGTCACATGACGATCTTGCATTATCAGTTCACGCACAGCATCGATGTTTTCTGGAGAAACAACAGATTTTGGGCGACCTTCACGCAGCTCGTCTGTGAAGACGGCCACGATAAAATTTTCTAAACCAGCGATATTTCGTAGTTTTATTTGATGGTGCTTTATCGCCATATAAAATACTACGCTCAGCAATGCACTGTTCCCGCTTCCAACCGACTGCACTGTCATCGCCTACGTTGATGATGCGCTACTGTTGGTTGAGGCTGACAGCAGGGCGAAAATTGAGAGAGCTGTTGGCGAAGCCCTAACATCAATTGAGACATGGGGGAAACTAACGAAACTATCGTTCGCACCTTCCAAGATAGAAGCCATTGTTCTCAAAAGACTAGGACGACTTAACTGTTCGCGACCACCCACAGTCCAATTCGGTGACACGAGTGTGAAAGTATCAAAGATCGTCACCTAGCTTTGGCGTCAAAATGGACGCAATGTTAAATTTCCATCACCATGCCGAATCCCAAGTCTACAAGGCTGGGACGGCTTTCCAGAGGGTCGGCCGCATGGCTGGCGATGGATGGGGCTTTAAAGTAAGGGCGCTTAAGATCGCCTACGGCGCCATTTTCGTGAGAATCGCGGCTTACACCGCAAGCGCGTGGTGCCCGCGTATTCCCAAAAGTGTCTTAGAGAAAGTGTCTTAAAAGGCCTACCGCACAACTTCAACTGGCGCGCTCCCGGTCCTTGCCGGCATTCTCCCACTCGACCTGCATAATATACAGGTCAGCGGCGCGTCAAAGATGCTCTTCGAAGGCAAAAGGCTGTTGTTGGTGACTTTCACCTTGCCCCGTCTCCTCGGCTTGTTGCTGAAAAAGTAACCTTGTTGAAGCGGAGAATACGTCTTATGACGCTTGACGCGGCGTGGAAGACCTGGCAGCGAAAGTGGGACGAATCAACCAAGGGCCGGCACACATACATATTTTTTCCAGATATAAAGTGGCGAATGGAGATAACCAAATATCTGACTCCTGACCATCACACCAGTCAATTTGTGACTGGACACGGTGGTTTCGCTGGGACGCTCTTTGAGCTTGGGCTTGCAAGCTGTCCAACATGTCCATGCGGAGGGGAAATACAGGATGCCAACCACATCCTCTGGGAATGTCTGAGTATGTGCTCCGAACGGGAGAAAATGCTCAAGTCGGTCCAACCAGCTGATGGGCCTATCGGCCCGTCCGACTTGGTTGCTACTAAGGCCAATTATCTTGCTTTTAAACACAATGCGGTGTCTTACTGCGGGCGTGAAGATCTCTTCACATAATTTTTGCTGTCCATATGACTAGCTTCGTTTTCTTTGCTGTACACACAACGTAACTTTTCTTTTCGTAATTTCCATGTGCTTTTCTCTTCCTGGCACTTTGCATTAAAAAAATCTCATTAAAATCAGTCAGAGCTCACTTTGAGCGTAGCAACCTAAGTCTTGGGCATCTTCTTCCAGGACACTCCCAGTCCAATTGTTTCAGATGCTTCACATCACCAAATGTAGGGTCCCGCGATACGCTTGATTAATACAGAGTGTGGTGCGGGGCGGGTTTTGGTGGATGGCGCTTAACTTCAATGTTCCCGCGATAATTCACGTCGAAAGTTGTGAAAAATAATCGCAAGAAAATTTTCACGAGTTAATTCCATTTTTTGGCTGAGATAAATTTTTCAAATGAATTAAAAAAAAACAAAAAGCGTCCCTTTGTTAAAATGTTCTGAGTACAGGCCTACAAACTTATCTGAAGAATGGGATGGTGGAGCCACTATCGAAAACTACCCAATCAAGACTCGTAACTGGACAAAATCTGACATTCGAATGACATTTTCAAAATGGTGTCCTATGGTAGTTCTTAGTTCCATGTTTGGCCATTGTACAGATAAGTTTGCAGGTCTGTACTTTTGCCGTTAAAAATGTCAGACTTCAAAATACATAAAACAAATTGCACCTAGCAACACCAGTGTTGCCAATTCCCGAAATATAAACGACTACCTATGTATAAATAGGCTTTATATTTTACAAAATGTAAAATAAAATTTATGAGTCAAAACGTCCGTCTTAATTTTTTAATTACGTTATTGTATGTGTTTAATAGTAGATATAACTTCACCATATTATGTGAGTCAAGTTATAAATGAACTATGCATAAAGTTTATCATAAATTAGATAATAATCGTACATTACCAATACCTACAGCATGCATTTCTATAGTACAAATTATGTTTATTCAGTATAACCTTATTGTTTCACAAAATTTAAGGTGACGCATCAGTGAAACGCCAAATAATTTTCAACTGTAGGCGCGACGAAATTTTGGACTCGCTCGCATTCAGTGAGAGAATGTCGAGGTAGAAACACGTCACTTTGCTGCGTGATGGCGACGGGTCAATTAATTCTAAAATCGTGTAAAGATGACTAAAAACGTTACCCATTTACTTTAAAAAGAAAACATGTCAATGAATATATTATTATTGTTACTAATAGAACAATAAACAGAACATAAAATGGACGTATGTTGGATTTATATGACAAATAATATTTCGTTTGACAGGCGTCATTTGCACCCGCGACCCGCAATCCGCGCATCGCCTAGCAACGATCTTTTTAGACCGTGCCTCAACTAATGCATGGCCTTAAGAGCATACTTCAGTGAAACGGCAAATAATTTTCAACTATAGGTGTGACGAAATTTCGGACTCGCTGCCAATCGGAGAGCATTAGTCGAGTTGTGAACACGTTAATTAGTTTTGTAATGTCGTCGGGGGAATCAGTTCTTAAATCGTGTAAAGATGACTAAAAAACGTTACCCATTTACTCGAAAAAGAAAACGTTAATGAATATATTACTATTATTACTAATAGAACAATACACATAACATTAAATGGACGTATGTTGAATTTTTATGACAAATTATGTTTTGTTCTGCACGCATCGTTTGCACAATCTTCGCGTCGCGTAGTCACGATCGTTTCAGACCGTGTCCTAGCTGAAGTATAGCCTTAATAAGAACACCTCTAATCTCAATAAATAATAGCTTAAATAAAGACGTATTGGTCAACAGGTAATTTGAGTTTAAAAACAAAATATTAACAATGAACAGGACACAAAGTACATCCCTCGCTAAGATCGCAAGTCAAAAAGCGCAGATGCAGAGAGACATACTTACATTATTATTCAGGAGGCAACTTGCGGCCGCCTTTCAATTTGTCCGCCCGTATGCCGCACATATTATTTATTGCACAGAAGAGCGCGGCCGTAATGAATTAATGTTAAGGGGGAGAGGCATAGAAATTCATTATCAAATTAAAGCTTTAAACATATTTTAATCGATCGATACCTATCTAAATACAATGGGAAAAATAAAATATATTTTTTTATTTCAAAGAGAAAGCGACAAATTTGAAAAAACGGCTAAAAATAAGGGTTTTACTAAAATAAATATTTATTGTTCCAAGTAATTTCTTGAAACAAAATTATCGATTTAACATTGTTTAATAAGTTTTCTTGGAACTGGCGAATCTCTTTTGTCAATTAATTATAGTTTTAATGTTTTTTTTTCAATCTAAAATCAATCGATTTTTACGAAAAATAAAAATGTTCAATTTTCATTAATTGCATCAAGCGAATACGTGAGCCTGTTCAATATATTTTTCTTACTTTTTAGGTATATTTAACGTAATATTTTAATTTATATTTATTATGTTATTTACTAATTTCCAATTAAATACAGTCGTCAAGGACGTGCTGCCTCTAGCGGCAATAACGTGCGATACCGAAATAACTGTCATCTGTATTAGATTCTAGTTCGCATGAATAATAGGTACCTACCTCGTATGTAGATACGTGGCGGTTAGTAGGCATTCACAGAATATTTTATTATCTATGCAGATGTGGCAACGTTGCTAACTGGCAACATCGCACTTTTTTTGACATTGATTTTTATTGTTTACAGTTTTCCATTGCTTTCGAAAGTTAGGTACGGAAGTTGTGTCGATAGATACCTAATGTTATTTAGTTAGTGTTGGTTTGATATTGCTTGGTGGAATAGTTAGATTTTTGGGTAGATAGCGGCTGTAACAGTGTCTAATACAAGTGTTGTAACGTGAATTCAGTTCATATTTTTTGCGGTTTTTCTAGGTAGATAGGCAGGGGTTTTAACTATGGAGTTTACAGATTCTCTTGTAATAAAAGCCCTGCCTATCTACCTAGGAAAACCGCAAAAAATATGTACTGAACGTTGTGTTATATTGTGAACGTCTTAAAGAACCAAATACTGCCTATTCGACGCTTTCGTTCTGACGGTGCTGGTAGCCCGTTATAGCACTTTATGAAGGATCAGAGTAACTGTATACTGAGCTTTGAGTAACAGGCCACATACTGCAGATGCCTCATGAGAATTTCAATCTGATTAGTCTGTTCCAAGTCAACCTGATTATGACATCAGAAGAAGAAAAAAATTATTATATAAGTGAAGATATGACATTCCAATCAGTACATCTTGGCTAAGGACACACAGAATTTACTGATTGGCACATTACAGTGGCCACCTAGTCCTAGAAAAGGAATACTAAAAGTTTCACTGAAATATGAGATGAAAAAATCAAGCATATCATGCTATTCAAAAATTTTATTTGATAACGGGCTAGAGCAGTCAGCGGAAGATACTGTCGCATGAAAGATTCATGTGCGGACAGATCCATAACATGGATAATATAAACAGAAGCTATGTATATGTGGTTTTTATAGAGGCGAAAAGATCATGTGGCATATGAAAATGGAGAGACTGCACTCGTTTGTTCAGGATGAAAGAAGTTTTTGAAGGAGGTCAAGACCCGTTGTAGTGCCATAAATGATGGTGGGCATGTAGTACCGAAACATATTCATATTTGCCGATATTATATAATATATTCCCACAAGAAATATTTTGATGCATTCTAACGTTGAATTATACCCATAATGTTATACAGCACCTGACTATTGTTTCAATGAAATTGTAGTATATTCATTGTCGTCCCTGTCTGTCCACAGCTTTGTGAATGTGAAATACTCATAAATTTTATTATCATCGATTCCAGTCTGAACAAAATTATAATACTTACATATAATTTCATAATTCACATTGATGCTCGCCTCTTTGTGTACCCGAGGAAAATTCTTTATATATGAAGTTTACACGTATCATGAAATAATTGATATAATAAGCAAAATGTATAAATCAAACAGAATTGGAGCCTTACCTATGCCTTGTGGGCTAATTAGCGTCGTGTGACCGTAATGTAAAATTTTCAATCAAACACTGAATATAAAATAAAAAATAAGAGCCCTTTAATAATTATTAAACTCATTTTTTATGTTGAATGTTAATTTTTATGTATCTCCATAACAACAGTAAATGGTTGTTGGTAAATATAATATGTAAAGAAGCATAATAACGATATATTTCACCTTCTTGATTTGATGATAGTATAGGTGGGCATTGTTGTGTATTGTGTATTTGTGTATTTTTTTTATTACTTCATGTATTACTATTATTTTTTTTTGTCGTTTGTGTGTATTTTAAATTTATAAAGATATAATGGTGTAATTTTACTTATGCGATCATCGGATCTTATCAAACCGAATTGAATGTGTATGTACATTCAAATTGCCTGTACCGACTTATTTGCAGTCATCGCGTAAGCGAAATTACCAAAATATTGTTTTTATAGCACTGTCGCATCACTATTATAGTAAGAAATTATGTTATTATATTCTGTATGAACATTGCCTAATGTAACATGAGAAAAAAAATCTGCAAGACTTGAAGAGCTCCAAGAATACACATTGAGTTGTTATTTCATCTAGTCAATCTATGTGAAAAGACTATGCAAAGACTGATTTTTCATAAGACTAGTATTAAAGGTTGGCGAGCGATTTGCAATACACCTCCGGCTGCCTATCCTAAGTTCGTCATATCAGATCCCTGACGCTTTGGACAGTGAGATTGATAGAGGTTGCGTAGCCAACAAAATGTCATTCTACCTATGGCTTCTGCTGCCCATCCCTCGGAGTAAATCATACATCTCATTGTGGAGAATATGGCAAACACTGATGATGGGTGCAAAATCATCAATTGCATAATACACCATCACCCTGATAGAGCAGACTATGTACAAGACTGTTATACATAAGTAAAAATAGTCTCTATGAACATTATAGGCAAACGACACCTAACATCAATTGGACATGGATCACATTGTGAACTGCACTTTTTCTGGTAAAGAATCTGTTCTGCAAATTGCCACCATGCCAGTTATCATCATCTTCGTCTCCCCAATCCAGAGGGAGGGGGGCTACTCAAGGTAGCAGATTCCATAGTCGCCAAAATTGCCAACCGCTTCTTTCAAAGATTCATGAATACTGACACAGCACTGGCAACAACTTACCTCTGACTCTTAACATTCAGCTATTCTTCGACAACAGTGATGAAATCTCAAGAAAGTTACCCATAAGTGTGAACAGTTACTGTGAAGAACTGAATAGGTTGATAATTATCGAACATATTGGCATAATACAGACATAAATAATTGTAGACAAAAATATTAGGTACACAGTGCAATAGTCAGAAATAAAGACAAATTATGTAAATTGTAATGAAGCGAATTTATCTATATATTTCATTATGAATGTATATATTATATAAAGAATGGTTGTCTATTAAAATATTAGCAATGACGAATGTAACATTAAATTATGTCCTGATATAAATTGTTTTATAATAAATAAAAAACATTGTACACCAAGATTCTTTTTCTTTCAAGCCTTCCTATCATTATCAGTCATGGTAAACAGGTACTTATAGTCTCCACTGTGGATTACTGTTGAATTCCTATCTAAAATCGTGGTACGGTTCGATTCCGGCAACTGCAAAAACACCCCTTTTTCTTTTTCCCTTTGTCCTGAATGGCTTTGTATTCAGCAGCATCATGAACGGTATCCACCTATAAATGATACATAATTATAAATTGTAATAAATAATCATAAAATATAGGTATTATTGTAATTAAGTATATGTACCTATGAGTAATATATTTGTAACAAAGCTTCATTGTCAATTAATTTATCTCATACATAATACCAAATAAATAATAATAGAACTGCGACATTATACTATTTTTTGGCCATGTCCGATTTTAATAAGATCACAAGCGTCTACATAGAATGGACGTTTGTATTAAGAGATTTTTTGTTTTCACGAGAAAATGGAAGTTAACCACTTGCTCAATCTAATAGGTCCATATTCTGACTCCAATAATTAAAAACAATACGCATGGCCAGACCCAGAATTTGAACCTGGGACCCACAATATTATAAGCCGCTCGGCCATTGTGAGCTTAATAGTGATTTACTATGCAATATATAAATAAATTCAACGATTCTGAACATACCTGAAGTAGGAGGTATCTGATCTTATGATACCATATCTAATGTTTCATCGGTGACTCTAAGAGTTTGATGATAAATTTGAATCAATAAAGGGTTCATCGATTTCAATTTCATTATTCCATTCAAATGGGCATAACTCAATTAGCTGCTCGTTGCCTGGAAATATTAATACACGATTAACATGCTACCTACCTTATAAAAATAAAACGTATTTTGGTAACTCACAAACAAACGTAAAATTTTGATATTTGATACATAACAATATTATTAGTATGAATTAATCTTACCTGAAAATAAATTCAAGATTTTGTTGGTTTTAATATTTCTGATAATTTTTTGCCACGCAAATATTTTAAATATGTACAACATGGATAATAATTATGATACTGTAGAACAATATTAAGTCAAACTTTGAAATTGAGTGAAACACGAAATATTTTAGGTTATGTATAGAGTATTATGATATACCAAATGTCATGCAAATACCATAGACAATATACATAAAAAATATTATTATCACCAACTTGATAGGCAATCAAATATTAAATTTAAATATTATTCCATAATATCATATAATTTTAGGACATTGTACAATAATATATTCATTAGAATGACTATAAAATCCAGAATCTGGACTATTCAGTTACATTCATATAATTATTATTACTAGGTCGATTTTCAGTATTTTTATAAAAATATGAAGACAGTTCGATTGAAATAAAATGCAATATGTTATATAGATGTATAAAACCATTGTTTAAATAACAACTGTAATTATAACACCGGTTTTTCGATTTTTTCATCGATTTTTAATACGGAGACATCTAGTTAAGATGACTCGAAGGTTCTTTGAATTGGAATGATATTCCAATATGATTTTTCGTATATGCTTTGCAAATCGTGTAATAGATGTCTCTATGAAATCACAATTTTTGATGACATCGCCCTTAAGGAAGAATGACGTAGACGCAACATTATGAGGACCCAAATGTTTGTGTAATTATATTTATGTTTAATGATAATTGATAATATTGCAAATATTATATGGGTAGATCATATACCATTCAGTAATTATCATAAACCGTAAATAAGTAATCGAAATTAGTGAATCATAAAAATGCTCATCAGTAATATTTTAGCTTGAAAGTATCAGGGCGACATAAGGTGTAATAGATAGTCAGTAAGTTGTAACTGTTACAAATCCATATTGCTGGCTGTGCATTTTGCATTTGTAAATGTTTACATAACAATCAGTGTGAAACACTAATACAATGAAAAACGTTCCATGCACTCATTGAAAGTTTCATATTTCGATATATGCACACAGTTGCAGTGGCGGCGAGTAGGATTATATTTTTTTTTAATAATGTGAAATAAATAATTACTCGAGCGGGATTTTATGATCAAATATTGCAAAACTTTTTTTGAACTATCGGTAAGTAAAATACTATCGCAATAATTAATAATATACTTATTAAAAAGAATATATCTTCTACATAACAAGATGATTATAATTCTTTATATAACAAAATATCACATAATATTATGTATATGTTTCTGTACAGAAAGTAACATAAAATCAGTGTCAAAAAAAAGAAAATTACCATTTTCCCTCCCCAGTGGCGTATATCAGCCACCACAGGTACAACATACCTTTTCATGAAGAATGGTTGTATGGCATAATATGTTGAACCTAACGGATCCTTGCTATAAATAACATATTTATTGCAAAATATAACAAGGTTTTTTTGTCAGACGTGAAGTCCAAGTTGCGAGCACATGGCTTCGTAACTACCAACTACGATAAAGAGGAGCTTATTATTTATACGTATGTACTAATAATATTTTATAATACGATGTATTAAGTTGATAAAATATTGTGAATTTAGTCGATTAGCAGATAAATATAACGATAAAGACAGTGAATTAATTATTATTGTTGTTTGCTTTAATAACCACTGAGGCGGACGAAACCGGTCTAAATTTATTTATTAAAGTGGAATAAGTGCTACAAAAGAATTTTGGGTTTTATTAAATTAAATAAAAATACAACGCAGTTCCACCACGAATTGACAGTTAACAAAATAAAAGGAATTAATTATAAATGAGATAATTATTTTTTTGATATCCAATTATTATTATACTTATATAAATTATTTTACGTACCGCTAATGTGATGAGTGCACTTAAAATGCATATGTATTGGTAAAAGTTTGTGATTTCACTGATTTCAATCCTTCAGGTATAATCAATGCGTAGTCGTATTAGTAATATTAATTATTTAGTGTGATAGAAATTGAGTCTTTTCGCGATCTTTTTAAGAACTATAAGCTATAAATATGTTATATTCTTATAGCTACGTTAAAGGTTTTAGCAACGTTTATTATGTCGCATACCTTTGTTTTGTTATACCCTGAAAACTTATTTTTAACTACCGGTCAATGTTTTATTCGCATAAATGAAAGCGAGAAGAAAAATCTATTGAAGACTGCGTATATATTTTATGAAAGCTCACACTGAAATCATCGCTCAAAAGCGATCTATGTGGTGCAAGGATGTGCAGAATGTGAATCAAGGCAACTTTGTGATAGGGTGAGGTACATACTGTAGATGTAGGTACATAATATATATATTATAGATACTATATTATACATACTATATTATAGAACGAATTTATGGATATACCTGTTATCATTTTCTATTTTTAATAAACATTTTATTTTAAAAAAATAGCAATAAAAAGTTGTTCATTAATTATTCTTTTAGTTTATTAAATCGGGAAATTCATTGGATTTGTAAAGTAACGTTACCTTGATATCAATATTAAAATATTTTTTGAATGAAGATCATTTTTACATACTTATAGGAAACTTAATGACAACGCCTGCTGCACATGCATTAATTTCACTGTGTGATAGTATAGGTACGGTTGCATGTGTGTGTTGCAGTTACACTTATCCCTTTCATACAAAATTTCTGTATATCTCCTCGGTCCTTCTGGTCCCCTGGTAACTCGGATGGACACTGAGTTCATAGACGTTCAACTGAAGCTTAGTGATAATACGATATTGAAATGTTGTGATGATAGATAACATTAAAAATGTTTTAAATTACGTTTTATATTAAACATATTAAACTTTTTTCGAACTAAAATCTTAAATTGTGATAAATTTTATGATTTTATATGAAAAAAACATGGCCACCACATTAGTAGGTACAATAAATAAAACTTTTAACCTTGTTGTTGCCCAATTTCTCTTATTATGCCATCCCTTATGGAAGATCAACGGTTTTTAAATAGATCTTTACTCGACTGACTAAAATGGCTGGAATTTTTTGAAAATATTGTCTAAATTGGAAGCTTTTTTAGTATTTTTCAAATTGTCTATCGTCACAGCATTTGGGTTACGCTATAATCACTTAGTTTCGGTTGAAAAATACCAGGATTTTCATCCGGGTAACATAATGACCGAGGAGGTATACAGTATGCGAAAGAGATGACGATACTTTCATCTGTCTTCATAAAATAGGGGCGTTCTTATACAATAAATAATATAAACTGTATAATACATAATGTTGACAATCTATTATTATAGATTTATAGGTAGGTGCATTATAACTTGAAACGGTTATCATCATCAGACAACACATAATGAACTTTCATGATGGAAATTTAAAAATAAATACTTATGATTTTTCCTTCATGCATCTTTAAACGATCTTACATACAAACGCAATATATATTTTTGAATGTTATATCCATACTTATAAAATATAGAAATACTGGAAAAGCAATAATAATATAGTTTTCAAGTATAAAGTGAAAAATTATCTAGCGATTTATTTTTAATCTAATTAACCTGTGCCCTGAGAAATATTTTTGCCCATATATTAAATTATTTTCGACACAGAATGCAAAAACCCGCTAAAATAAGTAGGTTTACCAATAAATGTCTTAAATACAAAAGTAATGAGTACTAGTTTACCTAAAAGAGATCCTTGTCAATATCATGTCTTCTTTTCGCATATTATATTTCTTAAATTTGTGTTTTCTATTATAACGTTCATGCATCTACATATTATTGAAAATGCTAGATATTATAGTTTTTATTATTTTTATACTTATAATCATGTCCCCCACAAGAGGGGGGCTGACATGGCTCTCGCCCAGGGGCCCGGGCTCAGGAGATAAACTCACTTCACAAATTTGCTTTAATAGTAAAAAGAAGACTATTTTCTTGCAATAGTGTTATTATTTACAATTATGTGGTTGTACGATAATTTTTTTAATTGTGTGTTGATAGTCGTCAACACCATATATTAAAATATACAAAAAAAACACTGAATATACACATTAATTTTACCACGTACACCTTTTGGAAAAGTCTTCTGTAGTGCATCACACTGCTTTTATCCTTAGCGATAGGTAGGGGGGTCCACCAAAGATCGTAACCAGGGGGCCTGCTTCAGGTTGTGGGGGCCATGCTTATAATTCTAGCTAAAGATAATTTTATATACTATAGTAAAGTCATAAAGATTACATTCCTATTTTATTATTATTATGTACCTCGATTCTTTTACGAAAAAATATATTTGGATTATTTTTCTATAATTTTGGATAATGCCTGATAATACCATTTTTTGAGATTCTGTATAACCATATAGTTACCTACATTATTTAGAATAAACGTATAGTAAATAGTAAATAAAACTATTTACTGATTTACTCATTCATTAACCATAGCAATCCATGGCAACGCTGGGTACTTGTGTAGTCTCTGCACTAACGTTTTTTATTTAAGTATCAGGGTAACATGAAATATGATCGGTAGCAGCTGTTACAGATTCAAATTGCAAGCTATGCATTTTGCAAGCCAATCAGCGCGCGTCACAAATACCGTGAAAACACTGCACACTGCAGTATACAATATAATATTATTAATGCACTGGTATATAGCAGTGGCTCTAAACAAAAAAGATAAAAGTCTTACATTTTTTTAAAAAGAGTCATGAACCATTTCATATCCCCGCTCGGTCATAATATGAGGTGTATTGCCGTGAAGGTACTTTTGCAGAACTTAACCGTAATATTTAGTCGGTCTAGTATTAATTATTCTCGAGATACAGCTCTGCCGTTGGCCTTTAGCGTCGAGAGTCCCAGATTCTAATCCAGGGTCTGACAAGTACACATATTGTTTTTCAATTTGTGTGAGTCACAGTATGGATCTGATAGGTTAAGCAAGTGGCTGACATCCATTTCTCGTAATAAAAAAATCTGTAAATACATACCTACCTCCACTCTGTGGAGACCCATATGATCTTTATGATCGGACTGGGTCGGGAGTATTCACTAGGACCTAGGTCTACCTTGTCGGTGTCACTGGATGACTAGATTTGTATAGCAATAATTAATTTATTGTCCCTACTTCGAGCTGTGTCCAGCCGATTTCCATTTGAAATATATATAAAACTCTATTAAATCGTATGCTGTTGTTTGTTCCCTTATCCAAACATTCGAATCTTGTGCTTGTTGTTTCACTATAACAAGTGTACCTACCTTTACATACGACGTTGTGTTGCTCTAAGTTACCGGAATTCTATTATCCTGTTGGTCATATTTTATTTTACACGTTTTGTGTAATGCCGAGTTATTAATATACCAAAATATAACATTTCTTTTTATCCTGCTAATCAAAATTTTTATTAGATTAATATGAAATCATATTATTTATGTTAAAACATACAGCTCTAAAAAAACAAGTGAGTATATTTTTATAATTTCCACAATGTCACTTAAAATTTATGTCACCATTTTTTAAAAATCTAAAATTTGTATAATACGTAAGTCATTAGTAATAATAGTAAAAGTAGTAGATTATTTAGCAGATTAAATTATTGAGTTAACGTACAACTGTATTCAACAATGGATAAACATTAGAAATACTTTATGAAAAATGGTTGGATTATATTATATTTTCCCATAATATTTATAAACTATTTTACGTAGCTACTGCATAGTATGAGTCTGACATAGAAATATGAAGACTTAGCTGGATCATCAACATACATATTAAAATATTGAAGGAGTTACCAACAAGTAGGGCTACACATTCCCAGAGGGTAAAAAAAGACCCAGAGAATGTTTCTGGATGATGCTGAGGAGAGGGAATAATAGTAATTGTGTTATTATTTCTTTCATGTCAACAATAAAACATGTAACCAGCACTGAATAGTTAAAAGTCGGTGTGTGTACTTATGTACTCGCTTACACTTCTTTGGCGTAAGAAAACTAAAATATGAATTCAAAAAAAAACTATCCCGCGTGCCGATATTTTACGTAAGTGGAAAATACGATAAAATAATTGAAGAAAGATATTTAATACAATTAATAAAGTTTTGATTAAATGCATAATCAAATTTATTTGTATTTAGTTAAATTAATTTTACACAATTCAACAAAATAATACGATAATGTCACAAAATCTTAACTTCAATAAAACTTCAATAAAACCTAATTACTTACCTATCAATATTTTCATATAGTTATTAGTAATAAAGAATCATTTTAAAATGAGACCTCAGTATAGGTACCTACATAGAAACACCTACCTATCTAATGTTAAAAACAAGTCAGTATCAGCTCAAATTAAATCGTTTTATTCAAAAAATTCAGTTTTCAGTGGATTTATGTAGTTTGTATCACCTTTATCAAGATAAAAGTCTCACTTACAATTTATTGAAATAACTATCGATTAAACACTCAACTTGTGGAATTGTCGAAACTATGTATTAATGAATTTAAGTACACAAGCTTGTTTAAAAAGAAAAGTTTTATTAATTTTATAAATAGGTACAGATTGTTATTTAAATGATTTATTCAATATTATACAATATAAATATACTAACAATATATACAATGTAAACAAGAAATATTAAATTCATAATTTAAAAATGATTTTTCATATTTTGGATAAAACAATATCAATTCAAATAATATGAAAAAATAACACCATGCTTCATGAATTCTTTTCGTATTTCAGTTCGATTACATAATATTGACATTGTTTGAATAAAATTATAAATCAATATTATAATATATTTAACATACCTGATTTATTATAATAATGTTATATATATAAATATAGGAATATTTCCGTCAACACTTACGTCTTTCCTATATACACATTGCAGTACATAGGAACGTTCATATGTGAGCAATAACTGTTGAAATTATACTCATCGCAATCACACAAAACTATCTATCTCCTCGATGATTCTACTCGCCTGATACCTCGGATGAAAAATCGGCTGCAAATTGAAATGCAGTGAATGTATCTACCCACATGCTGTGAGGATAGTAAAGCTGAAAAAAACTTGAAATGCGTCATTGTTGTATTTTTAAGTGTCTGCATAATATTGACTCGTTGTTTACAACAATTTCATTTAATTCTGTAATGTAGGTATCTATTAATTGTATGCTGATAAGAGAGTCGGGTCAAGAAGTGATTGCCAAGTTGTATATTAATGCTTAATCGATATTTATTTCTTACAAAACAAAATTGACGTTTGTTTTTATATTATCATGTTTCCTACTTTTATTATTATTATGTAGATATCGACTAATTGTCAAATAGTGATTTATATTGATGTATTGAGCGAATGAAAAGTAATATAATCATTTAAGTACTTATATTTTTTAAAGTTTTTACGAAACATATAAATTTGTTTTTATGACATGAAGTTATCCTCAATTTTCATATACGGCGCCGACAACATTATGCGTCTTGCATGCCACCAGAGTGTTATTCCATTTGACCGTCTGATCTTGGAAGGTCTAGGGCAGCGATACTCAACCTGCGGCCCTTGAAGCTTTTATGTGCGGCCCAAAACACATTTATTATCAGGAATTTCGTATATCTTGAGATTCGTTTCAACTTTGACGCACAGATAGTGACACCCGAAGAGGATTGTCATTATGGTCCAAATCAGATCTGGTATAAGAGTGTTGCTATTGCACACGATTAATTTAAAAAACACGCATAATTTTTAAAATCTCAAAAATGTTTTGTAAAAAAGGGGGGGTTTCATGATTTTTTCGTCACACCAGTAGAGATGCGGCCCGCGTTACTTTACAGATATTTGTATTTGGCCTGAAGAAAAAAAAGGTTGAGTATCATTGGTCTAGGGCAGTGGTCGGCAAACCGCGGCTCGCGAGCCACATGCGGCTCTTTGGCCCTTTGAGTGCGGCTCTGCCACAAATTCCCTCTGCCCTATTTGACAAGGCTATAAAGAAGAAGCAAATAAAAATGGAAAACGAAACCCGTGAATTGAGTTGAATAGACCGAGACTTTCGCGTTTAATTAAAACTTAAATGACCTACCGACCTGTATTATTTGTCGGGAAAAATTGGCGCATAACAAGAAGTCAAATTCGGAAAGACAACTAGGTAAACACACCCTGTCACGTCATTTAGTATTAAATATCCTGTCGGTGATGCAAGAAGAAATCAGGTTCTGTATTTAATTACTGAATACAATCTTCCAACAGTAAATTGAGAAGTCGTCTTATTGATGAGAACCTGGAATCGTGCTTAAAATTAAATACAACAATAAGCAAACCTGACTTACCCAAAATTTCCAAGGAGATGCAATGTCATTATTCACGTTGACTGTTTGTCAGTCATTATCATGATTTAATTTTATACTTACATACTTACAATATAATACCATACTTACAATATAATTTTTATCAATAAATAAGATCATTATTACGGATGATATCAAGCTTTATTCAGTGTACCTATAGTTTAAAGACTTAAAACTTTAACTTAAGTTTATTAAGTTAATAAACAATGTACCTACATAATTATAATTTAAGAAATTTGGCTCTCCAAAGAAATCTCAATCGTTGTACTATTGCTATTTGGCTCTATTGACTAACGAGTTTGCCGACCACTGGTCTAGGGTATAACAAAAAAACATAATACACTTATTTTATATAATACATACACTCATGGCCCCTACATCCTGAAGCGGGCCCCCTTACCTATCACTAAAGATAAAGGCAGTGTGACGCTCCACAGTAACGTTTTCCAAATGGTGTATGCGATAAAATTAAAGTGTAGATATATTTAGTGTATTTTTGTATATGTTAATACATCCATTTAGATTATTGAGTAGTCGAGTATTGATACACAATTAAAAACTGTATCGTACCTACAACCACATAATTTTAAATAATAATATTATCGAATTAAAAGAACGCTGTAACAAAAACGAAAATAATTTGTGATGAGTGTTTATCTCATTTAGCTGGTCGACTCGCCTCGCCGGGCCCCTAGGCTAGGGCCCTGTCAGTCCCCCCCCCCTTGTGGGGCCATGCAAACAATTATTATGTACATAAATATGTTAATATTTTCGCCAAATTATCTTGCCCTACAGTTCGTAAAATTGTCCGTTTCAAGCACTGGGAAGAGTGTAGTGATGATACAGACAACTGGTGATGGAATTACTAAACGTGTAATTAAAATACAATTTTCTAAAAAATAAAAGTAATTTATTTAGCTAATTGATACCCACTGGTGGCCGCGCGGCTTAAGCGTTGGACTATGGGCCGTGGGTCCCAGGTTCGAATCCTGGGTCTGGCAAGTACACATATTGTTTTTCAATTTGTGTGTGTCAGGTTATGGACCTAATAGGTTGAGCAAGTGGCTGACATCCATTTCTCGTAAAAACAGAATTTGTCAATACAAACCTCTATTCTGTGGAGGCCCATAATATGATCCTATCAGGATCGGACATGGTCGGGGAAAAAAATTGACATGTAGAAATATTAAGAGAAAAATAAATATGGGTACCTATGTATTTATAAATTCAATGATTACTTTTCAATTGGGAAAAAATATGTTACGATATGAATTGTTTCATCTTACCATTAAGTAGGTAGGTACTGAAATTTTAATGTTTTTTTTTTAAATATAAGTACCTACTTACCCACACAATTTAAAACAATGATATTGATGTGAGTTAAAATTCCATTCAGTATTTTTAATATATTTTATCAATAAAGAATGTTGTATTGCTAAATCGTGTTCTTCTTATTCATTCGTTTTCTTAGTCCACATCCGATCCTCAGTTGGAACATATTAATATGTATACTATAAGAATGGTTCGAAGAAGAACGATATGACCGGTCGACCATACAAGTGAGATTACAATTTTTCTTTAAATAGTTTGATCTAAAATTCCCTGCGGAGCTATTTAACTTAAAAAAATGACATTTTTGAATATGTAGTTGTGAGATGCAATTTTTAAAAATAATTTTGTGTGGATACTCTACAACTCCATAATTATAATTCCAGAGTGCCACACTGATACCGGAATCCAGTCGGCTTGAAAAACAGGCGAGCCAGGTTGAAATTGTCGTAAGGCATCCGTAGTCCATGGTATGTGTCTGAGCCAGTTAAAAAGTTGGTCCGTTATTTTTAATGTGATGAGAGGCTCTCGGTCAGCTCTTTATCCCCTCATCACTCTTCAAGTCATTCACCCATATAGGGGGCAAGCTTAAGGCTCAGTAGGTATTTGGTTGTTTCAAGCCTTCGTGAACTGTTATGAATCGCCAATGTAAAGCGGCACCATTAGAATAGGCAGCATTGTTAATAATAATTATTCATTGAATAACAAATAATTTAATTAAAATGATATTTATCTCAAATGTGTTGAAGAGTTTTTTTTATTTATTTTTATTTCATTTAAGAAACATTGATTTCTCCAAAATAAGTGGCAGGTACAAACGACAGAAATGAAACTTTTTGTTTTGCTTTCCATTCTCGGACAAGTAAATTAGTAGTTACCAACGATATAATCCAATATTATTTTCTTCATTTATAAAACACAAAATGTGGAATGTATACTAAATACCGCCTATTGAATTTTCAAAGAGATGCTATAATAACAATTTTATATTCAGTAAAACTAACTAATATTTTTATAAATCGATAATTCATAATTTATTGGTTTGCGTCTGCAATAATAGTTTAAGTTTAGTTATTAAAAGTTTTCTTTTATATCAAAGAAGAAAAATCATATAAGTATATAAAAATTATCACTCATATGATGGCCTAAATTGTCGATGGATCACGTTTGTCGCTTTTTATTTCGTTTGTCGATTATGGCATGACGGGTCTTAGTCACTCATCAGCAGGAACTACTTTCCCGACAATTTTCGTAAAAAGTAGACAAAATAATAACGGTTTTACGTGAAATCCATTTATTTATATTGTCAGATATCAAGCGTATACATTTAATTCTATGTAGGTACAGTATATATATTTGATTAAATTGGAGGATATGGATGACAAATTAACATATTGCGTCAATAGTTTTTTTTTAAATTTAGCATATAATATATATAGCTATATAATAGGCATACCACTGTTTATTCCATATAGTATTTGTAACGATTTCAGTGAAGGGTTGGCAATAAAAACAAGGCCACGCGCTTGCGGACATGTTTTGTTAACATTGCAAGCGGCGACCGCATTTTACTGAATTTATTTCATCAGCAAATGAGTCATGTTTACGTTCCCGCATTAATTAACTTTACACGCACTTATAGATATAATTTATAATTATAATATACGGTTAACAAAGCGAACTTATTCTAAATGAAGAGTCTATTTTCAAAAACCGATAAGTTCACATAAACGAATATCCACATAATGTGGACTAAAAAAAACGGACTACATCCAACTCTTTAATAATGGAATGTCACCGTTTTAATTTAATTAATATTAATGTTAATAATTTTTAAATTTTGTATAAACACAAAAACAGCAGATCGATGTTATTATTATTCCGATTGAATGGTTGTCTGCCATGTGTGATCGGTCTGATAGTTTCGCTCAAAATTTATTCGTTAAAATATTTTTTTATAAATGAAATGTTACCTATAATAAAGGTGATTACGGTGTTGAAAAAAAGGAGATAGATGTTACCCACTTTCAGTGTATTTGCTGGCCATTTTAGTGACAGTGAATGTGAGTTGCGCTTGTCATACTGGGCGCTTAGCTTCGAAATTCGCAACTGCAAGTAAATATAATATTATTCTTTCTTCTTTGTAATTATTTTTCTGTGATTCTTCTATTACTTCTTCCCTCTCCTTCCATTATCAAATTATTAGTAGAAGTGAGCACATTACTAGTAACCAATACTCGTAAAATATATTGAGATAATCCACAATTAGTATCTACAAGTTATCACAACGTACATGTTGAAAACGTAGGTACAAGTTAAACTAACAGAAACGGACTTTATCTTATCCTCTAATTATTGTTGTGGGTGTATCTGAAAAAAACACATATTTTGTTTTTCAAGTTAAGCACGTGATTAACATCCATTTCTCGAACCTCTTTGTGAGGAGGCCCAGATCTCAAAAGTTAGGTAGTTCTAATGTATGTATATTGTGTCTTTGCTGAATTTTATTTATATATATATATATAATTTACAACTAGAATAGTAAGTAAGACATTGTTTAAAAAAACTATGAATCACATATTTGTATGATGTCAAATTTGTAATGAAGTCTCTAAAAGACCGAGTTTATGTAATAAAGTACTGGACTAAATAATCTCGTTAATTAAATGCAATCTCCTGAATCTCGATCAATCGTTATATATTTCATATACATAATATACCTATATTAGATATTGTATGGAATACTGATATGTAAATATTTACCATATGGAAAACGTATATTATACTTACTTGATAGAATTGACGAGAATCATCACATAAAGACTTTTCAAACCATCTTTTAATAAATCTACATTAGCTTTAATTTAATCAGACTTAGCAATACCATAGTGTATTCTATACACCTCGATAAGTGTTTGATTAAATTATCCGCAATGGAAAAATACAGTAAGCACATTTATCGCTATCTATATCGCTACCTATCTAATACAGTGGAGAACACCATTTTCAACCAAGGGTCACTTTATTAAGAAAATATGTCTGAAGTCCCACTTAGGGATGTTGGAGTTCTCTTTTGTCCAAAAAGAATACAATATTTTTATTTATTAGATATATGCACGCATAAAGATTTTTCTTTTCTGCAGACTTATCAGATTAATACCATCCCACCGCCATCTACATATCCCCATCTCGTAAGTTATTTATTTAATCTTTAATTTTTTTCTTGTATTTACTGTCATAATGACGTTTTTAACATAATATATTTATATTACTCAAAAATATTTAAAATCTACAGAACATTTCACACTTTGACTCATTTTAACGAGTTTTATTGTCAAATAACATAATTTTGAACAAAAGTTTCTTTAGAAATTATGAATAAAAAACTCACATAATAGTTTTGGATGATTAGACGGCTCGGAAAGTTAAGACGCGGACAACTGGTCACAGTTGTTTTAAAACTCAGATTACAGAATAAATATAACACGTTTACACGTACAAATGCAATGCATACACGGCAAACAGTCAAAAAATTGATATGTAAAGTATTATTATATTTATGAATCATGGTAATTGTTGTCGAATTCATAGCAATTAAATGATTAAAAAAATATAAGTATAACCTTTTTTATTCTTGAAAAGCTTAGAGAAACCCAATGGCATTGGTCTATATTACTGGCATAATGTGATTACAAGTAGGAAATAACTAACTGATAATCAATAACAAATATATTAATAATATTTATAATCATATTATGGCGATAGCAATGCAAAAAATTGGTTATAACAGAAAAGGAAAAAAAAAACAGAATACAATATCACAAAAACAAAATCACAGGATTAGTCAAACAAAAAGTTACAGTACAGTAACAGCATTCGGTTTGGTCTAGTGTACGGCTGAAATTCCTCTGGGGAAGGCATATATCTATCTAGCAGGAACCCATGATATGCTTTGCTGTCTGAATCTCATTACTTATGCTTAATAAAACCTCATCTAGATTCAGCCACGCGCTATATTTTTGTTGAAGTCTAAGACCAGGAAGCTTATCGCAGTGACGTCCCTAAGCAAAATGCCGCCCCTGGGTAACGCCGAAATAACGCACCACTTTTTATACAGTATTTTTTATCATCCGTCCACGTGTCGTTTCTGGTCACCATGGTCGTCGAATGGCAACGGAAGTAAACTAGACATTGCAAACCCGACAATAAAAATAGTCTTGTAAAACCTTCTATGTTAATAATTAATACATTTTGTTTCCAACCAGGGAGCTGGATTTTTTATGGAAAGATATTTTCGTTATCAGGTAGGTACTAAGTTTAGGTAGCTATTTCTATATAATAATATACCAAATGATTCTCCTCGATCTTAGCCCTTTGAATAACTGCCGCCCCCAAGCGACGCTCAATCTGCCTACCCCTACGGGACGTCACTGGCGTATCTAGTGAATTAGAAATAAGAAGAGAGTGCCTCACTCAAGGGCTCGGTGTTAACCAGTAACATTGCCAGGAATCCTCCTAATCACTCCTGCAATCCAGAAAGGATCATTTGTAAAAGTATTATGTGAGATTGTAAATATGTGTATGTATGACAGTGATAGGAGAGGAGTATGCAATTGGATATGCGTATACTATTCAATGTTCAATGTGATTTTACGTGAAACATTACATATATATGTTATAATATTATTCACAGCGAATCATTTGATGTTGCTACAAAAGAAAACAATGTTTCATATAAAATTCGAAAGCTACGTAAAATTATAACTAAGCGTTCTATAAATAACTCAATAGGAAGTCTATATAAAACGAGTTGAGCTCATCCAATAGTCGATATCGGTTCTTATTCTTAGGCACTGCGGAAAGCGATAAAATGTCAAGTTTAGTGAGACTATCGAACCAAAAAGGGAGTTTGGAAATTTTTTACATCGTAGAATCTGAAAAAATGTTTGCTCAAACAAAAGTTTTAAAGATTCATCCTCTTTGAAAATGATTTATACTTAAAACACAATTTGTGTACCTACCTTTTATATTATGAAGATTTTTTTTACAATAATATACGTATTTTATAAATAATTAATGTTGCTGTATCGTAAAAAAAATGGTGTTGAAGAATTATAATTGCAAATCCCTAGATACGTCAGCGAAGATACACAGTGATGTGTGACAAATTCGTTCAAGTAAAATGGTCAGTGGTCAGCTTTTCATAATATATGACAGCACGCTGAATAAATTTATTGTGCACCGGTTGATAGATTGTCACATATATAAACATTATGCATAATGCATATGTACAGTGATGGATAAAAGTGTTGTTCGGGTAAAAATTAAAGGTCAGCTTTGTAAATATTGTTTGAGTGTATTTATATTATGTCTGATTAATTTTGCAGTAGTGTGGCGTTAGCTGTTTTTATCCGTCATATCTAAGTTTGGATTCCTGCGGGTATATTCTATACATAAGGCTGCTTTCGGTCAGCTACGACAGCTAAATAGGGCAGGAAAGTATCGAATTATTAACACTTGTTTTAACAATTACAATAATTTAGTTATAATTGTTACAATAAGTACTATGTTTTAATAGCACCGCTCTTGGCTGTGATACATTTTAGACCGAGATAGACAGTTTTGACAGTTCAGACGGCTAACTTATTTTAATTGTTATAATAAGTGTTAATAATTCGATACTTTCCTACCCTATTTAGCTGCCGTAGTGGATCGAAAGCAGGCTTGTGTATAGAATAGTCCCGGTGGATGATTAATTTAATTAACATGACTTGATAATTATAATTGATTATAATATTAACAATATCACCAGTTTTTAGCATCCATTTGTATTATTTGTGATACATCTGATAAATGTTATAAATCAGATATTTTTTGGCAAACGTAAATAATTATATGTATAATTAATATAATTACAATAATTATATGTCAGCTATGAAAAGTCACCAACTTAAAAAACAAAATGTTATTATGATCTTAAATTGAGATTGAATAATATATAGTTTTATTTGATACATACTAAATATATTATTGTATTTTTTGTATTCTATAAGTAACTTAACAAACAAACTTAAAAAAAAAACTATAGTTCGATATCCCTTTTGAACAGTTTAAGTTGTTTTCAAGAGTACTTACCTATTCGAAGATTAGAGGAATCCATATCTATGGAACAAGCAGGATTACTACGGGGTTTTAGTACCATATCCCATATATTTTTAATAATTCAAATATCTATAGGTTTTATTCTTTCATTAAATTTTGTGAAATATAAATGGCAATAAAAATAGATGTTTTTTATAATTAAAAAAACCATGTTGGTGATTTCTAATGGTTTAGCCAATGTCTTGAAATTAAATAAATTTTATTACAGTACGTTTCTATCGCCATCTGAATTTTAGTTTCTTGGCCGTACCATTGGTGTAACACTATTTTATGGATTGCTCTATTACAACTCTGAGATCCATCTTCTCGGTCTGGCATCTTTTCCCCTTATATTCTCCAAATCGGAAATGTTTTTCTAGAATCGCCACTTTGGGATATGGGTTCGAGATTATACTAGTAAAATACTAATGAAAAAACATATATTGATTACCATTATTGGTAAAGACGTTGTGAAATACGGCGACGGAGTTGACATACTATATAAAATTTAATTTGAAAAAGAGGTTCTAAAGCTAATGTTTGGAGACGTTAGAGTCATTTCGCATTTTACATTAATTTGTAGACTCAGCAACTAGGTATAAGTATATTCATTTTTTTTACATACCGTGAACATTACAAATTATAAATTTAACATGTTCACAACATGACATTTAAAAACAAAGAAACAGTGTATAGAAGAAATAAATATATTGTGCAGTATTACAAAAACAGTATAAAAAGTAAAGGTACAACATTATAAAAAAAATATTAAAAATATAAATAATAAAGCATGGAAGCACACCGAAAGAGCTAAGTGGACTCTATTTTAAGAATTTATTAAACAACTTCCACCTATACTCATCCTCACGTATGTGGAATATATCAACATCCATATAAATGTTTATAGAATTATAAATTACATCAATTCTCTTTAAATTTTATTAATTGTCGGAAATAATCCTGCCTGCTTTTTAGCGATTTGGTTGAACAAAGTTATTGCCCTCTCAATTGGCATCACCAATGGCAGGTTAGTTCTGCTCCTCGGGAGAACAAACAAATGATGCTCCCGATTTCTAAAATAGTTATCAGGGATACACAAGTCAATACTACCAAGAATGGCAGAATTCTCATTTACACCACGTATAAGTCAAAAATACTGTTGTACTCTCAGATTTACATATCATGGCTATGGTTAGAAGGTATTGTATCAATATTACAACGATTAATACTTTGGACGCTGAAGACGCACATGCGCGTAATGACCAGGCGGCCGATCGATGTAATTAACGTGCATTTTAAAGGTGCTAATTAAAAACTCATTATCTACTCAGCAGCGAATGCGTTAAACAAGTTTTCATACAATGGATCATCACTGAAGATATTTAATTACTAGTAAAAATTGTCATACGTACTGTATAATAAGGCAAAAAAAAATCACAATCTTTCAATGTGTCAATGTCTAATTTTTATTTTCAACTGCAATTCTTTAATTCAACCAATCTAAAATCGTTCAGAAATCGCACATTAAATAGTATAAACGAAATCATACGAATACATTTACATTCTAATGGATTTAAGTTTTGTACCTACTATTCCACTTGAGTCGTATTTTGCGACCCGGGTTTTGCCTTTTGACATCTTCGGGCACTATGTCCACTCAGCAAAAGGTAAATATAAACTGACAATGAATACAGTTAACTCTAAACTATATAACGAATTAATACAATAAAGTAGGCAAAACTTTATCACCTACCTATTCAATCAAGGATCATACTAAAAATATAACAAACAAATTATGAATAGTTGAAGTGTTTGTAAAAATCCCTAGTACTAATAATATTATCAATAGGCATGTACATCGTCAAAATCCTAATAACAGATCATTAGATAATAATCGATTACACTACATTCTATTAGATTGGCCCTAATAATCATGAACTTATTCCTGTCACATATCTACCATTAAGCTCGAATTTAAATCTCCCTGAAAAAATATTCAACGGTGTTAGATATTGTGTTATTTTATTATAGTATATTAATGTAGAAATAATTACAAGATAAAAATTACTTTTTATATACCACGTTTTTAAATTTTCTGATGATTCATATAAACTTGACAATTCTATGTATTAATAAATACTTTTTTTTGTACTCGATAGAAATACTGAATAAATATAGAATACTGAAATGACATTTTGACATTTCATATTGATGCCCATAGTAACGCACGTATATATTAATAATTTAGTTGCTAGGACCCCTTTAGCAACTAATAACAGCGTTTTACTTTTTAGGAATTTTTTCCGAAATAACATTCCATACAAAACAGAATTAGCTCAAAATGAATTCAATTCTGTTTAAAGATGGCTAAAAGTATTAAAATAATGGATTTTTATCGTGTTCTGATATATTCTAAAAGTTTCAAATGTCTAGCTAGTCGGAAAGTTAGTACAAAATCAATTGCAAGATTTGTATTGGACAAACAAGAAAAAATTGTACTGGATAAACAAGAATACGAGCAAATAAAAACGTGATAAAATGGTTTGACCGTAACCTAATATGCTATGAATGATATTAACAATAAAAGATCAACCGAAATACAAAGTTGGTTAGCACATAGAAAAAAGTAGGTAGTGCATGTTGTAAAGGTATTTAATGTTAAGCAGAAATTTGCATGCAAAATATTATTTTCTCTGTTGCATGATATACTATGTATTTTGCTGGTGTCATGAATAATATTATACAGACAGTTAATGTTATACAATGTTCACTGTAGAATGTAGATAGTATAAAGATAATAAAGTAAAATGTTGCGCAGATTAAAAGTGCATACATTTTGATTACAGTGTTGCCTTTCTATAGTTTAAAACGTTCAGAGTCTGCCAAGCTGTGTACTACGAGAGTTAATGGGTATGCCACGGAAGAAGAGGTCTGTGCATCACAAGTTAAAACAGTGGATTAGAAATGATAAGTCAGAGGTTGATTGATCTCAGGTGTATATATACGTTTCCTCAAATAAAATTAAAATTCTGTAAAAAGTGCAGACGACAGTAGAAAACCCCTGTATTATTTTCAAAATATTTTATAATATCACGTTCTTCTTATTGTGCCACCCCCTAGCGGAGGTCGGATATAATCAAGGCGAGCTTAGATTTGTCGTCTGCTACCTGGAACAGTTCAGCGGAGCTGCACTCGTACCTATCACGGAGGTTCTTAAGCCACGAAATGCGGCGCCGTCCTCTGCTACGCTTACCATTGATTTTTCTTTGAATGACAAGTTGGGGAATGCTGTACTTTTGTCCTCTCATAATGTGGCCGAGGTATTGTAGTTTCCTGGTTTTGATACTACGCAGAACTTCTCGGCCCTTCCCCATTCGATTGAGAACTACAGCATTTGTCACCCGGTCAGTCCAAGGAATTTTGAGGATTCGTCTATAAAGCAACATCTCGAATGATTCAAGTCTCCGTGACATCTCTTGGTTTAGCGTCCATACTTCCATACTATAGAAAAGAATTGAGAGAACATAACAACGTACCATACGCAGTCTCAGACCTAGGTTAAGGTCTCAATTGCTAAGGAGGCGTCTTATTTTGAGAAAGGCGCTCCTTGTGATCTGAATTCTAGTTTATATTTCCTAAGACTGGTGCCATTTCTCATTGACCCGTGTAACTAAATATTTATAATGGGTCACACGTTCGATTGGTTCGCTATTAATATGTTGGTGTCTGGTATTTTTGATACTAGTAATAGTTTTGTTTTCTTGAGGTTCATTTTTAACCCATAAGATTTACTGACCTCATTTACCCTTTCTACCAGTTGATGTAAACTCTTTAAGCTATCAGCAATCAGTACAGTGTCATCGGCACATCGCATATTGTTAATATGTTTCCCATTAACCAAAATATCCACCTATTCACATTGTAAGACTTCCTTGAAAATATCTTCTGAGTACAGGTTAAATAGCAGAGGTGATAATATTATACACCCATGTCTTTTATATTAATTATTGACCTAAGAATAAGGTAGTATTTTTTTGAAATACGCCATTTCTATTGGCATTTACCAGTGGTTAGGCTACAACTATAACATACGGCCGTAGCCATGAATTGTCAAACTCATTTGGGAAGATTTTTATTTGGTGTGCACTGGAAGCATCCGTCAAACTATCGTATCGTATAAGGCGTATCCAATTATTTGTTTTCTTTCACGACCCGATTAAAATATAATTAAAAAATAATAATAAAATAAACGATTTACGTATATTACGTGTCAGCTTATTTAAAAAAATGAATTTGCGTTACAGACAGATAAATGAATCAAGATAAATATAATTATAATGTGGATTTTTTTTCGCATGTTATTTTACTCGGAGGAGCACAATAAAATGACATGAAGGGCCGAAGTGGTTTTTAATATTTTTTTAATCATGTACTTACAAATATGTTTTTTAATGAATATTAATTATCGTTTGTTTGTATTATTTATATTGAAACCATATTTTAATTTATCATTAAGATTATTTGTGGAACTTCGGTGTTGGCGTATTGTGAAGCTGTAAATTGGTTTTTGAATAAATAAATATAAACGGAGCATTACTATAAAAGGTATATACCTACCTATTTTGCATGAAATCCATATAAGTGGTCGACAATGTACCTATTTATTTATTGAGTAGAAAAAAGTAGGTAAGTCAAAAAGAAATTTCAGCCTATCTGATAAACCGTAGCGATCGGAAAGGTATTGAGCTTATGGTGCCAAAGGAAATAAATAAATATTAGATTTATAAAAAGCCCTACGTAAATAGATTAGGAGAACGAACGAAGCAGCAAAAAGGCTACCAAGGGTATTTAGCAAACATATTTTATTTAAATACCTATTTTGACTTATGATTTATCCATTTGAGGATAAGTGAATTTGCACTTTCAGATATCTCATTCGACATAATGTACTATTATATTATCATCATCATAATCAGAAGCGCGACAATCGGGGTTAAGTCCTGGTTCCTTACAACAACTTTTTATACAGTGGGACCTTTATATAAAGTATTCTACGTCACAGCGTTGTATGCGCTGACACTGTTACGTCACGTGGTTATTGCGCGCTGATACTATTAATTAGTCACGTGTTCTTTGTGTGTTGACTTGTCATAACAGATACTGTATTTCTGGTGCTATTGAGTGGTATTAAAAGCTTTCTTTTCTGTTTCTCCACCTTACAATACTTCTACAATATAAATAATGGAATTCGTCTGCTTTCGCAAAGGTATAAGCCAAGGCTTGAATAAAAACAAACCATAAATACAAGTTAGAAAGCATTATTGAAACCATTAAGGCACGCTTATATCTCCGCAATATCCGTTAGAGTAAGATATAATTTCTACGGCCGAATTAAATATTGTTTGTGGGCATCGCCGGTAAATATTGATTTGGATGAATACATTCATTTAAAAACTGCGAGCATGTGTTGCTGAAATTAAATTTATTGTTTTATGTTAAATATAAAGTTAGTGGTAACTATTTTTAGTTAATTTAGTAGAAAATATAGTTAACGATGTTGTGTTTAAATTTAAAAGCCTTACTAAGAAGCAACATGATGGTATACCGTGTCATAGTTAAGTTAATAAAAATAAAATTGAGATTCTATTGTGCGTTATATGAAAGAAACACGGCTTCATTTTGCCTAACAATATCCACTCTCTTTATATTATTACTCTCAGGTTTAAGCATTAATGTGTTAATAAAACTCCACGCACTATCAAACACACACTGAATTATGGATGCGCGGAATGTAATGGTGGGGAAAGTAAATGCAGGGGGCGATTGTTCCATAATCGATCATGATGATGTAGAAGACGTGATATAAAAGCCACACTGTAAGGCCCGTTTCACACGGGATTCCTGTGTCCAGCCACCGGTGTATTGAGATGCCGCATTTACATAATACATTAAATGAACGCGCTCATTCATTTATGTCTAAATGCAGTCGCTTGACACACCGGTGGCTGGACACAGGTGTCCAGTGTGAAACGGTTTTTATTATCCAAAGTCGTCGGTTTCCAATTACAAGCATAGTGTGGTCATCGGTATTTCCATCTAGTCAGTGATGTTTTGGCTTGTATACCACTGCGTTATATTATTGGTGTGCTGACATATATCACTGCCGGTTTATTGTCGTTCATGCGGTGCATATTGGGTGCACATGACCTAGCCAAGCGCAATTTCACACCTTACCAATTAATTGAACTCTGTTGGAATATTCGTAGAGTTCAGTATTATATTTCATTCTGTAATGCTTAACATTTATGATCGTGTCTTAGATGCAAGGCAATTTTTTTCGCAAATATGTTTAAGGGTCGTTTATTTAGCAGATATAATATTCAGATTTTGTGGCATATATAAGTATAGGCTTAACAACTACCTTGTAAAGCACGCTTTTAATTTGAACAGTTCGTATGCTGGACTTTAAATGTTTAATTGGGACGAGGAAGTCTTTATTCGATGGCGTGATATTATTAATTTTATAAATTATATAATACATATTATATAGGTAGTGTGATCTTACAGCATTAAGCACACCTTGGTCATGCATACATTTAAAGTTTTATAATACAATCTAATTCAGTTATTACGATCTTGGACATAGCGAGATCTCGGATGTAATGAGGAAACATTCGTTGACATTTTGGTTTATAATTTTTCCATACATTTATTCACTGTTATAACGAACAGCTTATCGAATATACCGAGCTAAAATACTGTTAATTTGTCGATCGTTTAAAAACATCTCGACCCTAAGCAATAAAATCCGATCGGACATGATGCCGTCGAGGATGCATTACATTTATGACACTAGTTAAGTATTCACGCATATGGTTGGAAAATCCGAGGTTTGTGAAGTTCGTACGTATCTTCCAGCGTTCATTACAATAAACAACTTCTTTAGTAGTTTATGAAGGCAATGCTTGTTTTGGGGATTTTTACGATGGTTTTCAGATTTTTTATTTTCGACTTTTTTTTGACTTTTTTTGTTAAGTGACCGCTTATTTAAAAATACCTATTCTTTGATATAACGTGTACCGCTTATAACGAGCAAATTCAGTCGGTCCCATCTTCTTCGTAATAACCATGTTCGACTGTAATAACTGTACAAATAATATGATTTACTAAAATTTATAATTAAGAGGAACGAAATAAAAATAACAAAGATGTAGCCAGAAATATATTCTCTTAACAATGCAACTCAATATCCAATACATTGATCATGTGATACGACTGGTTTCAGATGGAATGATGTAGTCCATTTCCTGCAACCTAAGATAGGAGAAGTTTTATAAAAAAATCAAGAGTAATAACTCCACAGTTATTCAAACCACCCTAAAGATGTGATAAAAAGATTAGCTGCTGCTTTCCGGGCAGTTTTTTTCACTTTGCCGCATAATGCACCAACATTTACACCTGTATATAGGCGATTACTAATATATTTTTGTTAAGTACCTTCATAAAGAAGATTTAATTTGTGGGAATTTAAAACATAAGTAACATATTTTTCGAAAACAATCATGTTTCAATTAAATTAAATTAGAAAATTGGAAATTACTTCAAAATAATAATAATAATGAAATAAAATCGTTAAAAGATATATTCCTAGAAATTTTATAGTTATAATAACTATTTTTTTATTTGTAATTTTTGTTTCTTGGAAATGTATTTTTAGGTTAGTTTATATGCTGTCGCTTGCACCCTGCCATCTCACGAGTGAATGAATTTATAGTTTTCAGGTAACTGCCGTATCTTAAAAATGTCACATATGCATTTTAATATTCGTATATATTATCGCATCGGGAAAGAGTCGAAAGTGACATTTATTTTGTGACTGAACTTCGGCTTATTTTCCTTCATTACAAGTATTTTCATACAAATTGCCAGACATGATTTTTTCAAGCTTTCATTTCATTTATAATAAAATTAAAATTGTACCGCCTCAAATGAAATTTATTATAACGTGCATAGACACTACATTGTGTACGGTACACCGACATATTATTATGTACGCATAGTATCTTGTTACGCTTTGAACATTGCGGTCAGGACCTTTAACCAGAAACTTTTAGGTATTACTATCTCGAGAAGTTTTAGTTAGAATTATTTCTGAACGAGAAAGCCGTAAGGAGCCTACCCCCTGGTATAGATTGGATAGACGGGTCGACATATTAAATACTTTTCTCCCCTTGTGTCCATGTAGCCGCGGGGTTTCTAGTAGGGAAGCCATGCACAATAATGAATGAATAATCCTTTATTAAAATAATATCACGTAATACGTAAACAATAAAGAAAATTTTAGCCATATTCGAATCAAATGAATAGCGTATGATTTTGAACCTTGGAGATTAGCATGTGAATAAAGATATTATTGTCAAATACTGATAAGTCCCCAATTGACTATTTACGATAGGATACATTATTCCACTACATGCGTAAGTAATTTTATAGTGTTATATTTTTTTATAAAATTAAATTAAAAATATCGTCATTTATTTACAATAATTTTATTAACTGGTTTCTAAAAATATTTTTTCGTATGCTCATTATACCTATATCATTATATTATTATATTGTGTAAAATGAATTATGGAATGTAATGTGTAATTATTTATTTCTGTACAAATTTTGACCTAATGAGGATTTATCGGTTTTTAGAAATAATTACTTCATTTATTCGTAGTTCTTCTGTATGAAATGAAGACATGGACCTAATGGTGAAGTGTTTTGAACATTTTGAAGCTTTTCATAAGTCTCAAAAGCTTTTCTAGGGAGCCAACGAATTAATAATCTGTTATCACAGGATTGGAGGAAATAAATTAAATTTTACCTAATTTTTCAAGTGTAAACATCTTTGCTAGCTCGCGCCGCTCTCCATTTAAAAAAAACGATGGGAAAATCATATATTCGTACATTTTATATTAATATAAGTGAAAATTAAAAATATAACAAAAACATGAATAATACAATGAAAACGGGGATATAACGCAAATAAATATAAAAGCTGTGTGATTAGTAAATAAAAATACATAATGTTTAAATAAATAAATTAAATAGACCCTTTTTAAGATTTTCGACAATGTCGATTTAAATTTACCTTCTGCCGCATACTTGATTTAATACCTTTTCAGAAATTTTTAAATAATTTTCAAAGTACAATAAATTTTTGTTTACGTGATGAGTCGTAATAACTAAATTTTTCAATAATTCTTGTAAAGAGAAAAATTATTACCATAATAGGAAAAATTCACACATGGTAAAATGTAACAAAAAAAAATCTACAACTTCCAAAACTTGCCAAAAGCATTCGAAGAAAAAGTCTATAGGTACATTATTGATGTACAAAAATTGATTGCCTAGTTAAAATGGTACAAATAAATGTCGATTTTATTTTGCGTACATTTATTAAAATAAAAGACTTAGTAAATAACAGTAGTAGGCATATAATTCAAATTTAATTTACAATATAAGGAGAAAAATAATTGTATGCTAAAACCAACTATTTGTAATAAAAAATATCGTTAATCACAGATTGTGGACGATTTTTGAAAATAAATGCTTTAGTTTACCTTATTTACGCATTTAATGTGGTTTGGGTGTAAGTAAATCCTTTTTTTTTTTTACAAGACACTTATTCTTTGGATATTATAGTAGGTACGTGATTAGTATAAATGTGATTTTATTTTTAAATTATATTTGTTAGGTGGTATATTCAACAACTTTATCGTAATTATGCGTTTATTTCTTTTATTTGGAATACATAGAAACATTTACACGAAGCAATACACAAAGATTATACGATACGTGCATAATATGAAATAAGTACCTAAATATCGATTTTAATACAAACGCCAGCTTCATATTAGCTGAAATTTTGGTGATTAAAATAATATTATAGTTAGGATAATATCCTATGTTGGTTTTTAATCATATCCAATTCGAATACGTTTTACCTACTGATATTTATATATAAAAGAAAGATTCGTTTAAGGAAAGGTACGACAAAAGAAGAAACTCTCGGCTGAAAATATAAAAGAGATTTGTTTTTTACACCAGATGATTCCTATTGGGGACAGCAGTTAATAGAAAAGTTATAGATATATTCATTGCTGACGTCCTGATATAGCACTCGACGAATGAGTGGGTTAGCTTAGGGTATAGATTGTGGTTATAAAAAAAATATTGATAAATACAAATTACAATACGAACTTAATACATAATATTATTTTAATTTCAACGCTACGGTTTTATGCGGTCGAGTAGATCGTTAAAATAAATATTTATTTAGATAAATGAAGTTATCCAGAGACATAAATTAAAGTGTATCTAAAGCATTTGTGATAATAACTAATACGATAAAAATGTAAATGCCAGTCACTGTGGAAGCCGGATTCTGCTTATTACTTTATTTTGCAAGATATACTCAGCGCGTCAAGTGGTCTCAAGTATTATCAATATTAAATGCGCGTTTCGTTTATGTGACAAACTTTAATGCACAATATGATACAGACATAACTACTGAAAATACTTTGCCTACTCTACGCCAATATTTGTTTGAAACAAAGGTTACGAATTTTTTAATATGTATATTATAATATATCTTTAGACGGGATTCATTCACTGGGGGTAAATGTCTCCTCTAGATCCTTCCACTTTTAATGGTCCGGAATTCTTCGTTACCGTGTATGTCATTATTCACAGAAAGTTGAGTTTGTCTATCCAGTGGGTTAGTATATTTAATATCTGTGTTCATTTAGTGTATCTTTGGTATTACTGTATAACGGAATTTGTCCAGAAGTTATCCATCAATATATATAATATATACATACTCAATATACATGCTATAATTAGAGAAAATAATTTTATAATTATTATTTCAATGACTGAGGATGATAGAATATAGTGATGTAATTTACACTGTTAATATAACGGTAAAATAATAATAACTGAGAATGAAAAATAACTTCTTCACGTACAGTTAAGACGACCTTTCTAAATATCTTACTTTGAAAAATATCTTACTGACATAATTTTATTAAACTTGTTACACACAATCTTCCATTTCTATTTGTTGGGTAGAATGCGACTGGTGGTGAATATTTGTAGAGCTTTATTTTGGGTTGTGCTTTGATCTGAAGTGTCTCTGTAAACCGCAGTAGGATTTGTTTGCCAATGTAATTATTCTAATAAATTATTGGAAGGTGTCAAGAAATAGTACGTGATCACAGATATATAAAATCATCGATGTTTTTACACTTTTGGCCATTGATCGTGAGTGATGAAAATGGATTATCATTAATTTGCAGCAATCGATTTGTATTGGCTTGATTTAATCGGATTCCCGTTCCCTCGGCACCTTTTTCAGTAAAATAAATGCCAATATTAGAGCTGTTTTGTTCTGATCTTGCTACTGTCAGTATCTCCGAGGAGTTGAATGGCTTTAATGACTATGGCCTTTGATGTTTGGATTTTATAGACTTAGATGATTTGTTTTAGCTTTATATTAAATAGCAAGGAGGCAAGAGTATCATCGCCTTATCTGAAAACATGTTTGTGTAGCAAAATAGGAAGTCCTGATTGAATTCTTAATTGACATTTCGCGTTTGCCATATTATATAAGTTCACCAAGTTTTTTTGTTTATGGAGATCTTTAGTTCACACGATGCTATTCGATCATATTATTATATAGATTTCAATGAGGTTAATGATTAATTGGTATGTGTATTTATAACAAAAATCAAAATATATAATTTAAAAAAAATGTGTCTTTGAGGTATTTTTTTTCTTTAATATTTTCACTAAATTTAATATTAACTAATTAAATTTTAAATAATGTAGTTTTATAAGCATATAGGTCAAAATGAAAATTTGTTGTGAAACATTATATTATTACTATCAAATATGTTGACTTTTTTCTCAGATGAACCCTGCGGTATTTTCCTATAAAAATCACTGAAACAAGTTCCGGTTTGGCGTAAATGCCAATTATTTATATTAAAAAATATAAGTTGGAGTACTAACTTCCTCATTTAAAAGTTTAGTTTCTATCACTAATAAAGAAGATTGTATTTTTTTTTTTAATAATTACGAATATTTAGGTATGCATTTTTATATGCACCATGTTTTAATAATCCCTTACTTAAAAAGACGACATTTCCTCGATATTGTCGATTTAAAAATAAAATGAGAAAAGACGAGATATCTCCCAACTACATATTGTGTATAAGAGCTAAACAGATGGTGCACTTAATTTGTATAATGGCATGCACATAATAATGTTAAAAACTTTTGTAATTTATAATATTAAACAAATATATTTTCCAAAAGTGAAAACGTCTCTTAAATTCATAGCATAACACGCAATTTTGTCGGTGTTAGTAAAATGACGCATACATACACACTACTTTAATAACGAAGAGCGATGGAATTTTTTAGCTCATTGTGTATAAAGACTTACCGTAGATATACATACATACTTATATTTGCTATAGGTACATTCACATTATATTTTACTGCAGAGACTGCGATTTAAAATTCTTCAGTCATAAAGCATAGCTATATAAATAATATATACTTATATTATGTTCTTAAGAACAGGTGATAAAGATGCTGCATTGGAAACTACAAACTTGAAAGTTTGATAAATATTTTAGGGCATCCGTCGAGAATAATTGATGTAGGTAACCCACATAATACGCAAATGGAGTTAGTGGCTCGTACACACACGTTTTATGAAAAATATGGCCGAACTGAAACCCTTATATTATGTATACGGACATTTGACCATGTGGACAGATTCTTAAGTTTATTCAAACACTATTACTTACTCACTACGATACCGATGAAAATTAGTATTCAAAATTTTGACATTGTGAAACGACAATGTTGTGTTGAACATTTTGTTTTAAAAAACAGATTAGATGATTTATTTTAGAGTTTTGAATAATTTGAGTTTACAGCCAATCAAATGAGTTACACCATTAGATTTAAAAAAAATATCGATTCCAAAGTACGAGTACCTAATACAGTAACAATAAAGTAAACCAGAAAATGGTAAAAGCTCTTGAAGATAAAATTAGCTGAGTGTCCGTGGCGATAAAATTTCCGTGCCTTTCACAAGAATTCATAGACGGTTTTATGCTCCTCATTGAGTGAAAATTTAATCACGTTTATATCAGTTTGTCATTTTTATTACATATTAGAGGGATGAAAAAACTGGTTTGCATATTAATGTAAACGTTCGTATATGAAAGGTAATATTTGTACTTTTCCGTTGGATAATATCATTATAGATATTATTATAAAAACATACGTCATGTAAATTCTAATGGATTTCAGTACCCTCGGTCGATAGTATTAATATCCGTCATGTAACTTTGAAGTTTCTATACTGTATAGTTACGTAGCAATAAGATGAATCGAAATAAATGTTTCATTGAAAGTAAAGAAGGCAAAAAACCTAGAATATATTTATAGATAGATGTTGATATATTTTGATATTAAAGGGTTAATATGTGTTGGAATATCAGAACGGACGTGATTGTATATTCCAGTGATCAATAAACCTTGTAGGTACTTTGTGATTTGTAACAGAGACTTATTCGGCCATATCCGCCCCTTAATTGAAGCATATGGGCACCACGCGGCGCTTCCATGAATCATTGTCGCTCGCCAGTCTTCTTGCTTCGTTCCAGGTCAAACCAGCATCCCGTAGCTCCGCCGTATATACTCTATAGATAGTATTTAGCGGCCGGTGGAACGTCGGAATCCGGTCGGCTTGAAAAACAGGCGAGCCAGGTCCAACGTCGCCTCTTCACTCTCAGCGTGATGAGAGGCTGCTTGGTGCGTTCTCTTATCTCCTCGTTGCTCCTAAAGTCATACCACCGCACACCCAGTATCTGTCGCAAACATCTGTTTTCGAAGCTTAGTATACGGTTGCTCTGACCCTTCGTAAGGTGCCATGATTTTCTACCGTAAAGCAGCACCGTCAGAATGCAAGCGTCGAATAGGCGGCATGTGGTTTTTGACAGAGTACAATCGTGATTCCCAGACATTCCGCATCGAGTTAAATGTTGCTCCAGCTATTCCCATTCGCACTATTCTATAAGTCTTTCGTAGGGTGCCATTAAGCCTTTCAATGCTTTTTAAACGTGGATATAGCTTTACTAGTAATGTAATCAATACAATTAATTGAACTACCTGTTGCCATTTTTGGTATATTTTTATACTAATAAGTATAATATGAAAGTAACTTATGATCTATTTATAACCACGTGAACATACACGTTGCACGGTAATCTTCCTATAATATCACGAGTAAAAGGGGGAAACACTTTGGAGCAGGTCATGTCTCGAGGATTTTAGACACTTAACCACCCAAGAGGCTCCTGCTCAATAGACCGGAAGGGAAAAGGAGAATCGGGAAACCTAGACTGGGGTTGTTGAACTATTTATAAATATACAGGATCCCTGTAGCTAAGGCAGTGGTGGAAGTTTTCAGCATACAAAAAGGTGTGGAGAAGTTTCAATAACTACATTGGGTCAAAGTGTTGATTATGATAGTAATTTTAGTATAAACACACATAAATAGAAACGTAAGTAATTAAGTTGTACTGTCTTCTTAGTTGGAGCCAACGAGGTTTGATTTTAACGCTGCGTTCATAGAGACGTTTTTACAAACGAAATTCGTTCATTGTCCACCTTCAGTTTGCTAAAACCGGATATAAAATTTCATTGGGTGAAGAGCATTCCATAATAATCAGACTATTCCTCGTTGGCTGCATACCATTTAATACAAAATACATCGACAAATGAAATCCTTTACAAACTATCAGATAAATCTTTGTGAATTAAGCTAAGGGTTTATCCTATATGGTAAATTAATAGTTTGAGCATATGATCAGAACGTGGGCAGTCTTTTGCATCTTGCTATACCTATCACACCAGTATCCCGCAGCTCTGTCGTATACATAAGGTGTATGGTATTTTGCATACGTCAGTATTAGATTGATTTGAAATACAACCAGGTCAGGTTAAAATTCTTTGGAGGCATCCGTAACACATGGCCGAGCCAGGTCTAACGTGATTTTATCACATTCAGTGTGATAAGAGGCTGTATGGTCCACTCTCATATCTCCTCGTCAGTCGTTAAATGATATTCACCATATATCACCATAGATTCGGTATCCACCGGAAGCATTTGTTTTCGAAGCTCAACATACGGCTACTCTGGGTTTTTTTTAAGTCAAGATTTTAACCGAGTACAGCTGTGAGTAACAGACATTCCACATCGAGTCGGATGTCATTAATTTTCATCCGGATAGCGAGCTTTCTTTGTAAAGTGTAATAATTAAGTACCTACTTAGGATACGTTTGTATTAATTTGACGCTTTTCTGTAATGTATTTTCAGCTGTTAATCTGGTTTATCGTAAAGTAAACATATTTTGGGCGCTAATGGTGTAAGGAGCTTAATTTATTATAATTGTTTTATTATCACATGAAAGTTTCAAATTAGTGCCCTTTTTGGAAGTATCAGAAATAGTTTATACTTTCATAATTTAAATAATTACTTAGGTACCCTTTTTAGTATAATTATATATTTTAAAATATTATAATGCTGATAGATTTTTGATATTAATAATAATATTATGCTATACATTGATATTGGTACTTAATTCCATTTATAGTTTTATAGTAAAAATGCATCCAAATTTGACTTCACAATTTTTTCTTTAATACTACAACTAATACTGGGTATCAACCACAGGGCCGCATCTAGGGGCTGGTGAATAGGGTGATCGCCCTGGATGCCGAAGCGCTGCAGGAGAATGATGCCAAGAATTTTAAGAAAACGTGGTCACTAAATTCTTGTAAATTATAAATTAAAAATATTAACAAACTTCAGTTATTTAACTTATAAAAGCGAAACTTTCCTATTCAAAAAGGACAAATGGTAGCCGCGATTGTTTCAACGCTTCCCATGTTCGAGGGCCGAAAGCATGGATGTATTATTCAATGGCTATAACTATTTAAGATCTTGTAACTAATAGGCGTAGTTCCAATCTGACGGTTTTGTCAACGAATTTTCCATTGTTTATTTACAATTAAATGTTTATAAAGATAGATTTCACCGATATCAAACTCAAATATATCCTAGGAAAAAGTCAGTCAGAGTCCGTTCCAAGATAGGACGATTCCAACGATTTTTTGACTGCTACATTTACTTACTGCTACTTTAAATAAAAGAATACAACTATGTGCAATGAATCTAGCCAACATATACCAACATGATGTAGATCAAACTGAATTTGCAAGCGAAATAGCGAGCTGAAAATAATATCAAAGCATATTCTCTTCTATCAGATTTGGTCAACGCATCCTAAATGAAACCTTTGAAATAAATCTATACATACCTACTGTCTTCAAGATGCTTACCCAAATTGTGCAATCGCTCTTCGAATTTTTCTTACCATACTAGTTATTTTCGTTCCTCCATTGGGCACGTACGTTTATCTGGCTAAGCAATTATCTACACAGAGAACACCATAACCGAAACACTGAACGATGAGCGTATTAATGAATTTGGTTTATGAAAAACGCGAAAAGTTAAATTTTAGCGTGCATATAATATTAATTCTATATCTTTAGTTGAAATGATTCAAGCGAATAAAGAAATAATTATAATGAATCTTTTGGTTAAAAAGTTTTTAATGAAAACCATGGGCCATACCAGTCATGGCCATCTTGATTGTGTTGTGTCTGAGGGTCGTATGAAAGACTTAAGTCTTTTGGTTAATCGTTATTTTCAGGAATAACTTTTTAGTATTTTGGTGGGGGGTTTGGGGGGTTGTATGGGGCGTAAAATCTACCCCTTGCACTGGGCGCCAAAAAACCTTGCTACGGCCCTGATTAATTAGTAACTTCTTCCAGAGTTTATCCCGAAGAAAAACTGCTCTATGCAGATTCCATCCAGTTCTGCCCCCAATGTATTAAGGTCATGTTTCATATAATCCACCCATCTTATACGTGATCCGTTAATCCTTTTTTGTCCATTGTGACAATGAAAAAAATAATATTGGCATTCAAATTTAATCATTCACTGTATAATATATTTGTTATTAAAACTATGCAAACAATGATTCGATTGCAGATATCATTAAATTTCAATGAGGGAAGTTTTCTTTTATGTTTATAAACGGCGACGGGTATAACTCGATATAAAAAATATTCGAAGCGCAGTTTGAGAATAATATGTCTATATTACACTTTTTATTGTAGATGCTCTTACGTAAATTAGATTTTCTTGTCTACTTACAGTTTCATATTGTCTCTAATCATAACATTTCCTTATTAAGTACTAAAAATGGTGAATGGTGGAGCTTAAAATCGTTACCAACAATTTCTTTCCATCTAGAATGATCCTGCGTTGATCGTACACTTCCGTTGTTGTTGATTAAGTCACTCTATCTGGAAGGGCACACCTTCGCAACCTCCTCCCTACCAGGGATCACTCTTATCTCCAAGTTGCTTGGATCTCTTCTTGAAACGTGACGGAAGAATTATTGAAACCGAGAGACGTTTTTTGATGCCAAGTTCTTCTAGTACAAATGAAGTACAGAACATATCAGTGCTTTAATTAGTATTTTTAGTGTTTTTTGTAATGCTGCGTTTTTTCTATACCTTGATGAAACGACTTATAGTGTTTCTGGATATTTCAATTCTTCGCTTAATTTCCTTCTCGAAGCTGCTAGAATGATTGAGATTTGAGCCAAGGTATTTGAAATCTCTCACGTGTTCCAAATGGCTTATCAGTTCGATCGACAACCAATAACTTCATTTTAAATTTTAAATGCTAAGGCCAAATTCAGCGTATTTTTTTTTCAATTTTAGAAATTTTATTACTTCCAATCAAGAAGCCATCTTCCCAATCATCTAGCTAGAGCTTTATGGAAGATAGGTATATTATTTATAAATATTGAAAAGTGTCGTCAATAATATACGCTTCTTTTTGAACTTTAAAGGAAGCAGAAATTTGATCATCAAATCTAATCACGGCTGTGTGAGATGTTCTGGTACGCCCATATTTTTTAAAACATTCTATATTTGGTTCCAGTTGACGCGATCAAATGTTTTTGTATTATAATAGTACTTATGTGATTTTTTCACGTATTTATGTACTTATTAATATATAACATCGCCTAGTTGTTCAATGTCTAATCTGCTGAATTATCTCATTCCGCGGTTGAATGATTTCCAATGTAGTTTCTTGGTTAGACTGAAACGACTTTAATTTGTTCTCTACCACAATTTATTCTTATCTTTATTTCCTTTATACGATTAACGTTAATAGTTATCACCACTTTTAAAGGAGGAGGTTAGATAGCTGCAGTTTTTAATATTATTTCTTTGCTTTTTCGTGTCATGTTATGTTTAAATAAATAAATTTGATTTTGAATAGATGAAACTGTTTACCCTGCCTACTCAAAAATGTTGTTATGATCCCTGAAAGCTTCAGATGTCTGGTAGAGTAGCATAAGTGATCACTAAAATCAGTTTCCCTTCTTTGAGTACTGCGCAATTCAATTGATCATACAAGCGGAAGCTTTGACATGTAATCAACCCTTCTCAGTATCATTTAAGGTTATAAAGTGTCATAATTTGAAGTTTTTTTTTATTGACATTTACATAATAATCTATTTTAATTGATTTTTTATTCAATACTGGATACATAAGTTATAGTAATATAAATTGCTCTTTAAAGTTTTAATTGAAAATTCAGTAGACTCAATTAAATAAGTTACCAATGTAACTATCATTCTTGTATAACTATATAACTATACTATCTCAGGTGTACACAATTATTCCGAGAAGAAATAATTACAATATTTAAGTCGAGGTAATGACATTCCCAATGTAATTTATTATTATATCAGGAATTAGCAAGTACTTTAAATTTAGTTTTGTCGTCTTTGTACTTAGGGCCGTCCAAAAAGTATCGACAATTTTCTTTCGATACCGAATATCGGTATCGGTATTTTCTTCCGATGGCGACACTGATTTTACGATTTTTTTCAGATATAAATCCTAATTAACAAGTATAATAGCACGTGTACACGTGCATGGATTTACTTGCAACAATAGTGTGTATTTTAAACTATCGCCATATTAACTGATTACATGTAAAATTGCAGAATCTCTCGCCAATCTGATTCATCAAGAGTAATTGAGACGCGATGTTGTCATTTTATGGTACTATTTGACAGGTCGTGAAAATCGGTTAATCTCAAAATGAATCTCTGCGGTGTAGTCAGTTTTTTTTTACCGGAAGGTTCGCCACTTTGTATTCTACTGTTTATCGCACAGTCCAATTAATTGTCGCGTAAAATCTCAGAAGCTTCTGAACTTTTTTTGATCCATGTATGCAATCTTGCAATTTGCACGATAATACGTATTTACACGTGCATTTATTTGTTATGGCCGCGATAATACGTACTGTCAGCAGTAAATTGATGCACGTGTAAACGGGGTATAATTATTGTATACTAATACTTGCGATTATCGATACTTTACTCTCTGGTTACTCAGATTACAAGCGCTGTAAACAATCTCCTTCCATCTAGAATGATCCTGCGCTGATCTTGTTGGTTCAGTCGCTTTCATGATGGTGTCGCTCTACCTGTAAGCTGCAGACCCTCGCAATTTCATTCCTTCAACGCCATTAAAGATCACTATTCTCTCCAGGCTGCTCGGATATATACATTTATTTTATTGAAGACTTAATTATACATAATATTGAAAAATTTAATATTTTTATTAAAAAAAATAACTTTGAAATATTTCGATTAGAATAATCCCACCAAAAAGTTAAAGGTGTGTTTGAATACCACTCAGGTAAAATATTTTATAATAAGTTCTAAGGTTTTTCAAAATAATTTATTTTCACCGTTTGCCTTTATATTATTTAACTTGTGTGATAATAATTGGGGTACAAAATGTTTGACTCGTACTTATATGTACGTAACGCGAAAACCTTTCTCTTGGTAGCGGAATGTTATAATCGACAACCCATGTGGCTGGTTAAGCGCAAGTATGCTATAATTACCTAAGCGAAAAAAAGTTCTAGGACCGATGAAAGGGAACTGTGACATATTCGTAAATTAGCAGAGGCAGGGTAATAGCCGTATTATACCGAAGAATCTACCGTAATAAATTGACCCCGACTGGAAGACCCGTGATGAAAATTGAAAAAATGAACAGTGTAGGTCTTCGTCTGAATGTAGCGAAGACCAAATCCATGGAATTGATTACTTGTATGTTAATTTATAAACTTTTGTGATAGTGACTTTCTTGTTGACTTCCGAGGCCTGCCATGGACTGATTGAATCAGAGCCGCTACATATGTAATATTACATCTTTAATAAATTGTGTAGGGGCCTATTAATTGAATTTGAATAATGTGTTGGGCCACAACGCATTGGATTAAATTTACAGCACTTAAAAAGTGCCCCTAGCGTGCAGGATAGATTTTTCTTAATTTCGTCACCGTACCATTATTATCATCATCATCCATAGTAAGTAACTTTTATATTCCTTGAGCAGACTTGCGGGAAAAAAGCAAAATATCGCTTGAATAGAGACATGGCTGAGAGTCACACTGGACAAAACGTTAATTTTAAAAGCCCACAACAAAAAAAAACAAAAATAAAAGTTGCGATCAGAAAAAACATTTGAAAAAAGTTAATGGGACGTAGTCAGAAATCATGTTCTAAGAACGACTGCTTTGTCATTGTCATTATCAGGCTGTATGAATGCGTGAACCTAACCGAGGAAATTTATTCAGAAAAACACGCTAAAGCATTCTTATTTTTCTTATATATCTACTTGTTGCAATACGATCAAGAAGTTTCATGAAATTTTCACGAGGTTAAGTCACAACTATCTGCTACCCATTCACTGCATCCAACGCAACTGGTGCGTTGCCTATCAGGTTGCAATTATATATAATTAACATGTTATTTAAATGTGATTATTAAATATTAATTACGTACTACGTGAAGTAGGGCGTTGTTGTCGACTAAATGGGAGGTGATAAAGTTCGAAATTGGGCTAAGAATCGTGAAAAAAAGATTCTCAACCTTGTTTTGGAGAGTATGCAATTGGATAAACTTGAAATGCTGCAAAATCCAATGAAATTATAATGGCAAGTAAAATGTTAATATCCAGTTAATTACTTTTTAATTAACACATTTAAATATCATGTTAATTATATCTTATGGCCAACTACTGAAAACGCGCCAGTCCCGTTGTTAGCACTAAATGAATTAATTTTAATCTTAATCCATCATAAAACACATTTATAACTATCTGGTCTTATAAAATTAATGATATTTGTACTTATGTCTCTGAACATTAATTGATATTTAAAAATTATGCATACGGAAATTCCTCAATATTCCTTTTTTCCAATGCGAGCCGCATGGCTGCTTCTAATTTTACATCTGTCAACTGGCTTCGATATATGTTTTTTATGAAGTGCATTACACTGAATAATCTTTCACAGTTTAAGTAGCAGGAAAAAATGATAATATGAGTTAACTCATTTGGTGCTGACACTGCAACTGGCGCGTTGGCGCAACTGGCCATTAGATATAATTAATATGATATTTAAATGTGGTAATTAAATATTAATTAACAGGTCAGCAGTGATTGTGTTAATAGAGCAATTGTTGCTTATACTTTGAATTGACTTTATTCTTAGAAACGGACTATTTCACATATGATCTCATCAGAAAAACACATGCATAATTCAAAAATAAGGGAACGTAATGCCTACAAATAGGATGACGTTGTGGGAGTCTTCCCACCAAAACTGACGAATTTTTGTAATTTAAAAATATATATTGTCATTCCAATATTATTTAATACTTAAATAAAACACCATTACATTAAAAACTAGTATTTAATTTTTCAAAAATATCCATTACAAATTAAATTATAAGCAAAAACACATATTTACTGTTTTTTGCCTTATGAAACTGACATTATTCCATTCAAAATCATAAATAAAAAGACAATAGTGAAGTTTTATAATCAATATTTTTGTAATTTTGCCATTTTAATGTAATCAAAATATCACTTTTTAAATAATCTATTATAAATCGAAACATTTATTAAAATTGATTAACTTTTAATGAAGCAGCAATGAAAAACATGATAACCTCTCTTTTCTCAAAATTGACTTTTTCCCATTAGCTGTGTTTTTGCTTATGGGGGCAGCATACCCATCGATCCTATGAGTTGAGTTGCCACATACCCTCTAAATATTTCTAAAAAATAAAAATTAATTATGAAAATTCAAAGTCAAAACTTTTTCCATAGTTGTTCCATTTAAAAAGTGTTTTACAATTTATTTTAGGTCCAACATCGATCTCTAGAGCGTGTTTTTTTAGCTTAGTTACTATTTGTTTTCTGATTGTCTTACGATTGTTTTATATAAGAATATATTTTGTAAATGGTATTTTATATTATAAAATAGAAAGAAAAAACATTACAACTTAATAATGGCCTGTACACCTCAATGGATTTACTAGAATTTAGCTACTGATTAATGATCAAATACAAATTATAAACGACCAAATATTGAACAAAGTAACAATAATTACATACTAAGTATTAATTTTGTATAACTAAAACAAGTTCTCGTCAATGTAGGTTATTATTTGGACTGATTATAGAAATAGATTATGTGCAACTTGCCATGTCATAAATTCAACTTTCGCGACAATAAATGTGTACACAAAAAAGTGATGACTGTCTAGCCAATCTCATTCTTCACGCGTAAGCAAACGCTTCTGTCGTCATTGTACGGTGCTATTTGACAGTTTCAGTCAGGTTTTTAATATTGGTAAATGTCAAAATACTCTGCGTGGTTTGCCACTATCATTATACTGTGGATGCGCATATGTCACGCAATTCAGAAGCCGCTAAACTTTTTTGATCCATGCATGCAGTCTTGCAACTTGTACGATAATACTTGTTTGCATTTTCATTTTATTATTATGGTCACGATAATACGTACTGCTGCCAGTAAATCCATGCACATGTCAACGTCTATTGTCTAGCTGGGCCAAAATGCTTTCTATAACACTTGCGATCAGCTAGCTACTCTACTGGTGGATCTATGAGATAATTAAGTTATGAATGAAATATAAATTTAGAAAATGAATAAACACTTTGAGAGGTTTTTATTTAGCAGTGATGATAATGGTGATCTATATAATATATAGAGTCTTTATGATTGAAACGTCTTGTTTCTAATTAAAAATATTTTTTCAGTGTGTCATTATAGAGTCGGGTCATTCGGTGTAATGTGTACGTATTAAGGCAGCAAGCAGCAAGTGGTAGTATTTTTGGTAGTAGGGTAGAATCGCGGGGCAGGAAGGAGAGGTAGCAGCAATCGATCCGCAGCTCCCCTCACCCCCCCGCGGCCCGCGCCCCTACCCCGTGCACTGCGGCACCGCGACTGCCCTCCGCGCCCTCTAACCCCCCCACGAATTTCCACCCGTTCCGTCTCATTCTGGTCGGTCAGAATTTGTTTGCGATTGTAGTGGGTGTAGGAAAACAGCAGTTCCGATATTAGCATGTCGTAATTTTTCTTTGAATAATTATATTTATAATACAGGGAGTTTCGAAAGATTTAATTTGCTTTACATACCAAAATATTATATCGATCGAATTTAATAAAGCGTCATGCTGACTGTCAATCATTTAGAGAACCCCAGTATCCACGATTTACGGCGCTGATTTTTTTATCATCAAATTTTCATTTATCATCAAAGCGAAAAATAAATCAAAAACATTGTAATAAATTTATTTACGAAACAGCAGTACACTATTTTTAGAATATTGTATGTTTAATTTCACAGAATTCTTAAATAGTTTTAATCTATAGTACGTATCTTCAATAGCTTTTTTTTACTTATTATAGGCAGTCTTAGTAATATTTAAGACTTTCTCCAGAAAATAGGTTTAACGTAATAACATTTATTTCGGAAAAATAGTTTAAATTAGGTGCTATACATTCTATGATTCTACAATATAGATTCAACTGAAAAACATCATTTTAATCTGGACAAATTAGACTAGATATCTTGACTCATAGTATGTATTAAATGGTTTTTAACTAGCTCAAGTTTTTAATCTAAAATTGAAGAGTTCAGCATCATGTTACATTTCCAGAGAAGGGCTCAGTACATTAATTGTAGTATAGTTTTAAAAAATGTATAGTTATTATAATAAAGTATACATCACGGCATAGCGAAGAATGTAAGTGTGTGTTGGGCTTAACCTAGTAAAGTAAATCCTCCGTGATGCCCTGATTTTTTTTATCGCGTCGCCATTTCTCTTAAGTTGTCGGCTATTGTTGGTCTGCTTCATTCAGTTGTATGAGAAAGCCGGTTACTTGCCCCTCTTTTTATTTAATACCTCTATGGGTTTAACGCTTTAAGTCAAGAAAAATATCCAACGGATGAGAGAAAATATAACCGCTGGAAACTCTCAGTCATCCAGATATACCCAAGAGGTATACAATGGGCAAACGGACGATCAAAAGCCTACTCGATTGATTGAGTATACTACGTAATACTACGTGACCTACATGATTGAGGTTTTTGGATGAATATGGCAATGATGATGCCTGGTGTTGATGTTAAGAACATAAACCATTATCTTCTCTCTGTACTTAAATTTATAATAGTGTTTTTTTTGTTTTTTAATTTCATTGTAATAGTTGTAGATCTTGACCGCCTCACGAAGAAGTTTTAAAAACAATATGTAAATTTACCAGATCCATTATTTGAACCTAATACTCATGGTTTTATAATTCGACTCGTGACGGCTCGGACAGCTTATTTATTATATATCATCATCATCCGGGGTCGATCCTCTGCTGGATGAAGGCCTCTCCTAGCTCCATTCAATCTTCCTTGTCCTTTGCTGCCACGTACATCTACCATTTTTTTTGAGTTCGTCTATGTAGTAGGTTTTAGGGCGTCCCAATGGGCGGTCAGTGCTCCTTGAGTACCACCGTGTGACAGCATTTGTCCAGCGATTGTTCACTCGCCGAGCGACAGTTCCAGCCCATTGCTATTTCATCTGCTTAGCGATCTTTACGCGTTATGCCAAACATGCAAATTTCCATACCAAGTTGTGCTACGTGTTATTTATTAAAATATATATTATATATATCATTAATGCGCGCTCCTAAGTGGGTGATATTATGTGTCTCCTTCAGAAAAGATAATCAATATAATTCCAATAGGCTATAATATACTAATACAGTAAATTTTGACGCAGGGTTTTGAATTTGTGAGTGTCCTACGAAAATAAGCCTCGCATTATAGACGTGGAATGGTGTGTGTAATACGCCAATTGAATGTTAAATAAGCGTCAATGCATAATCCGAGAGCAGTTGTCAGTATTCGGCGTATAACGTATTCTTGACACGTGTTTAAATTTATCCCGTATTCTTCCTTACTCGAGATCGGTTGCCTGCTTCACCTTACCCGTTAGGTATTTCACTTCCAATTATTTCTGAGTTCCCTGGATATGATCATACAGATTTTTCACGAGAAATGTTGTTGTCCATTCGTTTAATCCATTTGAGTACTTCACTTTATCACGATTTACCACTAAGCAAACGGTGAATCTCGTAAAAAGGTTTGAATATTATATTATTATAATATTAAAACTTTGTCAATACTTTGTTAAATTGTTTCAAATTAGCCGTCAGAATTTTTATAAGTGATTATTGTTTTGAACTAAAGTTTTTCCATTAAATATATGACAGCGTACAGTTTAATAATTTGAGAGTAACTGGTTAAAGTAATATTATATTCATCTCTGCTTGCGCAATGTTAAAAATAACGCCTGCTGGATATAGCCGAAAAGTTATGAAACTTATTTTTAATTATGTTTTAAATTCACGCTATTGTAATTATATCGTTAGTTACTTACGTATAATTAATATTTATTAATAGGTTCAAGAATAATAACACAATAGCTTTTCATTTAATACATGATATTATATAATTATGTATTATATAGTCACAATGTGAATTATTGGCGTTTCTATATTATTTTATGTATAAATAATATGTATACTTACGTATATTTATTTTTAATAAACTCTGATTAGAAAATGCTATTATTGTTTCCATATATAAAATTTGAATGTATTTTCATACTTTGGAACAAGCTAATATAACAATAGTATATACCGGATGGGATATTATAGTCACATAATCGCCATAATATAATATAATCAGGCCGATATTTCCTAACAATACATATCTGAGATGTCTTTTCAAATTCCGTTAATATTGCCGACCAGCTTTTGTTATTTTTATTGATAATGCCAGCATTGATTCTGCGGTTCAGATTTAGTATTATTCAATACAATTTTTTTTAAAATTATTTATCAAGTAATTGATTAAAAATATGTATAAAAATAAATTAGAGAAAAAATATTACAACCAGCAAAGTTTCCATATATAAATTATATTATGTAGTTAAGCCCAACAAGATAGAATGTAATAAAGTAAGACAAAAATAAAATATAAAGAAAGAGAAAGACAATTGAATAATTAAGAAATCCAGAGAATCAATTACGAGGTACTTAATATTAAAGATATGCTTAAAAAAATATGTAGACATTATATTATTATTCATTGAATAAAAGATAGTTTCATAATATTATAGTTAACCTATTCAAGATTCTTATAATTTTATCTGACTTATTATGGCTCTATTGCAAAACTTTGTTGATGGAAATAATAGGTATTCATTAATATTTTATTTATAACATCTATCTACCCATACAAATTTATATACGCATATAATAACGACTTGTTGAGCTGAACATTACTGTAATAAGGATATAATTAAGCTCTTAATAAACTAAGACGACACAGTTTCATTGAAAAATAAAATAACAACCTTAGTAACTAACATACACGATATTATGTGGGATTTGTTTGGTAAGTGACCACTGAAACACGTATGAATATTTTTGATATCTATTTATTTGAGTTTAATTTATAGATAATTGATAAATAAATTATGTTAATTTAAACTTTTATGCATTGCAATGTAAGGCAATTTTGTATGACTGTGTAATGTACGTAATTCTGCCAAGCCCGCAATGGACTGCCTGAGTCGGTGACATTCAGTGTTGCAATCTTTTCAAAGTGAAATTATAGTACAGAGCCTCCAAAAGTATTTGTAGTATTTGGGGGAAAATATAGTAGACGTTGTTGTGTGTAGAAAATGTAATACTTAGGTTTTTTGTTTCTCAGAAAAAAATACTAAATATTTGAGAAACTCTGAGACCCCTTTTTATTTAGGTACCTCTTCCGACGGTTTTTTTTTACGTTTTTCAAGCAATTATTTTCCAAGTTCTCCAAATTTTCTTATATTGCGATATTATAGTACTTTGCACCAATTTATTGAACGGAAATCTCGAGATTTTAGTACATTTTACATATTTTTTCCGATATTCAAAATTATGGTATTTTGGGCGTACTATACCTGTTTTATATCGTATATAGGACGCAAATTATAGTACAAATACTATAATTATAGTACGGTTAGCAACACTGGACTGACACTACACAGATATAAAAAAAATCGGTGTGTGAGCTTATAAGAATGTATAGTATGTATGTGTGAAGTATGTGCTTTATAGAAGTTATACTTCTTTGGCGTAACAAAACAAAAATAAGAAAACAAAAAAAAATATCCCGCATGCCAATAATTTTCGTAAGTAGAAAATACGATAAAATAATTGAAGAAAGATATTTAATACAATTAATAAAGTTTTGATCATATGATTTGATTAATATGATATTTATTTGTATGCAGTTAAATTATTTTTACACAATTAAACAAAATAATACGATAATGTCACAAAATCTTAACTTCAATAAAACCTACTTACCTACCTATCAATATTTATATATAGTTATTAGTAATAAAGAATCATTTTAAAATGTGACCTCATTATACATAGATAAACCTACCTAATGTTGAAAATAAGTACCTAGGTATGCAGAGTTTACAAGAAATTGCGTAGGTCTTTTGATGTCGATTTACTCAACTTGGCCACTAATACTTTTACACTATTTTACAGGATCTGAATTGCCATAGGTACTTACTGGTTATAAATATACATAGGTACATACCAAGATATTAGCTGATTAAGACTTGTAGGTATTCAACAAAAAAGTAATTTATACATTTTATATTATTATACTATATAACTAGTAGATTTATAAATTACGTAGATACTTACCTATAAATAAATAATACTTTAAATAAGCATAGGTACCTACCTAAATACGTAGGTTTTGATCGTATCCGGAAATTTGTACGTAAACAGTTCAACGTAGAACACTTATTCGTGTGCCGCAGTACGTGAAACATGAGTTCGTGCAACACTTAATCAAATGACGAGTTCTTCGTTGAACATTTCACCGTGGAATACATTTCACCGTAGAATACGTATTCTACAACATGTGGCGCTGGTTTGCTGTTCCAATTAGATTCAATACGAATTTTATGAGATGTCTTTATTGGTTTTAAATAATTTAATGTTGAAACTACATAAATATAATTACAATATTATGAAAGTATTTCTAATTTAGTTACCTACTTATTTTCTTCCGTCTTTCCCATATACTCCGATAGTTTAAGTGTTATAATTTTACATGAATATTATATGTTACCGAAATAGCATTATTTACTTAAAAATTGTAAATAAAAAATATTATATTTCTTTACCTTCGTAAGAGAAGTCGATATGTCATTTTTTCCAGTACAAACGATTCTTTAATGCCTTTCAAAGTCATTAATTGATAATTTAAATAATAATATGCACTAATGTTTTTTTTATGTTGTTTTTAATACAAGTAAAGTAGTAGTAGTATAGTCAATAACCACGTGATAAAGAATATGTCATTTACATTATGTAAGTATCATGATATGTTTTATTTTGTTAACTTTACTGTCAATTCATGGTGGAACTGGATTGTTGTTGTTATATTATTTTTGTCGCTTTGGAATTTGTTTGATAAATATTGTTTTAAAAAAATGTATTCAGTTGAAAATGTCCCTCTGAGGCGGACGAAGCCGGTCCTAATTAAAAGTGGAATAAGTACTACAAAAAATGCGTTTTATTAAATTAAAACAACAATATCATAATATGCATTAAAGTTTCTAACATAAACGAAACGCGCATTCAATATTGGCAATATTTGAAGACACTAAACGGGCTTAGTATTTCTTGCGATGCTGGCTTCAAATTCTTGATCGATGGTGACTGGCTTTCGCATTTCTATCTTATTAATCAGTTCTGTGGTATGACCTATAAATAGATATTTAAAATGGGTACTGTTCGGTTAAACGGAATACAGAGGAAAACACATTTTGAAAATAGCCGATAAACTGGATTATTTGTTAGGTTAACCTAACCTAACCTAACCTGACCAAACCTAACCTAACCTAACCTAAACTAACCCAAATTAACAAATAATCCAATATATCGGGAATTTTCAAAATCTGTTTTCCGCTGTATTTCGTATAACCGAACAGTACCAAAAAAATATATTAAGTAAGTATATGAAAAATATTCTCTTAGGTACTTATAAGTATAAAATAAAACAAATCAAATGTTTCTCCTACACATAATTTTGCGTGCGGACAGCGGACTATTTGAATCAAAACTTATTGTAAGTAGGTATTATTGAAAATACAATACCTACTTTAATTTTAAAAAGTAAATGTTTTTACCTAGGTATATAGATAAATGCTGTTATTTAATTAATTAAGGATAATATCGATCTTTATATATGTAAAGTATGCAGTACCTACCAACATGTCCTAAATATAATTATTAAAAAATCAATAACTCATGTAGTGTTTTGAAATAAATCAATTACAAATCCGTTGTATTTTGGTGGAATCTTCTGAGACTGCATTTCATAAAAATGACAAAAGACGTATCCAGAAGGTAATGATTTTGTATATAAATTAGGGTCAGTTTATTGTGTAGGTATGTCCTTTAACTTTCACGTGCTTCTATTATTGTGTGCACAAAAAATATTTGGCCACTGCAACATACATAATATCCGGAGTTAGGGTTTATAAATAAATGTACCTACAGATATTTCACGGGCCCCCTACCTATCGCTAAAGATAAAGACAGTGTGATGCTCTTTTCCAAATGGTGTACGCGGTAAAATTAATGTGTATATTTAGTGTTTTTGTATATTTGAATTCATCTATTTGTCTTTTTTTACTATTCGAGAGAATTTGTGATGTGTTTAAATCACTTATCTGGTCGATTCGCCACGCCGGGCCCTTCCTGAGCTCGGGCCCCCAGGCTAGAGCCCTATCAGCCCTCCCTTTGTGGGAGCCATGTCCAGTAGTATCCAAGAAGTACAAAACGTCCGCCAGGTAGACCTAGAGGCCGCTGGATCGATGAAATGATCAAGTTCTGCGGAAGTAGGTACGTGGCAAAGCAACGCTCAGGACCGAGAGAAGTGGAAGCAACTTGAAGAGGCTTTCATCCAGCATTGGATAGATTCAGGCTGATGATGATGATTATCAAACTTAGGGTAGGTTTTTATGCTATATTTTAACAGCACCTATCATGCTGCTGTTAAAATATAGCATTTATTGCAACAATTACAAACATCTTATTGTAATAATTGTTACAATAAGTATTGGTCTCACGTTGGATTAACACACATTAAAAAAACAACATTTATTTTTTATCCAGTCACGGGATTGAACCCACTTTTTATATGGAACCGCTCTGCCAAGTCGGATACCATACCTGTATTATCAGGATATGCTAAAGTTAAAGTACCTATGTAGTAGTACCTATCTATAAAGTTGCAAAGATCAATCATATCCAAAATGAATTCAATAAATGCAGTCATCTATATAAGTAGGTATATTTATTTTTAAGTTCGTATTTTCAATAATATCCATTTATAAAAAGTTTGAAACCAACATTTTCCATCATATTATTTTAAATAATAATCAAGAAAAATAATAAGAACACACATTTTTTATAATACTATAATAAAATTTCAACATATTTGGTAGTTAATTAAAATAAAACGCAATAAGCCACATTAGACACATTTTAAAAAACAACGTGTATTTTGGTACATCCGAGGGATCGAACCCACTCTTCATAAGCGACCGCTCCGCCGACTCGGGCACAAATATTTAAAATTAAAGTAGGTACTACGTACTTATCTATAAAAATCAATAATATCCTAAATGAATCAAACAACAGCATTTATCTACATACCTATGTACCTATACACATTTTTTTTTTAAAATTAAAGTAGGTAGGTATTGCCATCTTTGTATTTTCAATAATGCCTACTTAAAAAAGGTTTCAAATCGACATTGTGCACACGAATAAAACATTTGAAACCATAATATTCTAATAATAAAGATAATCTCCTAATATAATATTTTACCAAATACCACCAATAAATAGCTGTTGATAATTTATACCATTAAAGTGCAATATTACTTACTAATATACTAATACTAGCTAATACTAATATATTACACAGGGAATTATAAATATAATATTATTTATTAACCATATTTAAAAAAAATTTATCTATTTCGGTAACTGACAATACTAATGTCTAAATAAAACACGTAGATTATGAATACAATCACATCGTATAGGTATATTATTTATGTAGTTTCAACATTAAATTATTTAAAACCAATAAAGACATCTCATAAAATTCGTATTGAATCTAATTGGAACAGCAAACTAGCGCCACATGTTGTAGAATACGTATTCCACGGTGAAATGTTCAACGAAGAACTCGTCATTTGATAAAATGTTATACGAACTCATGTTTCACGGACTGCGGCGCACGAATAAGTGTCCCACGAAGAACTGCATACGTACAACTTACATGTAACCGGTTTTGATTGGTGTTACTTTGGGAGAGTGTCATATAATGCGCAATTACATAATAGGTAGGTACCTAGGTATATCTACTTAAAGTTGAATGCTATACCTAGGTATATTCTTATAAGTACCTACTTATGCCAATAATAAATCATCACAGGTTTGGGCAATCGCCGTATGATCTATTGTTTTATATTCTATACGCACATGGCTGTTCAATTATGTATTAACCATTTAGGTAGATTTATACATAAATACATAAGTAATATTTATGAATTCGTTTAATAGCTGAATGTACAAAATAATCATAATAATAAATTGTGTTGCATCGGCGCGCGCAACTTCCGTACCACGCCAAATGCGTTACATCGGCGCGCGCAACTTTGTCACTCGCCAAAAATACACTCTGATATGTTTTCATAAACGCGCCAAAAGAAGTATAACTTCAAAAAGTTGGAATTCAAACTTATATTTCATTGTTCGGGTGAGTTCTCTCACCCTTTAAGCTACCAATCTATATATATATATGAGGCATGCAGATTAAATCTCAAAACTACATTTTCACGTAGCTTTATCATTAATCGAGGTAATTATATTACTAATATTATGATAATGGATGGCGTCAGGTGTTAACCAAATTCATTATGGACGTTCTTACACTTGTAAATAATTATATTTTAAATGTGTTCTCTATTCCATACTGAAAGATATAATGTATATTTCTGACGTGTTCATAATAATGTATTTTTTATTAAAAAACTAACATTCTTAAATTTCCTTTATATTGGTCATTGGTTTAATAGTGTCTTTCGTTGTAATAAACTTACGTCGTGGACATATTTTAATCTTTCATAAATTCAGTACATATTATATTTTTAATTTTAATAACCATCAGCGACAAGCAATCGTATATGAAAACAGAAGGCTTTGAGTGTCATAATAATGTACGCAATTACTTGTATTGATAGCGACTTATAATGGAGAAGGCTTCAAGCGTGATTTTACGCGTCCAACAGGAGAGGACTTGTAATGAGAGGCTTCTGAGGACTAGGGCAATAACAGTGTTGGCTATAGACAGTCGAGCCTCCTTTCAACCCCATGTCCTTACAGCTTATAGTTGATACGTGATCAATGAACACACGCCAAGCGGAAATATTTCGGCAGGCACGATTTTTTCTTTTTGGTATGGGAAGATGCTCTCTGAAAAATATGATAAAACGAAAAAGAAGAAAGAAAACTCACCCAACCTTCAGCAGATGTTTAGTAGCAATTGTTAAGAATAAAAAAATATGGGTTAGTTTGGGTATATTATATTTCATATAAAAGTTTTTTGTTACGGCAAAGACGTTTCTTTTCATGCGGAGAAATGCAAGTATTTATAAACTAAAATTTTATCTTGGAAAAAATGTAACGTGACTTTTGATATTATTACTTTTCTCCTTTTTCCAGTTCATTCTCAATCGGTTAAAGTTGCAAGTCGGAAACCATTTTTTTCATCTACTTGCGGTCGTTGGATATTTGCAAATAATATGGTCACCACATCTGCTTTTGTCCACTCCCTTATGTGAATTCAAATTATGATGAAAAGTGACTATGCTGTTTTTATTATTAAAAAAATAAGGTTTATTGTGTTTGGCAATTACAATAATTGAAATAGTTTGACTTTAAACTATTTTAAAATCGAATTATATTAAAACCTTCCGGTGGGGTAGTTTGTAGGGTGTCTGTCTTCGAAGCCATGGCTTGGAACCTTTTTTATGAACTATAATATTTGTTATCTTACATGTGAAAGTGTGTCTTCAATAGGTGAAAGGAAAAATGAGGATCTGGAAATCTAAACGTAAAAGTGATACACATCTCTCAAGCTAATACAATGAAGGATGCTTGCTGTATATAGAGGGTAATGGAGAGGTTTTTCGAAGCGATCAATACCCATATTTTTGTTGTTAATCTAAAACGATATTGGAATAGTTTTGAACGATAATGGAATATCGTCATTAAAACCAGCAATGTTTTATTTGAAAAACTTTACAGTAGGAAAAAAAATCGCAAATATTATTGTCTGCATTCAAGAACATGGACATATTTTGTTTAAATTATTTCAGAATGCATTGTATCTGTATTATCATTTTCTTAATTATTGTAATAATCATTTTATTCAGTCAAATCTTTTAACATATTAGCTTTGGTATATCAGAAGTAAAAGTTATATAAATATATATTGTTTTCAATAGAATAACATAATATTAAAAAATGCAACTGGTTTGTACAATTAATGTATTATATTGAACATGCATAATTTGCACCTCAGATATCATATACGTACTAGAAAAAACTTTAAAAAAATACAACGGAACTTGAACCTATATACACTAGATTCGCGTCATCATATTTTTTTAGTAGGTATTATCCGAGTTGTTCTAAAATTATGAACGTTCAATATAAACAATGTTTATGTTACATTCTCAAAAATTATGAATATTATTCTTTAATTAATTTTATATATCTCGTTTTAAACGACTTTTATTGTCACCAACAGAATATTATTGTTTTGTAACAATTCCATAGTTATTGTTTTTAATGATTTTATTGATAAACAGTTTGGATATCCGTCTTTTGAATTTATTCTTTAGACAAAAAAAGTTTTCTTATTTTCGTAAAAAATGCGCACCTGCTCTTATAGATTTTTGAATGTATAAAAAACAGTTTGAATAAAAAAAGTTTACAAAATTGATCCTAATTAAGTTGTGGTGGGTACACAATGATGATGTTTGTTATATTTTGATGTTATTTCATTTCAAGCGTAGCTGATTGGCAAAACGTTCACGACTGAAAAATGAAAGTGATATTCGTAAAAGTTTAAGCGTAAAAAGCAGATTTTGTCGTTCGTTCGCACAGTTAAATTAATGGCATGATACTGCGCAACACCCATCGCCCACGATATCTAAGCTTTTTTTTTTTCAATAAACGTGAATACATTTCACAAAACTGAGTGTTACTCATAAAAATCTCCACGTTGAAAATATCACGTGCGAATAAAGGTTCTGGAAATAATATTTATTCGCGAGAAAAACATGTGACGTCGTATCGGTAAATATTGTGCTTTAGAATTACGGCTACACCCAGACGGATTAAATACTAAACAAATTTATTTATTTCGAAAACGTTTCAATCGACAGATTGGCCGCACAATCCAATTTCTTGTAAGGGATACTCTCATCGATTTTATGGTCTCGTTTTGTGTAATTTTATTTTGATTTTCATTGAGAGAAGCTTTGAGTGTTTTTGTAAGCTGAAGTAGGGTTTGTTTACCAGAGTGCCTACTTCTTTTAGTAACTTCTTGACTGATGTTGTTTTGATGGGTATTGCGTGATCTCGGATATATCAACTCCCCCGAAATGTGAAAACTCATAGCTATTGACTGTGAGTGGTGAACTTGACGGTGATTCATTCACATCGATTTCTATTTCGTATACGTAGCTTAGTGCGTAAGGCGCTGGGCTTCATTTTGGGGGCTCCGGGATCGATTCCCGGTGAGGTCGTAATAATATATTTATGTGATTTTCTCAAAGTCTGGGTGTTTGAGTCTATTTCACTTCTATTACTAATTATACTACTGTTTCACTGCACTATTGTCATTGGGGCCCATGGCATGTTATAGTATAAAAAATTATAATATATATATATTAATGGCGTGCTATGTCTTTTGAGATCGGGCATTCTCTTCAAAACCAAATAAGTTGAAATCATAGGGGGTATTTGACACTTATAATTTTTTTTGTCATGCTAGATTTTACAATTTTGAAATACATTATTCACTTAATTTCACCTATTTTAAAAACAAATTAATGTTGTGTTCATGTCAAAATTTATTCCTGTCATTATATTTTATTACCACACCATACTGCATGAAGTTGATCCCATAAGTAACAGTATCAGACGACTAGTATGTCGTTAAATTAATGTATTGGTTTTATGGATACTTTTAATAGATATTATAATATGAATAGTTTGTAATAATTAAGGCATGCGCTTCACCCACAACATCAATGGACCATACGCCACTGATAAAATATATCTTTTTATAAAACTATATTATTTAAAAAAATCTATATTAGTTCTCCAACAGTGCGATAAATGTTTCTTTGATGGCTGATTCAGATCTTGCAACTATCCCCACAAGGGAGGGGCTGACAGGGCTCTAGCCTAAAGGCCCGGTCATATGAGGGGCCCGGCGTGGGGGTCAACTAGCTAAGTGAGATTAACAGATCACAAATTTACTACAATAGTAAGAAAAGTCACCCACGGCGCTGTTTTATTTCACGGCTATTGAGTATTTTACATAAATGTGGTTGTGCGTTGCAATTTGATGTGATATAACGATTGATATACCGAAATGATAACTCCCATGTATAATTTAGGAAAAACTACTTTAGAGCATCACACTAACCTTAAGCTCAGCGATAAGTAGGTGGGCCCGCCAAAGATTCTAGCCTGGAGGCCCGCTTCAAGTTGTGGAGGCCATGATAATCGACATATTCGAGAAGGTGCAATGCTTTATACTTTGATGTCTTCTCCGAGTTTTTAATTAGCTTCTGTAAAATAATTATATCTTAACTGATTAACGTGCTCCAAACTTCCCTTTTAGGAGTTTCTAAGGAGAGTTTCAGTATCTATGTACTATAGCTGTACTGTATCTATTAATCATCATTATACATTTTGTTCACTCTTAATTTTCTTATGTCCAAAAGTTATCTTTCGTCATTAACAGATTCACTAATTCATAACATTCAATTTTCGTAACACTGAGTACCCCTCGTCAAAAAAAAATATACATATATATTATAATATGCATATACTTTAATAGCAATCAAATATATTTATTTTTTCTCTTTTTTAGTACACAAACAAAATAATAGTAAACGAAAAATAAAATTCATTCATAATAAAATTAAAATAAAATAAAAAAAAGTTATATTATAAATTACATTCATTATAATCAATTAGAAGGATGAAATTGCTTATGTTGAGACAGATCATCATAATTTGGTCGCATGATTCTTAATTTTAATCTGAGATGTGGTTCCCCATCCAAAAGCCTGTTCTTTTTTTGACTTAATGTGTACAATTAATGCTGAAAAAGCAACTTCACATAGATATGAAGTTGAAAAAGGCAAAAAGTATTTCAGGACTATATCTGTTAAAACTGGATGCACATGTTGCACTTGCAACCAAAATGATGTTAAAGTACACTCCTTATATTTATTTTTCAAGAATCCGTCTGAAGCTAATTCCAACAATTACTCTTCTTCTACATGCGATAGATCTTCTAGCATGGATGTTGATGCACTAATTTATTAAAATATATTATAAATAATACAAAAGAATTCTAGCATGAGTCCCACCAATGAGAAATGCGGTGCGCTAACCACTGATTTACAATAGGTGAAAAATTTTCGTATTGTTTGACAGACTTTAGAACAAAAGTATGTCTACAACACGTTTAAGATACGACAATAAATTCATTATTCTCTAATCTTTAATCGCATAAAAGTTTTCTTATAATTTCTTTAAAACACCAAAAGAGCCCACCTCCTGAAACTTTTTCAAAAACGTCAAAATTAAAAAAAGCCAAAGAAAGTACGAAGTCGTAAAAGCCACACAAAGAATACAAATACGCAGAGAAGAATCCTAAAACTTTCAAACTCAATAAAAAATCTTTTGATCAAAGAATTTAAAAATAAAAGACATTTCGTGAAAAGGGTAAAATTATTTAAAGTTAATGAATTGTTATGATTTTTGCCATAATTCGTAACAATGTAATAAAAAAAATGTTTTACGATTAATTTATAACTGCATTTTTTTCTTTTCATTGTTGCCTTAAAATATATTTATCCAAGTAAAAATAATATTTAGTGGTTTACGTATATTCAAAGTCCAAGACTTGTTTCATAATAATATGTTTTAGGGGTGAAATAGTTAGTTGCCCCATAACCTCGTAATATCGGTGGTCCATCCTCTGTTACCTGATCGCTTTATCCACCGGAGTTACTGGTAATAGAATCTACATGGTTTCTTGAAATACTAGGCAGAGGGAAACCAGATAGGTACTGTACCATCCCTTAACAGATTTGAAAATGTTAAGCCAAAATAATTGGAAAGTAACGAAACAAAAATTGTATGAAGCTTATGCAAAATTAACAAAATTACTATAAAGCACCTTTCAGCTGAAGAGAGATCACTAATAAAGTGACTGAATTAACAATGGCTAAAATTTAATCTACAAAACTCACTCCAGATGGAAAGCGATTATTACCAATGCATGTAATTTTAGTATTCAGCATGTTTGGTAATAAGTTAATTAATGATGTGTAGAAATATAAAAAAATCATGGCAATACATATTTTTGTTGACATGTAGCTTCAGTTATAAAAAAAGAGATAATTATGATTTCCGTATCAGTATCCATGTAAATCCGTATATATTTTTAATTTATTGGTGAAAAAATGATACAGGTTATCTCTACTTTTGTGACCTTTTATAAAAGATTGTAAAGTGTAAAATACGATTTGTAAGGTTGGGTTAACATTTCAGAAATAAGCGGGTGGAATTCATCAATCATTTTTGAATTCCCCATAGAATTCTGTGGAATGGAATGAGTACCCATTGTTTTTCTCGTAACTTTCCCTCTATAAAAATACTCAGTTCAAATATTATTAAATTCTTTTATGTAAACTGACTGAAATCGATATTTTAATGGAATAAATTTTATAAAGTATTTTTGCTAAGAAATATATTATTTGAACTGATGTTTTATATGACACTATTTGGAAACTCTGATTAAATGAAAAAAAACTGGCTTAGCTAAATATAAATGATACCCAAATATAAAAGTATCAAATTAGTAACAAAGTATAAAATCGTCGTATGGGAAGTAAACCATTGCGCTTAATGAGTTTTATCTTTGAACAAAATATTATTATGATATGTTTATGTTGCTAAACATTTGATGACTGTTATTCAGAATTAGATTTCAAATGGTTTATTATTGTTATGAAGCAATCTAGAAGATTGCTTATTGGACGGAGTCAAACGATTATATTATGAAATAAAAATAATAAAAGTATACACGTAGATAGCGATACATGTCTCATAACCGTAATATACGTGGAATACTATATTTAATCAAGCTGGTGAATTTTTTATATGTACCTAATAGAAAATATCAGAATATACGGAATTTTTTGAAATTATTGTAATAATTATCGTATTTATTTGTATAGTAAATGATCTCTCACGAAGTGCGCGATGTAAATAATTTATGCTCACACAAATATTAGTTACGATTACAAATTCAATCATTTACTAGGTTTTTAATTTGGTATTAGTTTCTCACGTTGTAATTTTATTTTAATTATCAATTTCATTATAAAAAAAGTTGCCACTTCATAACTTTGAACTCCGGCTCTAGGATGAAAATGATGTAATATATTTTAAAAATATATTTTTTTATATATAATATCTATTATTTTTTTTCTTACAACATACATATTATATTAATACAAGTGAGTATCATTTTATTTAATTTTATGCGAGGTAATCAGGCAAAGAGGCGTATCAGTGTAGCAAAAAAGTAAAAATTATCAAATGTATACTTTATTTATGGGTGGAAATGGTAGAATAATAAAAAAGTGTAGATTTGAATTATAACAGATTGTCATGCTTAATTTTGTCTACTATTAAGTGTAAATTTCATAGTATGGTCGCTTAGAATTGAGTATTCTCCACTGTTGTGTAGTGTTACGACTGGGAGCTGGGATGGATAATGAAAACAGTTTACAACATATTTTTTTAATTTATAAATCAAGTGACTTTTCCCGTAACAGACAACGCCGACCGTCATAATTTGCTTTTCCCGTAATTACTTGATTTGTCGAAGTCCTGTAACCAGGTAAAAGTTTTTTTACATACTGTATGCCTAGTTTTGGGAATTTTAACACTTACTAGTTAAATAAAACATATTATTATTATGTGTATGTATACGTTGTATTAAAAAATAATTTATTATGTGTATACGTTGCAGTCAAATCTTTATTATAACACTATCAGTAGCTGATTTTAGTTGAATACCCCAAATGGGAGTTAATTTAGTAGATTGTTTGATTAATTTAGTAGATTTAGTGGATTTGCATGACCTGTAATATATTTTATATTAATTTAAAAATTTGAGCTCTCTGTATGAATTTTCCTATTACTCGTACCTGAATAATTTACTACACGTACAAATCCAAAAGTTAAACTAAAAAAAATATTAAACATTCACTGTTATGACAAAGGCAATAATTAATAACCACTATCTTCTTATTTTTCCATGGTGCTATAGCCCCAATCATTCCTTCGGGGTCTAGGACGATTTGGCACCGGACAACTGGACGCCACGGAATTCAAAAATAAATAGACGTTAGGTACTTATAGGTACTTTTAAAAAATATATTCAGTAGGTATTATTATTTATATTTCAATGATTATATTATGATTTAATAGTTGGTGAGAATGTAAATATGCAGACGTAAACAATGATTTAATCGTGCATATGTTTAAGTTCCAACGAAAAAAGAGTTTTTTATTTAATATAAAGCCTTAGACATGGTAATTCTCAATCCGCGATAAACTATACAATATGTTAAGAGTAAAATGAATTCAAACTACTAGGTAGTAGATAGAAAATGATTAAAATACCTCGTCTACACGTGTCTACGACAGTGCGGCGTCCAATTGTCCGGAGGCCAATCGTCCCATTCCCTTCCTTCGTCTCTTCAATCCTCCGCCTCCACGACATTGGTCCTCCGCTGATCTTCTCCAGTTGCTTCTCAGAACAGATCTCTGGCGTTTGACCTGAAAGGTCTCCCCAGCAGCCTCGAGCTTCCTCAGCGCTCGGAATGGAGCGGAACGCCCCGGAGCGCCGTTCCGGTTCGTGAATACCTCGAAAATTCCGTTCCGTCTCGTGGAATCCTCGAATCTACCGTTCCTTCTCGTTGAATCCTGATAGCGAGATGTCTCGTAAAATTTTCGAGCCTCGTCAGACTATTTGATATGGCGTTCCGGTTCAGAATGTGTTGAAATTGAGGAATATAAATTAGTATAATATATTTTTTTTTAAATCTTTCTATTAAACAATGATTTTACTTGTTGACTACCCCTGTTAATACTTCGTACATGTCGATACAAATTGGTGCCACAGGAAGCCAAATTTCTTCTTAGAAATGCATCTAGGTATATTTTTTTCCTAACAATGCATTTCTAGACAACCCATGTGTCTGATAATAAAAAATACAGTTTTTATTGAAGAAAGAACCCTTACATTTATTGCTCTCTTCCGTTTTTTTAAGACAATATGAGATAATGGTACCTACTTATAGGTATTATTCTATTCTATAGTGATATTTAACAAGTTGTTTTTTGCTTGAAGACAAAATCACAGAATACATCATTTATTTAGGGTACCTACTACTAATAACGATAATAACGTAAAATTATTACGTACCTAATAATTGTAATGCACACTGGTAGGTACGGTTTGATTTTCAATTAAAACACATAAAATATCTACATAACATTATTGTGAAAAATAGTTAATTTGTTAATTAAAGTTTTATGAATAATTAAATTACCTCAGTGTAGGTATCTACCAAGGCTTGGATTTTCGACCCTTTGGTATCAAACGCGGAGCTTAGCTGACTTGGATAAGACTGGTAAGAGTGTAAATCGCGGGTTCCCAAACAGTTTTTATTTTGAGTACATTTGTAATCAATATGGGAGTGGAAGTCACAATGTTTTATGGAGTGAAATGAATGGGAGAAACAAAATGATAACTGTCCAATTGACGATTGCGCAAAATATAGGATATAGTATAGCTAACTTTACATAGGTAGGTTTGACGCATTAATAGTTTTGACAATATATCACAAGACAATCGAGGCCGTTCATTAGTCGACCTGTTGATGTTGGTGTTCAGCAACTATGCCCTTTTTATGGATTTTAGGGTCTCTCATATTGTCCGAATTATTGCGTCAATAAAACAAAAGCACCGGACGCGCGCTGACCGCCCGTCATCCAGGCAAACAATAGTGATTTATTGCAGACAGCTTGCATTTATTTTACTTGCATTGTTTGTAAAGTTTTTGTTTAAACTGTTTTGTAAAAATTTTGAAAAAATAAAGCTCTTATTTGGTCATTTTTAAAGGATGACATATGTCCCAAAGTTAGTACGTATCTTCTTTCTCTCTGAACTGGTCGCATTATTTCCTTGTAATTTAATATTTCCTATAATAAATCTCAATACAAAATATTTTTAACGTAGATATATAACATAAGTGACAATAAAATATCATCCAAATGTTTTTGATGATAAAATTAATATTAATATTGATACGTTTGAAAATTAAAAGCGTATACCTATTTCTCGTTGATATATATTCGTGTTTTTTGCTTGACTTTTTTATTATTATTTTATATATCAACTTACCTACAAATCCGTTTATTAAGAAATATCTGTTATCTTAGTGTAAATTATTATTGATTGTACGGAACTTAGTGTAGTGAAATATTAGTGTCGTGTCATATAATTACTAAGTATCTATAATATACCGACCACAAGAGAAATTAAGTGCTTCAATAGTGGAACTAAAATGATTTTTTTTTATAATATTTTTATTTTATAGCGGTTTAGTTTTGTGTTACCTACCCAGTAAAAATCTCAAAATTACTATGCCTGTGGTGAGTTTCGTATTTTATTTTGTACTTAAATAGTTCATAAAAATGGTTCTCTTTATCGCTCCAAATAAAAAGTAGACATATTAACATACATATTATAAAAATAACGGTACTTATATTAAAACTTATCGAATTACCTTCAGGTTCTTAATATTTCACTAGGTAGTTTTTTTGTTGATAATGCTATTGAAACCACCATTCGTATTTTGTATTCTTGATTATATATTAATTGATCCTGGTCCAATTATTAAGTATCGTTATAGCCATATATGAAAAGATTTGTGCTTAATTAGGAATCCCAATGAGCCAAGGAAAACCAATGCCAATCGAATCGAGTAGAGATAATAACTAGATCTGTGCATATCAGTCAAAATGAAAATATGCACTAGGAAAACAATTTATAACACGAATTATAGAGGATAGAAGAATAATGGAGAGTAAAAATTAACACAAACCAATTAATGGTGAGGCGGAAATACATAATATTATGTCATATGGAGACGTTAAATTTTCCTCATATTACTAGTAGGTATATTAAAACAAAATAGTAGAAGTGCGACATCTTTTTATTACAATCCAATGAAACCGAGTTATCATAAAAATTGGGATGGCCATTAACTCTGGCTAGGGGCGATATTTTCTTTAGTGATACCATAGAGCAGTCACGTCTTGAAGGGTAGGTAGGTAATGCACTGTTTATGTGTTCCATATGTTAAGGAGCGGCAAACAGACAATGAATAAAAAGAGGATAATATAATTTTTCGAAGAACTATTTCGTGGGAAAAAAAATTCGCCTGCGATATATTTATATTATTGATTATTTGATTTGTCCTACAAAGGCCTATAATATAGTATAGGCTGTTCGGACTTCAGATCTGCCCCAAATTTGCAATTGTTTACCTTTACAAGCAGGGCTGAATTCACCAAAGGGCTACAGGTCCGGGACCCTAATTTAGTAGGTCTCTGGAACCAGAAAAATAATTTGAAATCACAAAAGAACCTTGCAGCAAAAAAATACGCAAATGTACGAGCTTCTAGAATTTTGAAGATAAGAGCTCAATTATAAGAAGATTGATGACAAATAAGTGATTTTGCAAAAATTGAGTAGGTATTTAAAAAAAAAACTACATTTAATATGGTATTGAGGGGGGGGTAATGTGTATTAGCGCAGGGCCCCTTCAAGCGTAAATGAAACCCTGATTACTAGGCATATCGCCCTTATGATATCCGAAAAATATCTAACCCAATTTGATATTTTTTGATTATTCAGCGCTCCGGCTCGTAAGATTTTCTATTTCGAGCACTGAGCTTCCTACAGTTTTCCTCCGCTCTGCGAATCTGTCGTGCATTATTCTTTGAAATGCAAGAGCGGCCTATCCTATTCGGAGCATTTTTAATTATTGTGACATTACTAATAATATTTATATACTGACCACTTTGGTTAACAACAACCTTTAACAACATTTAACCATACGAATACGTGTAACTTTTCTTTTCTTCTTTCTTAATTCTGAATAAATATTTTGTATTCTATATGAATACAGCCAATTAAATGAGTTAAACCAGTGGATTTGTCTGTTTAACCATTAAAAAATACTGTAGCACTAATAAAGTAATCAAAGACTAAGATTTAAAATATTCTGAAATGGAAAAATGTTGTCAACTGTCCATGAACTATTTTACACGTTTCCCAAAGAATATTACCCGGGCATACCATGTTGCGTAATACAGTTATTTTTGTGGATATGGGTAAGTACAAAAGTTGTTTTTGCACTCGAACTGGTATGTCTTAATTGTGATGATTAATACTGATAAAAGTTTCTTTAAGTAAAATATGTTTCTCACTTTCTATTTAACGCTATAGATTTATAAAGTTTGACCTTATTTACTCGTATTAGGAAAATACGGTAATCTAGTTTGTAAAATTAGTGAGTGTCCCACCAGTATAGCTGCAAACCAAGTGTATAATCAAAGTATTGCATCTGGGCGTATGAAAGTTCGAGGCTCGGTAAGGTAGTAGGTGTGCAGGCGTATACGTGCGTACACAGAAAAAAATGAATTGGGGAGGGGTCCATTTCGAAAAAATATCTATAATAATATTTTACTGTTGATGTGTCAGGTAGTAGGAGGAGACGAGGCAACAGTATTTAGCAGGTGGCACGGACTTTTGTATTTACTTCGTCTACTACTTATAGTTTATCGTTGCTTCAACCGCAGACCCTAGTACTTTTCCGTGTATATTCCCCATACTCAGATACTCCGGAATCGAACCCTTTGCCCTATGTGTACTCCTGTATGCGTGGTATGAGTGATGTTCAGTTACAACGGCAAGGTGTTTACACTCTGAACTTTGTTAAAAACCGTACGTCTCTGTAATTATCGTGTTTTTATCTTTGTTACTTATCGTAGGATATCATGAGAAATGATCATTGTGCTGGACAATATTAATTTGGACGAAGTTAATGAAAAATTACTATCAAGTGTGGTAATCAGGGTATGTATCTCGAATGTGGAAAAATATGGGACAAACTTAAACACCTCTTAAAGAATATATATTTTCAATCGGTATGTTTGTTTCATAATGAGCGACAAAGTTTTTTTATGTAAGTATGACGCACATTTAATATTTTATAATAGTTGGTGTGCTTTGTGTCTCTTGATTTTATGGCCGAAAGTAATAAAGCCAATCCTGCTTCAAAACTGCTACCACACACGGTAGAGCAAGTCAGTTCCGAATAATTGTATATTCCCTGATTGATCCATTTATAAAAGTTTGTACATACCAGCCAAACTGGAAGTCGTTGGGAGCAAAACCACTATGCTAAAATTTTAATTGGTTAATCTAGGAATTTGTAGTCATTACCTTGATGATAATAATTATCTACAGCACGATCGCCTGGCTAAAATCATCACCATTTTCTGGGTTCAATTGATGTAGTTAACAAGCAATTACATTTCACTTGAACAGCCGCCCTTGTTTACTGCTGAGATTAGTTTGGCATTGCCGACAATTGGCAATCAGCCTTAAGCCGAAACAAACACTGCCTTAATGCTAAGTGATTAAGATCCCGGGTGGATGCTAATCGTCGAGAATAACTTAGTGATTACTAAAATCTTTGTGAAGTGCTGCCGTTGTAATGACAAATTTTCTTTTTGATGAAAACGTAAAGACTTCTCATACTCTGAGAATTCCATTTCCAACGGAGAAAGCGTTGCTAAATAAAACCTCTCTAAAACTGTTTTAATCACCTAGACATATTTTTAAAAAATCAACTCAACTTTCTCTTAAATATTTTATAATTGCAAATAAATAAAATTAAAATAAAACGTTACTGTTATAATATAATATTTTTACAATTTTTTTACAAAAATATTATATTTACAAGATTATAAATAAACTAGTTTTGGAAAATTCTTCGTTAGAGTAATGAAGCGCTTGGTTTCAAAAGCCCCTAAAACGGTTTTAGGTAGTTCTGAGAAAAAAGAGAAAAACGATTTTAGGTAGTTTTGAGTAATCATATCTATTAAATCTGTGAACTTTATGTATTTATTTTTTAATTCGTTACATTTTAAAGAGTATTTTGGCTTTGCATTTTAGGGGTATTTGAAAAGCACACCCATCCATTTTAGCGGGTTTTGAAATTTACCCTAATTTTTGATCATACGTAATAACGGTTTTTGGCGTTTTATAAAGTTCAATATTTGGCCATAATACAGGTAACAAAAATATCCATCTAAATACATATCTAACTCAAAAAATTTCAAAAACCGTTTTAGGGGCTTTTGAAACTAGGCGCTTCACTGTTCTACCACGACTTGCCTTGAAAATGAACGTTTTTTTGGTTTATGTAATGGTTAGATTGTTCTAAAAACATGTTGCTAGCCAGAAACAGCTGTAAACATCAATACATACTTCGATAACTGTATCTATTAAAACATTCTAATATAACTCTATTCCATATACGCCAGTTAATTTTCATAATAAATAAATAAAGTATGAGTGTGGCAAGCACCAACGTCTCCTTTAAGATGTGCGCGTGTGCAGTTCCACAATGTTGTCAGCACAGATATTTCCAACCCCCACACATAGAGTATTTATAAAAAGTAGAATGCCGTACTTACGAAATTTTTGGTTTGCATAAATAAACGGAGGAATGATAAACATTTTATTATTCCCACGAATTTTTGCATTTCATTTCACATGCCTCATCACTCACTCACTGCCCCATCTACCTTTATTTACTTTGTCAAGTAGTTATGTGTTGAAGTATTTTGTTTTAAAACACCATTTAACTCATTTAGTGCTAACACCGCGACTGGCGCGTTTGGAGTTCTTGGTCATTAGATATAATTAACGTGTTATTTAAATGTGGTAATTAAAAGGTAATTAAAAGGTTAGCTGTGATTGTGTGAATGTAACATTTTTTTATTTTGTTCGTATTAGTGATCTCAAAACCATCATATTATTAGCCATTGCATCAATGATGTATTTTACAGCTTCCCTAAAAATTATAAACACTATATAAATGATACAAATAAACATCTGGTGTCCAAACCACGATAAATTAATTTGAGAACAAATTATATCCCTACATTAAACACAATTTTAATTATATGTAGTTTGGTCATTATAAATCCCACAAATGTGTGTGATTTGACACATTAAAAACATAATTTAAATAAGAAGGTAGTGGACCAACGGTCAAATTTAATTTCGTACTAAGTTTGCCAAGAGTTTACTAAAAAAATGCTACACACTTCTCATTATAATTTATTCAATTCAAATATTTTTTTAAAACTTGTTAATATTGAAATTGTTGTCTTGTAGCTAAAGTTGTGGGGTTTTAAGAGATATCTAAATATAAAAAATAATAATTGCAAGCCAAGTGGCGCCAAATTACCGATTGGTTTCAATTGGTTAATCAAAACACATTTTTACGAGTCAATGCGTCGCTACTTCCAATGAAATAGAAAATAATATCTCCAAACATAGTCAAAATTGCCTTCAATTAGTATTTTTGCACAGGTTTTCCATCCAGGACGGATTTAAAAAAAAAACATATCCATTGCATAAAAACATTTTGTGTAGGCACATTGTTGATTTGATTATGAACATAATATTATTGTTATGTATGTATTATAGTCTAGGCTAGACATAATATTACTATAATAAATTTATAAGTACTAATAATTATTGTAGTTTACTATTGACGGTAATGTGATAAACTGATATAATTTAATTTGATATTTTTACAATATACACTGGTACACATATTATTATTATTTATTAATAACAACAAGGTTTATAATATTTCTATATTAGATTATAGTTACATAACTAAATGTGAAATTTCATTTAACAATCATTAATAATGTCATTATGAGTTAGTAAAATAATATCTCGACAAAAAAGTACGCGTTAGTACATTATTAAATTAATTGTATCCTTAATTACTGTAATAACAATTTAAAATATAAAATATAAATTATATATAATTATTAATAACCCTTATGATAATATCGACTACCTCATGGAATAACACACTAACTCTAAATTATCAACTTTTCAGGAGAGCAAAAAAACCATTCAAAAAAATGTGTAGCAAAAGCTGTTTATTGTATGCAAATATTATTTAAATTATAATTTATGTCGAATAATAGCAAATCATTTAAGCAGACAATCAACTTTCGCATGACATTAATTTAGGAAATAACCCTCTAAATGTGTTTTTCCACGTTATGTTTGATTACTAAAATATTACATCTAGATTTGGTGTGATTTTTCCCGTTTATATTTTTATAGGGTGTATGAATATCTATACTTGGTGTGTTTTTTCACGTAATTATTATTTTTTTCATGAAAAAAAGTACTACGTAACTTGAGTTGGTATTTTTTTCCATGCTAATTCTGAACGATAATCTTAAATATCTCGACTTAGAGAGATTTTTCTTAAAAATTTTACGAGGAATGACACACTACGTATTCTTAGTGTTTTTTTTCTCGATGATATTTCTTAAACCAAAAATATCTTTATATACTATGATGGAATATGAGGGGATTTTTTAATTAAACAATATTTAATCGCAATAAACTGTATTTTAACCATTCAAGTAGTTTCAGATATTTATATTACAGAACATAATATTATAGTAAGATAATTGCAAAAGGTACTAAATGAATATTTCACTCAACATAATAATAGTAAGTATTAAAAAAAAGATAAGATAGTTAGTTACCAACTTATTTACGTAAATTATGCTTCCCTTACAGCATTGTCAAGTATTATGTAGGTACATGGATAATTATTATAAACGTAATGTAAAAAAATCTTATTTTATAATAAGTGAGGGAAAACTATCAACTAACAAACAACTGTGCCTATTCTTAAAATTAGATCAAAATTATGTAAAATATTACTTAGGTATATGACTTATATCTAATACATATCCATTGCTATGATACACATTACAATGATAACGCTAGTACCTAACCTAACTCTTATTATTGATGAAAAAATATTAGGCTAAAGTTTTAAAACTTGACAGAAGTTTAATCCTTGGTTAGTGATTCCAATAACTAATTATTTTATTATGAAGTTTAATAATTCTACAATGATATATTAATAATCAAAGTGTACTAAGTGACTAATTTTTTTTTTGAAAAACTAAAAACGAAGCTATACATTATTACCTCGGATACTCACTCATTCAAGGTTATAGAATTTGTAAGATAGTAAAATACAATTAAAATAATTTACTCTCCTTCTTGTGAATTTTCTTCTGATCCCACACAATCAACTAACATAGTGTGATTCTTTTTTAGGAAACATATTAATATGTTCAATTACACTATTTTTTGTTGCTTCATTGAGTGCATGAGGACGGTTGTTGTGCCTGCCTCGATTATCTAATAGCAATTCTGACTTTTCATTTTTTTTAAAAGCATTCACCACCCACATATTTGAAATTGAAAGCGTTTGTAAAAACATAGTTTTACACACTTTTATTATGTCGTTATTGCAGGACAAATTATAAATAAGTGCTTTTGAACGTGTTGAAGAAGCTGGTAGTTTTTGGGTTTTCTTTTGCACTGACTTGACAAATCGTAAGATGTAATCCCATTGTCTCTCATGATTTCCGAAAATCCAAAATGAATCAAAACTAACTTGACGTTCGGATTCACTTATTTTTGAGGCACATTTGAATCGGCAAGAATTTTTACACGGTGCTCCCATGGTTTTTTTAGGAATCAATACTCCAGTTTTTGGATTCAAATATTCTTCACCCGAATTGAATAGTTTTTTGGCTTTATTCCTTTTCCACAAGCCTTGATTTACAGTTCTCCTTCTTTTTCTCGATTCAGGGGTGTCCATAGTGGAAATACTTTGTACAGAAGTACTTGGTAAGGACAACGTCATATCTGGTGATCTGATATCTTCAAGTGCATTTGTGTCTAAAGCTGGTGGCAAAGTACTCAGAAGTATAATGTTATTATGCTCTGGAGTAGAGCCATATATTTCATACTGAGGAAGATCTGCTGGAGATTTAGTAATTTCTTCAATCAAATCATCTATTATTCCTAAATCTCCTCCAAATGTGTGTGTCATATCTGGCACACTGGAAGAATAGCTGAGACTCGACAATACAGGATCACTATTGAAATTTGGCATGTATTCGGAGTCTTCAGATGGGGTAAAATCACCATGGTTATCACCGTGGACTATGCAATTCTCATCAATGCTTGTAAAATTACATAGTATATCATCGCGTCTTCTGCTTTCTGTAAACGAAAAACAATATTCTTAGATACTATTATAAGAGCTATATTTTAAAGGTATTCTTAGCTATGATAGCAGTATTAATGTTATCTAAATGTCATTCCTTTTTCAAGTTTTTATACACACGGAAGTTAAAAAATCTTTATCATTAGGTATCGTTTTTTTTGTAATAAAATTCTTTTCGACATTTTTGACTACCATATTTATCATAAAAGTATAGTAAAAAGTATTATCCATAAATACTGCAAAAATAGGCAAGTATTACCTACTTATCAAAAGTCGTCATGGGATCGATACAAGTAGAATAATAATTAATGTAGGTTGTAAATTAGAAACTAATGGTGCAAATATGCATTTATACGATGCTTACTAATGATAGGAAGACGTTATAGATTATATAGGTAATATAATGAATGACTAATGAGACACAGAATATTATAAATAAACATTGAAAATCCTGTAGGTGCCAAATAGTACCGACAGAATATTTACGGTTGAATCACTTAATTATAACCTATAAAAAATGTGTTGTCTTAGGAGATTATTAAAGCTATTTACCTTTATTGTTTCCATCCTTTATTTTATTAGCCTCTTGAGCTAATTGTAATATTCGCCGAGATCTATTTGGAGACATATTATATTAGGTTACTAAAATTAGTTACTTGTTCACAATAACAAAAATACGACAACTATTATAATATAATACTGTCACAAAAGCGCAATCAGATATAAATTTTAAAATGACGGTTGATGTTATTATTATTAGGTAGTATTATAGTATTATATGTAGGTGCGGATCCAATACAAAGGATAATGATTTTTCAAAAGAGTATTGTTCTATGCTGTTAAAGGCGAGAATTGAAGATGAAAGTTCAATTAGTGTCATATTCCATGGTGAAGTCTTATTAAAATGATACACTGAAATGATTTGTGTAGGGAGCACGTATATTTTTTTCCGAGTAATAACATACCAACTCGGCATAGTGTCATATTCAGTGTCACATAAAAAATAATAACAATAACTTGTGATACCAACTATAGGTGGATTATTATTCCATGTAAGTTAAGATACATTATAAAAATGTTATAAAATCATAACTCTACTTACGAGTTATATTTTAAACAGTATTTTGGGTATTTTTCGAGAAAAAAATCCAAAAAAAAATTGGCAGGTGTGCTATTTTTTTCTATGCAACAATAGCTCAAAAAACATAAAACACACTATTTTGAGTTGGTGTGTTATTCAATGAGGTAGTCGATATTGATATGCCATTATTATAATTATTATAGGTTGAATGATTAATTGTCAGGTACCTGTGTTATGTAACAGCTGCGATCAATTACCAGAGTTTTATTGAGTTTGGATAATTTATTTTTGAAGTTGTATGAAGGATGATTTGTATGACAGATATGATATTATAATATATTTTATTCATTGTGATTTAGTAGATATTATATTATATTTAATTACATAACTATATGGGTACAATGGATATCCACCAAACTTTATATGTTAGTTGATCCACTAGGTTTTAGAGATCTGCCGTGGCCATTGACTTGGAGATTGTGTTCTCTTATCTATCTCCTGTTCTATTGTTTTTCTCTGCAGTATTTTCATGCGAGCATCTTTCCATGTTACGTTGCGCTACTCATTTTTTTTTTAGGTTTAACTTATACTAATGGTTCATGTTTTATATACATACCGGTAGGACACATTAGTTGCATACTTTACGCTTAAGATATACTGGGAAAGAAATATTCGCTATTAATAAGGATTCCCCAGTCCTAGTTTCCTCCTCGCAGTCAAATCGCTGGAATAAGCTAGTTTGGGTGAGGGCATGACATTTTGGTGGGCATCATTTAGGAATGTAAATATTAAGCGAAATAAATTAATCAAATAATGGAGAAATATGATCGTGTACAATATAAATATATCCAGTTTTAGTACTTACACTCGTTATTATCTTCTTGTGAAATATTATTAATAAAGCTTTATTTTTTATATCAAATAAAAACGACACTTGTCTACGTTTATGTACAGTCTCTAGATACACCAAACAATATAAGAATATTTATGAGTAATAAACTGCTTAAATTGGTCATTATATAATAATATATCCGTAAATCTAAGTATCTGAAACGAATGATAAAGATTACTTGGTCAATGTTTTAATGAACGCAAGTAGTTTGAAGTCGTTTTTAAGTTTACCAAATTGTTATAATAATTTGACAGAAAAAAAGATGTGGCAATGAAATTTAACAAAAAGATCGGTTTGTGCAGCGCTCGAATTGGAAAATTTTACGAACCGGAGCGCTTGATAATTTTACGAAAATATTAATACTGTTACTTATCTAATTCTATACATATATGTATGTAAAAAAAGATTTTGTTAGATTTTTTTATAATATGAATACGTGTATTAATTAAGGCTCTAAGTACCAAAAAGTAGAATTGCCTGTAGGTACAAAATACCGAGTCATTGCAGTAAAATTTCATGAAGCAGACCTTTTGAAAAATGTGGTTTTACATTGTGAAGCAATCACGGCAGCTTCTATAATTTTAGGTATTAAGAACTCGTAAGTGTTAACACACCATTGTCAGCCATTTTATATTGAATGCCGTTGACCATTACAGTGCTACTTACACCATTATAAATAAAACACGCCAACGGACTTACAACGTAGACAGGTTTAATTATTTTGCTGTATTTTTTTGACTTGCTTGAGGCACTTAGACTATAGTTGAAGTTATTGGTGTTGGTATGTAGAACATTTTTCTATAAAAATGTCAGTTTTTATTTTTTTGGTACTTAGAGCCTTAATTAATACACGTATTCATATGACATATCTCGCTCAGACAGTCAAATTAATATTTACACGAGACGGAGCGATAATTTTGGGGATTGTATGAACCGGAACGGCGCTCCGGTGCGTTCCGGTCCATTTCGAGCCCTGGGTTTGTGTACTTATGTACGTGCGTTAGAAGTTATACTTCGTTGGCGTAACAAAACAAAATAAGCCGTTAACTGAGTCTATTAATATTACAGTGGATTAGGTTGATGAAAACGTACGAGATTTATCCGTGTCTCATATAGCATATGATAATTGTAATTCAATTATTGTATTGGACCAACATTCATCTTTGCCATACAGCGGTTATAATTGATCCAGAAGTGCCCATGATGAATTAATAAAAAATCAAATTTTAATATATTTTTTGAATTATTTACCAACTCAACATTCACAAAATTTATTTATTTATTGATATATAATTTTACTTATAAATAATACTTACATAAATATAACCTCAAATCTTGATACACAATCTTTACAATGAAAAATAGATATACACTCCAATATAAATAAAGTTTCATGATTATAAATTAACAGTGTAGAATGTCAGTCTCCAGAAATTTGTTTGTGACACAATATTGGTTATGTTTACAACACGTGCTGTTTACTTGGTTGTATTGAACGACTAACTAAATGACACTGTGCCTATGCGCATCTACCCCTGAGACCGAAATGAATATAATTATAATAATAAATTATGTGTTGCATAGGCGCGCGCAACTTCGTCACACGCGAAAAACACACTCCGATGTGTTTTTCCAAACGCACTAAAAGAAGTATAACTTCAAAAAAATAAATTCATTGGTGTACCTATTTTATTTTATAATCAGGTAATTAATCTTGGTTACACAGCAACAAAATTTTCTGGAGTTATTCAAGAAACAGTCAGGAGTATCTCAACTTGAATTCTGAATAATTCTGAACAGGGGCGGGTCTAGCGGTAAGCCGTTTACTTTATTATGGTCTCACTACTAAACAGTGGAATGCGAACTATTGAAAGGATCTATCCTACTGAAGTCATTGGAAAATGTCATCAATAATTTCCGAGAAGAATATGAAAAACTTGAAAAAGCGGCAACTGATTTATCAGGATTATCCTTTAATTATGAATATGGACAAACTCGCAGTCAACAAAAAGAAAAATTTTTTTTGATGAAAACAAGGAAGTCGGACATGAATTTACTACTAGAGATGATTTTAAAGCTAATTCATTTTATGTCATATGTGATACCAAGGCAGAACTATCGCAAAGAACACAAACATATGAAATAGTTATGGAGCCTTTTTGAATATTTATTGATTGGAATCTATCAATGGAAGAAAAAAAAAACGCGATAAAAAAGTTGATGGATTTTTACAAAGAGGACATTGATGTTTGTATTTTTGAAGATGAATTTGACCATTTTTCAATATTTCGTAAAGAAAACAAGGACACTATTAAAACCACACCAGAGATCCATCGAGCCGCCTCCGTTGTCGAGTCGTCGAGCCGTCGAGTCTTGCAAATTCCCAAATGTAGAAATATTCGTAGTATAGGTACACGTTGCAAACGGACGAGTTTATATGTACGCGCCGGCTTATAGTATCAATGATGCGCTACACGAATTTACGAATTTTTGGTTTTTACCATTCGATGTTTTTCAAGTGACTGTACCGTACATATTATGAATTTTATCGCGTAAATGACAGTTCAATAATTAGTAATACTTACTTATATTATTAGTATTGATAAAGATTTGACAAATGATAAAAGACTTGAATAATAATTGTAGAATTTATTATAAAATGGAGTTCTATAAGTAAGTATACATAACTTAATTAAATTATGACTATATAAATCTTTATTGAAAATTGATGATACAATATTTAAGTATTTAAATATTACACTTAATTAATGTGTCGCATATTTCAACTTGTTTTTATCACATAATAATATGTCTAGTTATGTCATTTTTTTGAGTCTACGTTTTAGTCTATGAAAATATATGAGATAAAGATAACAATACCGCTTTTTGGATACCCGTTTCAGCACATGAAGTCTTATCTGTATTTTTTAGCGTGTCGTTGATATGAGACGAGATGCGAAACAGCGCACATTTATGATGCCAATATAATACGCCGTTTTATTATTTGCTGTGTCATGCTGAATAAATCGTCTTATTTCAACTCTCAAACGCTCAATCATCTCCCACTTTTCACATATGGGAGAGTTTATGGTAAATTGAAATAAAAATACCTACATATTTCGATATTATTATAAAACACTGGCGTATAAAATACGAATATTAGGAAGAAAACAATTACCATTTTGGCGGAGCGTATAGTCCTACATAGAATGAAAAATATTTTCACATATTATTTTTCTTACGAAAATTTATTACTAATATTAACCGTCGCCATCATCATAAGCCAATTGAACGAAGCTGATTATATTCCTTTCAATCCATACGTTGAGTTGTTATGTAAGTCAGCAGAACTTAACTATTTAGTCTCTCTAGCGACATGTGGCCATTGATTACCGTGGTATAAATAATTACAAAAATGATATCTATATTGACAGCATTCTCAGGTACATTAGTATTATAAATTATCCAATACAATCCTAATAATTGTGTTTCAATAATTCTACTTGGACCAAGATTTTATTCAAAATTCTACATACGAAACGCAATTGCACACCTTACCGATAAGCACCGATTAAATATTTTTTTAATTGTTTCTGATAGAGTTGAATCTAGGAAAAATACAGTTAATTGTTAAAACATACAATTTGATGCACATTTTTATTTATGGTTACATACGCCTATAAAGCTATTATAGTTAACACAACAAAACAGACCACAGCGTATATCAATTATAACTGTCACACAACTAAAAGATATAAATAATGGTTAAAACATCTAACTATGTTTTATTCTATAAGTGTTTTTCGCATATTTCATTTAGCCGTTGGGCCAATGATGGGCCACAATGGGCGTTGTGCACTACTGCCCTAATCCATATTATTACGTATTGTTATTTCATTTATTATTTCACTACTACCCTTAATCGGCTTAATGGTATATAAAAGCATAAAAAAAACAAAAAAAAAATCGGTGTGTATACTTATGTACGTGCGTTAGAAGATATACTTCTTTGGCGTAACAAATCAAAAAACTCATCTTTGCCATACAGCGGTTATAATCGATTCAGTTGTGCCCATAATGAATTAATAAAAAAACAAATTTTATTAGCGTGTTATTATAATTATATTCATTTCGGTCTCAAGGGTATTTTATCGATATGGGTACCGTCAGCAACAATATTATTGCAGAATGTACCTACTTTGGTAGAAAAAAATCTCAAAGACTGTGTTTGAAAATTTTAGCAAACCGCTATTTCGACCATCTTTGCTTAAACAGATGACAGTACAACTATTTTCTAAGTAAGAAAAAAAGTGACTAAATCAAAAGTAAGACATAGCCTATTTAATGGTTTAACTGAAACGTGATATTGGCTTTTGTGATAAAACGTAAGAATTATTATTGTCTTCAATTATTATAAACCGCTTATAATGAAATTAACATAAGATATGCGACAAATATTATCCTAAACTGTAAAAATATGTATTTTTGTGTATGCAGTATTTGAATTATTTACTAAGAGCCGAGCCACACCGGGCGACTCTGGTCTCGAAGCCAGTCGCCGAGACCAGACCGATGTATGCTTGCTTGCGCGACTACTGGGCGACCAGGTGTGGCATGGTTCATATAACTGCATACATCGGTCTGGTCTCGGCGACTGGTCTGGAGACCAGAGTCGCCCGATGTGGCTCGGCTCTAACTCAACATTTACAAAATTTATTTATTTATTGATATATAATTTTACTCATAAATAATACTTACATAAATATAGCCTCAAATCTTAATGAATAATCATAATAATAAATTGTGTTGCATCGGCGCACGCACCTTCCGTTACACGCCAAAGGCGTTACATTGGCGTAACACGCTAAATACGTTACATCGGCGTCACGCGGCAAAAATACACTCCGACCTGTTTTCCCAAATGTGCCAAAAGAAGTATAACTTCAAAAAATGTTTTTTATTCCAAAAAATTATGTCAAAAATGCAATATGTGTGTGAGTGAAAAAGTGTATGTTTAAAAAATCCAGGATAATTCACACCTTTCGGGGTTAAATCAATAGAGCAGCTTTCGGAATAATCGACTGACTTTTTGAAATATTGAGGTCGGTCGAATTTAATTATTTACGTGGTGCGGTAAGTAGGTACATCGTGTAGAAATCAAATTTGTAGGACCTGTTCGTATAATAATAGATTACTTGTGGGACTGGCAATGCTGGAAAGCTTTTGCCAATATCAGTGAGTTATTTTCTTCATGAGAATAAGAAATTTCATAAAATATTACATGGAATTCTCATTAAATTTCAGCACATATTAATGGGTCGTCGAGCTCAGTGAGATATTATTATAATAGTAAATTAAAATTATTAAAATTTGTAGTCAAAAATTAATAGTTAATTAGTTGTAAGAACTTCTCCTAGTTTTAATAATTATCATCGTCAGCTGTAGTCGATTCACTGCTCGATGAAGGTCTTTCCCATCTCCCTCCACTCTTCTCTGTCACTAGTTCTGCTGCATGGGAGACGATTACTGATGCTCAGTAAAAACGAACTAGATATTTTCAATATCTCTAAAATAGATTAAGAGGTGTCGAACTGATCAACCAATATACATACTTATCTTGAATGTGTGCACAATAAATGGCCAATGAGAATACTCTTAAGAAATTAATTAGGTATTATTAAAATTAATGTGATATTTACAATGTAATAGAGAATTCAGTATCTTCAAATGAATTAGATGACGTATTGTATACTGTTATATTATGTTTATTGTATTTATGCGTAAATATAGCGTTGAAATATAGACATTGACGCAGGTAGACGATAATCAGAATTGAGGCATTTGAAATACGTTGCTAATGTAGATTGCTTAAAATTTCTTGGACAGACAATGTGCGCAATGGGATTGAGAAAGATGAGAATATGGAATTACTAAATAGTTGGAGTGGTTTGGAAATGTGATGAAGTACTGCAGAACAGTGGCGCTAATATTGGGGGGGGGGGGGGCAAGGAGGAGAATGTAAATTAGTCCCATAGGCTCTTTTTCTTCTTCACAGCCTAATTTCTCGCTTATCGCCCTTTTGTCTATTGCACTCGGTGTACCTACACCATGGTCCCCATATCCTAAAACGGGCCCTCAGGCTAGGATATTTGGTGGGCCCCCTACCTATCGCTAAGATTAAAAACAGTGTAAAACACTACATTAACGTTTTTCAAATTGTGTTTTAGATCAAATTAAGGGTACTTATACAGTGAATTATTGGCGATTTTTAATACATCTACTCTAATAATAGAGCTGTCGAGTGTCGACACATAATAATCAAAAAATATATTGCACAATTATATAATTGAAAATTTTCATGGCCATGAAGTATAATAGCGCCACAGGCGACTTTTTTACTATTAAAGCTAATTTATGATGTGTGTTTATTTCACTTATCTAGTAAACCCGACACGCCGGGCCCCCAGGCTAGAGACCTGTCAGCCCTCCCCAGCCATTTTTGACAGTTCCACTAGGGATTGGGTTTCTAAAATAACCTGACATTAGTGTTTCGAAATTTTTGTGTTAGAAATTAAAATCTAAGAATTTTTTCTAAAAAGGGTGCTGGAGAATTACAAATCATTTTTTGCCGTGTTTTTATTTGACTAAGCCCAAAGGTATAGTATATTGGCTTTAAATTTCAATGTTTAAAATCATTCTGATAATTTTCATGTTTGAGGGGTGCCAGGGCCCCTTGCCCCCCCCCCCTGGGTGCGCCGCTGCTGCAGAAGATACCACAAAGCTAATATGTCCCTAATTAAACCGTCGATGACATTCAGCTACTTAACAAGCTACATGCTGGTGAATTTACAATCTGCTTGTAAACTCGCCCAGTGTCATCATCGAACTAGCTAACAAGAAGATTGTAAACAATCTACCGAGAAAAGTTGAAAGCCGGGCTATTTTACTCGCTTCTCGCTGGCGTGTGGGCTGATCTGCGTCTGCGAAGTAGAGCGATAGAGGGCAAACCTGCCAAACTACTCAATACGTCCTGTCAAATAGTACCAAAAATGACGGTTTCAACTAGCTAGCTTGTTGGCTTCTGAGCGAATGGAAAGATTTGTGTGTCATCATCACAATCGCACTAGCTAACCTGCCCGCTTTTAAACTCGCCCACTAGAAGCTTGTAAAGTAGTTCAATGTCATCGACGCTTAAGTACTTACTTATATATAATATAAAAACATAATGACGACGTAGCCACGTGTATTTTCTTCAGTTTTTCATATTATGTTTAGGTACCAATCGATGTGCACACGGAAATGACGAAATGGATGCATAAATAATGAAAAATCGCATTGTATAAAAAATTGCAGGAAAATCATTTTCAAGAATAATCATTACGTTTAATGTAAATATACGGGTCGGTCCTTAGGATCAGGTAATTAAAAATAAAAATATTAAATCAACAAACCTTATGAAATTAATTATCCGCAGTCATTCAAATATATATGACCTGCTTGTTATTTTACCTCCAACATAATCTCTAAAAATGGAAAACCGCTCAGTGATGGAGAATATAATATGAAAGAAGAGTGGTTTAAACGCTTCCACGATCTCTTTGAGTAATTTGAAAACAAAGAAAAACATATTCAAAGAATAAAAGATAATATGCCTTCGGCTAGAAATACGGTGAAAGATAGAATATTAATAACACAATTGTAATTTTGAAACCGTTTAAATAGAATTTTTAAAAACTACATTTTTTAAAAATTAAAAAAAAAACCTTTTTTGCCCTAAAAACTGCCTGGCACGCCAGACAGTCGAAGAATAAATACTATTTGGGAAATTTTGGCACGTGTACGTATAAAGGTTTGCTACCTGTCCTAGGCTATAATAATATAACCTAGTGGCTGAATTATCAGGATTCGCTTCGTTCACAGATATACATACATTTATTTTATCCTCAGTAATCATAAGAACTTCATTAAATATTATATCAGAAGAAAACTTAATCTAAGATTAGCTTTACTTTACACTGATCTGTAATAATATACTCACTAACTATTTCATTATAATAGGTTGTCTCAAAAACGTATATAATATCATAAATACAGCAAAATATTAAATGTGACCGAGAGAAGTGGAATAAACTTGGGGAGGCCTTCATCCAGCAGTGTAAATCGATATATATCCAAGTTGATGTGATAACGATGTAATTAATATATTATATACATTTTGATAAATGCAGCAATTGGGTTGAGAAGACAATCGTTATGTTTTATGTAAGTGAACTACTGATGAAACAAAATTCAACTTCATGTCATGTAAAGTTTACTTCCTTCTAACAGACACTCTTCGCCATAGAGGTCACATAACTACTACAGGTAGCAGATAACGATGTGAAAATTGATTGGTGTTCACCGATCATCGATATGGGATGCCACTAGAGAAATAATACACAACTATTTTTACCTAGTTAGGTTATGTAAAATTATTTTTAATGATATTTTCATCGTTTCGTACTTATAAAATATTTTATTTTCTCTAAAAAATTTCTCATTTTTCTTTATGTTCTAGTTCTAGTAGACTCTCTAGAGATTAATTATCACTGTTACTCGTAATACTAAAAAACACTACCTAACGTAAAAAAAAAATTTCAAACCAAAATTAAATATTACTTTGAGGTACATGATATTACGTATTACAAGTAATATTGTCAGTACCACCCCCTGGGGGAAATAAGTGGAATTACTCGGGCTTGGTGTGTTATTATTTTTTTGTTGCCTCGTACGTATCGCGAAGGTTATCATTTGCGGAAATGTCCACGGTATAGTTTGTTAGTTCGTAAGTAACATGTATCGTGCGCAATATCTATGTATCCAACCTAGACCATTAGTGGAATTGCATTTCAGATTGCGGGGATTTTGCACACTGGTTTAATACCACATAAAAGAATCTCACTATATAAATGTAAGCAACTATTATACTTAAAGAGTTGTACTATAAAAAGAGCTTAAGACATTTTAGTTGACTGTTTTAACTACTTTCTGTCATTCTGTCGCTTCAACTTGACAAATTCCTTTATCAACCTTGGCCTTTGTGACCTTTAAATACCCAATCTTTTAAAATTCAACTTCAGACGCTCCTTTTATTTTGTACATTGACAATCAGGTCTTAGTTTCTTTGTATAAGGCGCTCAAAGTCGATGGACTGTACGATATGTAGCAATTATACCATGTCAGAATAACACGTGTGACACATTCCGGTATTCATGTTTTGTTATCAAAACAAATCGAAGTTGCGATGGGCGGGTGTCAGCAGATTTCTAGATCATCAATGAGTATTATGATTTATTAAATTGTAACATAGATAAACAATGAATCTTATAATATAGGTATTGGATATTCAGTTATATATATAGCGAAGGACGATGATGGAAGCAGTCACTCTTCACTCGGCACTCTATCATAGCATTGCAGTCCTTTCCATATAGTCAGAACGTACATTTTATATATGTATGCATCTTTATTACAATGTAGGTATGGCTATTTTTTAACCAAATGATATAATATAGTTCAATGTAGCAATATTTGAGCGGATATACATTATTATTCTACAAATACAATATGAACTCAGATTTGAAATGGTTAATTTATCAAACACGTTTATCTGTGTTATTGTGTTTACATTTTACTGCCATTACATTTTCAGCTATAGTGTCCATTAGCAAATCCATTTTGAAATTTATTATAAAGTTAAACAACCGTATAACGATAACATTTTAGTGAAATAATAATTAATTTAAACAGTATTTTCTATGTTTTATGGTAGTGGTCAGTTAAATCAATATAATTCTAGACTCAGACATATTTTCCAATCCAAGTGGTATAAAAGCAAATGCGTGGGTCAACCATTGCATACGTACCAAATCGTAAAATCAAAATTCTAACCGTCCCAATTTACAACCGAGCTATTCTAATACTAAATGAGCATACCGTTTCAGTAAATTGTACAGCGTATACCTATTTGTAAAATGTATTATTTCGATCTATATTGTGATATTGATTGGGGCTTTTCTTATATAATCCGATTGAAAGTAACATAATAATAGTCGTGGTATGGGTATATGAATCAGTGGTGATAAAGATTTGTTCAAAAAAATGATATTTATTGTTGTTTTGGAGGATATACGGATGGCTGGACACATTTTTAGATATGTATTACAGGGGACTGTTAATAATGAAACAATAAAATACACTGAATGCTAACAGTAACAAAGAGAATTATTTATTTCTTAAATTTCCCAGCATTATTATCATTTGAAGCTTTTGTTTAGAATTAGTAGATTATTGCCATGACGATTGCACGGACTCATAGATTCACAAATGTATTAATTAACTCACTGACATATTGAAGAACTCTTTAACTTTTAATTTATGTGTAGTGACTACTTTAATTCACCACAAATAACGTTTAATAATTCGTTTTTCTCCTTTATAATTTTGAATGGTTCTAATTTACAATCAAATTTCTTTAGCAGCAGCAATTTCTTTAAAGCAGCAAAAATTATTATAAAAAAGTTCTCGAATTAATAAATATATCTCTATTTTTAATTATTATCGTTATCAATTTTCCGTGAACCGTTAATTGCTGATACATATGCTCTGAAATGATAATTTTATATTAATTACATGTAATTAATTAGAATTGTATCGGTTTTCTTCACATACTGCATAAAATATCTAAAGGTGAAATTTTTACGTTCAAGACAAGATGTGCTCATTCTAATTTAAATATTATTATTCAGTACTTACTATTCAAAACTGGCAAAGAGTGCAATTGGGCATCTAAATAGTATCTTCAAAAATGACATCTAGGGAAAACAGAATTAATGGGAACTGAAATACCTAACGAGTGTGGAGTAACAGGCAACCGATCTAGTTTATGGAGGAATATGGGCTTAACTTAAACACATGTAAAGAATACATCATTTTAAGCTTGTCCTTCGTTCTGCCAACTGCTCTCGGTTCATACACTGATGCTCATTTAATATTGGTGTATTTAAAGGTAGCAACATACACTATTGCACAGAAGTATATGTACAGAAGTAGGTAATTAGATTCTCTTCCATGGGACATACATACTTATTTCATATAATATTGTTAACCAATTTTACTTGTAAGCAATGTAGACTTCAATAATGGGCACAGCAGAATTAAAATTATTATACATTACATTTCCATATAGATCGTTATTCGTGAAACCACGACTCTCGAGTTAAGTAAATGCTAATTGAAATTCAATTTGGTTCAAATGCCATTTCTATCACTACAGCTGATGTTCTAAAGAATCTACCCTTATCTAACTCAGTAAAAGCCATAATATGTTTCATATTATTATTTAAAAAATATATTTATCAATAATTCAACGTACTAATAACGTTTATTTTATAAATTAATTATCGATTTATTATTTATACCGATAATTCCACAATTAGTAAATTACATTCTTTTGTTTAAAGCGTTGTTGTTGATTTAAGGGCCCACATGCCCAATGAAGGTCAAAATGGAGATTTTATGGTATTTTCAAAGCATTAGCCTGAACTTTCCTTAAAAGTTGTAGATAATCTATTTAAAAATTTTGAAGCCTTATTATCCTTTATTTTAAACATTTGATGACTGCATAAAGTATTTTTATTATATAAAATAGTATTATTTTAAACCTCACGATCTAATATTTTAGAATATAGTCATATTTCACTACATTCATGTGCAGTGGTGTTAAGATTTTTTAGGTTTATTAATTTTTAAATGCATTTATAAAACCATTAGTAAAATTTATGTTGATATTATTATAGTGAAATATTTACGAAAAAAAATTATATTTATAATCTCTGTGATCCCAAATTTGACAAGAATTAGGCATTTTATTATTCAAAGAATAGACAAGATTACCAGATTTGAAGATAATTCTTAAGATACTGATTATAAGCTATGTCTTTGACCATTCAAATGTGATAAAACATCCTATCAATAGATTGTTTTATAATAATTATTGACCTAAGAATAAGGTAGTATTTTTTTGGAATACGCTATTTCTATTGGCATTTCCCAGTGGTTAAGCTACAACATACGGCCGTAGCCATAAGTTGACAAACGATAACTGAAGTAGGGAGTAAGATCATATTAACGCACGTGTTTGAACATGTGCCTAACCGAAGTTTCAGTTCGGTACATGTTCAAACACGCGCGTTAACATGGGCTTACTCCCTACTTAAGTTATAGTTTGTCAATTTATGGCTACGGTCGTATGTTGTAGCTTAACCACTGGGAAATGCCAATAGAAATGGCGTATTTCTAACATATTATAATTATATTTTTAGTAATTAAATCTTTAATGGTTTTTTTATGCTTTTGGTCGATTTTGGAAGTTATAAATATAAGCTATTAAAAATTCGGTGGAATTACACACATAAATAATATTTACGTACTTTTTATTAGATGTGGATTATGTGCACTTATCGATTTATGGAAATAGATGCCTAGCCTAACTTATGAGCTCAAGGTCAGTAAGTAGCGTAGCAGAAAAAGTAGAATTATATTATTTGATACTTGTATTTTTTTATCTCTTCTTGACGTGTCTCGGCGCACAACAATTTCGATAAGATGACCAACACCGTATACCTACCTGGGAAGTTCCAATAACAGTGAGAGTAGCTTAGAAGTCGAAATTAAGACAAAAATTGTACTTAACTACTAGGCAACATAAATATGTTGCTTCACTTTACCGAATATGCTAAGTTATATACGGAACGCCACTTCAAATGCATTTGTATAGAACACTATTTATTACTCGGAAACCTGCTATATGATCAAAAACTTAGATAGAGTGCTTGGATTATTGTAAATGTAGCGTACTTATTGGTATATTCAACGGAAACGCTGTACATATAGGAGCCTTCACGAGATATTACGTCGGGGTCACCACTGACTAATTGACTAATGTAGAGAGAAACTCTGTTCAAAGTTGGTCGGATGAATAGAAGAGAGAGTGTATTTACTGACGCAATAATAAAATAATACAATGGTTAAAATGACAGAGATGATGTTACAATAGAGGATATTGGTATCATACTAATGTCTTTGACTTATTCTGCTAACGTGCCTCATTTAGTACTGACATTTTGTATCTTAAGCAGCCGCGTTAATCTTACTACAGAATGATATACGCATTCTCGAAAACAAATATATTTGTTTGTAAAATGTTGTCGCTACACAAATGAACGTGAATAAATATCCAAAATGCAATTCGAATTGTGCACAACGTAAAAAAATTGCATGACCACGTGTATTAAAGTAACATTAATCGACAATTTAACTAATGATGCCTGTACACGTGCATGGAATTACTTTTGGCAATTGTGCTTATTTTAAACTGTCATGACAATAACTGTTTACACGTAGAAGTGTTGACTGTCTCTCCAATCTCATTCTTCAAGAGTAAGCGAGACGCGAGGTTGTCATTTATTTTTATACTACTATCTGACAGGTCGTATTGAAAATTGGTTAAGCTCAAAATGAGTAGTTCGTTTCTTTACCGGCATGTTCGCCCTATCGCTCTACTGCGCAGGCGCAGATCGAAAATAATCTTACTTGCGCACAATAAATCATCACAATTTGGAACGTTCCAATAGTGTTTGATTTATGCACGCAATCTTGCCAACTGCAGGATAATACATGTTTCCCCATACATTTTCTAACTGTGCACAGTACATCCATGCATGTGTAAACGGGGTATTATGCTAACATTATTAATTCTACTAATATTTCATTGTAATTTCAGTCGCATTTGAACAATCAAATAATAAACATCACTCATAATCTGTTTTGTATAATCAAGTATCCACATAATGTAGTAGTGAAAACACAAAAAAAATGGGGAACCACATATTACAAATTGGTTACCCCTTCAATGAATAAACAGCTACAAATTAGTGACACCTTAAATTAAATAAACAGCTACCTACACATGTCGCTACGTCCAAAGAAAGAAAATAATCTATGCTACAATAATCGGTGTCCGGAAACTTGTACGTATGCAATTCGCCGTATTACACTTCATCGTGAAATGTTGTATCGGAAATATATGGCCGTATATTAAAGACCTTTCAAACTCTCTGAGTCGTATAGTACTAACAATTCATGTCTAAATAAAACACGGTTCTTGTTCATTTACACTTTACATTAAGCCAGCAGCAAACAAATTTGGAAAAAGCCGATATAATGGATTAATTGTTAGGTTAGGTTAGGTTTTCATTCTTCAATTCATGAATTTTGCCAACATCAGCTGTGAAAATTGAATTATTGTTCATATTGAATCTAATAAAATTGGAGACCGTATAGTATACGGTCATCTCTTCCGATAGAAAGCTCACGGCGAACTGTGCCACGGTGGAACGTTTTACGTACAATTTACATGTTACTTTATAATCACACTACCTATCGACTATTAAAGGAATAACATACATATTATAATAAATTTCATATTTTTCAAAGCGTTATGATGTTTTCTATTATTTTTTACATTTGTTTATATTATCCTATATGGGTGTTGAACGACTTCAAATAATACTATATCACTATGTATTATAGCCTGTTTAGATGGGTGCTGACAAATCGAAATCCTATCAATAAAAAATCCCACAGTGAAAATTCGGATACGAGGTAAGGTTATTTCAGTAGCAGTAACTGTTGAAGTAGGTAACGGAAAGAATGTCCTAGGACAGTCAAAACATTTACAGGACTTAAATTAGAATTAGAATTTTTATCGTCTTCAGTATTTTTTTTTTCCCGACCATGTCCGATCCTAATAGGATCATATGGGCCTCCGCAGAGTAGAGGTTTGTATTAACAGATTTTGTTTTTTACGAGAAATGGATGTCAGCCACTTGCTCAACCTATTAGGTCCATACCCTGACTCACACACAAATTGAAAAAACAATATGTGTACTTGCCAGACCCAGGATTCGAACCCGAGACCCACGGCGTGATAGTCCAACGCTTGAGCCGCGCGGCCACCGTGGGTGTTCTTCAGTATTTTACTGAACAAAAAAAGATTATATTTTACCTTTTTATAATATATATTTCACGAAAAAGGTATAAAACAGGGATTAAAATACATATAAAAACGTAATAACCAATTGCGATTCTAACTCGGGCTAGAAATTTCTACTCTCTCGGTAGTTCAGCGCTTTCTCGAAGGGACCATTCCGCAACGAGTCCAGTGTGAAAAAAATAATGAATATAATATATTATAAGCATGTCAGGATTTTATACCTATAACATCTAATTTTGACATAATGTAAGTGTTTTGTACAATACGTGTGTAATTTATTGTTTGTATTTGTTGTAGGTACGCGTAAAATGCGTTGCTCGTAGTTGAAGTCTTTGTTAGATTATGTTTGTGTTATAGATCGTTACGTATTAGTGAAATTGATATGTGCCGTCTGGTTGACCAACTCGACAATCAATTTATAATACATATCTACAGACAGATATATGTTGACAAATTATATATAAATAAATTATATAACAATAAAGTTATTATTTAAATACATTAATAGGTAATTAATAATTATTTTTATTCAGAAGGTAGGTTTTAAATAGTCGCCTAGTATGGAATCTTTGAACTGGGTTATATTACATTGATAAATTAATTGTATTGATTATAATCTAGACCTCTCTAGATACGTCCATGGTGAATGGAACCAAAAGAATATTATGAAGTTTTCATATTGCACAGGTCTAGATTTATCATTAGGCTAAAAGGTCCAAGTGTCTACGATTTTCAAACACCTAAAAAGAACATAATATATATATATATTGAAGTTCTACGTTTCTATATTTTTAGATGTCATAATATGTATTAGCCAAGGTCTCGTTGAAGGGTAATCCGGCCCTGGCAATGCATGACTTAATAAAAATCTCTGAAGTGAATTTAATTAGCATGAAAAATCTATTAACATGAGCCTACGAGAGCACTTAATCAAATAAATAAGTTACTTTGAATCCAGGCTAGACAGCTTTCCAGAATAAATAATTATCTCTCTGCCTAAAAGTTTTGTATAATCTCGTCTAGGTATCTCACCTCTTAGCTTTGGCAAGAGACAGGAATAGTGTTTTTAAGCTCTCCTGACCAAATAATATTTAAAAAAAAATGATAAATGGTTCAAAAAGAGAAAGAATACTGACTTGTTTGTGATAATTTGATAACAGTCTGAAAGTCGAATTTCAAATCACTTGAGTATAAGTTTTTTTAAATCATAAACAATGAGAACTCGACATGTCAACACAATAAAGAAATGTAAGATTTTTTTGTTGAAGCATTGTGTAATGAGACATTGTCCATGGTCAGAATGTAATTGGTTTTGATTATATTATTATCATAAAACGATAGGTTTATATTAAGTAAAATATTTTTATCTTCTATCAATGATGTGATATTATTATATACTGGAAGACAGAAAAAAATCACAACCTGAAAAAATAATTACTAGCCATGTCTCGATTCATAATTGGATAAAAATGAAAAATCGTCTAATGATACGTACGCCGAATTGATATAAATTCACAATATAATCAGATAGGTATTATGTTTCAAGATTTTATTGTTTTGAATATTATACAAAACTTGCATTACCCAAAGCTCCTTGAAATCAAATTGAAATGCTCCGAACTCAAATATTTTCATGTGTGTTTAAGTGGGATAATGGAATCGACTATTAGTGGAAAAGACGGATGTGAAGCAGAGATAAAAAGCGCACACAGATTGCGAAAAATGCAATGACACGTCTTACCATTATCATATTGTACGCAGCGGATCGGACAATCGGACAATCGGGAAACTGGTGGTTTTGAGTGGCTTTCGGGGAAGGCGAAGTAAAGGAGTTCGTTGGAGCGACCAAGTGAAGGAGCTGATTGGGGGGGCATCATTCTCTCTGCCCTGAGAGAAGCAGAGGATTGAGAAGGGTGGAAAATCTTAATCGTTCAAAAGATGACAAAATTCAAAGGTAGTCATGATCCTCAGCCATGAGGAAGCGACCAAGAAGAAGATATATACCTATATATATAATATAATACCTATATTGTATGTATTTGTATATCCAATACATCTACCAACGAAAAGTAAAAATATATTTTCTATGCTACGAAAGGTTGTAAAAATATAGTAAGTTACCCTTATAAATATGTAAACCATTTCACTCAAAATAAAATAATGTGTGTAAATAGTTATATATTATATTATAGCAATGTGTTAAATGTACGTCGTTAATCGTTATAATAATATATGTCATGTGATGTTGTATGAAGTAGTCACTGGCTAGTCAGTTTAACGAGCACTTTTATGTGTATGTGATATTGATTTTCTAACAATCCACATGCTCCGTTGCCCAAATAAAAGTGACAGTAGGCACTTGGAAGATATCATAGCAAGTCAAAAGCTGGTTATTTTTAAACTCTCTCTGCAAACGAATAAAAAAAATATGTGCACATTTTGATACGATGTGTTCGTTGATTTGTCAAAGCAGTTCAGTTTCAGATTGTGTCATATATTGTAATAGTAAGTCACTATGATTTTCATTTATACGATGATTGGTGGATTGATGAATGCCGCTGCAAGATTTTTTTACAGTTCACTGTAAACTATTGTATCGAAAACCGATGACCGTATCAAATTGATATCAATTTCATGTGTAAATTAAATATTTAAAAATACGTAATAAAACCCACCGGAATACAAGGGGTAGAGACAAGAAAATAGGTACCTAGTATTACCTCCGAAGAGGGGTAGGGAGCTTTAGGTACTTTCTGTCGCTTGGTGGGTGTCTGTTGTTAGTAACTTCAGCAGGCCTATTCTAACATATCATTTAACATCAAAAAAGAGCGAAATGTGATAAATATATCGCGTTTATCACTTTACGTATTCAGGCCGTTAATGATATAAATAAGTTCCGTCTGAAGTATCAAAATGTACTATCTTTTAAAAGCCTCTCTCTTGACTGTGTAACTTGTAGAGAAAGACAGAGTACGTTAATTTTACATATTGAGAATTGAGATGCATATCTGACTATTTTGAAATATGATTAATCTTAATTTATAGTTTCCCGTGAGTTATCAAATATTGAGTGGCTAGTAGCAGCTAGTAGTAACAAAATATTTGTGGTATTGCCGCAAAGTCAAATTAAAGACGTTTCGTGTATTTTTATAATTTTTTTGTATGTTTAAATAAATCCACTTGGTATATTGAGTTATCGGCAGTCGGCATCATATTAGAAATCACTGATCTCGAGCCCTTTTTGTGGTAGTCAAAAAGCCAAGTACCCAACATGCGACCCGTTGTCATATTTAAAAAATACCTAGCCATTTTTAGTAGTCCGGAAACACACTAATAATACTTAAAATAATTCTATACATGAATAATTATCATTTAATTACATCAATCACAATATCACATCGAATTCCATCACACAGCCACATATTTTAAAATAATGATACGTTGAGACTTTAAATCAAGTTTGTGGTGTGTTTATCTCACTTAACTGATCGGCACGCCATGCCAGGGCTCTCTAAGTAACCTGCATTGATTTTATGAGTTATTTTATTAGTGTTGTAAAACACGAAATTCTCCTTATACCTTTTTGCTTATAAATATATACAATTTTATAAAAATGCTGGTTTCTAGCCACTTTTTGATATTTTATATAAGTCTAGCACTTCTTTTACTACTTTTTCCGCCATCTAGCTGCCCCTTCGGGGTCGTGTCCCATAGGTTGGGAACCCGTGATCTAGCATATATTTTTTGAATTCTATCATGCATATTTTTGTGAAGAACAGTTGGCAACACTGCCAATGTTGCGTAAATGAGAACTATAATTCCTGCCAACATTAACGGGTATTCTTGATAACTATCTTAGAAATCTGCTTCAGCCTTCTCGATCCGACAATTTATTTTAATCGTATTAAGTAAAATAGAGTACCTACCTATTAATAAATTATAAATTGCACAAAGTTATAATATTTATTACACAAATTTTCAGCAAGCATCGCATTTAGAGGGTTGCTATAATTTTACATAAAAGAACAAAACAAGATTATATCTTACCACCCATTATATAATTAATTTATAGCAAGCATACATAACTGAAGTAGGCTATGATCTATATAAAACTAGCAGTGGCACACTTTACTCTCCCATTGTCAATCTATAACGAAAATAAAAAATATTTCATTTATGTTTATGCTTCAGCCGAAAAGTTTGTTATAAATCAATATGTATTTTAAAATAAGTGCTTACCTTCATTGTAAGTATAATGACGTTTGGTTTGGTCTTACAGTCAATATCTTTTGGGTAGATAACATACGAATACTGGGTGAATGCCTGTTTCAGGGAATGCTGAAGGTATTAAATCTGTCAAATTGCCACGTTGAACCAAAACATGAGTGTAGAATTTCACTACCTGCATCTTCTCAAATTGGGAAATGTTGATCTAAGCACAACTTTCGAAATATTTTTTTTCCTGAGCGAAAAGTGATATTTTCAGAATTAATAAGAGATAGTGTGCTCACTGAGTAATTTTGACAGGTAGGTAGTGACTGCATTTTTTTAATGCTCGAATAGATCTGAAAAGAATTGGAAGTGGATCTTTTTTCATTCATAATAACAGAACAAACTTCGGCCATATACTATCTGTTTGAAAGAAAGTCAAGATTCTTTTCCAGATGTTTCTATATATTAGATAAGTGATCAAAGGTTGAAAGTTGAATAATTATAAGGTTAGTGATCATTATTTTCAACTTGGGTTTGTATGATGAAACTATCTCTTAAATTGATTTATCTAGACCTTGTAACACTAGGTTACGTCATGTGAAATTAGCAAGATAAGCTAAATCAAACAACCATTCTTCATTTTTTAACTCTCCTTCAAATAGGATACTATTTTTTGCAATGCCTCAAGAGTGATATTGAAAATATTTTACACGAATTTAATTAAAAACCTCACATTATTTGTGTTCAATCTCTAACTTGCAAAAACTTGTTAGTGAATGATACAGTGGTATGCAGGGCTTTTTTTTAAAAAAAAAAGGTGCCGGAACTCACTTCATGTCAAGCTTTTTACTAAATAAAATTATATTCAAATGTCACTTAAATGAAATTTAAAGGAGCTATGCCAAGAAGCGAACAAAAAAAGGTTGATTTTTACGATAATTTTTTATTTTAGTCAAAACAAAGCTACAGAAACAATAAAATACATACATTATATTTGAAATATATTGTACAAATAAGACTAAATAAGACTAACTTTAAAATATAATTGTAAATACATATGTAATGTATTTATTTATGAACTTGAATAAAAGTTTAGAGTGATTTCCAAAGTTTTTTCCAATTCTCGTCTGATACATCATCTCGATTCCTTTTCTTAGTGTTAGAGTCTAAGGCCGAATGTCTTCCTTTAAGTAACCACCTATCAACATATTTTGAAGGATCGAAAAGTGTCAAGGGTGGTCCCACGAGTTTGATGAACAAGAGTGCCGAAACTGTTTTAGTGTTTAACGAAGCTCTTGTTGGGGTAATAATAAGATTCATTTGCGAAAACCCCCGTTCACATTCACTTGAAGAAATGGGAATAGAATTCAGAGCATATACCAAACGCAAGAGTTTTTCAGAATATGTCTTTTCGAGAATGTATTCGCGAAATCCACGAATCATTTCTCGTTCATCTAGTTGTAGCCTGATCGAAATGTTTCTAATTTCCATCTCTCCAAATGTCAACCGATTATCAATGTCTTCAGGCCAATATTTTTGGTCAAGTACGCGAGCCCAAAGTGCAAACTCAACATCTTTATTATCTAGCAGCCTTTTTTCAATTGACGTTTTCAACGTGGAATAAAATATTTTCGGATCAATAGGAGGATCATTTTTAGAAACTTTTTCGTGAAGTAAAACTCCACGAAAATGCAGATTGCTTATAGCAGCTGCAGCACATTTATAATAGGGTCCAAAATTCTTTTTTCTTTCTTCAAAAACTTGAACGAGTTCATTTATTTTTCGATTTGCAATGTAAAGGTTCACAATGCGATTTTGTAGGTCCAAACTAAGTTCCGACAATTCTTGGAGAGCGTCGCACATCAATGCTAGATCCAATAAAAATGCTGTTGATGTTATTTTGTTCTTTAAGCCACTGTAAGTACACTTGTCATTTTTATCTCTTGTAGGGTCATTCATCGCTTCTTCAAAATGACGCACAAGGGATTCATAATTATTCCACACAGCCGAAACTGAACGAAAACTAGATGCCACCCATCGGGTACTTAAAACTCTTCCGATTTTCAGTACCTCAACGCCTAGTGATTCTGCACATAAATGCAACTCTCTATTATTTTTCGGCGACGCGTGGTATAAAACATAAAGTTTATCAATAAATGATTTGAATCTATTGATCCCTGAAATTTTTTTTACAACATCACTTACTGATAATTCTAATCTGTGATTAGTACAATGCCAAACTATAATTGAAGGAAATTTTTCTGTCAGCAATTTTTTCACTCCATTTTTAGAACCTAACATCACAGCAGCGCCGTCGCATGCAACCGAAACTAAATATTTTTTTAAATATTCTTCTGTCATCCCATATAAATCAAGAGATTGGAGTAATGATTCAAATATTCCTTTTGCCGTTACGTCTTTAAGTTCAATCAAATCCAAAAACAAATTAATTGGTGAATTCATTCCAACACTTTCGACACAGCATCGAACATACACAATGAGGGTGGTTTTTTGGCTTATGGTGGTAGACTCATCAATTATCAAAGAAATTATATTTTTCGATTGAACAATTTCTTTGAAAACATTTTTTCTCATTTCATCACATATATGATTTACAATGTTAACACATGCGTTAGTGGAATGGAGAATATGACCCATTTCGATCCCATTTAGTTCTTGGAGATTAATTTCACTTTCAAACATATTGAATGATTGATTTTCCTTAGCTACTTTATATGCAGTTCGAAAAATGTTTGCTGTTATTACTTTTTCGCGAGATAACGATTTTAAAAAAGTATTTTCAATCTGCTTTTTTTTGGCTTCAGAAATGATTTTTAACGCTGCTTTGTGTGCAATAGATCCTCTGTGATCGAAAATTTTTTTTCGAAGTGACCCCAATTGTAGCTTCCTCTCTTTCCCAGAATACGTGATTTCATTATTGGCCCATTCTTTGGATATTTTCATTCCCATTGTCGTTTCAGTTCCAAGAGTTCCAACGTTTCTGCAAATTGTGCAGCCAAGTTTCATTTTGTGTACGTTCAACCATTCGTTTTTTGAGCAAAAATCGTTTTTTTGATCTAATGACCAGCAGTCTGGCCAATCGTTTTGAGTTCGACCTTGATCCCCGAGATCAGCTAGAGATGATTCAGGAACATCTACATGTACCGATATTTCCATATCTTCTGTCATCGTTTCTGTTTTGAGCTTTTTATTTGCGGAATCGGCGCCGCTGCCGGTGGTTGAGAAGTAACAGGAAATTTTTTTCATATTTAAACTTGGGGTTGCACTAAATAATATATAAAATAGTTGCACAACACGTAATCGTAACACAAACTGACTAAACAAACGTAAATAACAATATACGCAGATGCTGCCATGCGATAAACGTCAAACTGTCAAAATCATAATACGCAGCATACGTATGAAGCTAGTTACATACGCATGTTTGCTATTTAAACTATACGGTTACTTCACTAACACTAACACGCCAACATTCAAAATGGCTTCCACCTGTACCTTATTTTATCATTTTAACGAATTATTATTGTAATTACTTAAGCGCAAATATTTTTTCGTTTAATTGATTTTGAAATAAAACCGTGAAAAAAGGTGCCGGAACGCCGTTCCACCGCGTTAAATGAAAAAAAAAGCCCTGGTGGTATGTAAGAAAGTCAGAAAAATCGTCATGCTGCCAACAAAGGGCTATACATTTCGTCGCCATAGATTGGTTTCCCGAATATCCGTTTTTGTCGAAATCGACCTTTTAATGCAGAATGTTTTTTTTGTATCTAATTGGACTAGAACCATCCCTATCTTTAAATTACTTTGTAATGGTAATGAATACATCATTTATATGCTGTAAAAATAACAATTTAAATATCTCCATGTATTTAAATATAGGATTATGAAATTTGTTTTTCGTATCCTGAACATTTGGTCTATTCGGGAAACGAATCCTACACCGACGATTTATTAATCCTAATCTGGTATGACATTTGGTCTACCAGTAGTGATGGCACCAAGATTGTGTACTGGTACATAGATCTTTTTGAAGAATGAATAAAAATACACAAATTATTCTTCTTTTTAAAGGAACTATAGACCAAATAATTCAAAATCTGAATGGAATCATATTATACCAAAAGTTTTTTTACATTTTACAACTTTTTTATTAGGTCGTATTCTTATTTGTCCGGTACAAATCTTGCAATCGATGTTTAACTAACTTCCCGACTAGCTAGACATTTGAAACTTTTAGAATATATCAGAACACGATGACAATCCATTTTTTAATACTTTTATTCATTTTTAAGTAGAATGAAATTCATTTTGAGTTAATTCTGTTTTGTATGAAAAGATATTTCGGAAGAAATCCGTAATCTAATCCACTATTATTGGTTGCTAGGAAATTATTAATATATACCTACGTGCGTTACTATGAAAATCAATATGTGTGTCAAAATGACATTTCAGTATTATTTCTATCAAATACAATTTTTTTTAATCATTTAAGCTAGTCAAGTCAAGTTTAAATGATTCAACAGAAAATTTAAAAAACGTTTATAGTTATAGTTATAGTTATTTTTATCTTGTAATTATTCACGACTCAATTCCGATAGGTCTATGGGTGCGATCAACCACAATCCATCCCATTATCGATTGGTCTATAACTGATCTAAAGTTTATATTAGCGATAAGCAAATAGAGATATCAATAAAGCATTTGCAATTAAATATATGTATGATATTCCTAATAGATAGATTGATCTAAATTCGAAACTTTTTTTTTGGTTGGACTATAAAAATATATTCGTTATTTTTTATTGTATAAAATAGAAAATAAATCTGTTTCCTGTGTCTGTATATTATTATTCTAACGGGCATCCAGCAGACGAAGTATCGCCGTGTTTTCCGATACTCGGCTAACAAGGCGGGACCCGATAATTGTGTTACCAATCAATTGATTCTTTTTTCTATTTCTATGGGTAGCTGACAAGAATAATGCCTGCCATTGGGGTCAATGTCAACATAAGATGGTACACTAACGCGACCTGTTGGTGGTCTCTGACAGTCTCCTTTATTTCCTTTTTATTATCTAAAAATCATTTCCCAACACGGGGAGTTTTGGCGGAGAAAATTGTTTTATAAACAAAATTCAACTATATGTTTAGTTTTCTTTCTATGTACAATATTTTGAATCTATAAAACTCTTCAAATTTGCTTTATACTCACTGTCAATTATTACTGTTCTTGGTATAAAGATATTATAAGTAATATAACAATATATTACTTAAAGTAAGTTAGTAATAAGTAATTAAACACAACAAATTAAGTTTGATCAAAATTTAAAATATAATTACGACCAGGATTGGAACAAATTTAAAATTTTAACCGAGGAATATTATTTTGCTAATGTAAAAAAATGTGTATAAACTAGTGACGCCCCTAGACAAAATGCCGTCCCATAGCAACGCTAAAATGTCGCCCCATTTTTTAAGCATAATTTCAAGACTCCAATATCTAAGAAATATGTTGTATTGATACATTAATAGGAAAATATTATGCACTACTAAAACATACAAAATTATTTGTTTATATTTTATATTTATATTTTGTTTACCCAAATCACCAGTCTTAGGGTCCTATATGGTTGATATTTCTTACACAATATTATGTTTGTACAATTTAGCAATACACATATTTATTATTTCCACGCCATTTTTACTATGCTATTATTGTACAACATAATATTGTAAACAAAATAATTTTCCTTAGTATTAAATTGATATACCTACACCTACTTTTAATCATAAATATACTATTAATTATTAGTCTCAAAACTCAACCATTAAACTAACAAAACTTTCTTAGCCTTTTTTGTTGCAAAGTCAGCAACTATAAATCATTCAAATCTAATTTAAATTCCTCTCTGCTTCAATAGACAATGTTACCAGTATGCTGAATTCATTAATGGAAAGATATGTTTAGGTAGCTATTTTTATATATACCTAGTGATTCTCCTCGATTTGCCGCCCTTCGAGTAACTGCCGCCCCCAAGCGACGCTTAATTTGCCTACCCCTCCGGGACGTCACTGGTGTAAACAACGGGGAATTATTTAACGGCCCACATGCCCAACGTAGGTCAAAATGGAGAATTTATGGTATTTTCAAAGCATTATTTTATTACCATAAAATCTCCATATTGACCTACGTTGGGCATGTGGGCCCTTAATTATACGTTATGCCCACAGTGAATCTTGTGATGACGAATTATGCCATCACGCCCATAGAGAACATCGCGATGACGAAGTATATCACCATGCCCATATTATAGCCATTAAAGTACGTGGATTTAAAGAATTATATAAAAGTAACATGGGAAATTTGTGTATACAGAAGGTTGGTTATAGTACATAGATTTATTATATACATGGAAACATTTAAGAAAATCGATCTTGGAAGAAGAATCAACACGACTATGCTGTATATTATATTTTGCTGAATAATGGATAAGAGGAGCATGCATAGAACATCAAATTAAATTAATACCAATATTACATGCATAAACAAAAAGACAATGTATGTTGCTTAATTGCTCATTAGTGACGATTAATGCATTATATATTTATGCTTCGAATGGTATACATCTTGAATGCTAGAATGCTATAGGCCAGGGATGGCAAATAGGATTTGATCGGCCTGCCAAAATAAGCCGATTTTTTTTTAATTCGTCGCGCGTGGTATTCCTTTTTAAGTGTGCACAACACATGATACCTATAATCTAAATCATATTTATTAAATATAAAAGAAAAACAATTAGGTACATTGGTAGCTATATTTTTGTTTACTGACAAGTACCAATATAAAAAATGAGACACATAAAATGAAAGAAAATAAGGAAATATAAAAACATTTAATAACACATTAATTTTTGTTTGAAGTTTTTATTTCATGTTATTTGCGAGACTTTTTATATCAGGCTGATATTTCGTTGATTGCAAATTAATACATGCTGCTGAATCTTCTTTTGTAAATCTATTTCTAGTCTTTGAATGTACACGATTGAATACATCAACTATCCAATGTTGCCTCAATGTACATCAACACGATTCCGTCGAAAACTTTTAGCGTGCCAAGTTAGGCACGCATGCCACGTATTTGCCATCACTGCCAGAGGCAGACCGATGTACGTAAATATATATTGTTGAATTTAGTTCCACATTATTGTTACTAACTTCACACTCAGCATTAGAGCGCAGGGAATGCACGTGGTTGCGTCATGTCTCTAAGTCTAACGTCTCATTATGTGAGACACGCAGCACGTAGATCGTTTTTGTAGTATCGCTTCAGGATACGTCAGACTTTTCCACGGCGACAGAGTTTGTATGGCGGTGCCACTGGGATGCAGTATCGCACTTTAAGGCGATGTTTGGAGAGCATGTCCCAGTCATGTGAAGGAATCCTTCACACATTAATACTCTAGGTGAAAAACCACAAAACATAAATGTACTGGTAGTTAGGGGTCGTATATGTATGACGTCATTCAGGGGGTCTGATATTATAATGTGATGTTTTGTGACTTAGTTATAGAGCGGTTATGAAAATGTGACGTCTTAAAACCAAAAAAATATGTAGTCATTTTTTCTAATAGTAAAATATATTATGAAAACATTACACCAAAACATATCATTTTCAATGTTTTTTTAACGGATTGTTTCAAAGCGAATGTGACCTAATTTATACAAGGGCGTAATAGCATTTGTGATGATGTGTAACAAAGAGAGGGGAGGGGAAGTTTAAAATTCCGCAAAGGTTGGTTAGGTAACTAACTATCCATATTTTTTACTCAATGATAAATGTATTGATGATCACGATTGCCGAGCGGCTAAACTTATAATGCCGTAGGTTCGTATCCTGGGTCTGGAAAATACACATATTTTTTTAATGTGTGTTTGGAGTCAGAGTATTGGTCTAATAGGTTGAGCAAGTGGCTAACAATCATTTCTCGTAAAAAATCTGACAATACAATCTCGAGGCCCATATGATCTTCTTAAATGCGCCGGCCATACAGCGACTTGCCTGTGCGGTTTTGTCTGTGCAAAAAAAACGGAACACTCTCGCGTAGCCACACGGCACAAGTAAAACTGCGCAAACTTCATTGCATCAGAAGTCGCTGTCGTTAAAAAAATGTTCTTCGGAATCGCAGCAATGACGTCAAGTGACGATTTGTTTTTGTCAAGCAAGTTGAATTTTACGCAGGCCGCACTTTTTGGTTTGGGCGGTGTACAGTTTTGCCGTCAACACCATGGCCGGCCTTTTAGGATCGGGCATGGTTCAGAAAAATGTATTGATACTTTTATTGTTTAAATTTATGGCTCATAACATATTATGCAGAAATGATTTTATATTTATTTATTTAAATACCTTTTTGTAGTCGGTGCCTAGTTATTTAGATAAAAAAAACAAGAAACCCTTTGCCTAAAAATATGAATTAAGATTAAGTACCTAAGTAATATAAACATAATGATATAAAGTTATATTTAGAAACGATAATCGTGATTTCTTCTCTATTATTGAAATAACGTGCCCAGCGGAATAGAATGATAGTATAAATGTGAAGTAGTTACAAAAGTAAAAATAAATCATTTTTTATCGTTTGGACCTGAGTCTGTAAACCTCTAACGAGCGACACAATCAGGCTTTATTTTGGTAAGCCAAGAAAGATAAAAAATGATAGGAAGTAGGTAGGAACTTTCAAATAACAATGTCGCTTTTTCCTTAGCATAATTAAATGAAATTGAGTACTTAATTACTCTGTCAAAGTTTGTTTTGTTGATATTTCGTTATTCACTCACGGTGAAATGACCAATATACATAATACAATTTTATTAGAATCGCCGGCGTCTTAATAATGTCTTTCTAACTAGGCCACTATTTAAAAATTAATGACGTAATGAATTTTTTAATTATTTCAACAGTTTTTATTGTCAAACAGTTTCAATGAATTGCATACCTAATAGATACGAATTAATCAAATATTTTGTCACACAATTTCTTTAGTACATTATAATAAATAGTATAATAGTTAATACGGTTAAACCTGGTTCTAGGATTGAATCCGTATACAGAATAGCATACATAATTAATGAGATGCACTTTCTTTTGTTATTCGTCTATTTGTGATGATAGTATAAACACGAAAAATCCAGATGCTAGGCCAGGAAGTGACCGTGGCGCCCACTGCTCGCCTCCATGACTTCCATAACGACCACTTCCCGGCTTAGCATCATATCTTTTCGTGTATAATATCGTCTTATCATATAATCATTTATTATCCTTAGAGGGCAAAAGAATAAAAAAATTAAAACATATTATACAATAAAATAAATTTACAAAAACAAAATGCACAGCACATCACTCAAAATGTATATCTCTCTGGGGAGCGCATTGATTAGTCTCGCACTCCTCGCTAATGGTGCCAGATAAGCTTGACACTAGGAAATAGTTATATACGTACCTGATTATGTTTGAATTCTATTTTTTATTTCATACTTTTATTTATGTTTATATTTTATACTTTTATACTAAAAAGATCATACCATGGGCTTTGGGTGGAGGTTATATTTAACATTTTTTTTCTTTCCAAAAACAACTGGATATTTGCCACTTGCTCAACCTATTAGATCCATATTCTGGGTCCAAATACACCCTGAAAAAAAGCAACATATATTTTTTTGCCAGAACTAGATTCGAACTTGGGACCTACGAGATTATAAACCGGCACGTTACCCCTCGGCCATCGTGGACGTATAAATGCTTCCTTAATATAGTTAAAACTAGGAACGATAGGTACCCTTTCCATCTTCAAACTAAAACTAGCAACTAAGTACCACACTATTTTACAGGTAGGTACGTGTTCGATTGCATTATGTACCTACATATTGTATTATCACGATTTCAGAATATACATAGATAATTTATTATGACCTACATTAAGTGGAAATACCTACTTACACAAAGTACACAAAATTGTTATTCGGATTTTATGTAAGACATACACGTGTAAACACGTGCGCGTCCTAGTAATTGGACGATATCGTGAAAAAAATTTACAACCAATTTCCCACCGGACGTGTTCAAAACGAAATTAAATGAAAATACCGGATATGGCTATATGATGGAAATCCGATATAAAAATAGATAAAATATACATAATCGTAAATACGATATAACGATATAATCGTAAATACGATATAAATAAGAATAATTAATATTCTAGCCTTCGTACTTCAATGCGAAACACACTAGGACGACATCATCAGATGCGCTTCCTGTTCTGGCAGGGGTGCTACCCCTCGACCTGCACGTCCAAGTACAAGAATCGATCATCCTTCTCTTGAGAGGGATCGACACAACCATTGAGAGAGTCCATCTGATGCCTCGGGCTAGATCTCAAGACGTACCTTACAGGCATACTTTTAGCACGTTAGTCTTCAAGATAGCACTCGATACACGGCAGTCGAGGTGGTCGGCATCCACCAAAGGACGACAAACGTATCTGTTTTTTCCAGATGTGGCCTGCAGGTTTCAGATGAGACAACTAAGACTAACACACTGCGTAAGCCAGTTTCTGAACGGCCATGGTGACTTAGCAGCCAAGTTGCATGGTTTTCGCTTGATAGGACATGGGCAGGAATGTACATGCGGGCACGACCATCAATACGCTGAACACGTCCTCTGGGACTGCCCGTTGATGGGATTCGACTGAGCGGAGCTGTTTGCCAGGGCCCGTCCACACACGGGCCCGATTGCCCACGCCGACTTGATATCAACCAAGGCCAACTTGGAGGCATTCGAAAAATTTGCTACATCATATGGATGACGGAATAATTCCGATCCCTCCTTAGATTCATCACTTTCAACTCCAGACTCCTCTGTTTCGGCAGAGTTTCAGTACACGGGTACAGAGGACACTTCATGCCATTAAAGATAAATGACGGCAGAGCAAGTCAAGATTCTTTTTATTTTCTAAAACTCTTTCTTTGCACTAAGATGCATGGTTGCTACATCAGTCCCGTGCAGTATCGCTTCGCGACAAGGAAGTGTAGGAATAAAATCTTTTCATTCTGACACGTTTACAGCGTCATGGAAGGCGGCCGCGCACAAACCGCGGCTGCATATACATGGCGGGTGGAGATGGGGAAACTCAAATAATTGCTTCTCCCTCGTGGGTACAGGGTTTGATACTCAGCTATGTCACAATGGATTTTATTGCAATTTTATCAAATTATATGTGCCTATATTACACTAATATCATTGAAAAAATGTGCTCATTTGAAAAATTAAACTAAAACATTGATTTGCTAGAGGTTACTCTAATTACAGAAACGGAAAGAATAAGAATATAAATTTATGTTTTAAAAAATAAATCGTCCAGATGACGATCGTTGCGATCCCGGCATTATTCTAATATCACGATGAAATTTTGGAAGTAATGTAAATAAAAACAAATGATTCTAGGGGTTAACATGCTTACCCAAATCGCTACTTAGTGGTCTCTTGTGATTCATCTTGGGTTATCATTTCAGCACCGCCAGTTTTGTTTATCGTAGAAACCATTCATATGGAGATTTGGATATTTGGATGTTTGAAAAGATGATGTTGTTAAACCCTACTAAGAATCACCGAAATTTGTAATAATTCCGTATTCTGAAAAACCAATTGTGAGTATTAATATGAATATAGTAGTATAATGCAAACAGAAAAAGTAAATCTTTCAATTCAATAATATTCACTGCGACACGCGAAAGAAAAGTTATATTGTAATCAGCCGTTAACATAGGTGATGTTATAGTTATCAGATCGCCCTTTGAATTTAATAAATGTTTATATTTTTATTGATATGAATTGAAATTTAATGTGCCCCAATTCACAAAAACAAACAACCGTTAAAGTCTTAAGCATTATAAAATCATTTGTATATAGATATTTTGAATATTATATCACAATGACATGTTAATAGGGTATGTATTTTAGTCAAGCCGGCTATATTTTTTATTCGAATATTGAAGTGTGCGTACGTCTTGTTCGAGAAGTTGAAGCACGCGATCGCTAGGACTATACATATAACTTGAGACGATTTTATTTAAAAATTTGTTTTTTTACATTTTGAGTTTAGTCATCGAAGGATTGTAATCATTGACAAAATACGGTAAAACCGCATAATTTTTTCACAAATATTTTTCACTATTTACACTCACATGACATTTATTATTTTATATCGTGAATCCCGAATACTTCGCATCGAATTGAATGTAGCTCCAGCCACTCCCATTTGGATAGCGATCTCTTCTGCAAAATGCCATCTCCCGTGATGTGCACCCCCAGGTATTTGAAACTGTCGACGCTCTCGATGTTTTGCCCGACGGGCGACATATTTATACGGTTTTAATATTCAATAACCAAAATCTTTAATTGTTGTCTCATTTGTCAATATCTGTAATTACCAATGCGATCTCCATATATGAGTTCACTACCAAGTTCTTACTTTTTTCAAGTGTTCTCTATAATATGAACTCTAAATAGTCTTCTAGATACTTACATAATTCTAGCTGTTTTTCATTCTTTAAAATACCACGTTGTTTTTTATCTTGACTTTCTATGATAATTTAATAATCCGTCTGCGTACAACACTCAAAAGACCGGCCTAATTTTCATATCTCGTTCGTAGCTCTTGCTTTTACACCATACATGATGACTGTGAAAATGTGATATCGTAATATATTATATCAAACGGAGCTCTACGTTTAAATGATTATTGCATAAAAACTTTTCTTTTATAAATTGCTATATATTATGCCATTTTATTTCTTAGCTATGATCCTAATCATCATTCAAAATTCATTCAAAATCAAAATTACAGTATACAAATTTACCATGTCAATTCGTATATTAAATTACACAGTCGAGTGGTATTTTAATAGTTTTTAAAACAGTTTAAAGCTATCATTTAAAAAATATTACAAATTTAATAAACAATAAAAATACAGTGTGTGTATAATAACGCAATAAATAAGAAAAGGTTTCATAACACACTACTTCTTTTAGAGAAAACAAACTCTTTCCGTCTTAGCCCAAAAAAAAGTAGGGAAAAATCTTTGTAGGATGCAACACTTTTTTGTTGCGGGACCCTTTTTTGTTGCCTTGAATGACAAATTAATGTGGAGCCTTTATGGAAATCGCGAAGTGTATTTCAGACACAAATCTATTTTGCATCAATATCTTATTGAAAACATATCGTCAAACTGTGAGGATTTATCGATTTGTATAATATACTTATTGACTTTTGTAACATTATATAATATATATTATTATAATATATTCTAATGTATGCAATTCTTTACAACATGATTAGATTTGTAATATACCTACCTAATAAAAAAATAATTACAAAAGGTATACATACAAATACAAGTGCGTATGACAACCTTATATATTATATAAATATTGTCATTATTACGATTCATAAGATCTAGGTATAGTAAATTTTAAAAACAATATATTGAAAAAAAACTACTTGTACACTTTCTTATAGTTGTTGGTTGTTGTATCAGATTAAAATATATTTTTTCTTTGGCAAACCTACTTATACGAGTAATATAATCAACTTAGAGAGGCTTTCATTTAGTAGTGTATTGACAGATGATGATAATGATGGTGATATTATTACTTTATAAATAAGTAAGTAAATGAACCGCATACTATCTCGCGCAATTAAAGCACTCTTTACAATACACTTGTAAAGCCAGTGCTCACCTACACATCGGAAACCTGGACATTAACTCTGCGAAATGAACGAGCTCTGAACATTTTTGAAAGAAAAATTCTCCGCCGTATATATGGACCGATCGAGGACGCCACCAAATGGAGGAGAAGATATAATGCTGAGCTCTACGGGCTGTACGAAGATTGCAGCGCAGTTCAATCAATTAAGATTGGGAGACTGCGATGGCTAGGTCATGTGTACCATATGAATGACAATGAACCGTTGTGAAAGAGAGTGATGTTCAGCAATCCAATAGGGCGTAGAAGAATAGGCAGGCCAAAGATTCGCTGGTTGGACGGAGCTGCCAGTGACTGCCGTATTCTGGGGGTACCGAATTGGAAAGCGGCCACACTGGATAAGGACAGGTGGAGGGAGTTGTTGGAGGAGGCCAAGACCCACACCGGGTTGTCGCGCCCCTGATGATGATGATGAGGTATATGAAAGTACGATACACAATTATTATTTTTTTTAAATTTACAATAACGGAAATATGCTAGATTAAGTCTATTTAAGATATATTATAAATTTTTAAATATTTTTCAACTGAGGTTAATATCATCTTTCATAATATGCTTTTAATCCTAGATAATAAAAAACTACTGGGGGGATCATATACCAACAGAGAACCTAGCGGAAAAATACGAAGCTTGCAATTTGAGAATTCTTTTTCATAATTTACAATTTCAACTGTATTAATTAATAAATATGTATCATTCTGAAAACATTAAAAAGGTTTTTTTTAAATCAAAGATAAACTTACAATAATTGTAATATATAATGTAATATAATGTAAAATAAAAAGGATTTCAAGTTATATACATTTATATATTTTATAAAAATCGATGTTTTTAAAATAGATATTAAAAATATTAAAACTATGTATTAGTCAAAAATCTAAACCGTCAAAATTTGAAAACTTAATAAACTAAATTATAATAATAAATATAACCATAAAAATAATATAATAATAACGTAACCTATGTACCAAATATGTGACAAATTCACATTTTTTTACAATTGTAAGTTTACCTTTGACTTAAAAAAAATAATCTTTTTAATGTTTTCACATATAAAATTATTAATTAATACAGTTGAAATTGTAAATTATCAGAAAAAAATGTCAAATTTCAAGGTTTGTATTTTTCCGCTAGGTTCTCTGTTGGCATATAATATGATCCCCCTTAAGTACTTATACTTAAAATTATAGAAATATTAATGATGAACAATATTAATGTAATGATACGAGGGTGGGTCAATAATTCCTTAGAAAAAAGCATTAAAACAGGTTTTATTTTTGTATTTTTTTTTTATTTCTCAACATAATTTCCTTGGAGCTCAATACACTTGGTTAGACGTTTCTCAATTTTTTTTAAACCGTCAGAAAAATAAGTTTTCGGAAAGTCCTCAAAATAAGCATTTGTCCGATCGATGACTTCTTCATTTGAAAAAAAACGTTGTCCACTTAGCCATTTTTTTAAGTTTGGGAAAAGGAAAAAGTCACTGGGGGCTAAATCTGGCGAATACGGTGGGTGGTCGACCAATTCGATTTTCAATTCTTCAATTTTAGCCATTGATCGTAAACATGTGTGAACACGGGCATTGTCCTGATGAAAGAGTATTTTTTTCCTGTTTAAATGAGGCCGTTTTTCTTCAATTTTTTGTTTTTTAGCTGGTCCAATAAAGATGCATAATAATTCCCTGTTATTGTTTTTCCTTTTTCCAAATAGTCAACGAAAATAATTTCACGTGCATCCCAAAATACAGTAGCCATAACCTTACCAGCTGATTTTACGGTTTTTGCCTTCTTTGGACATGGTTTGCCTTCGCAATCCACTGCTTTGACTGTTCTTTCGTCTCGGGAGTATAGTGGTGTATCCATGTTTCATCTACAGTCACAAAGCGACGAAAAAATTCATCCGGATTGCGTTGCATGAGCGACAACAGGGCTTTAGAGGCCACCACCCTACTGCGTTTATTGTCGACTGTGAGCAAACGCGGCACCCATCTTGCAGAAATATTTTTCATGCCCAATTTGTCATGTAAAATAGAAATGACGCTACCTTTTGAGATCCCTGTAACCTCAATTATCTCACTCAACTTTAATCTTCGGTCACTTAACACCATATCGTGGATTTTATTGATCATTTCTGGTGTAGTCACCTCTACAGGACGTCCTGAGCGTGGTTCATCCTTTGTTGATGTACGACCACGTTGAAATTCATTTAACCAGTTATAAATAGTTGCAAGTGAAGGAGCAGATATGCCGTGAACTAAATCCAACTCATTTTTTATTTCCTTTGCTGTTAACCCTTTTATATTAAAATGTTTAATAACAGCTCTAAACTCAATTTTCTCCATTTTCCATTTTTCCATTTTCCACAAGCAAATTTTTTTTTTAAATGTACGAGAAACACACAACAACCCGACCAATCTGATTGAAACTTCGCAGCATACTAAATCGGTAGTGCCGCTGCATGAAAACAAACCGCTTGCAGTACTAGTCGCGCCACCTGTCGGCTTTTCTAAGGACTTATTGACCCACCCTCGTATATATATATATACAAATATATTATTTCGAACACTACAGCAGGCTGTGAGGTCCAATGACAGTACTGTAATTAGTACTAGAAGAGAAACAATCACAAACACTCTTTGGGGAAAGGGTTTTGAGGAAATCATATAAATATATTGTACCCTCACCGAGGTTGAACCCGAAGCCCCCGGATGAAAGGCCAACGCCTTACATACTAGATTGACCTGAGGGCCGCCTTTTATGAATATTTAGTTGGAGACGTGGAAGAAACTCTCAAATCGACGTGCCTTACATGGTTTTTATGTCGAAATCGCTGAAGGAAATTACAGTTTGACGTAAGTGGTATTTTTCTATGTAAAGCCAATGATCTGTTCCTTAATCTCTTCACAGTTAATAGATATGAGGTTTTTTTTGCTTCACTTTCACAATATATTTAAGCTCCATCTCTATATAAGAGGGTGTGATTCAACATCTGTGTCTAAAATAAATTCTGATTATACAATACACGTATTTTTCTATTGATTAAAAATTTAATTTATTAATATTGGCTGATGGAAATTGCCGATTTTCCAAGACGTCATTTCAGTTTTAAAATATTTTACTAGTGGAGAAATTTACGATTGGTAGTTAGTGATCTAACAAGAGTAGCGTGGTCAAAATTATTTAAGAATAAATTACTATATACCTAAGTATTAAAATAAATAAATACATGACTTTGTAACCAATAGTTTCGAATGATCTATATACGATATCAAGTAATAAACGTTACAACTAGTTTGGAATTGCTATCGCCTTAGCACGATTGTATTTATCAATATCAATATTAATAATTTTTAAACAAATTATATAATTAGTATTATAAGATAATATTTATTATTTCAACTTTTCACACAATAAATTACTATAGCGATAATCTTCCACAATAGTTATGTCGATATCATTTCGGATAATCTAAATTAATTCAGAACGTAGCATAAGACAGTGTGATATTTTTTGTGACTAACATTTAAATTAGATTCCAAATCAAAAAAATGTAGAAGCACGTTTAGCCATCAATGATTGATGATTTTAACCTAAGATTTTTTTATTCAAGTAAATAAAATGTAACAAATTACTAGATGCGAAGACCTCTTATATTTCTGATTATTGTAAATGGTTGTGAGACTTATCGGTGTATCTATATAATGTGCTGCTGGGTACGTCACATAGATGACCAATTGAAACCGCTACCAATGAGCTTAAAAATTGTGACATTCTCTCCTGAGTTGACTCTAGTGATGTCTTAGAAAGATTTGTGGTATATAAGCGATTTGAATATCGCAGAGAATAATGAAAACCTTTTTCTCAATAAGAAACCAAAAGATTTACACGAGTTTTTTTACTGAGATGGATTACATATACCGCTGGATATTGAGAGTAGTAAAGTCAAGTTTTGGAGCCGTTTTAGTCTTGACTTCGATCATCAATCACAAGATCTCGTGCGAAGAAATAAAAAAAAAAAATATTTATTGTTGTGGAAAATGATATCTATTATTATCTCTGTCAAAACTTTTACTTAGCATCAAAATCCCGATTACTCTGTATGCTTACTTTAAAGTCTGTAGAAATTAATTAACTATTCATCAGACGCCTTCGAGTTAATAATATTAGTATTATTATTATGTAGGTATAACTTGCTAAATATTACTGGCTAGTATAGATAACGGTAGGATTATGAGTTTGAATTAAATTTAGCCATGAATGAAAATCGTATGGCTTCATCTTGTTTACTCTTCCCCTGTATCGCTGCAAAAGTCTCAGTGTACAAACTGTTTCACGTAAATATTCCTGTTACAAACACAATATTTACAATCATTAATAAATCAATCAGGATATAGGAAAATTATTTATGCTCAATCGAAAGATAAGAGGTTATCGTAGATTTTTTAAAAAGACATTAGTGTTTTTATATCAGAGTTCTATCATGTTTATAAAACTTTGAAGCAACATCTGGAATCATTATATGAAAAAAAGTCTACGTGTACCTACGTCAAATAATAAAAAAGCAAGTGTTTCTGCGAAACTTGATGTGACCTTGAGTTCTTTGACATGGAAGAAGTTTCAGATTTTTATCAATATTTTTTTTACAAAGAAAATACATTTTGAAAATGTATAATCAATGGATCATTTAATTAGATATGTGTATTTTTTTATTATAAACACGAAACTGTAGAAAATATGTTTTTCTTTAATTTTATTTTTTTGAAATAATTTGGTCTAATAAAAATAGCTAGGCTGGTATGGTAAGGAAAGTTTGCAAGCGTCAGACGTTTAAAAATGGTTTCATTAAAATACATATAACTATAAACTAATTTATTTAATACATTTAAATAATAGTAATTGTATTACAAAGTAAACTGGCAGTATGTGTAACAACAAATATAGTTATGATGTATTATGATTGTGGTTATTCTTGTACGTAGCTATAGAATATTCGGGAAATATTTATTAATTAACCCTTAATTGCATGGTGTTGCCTTTAAGCAATAAACTGTATTATTTTATATATATTTTTTTGAGTGAATGAAATTTTATTTTATATCTTGCAATTCTCTGCAGTGGAGAGAGTGTGCTGACAAATAAGTTGTAATTTTTTTTCAAAGGTACCTACCACTGTAATATGTACCCACTCTAAAGGGTTGCCATCATGCATTTAAGGGTAAATTTATCACTAGGTACCCCAATTTTATTGGTAAAAATATAACGCAACAGGTAAAAAATTGAGAAGTGAAGACAGTTTATTTATGTTACAATAGTTGATAGCCATTATATGATATTTTTTAAATTATCGATTTGATAACTTGGAAAAAAAATTATAAATGAAATAAGAAAGTAGTGGAGTCAGCCACATACTACAAGAATTTAACTTAGCTATAGAATTATTAGTTCTACAGTTTTTTGGTTAAACATATTAAATAAAATAAGACGATTTGAGAGACTTTATTAACAGAATGTTGAAAACAGTATGTAACAATAAAAATCGCATTTTAACTTCGAAGTTGATTCTCTCAAAATGGTTACCGGTGCACTTGTATTTGTTTAATCCTTAGCGCATAATTATTATTATAATTTATTATGTATTAAAAATATTTAAAGAAAAAATCTCACTAAAGATATTGTCTGGAGATCAAACTGGGGTCGAACGTAATTAGACGTCTGAAAAAAATATAAATAATAATATAGTGTCCTTTCACAATTTTTGAAGCATAAAGTGTTTAACCATAAGTTCTTATACTAACGTTTGAATACGAAACATTGAAATTATAATCAGGTTAATAAAATATGAGTAGCATAACGCGATATGGAGAGGTGCGTCTTGAGCATAAAGCGCAGGAATCCAAAAATAAAATAAAAAAGTAAGTTCGCAAACATGGATACTATAGGTGTTTTGCAGTAGAGATGAGCATGGCCCCAGCTAGGGGTAGGGCTGATAGGGCTCTAGCCAAGGAGCTTGGGCTCAGGGGGTGCCCAGCCCAGTGCCCCCGTGCCCAGTGGGTCGACCAGATATATGAGATAAACACACAGCTTATATTTGGTCTAATAGTAAAAAAAGTCGCCTGCGTCGCTATTTTGCTTCGGGGTAATACAATATATGGTTGTGCGATGCAATTTTTGGTTAATGTATGTTAATACTCGCCAACTCTATAAGTCGATGTGTTAAAATGAATGATGAATGTACAATGAATTATATTTGACCTCGAACACTATTTGGAAAATGCCACTGTAGAGCGTCAGACTGTCTTTAACCTTAGCGATAGGTCCAGGGGGGGCCGGCAAACATCCCTCCCTGGGGGCCCGCTTCAAAATGTGGGGGGCATTTAGATGAGTATACCAGATAATCGACAATATCCGATCCTAATAAGATCATATGGGCCTCCACAGAGCGGATGTTTTTGTATTAACCGATTTTTGTTTTTACGAGAAATGGATGTTAGCCACTTGGTCAACTTATTAGGTCCATACTCTGACTCTACACAAATTGAAAAACAATATGTGTACTTGCCAGACCCAGGATTCGAACCTGGGACCCACGATGTTATAGGTCGACGCTTAAGCCGCGCGGCCATCGTAGGATAAACATCATCCAGATGTAGGTACACATGATTTTTAAAAAGACCTATTGGGTGACTGAAATCCCGCTGGATCGATGAGATGCTCAATTTTAGTGGAAATAAAAGCAGTATTCATCTAGCAGAAGATCGAAATCGACTGAAATGATTAATATGTATGTTTTGCGTAGGTTCATTTTTGTGTCCTTTTTTTAGTCAAGCAAACACTGACTAATGGTCAGGCGTTATCTTTGTAGCCTGGTAATGTTTTTAGAATCATTTATCTCTATAGTGCACCACAATCTTCAGCAGGGGGGATGCAGTAGTAAACCACGTGTTTCAATGTGAATGTACATGATCAATCTATGTATACTCTACTCGTCGTGTGTGTGTCGGTTAAAGGGCGTCTTTGTACAGCAGAAGCAGTGTACTGGTGTGAATGTGTGTATGTGTGTGTCGGGATGCGGAAAATTTGATTCAGGAAGAGTCGGCATCAAAACACAAATAAAATTTACTTTTCTTTGATTAAAAAAGGACAGAATCGTTAAAAATATAATAAATCGTGAAAATATTTAAAATATGTTCTTCATTAATTTATTGTACAGATTAACTACATCTATAACGTAAAACCTTCTGAATTTAGTGAACTTATTTTGTTTGCTGGTTTCCTTAAAAAAATATACTCTGAGCAACATAAGAACTTATGTATACACCCAAAATAGTGACTGTTAACTGTTTTTATTAATAATTACTTTTAGTGGCCGTCCATTATTCGACCATAACATAATTTAGTTTGGGTGCTAGGTATATTATTATTAAAAAGATGCTATACATTTGTTGATGTCTTCTTATTGTGCCATAGCGGAAATCGGCCACCATCAAGGCGATCTTATCTTTGTCGTCTGCTACCCGGAATAGTTCGGTGGAGCTGCACTCGTACCAATCACGGAGCTTCTTAAGCCACGAAATGCGGCGCCGTCCTCTGTTACGCTTCCCATTGATCTTTCCTTGTATGACAAGTTACGGAATGCCGTATTTTTGTCCTCTCATAATGTGGCCGAGGTATTGTAGTTTCCTGGTCTTGATACTATGTAGAACTGCTCGGTCCTTCCCCATTCGATTGAGAACTACAACATTTGTCACCCGGTCAGTCCAAGGAATTTTGAGGATGCGTCTATACAGCCACATCTCGAAAATCTCACAAATCAACGAGAATTTCTAATTGATCTTTTTCTAATAATTTTATCATTTCGTTGTAAATATTATCAGGGCCGACAGCTTTACCATATTTAGAATTTCGTATTGCGTTTATTATTTCTGCCCTATTTATGCATGGGGCTTGTTCATATTCATTAAAAGTATAGCCAATAGGTCCCCTATCATCATCAAACAGATTTTCAATATATGTCTTCCAACGAGTCAGCTTCTTTTCTATATCTAATAATATAATACGCCCATCTTCGTCTTTCAAGAGGTTCCTTTCGTAATTCCCAATGTTTCCTTTATCTTCTTGTGCATATTAAAGGAATCGTATTTTCGTTGGAGATTTTCAATTTCTTTGCATTGGTCGGACATCCATTCTTCTTTAGCTGTACGAATTTTACTTTTTATGGTATTATGAATTCTCCTATATTGAGTTTCATTTTTATTTTTCCATTTTCTTCTTTCGTCCATTAAAGACAGAATCTCATCTGTCATCCATTTTTGCTTCTTAGCTGTTCTTTTATATTCTAATTGATTATTAGATATGAGAACACATCATTTTGTTGAAAATTCATTAAATTTCGGAAATACCAATAAAAATAAAGTTAAATTCTAATCGATTTAAGTTTTATACCTGTTCTTTTAAACTGTTTTATTGCAACAAGGGTTTTGCCTTTTGAGACCTTCAGCACTATGCATACTTCAAACTAGTAAACGTAAACTTAGTAAGTGTGAAAATGGACAAATTCTTAATTCAAATTTAATATACATTAAGTAGGTACCTTCAGTTGATAGTATTAGTTTTTTATAGTTCTTAAGATATTTTGGCGGTGTATGGATGGAAATGATAACACAAAAAGTCACCAACTTGGCTCAAAAATCCATTAAAATAATATAATATGGTATAATAATAATGGCATAATATTATTTTATTATATGAATTATTATTTTTTTTATGGTACTATGTCTGTTATGGTAGGTAGGTATAATGCTTAAAAGCCTTTATATTTATCTGGATCTGCTATCGTGGACCCCGCTGATGGTGCTACAGCTGCCAGAGAGTCTCGTTTGGTGAAGATAACTCTGGACCACAGTTGTTGGATGTGATGAGAGAGACAGAGAGCTCTGCGCGGGATAGAGGACTGAGAGCTTTTGAACGTTTGGATTTCGCTAGTCTTTCAATGTTTGGTGTTAGATTTGTTACTGAAAGCAGCAGAGAATTCTTCAAATTTGAATCAGTTATTCGCGAAGTTGTTTTGGTTTTAATCAATCTCATGGGCAAAAATGCTTCTTCATATCTGTATATCGATCCAAAGCGACACATATAACGTTTGAAATTTTTATTAGCTCTGAGAAATATTCACAGGGTAACGAACGCCAGAAATTAAATATATCAGAAGCATTTTGATCTGGAAAAAACTCATCAAACATCATTTTCAATAATGAATTTGTTTTTAAATCAATCAGTTCCATTTGTATGTTACTAGGCATCTGCATTACATTTTGTTCACTAAGTGAAAATGTGTTTATTAATGCGAGGATGCAGTTTTCTTTTTTTAACAAAAACATGAAAACTACTTTTAATTAATGATCCTTGCAATATCTTGATTTTTTCAATATATCTGGTCGAATTGCTATTATCCGCAGCACATTCGTTCTGCTCTTTCAAGTGTGGAAATTGGCTCAAATCCCCATTTTCTAACTGAGAGATGAACAATTTTAATTAATTTATTTCAGTTATGGCGCCTACTTCGAAAGAATAAGTAGGCGCAAAGATGCAATGCGCCACGGTTTGGCCACTACTACTTTATAGCATCATGGAAAACGGCCATACACAAATCATGGAGATGTTAGCTGGAGATGGGGTAACTCAAATCATTGGACCCTAATTAAATAAAAAGATAAATTAATAAAATAACGTAATATATATATATATATAGATTAATTTACAGTATTTTTAACAATGTTTTTTAACAATTATTGTTATTATGTAGTTGTACTTATAGACCGTATATCATAATATTAATATTATTTTAGAAAATAACAAATGTTTAACATGTCTTTGTTAATTTTAATTATTCTAATAATTATTTCATAGAAAATCTTTTTAATATCTAACATTATACCTACTTATTAGAGTTCTATTACGTAAACGCCAACACAAAATATGGACCCTCCAAGCCACTCGGTCTTAATCGAGCGTATAACGTGTATGACGTAATTTAATAAAATGTGCCATGGAAGAGAAAGGCAAGGAGACTTAAATAAATGAATTTAATGATATATACGATACAAAAAACAAAGGTAAAACAATACGGGCAAACAAAACTATGTGAAGAGATCTTTCCGTCCGCAATAAGACGCCGCAAAGTTTTTAAATTCAATATAATTGGCGTTTGTGACGACCAGGTCGGACGGCCCGATGGGCCCAATAGCTAGTTGAGCCGACTTAAGTATCTCTTCTCTCTCAGAGCACTTTCTCGGATATTCCCAGAGGATGTAGTTTGAATCCTGTTGTTCTTCGCCACATGGACATGTTCACCGGGTAACAAGTCCAAACTCATAGAGCGTGGCAGCGAATCCACCATGGCCTGTTAAATACTGACGAGTGTAGTGTGCGTATGCGCCAGTTCAATTAATAAACTAGGCATCCTAAGTGCCACCGCCTATGACAATGGGCGGTCGATGCAACGCGACGCAATGGGCCATAAACTGCCGGTCGGTGTGTTAATCACTGGACGTTGTCGACACACAGTCATCCCCTCACCAAACTTCATCTCTCTCCATACTCAGACAGTACACAATCTACATGAACTGCGTCTGGACATGCTCACCTACCGGCTATCATTTCAAGTTGTACCGATTGTCCGTCGTCATTGCTTTGGCTTTAAAATAATATATTATGGCGGTGGCTTTTTTAAGAAAAATGCTGACCACAGATAAAATGTAACGTTTTATAGATTCCAGGTTTTTTAAATTATTCAAGAATCCCATTCACTTCAAACTTATAGAGGTGTCATAACAATCCGTATTATAAGGTTATATTTTGTAGTGAAATATTTTTTTTAATTTGACGAATATTCCTTAATATCGTTATAGGATTTCTTAAAAAAATAAGTTTGTGACACACAACTTGCGGCCAATTGTCTGTATACGATCATAACATAAATTATGTCGGTATATAGTTTAGATATACAACAATTTATAGGAAATAAGGAAGTGCTTTTTAATATTTGAATCAATATCCGATCATAGCTTTAATACGAATAATATTTCCTTTAATGTATTACTTCCGTCCTGAATATTATGACGAAGCAATAACATTAACGTAATGTAAATTTCTTCTATCAAATGATCATCTATAATCTATACTTTGGTCAATACTATACCCAAACACAGAAATACCTCCAAAACAAACCGCCCCATATCACACCCGGTCTTAACCAGGTTTATCACGAAGTGTTCTTTGACACTTGGGTTTACATGACATTAAGTTAGGAATACCCATATGAGAGAGAAGAGCACGGAGAAAACTACAACAATGAATAATAAAATAAAATGCTAATATAAAATTGCCAAATGATTTAAGTGAAGTTATCTTCATATTTTAAGTATGAGGCTGCATTTAAAAAAAAAAGTTGATCGAACGGCTCGATGATTCCATCGAGCAGCATAAACAGAAGCTGAAACAGCTGGTTGGACTGACTTCAATAGACTATTTCGATATACATTTAACGGCATTTATAGATAATGTAGTTTGCATCTGTTAATTGGGTTAAATGAATATGTTAATTGGGTAACAAGTATAAACTTTTAGAGCCTGCCAACGAAGCCACCGTATCTAGTCAAAATTGAATTGTGTTTTGATCAGAACTCAATGCCAGGCCATCGGCACCATATCCAACGTCATTAGATATTATATTGTTTGCTTCCCCATGAATAGTTTTTCACCATAAAGGATGGTAAGGTGAAAGTCACCAACGTGAGCTTTCGTCCATTGAATGCACGGCATACATGTATATGTAAATTCCGGTCAAGACAGTGAGCGCTTTCGTTTATATTATTAAGCCTTCATGATAGACAACACTGATATTTTTTTATAAAGGATCAATGGATTTTAATTTCGATAATTATAATATTAATACTTTCGACAGAAGGTACTTGATGGAATATGAATTTAAATTCTAATGGATTCAAGCTCTGTACTATTCCATTTAACTCGTTACTCGCGACCCGGGTTTCGCCTTTCGGCATCTTCAGGCGTCGTGTACACTCACCAAAGGCAAACACACACTGACAACGAACACTCTTAACTCTATCTTATATAGTAAATCAATACAATAGAGTAGGTAAAAACTCCATTACCTACCTATCTAGTCAGAGGTTACAAAAAAAAGAAAAAATACAACAAACAAATTATGAATAGTTGAATTGTCAGTAAAAACCTAATTAGTAAAAACCCTATCTTATTAATAACAATACACTGGATAGCATATTATTATAATAAATCGTCAAATCTAATAATAGGTCATTATTCTTTATCTCGCGAGAAACGACTTAAATGGAATAGTACAGAGCTTGAATCCATTAGAATTTAGATAATGATTGTTTACTAGTGATGCTTTTCCTCTGTGATCGCTTCTAGAACCCCTACCATAATATTATATTCGTAACAGATGCAAAATCGACCACGATAATAAAATGTTTATTTTCTATTATCTCGAAAAGTAGATTGATGGCTTGCATTATTTTTTACATTTATATCTGGCAACCGTTCATGGGGTATCTATTAGTGAAGATTTCAGATAGCGTTATTAACTAAAACGTTATTTTTAAAAAACATTGTATGGATACTCTATGTCTGGAGCACTGAACCACTGCGAAATGTAATAATTGCAGTATTTTGTAATAGCATTAACATCTGTGAAACTAATTTCAAGAATCTGAGAATACTGAAAATAGGAAAAAATTAAACGCCACCAACTGCAATATACTTCACCGTTCATTTCAAATGAATATAACCGTATTCATAATTGTACCGCATACCTACTACTAACATCATTTTGGGACATTGTCAACAACAAACTGAAACACGCATAACATTTTTATGCTGTAGGATACGTACCGTAATGCCGTATCCATATTCTCGCAGAATTAATGTTTTTCCGAGTAACTCCGTGACACTTTCGATGCTACTCTTTGGTGCACGAGGACGGCTGAACGCGCCTACTACACTCTTGTGCTTGGTCGTCCTCATGTAGTCTCGGTGAGAGTATGATAGAACATAATACGAGGCAAAATTTAAAAAAAGAATGTACTTGATGAGTATCCATGTCAATAGTGAAGACAAATCCTGAGCCACTAAAACCAATTATTTGTATGGACTAATACAAAACTCTATTATTTTGGCAACCGTTTGCAGTTATTAGGAACCTTTTCACTGCCAGCCAATTTTTACTAGGTGGACCCTTGTAGGACAGCTATTTTTGGAATAAATTAAATCCCCTAAAAATATAAAATACGAGCAGAATGATAAATATTTGTGAAAACTTTCCAAATAAATATGTTTCTCGAGTTTATCGTGAATATTTTCATATTAAAACGATAAAAATTGTATGTTTTTTCAGAAGTAATGACGTTTACAAAAATCACGAGTTAACTAAGTTGGCATGATGCGACATACATACCTTGACGAATTAACTCGGCTCTGGCAGTGATCAGGTTGAAGAAAAAAATAAAAATATATAGATTATTCCATTAAAAAGTTTTTATGTACAATGCCGCTCAATAAAAGTATATAATAATTTTAAAAAAAAGTTAATTTTTTCAAATCATAATCCACTACTGGTTCAAAAAACAATGCTACTATTCCATTAGTTCTGATTTTCTTCATCGCGAGATAACTATCCAATTAAACATCGTTTACCTAAAATGCTTTAAGAAAATATTTACACAAGACGAATCGCTGCGAAAGCGCTGCCATCGGCGTGTTATTTTCTGCGCATGTATTGGACGCAAGGGTGTGTGCGTGCAAGCTCGTTGGTAGTAGGGGTGGCGCGCCAAAGTTTGGGGTTGTTACGCAATATTTTCGCGGGCTACGGAGCTCTACGATGCTCTACGCCAGTGCGATGGCACGTTGCGCTTTTGGCCAGTCCTCGCCGCTCTACGCCAGACACCGGCCACTCAGTGCTCTCGCGATCTACGTGCTACGAGCTACGGCTATTAGTCTGACAAAGCAGTGACTTTGCTGACAGTGCATTTGACAATTAACTTATAAACACTGACGAAATTACGAAATACAACGCAATAATTAAAACGGACGATAATCGTAAACATTTTTTTAAATATATATTTTGATAACTCCCTATAGAAATTGTACCATTCATAAAATATATATATATACGTTATTAATAATGTAATAGTATTACTCCAAAAATTATTTAAACAAAGTAAATTTTGTTATTATGAAACATCTTATTCGTTATCATATTCGAAACTCTCTTTACATAATACATTGTATCGTATTTATGACGGTTCAATGGGGTGATATCAATATAATATATAAACATATAACAGTGTTAGTAATATCGTATACGTAATATAAACATCTAAATGTTTTTTTAACATTTCCATAAATATTTATTTCTGTCAGTGAATGAGAATATGCGAGTGAGGCTGTGTGGAGTTACAGCTATGCACACTTACTTATATGTCTATATATGTGTGAACATGAATTCATCATAGCTGTCACGTGACATGTGGGATTTAATCTGAAATGAATTGAAGTGATGTGGCATTTAATTAAAGTTATCAATTTATTTTACGACTTGTTGACAGTTGGAATTGACAGCGTAATAATTTTATTGAAATGAAAACATTTTTGTGACATACAAAATAAACAAATTTAATAAATAACTGACTGTTTGTCGTATTATATTATTAATAATGGTGAAAACGTAGTTTACGTTATATAATAAAATACAAAAATAGTTTAAAGCTTGATTTTTTCATTCATATAATATATTCTGTAGATTAAATTAACTATTAATCAGCAAATTTAAATATTTTAATATAGTGATTTCAAAAATAATTAACGTATTCTTAAAAAAAATCATAATTTATATTTTATAGAATTATTGTAGAAAGATATTTATTACTTCATAAAATAATTACAAACATTGCAGGTACAAATATTTAAAAAAAAATCATTTTGGATCCAATGCACTACAGCGTACATGCTACTTACAATTTTTCTACAAGGATTGGTTATTAATATTTTTATCTACCCGTTGCGTCCATATCTTGAATGCAAATATACGTAATGATTGAAAAACACCGTGCCAATTTGACCCAGCCACATTATTTGAATCCGTGATTCACGGAACAAAGAAGAGTATTATTAAGCTTATTCTCTATCGTGTGAATAATATTTTTTTTTATTAATCTTAAAACTTATTTAACTTGTAAATTTACAAGATAGATTTTTTAATGAAAAATACTATCAAAGTTTACTGTAAATTTTTTATAGCTTTAATATCGCTTTATATGGGCAAGGCATAAAATTTTATTGATAACAAATTTCCAAAGGAAATAAACCGTTTCCACGATTTGTGTTAATCTAAAATAGCCCGTGTGCGTGTATTAGGAATATAAAAGCGCTAGTTTCAAGAATGTTTCCAGAAATTTTGTTGACCTCAAAATAGGATTTTATCGACCACGCTACCGCATTTTCTTCCACCCTTATTTTGTAACAAAGACGAACCCAAACTCAGTTCAATATAAACCGATGCATAAAAGTCGTTTCTTAAATACAATAATTGTGAGTATCGATAAAGTGTCAGGTAAGAATAAAAAAATAACATCTGGTTTTAGTCATGCGTACGACGTCTACGATATTTAAATTTGGGTAAACCTCAATGACATAATCGCTATGTGCGTTACATGTGTTATGACGTTCAGTAAAAACATTCAACCCAAAATAATCAAATAATATTTTTACATGAAAAATACTTTATTGAACAATACACAATTTTGCAATAAAATGCTTATAATGAATTTAAAAATGATATTTATTTTTGTTTCTTGTTGAAAAAACATTTTGGTTGTGTAAAAAGAATTTTGAATTTCTAGGCTGGCTTTAAAATACTGAACATTCAATAAAAGTGTAATTTTGTTTATTAAAATAAAAACAACAATATTTATTTGAAGAAGGCAAGACATTATTATTGTGAATTAATTGATTCTGTTGATATTTGAGTACAAAACAGTAATGAATCTGAAACAATAATATTGTGAAGTGAATTATTAATGCTTGATGAATTATTTGAATCGAGTTGTATAAATTACGTGTTAATGTTATTCATATTGATGGAAAATAAGACAAAAATGATCAAGCATAATCAAATATGCTATATAACGATGATTAATAATAACTTACATGAAACCATAATGTCCAAGAGTTGACTGGTGGTAATAAAATAATAAAAATAATGTTTAAAGTGATGTAAAAAGTGTTGAATAAATATAGAAAATATCAAAAATTGGTCAACAACGTTAGCCTCGGAAACTTTTCTTAGATGTCCTTGGGGATATCAAAATGCTGGAACTTTTAACCAAAATTGACTAATAATTCTACGCATACCAAATAGGTATTTTATTTTTGGCTATATAAGTGAACAATTACATTGCACGAATGAAATAAATATTGTGCTGAAGAAAATATCATGAAAAAGTTTTTTTAAACTTTTAAATATCAACAAGGTGAATTTTGTTATGACTTGACAATTTAAATTATATACTCAGTATAATGAAATTTTAAAGAGAAAATCTACAGAAAATTATTTGTAAATGTAAATATTATAAAACTTCTCTGAACAAACTTTGAGATTATTTTAGAAGATCAGGCAAGGCATGAATATTTGCGCTAGGTCTGAGTACACTCGGGCAAGCTGAGGCGGTCTCGTAAGCTCGCTAGGGGCGAGGCCGGAAGCCAGGCCCCCGGCGGGCGAGGTCCTAGACGAGGGCAGGCCTGGAGCTACGAAATGCTACCCGATGGCGGGGAGGCAATGCCCAACTCGGACTATTGCCTCCCCGGCGACCCCATAGACTACACCAACGAGCAGACCTATCGAGAGAGCGTTGACAGAAACCGTTACGAAGATAGAGACCACAGAGAAACAATGGAGTACAACAGGCGCATCGATAAAGACCAACGCCAAAAGATAAGAGACTTTGCGGGCGTCGAAATGGTGGAAGGTCCTGAAAGCCTCAAAGGAAATAGCGAACCTTTGGAGTATTGTTTTCAGGATAATAACGACACTTTGGATTATTCAAATGGAGACGGCGTTGAATATTCCATGAGAGATAACGGTGACGCTTACGCCGATTACTGCCTGCGGGATAATGGAAGGAAAGGGCTCGAGGCTAAAGCTCGTGTGAATTTTCCGCCTGAAACGAGGGCGCCGCGACGCCCCAGCAAGACGGCGCTTATGTTCAGGAGTCGGCAGCGGCCGCGGTCGATGAGCGCGTGGAGTGACATCAGCCGGTCGAGCTTTAAGCTGGAAGAAAGGTTCGATATTTACATTACACTTGATAATTTTTTGTTTCATTTTTTTATAATACTCTGCGTCCTCGAATGTAAACACGTGAACGTATAGGCATTGTAACCTTATGTAATGCTTTCCTATATTAATTTAATGCAAACAAACCATGTTTTATACATAACCTACGTAGACTTTGATGAAATATTAAGTAGATATTATTATAATATATTATGTTATGTATACGATCATAGATATGCGATGTAGGTGGATTGAATGTTTTTTTTTGTCAATTAAATTAGTTTATCAATCAGATCTTATATATTTTATTTTGTGTAAATTTTAAATATAAAAAATAATTTTATGAACTTTTATAACTAACATCAGAGATTAGAGAAAACATATGGTTGCACAATTTTCTTTGGTCAAACGTCACGTCCAATAGGCCTTGTCATGTTAGACTCGTAGCGGATAGATCATTCTTGTAGCAAAGCTACAGGATGATATATTGTATATTATGTTGCTATACTTATATGACGTAATCTAAAATTATTTGTAATCATATTCAACAATGCGTTCTACAAATCGTTTAATTTTTTTGTAAATAATCATTGTTTATCATTAATTAATTAGGTAATCGAGATATTGTAATTTGACATTTTATAATAGTAGTATTATAATTGTGTACAAGTAATTCTACACATGATTTTTAGAAGACAGCTATGTTGGTTGTGAGACCGAAATCAACACTAGATATACTTTCAATGATGTGATATATATTTTGAACTGATGACCAGATATATTTAATATAACGAATTTGTGAAATTAATAGAAATCTTATCTACAGCATAATAATTCATAAGATAAAAATGCGAAGCCAGTTGGCCATAGACCAATATTTTGAAGCTGGATTTAGTTATAACTTAATGACGGTCAGGTAATTAAATGCATGAAATATAAAGCCTCCGAAACGTCCTCAAATAAAATCAATATTGCATGCGCGTTTTGTTTACGTGGCAAGCTGTAATGAATATTTTGATACAAGGGTAACCATTAAAAATAAAATATTCTTTAATGCGTGTTTAAATTTATCGTATATTTCTCCACTCTCAAGAATTGTACCTTCATACAGCCACACTCAAAAGGTAACAAATTTCCCCTATTTTTGTATATAACATGATAATTGTTGATTCTACATTGTGATGTGTTGATAAAAAGATGCATCTTTTGATTAAATCGAATTTATTTGAAAGTTTTTAACTGATTAATGATCGAAAAAGAACCAATAATATTATTATTATTATATATTTGAATTAGATAATAATCTTACAAAATTCCAAATTTGCAATTAGTATGATATTTCTATAGAATAAAGATTATAATGCAGGCGAAAGTTTTAAAGTATGTAGTATGTAACAATCAGTTGCGATATACTCTTGCAAACTACATTCATGCAATTAAAACTAATAATAATTGTACCACTGAACTCAATTCGATATACCTATACATTCGTATATCATTGCATTACAACTCTAGCACATACAATACGAGTGTAGGATTAGCTATAAAAGTCTGTAAGTGCTTTCAGTATACACACAGAAGAATAACGACAGTCTAGTGGATGTATAATATAGACGGAATCCCGGGCAATCTCTAGTTTTAGGTGACTTTTTGAACACGAACGTTTGGATGGTATGACAAATACACTGAGATTCTTTCGGTCACCATTTAATTTGCTCCGCTTTCGTATGGAATTAAGAAAATAAATAGATACTCATTTCATTTCCAATAGTCCTTTGTTAATATTGATATTATTCTCTCACTCATTTGAGCGTACTATTTTTTTTAATGACGTTTCTTATTGTTTCAAAAAATATATTATCTATATTACCGGGTTGTTGAGATAATTTTATTTATTTATTTAGAAAAAGAGTATTACGGCATTACAGCGATTGGCCAATGCACCATAATACATAATAAATACAAAATTATAAAAATATCTGAATTACAAATAACAACTAATACAACAAGAAAGTAGAAAAGACAGCATGTGTTTATGTAAATATTAAAGAAACATGATAATATATACAATTATAAATTGAACCTATTTAAGGGGGGACATGCTCGTCGAAGGTCAAAATTGAGTTTTTATTGTATTTTCAAACCATGATCCTAGACACTCCTTAAACGTTGTAGATAATCTATTTATATAATTTTGAAGCCTTATTATCCTTTATAGTTATTTTAAACATTTGATGACTGCATAAAGTATTTTTGTTACATAAAATAGTATTCTTTTAAACCTCTCGCTCTAATGTTTTAGAATAAAGTCATATTTCGGTACATAACTGTGCAGTGGTGTTAAGATTTTTTACGTTTATTAATTTTTAAACGCATTTATGAAACTATTAGTATAATTTGTTACGAGATAATTTTTGTAAAATATTCACCATAAAAAATTATATTGATAATCTCTGTGATCCCAAATTTGAAAAGAATTAGGCATTTTATTATTCAAAAAATCGGCAAGATTAACACATTTGAAGATGATTCTAAAGATATTTATTATAAGCTATCTCTTTGACCATTCAAGTGTGATAAACATCTTATGAATAATGATTGCTTTATAATAATTATTGACCTAAGAATAAGGTAGTGTTTTTTTGAAATACGCCATTTCTTTTGTCATTCCCCAGTGGTTAAGCTACAACATACAGCCGTAGCCATAAATTGGAAAACTATAATTGAAGTAGGGAGTAAAATGATATTGACGCGCGTGTTTGAACATGTACCGTTTAAAAAAAAATTAAAAAAAAATCGGTTAGGTACATGTTCAAACACGCGCGTTAATATCATTTTACTTCCTACTTCAATTATAGTTTGTCATGGTCACCTTACCACTGCCAGCCAATTTTTACTAGGTAGACACTTGTAAGCCAGCTATTTTTGGAATAAAATAAATCCATTAAGTTATGAAATAGGTAGAGAATGAACAATATTTGTGAAAACTTCAAAGTAAAATCAAACCAACATCGTGAATATTTTCACACTAAAATGGTAAATAGTGTTTAGAAAATATACACAAAACAGGGTTGTCACAACTTTTATCACTTAAACGAGTTAACTTGTCCATGGCCTGACGCGACATACATGTTTTGACAAGTTAACTAGGCTATGGCAGTGATCAGTGAAAAATACCCATGTAGAGAAGAGTACGTAGACGCAAAGTAAAAAAGTAACAAAAGCAAATACAAAACTGCCGAACCCATGGGTCCTACAGCAGGTTGAACCAAGTTGAGCAGCTCTTCCCTTTCTGTACTCATTTCAGGACATTCCCAGATAATGTGGCTTGCATTTTGTACATCATCTTGGTACAGGTCTTTAATTAAATACCCTTAAATAGGTTCAGTGGGTTTCGTATAATTTCAAGTATATAACGGACTATCTATATAAAAAAAATATCCGGCGCACACTTTTGTTCGGTGTCGGTCCGAATAGTGTATAACAGTATGGTGAACTATTTTGTAATATTTTTGTATATTAACACTACATTTGTTTATTTAATTTAATCTTTGATATTATTTTTGATATATTTAACATTAAAACTTGGTACTGTAACAGTATAGTAGTAGAAGTAATACTAAAACAATCACGTAACACATATGCTTCAGAAAGTCACAAATATTGTGAACTTATTGGTTATTGAATCCAATACCTACGTATGATAACCCAGTGGCTTCCGCGTTTGTATACGAAGGTCCTACCAGTGTCTGCATATAATATATACCAATATATTGTATAGTTAAAAGAAAGATCTGTTATTGAATCTTGGGAGGGGTTGGGGTGTTTGATTCTTGTGTAAGGATTTGATGAATCGTAGATACATCATTTTCCCCTTTTACCAATATATTATATTATTCATCATAAAAATATAATTAAATTTCCTTTAAAACAATTTTCAAAAAATATCACCGAATTATATATGATAACTAGCTGACCTGGCAAACGTTGTTCTGCCATATAAATTATTTCTAGTCAGGGCTCGAAATGAACCGGAACGCACCGGAGCGCCGTTCCTATGCGTGAAATCGGTAAAATTTTCGCTCCGTCTCGTGGAATAGATAATTTGACCGTCTGAGCTGGATAGGCCATATAATAGAAAATCTAACACTTATTTTTATGAAAAAAACACATAAAATTTGATAACTTTACTATGTAAAAATCTTTAGAAAACTGTCGAGCGCTCCGGTTCGTAAATTTTTCCATTTCGAGCGCTGCTTATAGTGAATATTTTGGTTGTTAAATAAAAAATAACGAATGTATCGTAAGTGTGTGGGGATGGGATCTATGACAGAAAGAGGAATAGAGCGCTGTAGACAATGACCGCCGATAAAAACAAAAAAACATCAACCATTCATTTTCTCAATTCAAAATGAGTAATGATGTTCATAATGAATGAATTACCTGTGACAGGATCTCGTTGTTTAATGTTTATGCAATATCCGTCTTGTCCCTTCCAGAAAATTAGCGGATATTGGAGAGCGTCGTAAGAACGGTGTGTGCCAGCGATGAACTCCAGATTATTGTTTTTTCTTCGAATCACGATTTCTCGCGTCGATGTGCGGTCGCCAACCATGATTCCAGCAATGTCGTCAACATTGAATCGACGTACGTGCTCTCCAGCAGGTGTTTTATCAGGATTGATGACAATAGCGTGATTGTTACTTTGCAATTCGTGCATGTGTGCTTTGAAAAATTTCAATAATTTATTGTGCTCATTCAACAGGGCGTCTACTTCGCCGACGATGCGCCTGTCATTAGGCGAATTGAGGCTATTGTAGCCGCAACGTGCATCCACATGATTGATGTCCACACCGCCGCGCCCATGAAGTAGATTTGTAAAAATGTATGTGGTTCGTTTGGCATTGGCAGCAATGAGCCTACTTTGTGGTATACTTGGCCTTTGATTTTGAATGTAGAATAGAATTGTTGACCATTTGCCGCAGTATTGTGAACTATTTCTGTTGCTCCGGACGAAGTCATTTGGAAGCACGAATTGAATGTGCGAATGGACTTCAGAAACAGGTTTGAATCTGGAACCGTGCCGATGAGCAAGCCGTTCAATGGTTCTGGTGGTATCTCAATTTCTGGTAGTTGCACTTTTCCTGATGCGCAACACATCCCGGCTGACTCATGTTTGAATTTGAGCGCATGACAATGGAAACATTCTTTGTCCATAGCACCAATCAGCACTTTTGGATGAGCGGAATATTCAATATCTGGCTCGTACTCGAATGCGAGACGAAGGAACGAAGCGGATGTAAATGTTCGATGTACTTGTTGGCGTTGTCGGTCATTTGCTCTGCGTGTGTTAACTACAAACCAGCGCGTTTGGCTCCGTTCCAATTGTCGTTGTTAATTTCGTTCAGCTCGTGCCTCTTGTGATTGAGATGCACGCAATTGCGACATGCTTACACGCACGTTTTTGTTATCTTGTTGGATTTGTTCGTCTGTTCTTTCTGCTCTACTATTTCGCACGTTTGTTGCTTAATTCGTTCGACGGCCCAAATGGCCCCCCTTGCGCCTTGCTGGCATTGTGCACTGTAATACAAGCACATAAAAATAGATAAATTAAAATAAATCGTACAAAATTATGCACGCACTGCGTTGTGATATGCCGAATGAAATGTCAAAATGACGCGACGCTTTTTTTTAATTCTTCTCGGACGTAGCGCCATCTGTCATTCAACAACATAAATAATTTCGTTCTGTTTGAAATACGAACGGCGGTTAAATTTGTTCATACAAAAATAATAAAATCGCGATTAAAAAATAGGAGGGTAGGGCTTAGGAGGGTGAAAATTTGGGGTTATAGGTATTTTCTTATGCCAAATAATAAAAAAAATACAAAAAAAAATTGTCGAAAAAATAAAAGAAAATTTTTCTGGATAGAGATACCCTAATCACCTAGCGGTATGAAATATACTTGTTGACCTATTCTCATACCTAAAAAATATACATAAAAAAAATCATAAATCCAAAAAGTTACCAGAATATGCGAATATGAATTTTCAATTGGCGATGTAGGCAGAATTAATTTTTCAACCTTTATATGGAAATATTTACTACAAAAACAATGATGTTAATACATGAACATGAATTTGCAATAGGTACCTTTATTTATTTTTCATTTACGTTTATCGATATTCGTATGGTTACAATATAATTAAATTTAAGAGTAGACCCAAATGGACATGAGTAGCATCGTTTGCGAGAGATTTTTGTTGCTTTCAAGCCACGTCTAATAATAACTCAATGCAACATACGCAGGATATGCAGATATTATAAAAACAAAAATAAAAAATATTTATGAATGCTTAAATTTTATTAAAAAGAAAAATAGGTATTATACCTTCTTTTCATTTCAAAGTAATTAGTTGTTATATTATTTAACAAATATTACAGGAGTTATTCAAATACAGTTAAAGGAAGAATTTTAAATTGTTTCAAAGGGAAGTCATTAATCATTTACCTTAACCTAATATTGATATTATGAAGGTTTCACCATTTTAGGAATACAAAACTTTTACATATTTTCAACGAGTGACTTCAAGTTTTTTTCTTGGCAAATACGCGCTTGATAAATAATGGATGTTTGGTAATATTTTGTCCATCTTCATCATTTTTTTATGATAGCAAAATACATGTCTAACATAAAATGAACAAAATTATGGTAATTTAGACTCATGGAAAGCAATTCATGTTTTGAATTTCAATTGAAATTTTCAGCGTCTCCACAATAATATTACAAAATATCTAAAAATGCATTTTTATTTAGTAGCCTACCCTAGGTGATCGTGTTAATACTACATTTTTTTTATTTCTATCCATACATACTTTATATTAACAATATTGTCGACATTGTAGCAGAATAGATTAATTATATAAACAAAAAAAATAAAACACTTTCCAATAGGTTAGCAGAATACGATAAAAATGCTGTAAAAACATGTAAGTATAAGTATTTGTAATACTATACACTCTATTTTGAATGTAGATTAGTTGTTACATTACATTTACATTTTTTTATTCACCTTTTTACGAAATAATATGACTTACATGGGCATAAACTGATGTCTACGTTAAAGTTCCCACCACCACCCGTCATATATGCACAGCCATGGATATGCACGGCCGCTTTCTATGACGCTTTAAACGTGTCTGAAAGAAGTGATTTTAAGTGCTCATTCCGTCCCGGGACGGAGCCGTACGGGACTGATGCTACAACCATGCAGCGTAGTGCTTAAAGAATAAAGTTAAGAAAGACTTTTTTTTTATATAATATATATAAAAATAAGTTTAGGCGGCGTCTTTTATCCTTCAGGTGTGACGTCCACTGGTAAGTCTTGACGTCACACAACGTAGATTAAATTTTTATTTTATATTAGTAGAATCATTAAAATGGATATACAATATTTTATTAATTCAAAATACTGTATGCCCTAATGCACCGGCTAGACGGTAGTGACTTGTCTGTGCAGTATAGTTTTTACAGCGCTTTTCGGTTTGCGCCGTCGTCCAGTTTTCCCGTTCATACACACGGGCTTCCCGATACAAACCGGTTCACTATATCACGAACTATAAAATATGAGCAGATTAGCAGGTTGGTATAATCATAATCAAACATTTCATTTATACGATGTATACATTTATACCATCTTTGGAAAGTCGACGTTATCATTCTAATCAGTAGTTTCTTTACAAAATTATCAATGGTTTTTTTGACTCGCCAAACCTACTCAAAAGGATAAGTTTCCACTGTCCATCAAGATTTACGCGAAACCACCATGTACCATGTTAGTCGTAGTGATTCAAATTATGCATAAAACTCCTTTATTCTGCGCTCTTCTTTAAATTACAATAATATGTCTTTCTCCACCGTTGATCCTTTCAATAATACATCATTTCGTTTAAACGCACTATCTCCAAAAAAATTTATAATGGATATTAACCAAATTTAAAACGTGTGTATATAATATCATATAATATACTCGTAACTTATTTTTGTCTGTAATTATTTCTCATTTTTCATATGTAATTTCGTTATATTTATGCTGTTCTTACTTTCTCACTTTTTATTCTTGTTAGGCTTAACTATATTATAATTTATACATGGAAACTTTGTTGGTTGCAATATAATTTCACTATTCTTTTTTAAACATATTTTTGTATTTATGTAAATGTAACTGTGTGTTTCCTTAATAAATAAATAAATACGATGTATTGTTATTTTGTATTTAAAAATATGTCAGCTTAGTAGCTGCACTAAACAGTATTCAGTCACATGAAAACTATAAGAAGTTGTATTTAAAGCATATTATTTTAGATTCGTATCGTTATTACCAGTTAATATAATGAATGAAGCCAAGCGACTATTCTAGTAAAGGCAAACGTCAGCCAGACAGTATTGACAGAACGTGCCGTATCCGACCGGAGGCCCGACGCAATCTTTCATCCCAATCGTCGAGTTGGATCGGGCTGTTATAGAAATGTTTCTACTTCACTCACGACTGAATGAAAAATTTCAATGTGATATTTTTCTCGATAGATGAGCTGTAGGAGTCGACGACCGCATATTATCTGATGATAGGTTATTAGTAGATATAAATTCATACAAATGATTAAAATACAACTAGCATTGAATTAAACCAGAAATGATATTTTGATGAGAATACATAAATATTTTTACTCAAAAATCAGTCATCTTTAATGCATTTTTTTTTATCGTAATGTCTCGATTGGATAAAAATATTTTCGAATAAGAACGAGTATAATAGGAAGATTTATTCTTGTTTTCATTCGAATACACAAATCATTGGGGAGTAAAAAGTTTGATCAGATAAACCTATCTATAACGCATTCATAAATCAATGATTCATGTACCTATATTGTGAGCAATAAAAAAAATCCATTAAATAGTATTCAACAATAATAGCATACATTCAATATAAATCACCTATATTTTAAAACATAGCTTGCAGCGTTAAATATCCCATTTAAAGGAAACAAAAAAAGTAAAATCATTGAAATACCATATTGAATAGTCCATTAGCTAAATTCACATAGATTTGATGCATGCACAACTTCTGACAAATCGTAACGTAAAGCATTCATTTGTCAATATATTCGGTATTAAATGGTATACAAATAGCCAATAAGGTATCAACTGATAATTATGGAATGGTTTTCAATCAATGAGATTTCATATCGTTATGGTGCAGGTTTACCGAAGATGAAGGTGGGCAGTAAGTTGGTTGTTAGTTAGTTGGTAACCTCATTAGTTAAAATAGTGTAATATGTTACTGCAAATATATTCAATCCAGTTAACTTGTGAGCAATCGCTTTATTTATAATATAATGTGAAGTGTATAAGTTTAAAAGTTTTTTTCGAGCCCCATTGGTTCTTGACGTCCATTCATACATATCTGTCATGGAGCGTAATAACGTCACCTTTATATGTATGTAAAGGTGTTTTCGATAAAACTTGAAATTGAAAAAAGTAGTAGACAAATTATCTTTAAATTTTTTTTTTTATTCGAAAGATTAACATTCAAATATAATTTCGTGCATATTGCCACTGCGGCTGTTCTTGACGTCCAATTATAGGTCACTTTATCGATAACTGCTGGTTGTATAATATATCACCAATAAAACAATTACAGTTAACTTCCAAGAAATGAATTGTTGCTTGTTTATCAGCATAAGCCAGTGAGTTTATGTGACCCTACATGAAATAATCCAGAGATGTCAAATCGTATGACTAATTGACGAGTCCATTTCTCGAAATAAACTATCGATAAAGTCACTAGTTTTGGTTGCTGTATGGCACGTTGGCACCATAATGTTGAAACCACATTTTTACCAGATTAATATGATTCATATTTAAAAAAAATCATTGACCACGATCCGGCAACGATCTCCATTGACCGTAACCCGAACTCCGGCCTTATTAAAAAAAATACCTATGATGCCACTAGCGTGTAAACTGCACCAAAACGTGAATTTTTGTTGTTATGATTGAGTCTGTAGGATTTCTTCTAGATTGGTCTCGCTCCATATGCGGAAATTTTGCTCATTTATAAACGTTAAGCTAAAAATTAGCCTCATCGCTGAACGCTATTTTGCGGTAAAACAAGTCAATTTTTTGTGCCAATCGGCGACTGATTTTTAATGTAAATTTGGATAATTAGGTAGCTTTATTCAAGCGTGACTCTTATTCATGATGATTCACCAGATTACACTGGTCATAAATGTTGGATAGTGAGCTCAGTATCAAACTTGGTATTGATAGGCAACCGTTTTGTAATTTCTATCCAAGCAAAAAAAACATCGTTATTAATGACATATTATTATATACGAGTATACTAATAATTATGCATAATCAAATTAAATATACCGTAGATATTTTTTAATAGTATTTGATCATAGAAGTTGCTGTGTTTCTTTAATAATATTATAATAAACGTCGATATTATAATATATATTATATAACATCATCATCATCATCATTATCAGGGGTTGATCCACTGGTAAATAAAGGCTTCTCCTAGCTCCCTTCGTTTTTCTCGGTCCTTAGTTTGCTGCGTTATTAATGTTGGCTATCGATTTTTGTACATTAAATCAAGGTAGGTAACAACTAAATGGCATAATGACTAACCGACATCATGGATTACTCTAAATATTTAGGTTTTATAGCGCACTTGCACTTGGTAATTATTAACACAATTTGATAAGCGTTTCATGATGGAACTATTAGTTAAAATCGACGTGATTAAGTAGGGTGTCCGTAGCGTAGTTGGAAAAGTACACTGGTGCAAATCCAGCAGTTACGGGTTCAAATCCCGTCGGGTGTCGTATTTTTTCCCCTAAAATGTATTTTTTTCTAGTGGGTAGGTATACCTATGTATTTACGAGATGTTTTAAAATTATATATGTTCAATATTTTAATTTAGTTGCTGACCACTGGTCTATTTTAGTTAATACGTCATATAAACAAGATCATGAACGGTTTTCAGGTCGTTTGGTACCGTGTTTGCATCGGTTGTCAGCTTATCTGATCATGAGTTTTGTCTTTGTCCCATTTATTTTCAGTCACATTGATTTACTTTTTGGGTGTTTTTTGAGAATTTGTGCTAAACGTAGATGAAAAACCGACATAGCGCACATTGAAAAAATACCCATATAAGTTAAATAATTCAAGAGAGACGATGCATCCTTGTTCAACACATTTCCTTACTAGAAGTCGGTTTTAGATCAAGTCAATTAGCTTGACCATAACTAAGCTCTGCTGACAAAGACTTTGTATAACATTTACGAGGTGTACAACTTATCTTGAATATCGCGGTCCACATTTTATCCCATTTAACGCAATGAAGAGCTTCATTTCGCGAAGCAAAGAACAGCGGTTATTTGAAACTCCCGGAATTTTCCAATTAATTGGCAAAAGTTGAGAATTCGTTCTTTTAATTTATTTTTAATCATTTTAATTTAACGAATTTTGTCCGATTTTGAAAAAAATAATGTAATATAATGGTTATTAACTAAACCAAGAAGTAATTGCCTGAAATATTATAGATATTGTGCTATAATTTAAACATTTATTATGTATAAACCAACCATTATGTATAATTAACTATTTCTTTTATTCAACGAATAATTTACAAGATTTAAGAATGTACCATTCTGATTATTGAACATACATAATTTTGAAAAACACTTTCTGAGAAAATATATTATAACCAATAGAAAATTCTTAAATCTTGTGAATTATTCGTTGAATAAAAGAAATAGTTAATTATACATTATTCGCAAGTTCACGTAAGTTGCATCATAAAAAACATTGCAGAAATCCCCGACGTCGGTTAGTAATTGAAGTAATAGGTATCTACTTTGACTTAATAGAACAAAAACCGATTGCCAAAGTAGCTTGATTTAGAAGAACGCTGATGATTGGGTATTAAAAAAGGCCAATAGTTGAAATTTGTCGCAATTAGTACGTCGCCTTGTAGCATATATGTAAATGCAACGGACGGGGCGTTAACCCAGGAGATGCATGGTTCGATTCCCTGCCGGGGTGGCTTACTTTTTTCAAACAGATTTTTTCTATTGGTTATAATATATTTTCTCAGAAAGTGTTTTTCAAAATTATGTATGTTCAACTATTATGTATTAAGACAAACTGAGATTCGGTCAAATTGTGAGGTCTTTTTTTGTTACAATTATCAAATATTATTTTAGTACCATTTTCATCCAGATTTCTGGTTGTTTGTTTGTAACTGTGTGATGAAAAATAAATTCCTCGTCTTTTTATATAGCTTCACATAATAATATCATAATGTAGATATAAACTTAGAATTTAAATCGCCTTAAAAGTATATTAAAGTGATTTCAACGGTGTGTTCAATATTTTTTTATTTAAATTCTCTTTAACTCTTTTTGAAACATCCGGAATATAAACGCGGGGGATGGGGATAAACCATGGTTTTAGACATCGCGATGTACTAAATATTAAAATACCTCTAAAATATGAATATGAAGAAAAAATGATTTTATTAGAAAGTTCATCTTTTCCGATCCCAAATCTCGGATATTTTAAAATAAGCTGCCAAAAATTACAAAATATCGTAAGAAATTTTTTACTTGCAATGTAAATTATACGCGTACATAATATAATGTTATATTTAATGTATTTATTGAAATGGTTAAATATCTAAGGCTAAAATAGGCACAAATACACTTAAGGTATAGTTTTCTTTGGCGATAAGAAAGAAAAGAAAAACAAAACTTGTATGAGATGTAAAACCGATATCCCTAATCGCTTGTGGGGCATCTCGAAAGTGGAGCATGCACAGGATGTTCAGTTAATTTGTTTTCTATTTAGACCAGGCTCTACATTGCATATAAAAATACGACATATATAATAAATTATAATTTAAAAATAATATAATATAATATGACGTAGATATTTATTGATATTTATATTTAAAAAAAAAAACACTTTCCATACTTACGAGTAGTAATAAAGTTGTTATATAAAAAAACCATTAACTGTATTATATGCCACAATGTATGTATTTGTCATTGTTAAATATGAATAGTGTACGAAGATGGCGAAAGACGCGAAAGGCAAAATCAGGATCACAAACAATACTTAAATTGAATAGTACACATTTTTAATCAATAAAATTATATTTTGAAAGCTCGATGGGTTTTCCCGATGTAGACTATAACACAATCACTGGCTGGTAATTCCTAGATAATGCCGTTGTCTAGACGCTTATTTTTATCATTGCTAATTGGAGATATTTTCCCCAATTTATGTATTTCAGTTAGTAAAGTCACCTGGTAAGCATTTTGAAAAAAATTTTGATGGGTGTCTTAAATATATGATTCTACGTCAATTTTTGGTTTTGAAATTTGATTAATATTTCGTGAGTACAAGTAAATACAGTTGTTTCCATTTAAGTATTGATTTTATTATAAGCAATTAATAATTATTAAATTATACATTAAATTCAACATTCAACAAGTTTCGGTCATCATACATGATAAATCTCTACGTGAGTTAAACGGATGTCAAAAATAATCTTTATATTAATATGTTGTAAATATGACTAATTAAATTTTAGAAATTATAGTTTTTTTATTTGTTATGTGATATCGGTCCTGAATATTAGTAAGTAATATTATATTATATTTATTTTAATGAAAGCGGTATAGGTCATTGGGTCAGCCATTAGTCAGAAAACCTCCCTAATCAACAATGAAGGACATAAACGACAGAAAAATAACAATACACAAATAGGGTATATCCAGACTTTAGAATACAATACAAAAAAACAAAGTTATAAAAATGTGTGCCGATTGTTGGCATCATTAACTAGATTTTCTTCAGTAAACTGTCACAATGTCAAACAATAATAATTTCTTTGCCATTTAAATTCAATTAGACTCTCGTGTAGACAGTGGATTTGGGAAGCTAATTTTTACGATATATTTGATTTTAGGTACGAGGGTGGGTCAATAAGTCCTTAGAAAAGCCGACAGGTGGCGCGACTAGTACTGTAAGCGGTTTGTTTTCATGCAGCGGCACTACCGATTCAGTATGCTGCGAAGTTTCAATCAGATTGGTCGGGTTGTTGTGTGTTTCTCGTACATTTTAAAAAAAAATTTGCTTGTGGAAAATGGAAAAATGGAAAATGGAGAAAATTGAGTTTAGAGCTGTTATTAAACATTTTAATATAAAAGGGTTAACAGCAAAGGAAATAAAAAATGAGTTGGATTTAGTTCACGGCATATCTGCTCCTTCACTTGCAACTATTTATAACTGGTTAAATGAATTTAAACGTGGTCGTACATCAACAAAGGATGAACCACGCTCAGGACGTCCTGTAGAGGTGACTACACCAGAAATGATCAATAAAATCCACGATATGGTGTTAAGTGACCGAAGATTAAAGTTGAGTGAGATAATTGAGGTTACAGGGATCTCAAAAGGTAGCGTCATTTCTATTTTACATGACAAATTGGGCATGAAAAAAGTTTCTGCAAGATGGGTGCCGCGTTTGCTCACAGTCGACAATAAACGCAATAGGGTGGTGGCCTCTAAAGCCCTGTTGTCGCTCATGCAACGTTATCCGGATGAATTTTTTCGTCGCTTTGTGACTGTAGATGAAACATGGATACACCACTATACTCCCGAGACGAAAGAACAGTCAAAGCAGTGGATTGCGAAAGGCGAACCATGTCCAAAGAAGGCGAAAACCGTAAAATCAGCTGGTAAGGTTATGGCTACTGTATTTTGGGATGCACGTGGAATTATTTTCGTTGACTATTTGGAAAAAGGAAAAACAATAACAGGGGATTATTATGCATCTTTATTGGACCAGCTAAAAAACGAAATTGAAGAAAAACGGCCTCATTTAAACAGGAAAAAAATCCTCTTTCATCAGGACAATGCCCGTGTTCACACATGTTTACGATCAATGGCTAAAATTGAAGAATTGAAGTTCGAATTGGTCGACCACCCACCGTATTCGCCAGATTTAGCCCCCAGTGACTTTTTCCTTTTCCCAAACTTAAAAAAATGGCTAAGTGGACAACGTTTTTTTTCAAATGAAGAAATCATCGATCGGACAAATGCTTATTTTGAGGACCTTCCGAAAACTTATTTTTCTGACGGTTTAAAAAAAATTGAGAAACGTCTAACCAAGTGTATTGAGCTCCAAGGAGATTATGTTGAGAAATAAAAAAAAAATACAAAAATAAAAACTGTTTTAATGCTTTTTTCTAAGGAATTATTGACCCACCCTCGTAACATTACTAAGTATTGCAATTTTTTGATATATTATTGTTGAGATTTTAAAAGTTTCCGATGTGACAATGTCCTCTAAATAGTTTTTTACATGTTCTGTTCATTTATATTAGACCGTACAGTTTAGTTAAATCGTCAATGTTTTATTTATCACTTAAATTATCATATACTTTTATTATTACATAGATCTTTTTTGTACCACTGAAGCGGTTTCTAAATAGAGTTTGTCAATCGGCTTTTGTATTTTAAATCAAAATAGGTATTAAATTACCTTAATTACTAACCGACGTAAGAGCCATTAGTTAAAATTCGTCGCAATTAAATAAGATGCCCATAGCATAGTGATCAATGCGCGTGGGCGCGAATCTCGAGAGACGCAGGTTCGAACCTGCTGGGTGTCATATTTTTCAACTATTGGTTATATATTTCTCAGAAGTGTTTTCAAATTATGTATGTTTAATAAAAAGAATGTTACATTTTTAAATCTTGTGAATTATTCGTTGAATAAAAAAAGAGACATTATCTATTTTTTTAGACGCTATTACTTCCAACGCATTAGAGGTATGTACTAGAGATTCGACAGAGAGAGAGATTAAACATGGATACATGCTTTGCTTACTGATTCTCTGAATTCTGGTTGTTCAAATTCGAAAGAAAATTTATTTGTTAAAGGATTCAAACAATTGCACTTTTCTGAAAATTAAAATGTATGCACTCATTTAGTAATGTTGGTGTGTAAGTATTTGCTACACATAATTGTTAGAAGTAATGGTCAATATGGGTTTTTATGATAGCTGAAATAAGTTATGTAATTTTTAGAATGAATTTTGTCGATGTGGCGAGCGAAGATCAAATCGATGCGAGACCCACCACGAGTAGTTGAGATAGCTGGATTCGTTATCAGCAGAAGTCCGAACGTTTCCTCCATGAAAGTAATGAAAATGTTGGTTTTATTTTTTTTACTGGACTGATACGCCTCTTCGACTGACTACCTCGCATTAAATTAGATCAAATGATATTTCCTTGTATTAATATATGTATTAATAAATAAATAGGTAATAATATATTTAATAAAAAAGACGACAAAAATAAACGACTTGTCTCTGCTTAAGTATTAAAGAAAACTTATAGAACAGCCTAAAATTTGTTAATACTTATAGAATTATCAAAATAAATTGCGGGGCGCGCCGCGGTCGCGCTACGCTACAATTGTGACCGTCACGCCTGTGCGATTTTTCGTAACAAATTACCCCGAGTGGTCAAGGCAAAAGCATGTATCTATGCTAAAATTGAAAGCCTGCTTTCATTTTGGTTTACAGAAGCACGGAAGGCTTATAATTTGTCACACCGTAGGTTTACATAGCTCAATGACGATATTATGTTTGTATGTACCTATTATCTACCCAGAGTAAAATAAGCATAAACTACCAGCATAACTTTGGAGTGGGTCATTTTTAGTGACGCCACAGTATACACATTAAAGAGTGTGGAAAGAAAGCGTGTGGTTTATTGTACAAACAAACTTCCTTTTATTTTACGTAACACAAATACGCTACGCTCCGGCAAATAAACCTCAGAGCACGAATCTCGAGATAATTTAATCACACGCCTTAGTAACCTTTTCTCAGTTTTATTTTCATTTATAAAAGCTTCCTTTGCAATGGAAGAAAGTTTTTATTCAAGATCTACGTCTCTCCTTATTCCGTTTTTACTTTTCCGTATTTTTTTCTTCCCTAGCGTTCGATTATGGATGCAGATTGTGATCACTCCAAAATAAAGCTATATTTTGAGGGACCAAGACTTTTTACCCCTCTCTGCTTGTTTGACACATTAAGTAAAAATAATTTGAATTGATATGTTTACTCCTATGTGGAGTATAAACAAAAACAGACTAGAGGTTATATTAACGGATTGATCCATTAGTAACAATGGCACTTACAGCTTACTATGAAAGAATATTATAAATATAACGGAATACATCTTAGAATGCTTTAATAAAATCGTCACTGTTCTGGCAGAAGAAAATACATATTGAGTTAGTTATACCAAAATGTTCCTTATTTCAAACTTTACCGTCGGGAAAAACACACAATTTTTTATAAAATATACATTTGCTAAAAACAGTTTTGTGCAAACGCACTAAATGAAATATTAAGAAATGTTGCCCGGAAATAACAACTAATTGAGTTTTTGCTTTTTACCTTATACTGGCAAGCGACTTAGTGTCTATAGTCTCTAAAACAGTATGATCGGAGAGATTGACAGAGCCTGATTAGCAATTATAAATATTGCTTTTAATCATCACAGTCCTTTTATTTATTCATTTATTGTTTAATTAAAATCGACAACAAGCCACTGATGTATAAAACACATTAAAATGATTATTTACATGTAGTCCAGGTGCGTTACCTAACAACCCATATACATAATCAGAGAGACACTTTCTTCGGTGATTTATCTACTTGAGATGATAGTATACACGAAAAATTATGGTACCAGGTCGGGAAATAGTTGTGACTCCCAATCCTCACCTCCGTAACTTGGTACTTGATGAGAATCCCGCGCGTACATCGGATTCGTCGGAATCATATAAAGTTTATTTTGCAATTCGTCTACCTGAGACGATAGTATATACGAAAAGATATAGCACCATGCCAAGGAGTCGACGTGGCTCTCACTCCTCACATCCTCGATGAGCACCTCTGATTCACCTGCACAATATGTTATTCCTACACGGTCTATTTTGTAAATCGTCTACCTAAGACGATAGCAAGTATACACTAAAAGTCACGGTAGCAGCACTGGAAGTAGTCGTGAATCCAACTCTTCACTACTTAATTTGGAACTACAATAATTATTACACTGTGTGAGCATCTCAGTTTCGTATGTATATGAGGGGAATGGGACGATTTGACACCGCGAACTGGCCTCCGCCGATTGGCCTCCGGTAATTGGCCGCCGGTACAATCGGACGCCGGCCCAATTGGACGCCGACCCAATTCGACGCCGACCCAACTGGCCTCCGGGAGATTGGACGCCGCACAGTTGAATTAAATGCGCAAAGGAATAGACGTACGTTACGATTTGTTGGAGTAAATAAGCAAGTCAGTTTGATATGCTTCTATCTTCTCAGTAGGTGTACCTTATACATTTCGCGCTTGACACATTTTTAATATAGATTGAGAAAAATTATTATGCCTGCTGATGTTTATTAAAAGAAAATAATTCTTCCCTCGCTAAAACTTAAAAATGTGCATAATCAATTAATTTATTGTCTATACATGGGTACTTATTTAAATTTACAACAAATATTAAAAATAATGTTAGATGTTAGAATGAAAATTACATTATATTTCAGCGTTTTATCGACTTAATATTATAATAAAGCTTTAATATGTATATTATTATGCATAAATGCGTATTTTAAGATAGTATGAAATTACAAACAAAATATTAAGTAAGTTATCTGCTAAGTATAAATGTTTCAGTAGTTTGATTGATAAACTACTTAGGTACTGGGTGCCGGACGAAATCCCGAAGGCCGAAATCCCGAAGGCCGAAATCCCGAATGCTGAAATCCCGAATGGCCGAAATCCCGAAAAATGAAAAAATACAAACATCAATAATTGCGCAATTTTTGCAAGAGAGACAAAAACCCATTTTTTGTGGAAATATAAAAAATGTAAAATACAAACATCAATAATTGCGCAATTTTTGTAAGAGAGACAAATCCCATTTTTTCGGAAAATGGGTTTTTCTGATTGCGCAATTTTTTTTCAGGAGAGACCATTTTGTAGAACGAATGGATTTTGTGCCTCTTACAAAAATTGCGCAATCCACGATTGCGCAATTGTCGATGTTTGTATTTTACATTTTTTTTATATTTCCACAAAAAATGGGTTTTTGTGTCTCTTGCAAAAATTGCGCAATTATTGATGTTTGTATTTTTTTTACTTTTCGGGATTTCGGCCTTCGGGATTCCGGCCATTCGGGATTTCAGCGTTCGGGATTTCGATATTCGGGATTTCGGCTTTCGGGATTTAGGCTTTCGGGATTTCATTCTAACATCTAACATTATTTTTAATATTTGTTGTAAATATAAATAAGTACCCATGTATAGACAATAAATTAATTGATTATGCACATCTTTAAGTTTTAGCGAGGGAAGAATTATTTTCTTTTAATAAACATCATAAAAAAATGTGTCAAGCGCGAAATGTATAAGGTACGACTACTGAGAAGATAGAAGCATATTAAACTGACTTGCTTATTTACTCCAACAAATCGTAACGTACGTCTATTCCTTTGCGCATTTAATTCAACTGTGCGGCGTCCAATCTCCCGGAGGCCAGTTGGGTCGGCGTCGAATTGGGTCGGCGTCCAATTGGGCCGGCGTCCGATTGTACCGGCGGCCAATTACCGGAGGCCAATCGGCGGAGGCCAGTTCGCGGTGCCAAATCGTCCTAGACCCGTATATGAGGGACGCACTATGACTTTGTATATTATTTAACACTGGCCATTTTCTTCAAGAATAGGCAAGGTGCCAGGCAGTGTATTGGTTACTTTGGTGTTAGAATCATTCTTCTTCTTCATAGTAGGAAGTTCTCTTCATAGAAGTAGTTTTTCCTCATGGCCGAAGGTCGTGACTCGTATGGGCTCCACCCCTCTGTATACCCAACTTCGTGTTCGAATTAACTACGAATTCAATATGTACTTCTACTAACAAAGCTCACGTAACTCTTCTAACATGAAAGACGCAGTTGTTTCATGTGTGATATATATACCCGAGACAATAAGAAATCAGGAAAGTCATATTTCCAGTCGTAGAAGTGGTTATGCCTTTCACGAATCACCACCTAACTTGTCTACATGCACATGGTAAATTTCTATTAAGCCACTGCTGAAACAATTTTTCGTAATAATTATGAGAGATGCAATTTATTTTATGATTCGTCTGCAAGAGCCATATGCAGTAACTCAATTGATATTTTCTGGGAAAACAAGTTTAGTGTCTGTAGGTGGATGTATATTTGATGGAATTGTTTGCAACGTGAAGCTGAGCTGAAGTACTTTTGACCGGCTGAATAATGTCTTCAAAAATGACCCATGCCTTAAGCGCAAAATGTTAAACCAGTGTGTGCTTCCCGTAATCACAAGTGCGTGTGAAAAATGGACCCTAAGTAAAATAGAGACCCAGAATCTTATAGTAGCACAGCGTGGTATAGAGAGGTGCATGCTGGGTATAACGCGAAATGACAAAAAGCGGAATGATTGCGTAAGAAAACAGACAATTGTTTGCGATGTAATAGTGTTCTCTAAAAACAGCAAATGGAAATGAACTGAATACATAGCTCGAAAAAGGGACAACCGATGGACAAATGTAGTCATCCAGGGGTACCCAAAAGGTACAAAACGTCCGCAAGACAGACCTAGAGGCCGCTGGATCGATGAAATGGTTAAGTACTGCGGAAGTACGTGGCAACGCAACGCACAGGACCGAAAGAAGTGGAATCAGCTTGGAGAGGGCTTCATCCAGCAGTGTATTGATTCAGACTGATGATGATGACTCTAGCGATGCTACTTTTCCACCAATGATAGTTATTCTGAAATTCCCTTTTTTAATATGTCTTCTACTTGTAATTTTTTACACATGTACCTACTTATAATCTCTACGCTCTATAAGAATATACTATGCAGTATGTATCTATCTCATTTTTTTTATAAAAATACCTAGATAATTTTACGTACTAAAATTTTTCCCTAAAACTATGACAATGGCTTTAGAATATTCTGCATTTTTCTCCTGGCAAAAAACACAAAATAATATTTAGTGTAATCAGTACCGCTGAAAAGGACAAAATGTGTTCTGGCAAAAAACACTAATTCGTTTTTTTATAAACAAAATAAACATAAAAAAAGAAAATTTGTTTTTTGAAATTCCATTTTAATAAGTAATGTTTTGAATTATTTTTGTTTTCTTACTTCTATTTTGTTTGTCTTCTTACACAAATAAAAAAAATCATATTTTTTTTAAATTTGTCTGTTTTTACATTGATTTTAGAATTTTTACATGTTTTTTTAAATTTCCCGACATCTCGAGAATTCTTTTCTGGAAATCCCGAATTTAGAGAATTCAAAATTGCATCATTTCAGGAAATCCCGAATCTCGAGATTGAGATTTTCTCGGGAAATATCCAACTCTACGCGTGAGCCTCAAGTGATGGCGTCACTTTTTATGTGTGTATAGGTCCCATCTAAATATACTTAAATATGAAGCCTAGCTTTTATTGCTTTTTGAAAACACAATAACGTGTAAGTAGATTTACGGAAACTGGGACTTTTATCCGTAGAGGGATTAAATTGTTATTTCTAATAATGCCAATTTTCAAACTACCGTCGTAGATAAATATTTTTGTATTATGACGATTTTTACAGTTATTTTTCGTTATATCTTGTTACTTATTGATTTTATTACAAATTTTTATTTTTTATTGGTTATTTATAAAATATTTTCTCAGAAGTGTTTTCAAAATTATGTATTGTAAATATTAGACATACGAAGTTATACGGTAGATACCAAATTAATTATATTGTACTATCCTTGAGTTTTAATGACAGGTAAATAATTGTTATTTCAGTAAATACGTTTCGCGGTTGATTGATGAATACGGAAATAGTGTTCGATTTGAATAATTTCTTTTCGATAAGTACCTACTTCGTGTTTTGATTTTCGTATACAAAAGAAGTGTATGAATTATGTTAGTTGAGCGGCCGGCAATATGTTATCCCGGTTTAAATTTAATATTAAACATTCTACGGATGCTTTTATGTTCGAAATAACTCATATGTTATCTCAAAAAGCACGTAGGTATCGAATAAAATACTCACACAGGCATAAAAACTACAGCAAACATTTAGTGTAGCTGAGGGCTCCGTGTGATTAATTTAGCACTTTTTTTGCAATATTCCATTTAATAAAATGATAACATATAAATTATATTAAACGTTACATTATTATTAGTCGATAGATATTATTTTATAAATATTTTAACACAATTATTATGAAGTCTGCAACAATTATTAATTTCTTGTTTTCGATTAAAAATAAAACTCAAACAAATATATGGGATCATTTCTCTCACCCCCTCTCAAGACTATTCAAGAATAATACTTAGGTACTACATGGAAACCAGGAGACAAATCGCTTATGTTTGTTGTTATGATCATAAGCGAAATAGCTAACGACTAATAAACCAATTTATATTATAATTTTATTACATTACTCTTGTACAACCTACAATACTACTGATAAAATAAATCTTATTTCGAAAGACGTCGAAGAAAACCATTTATAAAATAGAGGTTCTCAACCCTTTTCTCCTATCGCGACATGTCAATCAAGGGTTGGATTTTCGGGATCATCATGCAGTATACATATTCACTTAGATAGAGATGGTAAATATACATATGGTTTGTTGTATATTTAAATATGTATCGTCTATAAAAAATCCGGAAAAAAACCCAGGTAACTAAAAATGATTCTAATGAAATAGTGCACAACAAAACTAAGGCCCGTTTCAGACGGGTCACCGGTGTCGCGCTCGTATATAGTAAGGAGGTCTTTGTATTCGAAGGGCTTTTGTATTATGTTTACGAACGCCCCGAGCTAATGAGTCAGCTGGCGATGATGGCCGGTATTTAACAAACGATATTTTTTATAATGTCCTGAAAGTATATCAATTTTCTGTTTTACATAGTTTTTAACACTTTTTTTTTAAATTAAATTATTTTTATTTAAAACTACACAATGTTTTTAGACAGTAGCTATTTTCTTGAAATAGTAAAGCTGAAAAACCCTCAGAAACAGTAATTGGTAAAAGCTTTTACTGTTAACATAATAATGAGTTAATTTAAATTGAATTAATATAATATCAGTATTAATATCTTTATAACATAATTGGATATTATAATATCAGATTCAACTCAATATTACAATTATAAAGTTGATTTAAAAAAATAAGTTATTCTACTAAAATAACATTGAAATTTTAAAATGTTAGGTCCTTTATGTAAATATCTGAATCGTTAATATTCATAGTGAGAATAATAATTATTAAGTAGCTCTCAACTGTATAAATTCACTTTAATCGGCCACATATATAATATATAATATACGTAACTGGATGTTGCTTTGGTATAAAGCACGTTGGTAAACCATATTAAGTACTTCAAAAAGTGGTAAATTGTTTAATAAGACCAACAATTTTCAGAATGGAAAGCACAGCGCCACTTTAAAAGCTCGCGAGACGCTTGCCAATCTTGCCATTATAAATTATAAATGTTTTAAGCCTAAAAGATTTATTTTCACTTCTATTCTAAATACATTTTTTTTTCGAAAATCTAAACTTAGTATTATATTTTTATTAGACTACTTTGACTAGATCGGGGGTTATCAAACATTTTTTTTCTCACTAAAAATAGAAATAAGTGGGATGTATGCGTTTGGTATTATTCACGCATATTTAAAAATAATGGAAATAAACTAGACATAGGTTCTTAGGTCCCCACTTAAGTGCCCCCCACTTAAGCTCCCCAGATTTGCTCAGCGTGGGTCAGAATGGAGCTTTTTTCTATTTTAAAAGCATGATCCTGGACATACCTTAAACGTTGTAGATAATCTATTTATATAATTTTGAAGCCTTATTATCCGTTATATTTATTTTAAATATTTGATGACTGCATAATGTATTTTTATTACATAAAATAGTATTCTTTTAAAGCTCTCGCTCTAATGTTTTAGAATATTGTCATATTTCAGTACATAAATGTGCAGTGGTGTTACAATTTTTTACATTTATTAATTTTTAAACGCATTTATAAAACCATTAGTATAATTTATATTGACATTATTGTAGTGAAATATTTACGATAAAAAAATATATTGATAATCTCTGTGATCCCAAATTTGACAAGAATTGGGCATTTTATTATTCAAAAACTGGGCAAGATTAACACATTTGAAGATTATTCTAAAGATACTCATTATAATTTATGTCTTTGACCATTCAAGTGTGATAAGCATCCTACGAATAATGATTGCTTTATAATAATTAGGTATTGACCTAAGAAGAAGGTAGTGTTTTTTTGAAATACGCCATTTCTTTTGGCATTCCCCAGTGGTTAAGCTACAACACACGGTCGTAGCCATAAATTGACAAACTAAAACTTAAGTAGGGAGTAAGATCATGATAACGCGTGTTTTAACATGTACCGTTTAAAAAAATCGGTTATATTTAGGTGTTATTGAAAACATTTTTATATTGTGAGAGCATTATAGTTCACAGATTGGTGAATTAATAGCATCAATGATTGTGATCATGCATCTGTACATTATTTTTTAAGCATGTAAGAAATTATATATTTTTTTCAAATAGCATACGGCGCATCGCTCCTGGCAACGCAATGTTTGGATACTTCTAGATTAGTATTATTTTTTTTATTAATTAGATTTTCAAAAAATATCTCACGTTCGTCACAACACGCGATTGCATAACCATATTTTCTTTTTGAACTTGTTTTACAAGCTGTCACCTATTCAATAAACGCCTTTAAAATAGAAAAATACGAGATAAAGCATCACATGAAAATACTATTTATACTCTGTATCTAAAATATATAATATTTGAATTCTAATGGATTCAAGCTCTGTACTATTCCATTTAAGTCGTTTTTTGCGACCCGGGTTTCGCCTTTCGGCATCTTCAGGCGTCGTGTACACTCACCAAAGGCAAACACACACTGACAACGAACACCCTTAACTCTACCTTATATAGTAAAACAATACAATAAAGTAGGTAAAAACTCCATTACCTACCTATTAAACCCGGGTCGCAAAAAACGACTTAAATGGAATAGTACAGAGCTTGAATCCATTAGAATTTAAATTCAAATTCCATCAAGTACCTTCGGTCGAAAGTATTAATAATATAATATTTGAATTTAAAAAAATACGATAAACACGATTTGAAAACTTGAGTTTCTTGGGATGTGTACAAACCATGGAATGTTGAAAATCTTACATAAAGATAAGGTCACTAATCAGGAAGTATTGAATTTGACAAGAAAACAGTTAAAACTATATCATGAACGAGTATATTGAAAATTTTTTGAATACAATTTTAATTATAATAATTATTTAATAAGAACTGATAGTATTGACTTAGGGGCGGATCAAGTTAAGCGGATGCCCTCAGCGGTTAAAATTTCGGGGCCTCCAATTTCAAGTTAGAAAAAAAAAGTTTTATACATAGAAACTCTTATTAATTTATTAATATAAAATATAACAAAGGTAATAGAAATAAAATTAAAAAAAAAATTTAAATAAATTTTCGTCTTGCTTTATTTTTTTACAAATTCGTCAATTATTAATTTGACAGTGTGAGTTTGTACTTCTCAAATATTTTTTTACACGCTTTAAAACAGAAGACGATCTTTCACCTGACGCATTAGATAAGGGGATTGTTAAAAAAAATCAATAATATTTCTACATTTGGGAATGTGCAAGACATATTTTCTTTGGCGGCTCGATATATTATGTCTGGTGTGGTTTTAATAGTGTCCTTGTTTTTTTTAAGAAATATTAAAAAATGGTCAAATTCATCTTCAAAAGTACAAACATCAATCCTTTTTGTAAATATTCATTAACTTTTTTATCGCGTTCTTTTATTCTTCCATTGATAGATTCCGATCAAAAAATATTCGAAATGGCTCTATAACTATTTTATAATGTTTGAGTTATTTGCGATAGTTCTGTCTAAGTCTTATCACATATGACATAAAATGAATTTACTTTGAATCTTCTCTAGTTGTAAATTCATATCCGACTTCTTTGTTTTCATCAAAAAACATTTTTTTTCTGTTGTCTGCGAGTTTGTTAATCCTGATTAATCAGTTTTCTCTTTTTCAACCTTTTCATATTCTTCTCGGAAATTATTGATGAAATTTTCTAATGATTTCAGTAGGATAGATCCTTTCAATAGTTTGCATTCTACTGTTTAGCAGCGAGACCATAATAAAGTAAACGATGAACTGCACCCAATCACACAAATTATCAAAAAAATATCGGAAATCATCAAAATCCGTCTGTAAGACAATTCTTTAAAGACATTCTAAGATCTCGGGGCCCCACGCGGCCGCTTAGTCCGCTTACCGCTAGACCCGTCCCTGAGTATTGTTAAAAATCATAAAGAGCTAAAAATAGGATTCTTCGGGTACATACTACAAAGCAATGAACACCGAGTGTTACAAGGAAGAATATATGAACTTCGGAGTGCTGTAGATAAAGGACCTTGGATTATGGACCAGTACCACTATTCAGAATACCTACCAACATAATATATCAAGAAATAACGTGGCTATGATGATTTCTAACTAATAATAACAGAACCATAACAACAAAAAGAAGATTTACCTATATAAATAAAATTATTAATAGAAATTTGAAAATATTACTATAGAATTCGGAAATGTAATATTTTATTTCTAAGTTTCTTATCGATAATGACGTCCCGTAGGCGTAGTGGTTACACAAGATAAATAACTTACAGATAACCTTGTACGAATTTCCTCACTTTGTCATTTGAACGTGTTACTTGAAAATTAAATCAATAGCGGTTCATACGTTTCTCAGACGATAGAATTTAATATTTGAAACGGCAATAATTATTATTCTGCAGATTTGTTGCCAAACATAATACAGAAAATATTATTCCTGTATTCAGTTGACGTAATCATATTGGTTCTCTAACAATAGTAAGTATTAACTCATGTTATTATTATTCATTACTTGGGTTTAATTAATTATTATAAAGTATAGGAATATGTGTAAAAAATGACGGATATAGGTAAATAGATTTATTTAGAAAAATAGTATTACGGCATTACTGCGATTGGCCAATGCGCCATAATACATAATAACTACAAAATTATAAAAATATCCTAATTACAAATAACAACTAATATAACAAGAACGTAGAAAAAACAGCATGTATGCAAATATTAAAGAAACATGATAATACGAGTATATACAATTATAAATTTAACCTATTTTACACGTCCACAAAAATTATATAGTTAATAAAAAATAAATCGACATTTATGGTGCCATCAAATAAGTTAATCGCACGATACACAGGATCATGAAACATAAGATATGTCCTGCGACGAGGTATCTTGAAGACTATAGAGTTACGAGTGATATTGGTGGGAACATGAAAATTAATATTTGCCAGTATAGACGGATTGTAAATGAATCCACGAAGAAGTAAAAAGAAATGCTTTAAAAGAGAAATCACTCTTCGGGCGGACAGGGATTGCATTGATAGCATACCCAGAAGAAAACGAGTCAGGAAATTGATTTTATTATCATTGTCATAAGGAAAGAACCCGTATGTTCTTAAGTAGAGAAATCTAATAAATCTAATGTGGACTCGATCCAACTTAATTGTGTGGATGGACCTATTAAGGCTCCAAATTTGACAGAGATTTTGAAACTCTCATAACAAAACCAAGCATTTTTCTAGATCTGGTACTGATGTTAAGAATATGCTGATTGAAAGTGAACTTTGCATCATACAACACACTTAAATCTTTTATCTCCGTTACCCTACTCAATATTATACCAGGCAATGTGTATGGGAACAATAAGGTGTGCCTTGAACGACTGAATGAAATAATATTACATTTGGAGGTAGCGAATTCAAGTTTATTCAAGATAGACCATTGCGAGATAGCATCTAGATCAGACTGCATCATGGTACAACATAATGGGGTTTTAATAGTTCGAAAAAGTTTAAGATCATCACAATATCACCAAAAAAATAAATAAAAACAAAATTAGGCCAAGATTTGAACCTTGAGGAACACCAAAGTTTGTTCTAAACATCCGCGATTCATTCCCATGGTAATCAATAAATTGACAGCGATTTTTCAAATAAGAAGCAAAAAAGCATATTATACTATATGACGCGCTAAATGTACAAAGCTTTTGTAATAAAATATCGTGATCAACACGATCAAATGCCTTGGAAATATCTGTGTACACAGAAGCAAATTGAATTGACTTATCCATAGAATTTGAAATAAAATTATTATACACGATAAGATTTGTTACTGTGGACCGCCTAAGTTGAAAACCATGCTGCAAATCGGATAGGCGAGAGTCTATTTGACGGTTGATGTGTGTAATTATGTAATATCAACTCAAATAATTTACATGGATAAACAACATAACAACATTCATTGATTCCAAAGACTTGTAATGGACATAGATCTGTTGACTTAACCCTTTACTGCATGATTTTTTTTTTTTGAAAATTTTTATTTTTTCTTGGTGTCAAAATGCCTTGTGAATGAAGGAAAAATAATAAAAAAATTATTTTTCGAAAATTTCATTAAATTTTGTATGTTACTGCGTGGTGTCGCAGATTTACGACATTTGGAAATCTTACATTTTAGTATGACAAAATACAAAACCAAATGAAAACAATTATAAAAAACTAATGTACACACCTTATTTGATGTGTAGATATTTTTATTTAACCAATTTCAATCTTCTGTATATTTTTTTTTTATTTATTTACAAATGCGGATTTTTGCGTACATACGAATTCGTCAACTGTCAAAGCAGAAATGCAGAAACTATAATGCAGAAATGCTTTATTTCTTGAAATGTCCAAACAAAATCGGTAAAATAGGATGTTTATGGTAAAACAGTTTTCTAGGCATCGAAAAAGGATATTATTTGATAATTTACACAGATGGCATTGGCTATATAGAAATAGTTTGAAATGTCGCAAATTTGCGACACTATGCAGTAAAGGGTTCGAATTGAAATATTGTTCGGTAGAGATAGAGACAAAAAGATTTAAAAATGGTGTAAATCAACCCCAGCTCATGACGATAATAATATGGTGTTTAACGGCATAATTTGGAAATATACATTTATTTAAAATCTGTTAAAACTTCATATGCGACAAAAATGTGATTTTACAAGTGACAAACAAAATTACTTGATTTGAATTAAGAATCAGTTAATTGTAAAGAGCTTGACATACAATTATTGAGTATTATTTCTAACAATCTCAAACTTAATATGTTTACTACGTACTTTGAAGTATTATAATTTTGGTGGTATACACAATATTAATAATTTTACTAAACTATGCGGTATTATGTAAATGAACATAATATTATTATAATATTATAAAGAAAAACATTTTGATAACATTGTCACATCGGAGGTTTTAAGAGCTGAATGACGATATTCAAACAAAACCGGTACCTATAATATACGTAGGTACGATATTATTTTGTGAAATCAACGAATCCATCAATTTGAATTAAAACTTACGTTGTACTTACGAGATTCCTAAGCAGATGAATACTTAATGATTTAGAAATGCTGCTTTCTGTTGGGCCTAAATAATATAATATATTATGTTTACTTTACTGTTTTATACATAAATAATATTATATTCTCTAACAATTCCGTGTTGAAATACTTGGCGAATATAATTATTGTTAGAAAGCATCTCTAAACGAAGACATTAACATTGTTATCTGATGCTATGTAAACCTCGATTTTAGAGCACGGAATTGAATAGTGCTTTGTTTCTTTTGTATGAGAAATCGTCTATACTAACACGTGCAAGCAAATATCATTCTACATACTATTATAGTATAGAACAACTACATTGTCCGTTGGAGATTGAATAGGATGAGTTTGTCTATTGAATTTATGTCAAAATGAAAAAGTAACATTTCACTACTCTTGTATTATATTATTATCAACAGTATCAAGTAAACACAAATTTTAATTTTTATTAGTTTTAATAAAAGTAAATATATTTAAAATATATCGTTTAAAAATATTGTTTTATGTTGGCCGTGTAGAATTTCTGTATATTACTGAGAATTTCAAGTATCGTAGGTATATTTAACAGCCCACATGCTCAGCGTAGGTAAAAATGGGGCTTTTATGGAATTTTCAGAGCATAACCCTGGACATTCCTTAAACGTTGTAGATAATCTATTTATATAATTTTGAAGCCTTATTATCCTTTATATTTATTTTAAACATTTGATGACTGCATAAAGTATTTTTATTACATAAAATAGTATTCTTTTAAACATCTCGCTCTAATGTTTTAGAATATAGTTATATTTCAGTAGGTCCATGTGAAGTGCTGTTAAGATTTTTTAGATTTATTAATTTTTAAACGCATTTAGAAAACTATTAGTAAAATTAATGTTAACATTATATAGTGACATATTTACGATAAAAAAATAAATTTTATAATCTTTTTGATCCCAAATTTGATAAGAATTAGGCATTTTATTATTCAAAAATGGGCACGATTAACACATTTGAAGACAATTCCAAAGATACTGATTATAAGCTTATGTCTTTGACCATTAAAATGTGATAAACATCCTACGAATAATGATTACTTTATAATAATTATTACCCTAAGAATAAGGTAGTATTTTTTTGAAATACGCCAGTTCTATTGGTATTTTCCAGTGGCTAAGCTACAACATACGGCCGTAGCCATAAATTGATAAACGATAAATGAAATATGGAGTAAAATCATGTTAAAGCGCGTGTTTGAACATGGACCTAACCGAAAATTTTTTTTTTTTAAAAAACAGTACATATACTTACGGATAAATGATAAGGCTTCAAAATTATATAAATAGATTATTTACAACGTTTAAGGAATGTCCAGGGTTATGCTTTGAAAATACCACAAAAGCTCCATTTTGACCTACGTTGAGTATGTGGGCCCTTAAGTATTAGAAAAAAATTAAGAATTTATATAAACTTGAGTATTCTGATATTCCTGGCGTCGGTAGACATAGCTGATAGTAAGACAAAACTTGGGGTGCAAAATTGATCAGGTGAAACACAAAGAACGTCATTAATTATTTATTCGTTTGATATGGATATGAATAATTATGCTGTATTGTAATATTGCATTATAATGTATTGGGTTTTTCTTCATTTAAGTATATTGAAATATGCGTTTGATTTACACATCAATAATCTTAACCATTACCATAATTATCACATTATAAAAATAAATTATATTACGTATATCAATCTGCCCCTTTAGTTGTAATAATGTGCTTCGGCACCGGAGTACTTTGATATAAATACAAAACTTTATTATATTATTAATTTATATATTTTTTTCATAAAATCATTTTTACTCTTTGTTAATATTATTTTATGCAAGCTCTGGCTGAATTAGCGGACAGAAAGTGCAGCTAGCACAGCCGCAAACTTTTTACCACGTTTTTATTAGCTCGTATTCTTGTTTGTCCAGTAAATTTTTTTTCTTGTTTGTCCAAATCTTACAATCGATTTTTAACTAACTTCCGGACTAGTGATATACATTTAAAACTTTTAGAATATATCAGAACACGATGACAATGCATTCTTTTAATACTTTTAGCCTTCTTTAAGCAGAATTGAATTCATTTTCAGTGAATTCTGTTTTGTATGGAAAGTTATTTCGGAAAAAAATCGTAAAAAGTAAAAACTATTATTGGTTGCTAAGGGGGTCCTAGCAACTAAATTATTAATATACACGTGCGTTACTATGGAAATCAATATGAAATGTCAAAATGACATTTCAGTATTCTATATGTATTCAGTATTTCTATCAAATACAGAAAAAGTATTTGTTAATACATAGAATTGTCAAGTTATATGATTCAACAGAAAATTTAAAAACGTGGTATATAAAAAGTTCTTCTTATCTTGTAAATATTATTATTATTTTTTATTTATTTTGTAAAATAAAAAATACATAATATATACATATTGACACCTACGTATAAGGTCGGAACTGCAAAATGGCGAAATTTTATTAGTACGATTTCAGTAAATTTGAATATACTACAACGTTAATTTGAATGCTGGAATCTTAATTTTTAGTTTTACCTATAAATATTGATTGAATTTTTGTTTTTTTTCCGATATCGTCGTTTTATTATTAATTAATTATTAATTTATAAAGGCAATTAAGTCAAAAAAGCCGTAGTAATTAAACGTTGTCATTTTGCAGATACGACCGTATACGTAGGAGGTATCGATATATTATTTTTAACACTACAGCAGGCCTAGATGTCCAATGATAGTATTGTAGTTTAACAGTAGTAGAATACCTCAACCTGGCTTGCCTGATTTTCAAGCTGACCGGATTCCGGCGTCCTGGAAAACCGCTAAATACTATCTATATAATGTATACGGTGGAGCTATGGGATGCTAGTTTGACTTGGAACGAAGCAAGAAGGCTCGCGAGGGACAAGGATTCTTGGAGGCGCCGCCTGGTGTCCATATGCTTCGACTAAGGGGCGGATATGGCCGAAGAAGAAGTAATAAAAGTGAAACACAAACACCCAAAGTTCACATCAATATATTGTTTTCTCACCGGAAATCGAACCCAGAGCTTCCGGATGAAAGACCAGCGCCTTACGCACTGCACCAAAATCGATTCAATTTGATTCTCCGTTTGGCATCACTTTAAATATCATCACTGTTCTGGCAGAAGACACTAATTCGAAAAAAATGACATATTGAGTTAGTTAAACCAAAATGTTCCTTATTTCAAACTTTACCGTCTGGAAACCTTCAAAACCTTCATAAGTCTTTATTTTAAAGTCATACTTTTTACGATTACTTAATAAACTCACATGATAGACCATTTCAAACATTTTAACAACGTCAAAGTCAAATTACTCAAAACTAGTATTCTCCAGTTAGTGTGTTCTGCCAGAACAGAGACGATATTACATACGTTGTATGTAAGTACATTTATTTTTCTTTCTTTCATCGATTTGTCGTCGAGAATGAACATTTAAGATAAAGGTAACTCTCTTCATAGTCTCTATTTTCCAAAACACACTGATGAAAGCTTTGTTGATGTACGTATACGATATCTCTTCGCCAATATTGCTTAGAAGATGTCTGGTTCGTATAGGAGTGATACGTGCGGATATTGGAAATTTCCTGGAATAAGGACTGAGGAGGTATTTCCTAGATGTAATCGTACCTCGTAACAACTGTATATATCCTGAACTCGAAACAAAATAAATAAAAAAGTTTGTTTGTCTCTCTCGATGAAGTTTCATCACGTAAACGTCTATTCAATCAATTGTTAATTGAAACCGCCAACTAACGAAATATTACTTACGTAGTTACGCAGATTATATCAATTAAATTTGGTTCAATTAAGTCCCCTCTGCCACCGACCACCGAGGTTAGGTTGACCTATTCTTTTTAGTATGCCACATTTGGGGCGTCCTGTACATTTTTAACTTGACCGTCGCGTGTAAACTTATCGTACTTAGATATTTCGCCCTGTCGGTGTATAGAGTAGACATAATGTCGCGCCATTTTCCTTTGGATTAGCGCCACGTCTCGAGATTTTTTCTTGATAGACCTTTTAATAGGTAGATATTTATAGATAGATAGATTTTTTCTATTATAACGTAGATCGCTCTTGTACCAAGCATTACTATTGAAGCGTTGGCACTGAGAAATTTAATGATATATACAAATTGTATATTTAATTAAATGCCCCTAAATGGATCATAATATGACTCTATTGCAGTGGCGAAGGGTGGAGGTAGGCTGTTAAGATTCGCTATAAATAGTGCACACTAAACTTTTTTAGTCATATGTATTTGTTTTTATTGAACTAAGACTACAATTTACAGATGGTGTTAGTTAGTTTTTAAAAATCAATTAAACCCTGCCTAAATGAAACCATAATAGTTTTGGTCTAATTTGGGCAATACGACAAAATTGTGCACACTTTTTCATTCATAGTTTTTTTTGTTTTCGTTGGATTAAAAATCCATATTACACATATTGCAGGTTAATCATTAAGCCCTGCCTAAACCAAACTATAATAAATAAAAAATATTATTCTATTTATAAAATATTCAAAGTTATGTATGATTTAATTGCATAATTTTAGATATTTTATAGATAGACATGTATTTTTGACTATTATCTATTATGGCTTGGTTTCTCAGGGTTTAATTGAATTATAAAAACCAACCAACACTATCTGTAAATTGTAGTCTTATTTCAATGAAAACAAATAGGAGTGTCTGAAAAAGTTTAATGTGTACTGTTTATGGCGGATCTTAACAGCCTACCTCCACCCTTCGCCACTGCTCTATTGAGATATATATCTTGACAGACTACATATTGCCACTGGTAATGCCAATTAGGGGGGCGATAACTATGTTCAACAAAATTGCTTCGGGTGTTGATATATTCCACCTACGTGAGCATGAGTATAGGTGGACGTTGTTTTATAAACTCTTAAAATAGGGTCTCATCCGGTGTACTTCCTTGTATCTATCTAATTTATATTTTTTGTATGTACACATTTCTACGGTTTAATAACTTACTATCTATCTCTATACTGAGATTTCTTTTTTTTATGTAATACTGTTTTATATTTCTTTCTTTCTAAATCTCATGTTGTGAACGTCTTAAATTTATAATTTGTAATGTCCATAATATGTTAAAAATAAATAAATTGAATCGAATTGATTATTATCAGTATTAGTTTATGAAATCTAATAAAATATTTTTATCATTTTTTAGAATCAAACGACATATTATTCATCTACCGTTTAAAATACTGCGGGTGATTACTATAATATTACTAATGTATCTTTACTAATTATTAATTTATCTGAATTGTTAAGGGGGGACATGCTCGTCGAAGGTCAAAATTGAGTTTTTATTGTATTTTCAAACCATGATCCTGGACACTCCTTAAACGTTGTAGATAATCTATTTATATAATTTTGAAGCCTTATTATCTTTTATAGTTATTTTAAATATTTGATGACTGCATGAAGTATTTTTGTTACATAAAATAGTATTCTTTTAAACCTCTCGCTCTAATGTTTTAGAATATAGTCATATTTAGGTACATAACTGTGCAGTGGTGTTAAGATTTTTTACGTTTATTATTTTTTAAACGCATTTATGAAACCATTAGTATAATTTATTACGAGATAATTGTTGTAAAATATTCACGATAAAAAATTATATTGATAATCTCTGTGATCCCAAATTTGACAAGAATTAGGCATTTTATTATTCAAAAAATCGGCAAGATTAACACATTTGAAGATGATTCTAAAGACAATTATTATAAGCTATGTCTTTGACCATTCAAGTGTGATAAACATCTTATGAATAATGATTGCTTTATAATAATTATTGACCTAAGAATAAGGTAGTGTTTTTTTGAAATACGCCATTTTTTTTGTCATTCCCTAGTGGTTAAGCTACAACATACGGCCGTAGCCATAAATTGACAAACTATAATTAAAGTAGAGAGTAAAATTATGTTAACGCGCGTGTTTGAACATGTACCTAACCAAATTTTTTTTTTATTTTTTTTAAACGGTACATGTTCAAACACGCGCGTTAATATCATTTTATTCCTTACTTCAATTATAGTTTGTAAGTTTATGGCTACGGCCGTATGTTGTAGCTTAACCACTAGGGAATGACAAAAGAAATGGCGTATTTCAAAAAAACGCTACCTTATTCTTAGGTCGATAATTATTATAAAGCAATCATTATTCGTAAGATGTTTATCACACTTGAATGGTCAAAAACATAGCTTATAAAAGTATCTTTAGAATCATCTTCAAATGTGTTAATCTTGCCGATTTTTTGAATAATAAAATGCCTAATTCTTGTCAAATTTGGGATCACAGAGATTATCAATATAATTTTTTATCGTGAATATTTTTCAAAAATTATCTCGTAATAAATTATACTAATGGTTTCATAAATGCGTTTAAAAATTAATAAACGTAAAAAATCTTAACACCACTGCAAAGTTATGTACCGAAATATGACTATATTCTAAAACATTAGAACGAGAGGTTTAAAAGAATACTATTTTATGTAACAAAAATACTTTATGCAGTCATCAAATGTTTAAAATAACTATAGAGGATAATAAGGCTTCAAAATTATATAAAAAGATTATCTACAACGTTTAAGGAGTGTCCAGGATCATGGTTTGAAAATACAATAAAAACTCAATTTTGACCTACGACGAGCACGTGGGCCGTTAAGGGAATAAATTCAGGTGTACCTATAAGTATATTTGTATAATATGACCTGTATTGTACAAATTTAATTTATTAAAATTGATAAAATGATAATACTTCTAGTAAAAACTTTATTTACTTAGCTAAAAATAAAACGTAATGAAAATAAATAATGTTATAAAAAGCTAATGAAACTGTTAAAATTAATATTTATATATTATTATAAAAACTATTCGAAATTATTCCATTAAAATAATTGCTAAGGTAATTCAGTCAGCATGATATTATATTATACGTATTACCCAGACCAATGAATTATTGTGTGTATTATAAAATTTAATATACCTATAAGCTTTGTGACAGAACAAGAACACGTTAGAATAATTTAACTACGATATACAATATTGGCTGACGCAGAAATTTGTTATTAAGAATAAGCTTCACTGAAATGAAAAAGTTCGCTGGTTTTCGAGAAACTTTTTTTGATGATTATTTCAAGAGTGTCTAAATCTTTTTTTTTTTTGAATTGTTAGATATCAAATTTTAGAGGCTGTTTAAAATTTATGTTAAAGAAATTATCAAAAGTAGGTATCTATGCATATTGGACAGCGAAAAAATAAAGGCGGCAGTAGTACCTATGTTTTTTGTATATAAAGGAGTTGCGTTGTATTGTTATCTTTTGTAGAATGTCGCCCTCGAAATATATAGCAGATCTCAAAATACATGCTATCCGGCAAAGCTATAAACTCGATGCAATCATATGGAAAATATAACTTTTGGAAATGACTCGTTCGAACAAATCGACCACTTCACTTATCAGGGCTAACAATGAAATAAAAATCGGAAGACGAATATAGATAGTTAACAGTGACGTCCCGTGGGAGTAGGCAGGGCATTCGTTGCATAGGGGGTATCACATTATAAAGGGCAGAGAACAATGAAATGAATAGAATTAATGTTTCAAATTTTGGGACCAGTTTTCTATAAACCAGATGATGCGGTCGGTCGATTCATTAAAAAGTATCGACATGTTAGTTAAAAATAATCGAAGCATAAAAAATTCTGACAAATTAATTATCGTTGTATAACGTATTATATTATATATAGTAATGGCGGTTTAACCCTCAGATAACATTTTCACAGGGATGCCTCTGAGCCTGCCAGCGCCACAAACATCCACGCACCTATAGCTACCACTATTTAAGAGTAGATAACGTGGAAATGCTCTTATTATCATTAGATATTGTGTGAATCTCAATTTAAAGATTTTTATCTGTAACCTATTGGAGACAATCGGCGTCAATCTGACGCCGTTTGTCCTTGGTAAAAATGTTTTATATTTTATTTTTAGATATTTCTTAAAACCATACAAATTTACCATCATATTTAATATAAAAGATGAGTTTAAATTGTAATAAATTAAAGTATTTCAATACATACACAAGTTTTAAAAAAATATTAAAATTAATCATATAATATAAAAATTGTAGCAGTTTAGACGAACTCTTGTTAAATGTACTACAGTAATACCAAAATAGCTAAGTACCTACCTACCTAACGGATTTTCAAACAATTAGAAACTAAAAATTAAAGGCGATGGATTTTTAAGTCTGCCCAAGGACGGGACTTTGTCTATGGACGTCACTGTTCATAAAGAAGTGTTACATTGAAATTCGCAAACATTTGAAATCTAACTTGAAACACAAAAATTCAGATGTTGTACAAAACACAACTTAGGCCAAATCTTATATAAAATGGATAAGCAAGAATTTTGAAAAATTGTCTTATCATTTTCGAACAAAAGATCGTGAAAACGATATTTATAACTAAGAATGAAGATACGGTATGGCAAAAAGTCTACTAGAAATTTGGGAAACACCATTTTTTGATTAAATTGGGCAGGTCGTGTTCCACAAATGGACCTGTGTCGACCAGTGCGGAAAGAATTTGACACGATGCCATCTTGGTAAAGGAATGTTGAAAGACCCAAAGCGTAGGTGTTGGATGGCGTTTTTTAAGATGGACGAGAGATCGGCACTCCATATTGGAAGAGGATTGCTGAGGATAGACCGCACTGGGCTCACTCCGAGCATCTGGAATGTCTACTGCATCGTAATATGAATATATAAATAATTATTGCAATTTGCTAAGATTTTGGGATATGCGACGATATGTAGCCTTTTTAATGAATACCCTGAAAGAGAATTCTGTCCGATTCGTCAACGGCAGGAAGTTAAGTCTGTGTCAAGATTTTACACGCGTTTGAATGTAATTAGGTATAACAGAAAATTTTCAATTCATATAATACCTATATATTTCGAAATTATATACGTTCATTGTTAAAAGGATACGTTATAATCAATAGTATCGTATATATAAGTTAAAAACATCTCATGCATAATAATTATATACACTAGAAAAAATCATTTCGTAGAAAAAATACGACACCCGACGGGACTTTAACCTGTACCGGCTGGATTTGCGCCAGTATTCTCTCCCAATTAAGCTATGGGCACCTTATTCTACATTCTCAAATCTTGTGCCTTATTCGTTGAATAAAAAAATGGTTTATCAATATTATTGTCATTGTTCCACCACGATAGTAAAAAGCTGTGATTCTGAATTTAGTAGATCAGAGCTCTCCAACTGGCGGCCCGCCAAAGTTTTTTTGTGGCTCGCGAGCTGTACAGCAAATTTTTCATCAGTGAAGTGTGATATAACACAATTGATTTTCATATTTATTCGTTTATTTAAACATTCTATAAATATGAGTGCTCCTAATAAAAGAAAGATTGAAGTTGAAAACCGAGAATTTCAAGAACGGTGGGAGATTGATTATCTATTTATTCTTAACAAAGGTAAGCCACCGTATTTAGAATGTTTACAAACTATAGCTGTGTGCAAAGAATACAACTTAAAGCACCATTACCAATCTATGCATGAACAAAAGTATCATTCGTGCACGGGAAACATGAGAATAACACTTGTAAAAAGGTTGAAAAATCAGCGAAACTATCAAATGAATTATTTTAACCAAGGAGCAAAATCTCAAGAAGCATCGGTATCTGCATCGTTTGAAGTTTGTTTAGAAATTACAAAAGCAAACAAGCCATTTTTGGATGGAGAATTAATTAAAAATGTGCAATAAAAACTTAACAATATTATTGTTTTTATTATTTCTAGTTATGTGTTATTTTTGATTTTTTTTTTGTATAAACAAATAACCTTTGAATTGACATTAACTGACTTTTTATTTACCTATCCTATTTGGCCCCGAAATGTTTGCTAAAGAAAAAATGGCCCGCGGCCTAAAAGAAGTTGGACAGCGCTGTAGAAGACGATAAATTTTACAGTGCTTAGAACACTTATGTTATTTAGGATTATGGACCATTTCGTGACTAGTGATTTTTTTTTAAATTTTTATTTATTGAGCATTTACGTGCTTCTTCGTTTTTGCTTTAAGAAGTTCTAGTTTTAAAATATTGCTTACATTCGTATACCGAAGCCACGGTGTAATCTAGATTTCTTGTTCTTTAGGTTTTAATATTTTTTTATTTAATTTTTAAGCTTCCTAATAAGCATATTTTTTACGTAAACAAAGCTATAAATAATATTTAAGCTCACACGCGCCAATTTCGTGACAGCGGGAAACTAGAAAAGTTCTTGTAATGCTCGACTTTGTTCCCCAGAGGTATTAAGATGAAGATTTTCTTTTGGTTTTCTCAGGCAATTCAGGGAGCCAATTTTTGTTTTTACCTGTTTAATCTTCATTACTTCCACTGTAAACAAGTTGACGGCATTAATTATTATCCTTTCCGCAGGATAATCTAACTTACTTTCCAAGTAATTCGATCATGCTTTCTTTCATAATCATAAACATTTTTTCGTGGCGGTAGTGAGTCGAATCGCAAAATAAATATATTTTAGAGAATATTGACAAACAACTCATTGATTGGATTATATTAAACCAAGTGATGTTTTCCCGCCTACTGGCGTTCGCATTTACACAAATTTAATGCGGTACTGCCTAAATATTAAATAGCTTAATATCAATAACTACTACTTACTATCTGTGTAATACAATTACCTATATTATATATATTTATTTATATTGGATTATCTATAACGTATGAGAGAAAGCGAGACAGTATTAAACATACATAATATATAAAGGCAAATTCTAAATTTGAAAAATTGATGAAATCGCTTATTCTAACTGGGTCGTGAATAAAAAATAAATGATTTTTTTATAATATTTTTATAGATGCTTATAGTACGGTAATAGCATATCGAGTGATTGGCGTATTAACGAATTGGTATGTAATCCAAGATATATTAAAGGGTAATTATAATGGGAATAGGGTAACATTTGACAACATACACAATCAGCCAAAAAAATAGAAATATTATGAATGATGAAGAACCATCAGCTAAGCGTCGCTGCTTAAAAATGAACGAGTTCAGCGATGGCGTGCTGAGAAAAGTCAAAAGACTTTTTCAAGGTAATGCAACAGCTTAAAGACAAATATAGTTGAGTCTGAAACATCAAACAAATTCAATAATACAGAACATACACGGAAATGTTTGAGAGAGAGAGAGAGAGAGAGAGAAGACGTCTGAGCATGTTGACAGGTGGTACTGTTTTTGTTTAGTTTTATACACTTGTAAAACATTAGTAATTTGACAGAACAATGGAAATGTAGAATAATGATTAGCTCGTTATAATATGTACTAATGTATTTTTTTAATACACGTAATATTATGCCTTATTAAAAATGGCTTCAAAATTTTGCGGGCTTAAAATTATTTATTGAAGTATTAAGGAGGAGTGTAAAAGGTATTTTAAGCAATTAAAAAATAACCTTTTTACAAAAAATAAGAAACGCAATTTATAAAAATATCATCAAAAACACATATGAATAATAATAATAGAATAATAGTCATCAAAATAAGACAAATATAGGACGAAAAATATGTATTGTTTCAACTACGTCTCGGAAAATATTGTAATTTCCCCGAAATAATCAGTCAATAGAAAAGTAAAACAAATGTAACCTTCCATAAATGATGAGTAAAGTAAAATTTGAATATTTAGTGAATATATTTCATTATAATATCATGTTAACTGAACCATAAACTAAATTTATAGTTCGCATGTGACTAGAGAATAATTTGAAAAAGTGCTACAACTACGGATATCTTGTGAAACAAAAAATGTTTTACTCAAAATTTTAGATGAATGACATTTAAGATAAGACTATTTTATAGTAACTTTTATTATACATTATATTATAACTAGCTGAGCCAGCTGGCTCTCGCCAGTCTGTCTCGCTAGGTCTTGCAGACAGCTTGGCATCCTAATGACATGGTGTTGGATTTGAATACAATTATTGTGAAGAATGCATAGACGACGCCATAGTTTTCCATTGTCACTGCCAATACAAATTTGAGGTCATCCGCGTTGTTTAGTCCGGAGTCTGTCCTTCAGAATGTTGCCTGATACCACCTCAGGCTGCTAGGTCTAGCAAAACAGCTGGCAATCACCGATTGCTACCACTGACATTTTGATATAATATGTGTATAGGTAATATTAATGTTTCGTTAAATCACGTGCATTTAAATATGATAAATTATACATATGAACCGCTCGAATACAAAGCAATATGTGATTATCATGAAAATAGCGATCCAATATAACGTGAATATTAATCTCCCGCGGGGCCCATTTAGAATAGAAGAAGGTACATAAGCAATATAAAAAATTAATTTTAACATTATTTTGTTTCAATGTTGGTGCGGGACATTAATATCGAAAGAAATGTTGATAAATAATGAAGCAATGTATACATCTGAAAGGAATAAATCAATTCTGATTAGAATAGTAATTTATAAGACCCAAAGGTATGGAATAAGCTTAGAGGCCTTCATCCAGCAGTGGATTAATCCAGATGATGATGATAATGACGATATTATGAATGGGTAAATATAATATCAGCAATTTTGATAAATATAGCAATTCATATGACCGACAAAAATACAAATAACTTAGAGAGGCCTTCATCCACCAGTGGATTGATTCAGGCTCATGATGATAATGGCATTATAAATATATATAATATAAAATCACCGATTTTGATAAATACAGCCATTCAAATGACAGAAAGGAGTAGAATCAGGCTAAAGATGCCTTTATTCAGCAGTGGATGGGTTCAGGTCGATGATGATAAGGACGATAGAAATAGGTATAATATCAGAAATTCGTTAAACCGATAGTAGTATAATCAGGTTGCGGAACCCTTCATCCAGCAGTGGATTGATCCTGGTTGATGATGATGATGATGACGATATGAATATGTAGATAAATATAATATAACCGATTTTGATAAATATAGCAATTCAAATGACAGAAAGGAGTAGAATTAGGCTAGGGAGGCCTTTACCCAGCAGTGGATTGGTTCAGGTCGATGATGATAAAGACGGTAGACATAGGTATAATATCACAAATTCGTTAAACCGATAGTAGTAGAATAGAGGTTGCGGAACCCTTCATCCAACAGTGGATTGATCCTGGTTGATGATGATGATGATGATGATGACGATATGAATATGTATATAAATATAATATCAGCGATTTTGATTAATACAGCAATTCATATGACGGAAAGGAGTAGAATTATAGGCCATCCATGGACTGAAGCCGAATGCGGTTTCAAACCGTCTGCCATACTAAGCTTATCTTTTCTGGTCTTGGAAATTTATTTCCACAAATTATATTATAAGCATCTGATCATATCCGTTTATACCATACACTTACACTTACAAATTTAGTGAAAATATATTTTCATGAACAAAAATCATAAGTTTAGTATGGCACACGGATCTAAACCGCATTCGGTTTCAGTCCATGGATGGCCTCTTAGGCTAGGGAGCCCTTTATCCAGCAGTGGATTGGTTCAGGTCGATGATGATAAAGACGATAGAAATAGGTATAATATCACAAATTCGTTAAACCGATAGTAGTAGAATAGAGGTTGCGGAACCCTTCATCCAACAGTGGATTGATCCTGGTTGATGATGATGATGATGATGACGATATGAATATGTATATTGGTTCAAAAAAAATAGTATTTATAGCCACTATGTGTGTATACATTTTTATGATGACGTTACATTTATTTTGAGGTTATGGGTACCTATTTAATTTTTGAGACGATGTTATGAATTAATTCGCATTTAATATCTCTCGGGAACATGATTAAATCAAATAAAGTATGTGTATCAGTCGATCCGATGTTTGTCAAAAATGAATTTTAATTTTAAATTATATTTATATCCAGGCTTTAAATAATTTTCATTGGTTTAAAAAAATATTATTTATAGCCATACTCTAAAAAACAAAAAAAGAACACTATATTGTGTGTATACATTATGATGACGTTACATTTATTTTGAGGTTATGGGTACTTATTTAATTTTTGAGTCGATATTGTGAAATAATTCGCATTTAATATCTCTCGGAAACATGATTAAATTAAATAAAGTATGTGTATCACTCGACCGATTAGGAATTGTCTGTCAAAATGCATTTTAATATAAATATCGCACTCAAAAGTATATTAGTACTACATTGTTGCAAACCTGTAAACGTGACAGCCGTAAAATATTATTTAAAAAGAATCAAATTTGGAACACCAGTGGCGGACGTGCCTGTTAGATTTTTATTTACGTAGTAAATTGTACCAAAATTATGGTTTTTTCACCGGAAAAAAGTGCGCCAATGCCTACATTACGATATTTGAATAAAAATAATCGAATCTGTTTGTCAAATAAAGGATTAGAAGGTCTTAAGCGACGTAGACGTCATTTTGCGAGGTGTAAACAGTAAATATGGCGATTGCATACGGTGTGTAAGAAAATATCGGATATAAACGTCACGTACATGTAAAATCATGGAAAATTTCTGAAATGTGTTCAATTCAATCGGTAGATGAATCGGTAGCGCACATTTCGAAGTGAAGATATAAAAATAACAATAAAATGTCGCTTAAATGAGCTGTTGGTGTATTTTCCAAAATCTCTTAGGATAATAATATATAGGAGATTATTGTCATATGGTGATTCCTAGGATATGTACATCGTTTATATTATGTAGTATGTAGTAGTATGTAGTATTATGTAGTATGTAGTATGACATATCATAATAATTATTATAAAAATATTTAATTAGGCCGGGTTTAATTACATTTTGCCACCTTTAACAAAATATGAGGGAAAAAATGGCAAATATACGCCTTATTTGCTATTGTTATGTCACATTAATTTCAGATTATGCACAATCACTGACTTTAAAATCCGACCTTTTAAGGTTAAAATATTCGTAAATTCTTTCTTTAATTCTTGCTGAAAAGCTTACCCAAAATTTACCAGTAAACATTGAATACAGTTGGTCATTTAAAAATAAATACATTTAATTATTGTTAAGGTGGGTTATTAATTATTTTATTAAAATTATGTTTTTTAACAATAATCAAGTACCTTCATTGCTGAGAATTTATATTTTCAAATTCCACCGCACAAAAACCTCCGTTCTACTTGATGATGATGCTAGATAATACAACATTTTTTATGCATCCCAATTGCTGAGAGATCGGTATCTACTATAGCAGTGATGGCAAACCTATGGCACGGATGCCATTATTAGCACGCGAGATGATTTTGAAGGAAAGAAAATATACCTATAATAATAATAATAAATGACAGATCGCATTGTATAAAAATTGCCGGCAATTGTTACTCATCAAGAATAAGCACTACGTTTAATTTAAATATATAATAAGGCTTTCTGCATCACATATAATATTATTGCGCTAACCTCATCAGGTGACAGAGGAAACCGCGCGACTTCTGATTTTGATAAATTTATAATGCTTGAGACCACTGTAGCGATTGAATGCCTCATCTGTTTGGAGAAATTCTGGTGTCAATTTAGGCATAAAGAACCAAACCAAGTAATACAGTAACAAACCTAGTTTTATTTTAACCCACAAAATGGCTGTACCAAATAAGAAACAGTAACCTGGAGGAACTTGTAATAGTAATTCTGGCAGACAGTTTCAAAAAATTGGTGGACCGAAATGTATGGGGTGATGAAGCTAATATTTGGGCTATGTTCTGTGAGTGATATTTAGAACAACATCATTTATTAATAGAATTCATAAAAACTATTCTTTTCTCCATGAGAAACTGCTCGGCATGTCAGAGAGTCGATTAATAATATTTGGGAGATTTTGGCACGCGTACGTAAAAAGGTTCGCTATCCCTATACTATATGAAACATTTAAACACGATTGAAAGGAATTAATTTTAATTTTGTTTTTAGACACTTAAATAATGAAAAAATATTCGTGTTTGTCATCTTAATACAGTGCAAAGATTAAAAATATTATTAAAAAATAGTTGCAATAGCAAATTTATTGAACAAAATACCCTTTGCACTGAGTATAACTAAAAGTGAGCAACTGAATATACTTACTGAAAAAATATTGTATCTGAAAGAGAAGTTTGATGTCGATTAAATTATACTGTGAGTCCACTTTTAGGGAAATATAACGATCCTACGGAATAATATTTTTAGGTACAGCTAGGTAATTCAACGTATATGAAAAATAATAAGATGATAATATTTCACTAATACTTACACAAAAATCATTATTAAAAGGTAATATGATAGTATATAGTATTATATGATGTGAGTCCGTTAACTTTATTAATCTGACAGAAGCTTGTCAGCTTAGTTTTGACAATCGCATTACAGGCTAAAAATTGTTTTAAAAGAATGTGACTTTTTCAGACGTTGAATTAAATATATTTTTTGTTGAAACTGTTACGTAAATAGGTACATAACTTTTACATTATTATAAATTACAATATTTTAGATTTATCCACCGTTATCAAATAGTTATTATTTAATGATTAGTGTAGTAGGTATTACTATAAACATCTAGTGACATAATTAATAAAACCTGATTTTAAGCAGTTTAATTCATCAATACGTTGGTAACCAGTCTGAAAAAATATGTGAAAATATACACACTAGAAAAAATCATTTTGTAGAAAAAATACGACAACCGACGGGACTTGAACCTGTATCTACTGGATTCGCGCCAGTATGCTTTTGCAAACAAGCTACGGACATCTTAGTTAATTACGACAGTTTTAACTAGTAGTTGTTACATGGAATGCTTATCGAATCGCGGTATTATGTTGGTTATAGGTTTTAGTATATTAAATTAAGGTAGGCATCAATTAATTCTTTAATTACTAACCGACGTCGCGGAATACTCTATTATTTAATTTTTATAATTTTAATCATTCTGAAATCTTGTGTCTTTTCGTTGAACAAAAGATAATTTCTCTCGAAGGTGTATGATTTTTTTTTTTAATAATCCAAACTGCCTATAACTAAAGTGCCACTTCACTTCGCCTTAAAATTCAAAACATTTGATACGCATAAATAAATACATTATTAATATCTAATTGTACCTGTTTTCAAACTATTATTTAATTTACCATGCAATATTATTAGTGTACAAATTCCACATACTATCCACTTTTATAATATACTCAATGTTTTGCTTTTTCTTATATACAATGGTGTAAAATTAATATAATTTAATTAAATATTGTATTTTTTTTTAAATATACATATATTATTATTGTATGACTACAATAATTAGATTGATACAGTGACGCCTTCATATTCAATTCTTTACATTAATATTAATACTATGGTATAACCCGCCTGCCTCTCTCGTATCAATGCTGTTTTAGTCATGTAATTACTCATATAATTCACCACTCAATTGGTGGCAGAAGTTTCTTCCCGAATCTACGAGTCCTTGCGTATAGATTACCACAATTTTATTCGAATATAAATCTTTGATGAAGGCGTTAAATGGATTATTACCCCGACCTTACTCAATTCGCAAATTTACCCAACAATAAATAAAAAAAATATTTTGAATGGCTATGTTTTCCGTAATCATAAATATATTATACGTCATACGCAATATGAACCTTTAGTAAACGAAAAGTTTAAAAAACTTATACTCAGATTACTATACAATAGCGTGGTATGAAAAGATGAAAAAATATTATTATAATATAATATATTATTATACACCTTGAATAATAACTAGCTGCAGGACAAATCTACACATACCGTTAATAGCTACAGAGGCTTGTAGAGTCATTCAACAACCAGAAAATTGATCCTTACTGATGATGATGCTGATGAGACGAGATAATAAAATACACCTATTATTATTAATTTGAGCAATGTGTTTTAACAGCAATGGTGAATATACATTATTCATTACGTTTTGATACTCTAAAGTTAGGTGAAAAAGCATTACAATTAGAAGTGCTGTCATTTATGTTTTATGTAGAAACATAATACAAAAGGAATTTATAATCATATATGAATTTCGAAATACTTTGTTTACGTTTACATCCTATCTCTAAAAGTTTATAGCTGGGGGAAATCAAAAAAAGAAAATTTGATTTCCCCGAGTAGATAGGCATTCATTCCTTTACAAGGTGGCTAACAAAAAAATAGAGGTGGGATTTTGTTTTTTAATATCCTTATAACAAATGAGAATGTCTTGCATAACAAACAGAATTTACAAAAAAGATGTAATTGATTTTATAATATACCTACTTACACAACTTGTTCATGAAAATTGCTTTTTTTGAATCACCATTACTAACAAATTTAATATGTTTGTCTTGTCATGTACCTAATAATACCCCGTTTACACGTGCATGGATTTACTGCTGACAGTACGTATTTTCGCGGCTATAACAAGAAAATTGCAAACACGTGTATATATTGTGTAAACGAGTATTATCGTACAAGTTGCAAGATTGGATGCATGTATCAAAAAGTTCAGAAGCTTCACGCAATAATTGGTACTTGCATGGGGGTGCGCATGCGCAGTAGAATGAAAGTGGTGAACCTGCTGGAAAAAATACGGACTACACTGCGCAGAATATTTTAACTTTTACCGATTATCTACGAACTTGTCCGAAACTTTCCCAACCAGTCTGAATCTGTCAAATAGCACCAATACGATGACAATATCGCGTCTCGAGTACGTTTGAAGAATGAAATTAGAGAGACAGTCAGCACTTTTACGTGTAAACCGCTATTATCGTGATAGTTAAAAATACACACTATTGGTGCAAGTAAATCCATTCATGTATACAGGTGCTATATTGATGAAAAATAAATTGAATCTTCTACTAGTAATACTAGAAATATTAGTAATACTAGTAATACTAAACACTAAATACTAATACTAGTAATACTAAACGTTATTGTAATAATTTAGTTAAATATATTTGTATCTAAAAGGGTAGTAGGAGTGCTCACGAGAGGCAAATGTCAAGATAGATATAGAAAGAAGTTCCTTCTTTCAGGTGCGTGACCTTTTTTGTAACAGGTACTTCAATTTCGGCCACAGGATGCGGATATTTCCTTTCAGGTGTTCCTTATAAAACTGAAACTTGAACACTGACTTAAATCAACATACTATAAAGGTAAGAAACTTTGACATTTGTTAAGGATTTTATAGGTGGATAAAAATAGTTTTTATTATGTGGTTAACATTTTTATTGTTTTATTGGAAAAATATTAAAATGTCACTGAAATTCATTAGACTAAAAGATATTTATTTATTTAAAAGTAAATAGTATCTGTACCTACACATTCTGTAAAAATAGGGTATTTTAAAAAGTAATTAATAAGTACATTCAGAAAGATGAATACATTTTTTTTAAATATACCCATGTACCGAGTGGGACTTAAGCCCAGATCCACCATATTCAGGGCAGAGTGGTTTATGTGAAGAATCACACTGACCGGCCTTTCTGATATTTATAAGTATATTTCTGAAATTATTCCAAATTACGTATATTATATTAATAATTCATCTTTATTATTCATTGCATCAAAATATTATAATTATACATTTATAATGGTTATTCGTATTGTGCTTGTTAACGTCTGAAGGTACGCGTTTTCGTCAAGAGAGCCATCAACTGGGTATTCACCTTAAAAAAAATATTCTAAAAAATCAGAGGTAAAAATAAAATGATGAAGCATTATAGTTATGAAATCATCCAGAAGATGTTGTATGGGATGATTCATTGGGAAAAGGTTTGGAAAAATATTTTTTTTTTGGCTGGGAAATTTTTCTGAATTGTGACTCAAAAACCCTCGCGATGGAAAATATGCCCACTATTTTATCCAACCTCCTATAAGAAGAAAAACTATTCGAATTAATATCGAGATCGAGATTAAAAGGAATAATGCAATTTGATATTTTGTCAATTAATCTAAAATTTTAATTAATTCAATATTTAAGTAGGTACGAAACTTTCTCAGTGTTCAATTGTAATAGTAGCATACGCATCGCGACCCAAAATTAAATAAAAAAACTAAACCTCTCCATATTACGATACTTAAAAAAGTTTTAAGTAGCGCCGATTGACATTATTTTTATAGTGTAATACAGTGGTTTTGAAACTTTTTTATTCCACGGTGGTCTTGTGCAAAAGTTTTCCTCGACGCCCTAAAAATATCATTTAATGGTATGGGTGAACAAGTTGTTCATTACACAGTTTCTCAAATCGTTTAATAAACTTACAGCGCCGATTGACATTATTTTTATAGTGTAATACAGTGGTTTTGAAACTTTTTTTATTCCACGGTGGTCTTGTGCAAAAGTTTTCCTCGACGCCCTAAAAATATCATTTAATGGTATGGGTGAACAAGTTGTTCATTACACAGTTTCTCAAATCGTTTAATAAAATTACATACAGGTAAACTTATTCCTAAGTTAAGTAAATTTACTGCCGAAAATCCAACTTTGCATAGGTACGTTTTTGAAAATGGAAACAGCAATCGTAGCGCTCATTAAAAGAAAAAATATTTACTGGTAACAAACAAAATATATTAAAAATTTCTTTTATTTTGTTAACTGTCAATTCATGGTGGAACTGCATTGTATTGTTGTTTTTATTTAATAAAAACAACAATAGGTATTAAAAATTCATAATTTGAAAACATCTCATGCACTCACTAGAAAAAAATCCATTTTAGAAAAAAATACGACACCATACAGGACTAAAACCTGTAATTGCTGGATTCGCGCCAGTGTGAATTTCCAATTAACCTACGGGCATCCTAATTAATTATGACGATTTTAAAAGTAGTAGTTCTTACATAAAATGCTCATCAAATTGTATTAATAATGTTGTCTATCGATATGTTCAATATATATAATGCCACATTATCAAATCTTGCGAATTTATCGTTAAATAAAAGAAGTGGTTTAACAAAATATAATATATTAATGAAAGAAAATAAGTAGGTTGCAATATTTTTTTGATCATGAGAAGAAAACTGTCACTGAATTGTATGAATGAATCAACAAATTTATCAGTGTCATTGTGTGTTAACACAAGGATTTGAAATTTTCGAGTATCCTGTGGTATAAGAGGGTGCCGATGCGCATGTTATGAAAACTTATGGTAAATAAATAATCGGTAACCATAAAATGGTGTATACTCACTTTTATGTAGGTGCCTACCTAATTTTTGTAAGCGTATTTTGTAAATCTCGTAAATAGAAAACAACAGTTTTCAGTAGACAGAGAAATTTGTATAATTTTCGTTTTAAATAGAATTTCGAAAATTAATATAATTTAAGGGTTCCAGGTATTTTATTTGATTATTTTTTGTTATTGTATGACTTTTGAAATGATTAGAAGTATCGTGTATGCAAAAATCTTAGAACAAAGGTAGACATAATGAGATTTATGAATTTTACGAGATACATATTTTTTGTGGTAATTTTTGGTTAAGTATAAAATATTTTCAAATAATTGCACTGTGAATATTATGCTTCCTTCGCATACTATATAATAGGGAAATATATATTAAAACTAAGTTAAGTAAAATAAATCACCTTCATCCAATTTTGCGCGAGGGAAATCTGACTATCGTAAAGGCAAAGCTATTAGGCGGACATTTCCCTAAATATATTCGTTGCAATATACTCAGATGAAAAACCATAAATTAATTCCATAAAATAAAATAACTGAATAGCAGTTTTTGTATAACTTAGTGTAATATTCTTCTTTCAGTGTCTTCGTCCACTAAAGTCTGCTAACCAAATCGCAGCACATTTCCATTTCCTGGGTCAGTCGCATCTATCAAATCACCGACGCCTTAGACATCGAGCTATGCAGTCTTTCTACGTTTGATGGTGGCTATAATAGTTATCGTGATATATAATAATTATTGGTTAGTTTTGAAAGGTTCTGGTGTGATGAAGTTGAAAATGAATGAATATACCTCAGGTTGTTGAGAGGATCAAGGAGCAAGAATTTATTATTTCTTTCCATCATGTCCGATCCTAATAGGATCATATGGGCCTCAACAGAATGGAGGTTTGTATTGACAGATTTTGCTTTTACGAGAAATGGATGTCAGCCACTTGCTCAACCTATTAGGTCAATACTCTGACGCAAACACAAATTGAAAAATAATATGTATACTTGCCAGACCCAGGATTCTAACCTGAGACCCACGACGCAATAGGCCAACGCTTAAGCCGCGCGCTCATCGTGGTGCCATTGGTGCGTAAATGGTATACAGGTGGTAAGAATAAAATAACGCAGGAGAGTTGTTAGCGGTCCAAGATTTGGTGGAAGCAATGCTTGAGCCCCAGGCACGGTAATAGAATGCTTTTGTGCGAGGCGCGATGATAACGTGTACCTACTGCTACTGAGATACTGAGACTGAATATGATAGTCCATTAATTATGATTTGCTATTTATATAAATGAATATTTGATTAGTTAAGCAAGACATTATTGATATTGGTCACTATTAATTGGCAGTATACTGACCGATGCACCGTTGCAACTTCGCGGCGCTTTGCTAAACAGGCTTTTTTGTTTGACCCTCATTGAAGTAGGTATGTGATACTTTCAGAATGTGCTGATCGTAGCTGAGGTGATGTACCATACTTGTGTAACTCGTTGATTAGTGCATTGTCGTAATTGCACTGACAGAGCCTGGGGTTATTGATCACCACAAGCGACACATTAATAATGTTATCAGCCCAAGAACTATTCATTGTATTCAACAGTATTCTGATGGTCAGTTTATTTAATGTTGTTTAGACTCCTACGGGTATACTGCAGCACCTGATTGTTCTCCATTCAGTGCTTTGGTTGCAAAAGAGATGTTTCATTTTTTTTAAATTGTCATCTCGATTCTGGGTTTATTCTCAAATCTTTATAAAGATGGAAACAGGTATTTCATATATTCCATAACCTTAATTGGTTTGTTGTAAATGTAAGTGCGGAAATTTATGACATTTTGCTTACTTATGACTAGACACCGGACATCTGGAGTCCTTTTTTTTTGGGACGGACTCGAATATTACAACATTTTTTAATTAAAAAATGCGTTAATAATTTATGGAACCTATGTTTTTCAGAAAAATAAGTTGTACGATGTAGTAGGTACAATGAAATATGAAATAAATGATATTGATAATATGTGCAAGAGACTTTATCGATACTTAATTATATAGAAACGCTGCTATTAGTAGGTAGATATACTATACTATTTAGAGAAATTAATGAAGCGCTTACGTATAGAGTGGAAAAATTAGTTGTTAATAGTAATATCTATAATATTTAATAATATTCCACTTTTTATATACATACCTATTATTGTAATCAAAGTTTAAAATTTCTACTAAACTACTTTTATTTTCACTATCAAATAACAAATCACACTTGCTCCCATAATGAGAAGGACCTGACAGCTAGTGTATTATTAAAATCGTACCAAATCTGAATGATTTCGTATATTATGTTGATACTACGAAAATATATAATATGAAAACATATTATTATATTATATGGATTTATGGATGGGTAAAATGTGGAATATCGGACCTATGTGATTAATGAAACCCTTTAGAAAAAGTTTCGTACGAAAGATACTTCAAATCGTACTTTTGTGTTTCAAGCAAGTGGTTGGACATATTGAGATATTCAATTTTAATATATAGGTACTGATGTTGTAATGTTTTTTTTGACATTTTGATAGGCCATTTTCAAAAACTTTATATTCATCATGCAAAATATGTAAGTACATGCGTTTTCTGTTAATTGCTACTCCCTAATACTATAAATTATATATCATAGTATTATTTCAATGAAATATATAAACCCGATATAATTATTTATTTCGGAAGTTATCAAAATGATACAATCATAATTAGTCGACATTGATACATTGTGTATATATAGTACCTAATACCATTGATAATAAATTATTTTATCAAGAAAATATTAGATATAAATAGGTATAACACAGTTGCAGTGCCTACCATTTGCCTTAACAAGTTGACCTTGGTTCTAATAGTTCATTGATTTATCCAATCTGGGAGTTCACACATGAAACTATAATTTGATGTTATAGTAATATGGTAGAAAAAACAAAAAAAACTTAACCTGCGCGTTTGTTAACTGATCTACGTATTTTCTTAAAATCCGAGATCACTTCAGTTTTGACGATTATGGATTATAGCTTAAAATTGTTTATTTGTTTTTATTTAGTGAGTAGGTATATTTCGTGATATTTCACATTAGCTGGTTCCATTGTTTACGGGAAATGACGATTTAACGGGCTTACCTATTGAATGTATTAATAGTATGTAATATATTCATTACGGGTTTTTCACAAACACTTCAGATAATCAAAATTTGTTTTTTACTTGATCCTTTACTAATAGGTAAAAAGGTTTTAACAATCTTTTATTATGTCAATGTGCATTTACGATCGGTGAGTGCGCATAGTGCACGAAGAAGCCAGAAGGCCATAAGCCAGAAGGCATAAGCCGGGTCGTAAATAATGACTAATAGAATACCTAGTACAAAACATAAATCAATTAGAATTTATTGATTAATATTTTTGCCACTCGTACCCGTTAGATATAGGGACCATTATACCACTTTCCTCTAGAAGGTGTATAAGGTACTTTTAAACACTTTGTACATTTTGCATTTTTGTTTATTGTTATTAAATCTTAGTTGATATTATTCTTTTGACTTATTAACTTAAAAATAACAACAATGGATGAAATATAATATTCCTAAATATTATAATATGTCACATATATAATATTGTGTAAGTATATAATATATAATTATCAAGCCTCGATAGCGAAGGCTGCGTGACTAGCAAATGCACTTACGACCTATGTAAACCTGCCGCTTTGTAATTTTATTCTTGTAAATCCACGGTATTATAGATGGTTGCACTATTATATCTAAAATGTAAACATAAATTTATATGCAATATTGGTATATACTACAGCTGATGATGATACATACTATCGTATGGAAAATAATTCATTTTTAAGTTGTGGGTTTCTTGTACGTATCATGCGACAAAAGCAATAAAATCGTCTTCAAGTTTTTGTCATTGGTCGGGAACCTTTTTTGATACATACACCTACGGCAGGTGAATTTTAAACACAGCAAATTTTTCACAGTTTTGAAGTTACGCTATTTCTTAATGTATATAAACCAGTCATTTAATAAATAAGGACAAATATCACCAACAAGTTAGTTCAAGTAAACAATCGACTCCCACGTCCTCTATACTTAATTGACTTTTTATGCAATAATATGTACCTACCTATATTTTGTACTGTTATTCAATTGAAAATGTCCATTAGGATAAAATCGTTTGAATATCAACATTATGGAATAAATGTGGAAAAAGTACGAAAGTACATATTATAAAGTGTTTTAATGAAATATGTATCTAGGTACCAGTCGTTTTATGTGATGAATAGTTCTTTACACTTTATAATATGTAAGTATTTAAATCAAATACATAATATAATCATATATCAGATAATTTCTTTTTAATAACAACATTTAAATATAATGCTAATTATGTCGAATGGCCACCTAATCGGCGCGCCTTTAGCGTACAATGTATTAAATGGGACGGCGGGACTTTTTTTAATGTTACACACCTACAAACTTACCTGTAGAATGGCCAAAAATGGAACTACGAACTACCATAGGACGCCATTTTGAAAATTTCATTCGAATGTCAGATTTTGTCCAGTTACGAGTCTTGATTGGGTAGTTTTCGACAATGGCTCCATTTTTTTGTAGTACTTATTCCACTTTTAATCTATAAATTAGGACCGGTTTCGTCCGCCTCAGAGGGACATTTTCAACTGAATCTTCCCTTGTTCAGTTGAAAATGTTTCTCTGATGCGAACGAAACCGGTCCTAATTTATTGATTAAAAGTGGAATAAGTACTACAAAAAATGCGTTTTATTAAATTAAACAACAATAAATATTAACGTAATACAATGACTAAGTGAAAATCTGAAGCAATATTATATTGCAAAACCTTTAGAAGAATGCAATTACGGCTTACGCAATACATAATATTATAATAGTAGGTTCAAACGAATATTTTCAGGGATGTCTCGCATCTTCAGATGTACGCCACTGGTATTTTGAAGATGAAATTTCTTACGATCGATTTGATGAAATTCTTCAATGTCAATAGTTTATAATCAAATAGACCAGTTTGGGCAGAGCATCCTCAAAATACTTAAATATCTAAAGAAATAAACAAGTAGGTATGTGACTTTTTTATCGATATGTAGGTACGGTATTGTTCCTTGGTAATACTAATAGGTATCAATATGATACATTTAGAACATAAAACGGGTCAGCGGACAAAATCTTCCAATATTTGTATTTATATTAGTGGTAGGTACGCAAAAGCTATTCGATATTTAATTATGAAAAAACATATTCTACACGCATTTTATAAAAATGGTTTACCATTACTTACCTGCAATAAAACAAACCATCAATTTTGTAATGCGATCTTTTTAATTGCATTTTGCGAATTTGAATTCGTTTGTCGTAGCCGCAAGTCGCGTTATAATATTGGCAAGACGATTATCTTAATTACAATAATTACCATCGCACCTGAGCTGCCAGAAAAAACAACTGACAAATTGTAGAAATCCATACTAAGAATCATTTGGGCAAAAGTCTCCTTAGGATATTGGATTCGTCCACCATTTTAATGTGTTTTTTTATGGGTTGACGGTTAAAAACTTGAAAGATCCGGCCTTTACTTATGACCATACAGAGTGTAATTTAACAGTTATATACATTTAAAATATCACTACAATATTATAAGAACAAGTACAAAATAATATGCTACACATTATTTATTATGATAGTAACATTACAATATAATAGCGCATATACACGTGCATAAATTTGCTGACACTAATAGTGTATAAATTAAACTATCGTGATAATAACTACTGTTAAAACGCAAAAATGCTGAATCACCAATCTCATTATTCAAGCGTAAGCGAGATGCGTTGTTGTCATTTTTAGTGCTATTTGGCAGGTTGTGAAAATTGGTAAACGTCGAAATACTCGCGTGGTGTATTTCGTATTTTTTAAACCGCTAAACTTTCTTGATCCATGCATGCGGTCTTGCAACACGCACATGACATTTTATCGTTATGCCGCCAGTAAATCAATGCACATGTAAACGGGTTATAATGCCATGTAATATTATATAATACAAAATAATACGAAATTTAGTAACAAGAATACAAACAGAGATTATTGTTATTCAACTGTTAAAATTTGATGTCAACATATAAATAAAGGTAGGTACCTACATCTAATTTGTTTTGTAAATCTCAGAATAACTAAAATTTATTTATGATACACATTAGACGTTGAAACTTATATGTCTAGCTAGATTCGACATCATATTACTAACATGTACCCATATGTCGAGTTGGACTATATATTACATAGAACAGTTTCGGTTGTTTAGGATCACATTAAGAGCCTAACTACAAAAAATGGATGTTTTGAGTTAACGTCGGTTTTGATAATGCCATCATTTCGGTGACACAAAGCTCTATATTGTCGTACCTACATAATGTTTATTTACAATATTTATTTGATTAAAGTTTGCTTTATTTAATTAATATTAGCAAAATCTTCATTTGCGTTTATCTCAAAACGGTGTTATCGTAGATCGTACAGTATCGTAGAAAATCAATTTACAATATTTTTTTTTAATATTTAAAATGCATAATGCGTTTATAATTAAATAACGTATGTTTATGATGATAATAATAATGAAAATGGCCCTATAAAATATATATTATATTTACACATTTAAGATTTTATGCTTTAAAATAATATTATAATATGCACCATCACTCAGTTTGTAAAATAATTATTCAAGTTTCCTGAATATTTCTAGCGTATCCAAAGTAACGACCGTGTTATCTATTATTTGCTGTATCATAATAATATACTCACCTTAATAAATATATGAATAATAAATGTATTTGAAAAGTTATTGGTGTATAATAAACATCAGTGTACAATATAAGAAAATAAACAAAAAAAATGCTATCAATTATAAATTTAACATATGGCACTGGCATACATGTCATATAATATATATAATAGATTAACTAGTTAATTTAAAAACACATCAACGTTGTCAAATAGGTCAACCGCTATCTATCATGCAATACCAAGTCTGTCCTACAATTATTATGTATTTTGAAGACCGAAGAATTACGAGTCACGTTAGTCGTAATATGAAAATGTAAAAAAATATACTTGCTAGTATGGGAGGATTGTAAATGAAGATAATGTAATTATACTGTAAAACTTTCGAGTGAGAATGATCCAATATTCACAAAAGTAAAGTAAGCCATTATTCTTTTTGAGTCTTAAAAAAGTTTCACAGAGTGATGATTAACAGATTTTTGCATTGATATGTTTAATGCGTGGTATCGTATTTTCACTGATAAAGTGAATTTGGGTGATGTATAATAAAAATAATTACAAGATAAAAAGAACTTTTTATATACCACGTTTTAAATTTTCTGTTGAATCATATAAACTTGACAATTCTATGTATAAATAAAATCTTTTTATTGTACTTGAAAGAAATACTGAATAAATATAGAAAACTGAAATGTCATGTTGATATTTCATATTGATTTCCATAGTAACGCACGTATAATATCGTCTCTGTTCTGGCAGAACACACTAACTGGAGAATACTAGTTTTGAGTAATTTGACTTTGAAGTTGTTAAAATGTTTGAAATGGTCTATCATGTGAGTTTATTAAGTAATCGTAAAAAGGATGACTTTAAAATAAAGACTGTTTATTTAATAAGAAGGTTTCCAGACGGTAATTTTGAAATAAGGAACATTTTGGTATAACTAACTCAATATGTCATTTTTTCGAATTAGTGTCTTCTGCCAGAACAGTGACGATATATTCATAATTTAGTTGCTAGGACCCCCTTAGCAACCAACAATAATAACTTTCCATACAAAACAGAATTAACTGAAAATGAATTCAATTCTGCTTAAAAATGGCTAAAAGTATTGATAAAATGCATTGTCGTCGTGTTTCGAGAAATTTCAAATGTCTAGCTAGTCGGGAAGTTAGTTAAAAATCTTCAATCGTCCAATACAAATCTTGGATAAACAAGAAAAATTTGCACTGAACAAACAAGAATACGGGCTAATAAAAACGTGGTAAAAATGCTACAAGTGATTCTAAAATCAAAAAAACTTAACCTAACCTAACTTTTCGGTTGACAACCGAGTGAATTACAATAATTTGTCTTACTGAGGTAATGAAAAATGTTAAAATTTTGGAGTAATTACATAATTAAACTACTTGAAAAGGTAGATATAATTTAAAGAGATTTAATTAGAAGTCAACCGGATAACTACGTATATCGCTCCACGCTCATGCGAGTATCACCAACTTTGTATATTTTGTCTTTTATGTACCTATACAAATATGTTACGGAAACTATATAATGGATGAGTAACTTTCTGAGTATGTGGATGATGACACGAATTCCGTGCACATTTGCCATATTACGTGGACGATGACAATTGTGAAGTTTATGAAAATCTGCAGCAAACAAAACGTTTAATTTCTGTTGCAAGTTAACTATTCATCCAACCCATTTAGTTCTTACATTGGTTCAAGTATTCATTGAAATAAAAACAACATGCAATTTATTTACCCAACCGCGGGATCCAACCGGTGACGCACGACTTCATAGATTGCTGTTTTACAAGGTCAGCTACCGTGGGTACCTAATACGTTGTATTGTTTGTCTAAAAATAGAAGAAATTGATGTGCATGAAGTGATTTAGATTAATAAAACAGGAGGTTGGCATATCAGCGGATAGCTATAAGCAGTGGCGGCTCGTCCATATGCACTGCGGAACTGCAGCACCCCCAAGCAAAATGAGAAAAATGTAATATTAATATAATATACATAAATTTATGTATATTATATGAAAATGTCAATATTATTTAAGTGTGTATTAAGCTCGCCCGCGTACTGATACATCCAATAATTATCATACATCGCTGTACTATTATCAGAATGTGACCATCTTTATGATTTTGTGCAGTATCGTTTTCAATGGAATATGCTAGAGTCAGCGAAAGAGGGGCGCGGGGAGCGGGGCTCACAGCTGGAAGCTTAATCCGTACTGTTGGTCCGACTGTATTTCGCCGTTTCCGCGTTCGCATGTCGTCGTCACGCTTGTAAAATCCGCTATGTAATAAAACACAACTTTTCAGGAGAAGGAAAAAACTGATTTACTCAACAATGCCTCACGTTTTTTACAAAGAAAATAAACTTAAAATTATATAATTACTTCGGATTCAGTATAAATGATATTTTATAATACAATATTTAACACTTTAATTGTAATATTTTTTTTGTGGGTAAAAGGCACATAGCTTGTTTTATTTGGGTCTTTAAATCCGTTTTGTGGTTTAGGCAGCACGTAGTGGATTTAAATTAACGCGTATTTTAGACATAGCGGATTTTGCTCGGGTAAAAAATGATAATTGCACAATTTTTTGATATTAATTTTATGCGTAAAACATCTTTAACGAAGCCAATAGTCTGTATCGAACAGACCCTTATCTTCCCAGCCAAAATTTGATATATAAATAAGTAATAATTATCCAGTGAAAGGGAAATAAAAATATCCAGAGTAGGATGGATAAATAATTAAACAATTTTATTATAGCACATCAAGAAAGTTACATTAGATTATAATAAACAGTTGTATAACCTACCTACTTAACGGGCTTTTAAAATTAACACTCTTCTTTAAGTAAACACAAATGATTGTGCAATGTAATGTAATTTTACACTTTTTTATTGCTTAAAATATTATTTGTCGACAAACGTGAATAATCCGCTATGTGCACTAGCGCTGGTAGTAAAAGGCGCATTCTGAAGCAAAGGTCAGTGCAAACTCCGTCATGTGTCATTAACAGGCGCAATTAATAGTAACTTTTTTTACATTAAAATGCGACCGGAATATTTATAGCGTATTTTGCAAGCCATTTTTAAGTGAAAATACATAGCTTATTTTGCATTTTTCTAAACTAGCGTTGATATTAGAAAACGGGTTTTACAGGCCCGTCCGTCGCGTCTCGTTCTATCACATAGCGTAAAAATGTAAAAACGCAAAAAAATGTTTGTCGGATTTTGCAGGCGCAACGACGATGTGAGCACGCGCGCGACAGCGAGGAAAGAAATATAGCTTTAATAATTTATTAACATTGTTAAAATTTATTTGTGAAAGAAATTTTTGTAAAGTTCTTTGTTTTAATTATTAATATAAATAATAATTTGTATTTAATTTTGAAGTTAATAGTAAAAAATAATTGGTAGGTACTGTTCGGTTAACAGAAATACAGCGGAAAACACATTTTTTTTGAAAATAGCCGATAAACAGGATTATTTGTTAGGTTAACCTAACCAAACCTAACCTAACCCAACCAAACCTAACCTAAACTAACGCAAACTAACAAATAATCCAGTATATCGGGTATTTTCAAAATGTGTTTTCCGCTTTATTCCTGATAACCGAACAGTACCATATAATTCAAATAAACATTTATTTTTATTTTAAATCAACTGCAGCACCCCCAGATATCTTATCCACGAGCCGCCACTGGCTATAAGTAAATAAATGTCATACATAATAACACATCTGTTATATCATGATAAGAATTGTTCAATTATTATCTATGCTCGATATACTGAGTAATGGAAAATCGATATTACTTATTGGCGGAATGTAAAGAAGACAGACGAAAAACATGTTATCGTAAAAAATATCAGTCGCGTGCCACTAACTGACAACACCATTATTGTTACGATATATATTTATAGTGTTTAGTGGAATAATTTTAGTGCAGTAGAAATAATGTCAGTCATTATAACGAGAAAAGTGATTATGATCATACAAGTAATGAAATTCACATTATTGTTTTTCTGATGATTTGATGAATATGGAAGAAGAAAGTAACACAATATTATACTTTCCAACATTATTCATAAATATTGCATTTAATTTGACAGTTTTTACAGAATCTAGCGCAATATTCTTTATAGATAGATACATATTTATTTCAATTATTATGCACGTGGCATGGAAAGGTGGACTTTGGGAACAACGCAGAAATATCACAAAATAAACCAGTGGATAAGAGTTTGGTTTTCTGATGGTAGAATATGTTAAGCTAATGAAAAGGCAATACAATAGATATGTCGCTTGGAAAGTGGAAAATGACTGGATAAGTAGTCGTATGCTGGTACTGGAGGTGGTAAACGACTACAGAGATTCCATGAAGCCTATTAGATCGAAAAAATCATTATATTTGACGGATGTAGGTGGCAGCGTAGATCTTGTTTAGTAGCAGCTATGGGGAGGTCTTTATTCACCAGTGAATCGGTTTCAGATGTTAATAATAATGAGGTTCATTTCACTATAGATTTGGTCTCATTGATCTAATGTTTTGTTTAAAAGACTGATAATATTTTCATTTAGTTACCGCTAAATCAACAGTCACTGGCAATTTAAACCGAAGATAGTAAAGATTTTTTTATGTATTAATGACAAGAATAACACGTAATTTTAACATATTATAATGAAATGTCTTACTATTGAAAACATCTCGCGATAATATTATATAATGTAAACGTAAAGAGTGATTTTTCAACCACCGCCAAATCTGATTTCTAGTCAAATATTTTTCTGTACGAGTCTGTATCGTTATGCCAAATTCTAGATATAAATCATGTAACGTCTTTAATCGGCTAATGAGATGAATGATTCAACAAGAGCTGCCATTTTGATTTACTGTTATAGAAGCAAATCATGCATTAAACTATCTGGCGTAGAAAAATACGGTTCTTGTAACTTGAACGTTGCCAAATTTGATAGCTAACAAATCGATAAAATGCCATCATTTGCAATAAAGAGAGCCAGATACACAAATAATCCTCTTTATTCTTTCTATCTACCCATCACTAATATTAAATATATAATATATAAACTAATATACGGATCGAAAATACTTATAAAAATAAAAGAAACCTTAGATAGAGTATTTATTTCTTCACTGTATTATAAAGACGTGCGCAAAGATTATTAAGTAGGGATGTGAAATTATATTTCTAGGAAAGGGTATGATAATGAATTAATTGATAATGCCATCCTTTAAGAATACATAAAAATATCGTTAAAATATTTTGGGTATTGATGATCTATTCATATTTCGGCAAGAGTACATGAGACAAAATAGACCGAGAAGAGTGAGAGAAAGCTGAAAACGTTGCATATAATAGTGAAAAAGCGACGACGGAAGAATAATAAAATTATAAGTTCACGAGTGGGTACGCAATGCAGACGTGAACCTTTTATAATGTAGCTAACGAAAAATCACACGGCTTGGTATAAAATAGCAATTGAGCGTCGAGTTTTTACGCGGTTGGTCGGTGAACTCGAAAAAGGCACAGAATTTATAAAGTAGCCATATGATGTACATACTACTCTATGAAAATCTTACTTTCACATAAGATAGTTTTTGTACCGTTAATCAAAAAGTTGGTGGTTCGAGTACAACCGGCGAGATTATATTTTTTACGTTTGTAATGAATGTTACACAATGAATAGTATAACACCAGATAGTCCATTTGGAGCCATTTTGTCGTTCTTCACTTTTCGACTCTACTACGCTTTTTCTGCTGACTATGCATAAACAAAATACCAATGAAAGGTGGGGTCGATTCATCCACCTATCGGTTAACAATGCTGCCAATTATGCTATTCCGGTCATTAATTAAAATTGTGTATTTTCCCAAAATACCTTAACAATATTATGATTTTACAATATCAAACTAGGTTATAATATGGCCATGTGAAATATATAAATTATCCGCATAGTTACTAGATGTTTATTTTAGATAAGTTTGAAATTTTAATCTATAAATATATTTATTCTCCATGGAATGAAAGAAGTGCTGAACGTAGAATTATTTTTTAATACCTTACTATACGCAATTTTGAAAGTCATAATCACATTCTGTAAAAATATTGTAAATACTGAAAGAAATTATTATTATAAAATTATGATTTTGTTAGTTAACGACTTCTTACGCTAAGACGACAAAATATACTAATATAATGGGAATTTTGTCATAACTCATAACGTTCATATGTAAATAATATATTATTGTAAGATTATAGCTTATAAAATGTTACGAATTATTTGGCAGACTGAGTTAATGTAACAACTCGATGTAAACGCTTTTCATTGAAATAAAATATCTTGTTTATGGTTTCACCATTAATTAAAGTTAGTGCGCTACTGTATAACTTCAGCGAGAAATTTATGTGGGTTTTGTATTTCTGACAGAAATTCCTATTTGGGCTGCCGGGTAAATTGCGCTGACACTTGAAAAGCTGGACTTGCAAATAATGCGACAGTCTGAATAAGATAATTATATTAAAAGTAACGATTCGTTGAATTTTGCAAGTCATATTACGAAACTGAAAAATATTTCTGAATATTGCATTGTAAGAGGGACAACAAAATTTTCATAAAAGAATATTTGAACTAAGTAATGAATAAAATTATATTCGTCTATTAAATTATATTATTTGGCGGGAAAAACAAGTGTATTATCTATGATATTTTACAGGATGTGACACCATTGTATTCGTAACCTCACTTTTGTTACCGTTTGACATATCACACGTATTCGAATATCTTGAAACTAAACTATTATAAAACTTAAATAAATATTATTATTTATAGAAATGAGTAAACGGTCACTAGTATATATACAATCACCAAGAATGGTCGACAACTTTGTGAGGAATATTCTGAAGGTATTGGGATATTATGTACCAATTGATTAATATATTAATTGTGCACGATGTCCATTTGAAGACAGTATGTGTAATAATATTGTTACATACTCTGAGGCAGTGGCAAAGGGTGGGGGTAGGCTGAATCCGACATAAATAGTAAACACTAAACTTTGTCAATCAAGCGTATTTGTTTTCATTGATCTGAGACTACAATGTGTAGATAGTGTTTGTCTACATCAGTTCCATACAGTTTCGTTTCGGGACAAGGAAGTCTGGCATTTTTTTTCATTCTGACACGTTTATAGTGTCATGGAAAGGGCCATGCACAAATCGCGGCTGTATATACATGGCGGATAGAGATGGGGTACCCAGAATTATTTGTCCAGGCTAAAGAGGTGTATTGAAAGTTGGTCGCCAACCTTTAATAGAATATAATAAATATTAAGTGAAAACTTTAATTTAAAAAAAATGCACACTTTGCCCGGCTATTATTCATAATTCCCTGTTAATCACTTAGACTAAAATAAATAGGAATATGAATCCGCGAGTGAGAGTCAGGTATAATGATGAGTTGGAATGCATGAACTAATATTTGAAACTCTTCACCTTCACACAAATTTCTCATACAAGTAGTACTAAAATAGAGAAGGCGTAAGCTATTCTAGAGACTACGTATGCGCTGAGAAGTGTGGTTGAAGGGCAATGCAAGAGATCTATCGAATGTCAATATCTGTGAAGGGAAAGGATATGAACAGGGGCGGATCTAGCGGTAAGCGGACTAAGTGGCCGCGTGGGGCCCCGAGATCTTGGAATGTCTAAAGAATTTTCTTACAGTCGGATTTTGATAATTTCTGATATTTTTTTGATAATTTGTGTGATTGGGTGCAGTTCATCGTTTACTTTACTATGCTATACTAAACAGTGGAATGCAAACTATTGAAAGGATCTCTCCTACCGAAGTCACTAGAAAATTCTGTTTTTTAATATTTCTTAAAGAAAACAAGGACACTATTAAAACCACACCAGACATCTATCGAGCCGCTAAAGAAATGTCTTGCACATTCTCAAATGTAGAAATATTATTGATTTTTTTAAAATCCCCTTATCTAATGCATCAGGTAAAAGATCGTTTTTTGTTTGAAAGAGTGTAAACAATTATTTGAGAAGTACTATGGGAGAAGAAAAATTAAATAGTATGGCAATTTTGTATATAGAGCAAGAAATTTTAAACCGAATTGACACTGCCAAAATAATTGACGAATTTGCAAGAAATAAAGCAAGATGAAAATTTATTTAAAAACTGAGAAGTTGAAACAGAAGAAAAAATGAGAGTTTCTATGTATAAAACTTGTTTTTTTTAACTTAAATTTGAGGCCCCCGGAATTTTTACCGCTCAGGGCCTCCGCTCGACGTCAAGTAGTGGCTCGAGTCAAGCTGTAGCACCATCGACGTAAGAAGAAGAATATAATTTAAAGGGCCTAAGATATAATATAGTTAGTTCATAGGTGTATTATATTAATCAAAATGAACGAAAATATAGTATTACCAAATCGATATAATTTTAATAAAAATTTTCAGAGTAGGTTTGATCACTCAGATGGAGATCGTCAAGCCATTTAAATCCATAATAAATTAGCATAGCGATTTATAAATAATATATTATATTTATAAAAACAAAATTGGCATACATACCATGACATCTAATTAATCAATGTCCAAATCGTTAATGTCCATCTGAGTGGATGAACGGGTCTTGATATTAATTAAATTATACGAATTAAATTCTACTAGTATAATAATATAGTGATGTTTCTTGATTAATTAATTTAATGTCTTTCCAACAAGACTAATTTATTGACAGTTGACACCATTAAAGTTAATGGTAATATATCATTTAGCGACGGCTGTAAGATTAATTCAGATCAGGTCAAATTTCAAATTTCAAAGCACAAAACTTTATTGAATTCTAATCGGACGAAACTATCTATACAGTTATTTTATTATTATTAAGATGAATATTGACTGTAATTTTAAGTTAGGTATATCTCTAATTTAGTGGGTATTAACCACGACTACGAGTATATTATCTCATGATGACTTTGATCAATTCACCACCTAATGGTTGAAGGTTTCTCCAAGCCGATTGCATTTCGCTCGGACATGTACGTGTAGGTACGTTGGGTTACCACTTTCGCAGAACTTTACAATTTGTTTGAATCTTTAGGTTTACTTTTCGGATGTTTTTTTACTTTTCATATACCACTGAATGAATATAAGATTATAAATATATATGTCCCACAGAATAGATTATTACATATATTCAGATAAACTATATCCCTAATAAACTATATTTTGAAGCAGGGTTTTGAATGTGTGAGTGTCATACGAAAATGAAACACATATTATTGACGTGCGGGTTGCAACCTTCAAATACACCAATATTATATATACCTAAACCGAGGGCAGTTGTCAGAACGTACCTAGTACAAGCTTAGAATGACACGTGTTTAAGTTTAATCCATATTCTTCCACACTCGAGATCGGTTGCCTGTTACTCCACACCCGTTAGGTATTTTAGTTCCCATTATTTCTGAGTTCCCTGATATCTCCATATTATGTAATCTACGTAATGAAACTTATGTTTTATACAATAAAAAATATTTGAAGAATGGCATGGCGATATTCATAGTGGTTTATTATAAAAAAATCGGTGTGTGTACTTATGTAACCGCGTTAGAAGTTATACTTCGTTGGGGTAACAAAACAAAAAAAAAACTCAAAACCTGTGTATTAAAAATTTAGCAAACTTAACTTAGATGACTGTCCAACTATTTTCGTCAACAATAATAATTTATAACAAATCAAAAGTAAAACATAGCCTATGCCCTATTAATGGTTCAATTGAAACGTGATATTGGCTTTTGTGATGAAACAGAATAATTATTATTGTCTTCATTTATTATAAACCGCTAATAAATAAATTGGCATTGGGATATACGACAAATCGTCATGAACTGTAAAAATATGTATTTTTGTGTATGGAGTGTCTAAATGTTGTAAATTTACAACATACCATTGTTTGAATTATTTACCAACTCAATATTCACAAAATTTATTTATTTATTGATATATAATTTTACTCATAAATAACACTTACATAAATACAGCCTCAAATCTTGATACACAACCATTACAATGACAGATAAATATACACTTCAATATAAATAAAGTTTAATGAATATAAATTAACAGTGTAGAATGTTAGTCTCCAGAAATTTGATTATAGACATATATATTTATTATGACACAATATTGGTTATGTTTACAGCACGTGCTGTTTACTTGCTTGTATTGAACGACTATGCGCATGTACGCTTGAAACTGAAATGACAAATGAATATTCATAATAAAAGTTGCAACATTCAATCTTTCCCCAACTGGCCCAAGCCACAGCTGAAAATTACAAACCTCCAGCATTTAGAACTCCAAAATAAATTATGTTGCATCTGCGGGAAAAACTTACGTCCCATGCCAAATTAATGCGTTACATTTGCGAGCGCAACTTCGTCACTCTGAAAATACACTCTGATCTGTTTTCTCAAACGCGTCTAAAGAAGTATAACTTCAAAAAGCATATTTAAAGTACGTAAGCTAATTATATAAATTATATACACAGGAAGTTAAGTTTTTTTTTATTGCAGCTATTAAGACTATACAAAATATCCAAGAGTTTATAAAACTGTCGCTATTTTAATAATTACTCCTGCCTAGTGTTTTTTGGCAATGCTGTTGAATCATTGTTGCTCGCCTGTCTCCTTGAATATTACCAGGCTATGCCAGCATCCACCTTGTACACTCTGCAAAAGTTATTTAGTAGTCTTACAATACACCTGAATTTGGTTGGCTTAAAAAACCGTAGCACGCGGCCGTGTCAGGTCCAACGTGGCTTTTTCACTCTCAGTCTGATTGCATGGTCCGAATTCTTAACTTCCCGTTACTCCTAAAGTCAAATTATCATTCATTACACACAAAATGTTCACCGCAAATATATTATGCTCTCAAAGCTTAGTATACGGTGGCTCAGAGCTTTCATACTACTCGCTTAACTATTCACTTGTAATAATTTACCAATTGCTTATATTACTACTTTACAGTAAGTCCTCGACTTACGCGAATTCGACTTACGTGAATTACAACTTACGCGATTTTTTTAAAATATGCTTTTTTGCTGCAGTTTGTTTCTCTACACTTGTGTTTACATAGAATATTATGATATATGGATCATGTAAAAAAAACTAGTCGTAATGCAATCTTCGATAATTACCGGGCCAAGATGAATATTAATAGAAGAAATGGAAATATTGGTTAAATGGATGGAAGATATACAGCAACAACAAATTCTAATAAGCCTTATACTCATGCATGATAAAGGCTTGAATCGTTTTGAAGACAAAGTGTAAAAGTGATGATAGTGTTGATACTAATACATTCACTGCGAGTCACGGATGGTTTCAAAAATCCGTATTAACTACACAATATCAAAGTAACATGTGAGGGTGCCGAATTATGCAGATACAGAGAAAGCTATGATCTTTATCAAGAGTCTAGCAGAAATCATAAAAAAGAGGATTACCTGCCACAATAAATATTTAATGTGGAAGAAACTGGGCTTATTTGACAAAAATGGCAGATAAGTCATATTATTATTATATATCACAACTATAAAAATCTATGCCAGATTTTAAGGTGTCTGAAGATAAGCTAACCCTTTTACTTGGCGGAAATGCTGCTGGGGATTGTAAAACCAAACCATTTCATCAATCAATAATGTTTTCTAAAATGTATGTAGGTATGTATGTTCATTTTATTTTCACTTATCCTTTGAAACTAACACATATTATTTTAAAAAAATTGCATGATTTTAAAGTTTTATTCGACTTAAGCGATTTTTCGACTTACATGAAAATCTTCGGAACGAATTAATCACTTAAGGGGGGACATGCTCGTCGAATGACAAAATTGAGTTTTTATTGTATTTTCAAACCATGATCCTGGACACTCCTTAAACGTTGTAGATAATCTATTTATATAATTTTGAAGCCTTATTATCCTTTATAGTGATTTTAAACATTTGATGACTACATAAAGTATTTTTGTTACATAAAATAGTATTCTTTTAAACCTCTCGCTGTAATGTTTTAGAATATAGTCATATTTCGGTACATAACTGTGCAGTGGTGTTAAGATTTTTTACGTTTATTAATTTTTAAACTCATTTATGAAACCATTAGTATAATTTATTACGAGATAATTTTTGTAAAATATTCATGATAAAAAATTATATTGATAATCTCTGTGATCCCAAATTTGACAAGAATTAGGCATTTTATTATTCAAAAAATCGGCAAGATTAACACATTTGAAGATGATTCTAAAGATATTTATTGTAAGCTATGTCTTTGACCATTCAAGTGTGATAAACATTTTATGAATAATGATTGCTTTATAATAATTATTGACCTAAGAATAAGGTAGTGTTTTTTTGAAATACGCCATTTCTTTTGTCATTCCCCAGTGGTTAAGCTACAACATACGGCCGTAGTCATAAATTGACAAACTATAATTGAAGTAGGGAGTAAAATGATATTGACGCGCGTGTTTGAACATGTACCGTTTAAAAAAAATAAAAAAAATTCGGTTAGGTACATGTTCAAACACGCGCGTTAACATAATTTTACACCCTACTTTAATTATAGTTTGTCAATTTATGGCTACGGCCATATGTTGTAGCTTAACCACTAGGTAATGACAAAAGAAATAGCGTATTTCAAAAAAACACTACCTTATTCTTAGGTCAATAATTATTATAAAGCAATCATTATTCATAAGATGTTTATCATTATCACACTTGAATGGTCAAATACATAGCTTATAATAAGTATCTTTAGAATCATCTTCAAATGTGTTAATCTTGCCGATTTTTTGAATAATAAAATGCCTAATTCTTGTCAAATTTGGGATCACAGAGATTATCAACATAATTTTTTATCGTGAATATTTTACAAAAATTATCTCGTAATAAATTATACTAATGGTTTTATAAATGCGTTTAAAAATTAATAAACTTAAAAAATCTTAACACCACTGCACAGTTATGTACCGAAATATGACTATATTCTAAAACATTAGAGCGAGAGGTTTAAAAGAATACTATTTTATGTAACAAAAATACTTTATGCAGTCATCAAATACTTAAAATAAATATAAAGGATAATAAGGTTTCAAAATTATATAAATAGATTATCTACAACGTTTAAGGAGTGTCCAGGATCATGGTTTGAAAATACAATAAAAACTCAATTTTGACCTTCGACGAGCATGTCCCCCCTTAAGTCGAGGACTTACTGTATTTAGATTGTTGAACTGTAATATACTAATAATAATTCAATAATAATCTGTTCTTTTGTCCACCTTTTATTTTCAAGTTGGCGTCTGACAAAATTATATTATGTTTTTGACCAAAAATAAGCATCAAATAATGTATTAACACGTTTTTTTTTGTATATTTCACCTTTTCTCTGAGGTATGAACCTACTATCCTCATTTTTGTTAAAATTGACAATATTAACAAACCAAAAAATACCGCAAAATATCAAGGTATTAATAATTATTTGACTCTGAACAATTTGCTTAATGCAAGTATTTGTGATGCTATCTAAAACTAAATGATAAGTGTAAATATCGCCAAAATACTAAATCAGCATGGAGCTGGTATGCAATGCACTCAAAATTAAAAAGCATATATGCAATTATAACCTGACCATAAATCTGTGGATTCGTATGATGAAATATTAGGGAGGCATGGGGGTAGAAATTAGCATATAACTTACTTTTATTAAAATTAGTGGTATTCGATAGGTGATTCTATAGAAAAATGCTGTTCGTCGTTGGAAAAATTAATGAATTTAAAAGAAAAACAGACTCATCAATATAATAAAGAAAAGAAAACTTCATTTCTTGGATATAATTGAGACAAAAACTATAACCATTTGTAATATAATAAAAATGAATATACTATCAATTTTGGATGTTTCAATGCGATTAATGATAATATATAAATAAGTGGGATAAAATATGACAAAAATATGTCTAGTTTATGTGTTAAAATAGTTTATTATTAGCAATAGATAGATGTTAGTTATTCGTACGAGCCATTGAAGCTTTGGTATATATCAAACAATAGTATATAAATTATGTACCAAAAACGGGGTACTTATTGAAAACAAATGACACATGTTTCTCATTCTGTGTAGCAGATTTTAAAAAGCCGACATGACCGATAATTTAAAACAAATAAAGTAAGAATGTAAAAACTTGAAAATATTCAAGAAGAATTAACATTTTTTTTATTTCTCAAAATAATATGATATCATTTATTTTAATCCATAAAAGGATTTTAAATAGACATACGATTCATATTATAAGCTGTGTTTTTTTTAGCATTTTGTAAGTTATTTTTTAATGTAATTTTAAAATTTATTATACTTTCATAAAAATGTAAAAAAGAATAAGTTTTGAATTATTTTCATATTATGATTTGTATCCAAGACTTAAAACACTGACTGGTATTATGGTCGACCGTTCCGAATATGGGTATATAGCCCAAACAGCTGTCAATGTAAATAACTCAATTAAAATAAAATTTTAAAAAATAATTTTGTTTCAAAACCATTATACATTCTATCACGTAAATGAGAATTAAATTTTAATTAAACAAAACAATGAGTTGATAGTTTAATGATTAGAGCAGTAGTCAAACTGTTGTGTATCCTCGAATCTAACTAAATTCTAAATTTTCCGTAAAGGTGTATGTATTTCATAGGACATAGGTAGGGGGCCCGCTTCAGTATATAGGGGCCATGAATACGAGTTTAAACATATTTTCGTCCTCACGCCGATTACAGTCGTGGTTAATTGAGTATTTCTTTTGTACAAACGTATTTAGATACTAGTTAGGATTTGAGATACAACTGGATTTCTCGATCCAAAAATATCGCTATTGAAAATATATGAATCCAAGATTTAACATTAATTTTCGTATGAATTTTGAGACCTTTTTAAAATAACTAATAATAATTATCATATTATTTGTTATCAAAATGATGAATATACAAAATTTAGATGAATATAGCAATCTTAATTGGATATACATAATGCAGGGCAACGGGAATGGGATGGTTATAACTTCAAATCTCATTTGATGCAGATATTAAAAGTATACTATTTTTATTCAATGAATAAGTCACATGAATAAGAATGTAGCATTCATAATTCGATCGGAATCCAAAAGAGGTGGGATGAAATATGTATCAATATATTTTCAAAGTTATTTTTCTGATAGATAGGTATGTTTCTATAGTAAATTAAATAACGAAAGGTGAATTATTCATTTAATATGAAAAAATAATAATTGAAAAATATTAGCAAGTGCAAGTACGTTAAAACTAAACTTTAGATAGATCCAGATGCCGTCTACGAAACAACCGATTGTTTATATCCTTATTCAAACTACAAAAGCCAGTTGTCGATATTAACGAAAATGGATAAAAATAGGTATAACTTACTATTAGTTCATTTTACCGTTATTAGCTATGGTACGGATTGCTTAATTGGTAAAGTACGATATTCAGAATCCAATTGTTATGCGGATTCAAGTCCTATTCCGTACCAATATTATTCTAACATAATACATGTTTCGGAGATGTTTAAAAAAATAAACAGTCAATAAACAATCAATATTAAATAAATAGCAAGTACTAATAAATTATAAGTAGTGAAAATGGTGGAAGTTTCTTCGTTTACAAACTGTAATAATTTCAAATAAACGCAGATATAACAAAACTATTTTCGTTCTTATATTTTTATAGTTTTATTTATATACAGAAGAATATAGCTACCAATGCTACCACGTAATGTCGGATATGTATAGAATGCTAATGTGGTCAGCTAGATCGTACGGGTCGTGTTCCTTAGCCAAACATTCTATTCAATTTAGCTTCATTAAACATTTCACTATGAATTTAATACTACGATTGTCTTAGATCTCTACAGTCTACACGATCTACTAATAATTTTAATCTGGACAGTATGCATTATGTCTTACGTATAATTATATTTTGATGATTGAATGATTGAATCAAAATATGTTCTTATGTCTTTCTCTGAGACCATAATCAACAGTAACGTCTCTAGGCAAAGTGCCGTCTTTAAGTAAACATACCGTCCACTTTTATTAATTGTAGTTTATAATCGTCCAAAAATTCGTAAAGTACCTAAGTACTTACTATTTACTTATTTTAATACTTACTTTCGACTACCTTAAATCGAAAAAATATGACAAAAATGTTTAAATTGACATAATATACAACATCTACTGAGAGTGAGAATTATAGTATTTCCACAAATCTTATTAGTGGTTAGTTATATAGTGGTATACGTATGTACTTAGACGTATGTGGTGCTGACAGGTTTGTAGAGACCCTGTGCGATAAACCGCCATTACAACATGTATTACAGTAGTTATGCTGTCTGGATTTGTATGCTTAGATTATTTTTTAAATTAAGATATCGATTCTTTCTAATGAAGCAACCGCGTAAAATCGAAAAATATCTTTTCACTAATCTGATTTCTTACTCTGAGATCACATTGCTGCTGTTGAAACGGACATGATTACACATCAACTAGATTTATTCTACTAGTGATTTTTCTGTACCACGTGGTAAAAAAATACTACTAATATAAAAACTTTACTAATAATTGGGGTGCCAAATTCGAAAGTCGCTATATCAAGTATATCTAAATATTATGGTAGTTTCTAATTCACGATTACTGAGCGGTAAAGTATTGGTCTATATTGCCACAGTTCCCCAGCTTCAATTCCGGGTCTAGTAAAATATTCACATGTTGTTTTTTAATTTGTATTTGGACAATTTATTAAGTTTTAACCTAATAAATTGATCAAGTGATTGACATGCATTTATTGTAAAAAGTAAAGGCAAAAATCTTCACTCAACACGGTACATAATTTAGAAAGTATGCATACCTATTGCTTTTATGTAAATTATACTTTCTGAATAATGTCAGTGATTATCAGAAAAATAAATCTTATGAAATGAAATATTATATTCCCTTTAATTTTCAGGATCTAAATGAAAAATTTCAATATATCAAAGAGAGTAGTAACAGATTGATTATTTTATTATAGATTGTACGTTTACTGATGTTACTACCTCAAACACATAATAAAACTGAATTTGATTTGTTTTAGAACACCTGAACACCAAAAGTATATCTCTAATCTGAAAATGAACGGTCAGATATCGAGAAAAACTATTAAAATGAAAATATAAATCGTGAATACATAATGTATGTAAATTATAAATACGATTCGTATATCATGGTTGATTGCGCATTTAGCAGACTAGTAATAATTATATTATATTATTAGTGCTATTCAAATATTATGTTCGTAATGAATAAATATATGAAGGAAAAAATACATACAATACTCATATAATATAATAACGGATTCGATACCGTAAACCATTTTTCATATAATAAAGGAAAGACAACACAAAGGAAAGGACCAGTATTTTAATATCCTTAGCCTCTAATCAATTTATGTTTATTATAGATGCTGACAGTCTATTATATATTATGTCAATTAAAGTGAGCTCCTTGTAAAGCTGCAAACCCATCCTTACTATATTAGATAGCTTTCAAACCAATACCAATCGATCATGTAAAAGTTTTAGGTTAGTAGTTTTCCCAATATTCTTACATTACTTTAGGTATTGGTTTCCAAAATATATGTATGTAATTTAATATTTTGACACGGAATGACACACTTTAGACACCTCCGTTAAGAATGAACTTATAGAATAAGCACTTAGCGTATTTTTTTTGTCAAAAGAGAAATATGTTTTTCTTTCATAAAGTCGATATTATACACCAGAGAAGAAAAATCGTGTACATAGATTACGTTACTTTTTCAGTATTATGATTAGGTAAGTGGGTCTCCTAGCTACTAAATATGTAGTTATTCATTTACTTATTTACGGAAGTATTGTTATATTGGATATAGCTATATGTTTATTGTATATAATATTGTATTGATATAGACAATCCACAATTGCTCTGCTATTTTTACAACGTTTTTATTAGATCGTATTCTTGTTTGACCGGTGGTTGTTTATCAAGTACAAATCTTGCAATCGATTTATAACTAACTTCTCGACTAGCTAGACATTTTAAACTTTTAGAATATACCAGAACACGATGCCAATGCATTCTTTTAATACTTTTAGCCATCTTTAAGTAGAATTGAATTCAATTTCAGTTAATTCGTTTTTGTATGAAATGTTATTTCGGAAGTAATTCGTAAAAAGTAAAACGCTATTATTGTTTGCTAGGGGTCTGGGGTCCTAGCAACTAAATTATTAATATATACGTGCGTTACTATGGAAATCAATATGAAATGTCAAAATGATATTTCAGTATTCTATGTTTATTCAGTATTTTTGTAATTTTTTTTGATCGTTTAAGATAGTCAAGCCAAATTTATATGATTCAACAGAAAATTAAAAAATGTTGTATATAAAAAGTTCTTTTTATCTTGTAATTATTCAAAATGGAATTTGGTACATTTACGGTAGATGATTTTTTCATACATAGGTATATATATTATATTATGCGTATATTATTTATAACAATATAATAAACCAAAAGACCCAATTGCAGTTTTATAGTAACGAGTAGGTGGGTAAGATCCGACATAAATAGTACCTACATACTGAACTTTGTCAGTCATACGTATTTGTTTTCATTGAACTAAGACTACAATTTTCAGATAGTGCTGATTAGTTTTTAAAGTTCAATTAAGCCCTACCAACCAAACCATAATATTTTAAGGGGGGACATGCTCAGCGTAGGTCAAAATGGAGCTTTTGTTCTATTTTCAAAGCATGATCCTGGACATACCTTAACGTTATAGATAATCTATTTATATAATTTTGAAGCCTTATTATCCTTTATATTTATTTTAAACATTTGATGACTGCATAAAGTATTTTTATTACATAAAATAGTATTCGTTTAAACCTCTCGCTCTAATGTTTTAGAATATAGTCATATTTCAGTACATAAATGTGCAGTGGTGTTAAGATTTATTACATTTATTAATTTTTAAACGCATTTATAAAACAATCAGTATAATTTATATCGACATTATATAGTGAAATATTTACGATAAAAAATTATATTGTTAATCTCTGTGATCCCAAATTTGACAAGAATTGGGCATTTTATTATTCAAAAAATGGGCAAGATTAACACATTTGAAGATAATTCTAAAGATACTTATTATAAGCTATATTTTTGACCATTCAAGTGTGATAAACATCCTACGAATAATGATTGCTTTATAATAATTATTGACCTAAGAATAAGGTAGTGTTTTTTTGAAATACGCCATTTCTTTTGGCATTCTCCAGTGGTTAAGCTACAACATACGGCCGTAGCCATAAATTGACAAATTATAATTGAAGTAGGGAGTAAAATGATGTTAACGCGCGTGTTTGAACATGTACCGTTAAAAAAAAAATCGGTTAGGTCCCCAGCGTCTTATGCACTGAACTACAAAGGCCACTTTGAAGATACATAATTCTTACAAGTTTCTAGTTGAAATTGTGAGAGACATAATGAAATCATGACAGTACCTATGTCATGGGAGGGAAATACGTAGCGTGGAGATATGCTGCTGTAATGGATACTCTTGAGAAATCTCACGTGAGTGACTCATGTCAAGTCTGCCTCAGCCACTTACTTGACAGAAATCAGAAAGCTCAAAGACTTCAAAACACTGGTTATATTATTGTAAACGATAATTTCAACTCAATGCTTCAACACGGATAGGCGAAGGTGTTTATCCCGAATGCAAAATTTAAACATTAGCAAACTGGGGAACTTTCTGTGATCTTATCCTTATATTTACACTCCTAAACAACCACGTCATAAATTGCCCACAACTAGTCTAAAGTAAATTTCAAAATCCCAATAGTAAACATTTGGGCACATATTTTTGGGTAATACAATATATTGATGCATGTACAACTATTCTCGAGTACTATGGTAGTAATATGTAGTTCAATCGAAGGTTTAACTATGAAGAAGTATGAATAACGACATAAATTGGATAGAAATGTTTTGTTATTTTTCCATTCTTTAAACAAGTTTTTATAATGTTATATAACAGACATAAAAATGAATAACTATGTAAAAATTACTGTATTATTCTCTATCTTCTTATTCCCCCATGGATGAGGATAGTGAATTCAGTCATCTAATGAGCGACCAAGACTCTCTACTGCTCTTGGTCCTCTGCTTATCTCAGAACAGAGTGAAGAGTGCTCACGTAAAGATTATTTACTTGGTTGCCCTGATGACGCTTTTCTTCTGCTTTGCCTTACCTTGACTGGCTCCCCAAAACCAATAGTCTCTTCAGGTTATCCGGTACGTGCTGAAAAATAATTTAAAAAGCTGCAGAATACCTCTCAGACATATTAATAATTATCGAGAGCCGTTCCGTATTTGTAGTCTCTGGAAGATTGACAAGTTCATTCTGTGCTTTATCCAAGAAATAAAAAGCATTCAGCGCCAACACCACATTTAAAATGTATCAATTATTGTTTTCCGTTCTCTTGTCCTCATGACATATGTACGACTTGACACCGTTTATAAATATGAAAAACACTAATGCTTGCGCAAGCATCATTTTTGTGGCAATTGAAATTCTTCAACCCTTCTATATAGTGATAAGACGTCTCATCGCATTATTTGAAATCTGTATGTACCTAATTACTTCTGTTTCACATCCATCCTTTCCACTAGTAGTCGATCCTATATATACCTACCAACTCGTCTACTGCGGAAAGAAGGTTAGCCTGATTGATTACTATTAACTTAGTCTTAATATTTTTTTAATATACAGACCGTATTTACATCTATCCTCCTCTAAGTGTAGTAGCTCTGTGCTCTGTGTATGAAATAATAAAATTCACATCTTTATTGATCAGGTAATTAAAAAATACAGCAGAAACCTTCTTATTATGCTCAAAATTACTGCAATTATCGGTTTTTTCATATAATTTACTGACGCATAACTGTGCCAACGATCGTATATATATATATATATATATATATATATATATATATATGTATGTACATATATGGCTATAAGGATTACGGACATTGTTCGCCATCTGCTTAAAAAGCGGACTGCTTCTCAAAGTCCTTCCTTTTGTTACGGTCTCTTGTCTTGAGCCACCCACCTTTTGTTTCCGCTGAGTTTAACTTTATCTTGTCAACCTAGTTGTTTTTTTCTCCTGTATTTTAGATATATTCGTAGCTTTCTATTTTTATTACGTATTGTGATAAAAAATGTCTTTAATTCAAAGTTATTTTACGTTTCAAATCCATTCATTTGATGTCACAAAAATATCCTAATTATTGCATCGATAAATGCATACAAATTCAGTTTTTAAAGGTTAAACCTTCCACACAGTTAGATAGTTAGTACCTAATAATTTTATCGAAACTAATAACGTCTCTATTTAAGGTCAATTTATGTAAATCTATATGAAAAATCGTTTAAATAAAAATAGCCACTAAATTTACTAAAACCATTGAGTATAAATAATATTATATTACATCTCATTAGACATGATAAAGAAACATACTGTTAAGTATTGAGAGTTTTTTTACCGATAGTCATTTAGAATTTAGAATCACAATCTCTATCGATGCTTGCTTTTGGTATATTGAACAGTTTTCTCGGGACAATTTAAAATGAATAGTGTGATTATTGTTGTATTCAATGCATTATCGATACAGAAATGGACTGTAATAAAAAAATGTTTTCTTAACTCTGCTAGAAATACAAAATATCTTCAATTTAAAGACGGAGAATGTTAGTTTAGTAAATAAGCTAATAATAAGATAATAATTAAATAATTACAAGATTAAAAGAACTTTTTATATACAATGTTTTTAAATTTTCTGTTGAATCATATAAACTTGACTTGACTAGCTTAAGGGGAGACATGCTCAGTGTAGGTCAAAATGAAGCTTTTATTCTATTTTCAAAGCATGATCCTGGACATTCCTTAAACGTTGTAGATACCGTTTAAAAAAAATCGGTTAGGTACATGTTCAAACACGCGCGTTCACATCATTTTACTCCCTACTTCAATTATAATTTGTCAATTTATGGCTACGGCCGTATGTTGTAGCTTAACTACTGGGGAATGCCAAAAGAAATGGCGCATTTCAAAAAAACATTACCTTATTCTTAGGTCAATAATTATTATAAAGCAATCATTATTCGTAGGATGTTTATCACACTTGAATGGTCAAAGACATAGCTTATAATGAGTATCTTTAGAATTATCTTCAAATTTGTTAATATTGCCCATTTTTTGAATAATAACATGCCTAATTCTTGTCAAATTTGGGATGACAGAGATTATCAATATAATTTTTTATCGTAAATATTTCACTATAATAATGTCGACATAAATTATACTGATGGTTTTATAAATGCGTTTAAAAATTAATAAATGTAAAAAAATTTAACACCACTGCACATTTATGTACTGAAATATGACTATATTCTAAAACATTAGAGCGAGAGGTTTAAAAGAATACTATTTTATGTAATAAAAATACTTTATGCAGTCATCAAATGTTTAAAATAAATATAAAGGATAATAAGGCTTCAAAATTATATAAATAGATTATCAACAACGTTTAAGGTATGTCCAGGATCATGCTTTGAAAATAACATAAAAGCCCTTAAACGATCAAATAAAAATTGTATTTGATAGAAATAATACTGAAATGTCATTTTGACACTAATATTGATTTCCATAGTAACGCACGAATATATTAATAATTAAGTTGTTTGGACCCTAGCAACTAGGGATTCCAATCCTGGGATCTTGAGCTATTTTTGATACCTATGAATCCCAGGATTGATAAACGTAATCCCGGGATTTCGGGATTGATTTTTTTATCAATTTTTATGGAACATAAAATAAAAGCGAAAATATAACACAAAAATACTTTTAATAAAAAATAACTACATTAGAAATAAACTGAGTTTGAATGAAGTTTGATTTATACCCATGTGTAAGTTGCCGATTCATTTTTTTTTTCATAATAATTATTAAAAATGAAAAAGATTGGAAAAAAACAATGCTTCGCACTTTTAACAAAGTAATTCCACCATGATGTCATACGTTTTACGGCAGTTTCATATTTGGCTGACTAATTAGATTTATGAAGCGGAAAGGCCATAAGTACGCCATGATTATTTGCTTTACTATTTTAAATCTCGCTAATCCATTCATTAAGTCTTTATTATCAGAAACAGCAATCTCGTATTAAATTCACATTATTATTTATATATATATTTAATATTATTCACTCCATTAAACTTATGGATTTCCAAGATTGAGCGTAGATATACAATATTAACAATAAATGTCTTAAATATTATAAATTATACTCGATTTATTTTTGACCGATTTTATCAATGTTATATGTAAATATATATAAAAAAAAAGATAATACGTAAATATAAAAATTTTGTATTAACAATGGAAAAAAAAATGCAAATCCCGGGATTGTCAAATTGTAATCCCGAAATCCCGGGATCAGAATTTTGGCTCAGGATAGGATTCCCTACTAGCAACCAATAATAGTGGATTGGATTACGGATTGCTATCGAAATAACTTTTCATACAAAACAGAATTAACTGAAAATGAATTTAATTCTACTTAAAGATGGCTAAAAGTATTTAAAGAAAGGCATTGGCATCGTGTTCTGATATATTCTAAAAGTTTGAAATGTGTAACTAGTCGGGAAGATAATTAAAAATCGATTTCAAGATTTGTACCGGACAAACAACCACCGGACAAATAAGAATACGGCCTAATAAAAACGTTGAAAATACATGAGTTTTTAACATAAATATTTGAGGATGATGTCATAATTCTGATATTACTTGATAGGATTGTCAAAAAACTATATTTTATTGATAAATTGCAAAACAAATATTCACCATAGAATCAAAATTTCAAAAAGGTAAAAAATAATTACCTACACTGTTGTATTATTAATTGAACTGGTATTTACGTGATGGAAATGATTTTGAAACCGTTTGGTTAATTCAATGATATTTGAGTTATTTTTGTTGAGATGTATTTTGGGCTATAATATAAACCCATGCCCAAAAAAACCTAAAATTTTTGATTAACTTGTGAGTTAATTTTAACAAATTAGTGACCCTATCTACTTTTAGTTATTTAACATTCGAGTCAACTGGCTACCTAGGAAAGTAATCAAGGTGATAACATTTCTTTTCGGCACGTTAAATTTGTCTCGACCTGCACATATTTGATAGAGTTTACAAACGGCGTTTTTTATGATTTTTATCAATATTTTCTTTAGTTCGCCTCTTAAAATGTTACGGAGAAGCACGAACGATTTATTTTAATTATTATTATCGGTTAAACTTATATCAATACTTAAGAACAAACACCTATTTCCATATTTTTCCAACATTTAACTTACATTAATCAAATGTCAAAAAATGGCACGTGAAAACGTGGGAATACATATACAAATTTGTATGAATGCTGTAAAACAAAAAATATTACGCACGGGTCTTGTAACTGTGCAGAGTTCAAATTTTACAACGTTTTTATTAGCTCGTATTATTATTTGTCCGGTGGTTGTTTGGCCGGTATAAATCTTGCAATCGATTTTTAACTAACTTCCCGACTAGCTAGACATTTGAAACTTTTAGAATACTTATATCAGAACACGACGCCAATGCATTTTTTTTAATACTTTTAGTCATTTTTAAGTAGAATTGAATTCATTTTCAGTTAATTCTGTTTTGTATGAAATGTTATTTCGGAAAAAGTCCGTAAACCAATCCACTATTATAGTTTGCTAAGTGGGTGGTCCTAGTAACTAAATTATTAATATATACGTGCGTTGCTATGGAAATCAAAATGACATTTCAGTATTCTATATTTGTTTGTTTTTTATTTACTCCATATCAAGTACAAGTTTGAGCATATTCAGCATAATAATTCAACGGAAAATTTTAAAACGTTGTATATAAAAAGTTATTTTTATCTTGTAATTTTATTTAAATTTAATGCATCGTGTACCGTAAACACTTGATAGATTTACAAAACATGCTAGTAGCATTCGAATTGAAAAGTCATTGCACATTGACAAATTAGTTTATTGGAATGTGGAAAAATCATTCGAAAATTAATAATATTAATAATAATAATAAAAATAATTATAATAATAAAATATTAAGGAAGAGGTGTATTCGTCATTCATCATCATTCAATAGAAATGTAATTTATATGAATACATTTTTCACGATTACCAATAATTGCATACAAGGACACCAACTAAACGTTTTTATTTCTATACACCTATCGCAATTATATTTATTATTATTAGGTTATACCTAAAAATGTACAATATATACTCAATATACATATTTATCTGCTTCTGAAAATGTCATGCTAGGTGTAAAATCCAATTATTCAGTCACGAGTCCGGAAAACTCATTAATTTAATAATTGCATATCTTTTGTTGCGTTAAAAATTCAGCTCATCCTTGGTGACACACTATAAACCTAATGCTAAACCCTTTTTCATTAGTTACTAATGTAGTTTTTTTATTATTCTTACAGGTTTATGTCCCTTCACCATAAATAAAAGATTCAAACCATCGTAAAATTTTCACGATAGCAGTAAATCTATGGCAGACCAAATTGCGTTATGGATTTTCTGTCAAAGCAGTTTTGACATAACGTTGGTTTTATAAGAAATCCAATTATGTTAATTATAATTATTACCTACTTAGTAAGTATTTCTGTCAAATGTGGGATTATTGACAATCCGAGTAGTGAAATGCGGGCAGGCTATGTTCCTTGATAGATTCTGCCGAAAAATATGTTTTTAATGCATTATATACGATAAAAATTCACGTTCTTGTGAATTTAATATAAACTTTTTAACATTCAAACTATAAGACGTATTTTTAGAGCTACAATTTATAAATTAACAAAAAAACCTTCAACCGTCAACACAGAAAGTTACAAACAAAACCGATCGTTTTAAGTCATGAAAACTTATTCGATTATTAATTTTCTTCGCTATGTTATTATCACAAAGGATCGTGACCTGAATGATGTGATCATCAGCAAGCTTTCTTAACGGTTTAATCCACATTTTTTGATTTTAACAGCACATAGGACTTGCGTCAGCGAAAAAAGCAATTCCTTGTCCTCTTCGACCTGGTCAAATATAATGAGTTTTTTCAAGTCGTCAATGTGACCAATGTGGAACTGTGTCTTTATAGAATGTATATCTTGCATAACTCACTCACTGCGGCCATGTTAATTACTTATTAATTACCACATTTAAATAAAATGCTAATTATATTTAATGGCCATCTAATTGGCAATGCAATAGTTGCTTTGGACGCACGTAATGAGTTAAACACAAAACACTCATCATTTCCCTCCAGTACCACATTTCAAATCTTTCTCATCTATTTACCATCCAAATATATTAAGCATAATATTAAATCAATTGGTATGATCGGTGAATCAGTAATTTCACTGAATATTAGTTGCTTTGATAATGCATGTGTTCTTCTAAATCACATGCAGTTTTGACCTAACGTTTTTAATGATTCTTATTATCTTATCGATGTAACCTCGCATCTGCCTTTATTAGTAATACTATAATATGTACATATATATTATATATGTAATACTATATAAGTATCAGTAATTATATATATATATATATAATTACATAATGCCTGAGTCATAGACTGGCTTATTGCATAATAATATTAATAATTAACTTCCTCGCGTAAGTAAATAAATTGATGAAATAATTTATAATAATATCTAGTAAAACCATATTAAATATGTAATATAATTAAAATTCTGTTTTATGTGCACACTGCACATTCATGGTCATAAAATTGTGAAAATAAAATACAGGGTGATGATATATAATTAATAAATTATGGTAATATTAGTCTCTTAGTAAAACTATTAATTCTTAGTGGAAAGAAATTGTATTCATTTAAATACGTACCACATAAATTATTATTTACGTAATACTTATTCTATATAATTAATAACGATCAGAAACAGTTTGGTCGAGATCAAGAGAATATTCTTAATTAATACGAAATACAATAGGTACTTATCTACTATTGTATTGTTGTATTCTGTGCACCTCAGTAAAATTGAATGAATTATCTTTGATCAGATAATATTCTTAGAATATTGCAGTTAATTAGCGTATACCTACATATTATATTGTATTGTGTATTATGTAATGCATATTAAAGACGATGCTGATGAGAGATTATAAAATAATTTTATATGTTTGTCAAAGAATCCATTTATTATTACGAGTGAAATTATAATGAATGTAATTTACAGTATAACAATGTATAGCTATTTTCGTTGACTCATGATTTTGAGACACTTATCTTTATAAAAGATAATAAACTATTTTATATTTCACGAATAATTTGCAAGATTTAAGAATGGAACATTAGGATTGTTTGTAATAGATAAGATGTCTTATAATCTAACCGAACCAACATACGTTACTTGTTTAAAACCTAATTTATAACCTAAATACGTAGCTATGGATAATATAATACTAATTATTGAGATATTGAGAATTGAATATATAAACACAAGAGCACCGGATACCAATAATTTGAATAAATTGATTTCAAATTTTAAATATACGATTATAAATTCTACATAAATATTTTCAAACTTCTGTAAATGAGGTCTACTTCACAAATGTTTCCTGATTACGTACCTACTATTTTAATATGCATTCAAATTGTAATGTTTGAATCAGGTTAAGTTTGGCTTAAATATTTAAGCTGTGTACTGATATGAAAATAATATCAATATTTGTAGGGTATGGTTGAAAAACTGGATAACCCACAGCATGTGATATTTTGAGTTAATAATTCTTCTATCGAATAAAGAAGATTTTTTTAAAATATTTCAATCATTTTAGTTTAAAAATATATTAGTAGATGGGAGTAATACACAAAAATACATTCCACATTTACACACTTTAACTTAACGTTGAAAAACAAGACAAAACACAAAAAGATGGCCGCCGTAAGAGATTCTTGGGAGCATTACAAGAATTCAAATTTCAATATTGATGAAATTAAGGTGATTTTTGTGATGAAAATAGTGATAATCGAATCTGGTGAACCTCAAGCTATTGTTGAAATTGTCAATCAAGATGAAAATAATGTCCTCTTAGATAATTTCTATGATGAAGCAATAGTCTCTTTAACTTGTATTTTATGTTGATTATCCAGTATTTCAAGTGCATTTCAGTGTGCATAATTTTTGATGAGAATTTTTAAAACCCAAAAAAACTTTAAAAAAATAAATATCATTTAAGGAATGTTATATGAAACTTTTGAGCATAAATAAATTAAGAAAAACTACCATGTAAAATAATAATACTGGAATACTATCTAAATCCATCCATTTTTATATATTGAAAAATTGCATAATAAGACACATTAAAACTGTAGTTTGTAGTAAATATGTACAAACACTTAATAGAATGTGCAGTATTTATATTTTAGCAAAATTTTACTCAGTATATTGAATACGATTTATTAAAACTTTGATGTTGATTATCTCCAAAACAGACGTTTGTGGGTTATCCAATTTTTCGACGAAATCCCTCAATTTTTATACTTATAATGTTCGTAATTTTCCATACAGATCACTTATATCTTTAGATTTTAATTGACCTCTTCAGGTAATAACTATTATACTCTTGCATTATGGGATTCTAATATATATCTCAACTCATTATTACCTAAGAAGGTTATTTGATTATAAATTTATATATAAATAATTATCCACTCAGAAGATAAAGAATTCTTGTATATATTCATATTGTTTTGCTCTTGAAATTATGTTTATTAAATTATGATATATTGGTTAGTTTATATTGATATTATATTATTCTATCTGTGCGTATATGTTGTGGTTACGATGAAATGCTAATACATCAATTAAGTGATAGACGGAGAACTTTCTCGTATTAATTATCGATAATTTGAATTAATTATATAAGCCATAATAGTTACCTAACGGTAGTGGAGATGCGTCTGGAATTAGACTTGATAGGTTCCACTTATAATGTTTTAATACAAAGGAACTCAAGAGACTATTCATTCGTGTAAAATGCAAAGCAGTATTGATTTTATAATTTACGTCCTAGATATTTGGTGCTTAGTATCATTAAATAAGGTCTGAGTGGAGCATTTATGCAAACAATTCATCGTGTTTGTCTTTGATGTGTTTGATTTGCGTCAAACCCAACCTTTAAATTTCATGAAAGCAACACATTAACAGATACTATATGAGCAGTTTTGTTCAGATAAACATACCTATGGACTATGGCCATGTATATTGTAATAGAAAATAATGTAACTCCCGCTTAAAATACAAGATGGTTATAAAATTCTACATTATTATAACATTATAATATATATATAATATTATATACTACGTTATAAAACATGCATAATTTATGTAAGAACAGAAACATCAGAAAAAACAGATGCCAGACAGGACTTGATCCAGTAAGTTACTTTATTATAATATGCAGATACTAAAATATTAGACCTGCTGTATTTACTTGTTGGTTACTATCGTAATGTGTATTTTTGCACATATTTCATTCATATGTGAAGCACCCAAATGTCCGTTGTCTAGCAGTCCCATTATTTAGTTGTTCTGGCGTTCAGTTGGTAGCGCCGAATCGTCCTGGATCCAATATATTTATGATGTATCGAATTATATATACAATAAATATAGAGTAATTATTTTCTTGAATACCTATATATTTATTAGGAGTAAATAATAAGTATACGTCATATTAAGTAGATTTTCTTTCATAAAAATGACCTATCCAACCCAAAGGCATACCATTATTTATGTCATCTAGCAAGCTAATGGAATATCTCTGTTCTAGTCACTAGACTTTTATGTAATCATTGGTACATAGTGATTTGTAAAGATTTCATTAAGGCACTAATATTCTCATCCTACATAGGTTGCCGTTTATATTTCGGGAATTGGCAACACTGGTATTGCTAGGTGCATTTTGACTTCTGTATTTTGAAGTTTGATATTTTTAACGGCAAAAGTATTTAGAACGTTTTAACAAACAGACGCTTTTTATTTTTTTTAAATTCATTTGAAAAATTTATCTCGGCCAAAAATGGAATTAACTCGTGAAAATTTTCGTGCGATTATTTTTCACAACTTTCGACGTGGATTATCATGGGAACAGTGCATTACTGAACTTAGTGCTTTATATGGTGATGAAGCACCATCAAAAACTACGGTATATCGCTGGTTCAACGAATTTTATCGTGGTCGTCATTTGCTCACAGACGACCCGCGTGAAGGTCGTCCAAAATCGGTTGTTTCTCCAGAAAACATCGATGCTGTGCGTGAACTGACAATGCAAGATCATCATGTGATATATTATGAGATTGAGAAATTTCTGGGCATTAGTAAAACTAGCGTATATACGATCGTGCATGAACATTTAGACGTGAAGAAGCTATGTTCGCGATCGATCCCGCATAATTTGATAATCGCATAAAAAAGGCGCGTGTCAATTAATGCAACGAAATGCTCAAAAAAATACGATCGAGGTGCTTCAAAAAACATTTATAAGATTGTTACAGGTGACTAATCTTGGATCTATACGTATGAGCCCAAATCTAAATAGCAGTCGACCGTATGGGTCTTCCAAAATGAGCTTAAACCGACAAAAGTTGCACACGCTCAAGCACTTCGAAGCAAATGGTCGCCTGTTTTTTTCGGAAAAACGGACCACGTCGCAGCTATATCTTTAGAAAATCGTAGAACAGTCAATTTTGAATGGTGCAGAACCATTTGTTTGTCAGAACTTTTTGGTGAAATAAGGAAAAGCAACCGTCGGCGTCAAATCATCCTTCATCAAGACAATGCGAACTCTCGCACATCGGCTCAAACAAGCGCCTATTTGAGTACTCAAAACATCAAATTGATGGGTCATCCGCCATACAGCTCAGACTTGGCACCAAATGATTTCTTTTTATTCCCGACAGTCAAAGATAAATTGCGTGGTCAACGATTTTCTACACCAGAAGAGGCGGTTGATGCATTCAAAAACCATGTTTTGGAGTTACCTTCTGCAAAGTGGCAAAAATGCTTTTCAGATTGGTTCAAACGCATGGAAAAGTGCATAAATTATCGTGAAGAATATTTAAAAAAACAATAAAACTGTTTTCATTGATAAAAAATAGTTTTTGTTTGTTCATCACGAAATATAAACGGCTACCCTCGTATATAATATATTCATATCTAATATATGAAAGAATACGCGAAGAGTTTATTTCTATTTTGCGCATTATTGCTATAAAATAAATACTACACACGAAGAAGAGACCGTATAATAATTACATACAAAATATATATGTTAAAATAATGTTCTTTGAAACAGTCTCATGAGACAGTAGTATATTAGTATAATAATTTAATGGTTCTCGAAATTTTAATATGGAGTATTTCAGAAATTGGTTTAACCAAATTATCCCAAAGTACCTAAGAGCGAGACAAAAAGATAGTGCAAAGAAAACTATCATAAAACAAGTAAATAATTCGTTTAATTTAGGTTATGTTTTTTAAGAAAACTATTACCGTAAAAAGGTACTATTTCATATATTCAGTGTAATTCTACTCAAAAACCAATAGTCGTACGCGCAAAATTCTATAGACCAGGGTTGGGGAACCTTTTTACGTACGCGTGCCAAAATTTTCCAAATATCATTTTTTGACTGTCTGAGGTGCCGAGCAGTTTTTCATGGGAAAAAAAAAGATTTTAAGAATCCTATTAAAACATGATGATTTTCTAGATACCACTCACAGAACATACCTCACATATAGCTTTATCACTTTTTTCAATGACGCCATACATTTCGGTCCACCAATCTTGAAACTGTCTACCAAGTTTGGTTTCTTATTTGGTGGAGCCATTTTTGTGGATATAAATGAAATTGTTTGTAATTGTATTAATTAGTGTGTTTTTTATACACAAATCGACACCAGAATTGCTCCGATCAGACGAGGCATTCTCTCGCTACAGTGGTCTCAAGTATTGTAAACCAATCAAAATCAGAGGTTCGCGGCAACGCATCCCCTGCCGCTTGATGAGGTTAGTGCGATGATATTATATATGACGCATAAAGCCAAAGGACCAACCTGTGCATTTATATATTTACATTAAACGTAATGCTCACTTTAGAAAAGTATTTATTTTGGTTGCTATTTTTTATACAATGCGATCTGTTATTTATTATTATAGGTATTTTTTTTCTCTTCAAACGCGTGCCATGCAAAATCATCTCGCGTGCCACTGGTGACATTTATTTTATTTATTTATTTATAAAAAAAGAGTATTACGGCATTACAGCTTTTGGCCAATGCGCCATAATACATAATACATACAAATATATAAAAATATCTTAATTACAAATAACAACTAATATGACAAGAAAGTGGAAAAGACAGCATGTGTAAATATTAAAGAAATATGATAATATATACAATTATAAATTTATCCTATTTAAAACGTCTACAAACATTATATAATTAATAAAAAACAAATCAACCTTTATGGTGCCATCAAATAAGCTAATTGCACGATACACAGCATCATGAAACATAACATCTGTCCTGCGACGAGGTATCTTGAAGACCGTGGAGCTGCGAGTGATATTGGTGGGAACATGAAAATTAATATTTGCCAGTATATGCGGATTGTAAATGAACCCACGAAGAAGTAAAAAGAAATGCTTTAAAAGAACAATCACTCTTCGGGTAGACAGGGATTGCATTGATAGCATACCCAGAAGAAAACGAGTCGGGAAATTCATTTTATTGTCATTATCATAAGGAAAGAACCCGTATGTTCTTAAGTAGAGAAATCTAAGAAATCTATTGTGGACTCGATCCAGCTTAATTGTGTGCATGAACCTATTAGGACTCCAAATAATGCTGGCATATTCAAGAATACTCAACACAAATGATACGTATAATGTACGTAGCACTAGGACGTTTTCGAATGATTTTGAAACCCTCATAACAAAACCAAGCATTTTGCTAGATCTAGTACTGATGTTAAGAATATGCTGATTGAAAGTGAACTTTGTATCATACAATACTCCCAAATCTTTTATCTCCGTTACCCTACTCAATATTATACCAGACAATGTGTATGGGAACAATAAGGTGTGCCTTGAACGATTGAATGAAATAATATTACATTTGGAGGTAGCGAATTCAAGTTTATTTAAGATAGACCATTGCGAGATAGCATCTAGGTCAGACTGCAACATCGCACAGCATAATGGGGTTTCAATAGTTCGAAAAAGTTTAAGATCATCTGCGAATAGCAAACAAGAAGAATTGGTTATAACTTTGACAATATCATCAAAAAATATTAAAAACAAAATTGGGCCAAGATTTGAACCTTGAGGAACGCCAGAGTTTGTTCTAAAAATCCGCGATTCATTCCCATGGTAATCAACAAATTGACGGCGATTTTTCAAATAAGAAGCAAAAAAACATATTATACTATATGACGCGCCAAATGTACAAAGCTTTTGTAATAAAATATCGTGATCAACACGATCAAATGCCTTGGAAATATCTGTGTACACAGAATCAATTTGAATTGACTTATCCATAGAATTTGAAATAAAATTATTATACACTATAAGATTTGTTACTGTGGACCGCCTAAGTCGAAAACCATGCTGCGAATCGGAGAGGCGAGAGTCTATTTGACGGTTGATGTTTATATGTAATATCGATTCAAATAATTTACATGGAGCCGAAAGAACTGCTATTGGCCTATAGTTAGAGATCTCTGATCTAGATCCCTTTTTATGAAGCGGCCTTAGGCGGGTTATTTTCCATGCATCAGGAAAAGTGCTGGATGCTATGATTAAATTAAATATATGTTTAAGCGGAAAGGATATATGTTCGTAACAGCCCTTAACCACATAAGGTGGCAAGCCATCTGGACCAAATGAACTTTTGGGAGACAAATTTGAAAACCCATATTCCATATCTTTCTCGTCAAAAGCTGAGATTTGAATATCTTGCGTTGCAGACGAAGGACCAGCAGAATCGGGGTCAAGTAGCGGTTCTATTGAGCTATAAAGTGATTCAAAATGCTTAGCAAATGCATCAGATATAACATGGTTCTCTATAGGATCATTATTCAACTTATCATGGCATTGTCTTTTGTAGTACTACTGGAACTAAGCGAATGAATATATTTCCAAAAACAATTAGGATCTGAGACAATATTTCGACCAATCGACGTTAGATATGATTTGTGAGCCGAAGAGATGTCACACTTCAATGAGTTTCTAAGACAGGAAAATTTACTATAATCTGCAGTCCGTCTATGTTTTTTCCACAGTGCATGATAATATGCCTTTGACCTTAGATTATAAATAATTTCTGGCGTAAACCACTTAGGATATGAGTACTTCGGTAGATGAACGAGCCGGCGAGGGAAACAGGAGTCCAGACTATTATAAAATTTATTATAAAAAATAGCTAATGCCGTGTTTACATCAATTTGTTCATATAAAGAGGTCCAATCTGTAGTACTCAAAGAATTATACAGCGCTAAAAAATTTCCATTTGAAAAATTCCATTGCGGATTATGCCTATTCAGTGGAGGAATCGACGAATCATTTCTGTGCGATACATGCTTAAAAGATAAAATTGTGCAAGTAGAGGGATGATAGACATCTTCAGGAACGAGAGGCTCATCACACGCGCTGACCACCGTGCAACCAACGTTAGATAGCACCAAATCAAGCGTCCGACCGAGACTATTTTTCACAGAAGAAAATTGTTTTAAATTAAATAAATTATTAAAGCTGGTATAATCAGATTCAATTATACCAGCGGAATACAAATTAAAATCTCCCAAAATAATTAGTTTTTTGTTGGGCAGTACCAAATTTTCTATTATGTGAAAAAAATCACTGTATGTAGTCGCTGAGCTGCCGGGAGGGAAGTATACAGCGGCCAAGTACAGTGAACAAAAGTTAAAATTAACTTTACACAAATTAAAATCAAAATCATATTCAGTTAAATTTGATCTGGTTGGATATAAAGTTTGTGTGGATAATGCTACCCCATTTCTAATTGCCAGCAAAACGCCCCCACCTCGTCTACCATTTCGACGGTCTGTTCTATGCACAGAATATTCACTTCCGAATAGCTCATTGGCCGATATGGTGTCGTCGAGCCATGTTTGGGTTAGAGCAATTATCGATGGTCGGGCACACAATATACCCTCTTTAAATGTATTTACTTTAGTTTTTAGGCCTCTTACATTTTGATAATAAATCTCGCATGACCGAGGTGCGGAAGTTGTTGAATGATGCTTATTATAAGCGAGTCATGCTGAGGATGGGTGAGGGATTTCAATTGAGTAGTCCGTCATTGATCGCTCCCTCTGCTCCGCATACAGGCGAGCCGGACATGTTGCACTATGGGTCGGGTGGTCATATGGCCGCTTGTGACGGCGGCAGGCAACGCATTTTGGTGAAGCTTCCTTCACGGGGCAGTCCGCACGGTCGTGGCCTGGTTCGGCACAGTAAGAACAGGTGACGTCTTTTGCCGAGCATGATTTGGCCATGTGCCCATATAAGTGGCATTTATTGCACTTGGTTACCCCTAGATAGTTCTGGAGTGGGAAAGAGTCCCACCCCATGTACAGTCTGTCATTTGAAATGAGAGCAGACCACACCGCGGCAGGTACATACGTGATATAATGGCATCTGCCAGTCCTGGGACCCGCCTTGTGGCTGAGGCGTACGGCCTGGTAGGCCTCCTCAGATAGACCCGTTTGCTCTCTTGTAGAGTTGTAAATTGCCTCCCGAAGCTGGGGTTCTGTAGTGGAAGCCGGCATATTAAAAATAATAATGCGAGGCTGCTTTTTTCCTGCAAGTTTAACACTCAGAGCAGTCTCTGAGGTCTCCAGAGCGCTGACGAGACGCTTGGCCTTGTCCTCAGAGCGGGGGTGTACGATAACACCTCCGTTTCTGACGTTTCTAATTTCCGTTATTTGTACCCCAATATCCCTGGGGTTAAGGGACTTCTTGATGAGCTCTCTTGTCGTTTCCGATCGTTTTTCTCCTTCTCCCGTAGGGAAAAAGAGGACTCCAGGCCTTGGTGCTAGCGGCAACAGCGAAGGAAATGCTGACCCGGTGACAGCAGGTGCCGTGAATGGCGCCGCTGCCGGACGCTGCCGCCTTCCTAACGCAGTAGCCCAGGTGGTATCAATAGGGGGGGCAGTGATGGTAGGCTCCTTGTTGATTTGTAATGTGGCAGTTTTGAGAGTTTTCGTCTGCTCTCTTAAATCAGCAATGGCCAGGTTTTGATTTTCAATGCTTAATTGCTTATCACGAAGTTGAATCTGCAGGCCCTTAATCTCGCATTCCTGCGCTACGACTTTTATCTCCAGCTTGGCCATGCACAAATTCTGCCTTCCAACAGCCTCGGAAAGGCTTAGTAGGGCATTATGTAGCTTATCTTTAGAGTCAGCCCTAAGGGAGGAGTGCACTTCATGTAAGCACGTTTGTATGTCATCATAGATGACATTATTTTCAGGCTCGGTTGTGGTGTCCGATACTGCTGAATCTATAACGACGTTGCAGTCGCTTTCGACATCCGACGTACTCGGGGGTGCAGGCTGGTGGCTTCTTTGTTTGGTTTTCTTTTGCTTTGGCTCTCTTTCTCCATCTTCAGCAGTAGAGGCCTTATCTTGTTGTGATTTGGGGCTCTTCGGCGAGCGTTCCTTTTTTGACCGCTCGCGTACGCGTGTTCCGATTCCTGAAGCAGTTTTTGCAGGGCCTGGAATGTCCGGTAGCGATTCCCCACGAGGAGGGGTCCGTTTGAGCGGCATATTACTATGCCTTTGCTGCCAATATGATTTAAATGTCTGAACGGTTGCTACCTTAGGATTTTGCAAGATCACTTAGTTTTACCGGAGTGTAGGTCATTATAACTAAACACAAAGTACGATATTAAATTGTTGCCTTAATCCATAATAATAATAAGAAATTACAAAATTACAATATTAAACTATCCCGTTTATGTATGCCATAGGTATATGCCATAGGTTCGCCACTACTGCTATATAAAATCTTATACCGGTTATAGTCTCTTAAAACCAATACTTACAATATTATATATAATTCAGAAATACCCAAGGAACATACGAGAACAGAAATTGAACTCACATCCATCGGATGTCTGTCAATGTATTTTACTAAGGTCATTACCTGAGTCCAATCTAATTACGGTGAAATTAACTAATAGTCATACACTTGAAGTGAACCTTTTGTGGTATTGAGTCAATATACCATTAATTGGTAATTTTCTCGGTTTTTAGAGATCTTACTGATTATTCCACCCTATTAATAATATTAACTCGACCGTTCTTGTACTTCTCAGACGGATATTTTTTCACTAGTTGAAAATGCATTTCTACCATCAATAATTGACAGGTAACACCATAAAAGGAAATAATATAATATAAATACTTATATTACAATAATAATTATTGTCTACATAATGATCCACATAAGGAACGGACAAAGATTAAGAAGAAAGAAAAATCCAAAATTAATTGTTGATATTATCTGCAAAAAAACTGTACGTTTATGTGAACTTATGTAATATTTACTTTCACTTAGAGAAAACAGGAAAAGGAAAAAAATATATTCAGTATAATATGTGGAAACCATAAAAACATTTCTTCTTCTCTCTAGCAGTAAAACTAATAGAAAAATATAATCGAATTTCAAATCTACATATTTATTATTTGTCAAATAAAAATAATACTGATATTCAAAATAATAATGATCAAATGGAAAACATCTGAAAGCCATGTCGGTATAAATACTAAGAATAATATAATTCAATGCAAAGTGTTCCGGCATCAAAATTTTAATAAAAATCTTTTCCAAGAAGGACAAGAAAATCACAAATCTGTTGGTTATTAAATTTCCATGACAAATTTACCTACAATCCCTCAATTTTTATTCAAAATACCTATTATCATACATAATGCAATGCAGAATTTTTCCTGCAATAAGTACAATTTTATGTAGGTATTTTGCGTAAAATACATTTTGATTGAAAACGTTTTGACATAGGCATAATATATATTATTCAAAATCACATTTTTCCAATAAGCATGATGGTAAAGTAAACCAACGGAAGGTAGATACATTGTTATTCCAGTATGCATGCGTAATATAATATTATTATGTATACCTCAGAACTAGAGTGACTAGTTTTTTCTTCTTCCGAAAATGACAAAATACAATTTTTTTGACCCAAATTCTCATATCTTTTTAATCATTTTAGAAATTAAGATTTAATGATATAAACATCGTCAATTTAAATTTTAATTAGAGGATCAAAGCATATTTTGGTGGATAGGTATTAGGTAATTATTGCACATTGAAATTATTAATTTGTCAACACAGGCATTTAAGGCGAATCCTCTACCTACTAGAGCTACCTAGCGGAAAAATACGAAGCTTACAATTTGAGACATTTTTAAGATAATTTACAATTTAAACAAATCATTATCCAAAGTAAGAAGTACTTTAATTAGCGGACAGCGACTCTCGTTGTTCTCATTGACAAAAGTCTACAGGACGACATCATCAGACGTGCTTCCTGTTCTGGCAGGGGTGGTGCCCCTCGATCTGCACATCCAAGTACGAGGGTCGATCACCCTTCTCTTGAGAGGGATCAACACCACCACTGAGAGAGTCCATCTGATGCCTCGGCCTAGATCTCAAGACGTACCTTACAGGCATACTTTTAGCACGTTAGTCTACAAGATAGCACTCGATACATGGAAGTCGGGGTGGTCGGCATCCACCAAGGGACGCCAAACATATCTAAAAGTCGTAATAAAAATAGTACAGTCTTAATAAATCATTGTATTATCATGGTGGTATAAGGTATTCCTCACCACATAAATTAGGACTGTCATAACGTTATAAATAGGTTTTTCTCTGCTTTATAGCAATTATACGAGGGGCGTTCATTATATTATTATCTATCTCAACAGGACTTGTCATTACTTTTTTTTCATGTAGTCTCCTGACTGTACAAAAATTTTTGTACAATACTACTATAATAACGTAAAACTTTTTGTATTTATGGACATGTATTTGAGCAGTACGCTTTATGTGACTTTCCCATGACAGGATTTAATTCTATTACAGAAATTATATGAATTCCATAAGCAAAAGTAGATACTTCCGTATGACAGAATACAGTTTTTATAACCTTGCTTTTCGATTTTTTCAATTTTAACTCTTTTGGTAATCTTGTGATTGGACTCCATAAATTTAATTTTAACTCAAGATATCTATGTTACACTAATGTTTCATTTTACTCAGGAAATACTGATTTCTCAAATAGCACTTCCAAGTGTTCAGTATTGTATTGGCGTATAGTAGGCGGTAGTATTGGCGCATAGTGTCCTTCTGTAATGATTTCAGCATTCACGACGCACATCTTTCACTGACATTAAACATATCCAATATTACCTATTAAACGAATTATTTTTCTAAATTTACCTGCTATGGTGGTCATTTCTTCACTATTTTATTAAATAATTCAACTCTCTTGTAAATTTGTCATCTTTAAAGAATTCACCAACCTTACTATATTGCTAGATTCAGAATTTCACTTAAAATTTGAAGGAGCATACTCTTCCCAAAACGTTCATATAGTATTTCGATTTTTTCCTTCTCCATTTAAGATATTTCATAACTGAGCGGTACCTATTCCAAATCTAAGAATTTTTAGTAAGTTTATATGAAAACCTTCTTTGAATATTGAATGTCAGAAATTATTATATTGCGCTGAAACACCGCGTGCATCACCTTTAAAAACGTACTAAAACTTAGGCAGTTGTTTCACAGCGCGTATTATTTTCTTTTATACTGAGTAGGATAATATAATGAACGCCGTACGTAGTAGCACACCGACGCCATTTGTACCCATAGTACCTTTGTGTATCTTATCTATTTTTTTTTATGTTACGGGAAAGTTTGATAAACCTTCTGGCATCTGCACGGGACAAGGTGAATGGGAGTAATCTAGAAAAATCTCCAGAAATGTCCGCACAACATGTTAGACGGCAGTATTTTGTAGTAGCTATGCTACGGAGGAGGTAGGTAGTCAAAAGCATTTGCCCTTGTAGAAAATGATGATTATGGTCTGTACTATTTAGGTCGCAACAGGGTTAAACTGAAAATTAAAAAAAATAATATATGTAACGAAAAAAAAATGTTAATTTAATAAATTATTCCTACATCAATGAATTTCATACTTTTATTTTACGACGGCTTAAGTGAATAAAGACTCTTTCACTGCTCCCTAAAAATGCACCAATGTGTTATTTTAGAGCTTGAATATTTTTTTCCAATAGTCTGCTGTGCCCTGAAGTATTATTACTCCCGGAGCAAACTTTATTACCATTTCTATTTATAGGTATATTAGTATTATTTCATCTCTAACAATTTACCATATCATTGAAAAACTATTTTATATCCAGTATTTACTGCAAAATGAAAAAAAAAATATACAAACAAAACAAAAATTGTGCATTCACTATGAATGTTGCTTCATCATAAATGTCATCTAATAATACAGATCAAAGTGTCTCCTTTAAGATAGAGTTGACATCCACTTGAATGAATTATGCCAGTTAAGTAGGAATTTTCTTTTTATCTATTCCTGAGTAATGCAGAAATTATGAAACAAACCGATAACTTGAAACAAAATCTAGAAATAAAATGAAAATTTGAATTTGTCTGTGCTGAATTTGTCATAGTTTTTTCCCAATTCCGCTTCTCAGCCAGAGGACAAGGGCACCATACCATATATCCAAGAATGCAACTCATATCATTTTTTATCTACGGTTTCATCGATCAGTTTTTAATGAGGTATTGATAAATAATATTCAGCAGCGCTCGAAATGGAAAAGTTTACGAACCGGAGCGCTCGAAAATTTTCTGAGGATGTTAACATGGTTATTAAATTTTATGGGTATTTTACAAACATAAGTGTGCTAGATTTTTTGTTATATGGCATATCTAGCTCAGACGGTCAAAATATTTTAACCACGAGACGGAGCGATAACTTTACAGATTCCACGAACCGGAACGGCGCTCCGATGCGCTCCGGTCCATTTCGAGCCCTGATATTCAGAAAATTAATAATACGGATCTGTACCTATCCGTCGACACTTTTGAAGTTTTGTCCGTCGGTAATTAGGGAGAAATCTGGATCAGAACAGTTGCGATTACATAAGCGTTGATTTTCATACCAATACCATGCAGCCTGTCGATTGTCTCTTGAATATCTACAATTGAATTGAATACTTCAAGTAATAAGAGGGTTGGAAGATCTAGACTGCGATAGTTCTACTGTGTTAAAACAGATATTTGAGGCTAAATCGGTGAAGGGAGTTTATGGCAGAAGTGTGGAGACAATCCCTGGAGGTAGCCAAGATCTATATTAGGTTATAATAAGTAGTAGAAACTATCATAATTCAGGATATTGGTAATAAGCTCTATAGATTAATAGTAGAACTAACACACTGTGTAATTTAGTGCCCTTTTTATATATACATTAAAACTTAATACTTGTAAATTTTCATATATACAATTTAGCATGCCATAATATTATGTAATCTCTCGACATAATAAATTATAATCAACACATAATATATTAAATAAGCCCTTTTGCACTTCGTTTTCTTGTAAAGCTGCCAGGTGAGATCTTCTTATTAGCTAGACCCTGATTAATAATCCTCAATTAATTATTACTTAACATAGTCAGTTATTAATTGAACTACCATTGTAAGGCAATATAATATAGGTATTATATTTATATACGGTTTTAGTAAAGAATAGTAATACTATAGACTAAGATGAGTTTTATCAATACAATATTTATTTTATTGATAACAATTACCTTAATTACGTAACGAAGATTATTTAACTATACATAATATTTGTTATCAGTGTTATCACTGACATTCATTATGACTGAGAGTTAAATGTTAGTACTACTTAGGAAAGGTATCATTTCGATAAGTGCGGTAGAATAAGCTTGATATCCACTGTACCTACTCAATAATGACATATTTTATGACCCACAATTATTATCGATAATAGAATATTATTAATAATTTTATATATCATTACATTATTATTATTATTTAATCAAATCTATATTACAATGGGAAAGACTTATGAATATAGACGAACTATAAATACGAGTGAGAAAGCATTCGGTACGCGTTTATTCTCCGTAATATACGTTAAAGTGCGGCCACACCGGCAACAAGTCGCGCGACAACTCGTTAAATTTTACGATAACTATCATAATTGCTTAAGAAATTTTACGATAATTATCATGCTTATCGTAAAATTTAGCGAGTTGTCGCGCGACTTGTTTTCGGTGTGGACCCGGCATTAGACTTGTTATAGTAAGATAGAATTTCTACGGTGAATTAAATATTTTTTGTACACGTCACCAGTAAAAATATTGGTTTGTTTAGATTACTCCAGTCATTCAAAACACCAGGTTTAGGAATATATTGTACTTTACAAATTATAAAAATAACACGTTCATAACATGACATTCAAAAACAAACAAATAGGATTCAAATAGTATAAAGAGTAGGTATATACAAATAATATAAAATTAATACACGGAAGTACACGGAATGAGCTAAGTATACTCTATTTTAAGAATTTATAAAACAACACCCACCTATAGTCATTCTCACGTAGGTGGAATGTATCAACATCCGAATCGATTTGTTTGAACAGAATTATTGCCCTCTTAGTACCCCAGTTAGTTCTGCAGACTGGGAAAACAAACAACTGATGATCCCGATATTTAAGATATTTATCAGGGACGTAGGTCAATACCATCAATAATGACAGAATTCTCGTTTACATCGTGTATAAGTCGAAAAATAGGTGGCCAAATACAAATCGATACCACATTTCAATAGTGGAACAACTCAAAATTTAAAGGTTTTGAGTTAACAATGCCATTCGATGTAGAAAAGTCTCCTTTTTATAATTCAGCAAAAAAAAAATAGTCAAAAATGTCTTCAATGTGTCATAAAATCGAATAACTCTTTCTGAGATTAATTAGTAATTCCGTTATATAATCAAATTAATTGGTTAATTCCTTATTAAAATGTACAATTTCATTGTGTATTGATGAATTCCACTAAATTACTACACTAAACGAAATCAAGGCTTTAAAATTAAAATGTGAATTACTGCAAAAAATTCAAACGACATTATCTTGGAACAAGGTTTTATGAGTTGTTCCCCTGTTGAACTGGGAATCAAAATATATATCTTTAAGTTTTAAGCTGCTGCAGTATGTAAGCATACCTAAGAAAAGGCTAGTTAGATAAAATGCCACGGATAGTATCCATACAACCTCGAGTAAAGGAGTCTCTATTGTCTTCTATTGAACTCGCTGCATCATACGTATTTCAACTGATCCGGGGATTATATTGAATATATATATAAATCTTTTGAAAAGTTAGTAAAGTAGATTGGCATGAATCTAGTGAATGTAGGTTCGTGTCCCGCTGGGCATTGTAGTTTAAAAAAAAAACTTGTAGGAATCAAATAATGAGTCAACACATGATATCGACTGTGTTTAGGAAAAAGAGCGTAATTCTCGATTGTTCGAAAAGTGCTTTTATTAGCTGATATTAACATTGTATGCAACTATATATACGTTATATAAAAAGGAAGTAAGCCGCAAATGCCGAATTATTATTTAAATTCAGGTTTTAATTGAGCTTTAATTAAGTTTTAATTTGGGGAAAAAAGCATTTACCCTCAATTTTAATGATTTTTCTGTAATTAATTCTTTATTTAATATTACATCGAAAAGATATAACACCAAATCATCAATCATCATGCACCCAATGTATGTGCCTATTTTTTTTTAATATTGAATCAAAATCATTGAAAAAATGTTTTTTGCCCCTCCTGTAAAATTTGTTCTGTGAGGGTTACGCCCTTTTTTCTAAACACGGTCAATATGTTTAAAATTAAATTTATTATCTTCATCACGTTCAATGAATATTGGAAGTCTGTGGGGAAAAAAATCATAGATGAGGCTCTTTTTTTTAGGTCGGTCAATGTAAAAAACGGCTTTACTTGTGTATGTTTTAAAATGCAGAAGTTATCGTGGATGCAAATTATTACATTATTCTTCGTAAAAAGTCAAGAACCTTTTTTTAGGTCACCCCACTAACAGAATGGCGTCATGGGGCGGCTTAACTTTAGGAGCTTTCGTGGGCGATAATTAAAATACAAACAAAAAAAAAACACCCAAGGCTCTCGCGATTTACGGGATAAATTAATAATCCTGTGTAGCCGAGGGTACCTAATTTTTTCTCAGGTTTGAGAAAGAGAGAATTTTTAGATTCACCTATCCATCGCACCTGGTTCATAAAAATCGGTATGTTTAACCTTCCCTTTATGAAGCTAATAAGTTTCGTCCGTTCCGGTGATGACATCTTGGGTTACTGTAGGAGGTTGATAATAATTACAATAGGTAAAATGGTAATGCCTTGTTTTGTAACATAAATAAATAAAATAAGGTTTCATCATTATTATTTACCATTTGTTTTATCTTTAAAATTATGAAAAAGACACTCACACACAGAAAGAGAAAATTAATTATAGCAGTGGCGAAGGGTGACTTTTGGAAAGAGGTAGGCTGTAGAGATCTAATAAAAAGAACACACTTGTCAGATATACTTACGAGAAATAAGAAGATAATACGATATTACTACTAATGAATATGTACACAACGACACATTAATTTAATGAAACTTCAAAAACTCACTAATGACATAAAATTAAGCGATCAGTATAAATTACGTATTTTTTCAAAACATTTATACACATAAAAAATCATTAGATAACAGTTCTTTTTATTTTTAAAAACACTATATTTATTAATTCTTGATTAAACAACATAGACATTATTAAATTATAAGTAACTATTAATTATTTTCTCACTCTCGTTTGATCTAAAACGGTTTTAGGCTCTGCGATCGGAGCTACGTGACGTAAAGTCCATATGAAAAAAATTGAGAATTATTTGAAACATAATGCGACCTTTATTTACGTCAAGACAGATGGCGCACTGTGGTATATTTTTTAAAACCTTTGCAGAATTATCTGTGTAATACATTCCTACACATACGGTATCTCTCTTTGGCAAAATAAATTGTTTTATAGAATATATAATCAAGTGATTATATAAATAAGTCAATATGCAATTAAAAAATATTTTTCTTCAGAAGGTAGGCTTCAAATTATCGCCTAGTATGGAGTCTTCGCCACTGAATTATAGTTATATTAGTATTTCTATACATTCTTCCAGAACATAAGTTAAAATACTATCTTGATCTCACCCTTCACTTTGACATCTCTTTCTCATGATTGAGTACGTCTCTCATTGTCGCATAATGCTTTTAGATCTAGTCTTTTGTTTGTAATGGAATGCGATGCTCTGTTTCTAATGTGCATTTATAATTTATGACAGGTAAATTCTGACGGATACCTATCAATTGTATATAATTAATGGATTATGCTGTCGATTTTTAAAATAATACCATTTTAATTTGATATAGAAAAAAATATTTATGAATAGCCAAAATATGAAGATAACGAAGTGCATATTAACAGTAACTCAAGTGATTCAACATTCACCTTCATTTTTAACAGCTTTTTTTCTATTATCGAGTTTTTTTTTTATTATACTGTGGAAATCTTTAATTATAATGAAAAACAAATATTTATCTTTCGGTATTACTTGTTATTTTGTTTGTTCTATTGGTACAATTAATAGAGCGCAGGGCCCAATCGGTTCAACATACCTATACCTAAGAATGACCTTTGTGAATTTCATGTCTTTCAGTAGTTCTAGTTATTGTTGAACTATACAAAATTGTATTCATAATTTCCACTTTAAAGACTTAAGTTAATTTAAAACGTTTATGAGAGCCTGGTGAACTCTTCCGAATTCCTTATTGGGTAAAAGGGTCTTGTTTTTAATTATAAACATAATGTGAACATAATAAACAACTTGGTAAGTATCCGTATTATAATATTTCATTACGTAGAAGATCGGTTACTTGTTGCGAAACGAGATCGGCCTCTCGTATATCCGAAACTACCTCAATTAGTCAACCCTCTTTTGCCTTTTGGTATATAATATTAATATTTAGGTGGCTTCTTGAAAGTTTGGTTTTCAGTTGAAAACCTTAAAAACGTGGAAACATGAATATTTACAATGGTTTTGAATAACGCTTTCAGTTTTATTTAAACACGTTGTTTATTTATTTCCTGTAACAGTTGTTTTGGTTAACATTTATACATAACCATGTAAAACATATCATTTAATTTTATGATTATAATTATAACTAAGTATATCGTTGTATAACAATTTATATAAAGAATTAAAATATATTACACATTCATAAAAAAAATAATCAAACAAGGGTTCTTGTCTGTTTAGTGGAAGCCGTCGGCAAACAAATTTTGAAAATAGTCGACATACTGGATTATTTGTTAAATTAGGTTAGGTTATCATGGTTCGAAATGGACCGTAGCGCACTGGAAGGCCGTTCTGGTTCGTGAAATCGGTAAAGTTATCGCTCCATCTCGTGGAAAAAATAATTTGACCGTATGAAATGAACAAAAAAATCGAACACACATAAAATATGATAACTATGTTATTAATCTTCAGAAAATTGTCGAGCGCTCCGGTTCGTAAACTTTTTCCATTTCGAGCGCTGGTTATTGTTAATTCATGAATTTTGCCGAAATCTGCTATGAAAATTGCCGCTGTTCCTGTCTGGCTTCCAACAACTCGTACCCAAAAAAGTAATGCATAATACTATTGTTTTAAATTAAATGACTTTTTAATTTTTTAGACAAAATGTTATGATACCAAAAATAAATATAATATAAGAGATATACTTATGTACAGAAATGTTAATATATACACGGTTCATTAGGTTTGTTTGTCTCCTGTCATACGCGTCAATTACAGTATTAGTCCTTTATAAGAAGCTTGTATGTGTCATGAATATAATGAAGTTCGCTTATTGGGCATCACGCGCAGGAGAGACGAGTAGGTTTTTGTTCACCCTTCGTGTTCACCCTCAATCTAAATACACAATGTTAAAACTTATACTACCTATACAATAATTATTTGTAAGCTTATGGTTGCTAAATAATATACTTCATCATATGATTTGAAAATATTAAAAAACTAAAAACTATCTAAGTATATTTTTTATCGTCATTTAATAAAATATTGGGCAAATGACTGCTGGCCGCTGTGAGGGCCTTTTTATTGCTTTAGTGATCACTGCATTTAACATTGTATCTTTAAAAAAATGTTGTACTTGTGCTGTTTATTCACATACATTTTTTAATTTGATATTAGTGGCCAGTCTGTGTTGCCAACCGTATTATAATTATAATATTTGTACTATAATTTTGGTTCGCGTACTATGTACAATATTATAACGATATAGTGTGCCCAAAATACTTTAATTTTTATCATCGGAAAAAATACGCAAAAGTACTTAAATATTTCCGTACTATAAATTGATGCAAAGTATTTTAAATCAAATTTGACGAACCGAGAAAAATAGAAGTAAAAAAAGGATTTGACTTGCGGTTAAAATCAAATTTACTGAATTCTCCGGTAAGCATTTTTAGTTAGAAGAGTTACCTGAATAAAAAAGGTCTCGGAATTTCTCAAATTGTCAGTTGTATTTTTGGTGAAAACCAAAAATCTTGTATATTTTCAACACATGACAAGAAGTAGAATATTTTTTGCAAAAATACTATAATTTATTGGACTGCGAACCTACTATAATTCGGTGGCAAAAAGATAGCAACACTGTGGCTAGTCCATGATGCCAAATCGTAAAATTAAACAGTCAATGAACAACTTTTTCCAAACTTCTGTTGTTTGTCTCATGATATGTGATGTAGCGACGTCCAGTTGAAACCACGTATTATCCATTCCAAATTCTTCCATTTGGGGGATTAAAACATTCTCATTACTTGTCTGTAGCATTTACTATTAACAGTTTCTATGATACCATTTTGGTTCTCAAAGAAATATGGACCAATGACAGTTTTTGCGTAAATGCCATATCATACAGTAATAATTTTAGTGGGATGTAATTACTATAAAAACTGCTAATTACTATATAGCTATTTTTATTTTAATAATGTTATCAGACTATTACTTTCCGACCACCTTTCTACAGGGCATGCTCACTGTTCACTCTCTTGAGGTTACTTCTGCTCTGGAGACCTTTTTGCCTGCAAGGGATGGTTTCCGATTCTGGCGTCTTGAATTTAAATTTATATGCGCCTGTCGTCGCACCGACGTGGTCGCAGCCATGACATATTCTGGGTCAGAACTGTTTCCTCGTATCAAGCCTATCAGGCACCATTAACGAGGGGTGCATGAGTAGTCAATGCGCTACCTAAAGACGTATACATTTTCAATGATGTACTTTGCATTTTGTTTCTGAAACTCAATTTTATTGTGTAACTTTGTTAATGATTTTTTTCTTCCTCTCTCTTGTGAGAGTAATATTAATTGTTATAATGTAAATCTCACGTTGTAAACGTCCTGAAATTTGAGTTGTTATGGCCATAATGTTTTGATTTCTTCAATAAATAAATTTATCTTATGAATTCTTCATGTATATTTTTCTCCGCAATATTGTTGTTTATTGACGTATCCATTAAAATAAATGAAAAATGACTTCACTAAACATAATGATCTTTTTCACGGTATTAGATGAATTTGATTGAATAAAGAAACATGACAATTTTTGCACGTTACTGTGAGGTATACATATCCATGATAAAGTTTTCACTATTGAGCACATAATAATCAAAATTGATTTTTAAAAAAGAACTTCTGTATTTTACAATGTATAAATTTTGTACTTTTTTCCATATAATTTAATAGGACCAGGATCACTTTCACCCGATTTAATAATACATTCTTCTCTGAAACAAACATATCTATATTAATTATTACAGCTTTTTACACTAGGTACCTAACTAATTAAAGAAAAGGTATGTTGAGTAATTAATGAACACTAATTACATAAAATATTTTAAGAATATTCTTTGTTCAAATATAATTAGATTAGATTTACCTCATTTTACAGGTTAACAGTTATTAAGTATGCATCTAAGTATAGGAAATAATAAAATTCAATAAATAAATGAACATTGATAATTGATAAATCATAGATATTTTACAATGTTTTTATTAGGTCGTATTCTTATTTGTCCGGTGGTTGTTTATCCAGTACAAATCATGCAATCGATTTTTAACTAATTTCCCGACTAGCTAGAAATTTGAAACTTTTAGAATATATTAGAACACGATGCCAATGCATTCTTTTAATAGTTTTAGCTATTTTTAAGTAGAATTGAATTCATTATCAGTTAATTTGTTTTTGTATGAAAAGTTATTTCGAAAGAAATCCGTAAAAAGTAAAACGCTGTTATTGGTTGCTAGAGGTCTGGGGTCCCAGCAACTAAATTATTAATTTTTATGTCTGTTACTATGGAAATCAATATGAAATGCCAAAATGATGTTTCAGTATTATTTTCATCAAGTACAATTTTTTTGATCGCTTAAGCTAGTCAAGTAGAGCTTATATGATTCAACAGAAAATTTAAAAACGTTGTATATACAAAGTTATTTTTATCTTGTAATTATTTACTTTTTAAATTTGGAATAAACCAGTGCACCGCCAAGTCAATAAATTTTATCGAATGTGTGCGTGAATTATAATTACGTAGGTATCTACACGAGTTAACTAACTTTTCTAATCAATTAAAAAGTAAACAATTTTATTAAAAATGGCCATGTCAAGTTTTGGTTATTAGGATGTTAAATTGAGTAAAAAAATCTTTTATACTTACTTTACGAATGAGATGTTTATGGGAATATAAAGAATGAAAGCGTATGAATAAATTTTAATATAAGTAGCCCATGAAAAATGGCCATGCCATTTATTGGCACATTTAACATAATGTCTGCGCCAACAATCATTTCCGTCCACTTTCTTGTGTGTATATTAATGACCAAAAAAATATACAAAGGCTGACGTTTGACGTAATATATTATACACAATTTAGTGTTCTTTGTCGATCTACTGAATTACAAATAATGTAATATTATTATACTAAGGGTGGGAATTAAGCGCACAATGGAAAGGTTATTTGTAACATTCAAAATATAATTCCACCATACTATCAAGAACTTATAGTTTGATAGTTTTCACGTGAACAATAATATTCGAACATTATATTATTATAAATGGCACTTTATTAATTTTTTGAAATACCTTAGAATCACTATTAGAAAAAAATATTTACTTTTCTCCCTATCTTTATTAATTTGGAAAATTCATGTTTGTTACTTTTTCTTTCTTTTCGTTCCGTCCTTAATAGTAATGTCAGTATATACTGCAGCATATTATTTACGTAAGACATGCATAAGGATACATAAAGAAAACACAGGGCACAGTAATATCGGATAATTTTAAATAGGCTCGCTTGTAGCAACGCTACATGTTAACACTTAGAGTATCGTACTTTTGGGTAGTACATGTCCCAGTCGCGTGAAACGATTTTTTCTTATTACGTCCGGTACTATACGTTGATGTAACGCATTCATACTAATCACGCCACAATTTTAGAGGATATATTGATTATCATAGTATGTTAAGACCTTAAGCCATGCTTCGTTTTACAATAATCCTGAAATAAAATTAGCAAGTATACGTTGAATGATCGGCATTTGGTGCTCACTAAGGCCTGAACAAATACTAACCATACGTGGGAGTGATAAAGCATTTGGCACGCGTATAATCTCCGCAATATGGATTGTAGTAAGATAGAAGACATATGAATAATCGACTAACTGAAACTGGAAGTGAAGCTGGTAAATATTGTTTTTTTTTTAGAATTATTAATAACCATGTCCTTAGTTTTTCGTAGTAGGTGGTTGATAGTAATTTTGACACGCAGGCCTTGAGAAAATTACATAAATTTTATGTCCTCATCGTTAATCGAACCCAGAACTCTCGGGTGGAAGGCCAGTGCCTTACGCACTTCACCACGACAGCCGCCTGATAAATATTTATTTGAATTATGTTCTTGCTGAAATATACAGTTTTTTTTGCGAAGTATAAGGTTACTTTACAATATTGTTAGTTAATTGGGTAGAAAAGGTGATTAACTGTGTTAAATGAAGAAGCCGTACTGAGAAGCAAGACGATGGTATAACGTTTCATAGGTAAGTTGATAATAACAAAATTAATGTTCTGTTGTGCGTCATACCCAAATAAAACAGCTTCATATAGCCGAAGATTTTACCCGTTATCTTTAGCATTATTAGTTATTTTATTACTAATGTGCTCACAGACTACAGTGACGACATATGAGTACATACGGGTCGGTACCTCCATACACGAAATCAATGTAATATGCCCGAATGCTATATTGCGAAGAAAATAATATTGTATGTAGATAATGAATTCTAATGAATAAACTTTAAATTGTACGTTCGTTTCTTTGTTACGCCCAGTTGCTGGTGAATTTACACGAATTCAATTTCTACGGCTTTCACCAAGTTTCAAGACATTATATTGTGAAATAAAGTAAGTTGTAACCTCCAGTAATATTGAGTTTTTGAAAATGTTGTAAAATTTACACTTTAAAGCTTAATTAACTATCATACTATTGTTCGTAAATAAAGACCAGATTGAGTAATATTTAAAATAATTAATTATATACATAATCTGAAAACGTGTTCTTCGTGAAAACTTCATGTCGACGAATTTATAAAGGTTTGGTGGATGTACGTGGCAGAAACATCTACGGACCTTTAAAAATAGGAGTAGCTAGGGAACGCCTTCATATAGTAGTATATTAACCCATGATCATGATGATGCCATTCATTTTTACTGCCGAGGTATTTATTATAAAACATTTGCAAAGGCGAACTACGTAATTCCATAATTAGATAACATACTACAGTCAATAATGATTCAATTATGAATAAAAATCTCTTTCTTCTTAATTGATATTCAAAAGATAAAACACTTCTTTTAAAAATCTCTGTCTATGGTCAATCTTCCTGCGTCTACCCAGCTTAGTACAGCATCAAATAGATCAGACATATACACCCTGCGGATAGTAATTCGCGGCTATCGTCTTGAAGAAAAGGCATGGTTTACTAAGGAGACCGCTCAAAAATATTGCTCTTAGATATTATGACGTTTGAAATTTTAGACAAATTTTCAATTTTACAGTTTTGATATTTGAGGGAAATGTATTTTTTTAAATTTATTCTTGCGGAATTTAGCAATGCACAATGATATTTTATAGTTGAAAAAAAAAATATCCCAGATATTCCCTATATAGAATAAATACTGATTACTTCCTGAAAGGGTAGTTTGCTTTTGTGACTCATTAAAATTATTTTTAACTTATTTTTTTTCTGCATTGTACGGTGGTTTAGCTTTTGTGGACTGCATAAAGGGGGTTGAGGATTTGGTTATTGGTGATGTTATGCGGAAGCAGGAGTGTGTCTAGGCTGCTGGCTCTTGGGGTGCTTATCTGATTCCCAGGTACTGCACACATATATTTGTTACTGATTGTTATGTATAATACTCGCACTTTTACGCGGATTTATGATTTGGTGAATTACGGAAATAATAAAATTGATTGATGCAGCGGTCGAGCCGTAACTCGTGACTGAATATTTTTGCTTTGGTGGAGTGGCGGTCTCTATGCAACACGATTATTAACGACGTATGAGTCACCTGTATGGAGTACGTAATGAGACTCGCGAATTGAATTACGGCGTTCACGACGTCAAACTGTATAGAGTATTGGCGCGCCTATTGTCTTGATGTAACTCACTGTTGACTGCGTAATTGAGTTGATCGCCTGGACGGTGATAATAATTTGAATTAGAGGTAAAAGGGACATATTGAAATGAGGGCGACCATAATTCTGCCCTCATAAGCAAAACGGCAGCTATTTGAAAAAGTCACATTTTAAGATAATGAGACATTATTGTTTTTTCAACTTTTCTTAATATTTTTTTAAATAATGTGAATGAATCATTTGATATATGGTATAAGCAAAAGCCAGTGTATTTTAAATCGATGTTGTGTTTTTGCTTATGAAACTCGTTATAATGTATTTTTGTTTAGAATAACTACTATTTTTGTGAAAAAAAAACGAAAAACAATATGTCAATTATTATACTGAAATAAATTTTGTACGCTTTTAACTTCGGTTCAGAATTTCACGTAGAAGATTTACCTGTATATTAACTCAATTTGTGAGTTTTGTCGAAAAGCTGCCTTTTTCCTTATGAGGGCAGAATTGGTCTAACCATATATATAAGGGCTTTCTACACCTAAACTTTGGAATTTTGAGTTGTTTCCCTATATGACTAGGTTATCAATATTAAGACACTCTTAAGCCGTCCATAGCATATTATGATCACGACAAGTCAAATAGGCTTATCTACTCAGTACTGACTAGGGAATCCAATCTCGAGCCATAATCTTGATCCCGGGATTTCGGGATTACAATTTGACAATCCCGGGACTGGTCCTGGGATTGGCATTTTTTTCAATAGTTAATATTAATTTAATTTTTATATATACAAAATAAATAACGTTGATAAAATCGGTCAAAAATAAATCTAGTATAATTATTTAAGACAACATTTATGTTAATATTGTATACGTTCAATCTTGGAAATATATAGGTTTAATGGAGTAAATGAAATAAATGAAAGTAAAACGGTTTTATTTATTTATGAAAAGATAACAAGTACGAATACAAGTTCAATTAAAATAAAAAATAACCTATTGTGTTGACAATAAATACAATATAAAAAATTAAAGATTTAAGTCATTAACACATTATGCTGAATATGCCCGAAGTAATACCAAAGCACCAAGATTATTATTATTTGATCTGGATCTAATTTTGGTAGGTACTCAGGCATATTTTCAAATTTCAATTGTTATTATTTTAAAAGGAGAGATATTAAATAACGTTTTTATTAATGACAAATGCAATAACTTCCCGGATGTTATGATAGAGTTCAGACATTAATGCTATTTACATCCATTAAAACATTATGATTCACCTTAAACGACTTGTCCGTTTCTTCAAAATATTTTTATTCCTAAATGGTAATAAATACGTCAATTAAAAACAATTGACATAACTATTATCGAGCATTACATAAAGATCAAAGAAACAAACTAAAAATAGAATCGAGTGTTGAATTTAGCTGTTATTGTTATTATTACATTATTTTGAACATTATTTGAATAGTCAATTAGTGTAACTTTTATTGATGGCCAATTCATTAAGATTAATAACATCAGTGTTTGATTTTTTTTGTAAGCGTTATTGTGTCATCATATTACATTTCATATTTATGGCTTCATACTAATTTAAGCATAAAGTTAAATCTACACTGGTTGAAAATATTATAATAATTTTCTTTTTTTATTTATTTAATTTAAAGTTTTTTTTATTTTTATTTTATTTTCCATAAAAATTGATTAAAAAAATCAATCCCGAAAGTTTCGGGATTATGTTTACTAATCCCGGGATTCATTGGTATCGAAAATAGTTCGGGATCCCGGGATTGGAATCGCTAGTAATGACATAGTCATATCAATACACTTCCAGTAACTGGTGGAAGAGAAGAGAAGCTGTAAGAATCTGTTATTGGAGATATTTAAACAGTGTTACTATGTTGTAAATACATATATATATATTATACAAAAAATGCTAACCTAATAAAAATTAATCAAAGTTTAAAATAAAAAATTATCTAAATGGCTTGTAGAGCTAAGTTGGCAACTGTTCTGTTACTAACTCCGTACAAATTCGCGAACATAAATGGTAAAAGCTCAATTTTTATTGCTTTTTTAGATTATATATAATGTTCAAATCATCTTGTGATAGAAATTTTACATTTTTTTTAACCCTAGTAACGTAAAGTAGCATTACAAGAATGAAACACTGAATATGCGGCATTTGGTTCTCATGGGATACAACGGCGAGTTCCAAACATTTCGCCTCGAGTGGAAGAAAATTATAAATACCTGCATATTATACACATTGGTTTCATCTATAAATTTATAAAGTTATATATAATCATACAAAAATAATACCGATGGTTTATTTGAATCCGAAACCAAAATTATCGATTTGAATAATCGCATATCGTAGAATTTGGCATTTGGAAATAACATATTACCCAAATATCATATGAAAATAAATTGAGATCTAGCATTTAGAAAGGTTACGGTTTTCCCGAAAGGTCGGAGGCAGGTTACAATTCAAATCTGAAAACTATTGTTAATATTGAAAAAGCTATCACCTAATAAAGATTTACAGAGTATTTTTTTCCGTTAAGACTACATTCTAGTGTGCTATAATTGGACCGTATTATACTGTAAATGGAGAATCATTGATTTTTTCTGGCATGAATTAGATGATTATAATCTGGACAATATGTGGTTCCTACAAGATGATGCAACATACCATACAGCTGGTGACACAATAAACTTATCGAGATTTATCTCTCTATATATATATCTTATTGGATAACCCTTTATATGCTTTCAGAATACATTAAAAGCAACATTTTATGAATTTACCAGACGAATGATTAGACTCCACTATTATAAGTTATATCTATTTCGTTTGTCACACCATTATCATAACTACAGTGATACATTATTTGACTCTTTTTAAGTAGTTAACTTACATAGAAAGACGTGATCCCTCATCTGTGTAATTCTCAAAAATTAGTGAAAAAATAAAATTTATTGTAAAAAAGTGTAGGCTTAGCACGAGAACAAGATTAAAATAGTACCCTTGCTTAGATTGTAGCAAAAGCCCTAATAAGCCACTAGTTAGATAATACTAAATAAAAATGCCAACGTAAAGTCAAAGCTCTTAATTTACAGACAAGTTTCTTTACTGCTTCTAATATTTTAATTAAATCAAATTGTATTTATTTACACAAAGGATATTATATTCTTCATGAATAAAAACTTACACGTTTTAGTAAAATATACAGCTTTATATTCTACAACGGGGGTTTCAAACCTATGACACGCGTGACCATGTGACACTTCGACACATTTTTGTGTGACAATGAAGAATTGTTTTTTTTTATTAATTAAGTAAGTATGGAAATGAAATGACTCATCATCATCATAAAAAGCGGGTGTCGATCCACTGATGGACGAAGGCCTTCCCTAGTTACCTGCATTCTTCTCGGTCCCTAGTTGTTTTCTGTCACATATATCTACTAAACTTTATGAGTTCATCTATCTAGCGGGCTTTAGGGCGTCCCTTGAGTACCACCGTATGACGGTATTTGTCCAGCGGTTATCCACTCGCCGAGCGACATGTCCAGTCCATTGGAATTTCATCTGCTTAACGACCTTTGTCACATCGAGTAATCTTGTCTGCTTCCTTATCCATTGGTTAATTTTGTGATCTTTGCGCGTTATGTCCAACATGCACCTTTCTATGCCAATTTATAAATATTCTCATAATATTTTTGTCAACATAATATTATCTAATAACTATTTTCGTTGAAAATTTATACAACATCTATAGTTAACAATCGCTTTGGCCCTTGGTATGTGTAGTTTTAAAAGTATTTTATTATAAATTGCAAAATTTTACTTAATGATGTAAAAATATATAGATATTCTTTAATAGGCTTTGCGTTAATCAGAAACTGAATGGTTTATACTTATTTTTTTTGGAATATTTAAAATAAATTATTACCTACATGAAAACATATTTTGTTTTTTTTTATCGATGTGATATGAGTGATTGTGTGTATAAAAAGGTTCACAATCTCTGTTCCGCAGTTTTCATTATATTCACTGTACGTAGTAGTGTTTGAAAGTTCTCATTTATTCATACTTTTATCTTTATGAGCATTTCTATACAACCCGAGTTTTTCTAATCTACGAGCTAGGTTTCAGTTTTGACTACTTACTAAAAACTCATTACTAACACTGCGCGCGAGTTTTACAACTAAAACTCTTTGAGTAAATATAATTTGAATGAAAAAGTTTTCAGGTGTACCTACACGTTTTAAGAAAAATACAAGCATAATTTGTATTTTGAAAATATGTTTTCGCTGAATTTTCATATTCATACAATACAATGTAGGTGTAAATATCCATCTGCTCCAAGTTGAAATAGAACTAGTTACGAGGGTGGGTCAATAATTCCTTAGAAAAAAGCATTAAAACAGTTTTTTTTTTTGTTTTTTTTTTTTATTTCTCAACATAATCTTCTTGGAGCTCAATACACTTGGTTAGACGTTTCTCAATTTTTTTTAAACCGTCAGAAAAATAAGTTTTCGGAAGGTCCTCAAAATAAGCATTTGTCCGATCGATGACTTCTTCATTTGAAAAAAAACGTTGTCCACTTAGCCATTTTTTTAAGTTTGGGAAAAGGAAAAAGTCACTGGGGGCTAAATCTGGCGAATACGGTGGGTGGTCGACCAATTCGAACTTCAATTCTTCAATTTTAGCCATTGATCGTAAACATGTGTGAACACGGGCATTGTCCTGATGAAAGAGGATTTTTTTCCTGTTTAAATGAGGCCGTTTTTCTTCAATTTTGTTTTTTAGCTGGTCCAATAAAGATGCATAATAATCCCCTGTTATTGTTTTTCCTTTTTCCAAATAGTCAACGAAAATAATTCCACGTGCATCCCAAAATACAGTAGCCATAACCTTACCAGCTGATTTTACGGTTTTCGCCTTCTTTGGACATGGTTCGCCTTTCGCAATCCACTGCTTTGACCGTTCTTTCATCTCGGGAGTATAGTGGTGTATCCATGTTTCATCTACAGTCACAAAGCGACGAAAAAATTCATCCGGATTGCGTTGCATGAGCGACAACAGGGCTTTAGAGGCCACCACCCTATTGCGTTTATTGTCGACTGTGAGCAAACGCGGCACCCATCTTGCAGAAATTTTTTTCATGCCCAATTTGTCATGTAAAATAGAAATGACGCTACCTTTTGAGATCCCTGTAACCTCAATTATCTCACTCAACTTTAATCTTCGGTCACTTAACACCATATCGTGGATTTTATTGATCATTTCTGGTGTAGTCACCTCTACAGGACGTCCTGAGCGTGGTTCATCCTTTGTTGATGTACGACCACGTTTAAATTCATTTAACCAGTTATAAATAGTTGCAAGTGAAGGAGCAGATATGCCGTGAACTAAATCCAACTCATTTTTTATTTCCTTTGCTGTTAACCCTTTTATATTAAAATGTTTAATAACAGCTCTAAGCTCAATTTTCTCCATTTTCCATTTTTCCATTTTCCACAAGCAAATTTTTTTTTTAAATGTACGAGAAACACACAACAACCCGACCAATCTGATTGAAACTTCGCAGCATACTGAATCGATAGTGCCGCTGCATGAAAACAAACCGCTTACAGTACTAGTCGCGCCACCTGTCGGCTTTTCTAAGGACTTATTGACCCACCCTCGTATTATTAATTTTATTGCAAAGATGTAGTTCTGTCTAGTGGCATCCATCTCTCTCGACAGTAAAATCTCAATAATCTACTCAGTGATTTGGAATTCTCCGCACTTACACTAAATACAGGATTTCATTTTCTCTTGTATGCACATTGGATATGTCCGTAATGTATAGGCTTAAGTTAACTGCGAGGTGCTATACCATTAATCTGGTGAAATATAGTAAACGGAAGTTATTCAATGCAGTTTTCTGCTATTGATGATTTAATTTTTTTTTCTGGTTCATCTTTTATATGAACCAAATTCTCTACTGTTGTCTTAAAGGATATTTTGAAGATGGAGTTTGTAATATGTTTGGAATAGTTTTTCATACTTTCTAAGGGTTGCTGTGTAATGTCTGAGTTTTTGTGGAAGGGTAAATTTTGATAGTACCAGCTCCGATATTTAGGCTAAATTCTAGTTTGAATTTTTACTATAGTATTACTTAAAAACTGTTGCTTTTTATTTAAATAGATCATATCATTTTGCAGCAGAAGTTTTCGGTGAAGTAGAATGTCGCACGCTAATGCCATGTCAGACCGTAAATGAATTTTGTAGAATCGCTTCAAGGAAAAAGTCGGTCGACCACGATGATATCCGTGAAGGTGAATTGCAAGAGCGCAAAATGTCACACTCGTATGACTTTCTCGCGGTTGCACCGGTATATCTCTAAGACTTGTCAGATATTGATTCTCAACATTCTAATGTATAGCTTGAAAGTTGATCTTTTATCAGATATTACGATTAAGATAGCCAAAATGTATGTACCTAATATGTAAATACATAAAAATATTCGCGTGTCTATTTAGTATGGCAACAATATTGCGTGTAAAAGGTAAAAGTTATGATATTTTTTCCATTAATAGAAAACCATTTTATTTGACGTATGTTAGTTAAATATTATTGTGCTTTTTTATATGCATTTTCGCTCGCATGCCTCGTTCCATAATACAATTTCATACTGTATTAATCGAGAAAGTGACGAAATACCAAACGAAAATACGTCATATTGTATACCTAGGTCAGAGAAAAGATAGGTTAATTTACGAGTAAGTATATTAAGATTTATCACGTAAAAACAGTAAAAATATTCCTATGTTTGCGTAAGGACAAAAATGAACTGGTGCTACTACCCTATACGTAATTGCTTTAAAAAAATAAAATGAGTCTCGGATATGTGTATTTTTATGATCATAAGTGTTTTGTGTCGATTTTACAAAAATAAAAAAAAACAATCCGACAAATAAACTATTGTCACAACATTAACACAACGTGGTAATAAAAAACCACCTCCCTTTCCAGTGAACTTTAGATAATAACAGACACATTCAAAAATAAAACGCAATGTTTTTTTTTTAAATTGTATATTTACTGGGTTATATTTGATAGAATCTATTATGTAAGAAGATAGGCAAGTAATTATTTTTGTATTTATTAAAATATTATGTTTAGTACCTATGTCCAAACAAATAGATATAGAAGAAGAAAAAATACCACAATGGTATAGCTAAATAAATTTGTTTTAATACTTTATAATAATCGATGATACACAAGTTTTACTTTTTAAATATTTATTAATTCAATAGATTCCGTGAATATTCACGTTTTTACATTGAATTAAATTTTTTTTTATTAGACTCATTGACCGTTTTTTTTTTTTTTTTTTTTTTTTTTTCCTAGATGCCTTTATGGATACCTCGCATTTACTATCGAGGTTTCTTAAGGACTTTGGCACGCAAACTACTCTACTTGGTGCTAGTTAAATGAAAATTGTGCCGGCTGAGAGAATATGCCTTATTGAAAACTGTTCTTCTACCCGCATCGGGTATTGCTGATTTGAATTCGGCCAGGGGCTATGATACCGCCTTGCAAAAACCCTGGAAAATTCTTAGTAGCGCAAGGCGGAGGTGATTCTGATGAATATTTTGTCGTATTCATTGGGAACTGAGGACTGCGATTTGTAGTCGAGTTTTTTTTCCCGTGGTAAAAGAAATGTCGCATTGGACTAATGTTCTAAGTATATACTTATCCTATCTTATATGATTGCAGTCACTGGATCTGAAAGGCATGAATCATCTTTACATGTCACCATTTATTATTTTTATTCTTTTTATTACATCAATACAGAAATTAAAAAGGGCATCTCTTCCGGCCTCGTTTGCCATGGTCCCCGGAAGGTCTCGAATGTCCGCATCTGCCATCTGTAATAAAAAGTTCAGGTTGTGCCGCTCCTTGCTAAAGATTTGACAATCTAGGAGTAAATGTAAGACGTCCTGGTCGCTTCCGTCGTCGCATGGACACTTTCCATCAGATGTTATTTTAAACCGGTGCAGGTATGCTCGCATGACTCCGTGACCTGTAAGAATCTGAGTCATCTCAAAACACAGTCCCTTATGCACCCTGACGTCTCGTGCTGCTAAAATTGAAGGTAAAAACTTTCGGGTCAACTCCCCTGTCGATGAGTTTATGTATCGTGAGTTCCATTCGTTTTTCACCATGTCTGAAATTGTAATTTTCGCGTAGCTCAGAGGAAATTTGTCATAAGCTACCGCGGTCTTGGGTTCAGAGGCACCATGCCGAGCCAATTTGTCAGCTCTTTCATTTCCTTCTATCCCGGTGTGTCCCCTTATCCACTTGAAGTGCACCTCGGGGTGGCGCCGTCTCAGTAGAGCGGACTTGCTGTGAATAGAAAAGACAATCGGATTAGTAGACAACGGATTTCCAATTGCTTGGATTGAGCTTTTGGAGTCCGAATAAATACAAATACTATGGTTTTCGGTGAGCTTTCGCTGAATTAGATCTGAGCCTGCCCACTCCAGAGCGCATTGGATGGCATAGAGTTCGGCCTGCATTACCGTACAATAGCTGGCAAGGCGGTACTTACGAGCCGCTATCTCACCGCCATTAATGTATGCCACAAACCCTGCACCAGTACCGCCATCAAGTTTGCTCCCATCCGTGAAAATCGGCATGTTATTGCATTCGTTGCTTTCCAACGTTGCAGGATAAGAAACCACTTCAGAAAATAGTCTAGCCGGGTGTTGCAGCCTTCTATAGTCCACCGGTTTTTCGTAAAGCCTGTCGTCAGGCAGAAAACCTGCGAGGCCCTCTTAGCTCTGTAAATGAGAGCGATTTGTTTTAAACGTAAATCTAGAGGCATAAGTCCTGCTAGAGCTTGCGTTGAATTGAGCGAAGCCGTTCGGTAAGCTCTGCATATTCGTATTGCTAGTGCTCGCTGAACCGTATTGAGTTTTTTTGCTATGTTTTTCCGTTTGGCAGCTTGGAGCATCTGCTACCAAAGAGACATCAAAGGGATGCATACAAGGTTCGTCTTGCGGCCCTGTACTGTGGAACATAGTTCTCGACGATCTTCTCTCTATGCCGTTTCCTGAAGGTGTACACGCACAGGCCTTTGCTGATGATGTATTGCTGATTATGGAATCCAAAGAACTTGGTTCTCTAGAATCCATGACTAACAGCGTGCTGGAGAGCGTCGAGGCCTGGGGAAGGAAGGTCAAACTGTCTTTCTCCGCGGAGAAAACGAAGGCCTTATTCTTTACTAGGAGGCGCGTCTCTCCGCCTTCGCTGGTGATGAATGGGCAACCTCTATCTTTTTCTAGGGATCTTAAACTTTTAGGGGTTGTAATCGATGACAAACTAAATTGGTCAAAGCATGCGGACAGCATCTGCAAAAGAGCCGCGGTGACTTCGCTCAAACTAGCAAGAATGGCCAAACCCACATGGGGTGTATCTTCTGAAGCTCTTCGAATTCTCTACACTTGTGCTATTGAGCCTATGATCACTCATTGACCGTTGAAAAGCGTGCAAACTGATAGATACCGCACATATCTACTATATATTATAGGTTTTAATACCGGACATATATTTCAACCCCTGGATTTCGGAATATGAATACTTGATCTCGGTTTTCGATTAGGAAAGTATGGAATTATAAAAAAAATAATCACCTCAAAGTAGGTACCTAATACATTTAAATATATTTTTTTATAATGATTGAATACAAAAATATTTTATAGTTATCTAAAAAAACACGCCAATTCTAAAAAAATAAAAATTCATTTTTTGTGTTAAGTTTGTTTCAAAATGTTTTGAAAAAATTTGCAATTCATTGTCAAGTTATGTATTCTTTTATTATGATAATAAAAATAATGGTACCTACTTATCTATATATTTTTTTGTAGTGAGAATAAATCAACATTAACCAGAATCACCATCTGGTTAAATCTTAAAATATTATCGAATTGATATTGTTCTGTCATACATATTAAACCATATGGATTAAAAAATTTTTTTTTTATAAATTTAGAAACTATCAAAGATATAATTCATTAAAATATGACATTTTCCACCAAATAAATATATGAAAACTAACCTGGAAATCCCGGGATTATATATTCTGATTCCCGGTTTTGAGATACCAGTAATAAAATCCCTAATATCGAATAATATGTATTTAGTGACCGTAGATATTTTATTGAAACGTGTTATTGGTATAACGGCATATTTCTATAAATTGTCGAAAGAATTTTATAACAAAATAATGTCCTCACCTCTTTCATCAGGCATTTTTAAATAAAATAAAATACTCGGTACGTATTTCGTTTTGCTTAAATTAAAATAAACGAGTGACAGTGAAGAGTTGCCTACCACTAAAAAAACTGTCGGTTTTGTAAGATAAGTATAGGGTTTTCCTAACATGACCAGTGATAATGAAAGTGTTCAAGTTTTTCCACTCGTAAATGATAGTCGCTAAGATAAAAGCTCATTCGCAACTTGGAGTATAGTAGCAGCGCTTCTCAAAGTGATTGGTAATCTGCTGGCACATCTTAAACTAATACAACTAAACATATTATGTCGAAATACTAATTACCAAACGCATTTTAGCTATTTGACAGAGGCATAGCAATGCCACTACTTATCTAAGATTGGTACCTAGATACTTAATAATACAATTATTTCTAAACCAATTGTGTAAAATTATGTTTTATATCCTATGACCTATAGTAATAATGTAGGCTATAATTATCAATTTGATAAATATGTCATGATACGTACTAAATGTAAATATAAGTAAACACACAACATATTCTTTATAAATTAGTCTAAATAATCTTTACAAGGAATTAAGAATTCGTATCTCAAAAAAGTATTCAATTATATATGTATATATATATTATATGTATATATTATTATAATATTATAATGAATGATTCAGATGTTGATGGTTTCCTCTGCACTAGGTAAATAATAACATTTTATCATCATAATATTTAAAAAAGAATATTACTTAATAATATAATATAATATAATTATATTTCAATATTACATGGAATAACATGAAAACGACTGAATACATTTCAATGTTTGATAGCTTGAATGAAAGATTTATATATCCTTAAGACGAGTGCATTTTTTTTTTTTTACAAAAAAGCTATGTTAGTTATTGTCCCAACAAGCAAGTAATACCTATATTATGTTTAAAAACACACCATTTTACAATAAATGTCACTGTTATAAATACATTGTTAATACGTAATATCATAGATATATTTAAAGCATACCGTATTACGCTTGAATAAAAGAATGGTAATTCTATGTAGTTTTGTATTTATATAACGACTTTTTGGTCACAAAATTATCTAAGAATTTTTTTAATTGACAGAAATTTATCAGTCAAAAGTTTAAGAAACACTAACATAGAGAGTGAAGTCAACAGTAATAGAAACGTAGAAAGGGAATTTTTTATGCCAACCCTTCCTACTAAACGCATTTTAATCGAGTTTTATACAAACAACTCTCTTTTAGTGAGTCACTGAATTTATACATCCACACCCATACATTTTCTCTATTATTCTTCAAAAACTTCTACCCACTGAAATGAAAGAAGAGTTATTTTATTAACATAAAAAATAAATTTTTAGAACTCTTTGTTATAAATTATTTTACTAAATGTTTTTTATTGGTGGCAATATTACTTAAAAGTCTGTGATAGAATCAAATAAAACATACTTTTCAGGAGTAATGTAATAAAACGAATGTAATGTTCGTTAATAAAAAATGTTAAAAATAAACACAAATAGTCACTTTATTGAAATATATTATTAAAAAAACCTAGTAAGTCAATCATACCTAAACCCAATATGTAATACAACATTTTTTTTTCATTGGTTTTGCAATCCGATATGTTGACCGCCCCACGAAGAGTTTTTTTTAAACAGATTATATTTTACGACTCATCTCGAATTTGTTTTCTAAAAAAATCCTTGTAGGGAGTAATCTTGCAGGCGGGAGACAAAACACGCCTCGTCTCTATTTGAATATTTTTGAATTTTTTCCCCGGAAAATGCGGAAATAATTTTGAAATAAATAAAATTAAAGTTGGTCTGTTTAGGTCAAACAATTATTTAATTAAGTAGACCGTCATAATGCATCAGAATTTCACAATGGTAACAATACATAATAATATAATGTTATATATAACTAGCTGACCCGGCAAACGTTGCTCTGCCATATAAATTATTTCTAGTGAATATTTTGGTTGTTAAATAAAAAATAACAAATGTATCGTAAGTGTGTGGGGATGGGATCTATGACAGAAAGAGGAATAGAGCGCTGTAGACGATGACCGCCGATAAAAACAAAAAAAACATCAACCATTCATTTTCTCAATTCAAAATGACTAATGATGTTCATAATGAATGAATTACCTGTGACAGGATCTCGTTGTTTAATGTTTATGCAATATCCGTCTTGCCCCTTCCAGAAAATTAGCGGATATTGGAGAGCGTCGTATGAACGGTGTGTGTCAGCGATGAACTCCAGATTATTATTTCTTCTTTGAATCACGATTTCTCGCGTCGATGTGCGGTCGCCAACCATGATTCCAGCAATGTCGTCAACAACAGGTGCATTGAATCGACGCACGTGCTCTCCAGCTGGTGTTTTATCAGGATTGATGACAATAGCGTGATTGTCACTTTGCAATTCGTGCATGTGTGTTTTGAAGAATTTCAATAATTCATTGTGCTCATTCAACAGGGCGTCCAGTTTGCCGACGATGCGCCTGGAAATAGGCGAATTGAGGCCATTGTAGCCGCAACGTTCATCCACATGATTGATGTCCTCACCGCCCATGAAGTAGATTTGTAAAAAATTATGTGGTTCGTTTGGCATTGGCAGCAATGAGCCTACTTTGTGGTATACTTGGCCTTTGATTTTGAACGTAGAATGGAATTGTTGACCATTTGCCACAGTATTGTGAACTATTTCTGTTGCTCCGAACGAAGTCATTTGGAAGCATGAATTGAATGTGCGAATGGACTTCAGGAACAGGTTTGAATCTGGAACCGTGCCGATGAGCAAGCCGTTCAATGGTTCTGGTGGTATCTCAATTTCTGGTAGTTGCACTTTTCCTGATGCGCAACACATCCCGGCTGACTCATGTTTGAATTTGAGCGCATGACAATGGGGACATTCTTTGTCCATAGCACCAATCAGCACTTTCGGATGAGCGGAATATTCAATATCTGGCTCGTACTCGAATGCGAGACGAAGGAACGAAGCGGATGTAAATGTTCGATGTACTTGTTGGCGTTGTCGGTCATTTGCTCTGCGTGTGTTAACTACGAACCGGCGCGCTTGGCTCCGTTCCAATTGTCGTTCTTGATTTCGTTCAGCTCGTGCCTCTTATGATTGAGATGCACGCAATTGCGACATGCTTACATGCACGTTTTTGTTCTCTTGTTGGATTTGTTCGTCTGTTCTTTCTGCTCTACTATTTTGCATGTTTGTTGCTTTATTCGTTCGACAGCCTAAATGGCCCCGCTTGCGTCTTGCTGGCATTGTGCACTGTAATACACGCACAAAAAAATAGATAAAATAAAATAAATCGTACCAAATTTTGCACGCACTGCGTTGTGATATGCCGAATGAAATTTCAAAATGACGCGACGCCTCTCTTGAATTCTTCTCGGACGTGGCGCCATCTGTCATTCAACAACATAAATAATTTCATTCTGTTTGAAATACGAACGACGGTTAAATTTGTTCATACAAAAATAATAAAATCGCGATTAAAAAATGGGAGGGTGGGAAGGAGAGTTAAAATTTGGGGTTATAAGTATTTTTTATGCCAAATAATAAAAGAAAATTTTTCTCGATAGAGATACCATAATCACCTAGCTGTATGAAATATACTTGTTGACCTATTCTCATACCTAACAAATATACATAAAAAAATTCATAAAAATCGGTCGAGCCATTTTGGAGGAGTTCGACCACAAACATCGTGACACGAGATTTTTATATATATAGAGATATAATATAAACAGTAATACTCTATTGTATATTACTGTAATGCATGTATGAACATGCTTTGTAATTGGAATTTATAATACGATATAAATACACGACTTAGTGTGTGTATACCGTAATATTATATATTAACCTAATTGATGAGATTACACTAAGACTTGTTGAAAATGGTGTCAAAGCTCACTTCTGGGTAGCTGTGTTATTATTACAAAATGCAATTTAGAAGTTCTAACAATTCATTAAGATAAATACAAGAGAAGTGAAAAGATCATAATATAGGGAAAGGGCTTCTTAGGAACTCAATTAAACCAAAAGAAAAAATTCTATTCGACTGAGATAAAGAATCTATACAGAATAGGAATAAACTTCTTTGTCTCGAGATTCCATTATATGGCCTAAATGTTTTGGTTTATTTACTCACTAACAAGAAAAGTAATAACAAAGAATATATAGCATTTATTCGCATAAAGTTTATTCAAACGCTTCCTGAATCATAAATAGAAGTAAATAATTAATACTTTGTTGAATCTTGATAATAAATATTAGTACAAGCGGTTTGCTTAATCGAAAATTAATACGTGTAAATGTCCAGAAACATTTATTTTTTATTTTGTTTCTAAATATTATGTACTCATATTATTCCAATATTTTTTTAAACGGTACATGTTCAAACACGCGCGTTAACATCATTTTACTCCCTACTTAAATTATAGTTTGTCAATTTATGGCTACGACCGTATGTTGTAGCCTAACCACTGGGGAATGCCAAAAGAAATGGCGTATTTAAAAAAAAAACACTACCTTATTCTTAGGTAAATAATTATTATAAAGCAATCATTATTCGTAAGATGTTTATCACACTTGAATGGTCAAAGACATAAATTTTAATTAGTATCTTTAGAATTATCTTTAAATGTGTTAATCTTGCCGATTTTTTGAATAATAAATTGCCTAATTCTTGTCTAATTTGGGATCGCAGAGATTATCAATATAATTTTTTATCGTAAATATTTTACTAAAATTATCTCGTCATAAATTATACTAATAGTTTATAAATGCGTTTAAAATTTAATAAATGTAAAAAATCGTAACACCACTGCACAGTTGTGTACCGAAATATGACTATATTCTAAAACATTAGAGCGAAAGGTTTAAAAGAATACTATTTTATGTAACAAAAATACTTTATGCAGTCATCAAATATTTAAAATAAATATAGAAGATAATAAGGCTTCAAAATTATATAAATAGATTATCTACAACGTTTAAGGTATGTCCAGGATCGTGCTTTGAAAATATAACAAAAGCTCCATTTACTACGCTGAGCATGTCCCCCCTTAAGATGTTATAATATTATGTTAGGTGAAATATTTTTAGTATAGGTTTCATTGAACTGTCAAAACTACATATTATAATTTGTCAGAAATATTTGCAGATATGGTAATAATGTAGATGTACGTCAGTTTCAAACAATTGCTGAATATACGTCCTAGACTAGGCTTACCTTATGTTATATAATATAATTTAGTTATACTAGCGCAATCCTCTTCTTCTACTTCTGAAGACAGGCATCTTCCACATATACTAACCCATTCTGGCGGGTTTTTCGATGTCGTCCATCCGTCGAGTATTAGGTCTTCCAATACTTCGATGTCCCATTCGAGACATCCATTCTATAACATTTCTTCGCCACCGTTGGCACCATCCTTTCTAGTTAACCCATTAATACTTAAAGTAGTATTCTTCATTTCTTACAACATCCGTTAGTTTAATAATTTACATTTTCTTTATTTTGTATACCAAATTGACTGTCAGGGTATGTTATCAAGATTTAAGGTATTATTGTAGATATGAGTATAATATATCCAAAAACATCGTTAAAATACAATAAAGTTATTTTTATTACAAGAGTTTGATAACCTTGAACACTTTTTCATTAAATTTAAGTACTCATTTTATTTAATTTAATTAGAATACCAGACGAAGAAAAGAATATTTAATATAAAAAGGTATATTTTATATTATATTCTCAATTCTTTGAATAAAGTGGGTAGTACCCAAGGCAGAAATACGCAGGTTTATCAATTAAATTTAAATGCTCCAATTAACTTCACCTCATTAAAAATTATTAAGTTACCTACCCTAACACAATAAGCTGTTAACCTGTATAATCTGATATTTTAATAAATAATACAGAGTATGAAGAATGGCGGGATTTGAATATTATACAATATGAATTGCAAATTGATATGCCCTTTTAGATAGATAATTTTATAATAGAAATAAAGCCGTCTAGAAAATATTCATTTATATTCCACAATTCATATACTGAATTCTCAGAATTATTCACAATGATACGAAACTATTTTTATACGTTTTGAGTAATTTGTTTTTGCTGCTGAATGTGTCAACTTCAAACTAGAGATTTCCGGCACTGACGATGGCCTTCCGCCATTAGTTTACAGTACTGTTCTAAGTGTTAGGTATATGAAAAGGAAAGCTCGTAACGTTTTTCATCCGGTCACTCGAGTACCTCTTGTCTGTCCGCTGCCTTTACTGAGCTTTTATAAATATTAAATAAAGAAGCACTGACGATAACCTTGGTCTATAGACAAAGAGCTTAAATATTGTATTATTCAAGTTTAAAACAATATTGAGAATAGTGATTAAATTATGTTCAAATCATTTTACACTTAGATTCATGATATGAGGCAAACATCATAGTTATATTATGCCATGACATTTATTTTCAGGATAGGCAGTTATAATTACTTGGATTTGTATACAACAAGTTGTTCATATAATGAATTTAAAATAATTCGACGAACAAACACACATCATTGGAAACAACAATATGTCATAATATGTACATTATAATAACATGCAAATTTGTTAACCTTTTCTGTGACTACCAATAATTATTCAAACCCATCAAAAACATTTTGGAAACATCATTAACTGTTATAATACAAAAAGCTTATATTATATAAATCTTAAGTTGTATACACAAATAGATAAAGACATTGGCATTTCTCTATTACAGCATTCGGAAAATGTACAAGCGTATTAAATTGATTTTCAAAGTACCTAAGTAAGATTACATGAAACCGATAGGAGAGTAACACATATATTATTGTAATTGTGTGGTTAAATGCTTTGAATTACTTACTATCATATTTGTATTAGTAAAGTTTCAAGGATTTTGGGTAATTGTGCATTGTTATAAAATCATTTTTTAAAGCTCTTATAGGTATCTATCCAAGCAAGTTAAATATCGCGATAGTTTGGGAAATATTATTTTGTAGAATTTTAAAAATCAATATTTTCTACCGCATCAAAGCTAACGGTTTGGTTTTGGCGAACAAAAGCTTAGTTTCACTGATTGGTTCTTATAGGAAAATGAATAAATTTAATTTTTATTTTGCTTTGTTTCTAAATAATATTAACATTCTCGGAAACTGTTCAAAAACTAGTGTGCTTAAATTTGAATTATATAATAAACTAAATTTCTATAAAACATCGAAAATACTCTAATTAATTATTTCATTCGTTCCGTATGTACAAAAATTATTGTTAAAATTCTACGAATAGTGAAACTGTAAAAATATTTTAAGGTTTGCTACCCACATGTATCTAAAAACATTGAAACACAACAACATTACTGAATTCAGAGCGAGACAGATACATCGAATTAAATACTATTGTTAATAGAACAATACATTTAACTATCGTTATTAGATAAAATTTGTGGAGAAAATGAATGAATTAATGAAAAATAAATGTATCGTCTTTAATTAAACTATTTTTCATTAACTGAAAAAAACGCACAATTTAAAGATGCAACGTTGGTAAACATATTTAATAATAAACTTAAAGTTTACTAATAATAATTCTAATATCGCTCTTTATCGTTTTAGACTTATTTTTATTATAAAAAAAATATGTAAATTGATAGACCCGTACACCACATAAGCGTAAAATGAAATGATAATTTTGGGAGTGTTCTTCATTTGAAAACGGAAGTGCGATTAGCTGAACTGGAAGAGATTATTAGTTTACAGTTTTAACACGTGGATAAGAAATTCTTGTTTGAAAATAGGTACAAACATCGTTTTATAGTAAATATATTTCTGAGGTGTTTCAAATTAGAAATTTTTGGTGAGTAAGATTGAAAAAAAAATGTGACCTAGTATGCGAGACAGATCTGACTCTTGCAATGTTTTCTTGTGACTCATGACATCATATTAATTTATTCGCTATTTCATCAAATCGATATTGTGATTACTCACTTAATTTTTCTGTCCTGTGGAAGTTTTACTTAGGAACTAATGCAGGCCACAACAGACGGCCGGTAGATTATTTGATCCTGGCTTAAATATAGCATTTGGCAAATCCACATGTTGTGTTAGGATTCCGGGCATGTAACCAATATATTGAGCGAGTGAAAATTTTCACACGGAGCAAAAGAGTTTACCTTTCCCTGCCTTAGAAAATACAACTCTAATGGTTCAAATACACTATCATCACGTTATGTGCTATCATAGTGGTGCCGCTACAGGAATGAAGTGTGCAATGTCTTTTTTGACTTTGATTTGCAATGTGCAAATTTTCTTAGTATATAAAATAATATCAGACTGATGCTCCCATCCCCCAGGACATTTTGTTAACACAATCACTGCTGACCAGTTAATAGATTTTTAATTACCATATTTAAATATCATGTTAATTATATCTAATGGCCATGTAACGCAAACGTGCCAGTCGCGGTGTCAGCACTATATGAGTTATATATCTACTATTTAAGGTTTGCAGGTTGGGTTCTGTTGTAAATATTATCTATGTATGCAATATCGCATCGCAAGTAATTTTTACGTACGCCCACGTAGAAACTGTTAAAATCAATCGACATTAGCGTGAATAATAATTCAAAATACAAATACATTAGAATTAGCATTCTCTATCACTGAATGACGAAACCATAGACTAAATTTGTCGCCGTACCAGCATGCGACAGTACGTGATCATAATGTAATCGTAGCTTAACGATGCTAAATTATAATTATTGTGAAGATGGTATAAAATAATCATTGTACCCCTTTTTCTATATGTAAATAAGACGCAATAATAAATTTATCATAAGTAGATATACCGACATATTTTTACTTCAAACCATTTTGGGAGCATTCAGCGAAACGGTATTGGAATGAATAAGTAAACAAGTTATGACATGTCTTTTGGCTTTGCTCGTTTTGCATTTTATTGAAGACATATACTTATGTCATTTTATTTTGGTAAGTAACATAAATCATATTTAAGGGAATATGAAAAATACGACTACAGACAATATAACTGAATAATCATAAGTAGGTAATCGTTTAAAAATACTAACTCTACATGAGAGCCAGCGTATTATAATGTCGAAAAAGAAAATTTTCAGTAAAATGCAATTAAAGGTTGTTTATCCACATGATTTCTAAGGAGTTTCGGTGTTTGGTTTTAAACCTTACAGGTTTATGTTAGTAATAAACTTAATAGGTGAATTTACGCTCAAATAATATATGGTACAAACAACAATGTAATAGTATGTCCTTACATACCTAATTTATTTTCTGCAAAATTGTACACACTGTTTCTAATGCGTCTCGTGTGTTAAATAGTCATATATTATATTCAATTATTATGTAAACAAAATATATTTTCGTAAAAAAAGATTGAGAAAAAAGAGACAATACATTAACGCGTCCTGGGCCCCTCAGATGATGGTAACTTAAACCCTGACGGATAAAATTATGAAACATGGAACATGCTTTGGCGTGTTGGCTACCGAATATCTGATTTTCTGCCTACTGAATTTCTGAATACTGGTTTTCCAAATTTGAAAGAAAATTTATTACTAACTACTAGCCTCATCTAGAAAAAACGATATCGATGTTTTTGAAACCACTGCGAAATGAATTCAAAGATTCGATAGACAACCTGTGATCCGTTCTGGAGCAAGATATTTGAAAAGCCGAATGTACAGTTGTTTCATTGATAGCAGTAGCCACTTTACCAGTGGATGCACAAGCAACATACGAATTATTGTAAGCAGAATAATTATGGTGTTGAGTGAATCTGTTATACGTCTCAAAATATCCAGTTAAAAATATCTGAAGGGGTTCTGAATCGGCATTGTTGTGCATTCTATGAATCGCTTCCAATATTAACTCTCGTTGCTCTTTATTTGTTATTCTCATCTCTCAGCAGTACTCTTCGGACGACAGTACATTCTCTCGTTTTAGAATAACGGAGGATAAGTCTGACATCCGCAGTAATTTTATGTCATCGTGTTGGCTTAAAGAGACTGCAAGAAGTTGTTTGAAACTTGTTTGCCTTTCGCGTAATTGTTTTGTTGCCCTTGACCCTCGTTTTACTCGTCAGTTCTGGTACACAATTGTTTACAATATTTCATTGTTTGAGGTGCCCAAAAGCAAAGGCAGCTTTCTACCACGTGGGTAGTTTTGAGAAAAACGTCAAAAACTGATAACAAGTCTTACAATTTAATTTAATGTATGTGAGCTATACATTATAGTAGAATATTGTGTTTCAAAGTCAATTTAACTTTTAAAACTCATTAATTTTATTACATGTTTAAGATATATGCATAACAAATATCAAGAAGGCTGCATTTGCTTCTCACCCATCAAGAAGTCTGACTTTGCTTTTGACAACTTGAAAGAAAGCCATGTTTGCTTCTTAGATTTTAACTTGTCGGCCATGTTTTGTAACTTGAATAAATGAAAAATATCTTTACGTGCACAAAAAAAAACAAATTTATTAAAGTCATTTATTTCTAATTATAAGATATACCTAATAATATTACTTACAATAGAAAGGATTTTTTGTTTGCATTACACGTGAAAATAAGCATCGGTTTGTATGCGTAAGCATTCGATATACTTGTGTTAAAATACATGACAGTGGTAGACACAAGACAGTGTTTTACTTCAGTTTATGTAATAATGATTACAATAAATTGCCAGAATGTTAATTAATGTATAGCATATGAACTATGAAATAAAAATATTCTTAAAGAAAAAACATGTTACAGTAATAATTATTCCTATAACATAATACATACATTTGGTAAACAATGATATTAAGAGCGTACATAAGTGAAACGGTTGATAAATTTCAAGACTATGTAGGACATAATTTCGGCCGCGTTGCCATTCGGAGACTGACCGACAGTCGTGGTGTCTGTACGTCGATTTGTTTTGTCACGGTTTCGGATGAAAATATTCCTAATGTTTTTAAGTACTTAAAAAAGAAAAGATGTCAATGAATATACTATTATTATTAGTAATTTATAACAATAAACATAATATTAATGGACGCATGTTGGATTTTTATGTCAAATTATATTTCGTTCGGCACGCGTCATTTGCAAAATCCACGCATCGTCTAGCCAGGATCTTTTTAGACCATGCCTCAACTGAAGTATAGCCTTAAATTAAAAACAATTAATAATATTTAAAATTAGTTTCACATCGTATTATCCTTCATCTTTAAATTGGCACATTTTAATGACTTTTGGTTGTGGTTGCATGTCGGCGCAATCGGCATTTCCTTAGGACTGTACCTTAAAAAAAAAATTGTAAGAATTATATTGTTCAAAAAAAGTTTTGATGCTTGTCTTATTGGTCAAGTGACAGTTACATGCCTCGAAATTTTAGTCATATTTCTCTTCCAGTTTTCTGGACATCTTGAACGTTTCCTAGCTTTATTTGAAGCTATTTCCAAAAGGTGACTCTCCATCTTTCGAAAATTTGTAATTTAACACTTTGATTCACAATTTTAGCACAATAATCACGATTATAAGCCGTAGCGAAAACTCGCGCGGCAACCGCCAAAATGTACTGAGCCGCCATTTTGTCACGTGACTTTTTGTATGGGACGAAACATTTAGAGTGAAGAAAGCTGGGTTTGCTTCTGAAGCTAATTTTTAACAACGATTTTCTATGGTAGAAAGCCAAGCTTGTTAGTAAAACATCAGCTCACAACGTGCAGAATTTTTAGCTTTATGATTCTGCATTCATAGGTTAAAAAGTCATTTTTTGTCAGAAAGCTGCTTATGCTTCTGACCCCCTCGTTTTATCTATACCGGATTCAAACTCTTTTCGTCGATTTAAAATGGCATCTTCGAGGGCTTCGTAAATATTCAAGAATATGTGCCCATCTAGAATATCAATCTCCTCGTTGAAGAAAGGATAGTGTAAAGTAACTATTTCTCGTTTGTATTCCGTTACATCCCCGATTTCATACTGCCGCAATCTGATCACTCGGGGGGCATCTTTCAGTGCATAATGACCTTGTTTAGTTTTGTAATACTTGGATACAAACTGCGCAAACGTTACTTTCGCCGAAGTATCGCGTGGTCGTCGCTCGTATTTACATTTTATTTTATCCCGAACAGCAAACACTTTTTTCAATTTATTCCTTCGACGTAGACAATGTAGACAATGTTTTTTTTTGGTTATACGTTTATACGGTTATACGTTTTAGTTGCGCGCGCCCTCAACGCTCCGCCGAACGCGCCTTCGCTGGACTAAGGTTTTTCTAGATCTATTTTTCGTAACGTTTTAGCGTTGGAGGTCATAAGTAAAACATGTTCCATGTTAAAAAATTAAAGTAGTCACTAATAATTATAAACTTAATATTTTTACTATTTGTCTTCTCAGCTCTTTCCACAGCTTTTAATCTTCAGCTCTTTGCTGTCATATAGTCGATCAATTTTTACATCTAGAAACCCTAAGGTGTCAAACTTCTTGTATGCATATTATATTGATCCAGCGATTCTCAATATTGATAGCATTATCATTTGTCATTTCACAAAGATACATAATATTTGTATTTGCTTCCTAATCGAGTGGTTTTTATGGAAGTACATATGTACATATCGCTGTATTTTTTTAATACTGTAAGTGTAAATGAAAACCGTCTTAAAATCGACAAAATTTATCAGATTTAGTGATAATGTATTCATTATAAGACTATTGAAAATATACTTATCACGAACTAACACATTGTGACTGACAGTGCATTTCGATACGACATATTTTTTCCATTATACTTAATATTAACAACACTCACTTCAATATCGAAGTTGGAAAATTTGAAGATGTTCGTCTCTATTTATGCAGAATCTATGAAATTACTGATTTGTGGTATGATAATTCCAGATGTGTATGATGCATAAATAAGGGCTGAAAAGAGTCGTCACTTTGCGAGTGTGATAAGACAGATAAGGTGCAGATGCCTTCCCCAGAGAACTTTCAGCCATCACCATCCCGAACAGGGCCTTTTGTTTGAATTAATACTCTGCCGGTCCCAATTTGACATTTTATGTGGCTAGTTGTGTGATTTTATTTTCTGAATTATTTTTATCCATTTTTTGGTATTGATTATTCCATATGATTAGGTATATAAGCTCTATATATATAAAAATCTTGTGTCACGGTGTTTGTGGTCGCACTCCTCCGAAACGGCTCGACCGATTTTTATGATTTTTTTAATGTATATTTTTTAGGTATGAGAATAGGTCATAAAGTATATTTTAAACCGCTAGGTGATTAGGGTATCTCTATCCAGAAAATTTTTTCTTTTATTTTTTTGACAATTTTTTTTTGTATTTTTTTTTATTTGGTATTAAAAAATACTTACAACCCCAATTTCCACAAAAAACTCCTACCCCTACCCTCCCATTTTTTAATCGCGATTTTTATATTTTTGTATGAACAAATTTAACCGTCGTTCGTAATTCAAACATAACGAAATTATTTATGTTGTTGAATGACAGATAGCGCTACATCCGAGAAGAATACAAGAGAAGCGTCGCGTCATTTTGACATTTCATTCGGCATATCACAACGCAGTGCGTGCAAAATTTTGTACGATTTATTTTAATGTATCTATTTATGTGCGTGTATTACAGTAAACAATGCCAGCAAGACGCAAGGGGGCCCATTTGGGCCGTTGAACGAATAAAGCAATAAACATGCAAAATAGTAGAGCAGAAAGAACAGACGAGTAAATCCAACGAGATAACAAAAATGTGCGTGTGAGCATGTCGCAATTGCATGCATCTCAATCACAAAAGGCACGAGCTGAACGAAATGAACAACGACAATTGGAACGGAGCCAAGCGCGCCGGTTCGTAGTTAACACACGCAGAGCAAATGACCGACAACGCCAACAAGTACATCGCGCATTTACATCCGCTTCGTTCCTTCGTATCGCATTCGAGTACGAGCCAGATATTGAATATTTCGCTCATCCGTAAGAGCTGATTGGTGCTATGGATTAAGAATGACCCCATTGTCATGCGCTCAAATTCAAACGTGAGTCAGCCGGAATGTGTTGCGCATCAGGAAAAGTGCAACTACCAGAAATTGAGACACCACCAGAACCATTGAACGGCTTGCTCATCGGCACGGTTCCAGATTCAAACCTGTTCCTGAAGTCCATTCGCACATTTAATTTATGCTTCCAAATGACTTCGTTCGGAGCAACAGAAATAGTTCACAATACTGCGGCAATGGTCAACAATTCCATTCAACGTTCAAAATCAAAGGCCAAGTGTACCACAAAGTAGGTTCATTGCTGCCAATGCCAAACAAACCACATAATTTTTTATAAATCTACTTCATTGGGGGTGAGGACATCAATCGTGTGGATGCACATTGCGGCTACAATAAACTAAATTTGCATAATGCCAGGCGCATCGTCGGCGAACTGGATGCCCTATTGAATGAGCACAATGAATTATTGAAATTCTTCAAATCACACATGCACGAATTGCAAAGTGACAATCACGCTATTGTCATCAATCCTGATAAAACACCATCTGGAGAGGACGTGCGTCGATTCGATGCGGCTGTTGTTGACGACGTTGCTGGAATCATGGTTGGCGACCGTACATCGACGCGAGAAATCGTGATTCGAAGAAGAAAAAATAATCTGGAGTTCCTTTCCTTACACACACCGTTCATACGACGCTCTCCAATATCCGCTAATTTTTTGGAAAGGATAAGACAGATATTACATAAACATTAAACAATGAGATCCCGCCATAGGTAATCCATTCATTATGAACATCATTACTCATTTTGAATTGAGAAAATGAATGGTTGGTGTTTTCTTGTTTTTATCGGTGGTCATCGTCTACAGCGCTCCATTCCTTTGTCTGTCATAGATCCCATCCCCACACACTTACAAAACATTCGTTATTTTTTTATTTAACAACCAAAATATTCACTAGAAATAATTTATATGGCAGAACATCGTTTGCCGGGTCAGATAGAAATATATAAGTACAACTAACACTTACCTATAATAACGATCAATGATCATTAGAAGACGTATACCTGTTTTGTTTAAATCTGATACAAGTATAGTATTGTCTTCAATGCCAAAGAAATATTAATATTTCCTGAAAAAGTTCTTGCCATCCATCAGGCTGATTATGAGTATTTGAAACGTTTCGACTGGCTCTGTAGTAGTTATAACTGTATTGAAAAAAAAATATATCTTGTATTGGTATGTATTAGTGAGTTATTTATATCTAAGGCGCACATCATATGCAAGACTATTGAAAAAATAAATTATTAAAAAAACAATTTAAACACATATTTTAAACACAAAATACATAATATAATAAAATAAATTTAATACGCCGAATATTTCAGACTTGGTCGAGGATTAGATGAAGTGAATATTAATTTAATCAATGTTGGCCAATGGTGTTGCGTAAATGATTTTTAATTTATGGAAATCTGCAAAAGATTGTAATTTAATTTATTTTCAATTCTCGGCATTCCTACCAATTAGAGAACCCTTGCTTTAGTCGATATAGTTTATGGGAAATCCAAGTCTGTTTCCAAGTATATTATTATTTAAACCCTACTGCCATATGAGTGAATGCATAATTTCACAATGACATATTCTCTCTGGTACACAGTCTCGGCGGGTACAAGTAAAATTTAAATGCCAATTTTGACACGCGCATGAAATGGCTCCAAGGGCTGTAATATTTTTGGCAGTTTTTTCACTTCCCATTTGGCAAATAACATTACCAGGAATTCTGGAAGCCGGTTCAACAGTTGTCAAACGAGATTATCTCTGTTCTGGCAAGTTTATTATTTTCACGGTGGCAAAACTGTCAACATGGTACTCTAAAGTGATAAATCTTATTTTTATTATCTCATATATTTCACAATGGCTGCTGTAGCTTATGTGAACATAGTGGATATTTTCTGAGGGGTTGTTTGAGACAAATGACCCAGTTTTGAATCATAAATAATTTTAATGGCTTACCTACATACTACTATGCATATTTACATATTATATTTATATCCCCTTCTCATCTTCGGCGTTATCTCATGGGTGAGGATTATGACCACCTTGAAATTCTGTCATCTTTCGAGCGAACAAGACTTTCTGCCCCACACGATCTTCTGTTTCTTTCAGTACAGTTAAGGATGTCCCGAGTCAGCTTCTTTATTTCGTCGTTCTAGCGCGCTGATGATCTTCCTCTGCTTCGTCTTCCCTGGAAAAACCCAAAATCAATACACCACATTCGAGACTAAGAGAAAAATATCAAGAATACATATTTTTTTCATATCCCTCATAACCCTAGAATCTAGATTAATCTACTGGTGAATAAAAGCTTCTTCAAGTTGCTTCTATTAATCTGAGTCTCGTGTAATGTGTTGTTATTTTATTGAAATCCACAGAAATCCACTATCTTGCCAATTCAGTGACCTCTAAGTGTACCTTCCAGACTTTTATACCTCTTATTACTACTGGATGTCTTAATTTATCCAGCGGTTATCTTTTTTAGAGTTATGCAACCAACAAATTTTAATTTAACACTTGAAGAAGTCTATTTCATTACATATCTTTATTAATTTGTACTGTATTTACCAAGCTGTAGTATGTGTTCTTTTAACAGTACGTAGAAGGATTATTAGTTTTTCCCTTTAAATTATTATTATGTATATTGTAATATCAATGTATTGAACGAGGTACATGTATGCTGCAAGCTTGTGAGCCACTGTTATATCCAATTATTTTGTTTTTTTGTCATTATGCGTTATACGAGAGGGAAAGCGACCCCCAGTTTAATTAAAAGGCTTTATAATAAAAACAACACCTCAACTCCTGCCAAAGTTATTACATCCAGGTAAAAGTTACTCTGTATTCATTATTTCATAGGTTTGATTATTATTTGATGATTACTATTATTATTTATTTGATAGATAAGTATAGCAACTTTTTATAAATTATATTTTCAAATACCATTTAGTTTATAATTTTTATTTATGTAAATCAATGTCTGTCTGAATGTGTCTTAAGTATGATTTAGTCGCCAAAAAATAGTCAGATACAGGATATAAATTTAAATTATCATACCTTCAGAGTCAATACATATTTTGAGCCCATTTATATCAGAAATCTGTAATTCCCTAAATCAGAAAACCATAAATTAATTAATATTAGGAACATAAATGAAGAAATCATTATTAGTATGCTGTTAGTATAATAGATACCTACTAATAATAATAAAAAAGTTTCAATATAAATATGATTTAATTAAATTATGTTAAGTTGAAGATGAGGAAATTAATTTAATAAGGAATAGAGAATTTTGTTATTTCTAGTATAAAATATTATAATAACTAATTAATACTTTTCAACTTTAGTCTGCTGGGTTATACTTAATTGAAAAATAATATATTCGACTCTCGATTTACCGGGGTCGCATTAACCGTGTGGAAGATTGGAGATGTTAGTTTTTAAAAAAATCTTAATCAATATTACATACATATATATCAACGATTACATTAGCAATATATTAACTTTACTGTACAACACAATATGAAGTAGGTACTTATTTCACATAATTTACTTATGATCAAGACTGGTTTCGTCCGCTTCAGTATGATATTATCAACTGATAAAAAATATAATATGTACATGGGTACTGACAAATTTAAAAAAAATATATTTTTATTGGAGATGTGAACAATAATAATAATTATTAAAAAAAAATATTCTGAGAACTTTACTGTTTAGAATAAGTCAATTAAATTAACCTACCTTAAAATGTTGCCCTGCTAATAAAAAAATTGCACGTACTTCGAAATTAAAATATATATTAGAGATAATGGAACTGCATCACAACGATTATTCAATAATTATATGCAATTAAAACTACATAGTGATGTGTGTCATATAAATAAATACTCAACATGTTTTTTCACCAAAAGTTGACAGTACCTACTCGCAGTACTATATTATGAAAAGTGCTTTTTGTGAATGTGAATTAAATTTTGTATTTCAACTAAAAAAAATGATACGTACCTATTATTATATTATCTTTAATGATAGTCTAATGTAATTTCGGCATAATTGTAATACGTAATATAAACCTTTAATACTTGAAATTTAAATTGGGTTAGAAGGGGACTGTATTAATCATAATTTATTGCATAGTTTCTATTATTTCATTGATTTAATAAACCATTTCTTTTAATGCAATAATTTGATAAGCATTTCATGTAAGAACTATTAGTTAAATTCATCATAATTAAGTAAGATGCTCTTAGTTTAATTGGTTAAAGCCCATTAACGTGAATCCAGGTGTTACAGGATCAAGTCCCGTCGGACGTCATATTTTATTCAAAAAAATTTTTTTGGGTGTTTTCAAATTATGTTTATTTCATTGATGTTTTGAATTAACGACGAACTTCTCCAGGTAATAGATTTTCTGATTTACTTTGGTAAATCAAGGTCGTCCTTATTTGAAACTTTTGCTGCCGAAGACAGCACTGTATAAGAAAATGTGCCTGTCGATTTTTGTTACTCGCATATGTATACCTTTGTATCGGATCTTTTTTGTGGAACAAAGGCGTATTTTCCTAGAAGTTATAGTATCACAAATGGCAGGTGCGGTAATATTTCAAGCGCTTTAATACTCATTTTGAAAGAATTTTCAGAAAAGACAAAAGAAGCAAAATCTGGATCATTTTTCGTGACAAAAACAAACAGAAAACACGTACAAAGAAAAATAGGAGTCAACATCCGTTCATATTCCGGAAGAATAATAAACATTCAATACCTATACAAATCAAAGCGTATTGTAAAAAGACGCTTGTTTTCCCCACACACCCTTGCTCTAGAATAGTGATTGGTCGGGGAAACTATGAAATATTTTGTACAAATCTCCCGAATTTTCCCATCTCACTAATGCATAGGATTAGATTCAATAACTTGGGTTAAAAAATATTATGCTATTATCACTTTCCGTCTGATGTTCTAGTTAAAAACCGTAGGATATAATACAATAATACTACCCGATTATTTAACCTTCTCTTTATGAAGCCAATGAACTTCATCCGATCCGGTGGTGTTATCTTATGCCGTGTCCACATTGGCAACAAGTTGCTGGCAACCTCATTAAATTTCACGATAATTATCATAATTTATATGACCATAAATTAGTTTAATCGAAATTTAATGATGTTGCCAGCAACTTTTTGCCAATGTGGACACCGCTTGAGGTTACAAGATTATGAGATTGACAAATTAGAGTAGAAAAAAGGTACATACCTAATTTGGTAACATAAATAAGTCTAATACATCATCATACTATTACTATTTGTTGTACCTATCTATAAAATTATCAAAAAGGCATTGAAACTTAATTAATACCATACGAGTATTTTCATACATTATTACAGTTTACAAATCATAATCTATGTTAATCTCACCCTTTACTTATATATGTATTTCTCACAATCGAGTATGTTCCTATATGTCGTATACCTATACTTTTAAATATATGCATTTTATTTGTTATGACACGCGATGCTCTGTTTGCAATGTGCATTAATTATAAATGACAAGTAAATAAAAGATAATGGATATCTATCAATTATATGTATTTATTGGTTAATGCTATCGATTTTGAAATAATAACAATTTAAATAGATGCATATTAACTGATATAATCGCAGTTGATTGGGCTGGGTAACCTAAGGTGACATTACAGTAACGGGGGACTTAACCAAGTTAAAATGTCAAAATGCTTCATTGATTTGCTAATAAAGTTTGATTATTTATATATTTTTAAATTACAGGAAAGTTGGGAATATATATAAATATATAAGTTAGAGCCCCTGCATGCGGTCACAAATACGTGATTAAGCAAACCAAATTTTACAAAGTTGAATGTTCAAAGTCTAAAACATTATTAATTGTATAGCAATGCAGACATATATTTTGTATGTGTCTATAGTAATTTTAGTGCAATTATTTTAAGAATAAAATAGTCGCAGTACTATAATTTACTTCTTGAATTAGATCCCTGTCCAAATTGACGAAATAAGTAGAGGTCTTCCAGCTTGTTTTGCAATGACAGAAAAATATGTAAAATACCTTGAAATCAGAGCGTTGGAGCGGAGCTCAGAGCAGGAGTACGGAGCACTGGAGCAATGGAATTTTACCCGGAGCAGGAGCGGAGCCGGAGCACCGAAAATTTGTAGTGCTCCACTGCTCAGGATATTTTTTTTATTATTAAATTTTCGTCCTAAAATCCAATGAAACTAGTATTATTTTGACACTTTGCAACACTGGAATTATTTGAAACATGGAAACACTGCCGAGTGATAAATAATCGCTTTTTTGACAGAAGAGGCAAATAATGAGAAACGATTCGCTGCCAGATTTTGTTTAGTAGAATTATTAATGAAAATGACGATTATTTTAAAACTACTTTTTTTTTAACATTTGTATACGTATAAAACTTATTAAAACTTTTTACCCGGAGCAGATCTGGAGCAAGTATTAAGTTCCGGAACGAAGCTGGAGCGGAGCAACTCAAAAAAGAGGTCCGCTCCAACGCTCTGCTTGAAATGACTGGAAGATGTTATGCTACGATAATAAAGAGAGGTGTTAAAATGAAATACTAAATAATACGTCTGCATTCATCCTTAACACTATTGCCTTCTTCTTGAAAATTAATAATACTTTCATTTGTTTCCACTTCGAAGTTATTTTGCTTCCTTAATTGAATAGGAGGAATTGAATTTGATTTAATTTTATTATAAGAGAAAATACAGGAGAAAACAAAAAAAATTAAGTATTTATTATCAGCTCTCTAAATATCTCAGTTATCTAGGAATTGTTGAGTAGGAATGATTTTATTGGTAGGTACCAGTGGCGAGGGTGGAAGGTAAGCTGTTAAGATCTGACATAGTGCATACTAAACTTTGTCAGTCAAATGTTTGTTTTCATATAACTAAAATTAAAATCTGTAGATAAAGCTAGTTAATTTTTGAAATTCAATTAAACCCTGCCTATTCTAAGCCGTAGGACCGTATGTATGAGATTCCCAAATTATTTATAAGCTATTTAACCGATTTTCCACCATATAGCGTATAGCACTGTTTGTGACGTAAGCAATCTGACGTCACACGTCATTCAAATTGGCTGCTTCATCTGTCACTTTCAAATGTCATTTTAATAGTTTATTCACAACAACAAACGTTTGCTTAAGGCCTTCGTTCATTTTGTAGACTCTGTAAAACATTTGCAAACTTTAAAAACAGTTCCTAGTCGTGCTGTTTACAAAATACGTATAATTTTGATACATAGTCTATATTCTAGATAGTAGGATGGTAGGTAGATAGATAGATAGATAGTAGGATAAGATGGATTTACGTAAGATTACGATAAAATACTTCCGCTAAACGACCGCAAAGATAGGTACCTACTGCTGTATCTGTATAATATTATACAGAGATCATTACACTATATTCTAAACTAAATCCATTTTCATTTCTGTCATTTCTTATTCCGTTTTGACATCTCATAATATAAGTGATTGAAGTGAAGTTAGTCATAAAATAACTATGTATTGCCTTCAAATGGAAATGTTTACCGGGAATATTTTATCCTTTCGTACAGTAGAATTATAAAATAAATGATAAATTATTTAAAGTTCATAATAATTATCGCACACTTTCAGACACATTTTTATACAATTTCAAAATTTTAAATTAATGATCGGGGAATGAAATTTTATAAGTTTACCATTATATGGACGCCATGACACGTTATGACGTCACATCTCACGCATGCATACAAATGAGCAGTATTTAGCCTATAAAATATTTGGGAATCTCATGCATACGACCCTTAGTAGATAATAACCAAAAAATATTCGTTTATCTATAAAATACTATTTTAAACGAATAAATTATGCCATTAAACCATGTATAATTTTAGATATTCTATAGATAGAAGAATATTTTATCGATAATAATTTGGTATAAGCAGTGCTTAATGAATTTAAAAAAACTAACTAACACCATCTGAAATATGTACATATTCTTACTACAACGGGAACAAATAAATGTGACTGAAAAAGTGTGCAGTATTTTGTCAAATCGCCCATAGTATACCTAAACTATTATGATTTGGTTTAGGCAGGGCTTAATTGAATTTTCAAATTTGACCAGCACCACCTGAAAATTGTATTCTTAGTTCAATGAAAACAAATTAGTATGACTGACAAAGCTTAGTTTTCATTAGTTATGTCGAATCTTAAGAGCCTAACTCCACCCCTCGCTACTGGTAGGTACCTTTCTGAAAGCTTTTACTAATCAAGGAAATTCGATGGAAAACTATGTCTTCATAATATAACATTAAACTGTTTTAGTCTCACAATCTGGTAATTTAATCGAAACTTTCCCCTCGGTATATCTACCCATTGCTGTTTCACATACCATCCATATACAAGATTAAGATATATAAGAAAATAACATAGTCAGTATCAAATAAAAATATATATAATTATATTATAAAAAATGTAATTCTAAACTTAAATTATAATTAATTACAAGCAAAAAAAAAATAAAGCAGTATTTTTGAACGTATAAAAATACTTTTTATAAAATTCCCCCTAAAATTCTGTACGAAATATTTCTCCCTTCTATCATAATTCAATCTCTTTCACATACCTACACACTTTATAAAAATATTATTTTTAAAATAAGATCGCTTTGATTCGATAACATTATATACAGATCAAAGTTATGATTCCTCTTTGAAGATTGAAATCGCCCTCTAGTAAAATTATCATCAATTATTCTGTCTGATAAATTAAATAATTGGTCGAATGATTTGAGAAAATTGCCTGGAATATTATTTACTAACTAATTAGATATAATTGTGGGTGTAGGTTGGTAGTAAAGTTAGTATCATTATTATATCAGAACTCTGTCTACCAAACTGAGGGGTTTTTGTTAAAACGTAAGCAAGATTAACATCTACATATATCTGTATATTATCACTTTTGCACGAAGCTCGAAAATCAAACTTATCAACTCACGTCTAGGTCTGTGGGCGATATTGTGCTAATTTAGTAAACTTTACTAATAACTTTAAATACCTAATTGGTGATTAAAACTAGATATTGATAACACTTTGTATACGAATGTAATACATATATCATAATATATTTAATTATATAACTGTCTCAGTCAGTAAACTTATTTGTCAATTCAAATTCAATATATATTTTGTAAAATTAACAATATTATATTTATAGTCCAGTGTTTAAGGCGTTGATATTTAATTTGGGGTCGTCGGGTTCAATTCTGGCGAGATCACAATATATTTATGCGATCATATAATAATATATGTGTATGATATATACATACAATACGTTACAATAATTCATGGTGGAAATGGATAGTAATTTAAATAAAACGAAAATTTCATAGTACTTACTAATTCCATTTTTATTAACTATTAAACCAGTCCAGTTTAATATGTAATAAAAGTAAAATTTGTACTATACAATTTCGTTTTATTAAAATTAATAATATATAATGTTATTTATGTATACTGTATAATCTTTATTTATTTTATAACAGGTGTTTTTTTTTTGTTGCTTAGATCCTCGCCAGTCTGTCTTGCTAGTAATAATTATAATTGACATTGTATGGATTGTAAGATAATTATTTTTGGAGGATCAATGACCATTTGACCTAAAGGGCCAGCCACCATTGTCTATAACGTTATATTTTTTGAAGATATTATATATTTAAGCAGAGATTTCGGATCGCGATCAAGTGTTATACATAAAATTTACACCTAATGATATCGCCTAATTACCACCCGAACTCTTAATTTTCGTTATTCTTTAACTCATTTGGTGCTAACACCACGGCTGGCGCGTCTAGAGTAATTGGCCATTAGATATAATTAACATCTTATTTTAATGATGTAATTAAAAGGTTAGCTTTGACAGTAAAATGGGTTAAATTCATTCATTTGTGAGTTCGAAAAAAAATATAACAAGGTTGAGAAGTATTGATAATATACAGCATGTATTTGTATAATTATTATAGTTATAGATTCGGCCATCGACAATTTGGCAAACGATTATTATCACTCAGAAACTTTAAGGTGGTTATATGGGGGATTCGAAGTTCATTGGTAACATGAGTACAGAATTAGTTTCATATTATTTTCAGAACGTGGATAATATAAACCGCCTCGTTAGTGGTCTAGCATTATATTACCCGTAGGTATAATTATACTTATAAAGGATAGGTAGTAGGCACAGAATGTATACATAAATGCTATTATATTTTAGATAAGTGTTATTGTATTTTACTGAGGAGCGGTAGGCACATTATAATGATTCTATATTAATCAAACTACATACGTACCCAGCTTTTAACTTAAATATTATTATATAAGTGAAAAAATATTACTTATTTGAACTACTGTAAGTTTTTGGTTTATCTTCAGTGTAGATTTCTATTATTTGATTCATTGATTTAAGTCTTCGCTACCCAATTTACAGTATATATTATTAACAAGTCATATATTTAAATTAAATATAGGGTATACTATAGATGAACTCAACACTAATTTCAAAGAATTTCCTGAGTTGATCACAATAATATGACAAATGAGAAAGTTTCAAGACGAAAAAATATAACATTATAACATAATATAAATAATATAGCGATCAAAAGCACAGAAAGAATGCACATTACGATCGTAATATTTTTTCATAAATTTTTATTGAGGTGTCGAAAATTTCAATCAATAAAATGTGTTTCTATCATTATCAATGTACTTATCTAATAGCCATTCTGTTTGATTTGTATTTTTTATTTGTTATTTGCATATATATTATTATGATGTAGTGTGCTGCATTCATGCATATTTTTTTTTGTAGTTACATTTCATATTAATAGTGAATGTATTTCTTTTTTTAATAAACTATTTCTTATTCAAAGACGAATTTATTGGAATTGAGAATGTAAGATTCCCTTTTTAACATACATATAATTTTCGAAAATATATATAATAACGTTAGATAACATTTTGAAAATAATATAGTGCCGGGTGAGACTCGAAGTAGCATTAATCGGATTCCAGCAAATATGCTATATTAATTTAGTCATTCAACTGAAGCCATTCTTCTTAATAATTGCGTTAATATATTATGCAACCGTATTTTGTAGCTTGAATCAAGATACCAATAATATGTGCTAACTTGATCCATAGCTGACGTCTACAACTCTCGAAAGTTCAGTCTTAACGTAGGTACTTGTAAATAATTTAATATATCGGTTCGAGTCCCGCCCCCCACCATTTATATAATATACATAATATTTTTATATAATATATAAAAATTATGTACTTATATTTATTTTTAATAAAATGTTTAAAAGGCACGCAGTGTCGCTATATAATGAGTTGATGAATAATTAAATACTCCACAAATGATAGTGATAATGGCATGATGCCAGGTAGGTATTTGATAGTTAGCTAAGTCAGATTGTGATACGGATACTAAATTTAATGGTTTCAGTTGGGCAAATGGTATTATGGAAGAGATAATGGGGAATTTATTACTATCCAGTATTGTAGTAGGAATGGTAATATTTCACTGAAAAGTGTTTTCTTTCATTTTGACCTGAAAACACACAAATTCGAGGATCTTTATTTTTTTATATAGAAGTTTCTAAAACAATATAATGTATGGGAATATCAAGAAACCATTCTGCAAAAGAAAACAAGCTGCCCAGATTTAACAATAAGCAATGCATATAATAAGAGCCCTAGGGCACAGTGGCGCACCCAGGGGGGGGGGGGGGCAGGGGGCCCTGGCACCCTCCAAAATAAAAATTATCAGAATGTAATTCACCAGCACCTTTATAGAAAATTTTTTTAGATTTTAATTTCTAACACAAAAATTTCGAAAATGTCGGGTTTTTTTAGAAACCCAATCCCTAATGGAACTGTCAAAAAATTCTCGGTGTCCACTCGAATTCCGGAGTGGTGTACACCGAGTGCAATAGACAAAAGACCGATAAACGAGAAATTAGGCTGTGTTGTGTTGAAGAGGTTTGTGTATAAGTTAAATGCAATAATATTTTTTTTGTCTATTGTCATTTAATATTTTGGAACCTTAATATTAAAAAATTGACAATAAAAATTCGGCGAAAAGAACGACTACAACCACCACAGTCGGCGGTGGTGTAAATCAAAAGAACATTTTTTTCGGTGAAATTTGGCATAAATATTGTAGCTCTTGAGTCTAGACCAGTGCTTCTCAAACTTTTTCATACCACGGGCCCCCGAAATCAGAAAATAAAAATTTAAGGCTCACCTCCCCAAAAATTTTAGTCTCTTTAGTGACCAACAGTCAGTGGCGCACCCAGGGGAGGGGGGGGGGGGGTCAAAGGGCCCTGGCAGCCCCCAAACATGAAAATTATCAGAATGATTTTAAACATTGAAATTGAAAGCCAATAAACTATACCTTTGGGCTTACACAAATAAAAACACGGCAAAAAAATGATTTGTTATTATTCTCCAGCACTTTTTTAGAAAAATTTCTTAGATTTTAATTTCTAACACAAAAATTTCGAAATACTAATGTCGGTTTTTTTTAGAAACCCAATCCCTAATGGAACTGTCAAAAAATTCTCCGTGTCCACCCGAATTCCGGAGTGGTGTAGGTCATAGCTTGGGAGGGCTGACAGGGCTCTAGCCTGGGGGCCCGGATTATGGGGGCCCGGCGTGTCGGGTTGACCAGAAAAGTGAGATAAACACACATCATAAATTAGCTTTAATAGTAAAAAAAAGTCGCCTGCAATTATACTTCATGGCTATGAACATTTTCAAATACTTATATAATTGTGCAATTTATTTTTTGATTATTATGTGTCGATACTTGATAGCTCCATTATTAAAATAGATGTATTAAAAATCTCTAATAATTCACTATATAAGTACCCTTAATTTGAACTAAAACACAATTTGGAAAACGTTAATTTAGTGTTTCACACTGCCTTTAATCTTAGCGGTAGGTAGGGGGGCCGCTAAATATCCTAGCCTGAGGGCCCGTTTCAGGATGTGGGGACCATAGTATAGGTACACTGAGTGCAGTAGACAAAAGACCGATAAACGAGAAATTAGGCTGTGAAGAAGAAAAAGAGCCTATGGGACTAATTTACATTCTCCTCCTTGCCCCCCCCCAATATTAAATCCTGGGTGCGCCATTGCTAGGGCAATTAGGTACAGGGAACTCAGAAGAACTGAAATAATATCTAACGGGTGTGGAGAAATAGGCAACCGTTCTCGAGTATGGAAGAATATGGGATAAACTTAAATACGTGTCAAGAATATGCATTTGCATTCGTTCTGATAACTGCTCTCGTTTTATGTACTGACGCTAATTCAATATTGGTATATAACACACTATTGCACGTCTATGATGTGTGGTCCATTTTCGTAGGACACACATACACATATTCAAAACCCTGCGTCAAAATGTAGTGTATTAGGATATAGCCTATTGAAATTCTATTTATTAATCTGTTCTGTGGTTAGGTACTTTAGATTATTACTTCACGTAGTCCGCATCATAATTTTTTTCACAGATTAAAAATAAAATGAAATTTTGAAAACCATCAACAAAGCTCACCAATGTATACAAATGCAATGATAAGGGCCAGTTAGGCTTTATTATACAAAAAGCTTCAGGTCACGTATAGTACCTAACGATGACACTGGTTTCGACATTGTTTGTATGTGTTTTTTTTACAATATGTGTGTAATTCTTTGTTATGACGTTATGTGCGTGAAATATATCAAATAACTTTATGCCTTTGTATGATTGTGTTAGTTTCTGCTACTTATTAGTACTGATACTATTGGCCCGGTGGGAGTAGTAGTAAGTATGTCCGTCTTATCATGCAGTAAATTTATAATATTCTATTCCTACATATACGACATAATATGTAGACAAATTTAATTATATTATTTTTTGTGGAATATAAAATAATTGAGTTATTATTTAAATACGTTATTAGGCAATTACTGGGCATTAAATAATTACCTAATATGGAGTTTTTGCCACTGTAATACGAGTAGGTATATATTGTAAGAAAGTTTATACATGTTTATGGACTTACAGTTAAAGTTTTTTTAAGATGCCTCTCAAGAAACTGCCATTTCGAAAATCCAGAAGGCTTTCACGGTTCTTGGACTTCATAAAATTATTAGGTATCAGCTGGTTCTAGGGACTTTTCTGAATTTTTACTTCTCACATTAAACATTCTTTTATCGCTATCTCTCGAGAGATGGTTTTTGCGGCGATAATCATTTGGAATAAAAATTCACTTAGCTACAAGGCGCTGAAATCTTGAAAAAATCTTGAAACACAATACCGGCCTACCTAATTATATGTTGTGAATTTATATCAATTCGGCGTACGCACATAATATTATTAGGCGATTTTTCATTTTATACCATGCAGACCATCAAAATGGTCGGGATCGTTAAAATATGGAAAATTGTTCGTGTTTAAACTAATTTCATTCCCACAATACCTAAGATCAAGGGCTCACAATCCAATGCTAACACCCTTAGTGGGTTCAAGATAACATTTCAGAGGTTATAAAAAAGAAAAAGCATGTTTGTATCAGTCTATTGTATGCCTAATGTGAATTTATTGAGTAATGAGAGAATTTTCAGCTTAAAAATTACCAACGATTTAATTTTTTTATTATGTTTTTGAGTTCAATTTGTTTCATCCAATAATTTTATTATCTACTTTATTCGGTTAAAAAAAACATTACAATATTGTATTAAATTGGTTTAGTAGTCGATAGCTATTTCGGCTATTACACAGAATATAAGTGCATGGAAGTTATATCTTAACCAGAGAAATACCTTGTTCACTATACTGACAGCCTTTTAGTTTGGGAAATGGGACAACTAGACGCCAAGACAATTGGACGCCGCACTGTCGTAGACACGTAAACAGAACGTAGACGAGGAATTTTAATCAGTTTCTATCTACATTTTACCATTAACATAATGCCTTTTTTATTGCGGATTGAGAATTGCCATCCCTAAGGCTTTATATAAAAATAAAAAAACTCTTTTTTCGTTGGAACTTAAACATATGCACGATTAAATCATTATTTACGTGTGCATATTTAAATTCTCACCAACTATTAAATCATAATATAATAATTTAAATATAAATAATAATATTATATATTTTTTTATTGTTATAAGTACCTAACGTCTATTTATTTTTGAATTGCGTGGCGTTCAGTTGTCCCGGCGCCAAATCATCCTAGACCCTTTAGTTTGTGCATTAAGTTACAACAAGCGCATATAATCCTAAATATTGCTCTGATTTGTGACACAGATAATATATTACACACACACACACACACACACACGCGAAATTTTGGTAGTTATATTAGTATGACTGGTTTGAAGACCTTCTATAGAATCGATCTTTCCCATTTCCTTGGTAGTTGTTTTCAGTTCGATAAATGTATCCGGTACCAGCCCTAAAGTACCGGATTTTCCACTATATCTCTATCATAAAATGGCACGAAAAAGTACACGGATTTTATCAAGACAAGTAGGATAATAAGAACATGTTACTGTTCGTATACAAGTTACAGGATTGGATTAGCATTAAATGTGAAGTTCAAAGACACGTCGGGTGCCTCACACGCCTTAGACTTGGATTTGCTTATCGACTTGTATAAGTTTATTAGGTACATATAATATAATTTACTTGTTGGATAGTAAGTTGTTGTATGAAAGTTCAAACTGTAGGTGCCCAGGTTAAAGCAACATAATGCAGTGTATGTTATTATTTTATTAAACTGATGTATAGTCAAGGAATAATTGACGCTTTGAATTATAAATGCGATATGAGTTCTAAGTATTGATAATTAAAATCAAAGGTCTTACAAACAAATATTTTTGGTACTTTTAGATTCTGTTAAAACTACTTTAAAGTGTCTGTTGAGAGATAGCCGTCTAATAGAATAATATAACAATATAATTAAATAATATAATTAATAATATAAGAATAACGAAGTACGTGTCGAGACCTAGCACTCGCTGCGCCGATGCTAGATACCGTCTATTGTTTGTAAGAGGGAGACAGATTCTACTTCCCACTATTACGCCGCACCTGTATGTTGGCGTATGACTAGTTAGTTTTCTTCGGTTAATTGTAACGCGCACATATAAAATGTAATCTTTCTGTATAATAATATTCATGCAGTTTAATATAAATAAAGTTAATCGTATATTAAAACCACGTTGCTTATTTACGATCCTCAAAACAATCCATTATTCCCAACAGTGTCATTATTGTTATTAGGTACGCCTAATTCCTACTTTTACTGGACTTGGATGCAAAAATAAGATTATTGTAAGTAGGTTGTTTCATTAATCACCTATAAAAAATTAACGATGTCTTATGAATTATTAGAAAGGAAGAAAATTTCCCCTTTTCTTTTTTCGTCCGACAAGATGGAGATATAATTATACAAGTAAACGTTTAAATTAACTGCAAGTGACTAGCCACCACTTCATGACCATGACAGTAACGAAACGCCGGCATTTCAATACAATTTTGAATTCACTCACAGCTTACAGCAGTCAATTACTTAGTTAATCAAATTCACAGTTATTACCGAGATAAACATTACGTTTGACATATATCTACCGAAATCAAAACATCCAAGTCATTGTAATACAGACGTGTAGCTCACCGGAAAAATCTAATCTAAAGCACCGCGGAAATTCTACCGCAGTAAATACATTAGGTACAACAATTTCATCAGCAGGGCATTCTTATGTTAATATCGCCTAACTCCAAAATCAAAAAAAAGTGTTAAATATTATGATAATATGTCGTATTCAGGTAGGTATGCTGTGATATTTATTAAAATGGCTGCCCATGACCGCGTTAACCACGAGCTGTCAAATATATAACATGGTAACATAGCTAAAACGTCCTTGTACGAAAAAGCAAGGGCATGGTTATTTTTATATTAAAGAAAAAAACGTTTTACTTGATTATGATCAGATGTATTTGGAATTAGGTAAAACGCAGTGCCGTGTGTTAACAGTTAGTTATTGTAGATAACCGCATTGTTTATGGAATTGCTCTGAGTGATATCCGTGTTATTTTGGAGCAATAAAAATAACGGAAAAGTGTTGCAAGTGTTGTAATACTAAGAGTTAATGTGGCTTTTGATATATAGTGGATACACTAAACTGAATGTAAACATACGTTTATAGATAGGTACATATTGTATTATACAGCATATAATATAAAAAAACTAGGATAGAAAATTTTGCCCCTTTCACGCACGTGATATTGAATGCGGTGAGAGATACGATGTGTATACTTGTACTATTGTGAAATTTAAGAATAACTTCCACATTCACTTTGAAATTTCACGAGATATTGGATATACATAGATCATGACAACACGAAGGCGCGTTGCATTGCCTTTAAAAAGGTCGTATTTTATATTTGAATCACGTTTCGAAGCAATAACATAGGGCAATCGAAGTATTCGGCAGGTATTTTTGGATGATTTTATACCTTCTGCTTAACAGCGATGAATCCAAATAAGTCGTTCTTCACCAGATTTTTTGGTAAAAAATATTTTTTTTTATGCAGTATTATCCAATTTTTGAGAAAAAATGCCATATTACATAATATCGTAGGTAGGTATCCCATTTGGTCTACGATTTTTATGGGATTTTTATGATTGGTATATTTCTGAGGCTGTTGTTAGTTATTTATTTGTATTATTGTCAGTATTAAATAAAAAATAATGCAATACAATAGGTATAATAAATCGTTAGCATGACAAAAACTTTAAAGAATACTAACGTCATCTGTGAATAAAATTCAGTAATGATACTTTAGGTTAAATTATAAAGATATTTTAAAAAATCCTCTAAAACTGGGTATGTAGTTAGGTATTAGAAATTATCTACAAGAAGAATACTCGAGTTGATAGTTTAATAAATAATTAAAACTCTCAACCAGAAAATGAATGTTATTTATTCGCATTTCACTACGTTCAAGATTTTTCTAGGATATATTATTATGTTTAGACTGTCATAAATTTTGTATTTACAATAAAAAAATCCCATATTGTTAAATTCTTTGTATATTCAGTACCTACTAAATAAAAATAGTTAGATAAACAATATAAGTAACATAATATATAACAGTATTATTTAATGACGTGAAACGAACTTATGTGTATACTTATTATAAAACTTTGCGCTTGGAGTAATGGAAGTTATTTCAGGCTTATATCCTGTCATGAGAATGGCTTACGATTAAGCTGTATTAATTCAATACTAAAATACTGAATTAAATTATAGATAGTCTTAATGCGTTTTAATGTAAAACACGAATTCATATTATATAATAAAATAACAAATGTTTTCTTTTGTTTCTAGGTAAGGAAAACTTGAAAATGTCTCTAAATCACAAAACAAGTCTTTATTCATCTGATTCAACATGAGCAATTTTCATAGGAAAATTCAAGGATATACCTAAGGTAAAGACACATAATATTTTTTTTTGTAGACAATAAATACAGGAACCTACATATTATAATTTATTGTTATCTTCTAGCCTTTATCAAGGAAGTTGCTTGAAGTAACACTATCTTTTTACCCCGACATATTACCAGGCAAGTATGGTCAAAGATATCTATCTATATCAATAGTTTATTCTTCATGAACCTCGCTCATAGTAAGATCTATAATAGCGTTGTTATTTCCTCTTTAGGTGCACCTGCTTCCTGATCTGCACTATATAATAATATAGTTGTGTGAAACTTAATAAATGTAACGTATATTGTAAGTATACACAGCAGTGAATAGTCTATAAAACCATGGGTATGGATTTAAATTGCACGTCCGACACAAATAACAGGACGCTTTTCAGTGTGTGTTCAGGAGCAGTGTTTCCCAATCGCCGGTCTGCAAAATCTTTCGGCTGGCCTGCAAATAGTTGTTGCTTATTTCAAAATACATCGACCTGGCAAAAATTCCAAGCAAATCATCATTCAAATGAAGTAATCTCTATGGAAAACGTCAATCGATACGCAATTATTAATAGTCAAGAATAAGGAAAACTAACCGAGTTGTCTTTTGATGTCACTTTGCTATCCACACATACAACACATTTTTTTTAGTTAGGTAGCATTTAATAGTGTCGTCTACGTTTTCGACTACATATTTATTATTAAGAAGACTTTTTGGCTATGTCAGTAAAAATAAAAGTAAAAAAAAATAGTCGAGACGAGTATTATATATGTGCGGACCCGGCTTAGGGTACGGGGTGTTAAAAAATAAAACTCCTCCCCAATGGCCCCCCAGATGATGGTTACTTAAACCCTGACGGCTAAAATTATTAAACATGGAATATGCTTTGCCTATTGACTTTCTGAATGCTGGTTGTCCAAATTCGTAAGAAAATTTATTTGTCAAAGTAAACCAATCCAAAGGATTCAAACAATTTTACTTTTCTGAAAATTATGTAAATAAAGTTAAAGGTCTACAAAATATTTTTCCTATTTTTACCGGTCCGCAGGTATGAAAAAGTTTGCGAATTGCACGTTCGAATTGCTCGTATTAATATCAGAGATGTCGAAAAAAATCTTCATTTACATAGATAGAGCTTACTTAATAATATGATAGTGAACCAAAAAAGGACTTATTGATTTTAATACAGTAGGTATGTTAGTCATTTTCGCAATAAATTCATTAATTTAATTCTCTATAGTGGAGTCATATAACTTTCGTTTAAGAGCAAAAATGATATTTACAATTTGTTATCCGCCATAGTATTTAGCGGCCTTCCAGCGCGTCGGAATCCGTTGGCTTGAAGAACAGGTAAGTAACTCAGGTTGAAGCTCTCTAAGGGTATCTTAAAGTTTTTTATGAGTGATTTGACACTGTGTAAAAGTTTTGAACCTTACATTCTAACCCGACCATAAGTCGTATAAAAATAATTTAATTTAACGCCATGATTTAATTATTATGGATTCTTTTAAATCTCAATGCCAAAATTGTAAAGTTTGCCAAAAGGAGAACCGAGGTAACACGTTTTCAAACGTATATGGTACCTTTCAGTTTCAATTCCATCAAGTGGGTGAAATTCAATTATGAATATTGCCTTCCCAAGCAATAAAATTTATTGTGTATTTGAATGCAGAATATAGCTGTTTGTAATGTTCTCTTTAAATAACTCTCCCCAATTCAAGTTTGAAAGAATTCCTAACAAGCAATCGTCGTAAAACGCAAGTTAGGGGACTTTCCCAATGTGTAAGTGGATACACTAGGGATTGCAATCCCGGACAGAATTTTCAATCGATACAATTATTATCGTAGTAGATTTTTGGGTTTCCACCGTGTGTCCTTCTTCCTTCTTTACTCGACGTTTCGGGCCCGTTGCAGAGGCCATTATCAAGAGATGATATGTTACAATTATTGGTGAGAATAGTAATATACTATTCTCATAAGAAATTAGATATTGCCCGATGAAGAAAAATCTGTATTGTAGTTATTTAAGTATGTACACATTTTCTTATCCCACAATCCCAACAAAATCAGACGTATAAGATCGTCGGTCCCTATTAAAAAAGTCGGATCTGAAAATTTGTCATTTTCGGATTATTACGTAAAAGTTATTTAAAGACTTTGAACATTTATACCACAATCACAGTTTTTTTTGTTTGTTTGAAAAAATAACAATGTCGATTCTTACCAACCGACACTGTTAGCTGGGCGTGGGTGAGCAAGATGCGTCGGATCTGACAGTTGCTGCTATGTTCACCGGACAGACGGATGTTTTTATAAACGTTTAGAAAAGTTTCTATAACCCGTATTTTTATTCATTATGGCAAGCAATAGGTCACAAAGGATAGTTGATGAAACATCTTTGATTGCTCGTACTGAAAAAAAGCATTTTGAAGATCCAACTTTTTTAATAGGGACCGACGAGATAGAGTACAGCTGCGGTAGAACCTCGATATAACAGACTAATATCCGGTAAAATGTGAAAATTGTTAAAAATATCCTGTTGGTACCTATTATGTTTAAATTGAAGTATCATATCCTAGGGGCGGCAGGTTATATGAAAGTATGTAATCAATTTGCGGTAAAATTAACGTTAACATTATTAATTATATGGGTATATAATGACCAAAGTAAATCCTCCGTGATGCCTTGCATTTTTTTTTATCGCGTTTTTATTTATCGTAAGTATGACAAAGCCAATTCCTTGCCCCTATTTTTATTTAATACCTCTATGGTCATACCTCTCGCTCTCAAGTCATAACGCCGCTCTGATCATAGACTGGACGTAGCACAGTTTACAACGCTGGCTGCTAATTCACATAGCTGGACAGCAGTTTAATTAGTTTACTCGAAGGGAGTAGATGCATTTATTACTCCATTCAATGTCTTCACAATGGTTAGAAGTAGATGAAGGTGACCCTGTGTATCACATTATGATCGGTTTTCGTAATTTTAGAGAGTTGATTATAAAAAAACAGACTTCAAAAGTGCAAATAAAATTTGTTTCTTTTTTCAAAACTAAATTACCGAAAGCAATCGCGTTGACATTGAACATTGACATCACTCTACAACGCGTGTGTCTGGATATATCATTCAAAGACGATACAGAATTTTTTTTGTGTCTTTATATAACGAACTATCGGCTTTAACGGTCACCCCTTCACCCGCATTAGTCCGTTATATCGGTATCAAAAAGGCTTTTTATTATCTTCATTACAGCACTACAACCTTTGGCTTGTATAAAATTTCCTCCATCCTGGACGATCCAGCACCGATACTCTCCATTTACTTTGATCTAAAAAAATAATTTTCATATAGTGTAGTCCAGTCATCTCAGTTTCAGATGTCCAGGCCTTCTCTTGCTCGCGCAGTTGCGTATATATAATGCCTTCTACATATCTATGCAGGTGGCTAATCCAGCTCACAGCCACATCTACTCATTATACCCTGACCTCCAAATGCCATATTCTTGAACAGCTCCAAAGATTCTTATAAATACTCTCCTCTCAAAGATGACATATATTAAATATTTCTCATCCTGTTTGTCGAGTACCCAGTATTCTGATCCATTCTTTAACACTGGGTGTAGAAGGGTTTCGTATATGATTGTTTTCATTTACCTCAAGAGTGCCTTGTTTTTCAAAAGCCTTTGAAGACTGAAATAACACTTGTTGGCATAGTTGATCCGGCATATTACTTCGTTGCTTGTGTTTGTGTGTTTGTGATAAGGGTCCAGGGTAAGATAAATAAATGAATCCAGAGTTTCAAACGCATAGCGGCCAGCTTATTATTTAATAATTATCATGCAATTATTATCATAATCATTTTATTATACACGTGTATTACATTCATTTTTCTTGGCTAATATTTAGTATATCAACAGACTTGAAATTTAGTACGCAGGTACTAATGCAATGAAAATACATTGTTTTGTAATTTAGAATCGGTCCTGTATTCCAACGTGGGATCTTAAAAAAATAAGTGTTTTGTTAATTATTATCATATTTATCTGAAACCTTCACAAATAAATTCTTCATAGTAAATTTTTATTTGGAAATTTAATATTTTTCATATTTTAAAATGTAAATGCCACAATGCCACAATTTTATATCATATAAAAATATCTCTTATATAGCACAGAAACTTTTAACTTTATGATTTCTTAGTCCTCATTAGTAGTTTTAAACATGTTTTTTAAAACTATCTATAATAATTAGTTATTGTCCCTAACAATATGATGATAAGGACAAGTTACAATCATATTTGAAATATAGGAAAACATCTTTTTATTGCAAAAAAATGTTTCTTATATTGTTATTTATATAATAGTTTTTTGAACCAATTCAAAACCAGTTTCAATATGTCTTGTCATAATACTTATTTAAAAAGTATATCACGTGTCATATAAATAAAAAAAAACAAAAATTTGTCTCATTGGTATGTTGAGCATTTATCAAAAAATCTTTGGTGGTCTATATTTTCTAAATTTACATAATAGACATAGATAAAGCATACTGTGGATAATAATTGTCTAAAAGCAATTTATTTACTAGCGGTTTCTAATAAATTAATGGAGTGAAATATAAATTCAATATTATAAAAATAATGTCTTTTGACTGTTTGGATATATTAATCAACGAAAATAGTTATTTTTAAATAAGTAAATCTTTTACTATAGGTTAGTATATCGATAAAAAATGTTACTGAACTTATCGCATACTGATAAATCTAGACAGTAGGTAAGACATGGTAGATTCTAAATATATAAGTATTTAATTTCTGTGAAACCACACTACTAAAACTTTACATTAAAAAAATAAAACTTTGCCCACTTGTCACACAAAAATGGTTTACGTGGTTCACGATCCTTCCCATAGTAACATGCTCCGTCTGGAGTGGAAATTATTATGAGATGCATTATCACTCATTCTAACTAAGCGACTGTATTGTACCGCCACATGATGGATGACATTTTCAATATTAGGTAACTAAGAACAAAAATTCTACATTTTCCCGTATGAGCCTGCTGTTATCATTATTAAAATTTAATGTATGAGATTTATAACCAGCTGTCTAAATTACTCCTTACTAAAATCAACAATTACTACTATACGAATTATAAAATGAAACCTGTGGATTTTATTAAAAATAATATGTACCAATTTATTATAATAATTTACATAAAGAATATTAAATTCTAATTTATTTTAGTTTTGTACTATTTTTAGCGACCCGGGATTCGTCTTTTGGCCTTTCCAGGCACCATGTACAATGTACATCGACATATTATTATCGTAAATATACAACTGATACAGAATATAGTTACTTTAAGGGCTAAATTTGTATATAGAATAGTGAAAATACATTGCTCGTAAGAAAATAATTAACGATATATTGAAAGTTTTACGTGATGAAAAAATGTAGATTATAATAATATAATACTTACTGTTTATATAGGTACCTACTAGAACCAGATGGACGTATTGACATGTCGTAAAATAAGTAAATAATTAGGTATTAACAAATCATTGAAAATTTTAAATGTAGAAAAAATTGGTAATAATCATTATTATGATTATAAAATATAAATTAATAGTTACTAGGTATATTCGATAAAATATTTTCCATTATGATTATAAAATATAAATTAATAGTAACTAGGTATATTCGATAAAATATTTTCCATCGCCATTGTTGTCGTATTGCTATTATAATCTTTGAAAGAGTAAAAATGCTTGTAAACTATTATTTTAAAATTTATTAATGCAAACTACGCAATATATTATATATTTTTTAATAATGTTTTTCACTAAAAACATTAAGAATATTTATACTTTTTCACAAACTTCCCCTTTTGATTTTCAACGAAATATTTTTCTAATTTTATTGTTTAGACGAGAAACCAACCAACACGTCCATCAATAATACCTGTTTTCCAATACCGGTCAAGGTTGTAAACTTCACTTATTTAAATTTTACTAGTCACCAACAGATGGCGGTAAGTAATAATTCTAGTGTAGTTATTGTTTTCAAGCAATAAAATACAGTAAGTATATACTTATTTTATTTGGAACAAAATTAATATATTTTTTGAGAATGTTGATAGAATTCAGCATTATTGGTTTAGATCACTAATTTACCTACCAGCACAAAAAATAGCGATTAAGGGGGATCCTTATACCAGCAGAGGCACTTAGCGGAAAACTAGGAAGTTTGCAATTTGAGACACTTTTTTTGATTATTTTCAATTTAAATATTCAAATTTCAATTTCACATCTTTTTTAAATAAGCTTACAATAATTGTAAAAAAAATCTGAATTTTTTACATATTTATCTCCCCAGTCACGTTATTATTACATTATATTTTATGGTCATATTTATTATTAAAATTTACTTAATTAAATTTTATATTTTTTTTCGTGCAGGTTTTTGACCAATTCATAGTTTTAATATTTTTTATATTTATTTTAAAAAAACATCGATTTGTATAAAAATATAAATGTACATAACATGAAAACCTTTTTCTTTATATAACATCTTATTTAGATATAATTATATGGTCTTGATAAAAACAAAAAGGATTTCAAGTTATACACTCGTACGTCGGCACTCGTCATCATAATAATTATTATGAAGTACTGATCGCAACACCACTTTGTGGTAGCTAAGTAACATGCGGCCCTTATAAAAACAATTATAAAATAAAATTCTACACGTGTATAATAATTATCTAATTACATCAATAATCATATCACAACAAATTGCATGGCGTAGCCACATATTTTTAATGTTAATAAATTATCTAAGTGAAATAGCGTTGCAGGCGACTTTTTTACTGTTAGAGAAAATTTACCAGCCACGCCGGGCACTCCTTACCCGGACCCATAGGCTAGACCCACAGAACAGATAATAAATAGAATACCAATAGGCAATATTCAATACGCCGCATGGTGAAGCAGGCTTTTGAATGTGTGAGTGGCCTACGAAAATGAAGCACGCATTATGCACGTGCAATAGTGTGTGTAATACACCAACATTAAATGAGCGTAAATGCATAAACCGAGAGCAGTTTTTAGTATTCGACGTAAAACGTATTCTTAACACGTGTGTAAGTTTAACTCGGATTCTTCCTTACTCGAGTCGGTTACCTGCTATCGCCTTACCCGTTGTGTATTTCAGTTTCCATTATTTCTGAGTTCCCTGGCTAGTCCCCTATCAAACTCTCACCATCCATGTCCACATGCTGTTGTTTCCTGTTGGATAACAATTTGGTTCGTGGAGCTATGTAGGTCTTAATAATACGGTGCGAGATAATAATATGTCATGTGTTGAATTTATTATTTTAAAGAAAGATCAAGGAAAGAAACATTTTGGTTTTGGATATCTGGGTGTTTAAAATTGAATGATGCCTCTTGTATGGAAATAACGATGAATAAGGAATCGAATCCGAAAATGTTAAAATAAAAAGGGGTGCATAACAAATTTATTACAATGTCACAATGTTCTCGACATTTAAAGACAAGAAATAAAATGAGTAATATAGTTATAATGTAACCTTTTTGGTAGGTACCTATTGCACAATTAAAAAATATTTACATAATATCGACAATGTGTAAAAAAAAACATTTCAACATTGATCATGATCCAAAACCAATACTTTGAAGATATTTTAAAATTCAAATTTATTTATTTACATATTATAGTGAACTTTACTAAATATAAATTCAGGATGTTCACAACATGACATGAAACAACAAAGAAATAGTATTCAAATAATATTAAAAAACAACGATATAGAAGCACTATTAGAAAAAACGGTATTAAGAATAAACAATGCAAAAATTATACATTACATGGAAGTATGCGTAATCAGTAAATAAGATCCTATTTTAGGAATTTATAAAACAAAACCCACCTATTCAATACTCATCGTCACGTAGGTGGAAAATACCTTATTATATTTATACTAGCTGACCCGGCAAACGTTGTTCTGCCATATAAATTATTTCTAGTGAATATTTTGGTTGTTAAATAAAAAATAACGAATGTATCGTAAGTGTGTGGGGATGGGACTGAAAAAGAAATAGAGCGCTGTAGACGATGACCGCCGATAAAAACAAAAAAACATCAACCATTCATTTTCTCAATTCAAAATGAGTAATGATGTTCATAATGAATGAATTACCTGTGACAGGATCTCGTTATTTAATGTTTATGCAATATCCGTCATGTCCCTTCCAGAAAATTAGCGGATATTGGAGAGCGTCGTATGAACAGTGTGTGTCAGCCATGAACTCCAGATTATTGTTTCTTCTTCGAATCACGATTTCTCGCGTCGATGTGCGGTCGCCAACCATGATTACAGCAATGTCGTCAACAACAGGCACATTGAATCGACGCACGTGCTCTCCAGCTGGTGTTTTATCAGTATTGATGACAATAGCGTGATTGTCACTTTGCAATTCTTGCATGTGTGCTTTGAAGAATTTCAATAATTCATTGTGCTCATTAATTAGGGCGTCCAGTTCGCCAACGATGCGCCTGGCATTAGGCGAATTTAGTTTATTGTAGCCGCAACGTGCATCCACAAGATTGATGTCCTCACCACCCATGAAGTAGATTTGTACAAATTTATGTCGTTCGTTTGGCATTGGCAGCAATGAGCCTACTTTGTGGTACACTTGGCCTTTGATTTTGAACGTTGAATGGAATTGTTGACCATTGCCGCAGTAATGTGAACTATTTCTGTTGCTCCGAACGAAGTCATTTGGAAGCATAAATTGAATGTGCGAATGGACTTCAGGAACAGGTTTGAATCTGGAACCGTGCCGATGAGCAAGCCGTTCAATGGTTCTGGTGGTGTCTCAATTTCTGGTAGTTGCATTTTTCCTGATGCGCAACACATCCCGGCTGACTCACGTTTGAATTTGAGCGCATGACAATGGGGTCATTCTTAATCCATAGCACCAATCAGCTCTTACGGATGAGCGAAATATTCAATATCTGGCTCGTACTCGAATGCGATACGAAGGAACGAAGCGGATGTAAATGCGCGATGTACTTGTTGGCGTTGTCGGTCATTTGCTCTGCGTGTGTTAACTACGAACCGGCGCGCTTGGCTCCGTTCCAATTGTCGTTGTTGTTTTCTTTCAGCTCGTGCCTCTTGTGATTGAGATGCACGCAATTGCGATATGCTTACACGCACGTTTTTGTTATCTTGTTGGATTTGTTCGTCTGTTCTTTCTGCTCTACTATTTCGCATGTTTGTTTTGCTTTATTCGTTCGACGGCCCAAATAGCCCCCCTTGCGTCTTGCTGGCATTGTGACTTTGATACACGCACATAAAAATAGATAAATTAAAATAAATCGTACAAAATTTTGCACGCACTGCGTTGTGATATGCCGAATGAAATGTCAAAATGACGCGACGCTTCTCTTGAATTCTTCTCGGACGTAGCGCCATCTGTCATTCAACAACATAAATAATTTCGTTCTGTTTGAAATACGAACGACGGTTAAATTTGTTCATACAAAAATAATATAATCGCGATTAAAAAATGGGAAGGTAAGGGTAGGAGGGTGAAAATTTGGAGTTATAAGTATTTTTTTATGCCAAATAATAAAAAAAATACAAAAAAAAAATTGTCAAAAAATAAAAGAAAATTTTTCTGGATAGAGATACCCTAATCACCTAGCGGTCTGAAATATACTTGTTGACCTATTCTCATACCTAACAAAGATACATAAAAAAATTCATAAAAATTGGTCGAGCCATTTCGGAGGAGTTCGACCACAAACATCGTGACACGAGATTTTTATATATATAGAGATTATCAATAGAACGTGTTAATCGTTTTAATATATTTATATTCTAACAATGTTTTTTACATAGGCGTAATTATAAAGACCGGTTTTTCATTTCATCAGAGGACGGAATTTTTCATTATTTCATTATAAAGTACTTACAAATTATTAAGAGATTTTTTTAGATAATAATATTGTCTATTTATTTTATGCAGACGAAAGGCAAGAACGTAGTGGTCGCGCGGGAGCGGCGCGGTGGCGTCTTGCGAAACTCAAACGTATAACCGTGTGTAAAATGTTCGTAGACAGTGTCTTTTTTGGGGCATAATACACACGGTTATACGTTTGAGTTTCGCAAGACGCCGCCGCGCCGCGCCCACCAAATCACTACGGCCGAGCACTTAGACTTCAACGCGGTGATGTCCCTAGATAAAATGCCGCCCCTAAGTAGCGCCGAAATGCCACCTCATTTTTTTTACACATTATTTTTATCATCCTTCCATCCATCCAATATCTAAGAAATCTATTGTATGGATACATTACTAACAAAATCTATGTAGATATCGCAAACCCGACAAAACCAATGAGCTGATTTTTTCAATGGAAAGATATTTTCGTTATTACTAAGTTTAGTTAGCTATTTCTATATTTTCCAAATGATTTTCCTCAATTTGCCGCCCTTCGAGTAACTGTCGCCCCTAAGTGACGCTCAATCTGCCTACCCCCACGGGACGTCACTGCTTCGACGATATTCGCCACAATATGCAGTTTCATCCTGTAAAAATACGTTTTTGTTGAAACTTCACTGTAACTAACGAAGCGACGAAGATGCTCACAATGCAATTATGTCAAGGGGCTGGGCGTTGTTGGGAAGACGCTACGCTGACATCATCTTCCGTCCGGGCTGAATTACCTTATCTATGATAAACACATCTCACACCTAGTGACTAAGACTATCTAAATCTACAACATTCTAAAATGAAATATCATTACAATAATATTATATAAATACATATATATAAATACATATTATGCTTTCACCAAAAATAGCTGGGTAGTATGTTAAATGTGTAAAATTAACGAAATTTTCAGGCATCTTTTGAGCAGAAGTATAACTTAATGTATCAGTACGTCCTCCTGACATTGAATATCATTATCATCGTTAGCTGGTCCACTGCTGGATGAAGATCTCTCCAATTTCCCCCCTTTCTTACCAGCCCCTATATATTCGCCGCGACATAATATCTGCAAAACTTGGTGAGTTCTTTGATATAGCGGGTTTTAAGGTGCCTCTGTAGTCATATTGTAATTACTCATTGAGTGCCACTATTTGACTATATTTATTTTGTTCAATGGTTATCCACTAGTTGTTATCGTCTTATCGTCTAGCTTATTGTCATTTTACCAAAAAAAAAATCAATAACAGAACATTATGTACATCTAATAATATTACAAAATCTATTTTTATTTGACAATTTTATATCTTATTATAACATAATATTCAACTTTTAAATTAAAAATTTACACTTTAGCAATATTATTTTCCACTCTCAATTAGTGCTAAATATTGTTGTGTCGACTGATGATAAATTTGTTTTTTTCCGAGTATAAGAGAGATATAATATAAGAATTATTGCTCATCTTACAAAATTGCGCACGGAGTGAGCGATCTAAACTTTATTATTTAAAAATAAAAATATTTTCCACAATTATGTACTAATAATATCAAATACAAAATTAAAGTTTTCGACTATAAGTACAAATTTTATTTTTCACTACTAAGAAACAAATATTATCAAACCACACCTTAGTGATCCCATATGGAGTAGTTTCAAGTAGCTAGTATCTTATTAAGTAGGTAAGTACCTAATTAAAAATTATTACTGATGCTATACAAGTGTAAAATTTAAAACTGGACATATGTAGGTAGTAGGTATATCAGTTATGAACTCGTATTTGGTCAACACTGGTTGGTGCAATGAGAAAAAAATAAGCGTTGTTCATTATATAAATAAATTTGTTTAATTCATTAAATGTTACATTAAATGATTAAACGAGATGATATATTGTCCGGAAGTACACGACAGCGCAATTCACAGCACATAAAGGAAAAAAAAATAGCTAGAAGGAATCTTTATCTTATTATTATGGATTGAATTAAGCTATTTTTTCGCAAAAATGTAGGTATATTATAATATTATTATAATTGTATTTTCAAGAGATTTAACATTTATTTGGTAATATGATAATTTGAAAAAATCAATTGGGATTGAGTAATAAACATAATATGACTATATGTATTTAATTATAATGTACCGAATTTATTTTATATTTTGTAAAGAGTCTGGAGAAAAAAAAGGTTGCAAAATTGCGTTACGAGTTACGTAAGTTCAGAGTACAATCAATAAGGGTATGTGATATTAATAGCTACGTATGTTTGCGGAAAGGTATAGTATTATTATTGTGGAAATGAAGACATACCTAGAGATTACCGAAAGGCAGTACCGCTATTTGCGTATCGTATACCATCTCATCATTATATACTAGTAAAGGGGTATTAATTAATATACTATGTTGAATTGTATTGAATCCAAAGGAAATGTTTGAAGAGAAAAACAGAAATATAAAATAATGATAGTGTTGAAGTTACATTCGTAAGATAATGTTGAGTAATAGGAAGAATGTCAGAAAACGATATAGTGATCCAAACATCCAGGGCTCGAAATGGACCGGAACGCACCGGAGCGCCGTTCCGGGTCGTAAAATCGGCAACATTGTCGTTTCGTCTCATGGAAAAAATAATTTTACCATTTGAGCTAGAATGGCTATATATAATATAACAAAAAATCACACAAATTTTTTATAACACACATAAAATTAGATAACTATGTTAATATTTTCATAAAATTACCGAGCGCTCCGGTTCGTAAAATTCTCCATTTCGAGTGCTGAAAAAATCTAATATAAAGAAGATAGCAATGACGAAGGGTGGTTTTTGGAAAGAGGTAGAATGTAGAGATCTGAGAAAAAGAGCACATTTGTCAGGTATACTTACGGGAAATAAGAAGAAAATACGATATTACTACTAATGAATACAACATAACAACGGCACACTAATTCGATGAAATTGTGATAACTCACTGACAACATAAAATTGAGTGATGAGTTTAAATTACGTATTTTCCTAAATATTTATACACATCAAAAATCATTACACAAAATTAAATTATATTTTTTAAAACAATCTACATTTATTTATGTGATTAAATAAATGCCATACGCGTATTTTTTAAATCATCTAATTATTAATTATTTTGGACATAGGTGCAGTCATAGATAATAATATTATGCGCAAAGGTTTTAGGCTTGGTGATTAGAGCCTACCATATTGCATATAATGCGATAGACAGGCTGAGGTCACGTGACGTAAAGTCCATACAAAAATCGGTGTGTGCACTTATGTACGCGCGTTAGAAAATATAGTTCTTTGGCGTAACAAAACATAAATAACAAAACGAAAACACGTAAGTAGAAAATACGATAAAAGATATTTAATATAATCATTGAAGTTTTGATTAAAAAGTATATTAAAATTAGAATGATATGTATTTATAAACAGTTATTGTTAGTGTATTGTTTAAGAAAATTATTATAAATAATTTGAAAATGGTATTATTAGTTTTAATCGTTCTATATATTATGTAATATTATATCTAATCTATTTGCCATGATGGCATCTCTGAAAATTGTAATCATCATCTGGCGTTTACGACGTTTAGTAAGAAAATTTTAATGGCGGACTAGACTCAAATATGGTACTCGTATTATTTTCAATAGAAAAAACGGAACGAAGCTATTTATGACGAGGTGAACCCTACGCGGCGACGTCATTTCCATTTCCATAACGGTTTCTCAATTTCACTACGTCCCAAAAGAATACAGGTTATTATAGAATGGTAAGACGATATTTGGCAGCGTCGTCATAGTTTATTGATTCGTTTGATGTAGTTAACAAAAGATACAAGAATATTGAACAACACAGTTTGCGAAAAATTATTTATTGCTGGGGGAGACGTACTAAATAAAAGGGCAAGATATCTCTGACTACCTACTAAAAGAAATTATGACTTTTCCACATTAAACTAATAAAAGTCATAGATCTACCGGAGGAAAAGGATAGAACGATATTATGGAGAGAGAAAGCGTGTCACCAGATATAAACACGTGCAATTTTTTAAACATTAAGTTACTGCAAATACATACAAACACATTACAAGATTTCACTAGGCATTTCGACGATACCATGATGTCTTCATTTGATGATTCTACTTATTCATTGTATATTGCATATTTTTAAATACAATTTTATACTTAAATAATGGAGTTGATATCTTTCGTAAATTTATTTTTACATAGGTACTGTTAAACCACAAAAAGTTAGTAAATATAACTTCGTAATTTTCAGATCATGCAAATTTCAATAAATATGAATACTTACTAATAGTTTTATATATCTTCCTAGATCATACCAGCATCATTTTGTGAATGTTATTTACTATCTGGCAAACTTTCAGATATCCAGAATCCGGTTGAGTCGAATAAAAGTCAAGTGAAATTGAGACTCTCTTGAGACACACGCAGCACGTGGCTGATCCATTGGCGTAAATATAAATATTGGCGCCAATACGAACAAATTTCGTACCCCCCTATAAATGTTTATACCCCTCTGTCCGTATTTGATATTAATATATGCACAAAATATTTCATTGCTATTAATTTTATTCGCCATAAGAGAAAATAGATTTTAATTGACAGATTTAAAAAAATCGGAATCGAATACTGCCACATAATTATAATAAGTATAAGAAAAAGAAATTTTATTACACAAACTATATTATTATGACGATGGATGCAGGCGCTTACATTGAAATTGGTTTAGGGGGTCCATTTCGTAAAAAACATCCAAATTTATTAATGATTTTTAAGACGACGTAGGGGAGGAGTTAACAAAATCTAGTCACTGGACTTTCATGTCAGGAGAACACTTGGCCTGCACTACGGGCGTGTATCTATGAATTATTACAACCTATCGTATTCACGAGAGGTTATCGAATGCACGTGGCCTAACGGTCATAATTATTATTAGGATGGTTAGCGCCTGTTGTCCATACTGTCTTGTCTATTAGACATGCCGCATCAGAATATTAAAGTAAACATTGCATACCTCAGGTGGTTGCATCAATTCATGAGTTACATTGACACCGCTTGGCGTTCATAGAATACCGAAAAGTGTGAGAACAATCCGTTGAGAACGTCATTCAACAGATACATCATCCGGGTCTCTATCCTCAATTATAAGGTTCTAGTGAAGAGGAAGAAGAAGTGATATTGCATTCAGCTAAATATTTTGTATTTTTTTCTGTTTCTGAGTGGGGGCCCGGACCTGAAAACCCCCCCTTGTGTACGTGCCTGGGTCTGTGACATTTGTGTTTAACACTCTTTTACTTCTATATCTGATATAACATATTATTATAATGTTCTAACATTGTAATTTCTAATTTATTAGTCCATGACATAAGGTTATTTGTACGAAATCTTGTAATTATTTCTTTTTAAACACCTATTAAAGTTATGTGAATAAACAAATATTTTTTCTTAGAAATTTTGTAAATATTTTTGCCCGAGTTTTAAAATTGCTAGTAGGTACATGTTGCTGATGTATTTAAAATGTTTTATAGTAATAATTTACTTAATACTGATGCTTCATTAACGAATATTGTATTTTTGTTATCCTGCTGTAAATTGAAAACAAGTGGTTTTCATGAGATTTGTATTGTAAAAAAAAAATGTTCAGGTTGAAACAGAATTAATGGTCTATTGATGCATGCTCGAATAATTTTACGACTATAATACAATAGCACTACAAGAATAAAATTACGTATGATGAAATTTTTTACAAGATTCAATAATATTCAAAAGAATTTTTGATTTCTTAGGTTTTAATTAGTATTAATAGTAATCTATAATACAACCTAGGCTGTGAAAAATGTATAAATAATTTCGTTTGTTAAAAACAAAATACCGAACTAAGGGTTCAGGGCCCCTTTGTCAGGCTGGTCCCTTTGCATACTTTTGCGATGAGCTACGCCACTGGGGTGAGTCAGGTTAATATTTACAAGTTGAAATAACTTTTTATATAAGTTTTAACGATTACTTTACGAAGAAAATTAAAACTTCACACGAACAAGATCAAAACATTAATAAACTTTCTTAATACCCAAAGCCTCAAAAGGATGAAAAGTTAAAATTACCAAAGTATCGGATTGCGAATGTCTAGTATCAATATTATTTACATTTCCTGGGAGTGATAATAATTTTATCTGTATATTATTTAACATTACTATCGATTATATTTCGGTTTTTACAACAATATATATATCTACTTTCTTAAGCTGGTGTTATATACCATTCAGGTCCATAACCGTCTACATACAGCTCGATTCCGAGTTCTCCTTCTTCAGTCAGTTACACTCAGCTTCTCTGCATCCCTGTTATAGGGGTTCCTTCAGAAAGTTTTTGGAAAGCTCTAGATCCATCGCACCCAATAACTCATCTGTCTTCGTGCTCTCAAAACATTAACTATATTGTACTAATAAATGTTGTTCGCAGAACTCCGCATTCGTACGGATGCACAATAGTTGATTTTCTTTAACCGCTCCAAGTATAATAATTTATGTCAAGTATTTTATTTGTTTAAGAGTATGGTAGTATTAGCAATATTTTACATTTAAATCAATTTAAATCAAAAATGTTGAACTGTTACAATAATCATTTTCGTTGTGTGATAGATTTGGGATCATTATTTTATTGTTGATATTATTCATTGCGGCTCTAAAATGTGTCCATGTGATTCGGTCAGATCAGAGCGTAAATTTTCAATTTTCAATTTCAATTTCAATTTATTTATTTTTAACATATTGTTGACATTACAAATTATAAGTTTAAGACGTTCACAACATGATATTTAGAAACAAAGAAATATAAAACAGTAAGTATTATATAAAAAAAGAGATATATAATAATATGTTATTGAACAGTAGAAATATGTACATACAAAAATATTAATTAGATAGGTACAAGGAAGTACACCGGATGAGTTAAGCAGACCCTATATTAAGAATTTATAAAACAACATCCACCTATACTCATCCTCACGTAGGTGGAATATATCAACACCCGAAGCAATTTCATTGAACATAGTTATCGCCCTCCCAATTGGCATTACCAGTGGCAGGTTGGTTCTGTACCTTGGGAGAATAAACAACTGATGTTCTCTATTTCTAAGATAGTTATCAGGGACACACAGGTCAACACTGCCCAGAATGGTAGAGTTCTCATTTATATCTCGTATAAGTCGAAAAAAATACGTAGCTAAATAAATATTTTTTCTAAATTGCAAACTGCATTATGTAAGCATGCCTAGGAGAAAGTCAGTTGGATAAAGCCACGGATAGTATCCGTACAACCTCAAATAAAGGAGTCTCATGAATTTCTTCTGAACCCTCTCCACAACAGATTCTTAAGCTAAGAAATCCGCTATTTTTCTGTTCTTATTTTAGCTTCTATAATATGATTGATTAAATTCGATATTATTTCGGGTTTTCGATTCTGCACAATAAATAAATTTCCAGGCATTGTTACTATTTTCAAGTACAGCTTCAACTAAAGCTCCCTACAGTAAACATAATTAAATTCACTAACCCAAAACTATTTCAGTGACATATCCGTACTACAATATAGTATAATACTAAAATGGAATGGTCGTAAGGCTTACTTTTTGGACTTCTTATATTATGGAATAATAGCTTATTTGATGACATTCTGTTCATACGATTTCCAACTGACTATGCAAATAGTGCAATACTGCTTGCAAGTGCAAACAGCCTCATCGGGCTTACGCTAGCCGCAAATAAAGCTTTGGAAAGAACAATGACCTTGAATCTCACTGCTGCATCAAATACATAAACTGTACTATTCAAGTTTATATCTAAACTCACTTTACTGCTGCTCATCATCCGCATTGATAATACTAGAGTAAAAGTGAAAAATAAGGTCATTTGTCTAGGCATTTTACTGGACGATAATAAATCATTTCTGCACGACGTGAGGACGTTGGTACGTGGCTTAAGCAAAAGCATATGACTGTCAGGTTTCTTGACTAGTAAATAACTGAAGTATTAATTTCAGAGCTTCTAGAATAGGTCACGCTGCAATCATCATGAATATTGCTGGATATACCGCTAGCACATGGTAGATACTATCGATGTAAGATTGTGTCCATCAGAAAAACTCTTTTTAGCGGCCAATGCTCAGCATTTATGGCCCAGACTAAGGTTTATAAGAATACTTTTACTGATGCATTGCCTGACATTTACAACAGGTGTGGATAAAAGTAAATACCACATTGTTCAAATATATTCAATATTTTAATTGTAGTCTAAGAATTTATACATACATTTTGAAAGCCTTTAATTAAATAAGAGAGAAGAACATGTGTAATATAAATAAAACAGAATACATGCAATTTGGCAGTGTCCTTTGATGAAGGTATGAATTCCGGTGGCACAAGATTTTGTTTAATTCCGTAAACGAATTTGTTATTTGTGCAATTTGGCATATTGTTTCCGTATTTGGTCCCAGTTTTCATTAAATTGCATTATATATTATATACATACTTACTAGTCTTTATGTTAAAGGGGACTCTGCAAATACTGAGAGGAGTTTTAATGATATTTCCTTTGTGACTTACAACCGAGTACTTCATTTTCCTCCCGTTTATGTTTGCGTTGTTTTGCAACATGTAACATTGTCTACACAAGTGTAGTTGTTCCACGCCGATCGCGAATATCACAGTATCATCCGCATATAACAGAACAGGGATTGCGAACCCTTTCAACATATTTTGTTAAAGTATTTGCCCACTTATCGAACATAAATTCTGTGTCTTACACATAAATAAAATGAAAAATAAATATCTGCAGTCAAAATATCGGGTAATACTTTTTACACTGAATTTAAATGTATTGGGTAGGAAATTCATTTAATTAAAAGGACAAGTATATAGACATAAGTATTACTTTATCGTATTCTTCAAAATTTCGAAAAATAGTTTCTATTTAGAAATTATTTTTTCCAAGTAAGAATGTTTTGATGATGTATTCCAAATGCATTTTTTTAATCTTCTATTCAATAGTAGAATACAAAAATCAAAAAAATATAGGGGGAAATACAGTCAATATATTCGCACAATACAACACTGAAAAAGATGAAAGTCACGTCATGGGAAATGGATGGTTTTCACAAAAATTCTACTGAGATTTACTGTCAAATGGTAGATTTTCACTACATATGGAAAGAAATAGTTCTCACTTGTCAATAGATCATTGTAACACTCAAAAATAAGTCGACGTACATCGACGGATAATACATTTTGCTCTTCAATCCGGTTAAATTATTTATAAGAATATAAAATGAATACGTGTATTAATTAAGGAGCTAAGTACCAAAATAATAAAAACTGACATTTTTATAGAAAAATGTTCTACATACCAACGCCAATAACTTCAACTATAGTTTAAGTGCCTCAAGTAGTCAAAAAATACAGCAAAATAATTAAACCTGTCGACGTTGTTAGTCCGTTGGCGTGTTTTATTTATAATGGTGTAAGTAGCGCTGCTGTGGTCAACGGCATTCAATATAAAATAGCTGACGATGGTGTGTTGACACTTGCGATTTCTTAATACCTAAAATTATAGAAGCTACCGTGATTGCTTCACACTGTAAAACTACATTTTTCAAAATGTCTGCTTCATGAAATTTTACTGCAATGACTCGGTATTTTGTAACTACAGGCAATACTACTTTTTGGTACTTAGAGCCTTATTTAATACACGTATTCAAGTATAATAATGTGTTCTAAAGAAAAAAGGTGTTAAGTCCAAAATCGTTACTTTTCAGAAGAGCAAAAGTAAGGTTATTATAGTATATTCAGTTATCATAGTATATATTATGTATATGAACAAACTCAGTAAAAAAGAAATTACCAATCCGATGAGAGTATATAGTTTTAATATTATTATATAGACAGAGCAGATATAATGGTATGCGGTATGTCTTCAAAAATATTATATTGTTAACTAGGCAAAAATCAACATTTTCTCTAATATCACAATCAACCCAATGTAAGTAGGTACTTACCAACTTTACTATATTATCAGAAACATTGTTGGAAATGATTTTCAGCAATACAAAATATGATGAATCGCATTGCTCATTATTTCATATCTAATTTTTACATAAAAACGTTGTAGAATAAATATTAAAATGAAATACAATAATTATTATAAATTCATAATATTTTCTAATATTAGATATTAGATTTCTAATACTAATATTAAAATTATAATTTATACATTAATGTCATACTTTATTTTGAGATTTGAAATATTATGCCATGACCATCGTCCATCGCCAACCATAGTGATATTCAGCCACGAGTAAGAATTATGTTATGTGGTAAAATATTGTTTCGCTTTGTGAATTTCGTATTTTTTCTATGTGACTAGTTATCAAAACTAAGTTTACTTAAATTTTAAATATCGTTACTTTTGTTACCTAGGCATTATTTAATTTCTGCGAAAACTATTTTTTGTGTGAATTTCGACTTACACAATATACGATTAATTCCCACCGAAATATAATTAATATATTATCAATAGGAATATTTTTTAAAAATAACAAGAAGGAATAATTTTTTTGTTATATAAAAAATGTAGTTATAAAATGTAATTATTTTTAATTCATCAAGCGTGCGGTTTCCTGAAGAAAAATGTAGAGTTTACCTATAAATGTTTTGATTTTATCTTGAAATATTAAGATTAATTGATTGCTGCCTTAAAGATTATTAATAATATATAAAAATATAATGTAAAACACGATATTAAAAACTAAACAATTAAATTTTGATTAACAAATTCTACTCAATTTTTGAATTAAAAAAACCCAACTTTTCTTGCGTGTCATAAGGTTTGCCATCCCAACCTTAGGCGATTTATTCTCACTCCATTAATAATAATATCGTTTGACGTATCACATAGTTATAAAAAATATCTTAAGAATAATGCCTTTTAGTAACATGGTCCAAAAAGTATTGCATCGCACTTCATTATTTACCTTGGGAAGAGTAATACTACACATTATATTTCAGCTAATTATTACACTAAGTTTATATTATTGTTGATTTTTTGTTAAAATCTATGATGTGACAAAATTGACTTTTTACAGTAAGAACAAAAAAAAAATACAAAAATTAAGGTAGATAAAAATGTGTCTCTTTGAATAGCTTATAATATCTAAATAATAGGTCTTCGAGGATCATCGAGTGTTTGTAATAGGTAACTATTTTTGTAACGTATTTTTTATGATGAGTTAAGTTACTTCAGAGGTTTTGATATTATAATTATAGAGTATTTATTGACTATTTTAATAAACCATATTGTTGAATAATATAAACAAACAGAAAAAAAACATAATTGTTGTCATATTGGAGGTTTTAACAGTTCAATAACGACATTATATTATGTAAACTAGGTAGTTATTATTTACATTGATTGATATAATAATATGTTAACAGATAATATATATAATATATAAATATTATAAATAGTATTAAAATCTATTTTAATATTATGAGAGCTGTTGGCCCGTATCTTAATTTAATCTTATTGGTCGAGCGATTATTCGGAAATCCCTTTGATCGTGTCCATTTTGAGTAGGATATGAATTATTATACTTATTCACATGCTTGACGAGTGTTTTGTTTGAACGAGTTTGCTTATTCTTCCATAACATTGGAAAAAGGAATTGTTACGTATTACAACTATGGCTACCGGAACGAAATCAGATGGAAATAAAGTTTGATATTTTACACAGAGATGGCAAGATTTTTTATAAGATCATAGACTTTTTACTCGTTAATGTTACTTACATAATAAATAAAGACGATACAAAGAGATGAAACGTAACAATATATTATTTAAATGGGTATATAGTTATCGTTATTTGATTTTCATAGATCACCAAACACCGGGAGAAATCTGAAATCGTCGATTTATACAGTATCCGTTTTTCTCTCGTTATTTTTAGCTCTCGAATTGCCAAAACTCAAGAATCGCTACATTAACTACCTACATTGGGAATGCTTGAAAATAATACATTAGTTATAGATTATCAAATAAATATTAATAGAATATAAATATCATGCTATAATTATCTATCTTCAAACTTATAGACGTCATGCTGGCAATATTATTTTCTAGAATTTTCTTTGTTGATGGAAAATGTAATTTTCTCTCCGGGATATTTTACCTTTGAAGAAACATTCAGTGAAAGTGAAAACAAGGAATGTAATTTCCTTTAGTGAAAAAATAAGGAACGAAATTTCCTTAAGTGAAAAGAATCCAACGTGCACAAAACGCCTGTGTTGCGAAGTGTTTTTCTCAAACGATGTTCAAAGATTTTCGAGGAAAGACAAGCCCTTGGAACAAACCACTCTGCAAGATGAGGAACTGCTCTCCACTACTGATCTTGGGTCAGTGTATCACACGATGGTCTACTACTTAGCTACTCTGGCAGAGGCAACTGAACTTCAATGGTCGAGATACTGACGAGCCGTGAGCAAATTCAACCACGATAAGTCACACCATGAACAGCTGACTGCCAATGGAAACCCTGGGAGGAGTTCAATATTTTTTCTTTGAGTGGAAAAGGGGTGTTGTCACGTTGTGGATACGTACCTATACGTAATTTGAGAGTAGGTAAATTCTCACCGATAGAAGAAGAAGCAAGATCGATTCTCTTTCACACAAACCCCCACCCTGCGGCCGTTGCTGATACCTACTTGTACTTTGGCGGACAGGAGGGTCGCACCTTTATCGATCTCGTTCACTTTTACCCTGACTTCTCAACTGGATGGATCTTTCAACTTAACCTACTTTTTGTACATGGCCGGACGGATGCCGGCCACATAAAAATCAGTTTTTCTTTCACTTTATTGAACTTTTATTAACATTAATTTCTAAAATTCAGTGTCTACAATTTGAAGGGATGCAGAGCAGATGAGTACCCTATTATTTTTATTTATAATGTTTTTTTGTAGATTAGCATGTCCTCGCATAAAAAAGATCACCGAGTCTCCTTAATTTCAATTGTTATACTTGTCAAAATAAATTTAATGTTTTTTTTAGACTATAATAAACAATTATTGTTATCTCTAAATCTAGTGTTTTCTTTATTTATATGGTATTTCATTATGTACACACTTAGAAAGCACTTGGCGCCCCTTTCATCAGTCAATTTTATCATACACTTACAAGTCTCTTTTATACGTAGTTCTCTTAGTCCATTTAAATTCCTTTTTTTACATATTTTACAGATGCTAGTTCTCTGTTAATCACATACAATTGTCAGCGCGATCTCATGGCCCTGAATAATTCAATTATCCGATTTTACTATTCACGCTTAAATCTAATCATGCTCTACCTTTAACTTGCAATTTCTACAATTTATATTTTTATTCACACATTCTCTCCTCTATTTTATTCACATATTTATAATCCATTTTATAGCAAAAATTACAATATATATATGTTATTTTCTAAAAGACCAGGTGTTTCGATGATTGTTAAAATTTATACTACTACATTAATATTGTAGGGCCTCGTGGGATATTGTTGCGTTAAATAGAATATAATATATCGAATATTTATAATTTGAAAACACCCCAGATGTTAGATTTCAGTAATATTAGAAAAAAACGTCGCCCGACAGTACGAGAACCTATGTTCACTGGAATCGCGTTAATTTGATTTACTAATGGAGCCATGTTCGATTTAATAACGACAAAATTTATTAGTAGTTTTTACATCCTTGAGTGCTTAACAAATTGCGTTAATTTTTGACAATCGGCTTTTGTATTTTAAATCAAGGCATCAATTACTTTGATTACTAAACGGCGTCAGGATGTCTCCGAATTTTTATTAGTTTAATAAAAAAATAGTTTATTAATATAATATAATATAATATAATATAATATAATATAATATAATATAATATAATATAATATAATATAATATAATATAATATAATATAATATAATATAATATAATATAATATAATATAATATAATATAATATAATATAATATAATATAATATAATATAATATAATATAATATAATATAATATAATATAATATAATATAATATAATATAATATAATATAATATAATATAATATAATATAATATAATATAATATAATATAATATAATATAATATAATATAATATAATATAATATAATATAATATAATATAATATAATATAATATAATATAATATAATATAATATAATATAATATAATATAATATAATATAATATAATATAATATAATATAATATAATATAATATAATATAATATAATATAATATAATATAATATAATATAATATAATATAATATAATATAATATAATATATATATATACTATATATGATGTTTATATTTTAATTATAATTCTGTATTTTTTTGTATGATTTTTTAACGGACACTCTTTGGAATTGAGAAAAAATAGTCACTTAAAAGCAAGTCAATTTAATACCAATCGAAGGTTTTCAAATTGAATTAATATTATTTGACGTTTTTTTGTCAAATATTATTCGGAATATTTTTGAATCAATTTTTGAATTTCAAAATTTTATTTATTATACTTTTGAGCAGGTATTATATTCTGTCGACTTATAAAGTGATTCTCTGTATTGAATTAACTTTTACAACTTTATAAGTCGATTTTTCACTCCGGCAGCTTTTATGTTAAAAGCTGGTTAATTCAGCACTTATTTCCTTTAAAGAATATTTGCCCTTGCGCGCTATGTAAGAAGGTATATATTATTTTATTTAGATATAACATTATAAAAATATTTCGTATTAAAAGCAATGGTAGGAGCTAGGACTTAAATAAATTTATTATATTTGATTCAAAAACAAGTATAATATTTTTCAGTGATCGAAATATATATTTTTTTACGAAAGGGAACGCATTATAATATATTATGTTTAAAAAGTTGCACCTATTTACCTAGGTCCTAGGCTAAGATGAATGGAGTATAATGATTCACTATAAGTACGCTGTACGATTTCACTATTTATCGGCTGTTTAACAGATCCAGAAATAACCGATAAACTAAACTATAGTTACTTTGCGGGCATTTAAAATATAGTGGCGATTAAATACCTATTGTAATTGTATTATCAATAACGTATACATTAGGTTTCGTAAACATACGATATGTGAATGTCTTGTCATGTCAATAAAACAATATACGAATCCAGTATACTCAATTAGGTATATTGTATCCAAAGTGCTTCGTTTGATCCGGTTAACTAGGTACTAATAAAGAGTTTATATTTTTAACGTTACATGTATAATTATTTAATGTAAGTACATATTATGTTGTGTATATGATTGTCAGAAAACAAACTCGGCACTTTGCGCCTCGCGGAGGCTCTGCCCCCCTGGGCCCCTCAGACAATGGTTACTTAAGCCCTGACGTCTAAAATAATTAAACGTGGAACATGCTTTGCCTACTGATTCTCTGAATGCTGGTTGTCCAAATTCGAAAGAAAATTTCGTCACTGTTCTGGCAGAAGACACTAATTTTTTAATTTTTCAGTTAGTGTGTTCTGCCAGAACAGAGACAATTTATTTGTCAAAGTAACCGAATCCAAAGGGTTTAAACAATTTTACTTTTCTGAAAATTATGTAATTATAATAATAACACTAAAGAAGTAATAATAACAAACTAACAATACGTCGCACAGAATGTAGGCTACTGAATGTAAAATGAAAATAATCGGCGCGCGTAAGTATTCGGGTAAGCATACTCATATAAGTATGCGAGGTGCGGGCCGCGGGCGGACTGCGCGGAGGGCTGCGCGTCTATAGTTATTATACGTCTATTTTTCGTAACGCTTTTGCGTCGGAGATCATGAGTAAAACATGTTACATGTTAAAATATTTAGATAATTATTATAAATTATCAGAAAATCGAAATTTAAAAAAAATGGTAACAATCATGATAATAGAAAAATGCGATGTGACACTAGTTAAGAGTCTTTATAGCTGTCCTTCTGTGTTTGCCTATGTGTCATTTTCATCCAGGCTTAAGTTTTTCTACATCTTTGTAATCGTTAACCTCGTAACCTCTACTGGCAGATGTAGTCTGTTTGACTCGACGATCCTCCGCACATTACCTCTAATGGTAGAAATATATTGCCATGATGGCACGTGAGGTCACGTTCAGCTCACGCTACGAGTTTAGATTTATCATGTAAAAATATTCGAATTTATAATTAACATTTTTTTTAACGAATAATTCACAAGATTTAAGAATGTGACAATCTATTATTGAACATACATAATTTTGAAAACACTAATGAGAAAATATATTATAACTAATAGAAAAAATCTTTTTAAAATAAGTAAGACATCCCGGAGGAATCGAACCTGCATTTCTCGGGTATCGCGCCCACGCACATTGACCACAATGCTAAAGGAGTCATACATAATTACGACAAATTTTAACTAACGGCTTTTAATACTCACTGAAGCGCTTTCTAAATTGAGCTTGATTTGCGATCGGCTTTTGTATTTTAAATCAAAGTAGGTATTATTTTAACTACTAACCGACGTCACGGATCACTCCAAGATTTTTTGTTGTAAGTTACTTGAACTTGCTAATAATTTTTAATTCACTATTTTTTTATTCAACGAATAATTGACAAGATTTAAGAATGTAACATTCTAATAATTGAACATACCATCTATATAGATAGTGTCTTACTTTTTTCAATTTCTTGTGTGTGTGTGAAAGTGCTTTCAAAATTATGTATACATAAATTTATTTGTAGGAATTTTCTGTTTCTATGAGAATTCAACCCGATATCTGCTTTCATAATTATGTCGCTAACGGGGAATGTGCTTCGATACCCGGCAGTCGCGAAGTGGACCGCTCGTCAGGTGAATGCTCTATTTCAAACCTCTAATTTACAGAATAATTATTATAAAATATACTTCGCTATAATCTTCATTTTTATATCTTTCCGCCGCAAATTGTTGATATCGAATTGGTTCACCCCACAACACTACATAAAATCCATAATATGTGACACAGTGTCTAAAGCATTGGCGCAGTATAGGGAGATGTACTATAGTTTAGTTACCAACCATTTCAGCGTCTTAAAATTACATCAATGAGTTTTTTTACGTGATGAAGTTATTGGTATTATGTAATGTTACGATAATTTATGTGTTAACGATAAAAGTATGAAACATAAAAACACCGACACTATCGGTCACAGATGGATTAGGTTCGTCGGTCTAAGTCGGATTATTTAAGATAAAGTAATGTTAGGTTACGTAATGTTTACGTTCCACCCCTCTTCACCTCTTTATCAGTTCACGTAACTGTGGTGTGCTACTTAAAGTTAACATCAATATAAACAGATAAAGCGGAACCAGCCATATGTTACAGCACCTCCATTAGTGTATGGTAGCCTTATTATACGAAAAATGCCTTATTTTATGAAATAATTACAATAAATATTAATAATAAAAAATAGGCAATTTGCTAGAAAATATTTTATATGTTTTTATATAAGTTTATAAACAGTCTTGAAATAATATTAATTTGTTTACTGGTGTATGTGTGTCAATCTAGACTCTAGAGTAAGTGGAATACTTATAATAAATACCAAAATAAAATGAATCAAATATTTCCAAACAAACATTTGCGATCAGAATCTGTATTTAAAATATTTATTGACGGCGTAAACTTCAGTTATTTGTTTGTTTATGCCGAAAAATATATTTGTTCTAATGTAAAATGTTTTATTGGCTTCATTTGATTATTTTGCGGAATTGGTTTGCGGTTGTAAAACCAATAATATCATTACAGATATGTTGTCCGATTTTTGTGAAAAAAAAACAATGCGAGATTTCTCCAAACAACAAACCGGATGAGGGGGAAAACCGGCATCAAATATGAATCGAGAAAGGTAAATCCAATTACTGGGTTATGCGGAGAGTCCGACTTCCTTTGGGTTTATTTACACGCGAACACTATGTATGGGGTCAAGCGAAAAGCAATTGAAGATTTGTGTACATATTTATTTACACAGACAAAATACTAAGTATCTACGGGTGACACGAAAAAAGCTTGTTTCCTAAAACGCTAATCCAACACTTAAAGCAATTAGATGGAGAAACAACAACATAACTTAAAAAATACCGATATCGATTAGTCAGTTTATTTTTAATGAGCATATCAACGCTTCACTCTTGTGATTATTTTTATCTATACGCATGCATCTTTTTTAGTAGCTACTTACAGCCGTAAGATTAACCAACTCCGGTGAACAAAAATATATATACAGAGTGTGAAAAACCCTAATCAGTATTAATAAGGGCAAGTTGTGTTCCTCTGGACAATCTCCACTTTTAAGCTTTCCTGATTTTTTTTCTCAAAAACTATACATAAATTAGAAAAAAAGATTATACTATGTCGAGCTCAGATAAATGATGCATCACTTTTTATTTTTTGTTTCAGTGAATGTTAGCGAGATATAGACACTTTTATAAAAACCCCAAAATTGTCCAGAGAAACATGTCCCTGTATGTTCCTCTGGACATAGGGTCATGTTCTTCTGGACAGTATTGTTCCTCTGGACAGCATATAATCAATCATTTTTAACTTAGGAATAACCTATTATAAAACGATATTTATTACTCAAAATGTTTTTATTTAAATTTACAATAAAAATAATACATGTTTTTTAAACATAAGTACTATTTAATGAGACAAACATAGTCAAATGTGATCTCTTTGTAAGTACATCTGCAATTAATAGTTACTCACTACTAACAGATTTGTCCGATTCATTATTTCAAATATAACACTTTTCACACACACAAAAACTTTCACGTCACTCCCGGGTGTGTTTTCTCTATGATTCTTAGCAACACATGACTTGTGAACATATTACTGGCATTTATCAATCACATTTTATTAGGTACGCTAGCTTCAGTACCCAACCTTTTACAAATGCCACAAGTAACCATTAACTCATTACTTAAGATCTCTCGATGCATGTTTTATGGCATTTGGCTGATACCGAGATCGACAGAATCAATAATTATATCCTTTTTTTCAGTTTTAGTTTTGGCTTCATATATCCCGTATAATTTTGTTTTTAGATTCCTTTTTTATGTTTCTTTTCAATGTCACTGATATTAATGCATTTTTCTCTGGTGTGTTAGTCAATATCCGGGATTTTCCTGGTTTACTACCACGGACGATTTACTTTAGGGGTGCTTTTAGGAAAGGACTAACTATTTCAAGTTTTTTGCTTGTATGCACCATTTTCCTGCAACTCGAGGTAAGAAGAAAATGTCTCGTGCACCTGCTCAGTTGGCATCTGAGCAACTTCGATTGACTCAGAATTCTTTGTTTCCATGACTGAAATAGAGCCGTCCTCCTGTTGGTTTATTATAATTGGTTCAAAATTTTGCGGACGATTTTTAACGTATGCTGATAAAAAATCATCTTCTGTAAAAATAGCATCGTTGAGAGGAGCGTTACCTGTTATTTAAAATTGCTTACGACGGATTGTAAGTAAGTTATAATCCACGAGGTGATCCCTTGTTTTTCCAAGTGATCTGGGTGGAGATTAAGTTACTTTGTTCATACAAATATGATGCATTGTTCCTCTGGACATGTCCAGAGGAACATGACATGGTAATTTTTAACGGTTTTTAATGTTATACTTTTTGGGGTTAAGTTATCAAAGAGGAAATTACCTCTAAAGCATTTTAAAACAATACACTATTATGTGACATTAAATAGTGCCATATACAAGGCGTCTCTACAATAAAAAATTCACTTGATAATAAACAAAAATACTTACTTTTTCATTAAAAAAAAGACAAACACTATGATTGTCTTTCACATTGAGACATGAGACTAAAAGTCAGGACAGTTTTACCTGGTGTAAAAATGTGCGTTTGAATGTGTTTAAAGAAAAAAAATATGATTACCCGTTTACGATAAAACACCACTGTCTAGAGGAACAATCGTCCAGAGGAACACAACTTGCCCCTATATGCTAAATTTCCTGAAAAATGTAAAATTTGCAGCCAAAATTTAAAAAAAAACTCTACAAATTAAACCAGATTGAGCATGACACATTTTAAGCTTTGTAAATGAAAAATTGTCGATGAAATCTAAGTTTTTCTTATGAGAAAAGAAAAAAAATAAGAGATTTTTTTAGCATTGTCTAAAAAAGTTGACATTTAATTACATTTTGAAGTACATGGAGATACAAGTCTGAAATTTCTATTTTGGAAGCAACTCACACTTTTACTTATTGAATACCCATAATTTGAAATATGGATTGGAAGAATTCTAGTTATACATTTTTCATTATTTAATTGTTTAGTATTTTGAAATCTTCAAAGCTAGTTTCAATATTGCCTAATGCTGATTTTAACGTTACATGCCAGATGCGAATCTTTCAAGCTATATGACTAGTAAAAAACGCCTGATGTGACAATATAAAAGCCAAGTCTGCAACACTAAAAAATTGAATGCTAAAAAACTTTTAGAACTTAAAAGCAGTAAAGATATAGATATTGTGAATGAAAGATGACAAATAATATGTATATTAACTAATAAAAAATACATTTGAAGTCTACATAAAAACATGCTTTTATTTTTGAGCAAATAAAGAGGTTAATTGGCATAAAAATTATGATAATGATGATGTTATATGATAATATTTTGTAATAATCTAAAATTGAATTTTAAATATTCAATAAATAAATGAATATTTTTTGAGTAATATCTAATAGGACTTGGATTTAGGGTTGAATTTAATTTTAAAAAGTAACCAGCACTATCTAACCTTTTGAGAGACTGAGTAAAAAAATCAATTTTGAAAAAAATATTTAGTCACTGGGTAAATGCTGAGTACTACATGGAAGTAGGTACATTTGAATGTGGATAATATGTGTCTTTAATCGCTCTCCGACATATACATGTTTTAATGTATTTCCGTGTAGCGGAGGTACTCATCATCAGACTACTGATGTTGTATCATTTTTATAAAAACTATACAACTTAATATTATATCTTGTCATTTTATAATACTTTGCTCTGAAAGAAGTTGTTTGAAAAATGATACTTGCTAGCAGTTTTTTGTTTATATTTATCTATACATTACGTTTATAAACTATTATAATAAGTACTAAAGATAGCTTTATTGATTTTTTAAAACACTGGCAAGTGGATTTTTTCACAATTATTTATTTATTTATTTATTTTCTTTCAATATTATTTACTTATTGTACCTGGTATAAATTATTGCCATTATAAAGAGTTTAGTGCAAGTTTATATATTTACTTCTCATAAAATCAATCCACACCAATTCAATCTAGTTAATTATCCATAAAAGTAAAGAATCTAAAACTATTGATATAATTTGACTACATCATGTTGACTTATTAAATGAAAATTATGATATATTATTATATAAGTATAATTTGAGGTATGAAAAAAATAATGACAGATGACAATCACACGTTGAACTTTGCCATAATATGTCACAGAAGATTTAAAAAAATATGGAAAATCTATTTAAAATTTTCTTCCAAAAGCAAAATTCTTCAAATTGCATTTTTATTTGGGAGACGAGAGCGCATTGGGCTATTTTTATGATTTCGACTCTGTTGAAAATTAAATTTATTATTGTATAGATAGGTACGTTGATAATAATATACAACGAATACATTATTAAGAATACTCGTTGCTCGAATTTATCGTCGAATATTTTTTTTTTAATCCTGGGTTTTTTCCAATTATATAACAATTTTAAATGTAGTTTCATTTCACCTTTGACAATATATCAGTAAATAATAATTAATTTTTAATAAATAAATAATAAACAATAATTCTTAAAAATATTTAGCAAAATCATCAATATTGAGATAAAGTGGTTATTATTTGATTTAAACAATATAAATTTTTTGTATTCAGTTTACAATTTGAAAATATCAGTCGATACCTAGGTATATAAAAAATAAAATAAAATAATTATTTGCCCAGTTTTTTATTAAAAAACGCAGGTATAAATTGTTGTTAATACTAAATTTTATATTAACATAGAAACATATTTCAACAATGTTTTAAAAACCTAAATATAAAAATACATATCTGGTTTGGAAAAGCTCTTATCAGTAAATCAATCTATCAACTATCTAAGATGATAATTTCTACTGTTTTTAAATTAATTAAAACCGGCAACCATTTTTGTAATTCAAGAAAATCAGAATAAAATATATAAACTGCTTTGAAAAATTATATTGTTCATTTAAATTAGATACTTGAATTTAATCACATCGTACGTATACAACTGAAAAATACTGATTCCTGTGAAATAGTACAAATCGATACACGTCGTTAAAAAATCGAAAGGCTAAAATAGTTTTAATTGTATTTGTTTTATTTTAAAAATAATGAAATTGAACACTCAAGTTTTCACACTTAACAATTTTGTAGTAATTGGAATTTGAATTGAACGATTGAGTCAGTCCTGATGTTTATGGACACTCAGTTTTGCACATGGAATAATTTTACATTAAGATACATTATTACAATATAAATACAATGGATCCTGCAAAAGGATTAAATCACAAATATTCACGATATTGGGTAAATCTAGTATAAATTATTAATTATATGATAGAATAAATTGGCGCAAATCCAGTAAATGCATTTTTTTTTTTAAATATTTTTTCTAGTAGTTATATATTTCTCTGAAGTATACATAAATAGCCATACTAAAAATGTGATGAATTTAGTTCTTATCAATGTTTATTTAATTAAAGAGTAAACCATGTCTATTTTTTAAATCAAAACCATAATTTAAAAAATAAAAATTATTATTTATATATAGGTATAAGTATGCATGCTCTTTCTATATTGTACTGTCAGGAATTTGATGAAAAATAGTGTGCCACAATGAAAAATATTTACAAAACTACTCTTGTTATTAGTTCACTCAAGAATTGTGCACTACATTAATATAAGTGTGGCAACACATACAATAATAAGTAAGTACCTAAGTATATTACGCAATCGTTTAATCTCCTACAAAAGTACTTGGGGAGATGTTTCTAAGTGTTGGGGAATCTCATCAAAATTATAGAATTGCCTTTCGTATTCCCGATAGACCGTCGAAAGATAGGTAACTATACCATCGTAGCTTAGATTACTATTTGTATATAAACAAGTTTATAGGCAGATACAAGCATTGTTTTTATAAGAAATAAACTAATAATGGATGATAGGTAATTATTGTAAATAAAAATAAATTAATAAGATACCAACTCGTCAAATTATGGGTCGCATTATGCATCTGCGCATCTATTATTTATACACAATAGTGCTTTCTAGGATACAAATCTAGGGTAGGTTTGTATCGAAGTATTATCACTAATTGTAGCAATTACAATAAGTTAGTTGTAATTGTTAGAATAAGTGCAATGTTTAAACAGTACCTCTCTTGGCTATGCTAAGTTGGAGAGCAAGATAGACAGTTTTGACTGTTTATACGGCTAACTTATTGTAATTTTAACAATAAGTGCTAATAATTCGATACAAACTTACCCTAGATAGATACCGTATGAGCCGACAGCAGTCTTATGTATAGAATAGATGCACATATTATGTTTATAAGGATTTACCATTTTTACAATTTGTCGGAATTTTATTGGCTTGAGCTTAAACAAAAGTATCTCAGCTTAAGGCCTATATAAGTGATTGGTTGAACTAGGTCTATGTCGCATCTTTACTTTGCTTGTGATAACCTATGTTATTCGCTTTCTTGGTAAAGTAATAACTCAGTATCTACTATAGAAATCTGTTCTGGATACTCATCGCTCAGTAGGTACATAGTTATTTTGAATATTCATAAGTGGCTAAATTTTGCTACAGTTAAGCTCAAACGCTAGAATGCTGAATTAGTTACCGAGCATAGTTAGACTTCTTGCGTTGAGCTATTTATGTTGCTCCAACTCTAGTACATCTAGGTATTTAATAAGAAAGCTATCAATTCATTAAAAAAATATTTAAAAAGAGAAGATTTATCAAACTAAGAACGTCAATGATAAATAAAAATAACGTGAATATATTTGTTTGGTTTGGTTTAGACTGTTTAGAGGGGTCTATATCTGAGTTCTCAACCCATAAATATTGCCGCATTGTTTATGTAGAAAGCAAGATGATTAACTATTTTTAATAATCCTGTCATTAGAATCATTAGTGTTTAAAAAGTGATCGTGGCAGAAGTTGTAGTGCGATCATGTTGCCGACTCAAAAGTGTTTTCGGGCGGCATCGATTATCTGCATTCAGGGTCATTGGGAAGTGGAAAAAGAAAGCTTAGTCATTTCAGAAGAATTATAAGAGGTACTACTTATTAATAGCTTTTCAAATATAAGTGCGTTCGATGAAACTATTGTTGGAAGACCAAGTTAAATTTTTTTTTTAAACGAGGAAGTTTTATTGGAAACTAAAGAAAAATATTAAATTATTAATTATGTAAATAAATTAATTTTTAATTTTGAACTGTATATAATGATTAAATCTCAATATTTTATAATGTACATATGCGCACAAATGTGGGTTATATACTTCATAAAGATTTTTTACTTAATTAAAGTTATTTATAATTTAGCACGTTAAAAGAAAAAAAGCTCTACCAATTAGGTATTGGGGCTCAAGTTTTTTCATCAATTGTGAAAATTTGAAACCTTAAAAAGGTTGCAAAATCACGAAAAAAACTAAAAAAATATGTTTACCTAGCAGAAAGTTATTATATAATAATATATTATATTTAGGTAAGTTGATTATAATTTATTCAGATTTTACATTGATTATAAGATAATTTTGTTATAAAGTTGACTATCAACTATTTAGTTAAAAAAACATAATCATGTAAAATGTCTAGTTAAAACGATTCGTGTCATTGAATGTCTAATACTTTTTTGCACTTTAAGCCGATTGGCATCATGTCATTTATTGGATTGGAAATAATCCGAGAGAAAAGTAATATATTTTTATGTGTGTATTATATCTATTGATGCTGCCTACTTGCTATCAATTGTCTCACTGGAAGGTCAATATACTGGACACGATTCTCGTATATAGACTTACCTTTTCTAAGGTTGCTTGGATAAGACAGTGATATGAAGCATATTACATAATTATTGATTCAGGTATCTATTTTATTGAAATATTTATAAAATCTTACATTTTTAACTTGTACGAAAAGCAAGGTTATGGTTATTTAAAAAAAATCATACATTAACGTTGTCTCGAAAATCATTGAATCTACTTACTATGTAAGAGTGCAACTCTATCTTAATTATGATTTCAAAGATAGATTTTTTTTAATCTATTCAGAATCTTTTCAACAACGCTTATATTATGACTTGAGTATATTACAATATTATAAACATGATATTATTTTCACGTTTCAGGTAAGTGTCAACTCAACAATCTCATGCAAATGAGGTACTTAGGAGTATTATCAATGCATTTCCTGAGCACCAATTGGATTTGGGGTATGAAAATTACTTATTATGAGAGCATTTCATTGTATATATAAATATGTTCTTCAATAAAGGTATAATAAACGCATCCAATCCCGATATTTTTAAACTAAATAAATATTAATATCATGAATATGATGTATCTATGTCGATGAAAAATAATAGTTACTTGTAAAATAAGTAAATAAAAAAATATGTAAAATAATATTGTTGATTTTTTGTTTTCATTGGAAGAATAAATAGTAAGTTTTTAACATAGATAATTTGAAAATACTTGCCAGAAATAATCTTTTTTAAGAACATACGACACCTGACAGGACACACGCCACTGTGCTTTATCAATTGAGCCATGTGCATCTTATCTAATTATGGCGACATTAACTAGTAGTTTTTTACATTTCTGAAGCCCTTCATTAATTATTTCAATTCATTTTGGTAGTCGACTTTTGTATTTTAAATTACCTATGGTGAATACTCCACCTAGCGGAACAATGCGAAGCTTGCAATTTGAGACATTTATTTGATAATGATAAATATGTATCGATAAACGTTATTTATAAAACTATTTATTTAATTTATTTATATAAAATGTTTCATAAAAAATATAAATATGTATAAATTGAAATCATTTTTATTTACGAGTGTTGTCCAAAAATTAAAGACCTTTATTAGTTTAAGCATCAGGAAAATTTTATTTTTACAAAAAAGCATATAAAACTTTAGGTACATATTCCCACTATTTTTTGACGTAGTCCCCGTTACGATCGATGAACTTGGTGAGCCGTGGCACTAGGTTCTCGATTCCCTAGTAGAACTCCGGCCCCGTCGACCTCAAAAATGTTCTCATCTCTTCCTTCACGTCCTCGTCGGTTGTTTTCTGGCCAAATGTTGCTTCAGGTGAAGAAAAAGAATTAAATAACTCGGCCTCAGGCCGGGGTGAGCAGGATGACGAAGGATATCCCATTTGAATGAGTCCAAAAGCTTCAAAAAGACCTGCTTTTCACAGGATTTTGTTTGTAAGCTTCCGTCAGTATTTTGGGCACCCAACGAGCACACCTTTGCATAACCCAATTTTTCCCTAAAAATAATTTGTATGGTAAACTTGGGATCAAAATTGCGAGCTCATGGACTGTCAGACGTCGATCTTCATGAACTTTATCATTGATTTTCTTCAAAAAAACGTCACCAATTGAGGACCTCCTTCCTCTTCCCTCCTCATCATGAATACTCGTTCTACCACTCGAAAACCTCCCGACATTCTGCTGGTTCATCACATTACCATAATTTGACGTGAAACGACGATGAATTTCAACAGGGTGGATTTCCCTCCTGTTTGACAAACCGAATAATTGAACGCACCTCGCAGGCGGCGGGATTCGACAGCGGAGCGTCCATCTCAAACGGACCCAAAGGTCATACTGAAGCAGCTACCGAGCCGGTTTACCACTCGTTTTGAAGAGGAAAATCTACGCTATACGCCAGTGCTGCCATCTTTTGAGAAATATCATCCGCGTCGCCAAAAATGAATAAAGGTCTTTAATTCTTGGACAACCCTCGTATATTAAATCGATCAATAATATTTTGGATATAGAAAAATTAAATTATTATGTACCTTTGGTTTTAAATGTTCGTTATGTTAAAAAAACAAATATATTATAACATTTTATTTTACTTGAAACTTTAGAGGTACCGTTACTTGCCTACTTAGCTGAGAATATTTGGTAGTATTGCGCTAATAAACCGATAAAAATTATAAAGAAAAATGTTACCAACATTATTATTGTTTAGAACTTGGTTGCATACATAAATCACTGTTGTATGTTCGATTTTTCGGTAGTAAGGGTGCAAACATATCTTGACAGAAATACATTATTCTTTTCCGTCCAAGCCAGCTCCGTATATATTATAGATATTATATCAAAATAAACACCACGCGGTTTTTCTTAGAAATACATAATGCGCATTTTGTAATTATTAAACTAGTTTATATGAAAACAATTATTAATAAAATAAAACAAAATGTGTAGTACTAGTTTGACATATTTTAATATTAGTCAAAATTGGTTTCCGCCACTTTATAAGGGTCATTCTCAAATAGTAAGGAATTTACAATGTTACTGATATTTAACCTAACATTTTAAAAAGCAAAATTATTCTTAGGGTGTAAATGATATTTAAATAAAATTCTAAACAATTCTCTGTACAGAAGTAAATACCTAGTACCTGAATAATAGAAAATATTTTATCTTAATTTTTAACAAATACTCAGTGTGTGCTTTTTAAAAGGTATATAAAGACCCAATGGGTTAGATAGATGATTAACAATTATTTATTTATGTAAAAAAACGTTTTTTAATATAACTTAAGCTTAGGAACGAAAAATACCTATTCACTTTCATAACTAGCTTTTTTTTAAATTTGGATGACATGTTGTGAACCTTTTAAACTGTAATATCCAAGACATTTAAAAAATAATCAAAAAAATTGAGTTATGCAATATTTCACATGTTATTTTGTTAATAATTTTATAGCATATTTTTTTCGACATGCTATAAACGTGTCAATTTATGAAATCTCACTTTCAGTATGTAGGTTAATATATCTACTAAAAATATGTATTTTGTGAGATTATTTGAACTTTTTTGAGATAAAATGAATTTAAGGTACCTACATATTTAAAAAAAATATTTTCACAGCGATTCTACCGGAAAATTCTGGAATTTATAAAACATGCGAAATAGCCTCAAACACTGGAGTCATTCTGTAGGACAGAGTGCTTTTGGCCTCAGTGATTAATTTTTCATAAATAATTATGAAAACAATTTGCGCAAAACATGCTCCGGGGACACAACATTGAAAACATATTCGCATGTATCAAAAGCATTCTTCTAGGATTGTGTGGAAACACGGCTCAATAATGTACGTAATTAAAATTGATAAAACTTGTATCCTGGTTATTAGCACTATACGGATAATAAAAATATGCTTGTATGCGTGTATTTATCGGCATATTTTTTAATATATTTTTAAATTGTAAATTTTCATTTTTTAATAAATAAATTGAACCTAATATAGTGACCTAAGTAAAAATGTGTATTCATATATTATACCATGATACTAGAAACTTAAAAGTGGCATTTGCAATTGAATGTAATGACATAGTAAAAAATATCGAGTGACTGAGAAAATAAAATAGTTATATTAAAATTATTCAACTATTTTGTTCGTCCCTAGTCATAATTTTATTGAAGTCGTCAGGGTTACAATCAGGGCTCAAAATAGACCGGAGCGCCGTTTCGGTTCATGGAATCCCCAAAAAGCTCCATCTCAAAGAAAAATAATTTGACCATTTGAGCTAGGTAGGCCATAATATAACAAAAATATAATGCATTTTTTTTATTAAATATTCATAAAATTAGACAACTATGTGAATATTTCAAAAAATTATTGATCACTTCGGTTCTTAAAATTTTCCATCTTGAACGCTGGTTATAATCATGGTTGCATTTGTTTCACAATCATTATTTAGATAAAAACAACATGATTATGAAATGAATAATGTTTTACAGTGATGCTATATATATAATATATCTATGTGCCTAATTTAAATAAGCAAAAATAAATTAATTTGTGTTATTTGTGACACTAATAATAATATATTATTGTTATTAATACTTGTATTAATTGATAATTTAATTAATTATTTCGAGTCAAGATACATGTTCAATAATTGCTTGCTATATTTTTTGGTACCTACTGAAAAGTACTAACATATAAAAAAGTATCTACGTTTTTTATAGAGTAAGTATCATAAAATCAGGAATTATTTCAAAATAACTAATATTAATTAATAAAAATAATTACTTATTATTGTTTAAGAAATACAATAATAACAGAGTCTATTTTTGTAAACCATGGTCTACATAATATAGTCAAAATTGAACAAAAATAATATGTACATTTTCTATTCATAATTTTACACAAATAATTTAATTAAATAAATAATTTTCAAAATCTTACGAAACAAATGTATAAAAACTTTACAATAACTGATTAATTAAAATGATAAAAACTAATTAAAATAATTTTTTATTATATTTTGTTTATTTATATTGAAATAAAGAGTGGGCATATTTTTATGTAATGGGCATATTTTTTAAATTTGAAAATTGAATACGATGGTAAAATAAACTATCGTAGAAAACTAACATTTACGTTTGAAACAAAAAAACATTGACTACTGCAAATATTGAATTATAGACTTATCGGTATTTGGAAATAAACTTCCCAAAATTGTGAATTTTCAAGTTGACTCAGCTATAGGTACATTATTTAAGTAGCTATGATTACGATGCCGTCACTCTACACCGCTTGGTTGGCGAACCGTTTTATTGGACTTAAAAAGAGTTGAACCGTTTCTCGTTGGATAAAGCAAAGTTAATGTTTGAAATAACAATAATTATTTCAAGTTTCAATCGAATTCCTGATAATTGAACCACCCCAGATTACTAATAAAAGATTTCATAATTCGGCGGTTTTTACGTTAATCTGAATCCTCAAGTTTTGACGGGTGAACAATGAAAGAAATCAAGACTGAGCACGACAGAGGTTTGAATTAGTACTTAAGCGATAAATTGAAATAAATAAATCCTACTGAATGAACAGAAATTATTTTACTATTTATTTATTATTATATTTAAAAAAAAAAATACTAAGTATGTAACTGTATTTCTTTAAAAACTTAGGTAGGTATACATGAAACGTGTTTTGTAATTTAAAATACCAATAAAAAATGTAAATGTTAATTGATATTGGGCTCTAGTTTTTGATAAGTATATCTGGATCTAAATTGTACGGGAACATAGGTACTACCTAAATAAATATTTCACGTACGAATTACTTTAGAGACCGGCGGAAACTCTGTAATTTGCGAAGATTTTCACTTTTTTCTTGACATGTTGACAATTATCTATAAATGGTTTACCATAATATTATCATGTATATAAATCATACGTATTTTTTATCACGACTACTACAAGTAGAATATTATTCCCAGTATTAATATTAGATATAAATCAGATTGAAAGTTTGCTATGGCTTTTAACTAGGGTTAAAATATTGTGTTGTATACTGAAAATTAAATTGTAAAGTTTTCAACGTGTTATATTATATTATATATTCTTGTTTATTGTAGTAGTAATCTTTGAAGGCTGTTATAATGTCGATTACTGCCTATTTATTATGATGAGGTAACATACTGTTTAACAGAGAAGCACACCTATTAGTTATTATTTGATTGATAACTGTACACAGTCGTGAACAGTGTTTACGTGGCCTATGATGTTAATAATTAATTTTCAACGGAGTATATTGTCACTAATACTGCGGTGTGTTTATCGGATTAAATCAAATAATTGGTCAAAATGCCGTTAATAATAGGATGGAAGATAATTAAATTTTACGGTTTTGACCGAGTGAATAGAAATAAAATAAATATAAACAACATAGTCAATAATGACCATAATTGCTAACACGACAAGCGAAGAATCGTAATATCTAGTTTAATATCGCTTTGAAGTTGTTTGTTGTCATTGAGTTCTGTTTCTACATTTTTGGCTACTCGGGGACATTAACAGATATAGAGACTTTGTTAGCAAAAGCATGCAGGTTGTCATTCCCAAGTACAGAATGAAAGCTGTCAACAATACCAGGTCGTTTAATTTTGAATTGTTCGAAAAAGGGTATGTTAAATATTTTGAAGGTATACTTCTTTTGGCGCATTTGGGAAAACAGATCAGAGTGTATTGTTGGCGTGCGACGAAGTTGCGCGCGCCTATGCAACACAGAATTTATTATTATGTTTATATTCATTTCGTCCTCAGGGGTACATGCGCATGCGCATAGTGTTATTTAGTTAGTCGTACAATACAACCAAGTAAACAGAAAATGTTGTAAACATAACCAATATTGTGTTATAATAAATATATATGTTTATAAACAAATTTCTGGAGACTAACATTCTACACTGTTAATTTATATTCATAAAACTTTATTTATATTGGAGTGTATATTTATTTTTCATTATAAAGATTGTGTATCAAGATTTGAGGCTATATTTATGAGTAAAATTATATATCAATAAATAAATAAATTTTGTGAATATTGAGTTGGTAAATAAATCAAAAAATATATTAAAATTCGATTTTTTATTAATTCATCATGGGCACTTCTGAATCGATTATAACTGCTGTAGGGCGAAGATGAGTTTTTGTCCAATACAATATTAAATTACAATTAGCATGTGCTATATGAGACACAGATGAATCGCGTTTCCATAAACCCAAATCACTATAATATTAATAAACTCAGGTAACGGGTTATTTTGTTTTGTTACGCTAAAGAAGTATAACGAGAAATGGAGAAATGGAGAAATGGAGAAACAAAATCTGTTAATACAAACCTCTACTCTGTGGAGGCCCATATGATCCTATTAGGATCGGACATGGTCGAAGAAGAAGAGAAAGAAGTATAACTTCTAACGCGCGTACATAAGTACACACACCGATTTTTTTAAAGAAACTTGGCTTTGCCACTACCATGTTTTAAAAATCGACTTATCCATATAACCCCATACTTTTTTGTATGTAGTCGTTTGTCAAAAATCATGTGAAGGCATTTATAATCTTTTAATGCGTCTCATTTTTAAACTGTTTGATACAATAATTGAAAATTATTAATGAAACACTAGCGGTGGAAAATATAAGAAAAACATGTATCTGGCAAATTAAATGATATTATAAATAATTGTAAACTTTCAACTTGCCAATATTTTCATAAATAAAATTATTGAATTTGGTGACATAATAACAATTACCTATGTCATCACTTCAAAATGATTTGATCTCAAATAGCACTAATAATTATATTATTAACATTTTCGGTAGGTAGTTTGAGTCACATCAAATCGTATTGGTGTTATAATTTTCAAATGATCATTGTCATTAAATTAAATATTACATTAAAATAATATTAATGATTAATTAATTAGTGTTTACATGCGTTGCTGATAATATATATAATTAAAAACACTTATACCTAATCACTGAAAAAAATTATATTATTTTACTTCCAGTATAATTATTATTATTCAATTATTTATATATGAGTATTTAAATATAAAATACCAATGGATTTACGTTTTGTGTTAGGTATTACATTCAAGTCGTTTTTGTCACCCGGGTTTCGGCATCTTCAGACACTATGTGCACTCACCAATGGTAAATCCATGACTTAAACAGAATAGTTCAAAACTTATATCCACTAAACGTTAATATTATAAGCGTATATCTACCTAGATATGATTGAGTTTAAATATCTTTGTAAATCTATGCATGACTCTTATACGAGTAGTAAAGCCTGAGGATGTATGCATTTTTGGCAGTACTAATACCAATGTACTGGTCAATATTTTTTTGTTGACGCTTAGTTATATCACCGAACAAATTTGTGTAAACGCCAATTTTAATAAAAATACTTAGTACTTACCCAATTACAGTCTATTTTCTTGAATAATTATACCAGGTAATAGCTATTAACAGTGGTTTCAGTTTGAACGTATCAGCTGGTGTATTTCTATGGCGGCAATGTAAACACAACTTGTAGACAGGTCTATTTCGTAAACTCATTCAGTCTGACAAATTGTTTTCTCGCTAACATATTGTGCGAGGGAAATTCCGCGACACGGCGGTGATGCAACATAACATCAAGTCAACTGAGCCGATGCTACAAGCAAGCGAGTATTTTACCCATCAAGTAAATAATATTTTCGATATTTACTTATAGCTAATCAGCGTCTAAAGTGCGAGTAAAAATTTCCACTTCTCTTATACGAGTATATTGTAAATTTCTTGTAGTGAAAAATGACTACCCGCCAACCTGACTCTCAATCGGATTTTCTGCTTGTTTGATAATCCCCACTGAATTTATTTTTCGCAATAATATTTACTTTGTTGTCTGGTCTTTAGATTGCATATAAAAACACTCACGTTTAATATAAGTATTTAAGTAAAAATACATAACGTATATTATGTTAGTGATTTTTCGATATAAAAAAACGTAATATACGTACATATGTATTGTTTTTAACTCATTATTTAATAGTGATCTATATTTATTATAAACCTAGTTAATTAAAATTAATATAACTTATAAAAAACAATGAGTTCAAAACGTTAGTAAGCGTATTAAAACCTGATTTCACCGCATATCTAACGTTCAAATGAATGATAAAAAATAACAAATAATGGGTTGTGTAGTAGATACAGGACTTTGAAGAAATGAGAAAATAACGGAAAGAAAGTTCGTTCTTAAGTATCTGATGGACAGGCAGTTAGAATGAATCGCGAAATATAATATAAATCAGATTTCTGCTCCAATGTTTTCTTGAGTATGAGATATTATTACATTTAAAGTTAATGTACGGGAAGATTTCGAACATAGGTAAGTAAGTAAGTAATACAACATGGGATACTTACTTAACCGAATGATGTCTTCAATATAAAATATATACATACATGCGATTCATTGATTGACATCGTTCTGTAGTATGAAGAATTAAAAACGAAATAATACTTAGGACAAAGAGTTTAGTAACAATGTTTCAGTTTTTCTCCTGGGCAGTCCCTAAAAGCTAACGATGACCACCCGTTTATTACTTAAGGGAGTGTATTATTCCATAGGTTTATTTTATTTTGAAATATTTTTTATTTTGCACCTATTTATTGGCATTATTGCGGTACATATTTTAGTCAAGACGAAGAAAGAAGAGTATATAGACTTTTTTACAATAAATAAATATTTTGATAGTCTATGGTCACACGGGAGTTACAATTCTAAAAAATCAAGAAAATAAAAATATGTTATGTTACGTTATATGAAAATACTAACATGCGTCATTTTATTATTTAATAACGTACATACATACGATTTATTACTTAATGAAATTATCGAGAAGTATAAAAAATTATTCAAAACATATTTTATATTCTGTAATGATTGTATTTAATTCTACCAGTAAGAGCCAAAACTGTAAACACTGACCATCAATAGAACATATTCGTATTATACAATTTAAAATTATTACAAATGTTCATATTTGTGTATAATATAATAAGTGGGGTATTTTATTTGATGTGCATGTCAATTGTCGATATTTGTCATTTTATGCGTATGAACATGTCGATTACGATTGAAATTTGTAAAAATTGATATTTTAACGTGTTTTAATTACTCAATACGAATTGAAAAGCATTATAAAATATAATTTTTAATATAAAGTAAAAGATAAACTCTCAATAAAAGACCTTATAAAATGGTAATTCATTAAAGGATTCCATCTTTTTATTAATTATTCTTTTTTATTATATCAATAAAATTTTATTTATTACATTTTCTGTAACACAACGAAAAAAAAATTGAATCTCTTTTTCGTGCGTGATTTTTAAATCCAGTACTTCATTAATTGTCCTACATGAATTCATAATAACAAATAACTGCTTTCAGGGAACATAAAAATTAGAACGTACGTTACCTTTTAAGAGTGGTTGTAAGAAAATACGATTTTGGAGTATAGGGAAATATTTCATAAACTCAAAGACGTCAAAGATAATTATAAGTTATGTTAATTGTAATGCGTATTTAAATTTGTCTCGTAAACTCAATGCGTATTCAACGGATACCATGAACTGCGAGTTTAACAAGTTTGCGATTAGAGTTGACATGTTAAAATAAATAGTTGTAATAATAATAAGACAATGCCATGATGACGTTGAATAATGATCCTATAGAGAACCATGTTATATCTGATGCATTTGCTAAGCATTTTGAATCACTTTATAGCTCAATAGAACCGCTACTTGACCCCGATTCTGCTGGTCCTTCGTCTGCAACGCAAGATATTCAAATCTCAGCTTTTGACGAGAAAGATATGGAATATGGGTTTTCAAATTTGTCTCCCAAAAGTTCATTTGGTCCAGATGGCTTGCCACCTTATGTGGTTAAGGGCTGTTACGAACATATATCCTTTCCGCTTAAACATATATTTAATTTAATCATAGCATCCAGCACTTTTCCTGATGCATGGAAAATAACCCGCCTAAGGCCGCTTCATAAAAAGGGATCTAGATCAGAGATCTCTAACTATAGGCCAATAGCAGTTCTTTCGGCTCCATGTAAATTATTTGAATCGATATTACATATAAACATCAACCGTCAAATAGACTCTCGCCTCTCCGATTCGCAGCATGGTTTTCGACTTAGGCGGTCCACAGTAACAAATCTTATAGTGTATAATAATTTTATTTCAAATTCTATGGATAAGTCAATTCAAGTTGATTCTGTGTACACAGATATTTCCAAGGCATTTGATCGTGTTGATCACGATATTTTATTACAAAAGCTTTGTACATTTGGCGCGTCATATAGTATAATATGTTTTTTTGCTTCTTATTTGAAAAATCGCCGTCAATTTGTTGATTACCATGGGAATGAATCGCGGATTTTTAGAACAAACTCTGGTGTTCCTCAAGGTTCAAATCTTGGCCCAATTTTGTTTTTAATATTTTTTGATGATATTGTCAAAGTTATAACCAATTCTTCTTGTTTGCTATTCGCAGATGATCTTAAACTTTTTCGAACTATTGAAACCCCATTATGCTGTGCGATGTTGCAGTCTGACCTAGATGCTATCTCGCAATGGTCTATCTTAAATAAACTTGAATTCGCTACCTCCAAATGTAATATTATTTCATTCAATCGTTCAAGGCACACCTTATTGTTCCCATACACATTGTCTGGTATAATATTGAGTAGGGTAACGGAGATAAAAGATTTGGGAGTATTGTATGATATAAAGTTCACTTTCAATCAGCATATTCTTAACATCAGTACTAGATCTAGCAAAATGCTTGGTTTTGTTATGAGGGTTTCAAAATCATTCGAAAACGTCCGAGTGCTACGTACATTATACGTATCGTTTGTGTTGAGTATTCTTGAATATGCCAGCATTATTTGGAGTCCTAATAGGTTCATTCACACAATTAAGCTGGATCGAGTCCACAATAGATTTCTTAGATTTCTCTACTTAAGAACATACGGGTTCTTTCCTTATGATAATGACAATAAAATGAATTTCCCGACTCGTTTTCTTCTGGGTATGCTATCAATGCAATCCCTGTCTACCCGAAGAGTGATTGTTCTTTTAAAGCATTTCTTTTTACTTCTTCGCGGGTTCATTTACAATCCGCATATACTGGCGAATATTAATTTTCATGTTCCCACCAATATCACTCGCAGCTCCACGGTCTTCAAGATACCTCGTCGCAGGACAGATGTTATGTTTCATGATGCTGTGTATCGTGCAATTAGCTTATTTGATGGCACCATAAAGGTTGATTTGTTTTTTATTAATTATATAATGTTTGTAGACGTTTTAAATAGGATAAATTTATAATTGTATATATTATCATATTTCTTTAATATTTACACATGCTGTCTTTTCCACTTTCTTGTCATATTAGTTGTTATTTGTAATTAAGATATTTTTATATATTTGTATGTATTATGTATTATGGCGCATTGGCCAAAAGCTGTAATGCCGTAATACTCTTTTTTATAAATAAATAAATAAATAAATACTGTTAATAATAGTGTTTTAAATTTAAAAAAAAATACACCATACTAGTTTTATTATTTGTATATTAGTAACGGTCAACTAATTGTAAAAAAAGAAATAAACAGAACACGAAAAAATAATATAAATATAAAAAAGGCAATGTATAGCAATTTTAGTACTATTAGTAATATTTTTGTCATTAAAAGACTTTGTCTTCTCAGACAGAGGGTGACACTTTGACATTAATTACACTGATGAACGAGTGGTTTATTTTACGACTGACAGAGAATTTTATAAAAGCTCTAAAGATTAACTTCGCAACGACTTAACTCAAACTGAACACATAAAAAATGAGAAAATTATTCTGTGATATAAACCCGGATTTTATTTTACAAAAAGCGGAATTTGCGTACGTAATTATCGACCATAATATTATTATTACGTTGCAATGGAAATAAAGAAATAATCAAAAATACTGCAAAATTCAAATGAATACATATTTGTAAATATTAAATAGAAATTATTTGGATGTTTCATCAATTTAATTATTAAATATAGTAAATAATAGTGCATTATGTACCATGCGTGATCGGAAAGCAATTATTCATTTCCGTTACGGTCTGGTGGAAAAATATTTTTATAGAGAGCAGCATCAAAAATATGTCGCTTTATTATAGAGTAATATTGATATTACGCTATTTTATATCACGGCTTAATATTCATATCATACAAGTACATTTATATCGTCGTTGAGCTGACACCTCCGATGTGATGAAAAATTAAATTTTATAGAAGAGACCAACAACTGTTAAATAGGTACCCAAACGGCCAAATTAAAAAATAAAAAATCGGTGTGTGTACTTATGTACGTGCGTTAGAAGTAATACTTATTTGGCGTAACAAAACAAAAACAAAACTTGTGATTACCTAGATTATTCGACTACCTATGTTGTTAAATTACACACTCAAGAAAAAGAACCGCTTATTGGAACGCCGTTGGTTTATTTCTATACACTTTAACTTATATTTCTAAATTATATAATTATTTATAGTTGTTTTTATTTTTAAAGCAACAACTGCTACTATGACGTTTAATAGTTTGTTTACGTAAGGAATTTCAAATGGCCAACAATAATAAATTCGCTGCCTAGACAACGGAATAAATCTAAACTATAATTTATTATAATGTATAATCGTCACGATTGGAGTATCATACTGTGGCGTAAAGATTGTGCGTTCGGCTGATAACCGAACAATCCGTGGTTCGAATCCAATCGAGTGCGTTTATTTTTGTATGAAAAAATAAATGATGTGCTACATATCACACGCCAAAAATATAATCTGATCTGATTTTCCAAATGTGCCTAAAGAAGTATAACTTAAATACAACTTCAAAAAACTCATGAATTATGGTCCGTTGTACTATGTAAATTTAACGTATTACGGTCTCATGAATGAGACGTCTTATTAAATCGAACGGTTATATTATAAGTAATTCTATTTTAAATTAGTGGAATATAATATAATATTGAATATTTTACTAAATTATGTAGTGTGACGTAATATAAAATGAATCATTTTAACAAAATTATAACATCGAAGGTTTTATTATCAGCTTTTACATACTAAATGTAAAACACTAAATGAAATAAAAGTATACTATAACTATCCATGACCTTTGTGTGATGGAAAAAAGTTTTTAGCGATAAATTGTTGTAAGCCATTCTCTGCTCCAAATTTGGAAAAGGATAGGTTGATATTATATAAAGATACAAATAAAGTGAATACGAAAAAAACAAAAAAAAATCTCAAAACCTTAACTAGTTTAGAGGCGAGAAATATATATTTTAACACAGCCACAGGTATGAAAAATGACAATTCTTAGTATAGTTTGCCATACTATCTAATATTTAAAAAGTTAAGTCAATATTTAAATAAGAAAAAGTTATTTTATTAACTTATCTTTACGATGCTAATAAATTCCGTCCGTTTCGATGATGTCACTTTGCGTTACCGTAAAAAATGACAATATTACAGCTGGTAAAAGAGCAATTTTGCCAATATAAATAAGTTTCATCATCATTATTATGCATTTGTTTTAAAAATCTCACGTTTTTAATAAAATGATCAAAAAAAGTTCAAAACCTAATTAAAATAAATATTTCTATACATTCTTATAGTCTACAAGTAATAATATAATTATATTTATTTATTGGATAGTGTTTTCGATTTTCAAAATAATAGAATTTTAATTAGTTGTAATATTGATGATTCTAAGAATAGCCGAAATATGAAGATGACGAAGTGAATATTAACTAAAATATTTGTAGTATACTGGACCCGATGATATAAGGTGACATTATGGTTACCAGAGTATTAAGCAAAGAAGCTGGTGAAGTTGTTACCACTTAAAGTCAATGTAAATGAATGACTTAACGTAATATGTCCATTATCACATGTCATTTGTGTATTATCGGATGTAGTTTCAAACTGCATACACACATACAAAAGTACTGGCCAAAAAAATAATAAATGAAAGATTTATGTCAGAAAATTTCCCAATAATCAGAATGCTTTCAACGATGTGTAGAAAATATTCTTAGATATAAACAACCAAAAAACAAATTATCTTTCATACGCAATTCAACAGTGTTGTAAAGAGTAATTATTACTCTTAGCAATATTATTGGTAACAAGATTTTATACCTCGGATTTAAGCCGAATGGTATTTGCCTAATACTATTTTTTTTATATTGGTATTTTTAAAGCAATTTCAAATGCGGAATGTCAAACGCTGCATTTTCATGTTACGATTTTTCAAATCCTTTGATCCTATTTACTTTTTTTAACTCAACTGTGTATCATCATTCGAGTTATTGCTGGGCAAGTTGCATAGAAAAACCAACTTGCATCGGCACGTCACACTTATTTTTTTCATTTTACGCCATCTTGATTACGAATTTCTCTCTAACTTACATCGACAGGTAAAAACATTCCTGTTGATTGACTGTTTAATTTAACTCACAGTTGAATGACATAAGTCATCACGCGAGAACGTAGGATAGGGCTAAATTAATGTCAGTTGAATGAAAATTGAAATAATTATATATTTATCATCAGCTTGAATCAACCAACTGCTGGATAAAAGCATTTGATAATTGAACTATTTCGGTAGTTAGGTTACATATATGTTTATCTTTCAGACGTTTTCTACCTCATTGACATGACTGGGTGACTAGACTTATCCAGTGACTGTCTCTTTTTGTGTTTACCTGAGGTTGATTCATAGGTGAACGGAGGCCTTCCTATAGTTATTTTTACCTATATCGGTCCCCAGTTCTTGGTTGACGTAAATGTGGAATTTTGTTTTGTTTACTGATCTAGTAGGATTTTATGTGGTTTTGTGGACGTTTAGTATCCCTTTGTCAAAGCCATATGACAAAATTTGTCTAGCGTTTGTCTAGTTGCAGAGTAACGTGTCATCAATTAAGCGACCTTTATCACATATTATTATTATCCAATTTAATTGTTATTTGCTTCATTATCCTTTTTTTCTGTGGTTTTTGCGTGTTATGCTATTTACCCTTTCGATGACATTTTTCCATATTCGCTTAAATTTGGGATCATGGTTCACACGCATTCAAATATATTTATTTTGCATAATATAGGTAGCGAATATGACAATTTTAAAACTCAAGGCGTTGGCAACATAGCATATTAAACTAAGAAAATAAGTGTTTATAATAATGTAAATGAAATATATGGTAATAACACTAAACTAAGCAAACCCTTTTAAAAAAAAAATATGAAATACGTTTCCCTAAACTCATCCTTACGTAAGTGATTGTTGTCCTCCCAATTGACCTTACCAATGGCAGTGTGGTATGTGTGTGAACTTGTAGTAGGCATTCATTGTTGAACACTTTACGTTATGTCAAAACACCACTTATGAGAAACAGGTATACCTACTTATATATACATTCTTCTTCTTCCGACCATGTCCGATCCTAATAGGATCATATGGGCCTCCACAGAGTAGAGGTTTGTATTAACAGATTTTGTTTTTTTACGAGAAATGGATGTCAGCCCCTTGCTCAACCTATTTTTTTTTTTAATAATAACCATACCCTTGCTTTTTCGTACAAAGTGGTTGGGTGGGTTAGTTGCATTGATGTGGGGCTAATTAGGTGCCTCCATTTATATCTTTAATTTTCTTTATGGCCAGGATTAAATATTTTGTGTAGTGTTCTTGTGTTGTTCTATTGCTTAGTGCTTCGTGAGGCTTTTGGAGGTCAATTTCGTGATTATGTTGTCTACATCAAGTCCTGAGAGTCCATCGCTCCCTTTCTAGTATAGGGCAGTCGTTGATGACATGCCACACAGTTTGAGATGTGTTGCCGTCACATGGACAACAGTCGTCATCCCTCAATTTAAATCTTTTTAGATAAGCTCGCACCGCTCCGTGGCCTGTTAGTATCTGTGTGAGTTCGTGTGATATTTTTAAGTTCCTAGCAAGAGTGATGGCACAGTTTATGTTTGGAATAAATTTCTGCGTTATTGATCCTGTGGCGGATGTTGTGTATCTGTGGTTCCATAGCTCTATGGTGTCTTCGTTTAGTTTTTGTTTTGCGTAACTCAGAGGGAAGTGTGTATAGGTTAAAGGCCTTTTGTCTGTTGTGGCTTGTTTAGCGTATTTATCAGCTTCCTCGTTTCCGGCTATCCCTGTGTGACTTCTTATCCAGAAGAATCTGGGGTTTGTTCCTATCATTCGAAGCTGTGTTGACAGTGTTAAAATGTCTCTTACAAGTGGGTGTATCGATGATGGGTTTTGGAGAGCTACCAGACTGGATTGGCTATCTGAGAATATGTTTACATAGTCGTGTCTGTGGAACTTTAATCTTTTGAGTGTCCACTCGAGAGATTCTCTGATAGCAAATATTTCTGCTTGGAAAACAGTGCAGTAGCTTTCGAGCTTAAATTTTCGGGGGGTTATTAATGTTCCATTTTCGTAGGCTACAAAAGCTGCCCCTACTTTGCTATCGATTAGACTGCCATCTGTGTAGATCTCCAATCCTGTGATGTGGTATTTTGTTTTAGTGTCTTCGTCAACTGTTCATATATGTTCTATATTTTCTAGATGTCTGTTACCAGGATGTGGAAGTTGTGTGTAGTGTATTTTGTTTTCGTATGTTCTGTCTGTAGGTAAGTGTCGGGGAAGTATGTGGCTTGTTTTAACTTGGTATATTCCTGTAAGTTCTTATATTTTTTTATCTATTGGCGCTATTCCTGCCAGGACTTGTGCTGACGTTAGCGATATTGTGCGATATCCCTTGCAAATTGATATTGCGAAAGGTCTTTGCGCGGAATTCAGTCTTTTTTGAATCGACTTTCTGTGAGTTGCTTTATTCCAGACCGATGCCGCGTAAGTTAAGGTTGGCTCCACAGCTCCATGATATATAATTTTTAAAGCTTCAGGAGACGCCTCCCAAGTGGCTCTTGCTGTTTTTAAAAAGAATTTTCCCATTTGAGCTGCTTTCTTACATATGTAGTCGACGTGTTTCGTCCAATTGATGTGCCTGTCTAGTATTATGCCAAGAATTTTAAAGGAATCGACCAACTCTTTCGGTTTTCCTTTCCACTGGATTTCTGGTGTTCGTATTTTCCTTTTGTTCATAAACATTATATTTGTCTTAATATCTGAGAAGGTTAGTTTTACGTCTTCACCCCATGAGTTTACTTTTTGAAGCACGCTATTTGTTTTTAATTCCAGTTCGTCGGTGTCTTTTGCTGCTATCAATATTAACACATCGTCAGCAAAGGCTTGTATGTGTGTATTGTGGGGTAAGAGTATTGTTAATAGACTGTCTAAGGCGATATTCCATAGTTTTGGGCCACAAGTTGAGCCTTGGATGCAACCTTGGGTTTGGTCTTGTTTTATTTCTTCGTCTGCATACTTTAGTTTTACTTCCCTATCTTGTAGATAACTGCAAAACAGTTTGTACAAGTTAGGCGGTGTTGATTTGATTGCAAGGGCGTTTTTTATGTGTGGCCACCATGCGTTATCAAATGCACCTTGAATGTCTAGGGAAATTGCTATGAGTGATTCTTTCAATTCGAGATGTGTTGAGATTATGTGTACGGCTTTGTTTAGTGCGTGTTCTGTTGATGTTTGAGGGGTAAAGCCAAACGATTTAGTGCTCAATTTGTTGTTTTTTGTAAGATGCCAGTGCACTGTCTGAATTGCTAGTTTTTCTAGCACTTTTCCGAAAACGGGAAGGAGGCCGATAGGCCTGTACGATTTTGTGTCCATAGCATCTTTCCCAGGCTTAGGAACGGCCTTAATGATCGCTATTTTCCAGGATTTCGGGAAGTGAACGAGTGTCAGACATTTATTGTATAGTAGTAGAATTTCTTCTGGGAAGTTTTTTGCGAAATTTTGGCAGATATCTAATGTGAGGTTGTCGTGTCCAGGTGCCTTTTTTGGAGTCATATTCTGTAAGGCGGATAGGATCTCAGCAAGTGTGAATTGGATATCATCCTCTCCGCCCGGAATATGGTTGTCTGATGTGTGTCTGATGTAGTGTTGTATCGGTGTGTCTGTTGTTAGATCATCGTATGGAAAGAATTTTTCCATTAGGGCTTTTGCAGAGTCTTTTGCGGTTGAGTGCTTTACTCCCTCTGTAGTAAGTGTCGATTGAATATTGCTGGCATTAGTTTTTTTTTGTTATTTTGTATAGCGAAGACCATGTTGTCATTGGCGTCTGAGATTCATAAAATAATTTACCGCTTTTAATTTTTGCTTCCTCAATGGCCGTTTTGTATGCTTCTCTTTTGTCGATATAGTCAGTGAGCTTTTGTGGTCGCATGATGTCACTTGAGTTCTGTAATTTACGTTTTGATCTGAGAGTTATTCTTTTCATTTTTGTTAATTCAGCGTTCCACCAGATTGGATTTTTCCTGATATCATGTTGCGTTTTTTATGGGAGTATTTTATGGCATGCGATAGAGATTGCCGAGGTGACCATTTCCACTGCAGTGTCGAGTTCAGGAGTTGTATGTATGTTTTCAAGGAACTGTTTATCTATGTTAAGCTCGGCCATGTTTTCCCTTGTCAATTCATTTATTTTCTCCAGTCGGTTTTCTCGTTTGTTATAAAAATGCGTGTTGAGTCGGTCATGGGTGAGAGTACGCTAATTGTATTATTCCAAGTAAAGGTGATTGGGTTGTGGTCTGAGATGGGGTTGTGTTGGTCTTCTACTGTCCAGTTAGCAATTTTGTGTGTTGTGTTTGGTGAAGAGATAGTGATATCGATATGAGATTTTAAATGTTTCCCGTTCCGCCAGGTGCTGTAAGTTGGAACTGATCCTTCATTACATACGTGCCACCCAATGCTAGCTAGGCAACTGATGACCTCATCGCCTCTTTTGTCATTTTTCGGGCTCCCCCACCAGCTGCTTTTTGCATTGAAATCTCCTCCTATTATATATTCGCCTTTATCTTTTCCTAATTTTTCAATTTTTTGGAGTGTTACCAATGTTGAGGATGGTGGTGGTATATAAATTGATCCAATCGTTAGCTGCAAAGTTCCAAATTTCAAGGTTGCAAATGCATTGCACTGGTCAGATATGTCGCTTCTCCAAAGAAGGCGGAGGTTAGGATTGGAGATGATTATTACGGCTTTGCAGGGGTTTTCCGATGTTCCATCGGCCTGATATATTGTTAAATTATGGGGAGATGTTACTCTGCCCGTATTTCCGACGTAAGGCTCTTGAAGAAGTAATATATCATAGTATTTGGCCTGAGCTATTATGTGGTCCATTGCTGAGCGGCATCGCTGAAGATTTTGTTGAAGAAAAATATTTTTTTTGACTGCCTTATTCCTAGAAGCTTGATTTTTCCTTTGGTCTGATGTCCATTGGTCGACTGTTGCTATCTGGCTATGACCGATATTGGCGTGTACTAATTTTATTTTAGCAGCCATAATCAATTGAGTTGAGAGACTTTTTTAAATATGCTTCTTGTGCAGGGTATAGTTTTTCCCCTGTTTTGTGACTAGCGGGCTTCCCGTAGCATGTACAAGTTGCACATATTGGTGTTTTATTAGACTGTGGACACTCGGTAGATATGTGACCCTGTGATGCACAGTGGGAACAGACTTGAGGCTCTTTAAAAAATTTGCTCGGATGTCCATACATGCAACATTGTGTGCACAATGTTATACCAGTAAAGTCACGCACTCTGTGTGACGACCATTCAAAATAGCACCGACCTTGTTATATTATTAGGTGCCTCACTGCTGGTTGGACATAAAATACTCGGTGACATGTAGGGCCTTCTCGAGGTCCTGCAAGATGACTGCGGATGGTTGTTTTTGTGAACACTTCGGCAGGTATTTGTATTTCGCGGATTGATTGATGAATGCCTCGTAGGAAGTCTACGTCCTCAACTTCCCGGGGTACATCATAAATGATTATACGTGGCAGTCTTTTGGGTGGGATTTTTGCTTCCAGTTTGTTTGATTTGAAACCTGGTGCGGCTGCTAGGCGTTCTGAGTCGGACTCTGTGGCAGTATTTATTACGACCCCACGATTCTTTACCAATTGTACGCCGGTAATTTTTACTCCTAACTCTTTGGGATTTATCGCTTCTTGTATGATGGCCTTTGTTGATGCGGAATCTTTTATTTTGTCATTTGTCGGGAAAACCAGTACTGCAGGCTTGGTCGGACGTACTACAGCGCCTAGACGGGATATAGGTGGTGGAATTGTTTGTTTTACAGCACCTGCATAGGATGAAGTGGAACCTTTAAATGCTTTCATTTTTATGAGTTCCATTGCTTGACGAACAGTTCCTTCATTCGTGGAAATTTGTTGTGCTAGAATTCTAGCAGTTGCTGAATTTTCTGCTGATTCGGCAACTGTTGCGGCGAACAAATGCATCAGTGTATCCATCTTATTTAGGATTATTGTTTTTTGTTCCTTTAGGTTTTTAGCCGACAGAGCAGCCAGTGCTTCCTTGATGGAAATAAACAGCCCATTTGCTTGATTCAGCAGTTCAGTGGAATTTATTTTTGAGCATATCTTGGTACTGTTTGGTTCTGAATAAGTTGGTGTTCTCTTAAGAAGCGTACTGGGGGTGAATGGTGAGTCTTCCCTCGATGAAGAAGAGTCATCCCGGGTGTCGCTATTTATGAGTCGGCGTCGTGGAGAACGCCGCTTCTTCAGTTCGGTGTCACTCATTTTTTTTCTTTTTTTTCACGAACTTTCACGAATTTTATGCGTATTCGAGTGAGAGACCTTTCTCAGTGAAGTTGATAATCCCTGTTGTTCTACTGCTACTGTTCATTAAGTATTAAATTATTGACACTTAATGAACCAACATATTTTAATTGCACTAGCACTTAATTGCAGATTAACACTGATTACTTAATTACACTAGCACGTAAGTAGTTTTGCTTGGTGTTTGCACTGTGATATATATTTTAGCTTTAAATTTATTCAATTGTCATTAGTTTTTAACAGTTATATTGGCACTATTTGTTTTTATTGGTAATGATAATGGTTCACTGACGAGGCGCGGTACAACACAATGTACGTCCTACTCGCTCAGCGTTTCGAACCTATTAGGTCCATACCCTGACTCACGCACAAATTGAAAAACAATATGTGTACTTGTCACACCCAGGATTCGAACCTGGGATCCACGGCGTGATAGTCCAACGCTTAAGCCGCGCGGCCACCGTGGGTGTGGGTATATATACATTATTCCATTATATTTCTCATAAAATATTTTGATATAATGCCATTTATATAGTATATTAATTATCCATGATGCAATTTTATTTCAAAGAAGTTTCATTGTTAATTATGTATAATTAACATGGAAAAGATTAATGGAAATAGACGATTCATTTCGCAACCTTAATTGATTGACATTTTTCCAATATTGGTTTGCATTTTAGGCGGGAACGGACGCTTGTTCAATTAATCTGTAGACAGGTATAAACTGTTACATATTTCAATTAACCTGAAAAATTGATGACAAATTGTAATGGACCCTATTATGTTGATATATCGATGATATTCAAAATGGCGCTCGTTATTAATACAACCCCACGAGACGTATGTAGCAACGTAGACATCGATTGCCTATTTTATATTTAAACTGTCAGATTCGAAAGCTTTTATCAAAATAAATACGGCAATAAAGTCACACGTGTGTAAAATACATTTAGCATTTAATATTTTTTACATTCCTTTTAAATAGTTATACAAAAATTTAAGATTCGGTTTGCGATGACTGGTGTGAAAATAAGATTAATAATATAATAAATTTGAGCTTCTTCGAATTTTAAGAGTAGTTACAGACCCTTAACAGACAATTGTCATGAAAGTATTGGAAAATGTTTTTCCAATTTTATGCTTTAAAACTGTATATTGCACGTTTACATTTTGCACGTTTTGGTATCTGTATATATTTACTAGGTACTATACGTTAAGTAGCATTTTTATGACGATAATAGTAGAAGCCATGATCTATTCTGGGTCGGAACCATTTCCTCGTGTCAAGCTTATCAGGCACCATTAGCGAAGGGTGCAAGACTAGTCAATGCACTACGCAAAGACAAAAATGTTTTTTTATTAATTTTTCTTCTTCTAGCGCGTCTTGAATTTAGATTTTTTGTGTCCACAATAATTTGTTTTCTTAAATAAATAAATAACACAATATCAAGTTAGTTTAAAAAAAAAATTGATAAGATACAATAATTTATAATTTGTATCTTCCAGCTGATAAAGATGCCGGATAATCGAACCATTATAATAATTTAATAGAGCACAGCACGATGAATTAGTCAGCAGGAAAGTTTTATATACCTACTTTTTGGCATAAGTACTTAGCTTTACAAATATCCTGAAATGCTGCAGCTTTATTTACGTTCCATTTAATTTCACTACAGAGATCTTGATAGTAAGTTCTAGATCATAACATTTTTATTAGTGTATTTTGAATATTACAAGTTTGTATTTTTCTAGTTTTTTATTTAAATATTGGGTATAACAACATTCTTGAAAAGTTGTTTTCGTATTATAATATATTTACGGTATCGTCTTCATCAGGATCGCCACCTAATATGATAATATAAGAATCGCAAATATTGAGTAGATTTTATAGTAATAATAATATGTGCATAATGCATAATGTTTTTCATTCACCAATACCTACATTTATTATTATTTCTCCTTTTTGTGTTTAGATCGCCATATACCTATTTTTTATATTTTTATTCTAAACAAATCTATCGAAGTAAATATTTGAGATTTTCGGACTTTCGATATCTGCATGATAAATCTTACGTCATAGTAACCATTTTGGTTTATCTTCGAACTTTTTTGTTCGGTTGTATCTTAACATATATCGGTCTGCTGAATTTTCTAGGTCATTTAGAAATAAGACATATGAATGTGCTGATGCTCTGACTACGTAATTCTATAGATATACCTATTCTCGCCTTCATATAAAAAGATACGGTTTTTTCAGAAAATCAAATTTTGAAAAACATTTGTAAGCATGTAGGTACAATTTGTTAAGTCCACACAATGGGCTAGTGATGGCGTGTTCGATTATGAAGTCGTAAGTCTCGGGACACCACCATCGAGGACGTCCATCTGACTTCGCAGCCAAGGTGCACAGTTTTAATAAGAATTTTTGATAAGACATGGGTCGGAATGCACATGCAGGCACGACCATCAAGACTCTGGAACTGCTCGCATCACAACCAAGGCCAACTTTGAGGCATTCGAAAAATTTTATGCGTCATATGGATGACGGAATAATTCAAATCCCACCTTAGATATATCGCTTTCAACTCCCGACTTTGTTTCACAGGTACAGAGGATACTTTATGCCATTAAAGATAAATGACGGCATAGTAAGTCAAGACTCTTTTTCATTTTCAAAAACCCTTTCTTTAAGCACTAAGTTGCATAGTTGGTACATCAGTCCTGTGCAGCTCCGTTTCGGGACAAGGAAGTGTGGCACTAAAATATTTTCATTCTGACACGTTTATAGCACTATGGAAGATTGCCGTGCACTAGTCTGCATATACATGGCGGGTGGAGATGAGGTAACTCAAATCATCTCCGATGGAAGCATCGAGTTGATTAAATTACTTTTAGTCCCATGCATTGCATCATCACGTACTTCTATAGTATGTAACTAACTCAATATAGCGTCATCTAGATCTATATTTTGAAAGCTTTTTACCTCTTGAGTGACTAGACTTGTAAGCGATTGTTGTTTATTCAAATAATGTGTAGAGTACATTTTCATTTCAGATCTTTATCAAACTACATTGACCGAAATAAAATACAGAATAACCGCAACCTATTATATTTTATTATAATCGTGTTAAAAAAACAATCCTAGTCAATTTATGTAATTTACATACTTTAGTGTTATAGATAATCTGTGTTTTTATTTTGAAGTATCCATAAAGATTCCGCAGTCGACCTATTTGCAAGCTAAACTTTTGGGAAATGAGCGTTTTGGTTCTCCCAAAAGAATATTGGTCCCTTAACTCTCAATCGGTGATTGATTGATAGCTGGGTATTTTTTTGCATACAACAGGGAAAACTTAAAAAATAAACAGTTTTAACATCTATCGTGTAAATTTATGGATAAATGTTAACTTTGTAGGGTTTTAAAGCTTTTTTTTTTACATATAAATATAAAAGTAGGGTTATTACAATGATATTTTAATATTTATGACTGACGATTTCAAAAAAATACATATTTGGTATCTATATCTAGTCAATTTTATAAATTAATAATAGATTAACGTAAAAATAATATTTGTAATTATTTTAATCATAAATGAAGATAGTGAAAAAAACAATTGATTAAAAAAGAAAAATACGAAAACAAAACCAAAAACTAATATCATAAGAACAAAATCATAGAGCCTTAACAAGTCACAATCACAGTGGGATCAGCAAGACATTAATCCACGCAACGGCCTCCGGTTTGGTTCAGTGTATGACTGAAATTTTTCATAGGAAGACATGTCATGCTGCATGACTCCACGTAAATTAATAATTATATTCACATTGATAGAAAAACGGATAAACTATAAACATGTGAGTCAAAAAAATTAATGAGCTCATTGGATGGATAAGTAATCAAATTATACCGCGTGCCATTGATTATTGGCAAAAACAAAAGCTTCTGTCAGTATGTACTGAGATGGACGACATTATACGAGTGCTTACTTCATACACGCGTAGTTGAACATGAAGTTACATCTTGGAAAGCAACAGAAACTAACGAAAATCGTTGTCTTGTTTTATTAATATGCCAATCTTATTTAGAGGGTGGTGCATTGCGTAATGTAAACATAAAAACATTTTTTTGTCCAAACGTGTAATAGAATCCACGGCTCCTGAATTCATAGAAGGCCGTTCTACTAACTCGACTACCATGCGCGCTATGGAAAAAAAAATCTACAAACTAATAGTAACGCAACATGTATGTTGCGCATAACTAGGGAATCCGATCCCGAGCCAAATTTTTGATCCCGGAATATCGGGATTACAATTTGACATTATTTCCATAGTTAATATTTTTTTTATATATACAAATAACATTAATAAAATCGGTCAAAAATAAATCTAGTATAATGTATACCATTTAAGAAATTTATTATTAATATTTTGTAGGTTCAATCTTGGAAATACATAGGTTTAATGAAGTAAATAATATTGTAATATACATAATAATGTGAAAGTAAAACAGTTTTATTTATTTATGAAAAGATAACAAAGAAAATAAAATTTCGATTAAAAAAAAAATAAGATATTGTGTTGAAAAAAATTAAAGATTTATGTAATTAAAACATTATTCTGAATAATATGCCCGAAATAACCTCCAGAATAGCATTTTCTGGTAGTGCGCAATGATTTACTTTCTACAAAAAGAAGACAGCTTAGGTGTAGGTAAATGGCTAAAACGTCTAACTGAATGTTTCTTGATTTATTTATTCTATTTCTCAAATTCACTTTACGGATGTTACCTGGATCGTACACATTATGTGGAATTTTTAATTTATGTTAAACTATTTACAAATCTAAACGATTTTCATTTATAAAATTTCGTAAAATCAATATTGTGTTTAGTGTTTACATATATTATAATATGAGATTGCTTAATGAATGGGTTATTAAATAGTAAAGTAAATCATGGTGTATGGCCTTTCCGCTTCATAAATCTAATTAGTCAACCAAATTTGAAACTGCCGTAAAACGTATGAGATCATGGTGAAATTACTTTGTTAAAAGTGCGAAGCATTGTTTTTTTCCAAACTTTCTCATTTTTATTAATTTATGTGATAAAATAAAATGACTTGGCAACTTACACATGGGTAATAAAACAAACTTCTTTTAAACTCAGTTTATGATTAATATAGTTATTTGTTATTAAAAGTATTTTTTCTGTTATATTTTCGTAAAACATTGATAAAAAAATCAATCCTGGAAGTTTCGGGATTCTGTTTACCAATCCCGAGATTCATAGGTATCGAAAATAGTTCGGGATCCCGGGGTTGGAATACCTATGCATAACGTACAAGGAAAATGAATGAAATCAATAAAATAACAAAAAGGGCATGCGATGAAAATAATCAGGACACATTTAATAGTTTGTCCTGTGGTACCAGAAATATGAAAAAAAACGTTCTAACTATGGACCTAGAGGTAATAGGATACAATATAAAATAGTTAATATTGCGTAAAAACGTAAGGTAGTGTCAGGTAAAAATGGATTCAGCTTAGAAAGACCTTCATTTAAAGAATGTAAAGATTAAAGGTTGATGGTAATGAGTGAATAATATAGAGGTAACTTGAAATCAAAAAAAGGAAAAGAATATCATTATATTAATATACATCTAAAATAATAAGCCTTATCTAAGAATCGACCTGATAAACTTATATGCTGATAGAATGAGTAACGATATTCAAATTGATAATTTTGATTATTTGAAGTAAGAAAATAGTCATACATGGTAGAAATATGGTTTCATATATTGTTTACCTGATTATTTCACGCAGAGTTGTAAATATTTTAAATCTAGGGGAAAAATTGCGAAGCAAATCACCTTTATTATGAGGAAGTGTATGAAACCAAAATAGCCCATATAGTATACTTTTTATGAAGTCGAGAATAAAATTTTCACATGCAATTTGTATTCTTTTTACAAAGCAGCGTACATACAGAAAATGTTATTTCCCTTTGTATAGATGCCTGCTACATTCGGTATAAAGTATTTATTATACTTTTGCTCTCCTCATCATATGAGTATCCAAACGAAGCATATGGATTAAAAATAGACAATTTAAAATATTTATATGTAAATTATATACGATAGTTACATTTCGTCGTTGCACAAAAAAAACCTCCGATGTGCAAAAATCTTGTTTTGAGATAAAGACAAAAAACAGTTTTAAAAAATCAAGAGAATGATTTTTAATTTAATAGTACTGCAGTTTATTGGAGTAATATTAATTACACTATTTCAATTGTTAAAATGATCGATAATGTTTATCAGTTTTACAATAAAAGAAATAACATGTTTACACTGTCACATAGGAGGTAAGTGTTGCACAATTTTGGCACATTGGAGATATTTATTATGCGTTGTCATTGTTGTTTTGAGATAAAGACAAAAAACAGTTTTAAAAAATCATTTTGAATTTAATAGTACTGCAGTTTATCGGAGTAATATTAATAACACTATTTCAGTTGTTAAAATGATCGATAATGTTCATCAGTTTTACAATAAAAGAAATAACATGTTTACACTGTCACATAGGAGGTAAGTGCTGCACAGTTTTGGCACATTGGAGATATTTATTATGCGTTGTCATCGTTGTACAACACTTTATACCATAACTTTATAAGAAGAATCAATGAGAAAATTGAAAAAAGCCATACTATTTTTTAAATTGTATTATTACATTATCCTTATTTATTCGATAATTTGAAAAGGCTCATTGTTAGCGGAAATATCGAGGGTCGACACAGGAGAGGAAAGTCACCAACAAGATGGTCCGACCAAGTGTAGGACACTACGCGGCTTTCAATACCTTCAACTATGCAAAGCGCAGGGATCGCTGAAGGGATATTACTAGGAAATTTCCAAAGAGTCACGATCTTAAACAATGAGGGATACGAAAACGAAGAATGTGTTACCTATTCAAAAGTATTACTCTCGTTGCTAAAATTGAATAGATACTAAAAGAAAAATTGAAAATGTGAATTTGAATATTAAAAAAAAAAATCTAATATTAACGGAATACTGGAAGTTATCTATTTTTTCTTATCTGGCTTATATTTTAGACTGTCATAAAAGATGTGATGGTTTCTATCAATTATATCCTTCAACTCATGAAGGTGCTTATATTTTGATTCAGATATAGATAGAAGCTCAGTATACAATGCAGGTGACTCAACAATTGGACATAATTTGCGTCTTTGAGATAAAGTTTGCCACTCTTCAGAGTAATTGAGTTTAAATAAAATATCTCCACTCGGTAGATATTTTAAGCCACGAATGTCAACAACTGCTGGATCACCAACTTTCATTGCTGGGCGAAGTGAAGATTGATTTGTTTTTAAATCGTCATATTTTTTGAAACAATCGTAATGTGTAGAATTTACTTTGTATGGCTGACTAGGCCGAGCTAAATGCATTCTCGCAATGTAATCGGAAGGTGAGAAAATTGGCGTCTTAAAATAATGTTCTAAAGTTGAATGCACAGCGTCTGCCTCCTGAGTTCTATCACTTTATTGTGGGATTTTGCGAAATCTCTCAATGCACTCCCAAGAACATTGTTCCTATTTTGATAGTTACAACCATCCGACATCATTAGAATTCCTTCTTATTCGTTGGACAATTTCCTTAAATAGTCAATAGTGCAAGATGTGAATTTGTTACATTACCATCTGCTTCATGCCACGCATAAAGAATTACATCTGCATCATTTACCTGATAGATGGTAAAGTTGTGAAGTTGAAATATGCGGATTGCAATATGGATGGTTGAAATATGCGAAATATTTGTAATATGCGGATGACGCTAATATCTTCGGACATAGAAAAACACTTTGCAAATCCATGGTGATAAACATTCTTTTGCTGTTGGCACATTCTTTGGCTTCACCTTTGGCAATATGACGTTCTTCCTTTTTCTTTATGTGTAATTCATAATCTTCTTCGTTTACATTGCCAAGCTTGAATCCGAAACATAAATTACACTGGTCTTTTCTAGGCCTGTGGATTGAAATTTTTTCTTCATGTAGTATTTTACTAAAAACATTTCGATGAACGGCGTCAAGATTATTCTCCAAACACCATTCTCTATATATGTCTTTCCGACAGACTTTGTATTTTTCTCCTTTTTCGTTTGGAAGGTAATTGTCGTGCCCATCCTGTTTGTTTTGCACAAGGATGATGACGTACCCTTCGTTTTTTTTTATATTTCGAGTGCATACAAGACCTTGGACATACGACTTTTTCTCGGGCCATGATTTAATAGCCCAAAAGAATTTAAATATTTTTTTACGCTGTTCGTCATAAATATTTCCGCAAAGTAAAGAATATTTACTTTTAGGTGTGGTCATAATACGACCACATCGGTCCACAAGCCTTCTTCACGCTATATCTTCTGTTTTTTTCCCTTCTACAACTTTTTGTCCGATATACGATTTTCCGAGAAGTCTTTTCGTTTGGTTTTTTTTTTAACTTTTAATTTCCAAATTAAGCATTAAAACAAAAAGAAGGACGACTAAATTGATGAATAATACATGTAAATCATAAAAATAACTTACTTCAAAGTATCTCTGCAATAATATCTAGAATAACAGCTTATTTATATCACGAATAACACACATTTAGCAACTGATACTCGTAGTTTACCGGCGCAATGTTAGCGTATAACTCATTAGGTCCGATGTGCCGAGTGCGTGCACAACAATACCTCCAATGTGATAAGTCAGCACATCGGAGATTTATCCACTTTTAAATATGAGACCCATCACATTAGAGGTTTAGTTTTTCGAAAATAACTTTAAACCAAAAAGTGATATCACATTGGAGGTTCTTGTCAACGATGCAGAAAAAATCGTAGAATATTTTTGCATCAAAAACCAATTTTCGTAAAAATGGCACATTGGAGGTTTTTTTTCTGCAACGACGATTTATTTAAAACTATTTATTCAACTCATATTTGAGATATAATAAAATGATAGAGACGAGAAAAACTGTCAGAAATACAGTACAAAAATGTAATATTTGAGACTACCACGGTTGTTTGTTATCATATTTATAGATTTTTGAGTTATTCAGAAATTAGAATAATCATTTTAATATTTCCCAAATATGAGTTGAATGTATAGTTTTAAATATGTAACTATAGAATATCATTTACATATAAATATTAACTTATTCTTATTTCTTACGTTGATGTTAAGGACTCGTTGCAGAGGCCATTCTTAAGAGATAATGTCTTATAATTAAGAGTAGTGTAGGAGTATGAATGCGAACGCCGAAATAAAAATGTATATTAAAATGAATTTGTATGGTGAACACATACGATAGAAAAATTTGTTTTGTTCTCTATCTTTAGCCAATTTTTCATTTATTAGTACCATTTGAAGTAAATTGCATATATTTTTGATAGTAATACAATTATCAGTCACTAAATGACAGGAATTAATACCGTAATCAGAAAATTAAATCTTGCATGCTAATTTAAATTTTTATTTCGTTTGTCATAAAAATCATGACGTTCCACACAGATTCTCACTAAGAAATTTTAGCGTAACGAATGTGAAAAAATTTAACTTCAAAAAACAAGTTACAAAATTTAATACACGAAATAAAGTTAGTATGTACGAGTTAAGCTATTGCAGATACCCCAAAAAGTATACAGGCCAAACTTCTCTAACGGTAAAGAAACGTTTGAGTGAACACAAAAGGACATACTGACTTAAACACTTCACGGTGTCAACAATTTCCTAGCATTCGATGGATACAGGATACAAATTTGACTTTGAAACCAAGATACTGGGTCGGATTAAAGGATATTTCGCACGATTGGTGAAAGAGGCCATCGAAATTCATAGAAATCCTGAAAATATTAATATGGATGATGGGTTACGATTAAAAACGTCACGCTTCCGGCACTGTCAGAAAAATCCAATATTCGATCGGGTATCTCTGGTCGTAACGTTCGACACATTACTCTGAGCAACGTTTGCTCTTAGCTAATCAGATTCCTTTTGTTATTCTTAGAGCGACGTTTGTATTCATACACTTCATCATAACACATATTTCTTGATAATGGCCTCTGTAACAAACCCGAAACATCGAGGAAAGAAGAAAGAAGTATACGCGGTGGGAACCCAAAAATTTATTACGAATTGATATTCATTTTAATGATGAGTGTTAGCTTATTATAATCGATTACTTAAAAAAATACATAAACTAAACTAATCACCAGATCTCAAATTTCACATTTTTATATAAAATAAATTATATTAGTACCCACTAATATAAAAACTGTAAATAAAATAAAATCACATTTTGAGGTAAAAATGTTTGCACATTGTACAATGTACCTACAGAGTTTTGACTGTCTAATTAGTTTTAATTTAGCTATGTGAATATCAAAATTAATTAATTAAACATTTACCATACGTTGCATTAAATAAACACATAATAATTATTGTTTCGAAATATTATAATTATTATCCCGAAAAGTATATAAATTTCACGAAAATGCTAACAAGTAATAAAATAACAAAAAGTCACGGAAGATTTTTTGAAACACGTATTTTACGAGCACGTAATAAATTTGTTTTCACCTTTTAAAATAAAAAAAACGGATAGTATTATTTTTAAAAAAATTGGTGCCTTTTATTAAAATCAATAGCTATTTTTTTTTTAAATCATAAACAAAGGAAAATATTTATTATTTTAAGAGATTTCGAAAGAGAAATACGATTATTTAAGTTTAGTCTTATAAACTATTTCGAGAATATTGAAGAAAAAGCTTATTTGAAATATGAGTAGGTATTTTATTAAGAATTTCGACACATTTATTTAAAAAGAAACTAGCCCAGAAAATGTATTATGGACTATATTGTGAAACATACAAACGTGATTTTTTTTTTAAATTTTGAGGCAATGGTTACAATGATAACTAAAATATATTTTGTAAAATAATATTAAGATACCTATGATTAGCTAGACTTTTTCATGAATTTTCATGAATCTGGAAAAAAACCAAAAATAATATCTATCTTATTTGAATTATTTGATTAGTCGTTAAATTTATTGAAAACCAATCGAGTGCATTTTTAGTAAACAATTAGTAATGTGCTCATGTTATATAATATTCTAATAAGCAGTACTAAATAAACGAATGCGTGTTATAAAAATGATTAATATTTCATTTCTCACGTGACATTTTTTTTATTTTTATTTTAAATATCTTTAAAAATATGTTATGGAAAATAATATTTTATAAAGGAAACGGTTTTCATTGTTTTCCAACGAAATCAGAAATATGGAAGCTATTATCAAATATGGATATAATATTATAAGGTTGTTAGTGCATTAATATTAATATTAAAAATACATAGGTACCTACTATAAAATCGAGTTGGCACATAGTTGAAGTATTTGAGGAATGCACTTTTTTATAGCAATAATTTTGCGATAGATACTTTTTGCATAGGTCTATTTTAGATTTAGACTTAGCGTAAATAAAATAAATGTGTCGACTCATTGTTTATTTTATTCTGTCAAAACACTTTTAAATAACACTCCGCGGTTATCCAAAAATAAATGCATGGTAATGTAAATATATGACTCGGTGATGGTATCAAGATTAATTTACAGTATCTCAGACTAAATCAATAAATCATATTCCAAGAAAAACTACATGAACAGATGAAGTACTCGAAAACATATTTATGTTTTATAAATAATTCAGAGCTTTATGGAGTATGGATAAATGATTTATTATCAAATAATGACCAATAAATTGCGCACAATTATATTTGTAACTTCCATTATTGTTATATTGTGTAATAGTATTATAGATAATTTAAAAAAATATCCCAACAATTAATGATCCAATTTTATTTGATGTAGTAGTAGATAGTATACAAAATGTTCGTATAAGTGTAAATATGTTTTTCAAAATAATATTAAAATCATAAGGGGTATAAATGTAACAATTTCCGTCGCACTATATATTTCAATATTCCAATACTTACTAATTTTATAAGTATATATATGTATTAAATAAATAAATTTGGTGTTGATATCAGAAAGAGACATTTTTAAAACATAATCGTGTCTCGATCTATCACACTCAATATCTTTATAGATATTTGGACATCTGAACTCGACAACATTAGATTTATCCAACACGCGAGTTTTTGTTTTCATATCCGAGGAGTGTATTATTATTTATTATAAAAATAAAATAACATGTCCAACTTTTATTAACTATATCGTGTTTGTGTTTAATTAATACTTAATACTAATAGTTTTAATAATTAATACATAATTGTATTTATCATTCTACTTAATAAATAAATAAATAAACATGTAGTAATAAAAACTTGTGTGTTGAATAGGCAAGCGCATTTTTAATCGTTATTTATAATTAGTGGTATAATAATAATATTATATCACTAATTATAATACTATTCTACTATACGAATTATAATAATATTTCTCATTTATCAAAATTTTATACTGCCGAAAATATCAACCCCATATACCACAACACATTTATCTACTTCCAGGCAACTAGTAGTATACATAAAAAATATAGGAATTATAACGGCAGGTTAACCAACTGGCCGACATTATTTATATGTCATATTTTTTATTGTTGTTGTTAAGAAACCTCTGTGGGTGGTATCCAAAATCCATAATAAATCATAGAAATAATAAAAAGAAAAATGATAATTATAAAATAAAAGTCTATATTATTATTGTTTCCCTTCATATAATTTTTTTTGATAGATTCTTTAAGTAAAATATGATATATATAAATAATATTGTTTGTATTATATCTACTGATATTACTGAAGTAGACATAACTGCGAAAAATTATGAAAATAAACAATTCCATTGATCAAATTGTTTTAATTTGATGATATTAAAAGATATCAACCACATACTAGTGTACGCTAATCAAGGTCTTTGGAGGTTTCTACTGAGATAATCTCAGCTAAACTTTGAAGGGTGCCTAATATTAACGCCACCGTATCTATTCATATAATGGGTGTAAAGACGTGACGGGTGGTAAAGGGAGGGTGATACTTATCAACTATAAAGTTCAGTGATCATCACGACGAATAGTTACAGACCATATCGATACCGTAAATCAATAGTGAAATAATTCGAACAACCTTGTTTGAAATTTGTATATAAATTCTTTCGTCAATTTTATTGTCGTACGTTTGAAAGAAATGTCTTTTATGTGAATACCTATATGAATACAGGCTTTATAAGATAGATATTGAATCTTAGTAAAGAGTATACCAATTGTAGTTTCGTGTTTTTCAACGTTTTTTTTTAATATTTTCTTTAATTTAGGATTTATCTCTTTCAAAAAAGAGTTTTCCAACATTGATTTAAACTATGAAACAACAATTAAATAGCTGTAAATCTTATCAAATCAAAATTGTATTTTGAGATTACTGCTTAAGTATCCAGCAAAAAATACAAATTGATTCCCAAACATTGACAAAAGACTAATTGGGCCCTTACCTGTTAATGCTATAAATATTCATATTACATTAATTTTAATGAATAGAATGAATTGAAAATCATAATACATATACTCAAAGACGTAGAAATTGTATAACTGCGAAAGATCTTCGTATGTTGTATATTTGCTAATGAACTGATTTGAATATGATAAATTAGTCTCCCAATTTCATTTTCATTTAGCAGCAGACGTCGAACTTTGTTCATTAATTGACCGCTTTTCAAAATCTATGAATACAATACAATACCTCATACGAGATGCGATAATATTTACATAATAAAGAATGACTTAGATGTAAATACAGTAGTTAATCTTTCAATAGAAATTATTGTCTTTATTAAAAATAATTTGGGGTAAATCATTATTAACATAAAGTGGACATTGGCCTAGTCAATTTTTTTTACACAAAAGAACCAGACATATGAATCGCGTAATAATTTTCTATTTATACAAGAGTAGCTTGTATTAATATTGTATCGACCTAATTTGAAAAAAAATAATTGAAATTTAAGCAATTATAAGTGAAATATTATATTATATTAATACTATCGATCGAAGGTACTTGATGGAATTTGAATTTAAATTCTAATGGATTCAAGCTGTATACTATTCCATTTAAGTCGTTTTTTGCGACCCTGGTTTCGCTTTTTTACATCTTCAGACGTCGTGTACACTCACCATAGGTAAAAAGGTAAAGTAACGTAAAGTAATTAAAGGTAAAAGTGTTTGTTTACCTTTGGTGAGTGTACACGACGCCTGAACATGCCGAAAGGTAAAACCCGGGTCACGAAAAATGACTTAAATGGAATAATACAGAGCTTGAATCCATTAGAAATATTATATATTTTTACATTTGCGAAAGGCGACAGATAGAAGAACTGGCTATAATTTCTAAAAGTGAAAAAACAAATAGAGAATAATTATATACAGAATTGGAACTACTCATGAAGACCATTATTTTTAGTAATGATACAATAACCGAGAAGAAGTCCACACGTTTTCAAAATATAATATTAAAGTATAGTACCTTAAAGTTTTATCTACATGAGGCAAATCAAGTAGTTTGTAATAAAATGTTGAAGACATTAAAAATTATTTAAGGATTAAGTAACAAAAAATCATACAACTAAAAACTAATATATAATGGATATATAACGGATATGAAATTTGTTATCTACATTAAGTTAATCAACATCATTGTATGTACAAAAGGCGACCACATTGGTTTTCAAAAAAAAAATTGGTAAAATATTCTGGTTTGTCTATGGAAAAAATGAAGCTGTTTGTTGCATCAATAAACGCTGGATTTAATGCCATATGCTAAATCTGTATTTTGCAATCTATATTCATGTTAAAAAAATGCTAGATTTGTAAGAAAGACGCTAAGTTGGCAACGGTGGACACAGTATTTCGTTATATTATTATATAATTAGTCTGACAATGATCCGATTTTTTATTTAATTTTATTTGATGTTATGTACGAGTATTATATAATAAGAAATTAGTTAATCATTATGTATGGAGCATTGAAGTAAGGAGTAAGAGAACTCTAAATATTTCTCTGTTGGAATAATGTTATCTGAAAATTCTTGTGACAGGTTGTTTAAATGGTAAACTCTTGAGTTGTTAGGTACAGTAGCGACACATCTCATATTTTATTGATTATGTTTCGTCAAAAAGGACGAATTGAATAGTTGAATAAAATATCACGTTTTCTTTCCACCTGCACATCTAAGGACAAGATGTTTTCCGCCCAACACGCGTAAAATTTTCAGTCAACTCCAAGGCTATTTTGATTTATGCCTCGGAGTCGTACTCCGATACTTGCGTATACTTCCCTTATGATAGGGCATGCCCTAAAATAGATAGCTAATCAATAAAAAGGAATTCACTTACAGATTGCCGCATCAACTGAACGTCCTCCAACGCCATTCGTCTTCGATTTATGCCTTTGGGTCATTTATTTAACTTGGTTTTACTTCCTGGAGCATGTGTATATTAATGAAACACATAAAGGTATAGTTCCAGCCCTTATTAAGGGTAGATTATAAAAATTAATCGACCGAATCGCAGGCATTCATAATAATAAACCCTATCTGAGGAAGTCGAAATATAATATCTATATTATATAATAATAAATGTAATAAAATGAGTTTATTTCATTCCATCCAATAAAGGTTAGAGCGCTGTGATTCTGTTAGGTGGGTCTTGAGTTTGTATAATACTGGCCGAGTATAGTATACGCGTTTTTTAATCAATATCTTTTATTAGATCGGCGATTGGAATACGATAAATCTTAGTTAAAAAAATCCGTTGTAATGCAAAAGCAATGAGTAACCTTTGCTTACGTATTTAAATTTGATATGTTAAAAAAACCTAATCTGATCTAACATATCAGATAATATAATTTGGCTTAAAGGTTCCTATTATTTTAACTACTGCCAAGCGGCTGATGCCATTTTAATTTTTATGAATATACCTATTTGTTTCATAATATTAATATGTACAATACAATATTAACATAGTTTCCCGATAATATAATTTTTAATGACAATACGTGGTTTATGTAAAATGACCACTTTATTTATAATCATTTTATGACATCTACTGTTAGACTCGCAAGTTCTGTAGAAGTAACTAAAATAAATACCCACAGTTAAAGTTTGACTTCGTAGACTTTTTTAAAAGAGTATTTATTATCTATTCACATAAAACTAGAAGGTAGAAAAAGAGAGTAGAAAAGGAAAACCTTTACGATTAAGCATACTCTGGATATACGGTATATATAATATTATACTGAATATATGTTATCCATATACATCCAGTAAGTGCAATTAGAAAGTGTATTCCATCTCTCAACCCTAGTTGCTAGCACAGCTTATCTTATACGCAATAATATTGAATAGCGATTTGGTTTCATGTTAGTAATAAATAAATTCACTAATTTTATAGCTGTATAACAACAAATCACAATTACAATAAAAATAAAAATTGAACGTGTATTATTTTAAACCAGCCATATTAATAGAGCAAATCTGAAGTATGGGTACGATTTTCATAACAGTTGAAAATTATGGATATATGTATATAAGTACATATAGAAAAAGCGGGACAGGTGTGCACTCAAAAGTAATTTTTGTGATCAGCTACACGCAGATAAATACTAGCTAAAATAAAAGAATATAGAATATTTTAGAATACGCATAAAATAAAAATAAAAACACAGAAAAATAAAATTCTCTTCAATCTTTCAAACTATAGTATAATAAGGATATTTAAATCGTCTGTCGGGGTAAAGTCATGGATAGTAGTCACACAGTCTTATTAAGACAGAATAATTATTACCTACAATTTTAAACTTTTTTCACTACAGTGATGATAGCTTCAACCGATACGTGTCGAAAAAATTGACCGACTCAATATAACAGTCACCCACCATCGAGAAGAGGTATCATAATAAAGAAAATTTATTTTAAATTATTTAAAATTTAAAACCATCTTTTAGCAAACTTTCTAAGATATGGAATAATTCAAAAATCTTTCTCCTATCATGTTGCAGACTTATATCATTTCTCTAACAAAATATCTGAAGCAAATTAAAATTTATTATGATTGTTTTTTTTATATGGCATACACATTGAACGCTTTTCTGATTCTAAAAAGTTTATTTAATATTTAATTATATACAATTACTTCATAATTATGTACTTATAAAAAAATACTGAAGTTAATATTAATCTAAACATAATTTACTATTTTGTTAAATCGATGTGACGTCTTTTAAAATGGGAAACTGTTAAAAACAGAATATATGGTAAGTCTAAATATATATATACCCATTCTTCAGGTACCATAGTGGAGAATCGAGCTGAAACGTATTCCCTGGAGACGAGTTTTATTGGAGATGTGTTGTTTAAGCGACGTATATTTTAGAACACGAAATATTTTCGTGTTGGCTTATCAGTGTGAAACATTAATTAAAGTAGGCACCGTTCTGGCTCGATTCTAAATATAATAATATAGTAGCTTTGGTAATAAGTGGAGTGTGGTCGACATTTTTGATGACTTTCATTTGAACACGCCTTCTCACATTCATTTAAAATAGGGAGGTCCTTACATAACTATTACGTAATATTGAGTAATACGCGTGTAGTTAAATTTTCTTTGTGGGATTTTTCGAAAAAATGAATTACTTTCAATAGATAATATAGGTTACTATCAAAAAATACATGCCATGATAACGCTTAATATGATATTATTATTTTAGTATATATGAACATTAAATTTGTTTCCAGTATTATAAACAATGAATAAAAAATCTTTTTTTTTTAAATGGTACATGTTCAAACACGCGCGTTAACACCATTTTACTCCCTACTTCAATTATAGTTTGTCAATTTATGGCTACGGCCGTATGTTGTAGCTTAACCACTGGGGAATGCCAAAAGAAATGGCGTATTTCAAAAAATCACTTCCTTATTCTTAGGTCAATAATTATTATAAAGCAATCATTATTCGTAAAATGTTTATGACACTTAAATGGTAAAAGACATAGCTTATCATGAATATATTTAGAATTATCTTCAAATGTGTTAATCTTGCCCATTTTTTTAATAATAAAATGCCTAATTCTTGTCAAATTTGGGATCACAGATATTATCAATATAATTTTTTATCGTAAATATTTTACTAAAATTATCTCATCATAAATTATACTAATGGTTTTATAAATGCGTTTAAAAATTAATAAATGTTAAAAATCTTAACACCACTGCACAGTTATGTACCGAAATATGACTATATTCTAAAACATTAGAGCGAGAGGTTTAAAAGAATACTATTTTATGTAATAAAAATACTTAATGCAATCTTCAAATGTTTAAAATAAATATAAAGGATAATAAGGCTTCAAAATTATAAAAATAGATTATCTACAACGTTTAAGTTATGTCCAGGATCATGCTTTGAAAATAGAAAAAGCTCCATTTTGACCCACGCTAAGCACGTCCGCCCTTAACAGTTTTTATTATTAAAGAAACCTTTCTATATTATATATCAATAATTTACGATTAATAAACTAAATCAAGATATACGTACATTTTATGTGCCTAATATAATATTATAATGACTGTCACTTAAAGTGAGTGAGGATTTATGGGGATTATATGACATGTGGCTGAATTAGTATCAATTATTATTGAAAAAAAAATAGTTTCAATACGTCATCAAAATTAAGTTTTTTTTTGAAATAATTATAATGCCGAACTGCTTTCACATTTTGCTTTAGTTAAAGGGTTTTGCGATTGGGTATCAGAATACAAAAAATGATTATCGTTGATTTAAAACATTGTATGTCATTGCAGTCCCAGAAAATAAATCTCCGTATGAAAAGTGTGCATTTTACTTGATTAAAAATTCTAAATGAAATGTAGCTAATTAAAATGATGGTCTTGGTAATAATTTTTACGTTTCTTATTCTTAAACATTATTTTGAATATTCTTTAATAAAATAATCTATTAAAATAATTAGGTAGGTACCTACTCAATGTGAAAACAAATATTTTGTAATACAAATATCAATCAGTTTACACACTTTTGTAGTATTTTATATCCACTACAGCCATTGTATTATATAATAGAAATTTATGTAAAAAAATTTGAAGAAAAAAAAAAGTTTCGTTAGTCGATTTTCACTGAAATAACAGGCATTTCCAACAATATTTTCTTTGATTTGAAGCAATCATACTTGGTTGTTGCATTGTTAATTGAGTCACTGTGGTTTTCTTTAGTGAGTTTATTCAGTATTCAAATGTAAATAAGTAGTTACATTAATTTGTAACTATACTTTTTTCTAAATAATCTACTTCGTCATTGTATTCGGTTTAGTCGATATGATAATGCCATATTTGGTCTCACTGAACAGTACCATGTGTTATTGATTCTCACAGTGGTTTATTTTGAGTAAAATTAAATAGTTTTCAATCAATTGCTAAAAAAACCCTTCGATGAATGGAATATCTACTTTTTGCTTTTCTATACATTATATTTGGTTTAATCGATATGATAATGCCATATTTGGTCACACTAAAAAGTACCTTGACACCCATGGTGGCCGCGTGGCTTAAGCGTTGGACTATCACGCCGCGGGTCTCAGGTTCGAATCCTGGGTCTGACAAGTATACATATTGTTTTTCAACTTGTGTGTAAGTCAGGGTATGGACCTAATAGGTTGAGCAAGTGGCTGACGTCCATTTCTCGTAAAAACAAAATCTGTTAATACAAACTTCTACTCTGTGGACGCCCATATGATCCTATTATGGTCGGACATGGGTTTAAAAAAATAAAAATAAATGTAATCATAACAAAATAATGTATAATTTTGTTAATACATATTTAAATATTTTATCATTTCAAGGTACGCTGATGGCTTTTGTATATTCTGGTACAATAAGTGAGTGCCTGCAGAAAACAAAATAATAAAAAAACACAAAAAAATGTGTAGGTAAAGTATAAACTCTGCTGGGTAGTAGGATACTCACAAGGCTCGTCCACTGAAGCAATATTGTGCGATACAATTATTATTTGGCTCGAGGGACACTGAACTACAAACGACGCTCCAGCAAATACTACCACCAACACCATAGATTCCATAGAGAATGTGGTCGACATAATGATAAGCTACCGCAGACATGGAAAACTATCTAGTATAAATAAAATAAAATTTTGATAAAAAATAATACGTCATATTAGTAATATGTAGTGTTAACGAATATTTTCTTATTTAATAATTAAGTGTATTATAATGCTGTTGAACTGTATTCCAAAGATACTGCAGAGTATTTGATAAAACGAAAATAAATACAGAAATCTTAATTCGATAATTTGACGCACGGTCACAATGATTGATTCATATTATGGCTACTTACGTCTGTGTATTTTAACTGTTCTTCTTTTATCACAGATATTATATACGGATTTGAATTTATTTATAAATGGAAAATCACTGATCGATATCTTTCAGGAAAAATAAGTCACATGTGATTCTGAAGATTGGATATTTAATTGGTAACTCTGTTTACTCTGAAAATCTGAAAATGTTTTCTAATATAATCCTGAAGGAAAAATTATTTAATTATTCACTCACGGTACCATCTATGCTTTATGAATATCATGGAATAATAAAAGTGGTTGAAAATCATTGCTCATATCAGTTGAATTCTTCTTCTTCTTCTGTAGTGTCTATGCGAGAGACCCGCCTTGACTCTCTTGTGCCGTGTCTCGGGCACCGTGATAGCCACCTCATTGGTTTCAAACATATCATCTATAGTGCAGCTAGTTGCAACAAGTTGATATGCCATTACTATAATTGTTGTTACTAGTTACTTCAGTTCGTATTCGATTCTTCGTTCTAGAAACAGCGAACCCTTGCTCCCAGGTAGCATCTTCTCATCAGGGACCATTGAACGGGCTCTGAAATCTCCTTCGATGCCATAAGGAAGCTTTTTATAGATTTTAGACATGATTCTGCTGGTAAATGTGATGTTTTTAGATGTAAATTGGTGGCTACTTGTCTACAACAAATAACCTTTATTGTGAATCTAGCCAGAATGTTCACGTTTCTTAAAGAAGTCGGTTTCAAATACCTCGTTTCAGGGATGTATCCACCTTTCTCACATGATGTGAAGAGCTCCATGCAGAACATGCGTATTCACTAAATACCTGGTGAATATGCATGTTGAATACAAAGGCATTTATATTAGTTATAACAATAATAGAAGATCGCGCATAGTCGGGGAATATGCTTGAGGTAGCCGAGGTCTATTCAGGGATGTAGTACCAGAGAAGTAGATGAATTATGAGCATTAATAATAAAGATGCATAATATTCAAGTGTAGTCATGGAAATATTTGAACATTGATAATGTATGAAAATATGATGTGGAAAATATTCGTTGTATTATATTTCGATTATTTATTAAAACCCACATAACGATTCAAGTTGAACTTTCCACTCAATAATTTCCAGATTTATACACGACATAAATAGATTTGGCCGCGACAAATTCTCACATTGTTTTTGATTTTCCGAGTTTTGTAGATATTTTGCTGTAGTAAACTGATTTTAATTAATAATTAGGATTAAATACATGCATCTAGTTTATATGATATAAAAATATTTATTATTATAGTAATATTATTATTTATATAAAATTATAAGTTAAATATCTGTAAAAACATTTTTTTTTATTAAAACTGGTTAACACAAAAACAGTAAATGTTAATTTATTCGCAAACAATCTATTTTGAATATATTTTTGAACGCACTGAAATAATACGAATGATTTCATTTTATTTTCAGCTAGTAAGACTTTCCATGACATTTACTTGTTTTAGCAAGAGCTGTATAATCAAAGCATTTTTAAATTTCTTAGAAAGTTTTGCAAGATTTTAGATGCTTTGGGCAAAAATAATGGTTGACGATGTCTGACCTTACTATCTGCACTGAAATCTTCTCAGAAGGTCTTAAATTTAAATCAAAATCACATTTTGCTACAATATACGAAGGAAATTCTTTAAAATGTTCTCACAAAAGACTGCATCATAAAAACTAATAATATTAAGTGGATTAAAACACACACAAGCAAAGAAGATTAATTTTTATCACAGTATAGAAGATGATAAATTAAAAAATATTTTATTCTTGTTACAATTTTATAGTTTTCCAATGTTAGTACTTTATTATGTCATAGTATTAAGAGTGCTATAAACCGTCACCAGGCGTCGTATTCCAAGGATTCCACCTCTTCCATTGATATTAAATCTATCACTTAACATCAGTGCAGTATTTCTAGATCATGAAAAATTATAAGACATAGATAGAATTTACTGTTATGAGTTAAATATGAAACCATTGAATATATTTAATATGTTATCATAATAATATTTTTTTTTATGATATAACACTTATTTCTTTGAAATCTTTGTTTAAATATTAATTTTATAATTACTTAATAATAAGTGATATTATACTAATTTACTTAATATTTGTTCGTTTCTCTCCATTATTAAGGGTTTTAACCTCAATCGAATCAAACTGCACTCTTATCATTTCTGTTTGCACTAGACTAGTTTAAGGGCCATTATTGTGAGCTGGTGAGGTCCTTCGCTCTAATACTTCAGCGAGTTAAAAGCCGTCTGGGTTCTTTTCGTGCCATTAATTAACCACCATGTATAATTCTGTCTTCATATAATAAATAACGTTAATTCACATTTGTCTCAAAAAAGAACTACGATTGGCAAGTTGTTTGGGTTCTATATATTTACAATACTTCTTAATATAAAAATAATAAATATAATGCATAAATTTATTGAAAATAAAATAGTATTTAAACTCTAATGGATTAAAGATTTGTATTTGATTTGATTCCATTTGAGTTCATTATAATTTAAATTACAATTCTATCAAGTACCTTTGGTCGATGGTATTAATAAAATAGTATTTGTATGAATAGCGATTATCAATGTCATATTTAGCAGATAAAACCACTTCTGATAATCATCATATGAAAATAGTAGTATAGATACATATCAGTAGAAGCAATATTAAGATCATATTTTAATTATTGTATGAGCCTCCGTAGAGTGAAGGTTTGTATTAACAGATATTTATTTTTATGAGAAATTGATGTTAGCTACTTGTTTAACCTAGTAGGTCTATAGTCTAGACTCCAAACATACAATGAAAAATAATATGTGTATTTTCCAGACCCAGGGCTTAAACCTGGAACCCACGACAATTGCAAGGCATTTTTTGCATATTTGAATATTTTATATCTAAAATTTTAAGGCAAATTTACTTATTTTCCAACAACCTTATATGGATTTTTTAATGTGACTAATTTTAAGAAGGCATTAATTACGTACAGCATTTAACAATCGTCTATTTGTATATACTAGCTTTGAAAACAAATATCTACATACCAACATTATTGCGATTATTGCGTTTTAAAAGCGGAGATATTGGTAAAATTTAGAAACGGCCACTATAAAACTCAAGATTGCTTCAAGAAGAGATGGTTGCTGTCAAAAATTGTAATGATGTCACAAGTTTAGTAACATGTAAAAAAAATGTCGTGGTTTTGTCCGGTGTGACTACGTTTTCATCCTAAACTGCCTGCTTATTAGTATACATTTTCTCATTTTATTCAGCTAATTCAATATTCCGATGAAGTAATTAAGAGGGATTCTTTTTAATAACATATGTGTAAGTGTATATTTCCTACTAATACATGAGTACTTACGTTTTCTTATTTTCCTTTTAAAACTCATTCATATTCTATTGTTTTATTTTAAAGTAGGGATAAAGAATTATATTGTTATTTTTCACGAATAACTTTTAAATTATTCTTGCCTACTGGAGAGTTTGTAATAGTTTTGGGTGATATATGGTATTATTTATGAAAGTTTGTTCAAAACTGCGGATGAGATTTTAATAAAAACATAAATATCATCTTTAAAGAAAAAAACATATTTCTATCCTTGGAGTGGTGATATTTCAAAATTGACCATTTGCTGAACGCAAGCACGTACGAGAGTATCTTCCAAAAGTTAGGCCGGGAAAGTATCTCATTATCACGGCATTGCGTCTTATTGGACATAAATAATAATATAATAAATCTACGCATACTTCTAGACAATAATAGACAACGAAATATATTATATACATGTACCTACTGGAAATTAATCGGAAAAATAATTACATAAAAAGTATTAGATACAATTTATTCTCAAAGTTAAATCAGAGTATTAGATCCAAAACTGACTATGCACATTTATTTTTATTTTTATTTTATAATAATGTTGTGATTTATGTATTATTCAACCATAATGCTATTTCATTAACCATCAAATCCAGCTTCTTTTTTTTGTTGTAAAATTAAATACATATCTATATAACATAAAATATAATGTATTTGAACTCGCCAGTTTTCTAACTCTTGTAATGGTTTTGAAATTTTATTATTAATAAAGCAAACCACCATAGGACAACAATTTATTCACGGTCACAATTAATATGTACCTACAAATTAAAAATACAATCCAATTGAGACAGACTTTTTGTGTTACATTGTAAAACTTTCTTTTATTGCGGCAGAAAAAGTTTCACTGTAAATCACCGATTGCATCTAAACCACTCCATATAAAAGAGAGAAAAAATATTACTTTTGATCAAGGTGAAAATACAAACTTACATAATTACATATTATAATATATTATTAACAAATTCTCTAATGATAAATTGGATGAATAAATGAGTTTGGGTAATTTATTTTATAGAACACTTTAAATCATAAACAATGGCTATCAACGTTTTTGTATTTATAGCTTTTATTTATAGACTTCAAAACATATTTCATTATTTTTATGTCACTTTACCCCAATATTTGTAACCCTTTTTCAATTATTTCATTTCCATTCATTTTTTATTGAACCGTTTTCTAAATTCATACAATTAATAATAATATAATGTACGATAAATGGAATTACAAACCAATTTAATAATATATGAAGGTATATTTTTAATTATGGCATGATTGTTAAATGAAATAATGATATCACTGAACATACGATCTTTTATTAAAAATAAGAATGAGTAAAAGGTAGTGAGAATAGATTTATATTAAAAATGCTATCAATCCAGTGATATAAACATATTATGTACCAACTATAAAAAGCAATTTCATTATATTCTGTTTTATATTAAATTTATAAACTGCATACATACATATAATAATAAATATTGTATTCAGAAGCAATACTACTTTATGAGTATTATTATGATGTTGGCTTTAGTGAGAGCTGAGAAAATTTTATTGGTGATACCAATACAAATTATTTCCGGGAGTGCGAAACTTTTATATTCGTTTTAATATGAATAAATAACATTGGTAACATGGTTAATAAAATCAAAGTAAAATTTAAAAATTTCACTGTTTCGGTTTGGTAAAAATCCACTCTTGTCAAATATATTATTCTTAATTTTTTTTCATTGTCAACAAACCGACACCCCATTTCAATAAGGAAACAACTCAAAATTTCAAAGTTTTGAGTAATGCCATTCGACGTAGAAAGGTCTTCTACAATTCAGCAAAAAAAGAGTAAACAAATTCTTCAATATGTCATAAAATCGAAAATCTCTTTCTGAGATTTATCATTAATTCAGTTATATTATACTGAAATTATTGGGTTAATTCCTTATTAAATTGTAAAATACCATTGTGAATTTCACTAAACTAAATAAATATAAAAAACTTTCAAAAATTTTCCAGAAAATCAAAACTTTAAAATTAAAATGAGAATTTCTGCAAAAATATCAAACGCGATTATCTTGGAACAAGGTTTTTTGAGTTGTTTCTCTATTGAAGTAATAGAGTATTGATATGGTTGAATTAAATTCTGTTTTGAAGATTTTAGTGATGCAATTTAAATTGGTCGTCGCGTTTGAGGTCGTGGATCAGGGAACGGGGGCCGAAGTTGGCTAAGGGATCGGGGCCTTACTTTACTAGTATATTATAAATAAATGGCGAAAACTAGACACATAAAAAATATTTAGTATTTTTATATTTATATTTACCTTAACTTGTATAAAATAATAACGAAAATTCTAAAAATATAGTAGGTACCTATAGTTCAATTATTACGGATAGTATGAGTTGTTTTATTATTACCAGCGTAAGAATAATATTATAATGCGATTTTAAAATGGAATTATTGGCCAGGAATCGTAATTAATATTTGTATCCAAATACTACTAATAAGAGATTATAAAAATTATATTATAGAAGTTTACATATATAATTTGAAAAAAATTGGCCGCGAATTACCTGATGTTACCATCTATTGGAGATTTTTTTTATATTATAATACATTATTATTACGTATTGGTAATTATTCTTTTGTGTTGTTATAATTTTGTTATATAGATACTGCTTGTAGTTAATCGCAATCGTAATAGCAGTCATTTTATATTATATTATATTATATTATTTAAGATTGAATTTTTTTACGATATTATAATAATTATTATTATAAACGTTTTTATTTGAAAAGTTTTTCCTTCAATTCGATGTCTTTTCACTTTTTTACTTGAATATTGTTTATATTATAAAGTTAAGAGAATCAGACAAAGTATGGTGAACTTTGAAGGATTCTCGAGGCCATGAGATGGCTTCTCTGAAATCAATTTAATTATATATATTGATTCAAAGTTTGGAAAGATGGTTGATAAGAAAAGAAAGATGGCAGATATTACATTTTCAAAGTATTAATATAAACTTTGATTTTACAATCTTTTTCTTTTTCATACTATTTACATAATTAATGCATATTAGAGAAGATTTTTAATATTCTTCAAATTGTTCACTTTCATATTAATTACAAGATTTTATATACATTTTAATATAATTTTGTCAAGTAGCCGTATTATTTTTACATATTAGTTTAACATAATATAAATTAGTTGTGGATTAAGGGTAAGGTATATCTATATACGTATTAAGAGTATCAGCTAATAACAGAAACTTTTCCGGAAACCAATCAATTCAATTTCAAATTTATAAATTCTCATAACTATTATTATATATTGATATTATGAATTATTAAGACGAATATGACGCAGGTAGTATGAGTATCAACTGTCTAAGCTATGATTTAATAATAACATCAGTTATGAATATAATTATGTAGCCTGAAAGGGATATAAATACGTACTTACTTGATTAGAATAACTTTTGAAGTATTATGATAATGATATGATAAATAATGATAATATACAGCAAAATGTTTAGAATCTCGTAGAAATAAAACGTCACCCACCAGAATGTTATGAACGATACAAGAAAGTAGCCGGAGGTATTGGAATATTATTAAATTAATATTGAAAACTTAGTTACCCGAGAATATCTTGAGAAACGATAGCTATCAAGTGCTATAAACTGATCACTCAGGGAAACTAAAAGGTGATCAAATTTTAGCTGTAGATTTTTTTATATAAATAAAGTATTTTTGGTTTATTAAATGTAGTATTGGGATATACATTGTGGGGTTTTCTATAGTTTTTGGATTGTTAATATAAATATTTCGCTGTCCCAAATAAAAAGTCTTACATCGGCAATATTTCAGTAATAAGTAAGCAAGAACACGTGCTACTAAAAATCTTAGTTTATAATTTTGAATTGTTATTTTTTTCCTATATATTATATTATATCATGGCAAATAGAGATTGTAAATATAGTATTTTCTCCAAAGTTATCTGACAAAAAATAATGCAAACTCTAAAAGAAAGTGTTATCAAATATATTTTACTACAAATATATAATAATATAAAGCGAATATTAAATTAATAAATTGCACAATATTGTTGTTCAAAAAATAACAATTAAAAAAATGTTATCTATACAGACATCTTATGAAGCAAACAATGACTTTATTCTCAAATTTAGAATGGATACATTGAATATAATATTACTTGTAATAGTATTATTATGGTATAAAACTATAATTTTATTATATTGTATATGATTTTCTCCTTCTTCGGCCATGTCCGCCCCTTAACTGGAGTATATGGATACAATACGACGCCTTGAATAATCTATATCTTGTGCCATTTTATATCTTGTCAGCATTCCGTAGATCCGCGTATATACTCTGTAAATAGTATTTACCGGCCTTTCAAGACACCGAAATCAGATTGGAGTTTAAAAACAGGCAAGCCAGGTTGAAGATGTCTTCAGACCCAGTAGGTATCCGTCGCAAACATCTATTCCTGAATTTCAATATACGGTTTCTTTGAGCCTTTACAATGTTTGTATTATCAACAACATGTTTATTTATATTGTAATGATGGAATATATGGATTTTTAATATATACGATTTCAAACGGTGATGAAAAGAAACACGGATCAGAGTAAAAAAGATAAGGTGATTCTGAATATCTTTAAAATGACGATTTGAGAAAGATTTTGAGCCCTATATAAGGAAGATATCACGTGAAGAGAAAGCAGTACCATTACAATCCATAGTCTCACATATGAAAATTAAGAAACGACATTGGACAAGCTATTACGCAATGATAAAATACACCGAAGAAGCTTCTCCAGAAAGGGACAATTATTGGAAACCTAGACTGATATTGTTGGAGTATGTAGGATAAGACGTCGTATAACTAATGCTGACACAGTGGAAGAATATTTTGTAGGATGGAGTTGAGACTTTTTTTGGAGGTAGTCCCGGTGATGATGATGATGCCATAAATTAATAATTATACATAATTTATTTTATCACTATAATATAATAAAATATTTTGTTACTACACCTCGGTAATATATAATTTTTTAAATATGTCTGTTTTGGGGGAGTTTTTTTATTTAATTTAATGAGTCTACTTGTTGTAAGGACTATCCCTACACACGGTATGAAAACAATGTCTCTTACTAAAGATCCTTCTCATAAACCAAAAGTCACAAAGGGCGTTATGCTTGGCATAACTTTGAAATAGAGGAATAAAACGAGAGGATCCATAGCTATACAATGTGGTCTAATATGCCGTATAAAATGTTTGGTTTGTGTGCGAGCAGGTCTACACCGAGAAGCTATCATGGTGAAGGAACGAATTTGTCTCATAGAATGGATGGATTAATAATACACACTGACTTACTGATATATTAAGGCTTGTTAAAAATAAACTTACCCTAATGAACGATCCTACCTACAGATATCTGTGTATTTTCAGATTGTCTGTATCTACATTTCAATAGATATCATTATTTATTCTGAAATCTAGGTCCAACTATTTATAAAAACGTTGTCCTATTCTGCTAACGTGTATAAAACTGTAAATATTGTTTTTTAAAAGATTTTATTTGGCGAGCAAACTCGATAGAAGTGAAATTTCTTAAGACGAAACCAATGAGGGTATTATTTTTTTCACATTTTCCCATGAATTTTAGTATATCTATATTAATAAACTGTTTCTTAAATTGAACGAATAATTTACAATTCAGAATATAAAAATTTACATACTATTGAAAATGAATAATTTAACGCAATTTGAAAAGCATTTCATGGAAGAACTACAAGTCAAATTCATCTTAATTACGTAGAATGCCCGTAGCTTAATTCGAAAAGCATATTGGCGCTAATCCAGTGGTTACAGGTTCTTGTGTCGTCGGGCGAAAGATTTTATTTAGTGGGATTTTTTTCAAATTATGTTTGTTGGATATCCTTATGCGTTGGTATTCATCACATATGATGTTTTTTTTTATTTATTAAAACACATATCATTTCATTCTGTACCAGCATTATACGTTAGAGTTACATATTAATATTATAATCACTGTCAACGAAAGAAGAGGAGAGGAAATTAATTATATAATGTGAGAAAAGAGACAGCTGGTAAATTTCATCAATTTCGTGAGGTATTTGAATTACTAACAAGTAAACGATGAATCTTATAAAAATGTTATAAGTTACGACTAGCCGAAAATGCAGGGAATGAAAAAGGTAATTTTTAATACATACTTATAAGGTACTTTGTAGTATAAGAGAGTGAAATTAAGTTTTGCAATTAACGAGAAATTTGTCATCTCTTCTATTGTACAAAAATTTTCAGGACGAATAGCAATAATTATAATTCAATTGTATTTTAAATTCAAGCTGCCTTCATTGTCTCCCTTTTAGTTATTATTAATTTATGGTGATAAATATATAAATTTTGCAATAGTCACCAAAATATTTTTACCGTCTTAAATTCCAATAAATCTTTTAAAATTTGAGTGGTAGTAGTAAGCCTCAACACAATAGTGTATACTTCAACTCTATTGTAAACCCCAATATTCCTCAAGGTTCTAAGCAAAGTAAAATCTTTTGTTTGGTAACATAAATACAGCATATTTTTTCTTTTGTACATGATATTTGATATGAATAAAACTAATATAGATCTTTTTTATAATATCGTCGGTGTTTTGTAAAAAGGGCGAATTAACCAAAATGCTACTTTACAGGAGGAGGATTTTTAACTTTTGACATTTATTTGTTTTTTACCTGTAGATGATTATAAATATCGAACAAGTTTATAATAAAGCTTAGAAAGAATACTGTCATTATAATAGGTGTTATTATATAATATTTTAAAAGGCCTAATATGTCACATTTGCTTTGCATTTCGTAATTTAATTTAATTTAATTATAGTCGATTATCGTTTTTAAGTACTTTCCTGTGGTGATAAAAATTCGCCGTTTTTACACAACAAAGCTAGTGGAGTACATATTGTATTTTCATTAAAATCTCGATTTCGCCAAAATGGTTGATTCGCCCTTTTTACAAAACACCGACGAATTTAAGATAATAAGTAATAAATATTTAATACGTTTATTATAGACACCGGTGTAAAAAAAATTTGCTGCTGATATAATCGCAATTAAAATATATATTTTTTTAAAGTTTTTAAAATGCGCTAGCTTATTATTATTACTACGATTTTATTAGTTACATATAATTAAGTTTTTAATGTCATATATTATTAAAACTTTGAATTAATATTAAGAATTTATTAATTACTCGGATAAGAGTTTTTTTTGCCAAAAATAATTAATTATTCGTGACTGAAAATCATTAAAATCGGAACTATAGATTTTTCATATCGATAGTATAGAGCAGGGTTTCCCAAACTATATTCCGCGGAACACCTGAATAGGTGTTCCGCGACCATTTGGAAAGGTTTTATACACTGCAACACATTTAAAGATATTCTACTAAAGTAGAAGTAAAATAAGTAAAACTAAAATAATTAAAGAATCTACTTCATTTTGAAAGGCGAGTGATGATCAATCTCCGCTGTTGTTTATGACGTCAAGTATCTAGATAGGTCATGGCTCCCACAAGAGGTTGTGCTGGCAGGTCTCTAGCCTGGGGGCCTGGGCTTACTGGGGGCCGGCGTGAGAGATCGACCAGCCAAGTGAGATAAACACACATCATAAACATGCACTAATAGTAAAAAAATGTCGCCTGCGGCGCTGCTTCACTTCAACCATGCTAACATTTACTAATATGTGGTTTTGCTATACTTACAATTTTATTAATAAAATAAAATTATTGTTGATATTTGACATGTTCATAATTATTGTGCATATCAACATAAAAGTGGGTGTATTAAAAATACAAAAAATCACTAAAAATGCCTTTGATTTTACCTCAACACCATTTGGAATATGCAACTGTAGATCGTTACATTGCCTTTACCCTTAGCGATAAGTAGGGGGTCCGCCAAAGATCCTAGCCTAGGGGTCCGCTTCGGGAAGTGGGGGCTATGATCTAGGTACAGACGGAGGACCATCTTTTTTCACACTGTGCACATGAAAAAATTGGGGTATATTGTTTTTAACTGACCGGCTGAAAAGTCTTGTCAGTTAAGCGACAGTTGCCAAAATTGGCAGAACGGTTAGCTGCACTAATAAATAACCTACAAAATAAACTAAGTATTCAGCTAACATTTCCGGGTTTGCGAATTCCATTCCATTCCATTGCAGAAAAAGTTTAGGAAACCCTGGTATAGAGAATAGAATTATTTGATAAGAAATATCAATATTTATATGAAAAATTATGATATTTTAAAATGTAATATTTTTTCACATATATTCACATCATATGGAATATCAGTGTTCTGTTGAATATAGTTTGGAAAATGTCGGCGTAGACCAAGAGCTTTCCATGAATATTAAAGTTCTAAAGTGTTACAAAAGCTTGGAGATTTTCTCCGAAGAAAACCAAAGATTGTAAGTTATATGAGGTTGTAGTGCGAGGGAGGTAAAAAGTGCGTGAGTGCGCGCGATGCATTCGAAGCTGGCCAAAGTGACGGTGAAAACAGGCGCCGAGACGCTGCCGCCCAGTACTGGCTGTAGCGTCGCGGCGGCCGGTGCGGTTGGCATACCACACATTCCATCCAGATACAGCCAACTTCAAGTCACTCGCTGTGTTTTATCTTTTTTCGCCGGCATGAACCGGTCCTAATCACCACTCGTGCACGTTTCCCGCGGAAAGTTTATTTGTTAAGCATCTGTTTTACGATTTGTTTAAAGTGTTTTAAAGCGCGACACCAGGTATTGTTTCTACAGTTTCATTATAACAATTTTGTAAGTTAAACATACATTATTCATAAACTTTTGATTGAAAACTATTTTAATTAATCAATACAAACTAAATCATTATTTTTCAGCTAGTAATTAAATTTTACAATCCGTCATTAATTTGTGTTTTTTATTTTGGTCAATTTAACAACATTAAAATTCAAATTATTAAACGAATTCCTGTTTAATCTTTTTTTTACATTAATTCTTTAGTATACAATCATAATGTGCATATTAATTATATTATGGCCTGTTCACATAATATTTGTAGGAAATGTATTTTAACTTACTCAATTATTTTTTAATATATTTGTTGTTATTTAATATAATTATAATGTATTTTATATATTATTTACACACAAACATGACATCAATAAATTTTCCTTGTCTATTATATACCATATTAGTAAGAATAGCGGATATCTTATAAATAAGTAATTACATACTATCGTATTTATTACAAAATCGTGCGTTCGTCAATCACCCGAAAAATGTTCAGAAAATCCATTTAAAAAAATATTTGTTATCCAATTTTTTGTACTAGTATATTTGTAGAAGTACAATTGTCTTTATTTTTATTAAATATTTTGCAAAATTATTTTCTTGAAAAAAAAAGGTTTCCTTTTTAATAAATCAAAAAAGTGTTTAAAAATAATATAGGTAGATGGCGTTTAACATTTAGTTTTATACGGTGGAAACTGAGCATGCGCTATAAAAAAATAATTCTTCTTGTTTCATCAAACCATCATAATTCTTTTATATTATTAACTCACACGAAAGTGCTTATTTCCATACTTAAATATTTAGTTATCATACTTTGTCAAAGCTTTAGCTTCGGTACATTGAGCAAATATAAGGTCGCGGCATTTGCCATGGTTCAGTGCCACGTCACCACTGCTATGCGTAAATCACTCTTGTAGTATCAATGCTGAATGTGTGAGTGTCATCTATGATGATGGTATCCTTAAGTCAGTGGTACAAGGGCATGCTAGACATGCGAAGCGCCTGTATTTCTGCCAGGTGTTATTTGATGACACACTTACATACTTAATACAATTAATAATTAATATCCACGTAAATTATATGATATTATAATATACATTTAAACGTTTATTATTTATAAAAAAATATTAGTTTTCTCATTTCTGAGGACCATAACCACCTAAGTGACTATCAGCCACCAGTAAGTTTCTCGCTTGGTCGCTCTAGCGCACCGACGCTTTTCCTCTGCTTCACCTTTGCCGAATGCTACTCAAAACTACCAGTATTTTCATATTATCTAGTCCGCGATGAACAATATGACAAAAAAAATCAGAATGCGTTTCAGACATATGGTCGAGATCTGTTCCTTTATCTTGTCTCTGGATGATTGACAAGTTATTCCTGTGCGCCTATAGTACATTTTTGAAAGCATCAGTTATTATTGCCTTTCGCTTCCTTGCCCTCAGGGTTCATGACTCGGTACCGTACAATATATGGAAAATACTAAGGTATAATATTCATGGCAATTGAAATTCATCGATCCTTTCCTTATAGTAGTAAAACGTAACTTCTCATTTTTTTGCAACCTGTGTGTTCCATGTTATATAGAATTTATTATGAATGAGAGAGATAGAGAGAGAGAAAGAGAGAGAACGAGAGAAGGAAATACCTATTATAATTATTACTTTTTCTTTTAAAACCGATTTATTATTACCCTAAAAATTAAAAAAAAATGGAAACAATGTCATAATCTATTATTCTTTTTAAATTATAGTTAATTACTATTTTTATAAGTAATATAGGATAGTTTATTTGTCTTTATGACTTTTTTGGAACAAAAAACCTTATTTATTAACCGTAACTGAATATAGACGGAAATGTTCAAAGATTTTAAATAACAATAAGTTGATTAACAAATAATTACAAGATAAAAAGAAAGTTTTTACCACGTTTTTAAACTTTCGGTTGAATCATATAAACTTGACAAATCTATGTATTAATAAAAACTTTTTATTGTACTTGACAGAAATACTGAATACATACAGAATACAGAAATGTAATTTTGACATTTCATATTGATTTCCATAGTAACGCACGTATATATTATTAATTTAGTTGCTAGGACCCCCTTAGCAACCAACAATAATAACTTTCCATACAAAACAGAATTAACTGAAAATGAATTCAATTCTGCTTAAAAATGGCTAAAAGTATTAATAGAATTCATTGTCGTCGTGTTATGATATTTTTGAGAAGTTTCAAATGTCTAGCTAGTCGGGAAGTAAGTTAAAAATCTTCAATCGTCCAATACAAATCTTGGACAAACAAGAAAAAATTTATACTGCACAATCAAGAAAAAATCTGTACCGGACAAACGAGAATACGAGTTAATAAAAACGTGATAAAATTGTATCAAAGTAAGTAAGTACATTTTTTTAAAACTGTCTCAATCTTGACGACATAAAATAATTATTAATCCATATTGTACTTATGACGACTCATCCTTGTGACAGAAAAGATATTATATTCACCCTTACGTACATTTGATCAAAATTTCCTCTTGATTTTCTGATAACTCATCTCTTTTATTTTTCATTTATTTACCTATTATAAATACAGTTTTCTCGAATTAAAATATATATTTTCGTACTTACCTACTTATGTTTGGTAAATTATAATATTATTCTAAATTAAAGCGTCAATAGAATAATATTGACCATTTTTCTCATTTATATCATAAATCACAAAAGATTATATAATTTGAATAAACGGTTACCTATTCTATTTTTAGTTGCAATAATAATGTTAAAAATTGGATAATTTATTAAAATTTTAAATTTAAATATTGCAAATCTGTTAAAGTGGTGATGAAAAAACGAGTGGACGAGAGCGTTATAATTGAATTGATGAAAAAGACCGAGAGCTAAGATGAATACGTTTATTGAATAAACAAGTGAATTTCATTTCAAAAATATCACGAAATGTGTCAAACGAAAAAAACGCAATTTTAATGATATGAATGCAAATAAATACAAATTATTACATCCACGCATTGAAAAATGACATATTTTAAAACAACATGACAATGAAAAGATAGCATTTTAATATTATTGCAACATTTTATAAGATTTTGTTTATTAAATTGCAAGATCAAACGAAGATTTGAATATTATTAGCCTGGTTTAACTAATATTGATGTCTCATCATTATCATAATTATTTACAGTTTCCTTGAAAAATAGTATTTAATACAACAATACAATTATGTCCCTCCGAGGCGGATGAAACCGGTCCTAATTTATTGATTAAAAGTAGAATAAGTACTACAAAAAAATGCATTTTATTAAATTAAACAATAATACAATGCAGTTCCACCATGAATTATTGACAGTTAACAAAATAAAAGAGATTACAACAATACAAATAAAATAAAATTAATCATTTATTAATATGAGGTATAATTTTATTAATATGAAGCGATCAATAGCGATATAATAATAATACTAGTATAGGTGTTGCTAATTGAAGTATGTTTTCTGTTGATTATTGATCAAATTGTTGGTAGTGTAATTAAATTAAAAAAACTATAGAATATATTCGGTACCATCTATTGAATATTTATCAAAACTGTACGTGAGTGTACTAAAAGATAACGGAAAATTCCACATATTACATGGTAATGTATAATATTAAATTATAAGAATTGTATAACATAAACGACTGGTAACTTCTGTTACCGGAAAAAGTAATCATAAGTACATGGAAGAAGCAACGGGAAAATTAAAAAAAAAACGGTCCTCTTCAGGGCTAGAAGTGAACTGGAGCGGACCAGAGCTCAGTTCCGGTTTATAAAATCTTAAGGACTACCGATCCATTTCGTTAAAATTGCGTTCCGGTTTGTGAATTATTACGAAAATGATTAAATTATTTCACTTTAGATTTCTTGAGATATTACATATTGAGTACTTGTATTGAACGTTGTTGCTAAATAATATAATTAAACGATTATAAATTATTCTCGCTTGGCTACGCAGACTATGCAATGCTAGCGGGTGGTAGATAAATGAAAGAATGGGAAATCATTGAGCACTCCGGTTTGTCAAATTTTCCATTTCGAGCACTGGTCCTCCGGGATATAATTGCTATTTAATATCACCACAATCGTGAGAAAAAAGAAGCCAAGGGTATTAATAATAATGTACTTATACACCTTAATAATAATAATAATAATAATAAAAAGTACAAATATATAGGACTCACCAGTCAAACAAAATATGACCCTTATAAATTTAATTTAATCTTGCCTTATTTAAGAAAGAATTTTACTTAATTATGTAATTATTTTAAAGATATCATTGTCAGTGAAGTTTCGATATTCAAAACAATAAATTAATATTCCTACCATTATCTCCGTAAGGACGATTCTTTAAATAAATACAACATACTTTGGCACTGGTGTTAACTATGGTAATCTTATTATTTGTATACAAAGTATAATATTATGAATCACCAAAAAAGTCACGTGCATTTTTTACACTAGCACGTTTTGAACCATATTTATGGGTAAACGTAGGAAGAATGATGAAGAGATTGATTTAATAATAATTAAGCATTGTTTATATAAATAAAGGTTGTTCGGGAGTTGTTTGAGAAGCATACAGTGTAAATGTAGTTTTCACGAATAGTTATACTGTATATTTATTTTAATTACATCATATCCAGTATTAGTGCCATAAATAACGTAGATGTATTTTACTATTGTCCAATCTTGCCCTGCATTTTCGTAAACTTATTTGTTCAAAACCCATTATAATATAGTTCTACTACGTAAACGTTAATACAATTAATAATATAAAACACAATAATTATAATTTGTCAACTCACTTCTACATTATTACGTGCTGGTATTATTAGAGTGTATTCGTAAGGCTTCATGAATCAAAATTAATTAGAATCCCTTGTAGCACATATCCCGTAGAAACAGTCCGGAACTTGAATCACCATGCCTTCAATGTGAAAAAATAAGAAAATAATCTGAAACAAAACGAATTAAAATGGAAAAAATAAAAGACAAAAACAAAGCTTTGTTCTAAAGCCATGACTAATTGAATTAGTGTATCTCAAGCTTGTCACGTTCCCCAGATGGAAATATAAAAAAGAGTTCAGAGCTGTACCTATCTATTTAGTTAATAATATACATTACTTATATATTATATTATTAGTGTATGTGATTATGTTTCTTTCTTATTTCTTACTTTTACAAAAATATTTGACTTTGACTTATTTATTAATTAATTGAGATAGCATTTCCTTGATTGGATTTTATTTAAAAATTCTTCTACGTAGTAAATATACACTCCTTAGTTGAAGTATATGGAAAACATACGGTTTCTTCAAAAGTACTTATCGATCGACAGTATTCTTGCATCTTTCCACGTCATTACAGCATCTCGTAGCTCCATCATTTATCCCCTGTATATAGTATTTAGCAAGGTTCCAGGTTGCCGGTACCTGGAAATTGGCTTGAATATAAGATATTCGTAGAATGTGACTGAGTCAGGTCCAATGATCAATGTGACGGTAGGCTGTTTGGTCCTTTCTTATAATATCTCTTAGTTAATATTCATACTACTCGCAGGTACACACAAATGCAAGTATAAAGTTGCTCAATTGAGTCTTTGCATGATGCCATGACTCGCTACCGTAAAGCAGTAACATTGCAATGTAAAAATCAAATAGGCGACATTTGGGTTTAACAATAGTATATTGTCATAGTATATTAAATACCTCATGTGTGGTTTGAGTCATATTTTGAGATAATCGAAAAAAACTGTTTCGTAACGTATTTCAAAAAAACACTACCTTATTCTTAGGTCAATAATTATTATAAAGCAATCATTATTCATAAAATGTTTATCACACTTGAATAGTCAAAGATATAGCTTATAATTAGTATCTTTAAAATCATCTTCAAATGTGTTAATCTTGCCGATTTTTTTAATAATAAAATGCCTAATTCTTGTCAAATTTGGGATCACAGAGATTATCAATATAATTTTTTATCGTGAATATTTTACAAAAAATATCTCGTAATAAATTATACTAATGGTTTTATAAGTGCGTTTAAAAATTAATAAATGTAAAAAATCTTAACACCACTGCACAGTTATGTACTGAAATATGACTATATTCAAAAACATTAGAGCGAGAGGTTTAAAAGAATACTATTTTATGTAACAAAAATACTTTATGCAGTCATCAAATGTTTAAAATAACTATAAAGGATAATAAGGCCTAAAATTATATAAATAGATTATCTACAACGTTTAAAGAGTGTCCAGGATCATGGTTTGAAAATACGATAAAAACTCAATTTTGACCTACGACGAGCACGTGGGCCGTTAATCATATTATATTAAAATTTGATAATCATATTTTTTATAATATATTTATTATTTCGAATTTCCCATGTTTTTATCACATAGAATTAATTTTATTCTACACGCCGTGTTCACATAAGAATATTTCAATACCTAAATTGTGGCAAACACTTACATAGTATGAATTACGATGCATAATTTTGAATGCTTTTACATATTATTAATTTAATATTGATTTTATTTGGTGATTTTATTTTTGTATTTGGTCTTTCTACAAGAGAAAATAATAATATAATATAGATGGTATAAAAAAACGTTCATCAAGTGGTATCTACTTTGACAAAATTACTACATAGGAGGTATGTAATATAAAGGAACGATACTGTTATTAAAATCATTTTTGATAAATTAATTATCTGCAAATATCAAAAAAAATCATGTTCAATAAAAATGTTACATTTTAAATATTGTCTGTTTTCATCCGAATAAAAAATAATTTAATTAATATTTATAAGTATAAATTCCATAAATTTTATTTATTAGTCGATAGCTATTTCGGTTATACTATCATTATCAATAGTATTTATACAAATGTAAACTAATTTAATATTATTTCGTTACGACACTCATCTGACAATGTTTTTCTAAAATAATGGCTATAAACAAAATAATAATTTAACAGATTGTTAGGCAATTTATTAATTATAATTAGATATAAATCGATATCGATAAATAGATTAAAAAATGATTCGATGACCTAAGTATTTAAAATATTTTTTACAAAATTTAATTCAAACTCGAATATGAGTTTGAATCATCATTATCATAATTCGTGATTCGTGAGCTTGGGGTCGGCAATGGTTTCTCTAGTTGTTGTTCTCATTCCGGTATTTCTTCTAGTACCTTTCACCAATCTGAGATGTCGATTGCCTGTGCATTCTGGGTAAGTGTCATACGAAAATATGGGTCTCTCAATACTCCGCAGGCCAGACGGTTTCACACCAAAAACTTTCCAGGCTGATTAAGAAAACTCCATCCAGTGGATATGACCATCTCATATTAGTTGGAAAATGCTACTTAGAGATGTCATAGGTTTACGAAATTCCTCGTGAATTTTGTCGTTTTGTCAAATTTAAAAAATGTAATTGAAATATTATATGTGGGCAAACAATAATTGTGTTAGTTAGTATTGTGTTGAAAGTACTATACTTGTGGATATATCGTACTCGTTCAGTGCCCAATACGAGATTATAAGCATTTATTTAAAAAAAAAATACATTAAAATAAAATAAAATGAATTTTAATAAAGGATTTTTATAAATGTAAAACCTATATTTATTTACTAATTCACACATAAATACTGAAATTACACTGTAAAAAACTAGCGCAATATTTAAATACTACGAAATTATTTGATCTGTAATTGTAAATAATTTTTATGTTAAGTTTCCTTTTCAAGAATAATGTTTCGATTATGATATACTTAACTAAATTTCACGAGTTACCTAATTTATTGTATTTACATTATAATATACTAATTACGATGAAAGTATTTATTTTTATCCTTTTAGTTTGTTTTGGTCATGTATTTATTTTCAGGAAGATTTCGTCACTGGTATTTAAGAATTAAGACTTTTTAATAGTCATTGGTTTGTAGCCAACAATAACAAGAATTTTGTCTTATTATGGAATTATCGTAAATTAGTTTCGTACCATTAAATTAAGGGCTTTTGAAAATCAATAATTCCGCGTAAGTAATAATAATACCCATTACGTGTTCAAGAATAGGTCTCGACATTAAAAGTTCAGCTGTGTGTACAAAAATAAACTTATAAATACTTTAATAACGGTATTTTTCCTGAAATATCATAGGCATGGACAAGTTAATCCGTTCCTACTAAAAATTATTGTTGGCAATACGGAAATATTAAATAATGATCCGTCAATAAAAAAACTATTGTATTGAAAATTTTAGATCAGATATAATATTAATATAAAAGGGCTTAGAAGTTTTGCATAGCATCACAACTGGAAAAATACAATACATCAGCAACATTATGTGAGTAGAAAATATATTAATATTCTACAGCTCATTAACCAAGTAAAGATAAATTGCCGTATGAATCTTTTCTTCGACCATTATAAAGATCTTTACACATTTAACTAATCTCCTACAGAAGATGGACATAAAAAGAATTAAATAATTAGAATTAAAGATTCTGTTATTTTATTTCATTTTATTAATTATATTCACTATTGATACATTATGTTTTCAAGAAAAAGTATCGATCAGATTTATTTATTCGTTCGTAAGTGGGGCATATAAAATGAGCTTTTTGGTTTTTAATGATATTAGTCAATTGCTCAAACTACGTGTATAAATGGTCCATACTCTGGACTGAAACACACATTGAAAAAACAAGTAAGTTTTCCAGACGACTGTATTAACCTATAAGTTACAGCTCACATATATGAAAACAAAAATGTTGCGCAAACTATATTTTTTTATTATCTACTTATACTTCATGTAAAAAATAAATTAAAGAAAAATAATATATAAAAATGTTTACATTCATTCAATTTGTATTAAAAATATTTTTTTAAAGTACATTTTAATTAGCTTATTAAAATCCGCGTCGCCCTGCCGACACAATTTTCCAGCAAGTTCAAAACAAAACTTTTGAACGTGTGTTTGAAAACTTAGTCACGCAAATACTTCTCTCGGTTATAAAGTGCCTTGTAATTTTAATTATTATCACATCGACAAATTGTTGCAAAGATTCATTAAATTATCTGAAACTTACTACTTACTTACTATGAAATTCTTTGCTCACCGTACTCGACTGGCTTTATACTATATGAAGTATGTGAATATCGATTTATAATATTCGATAATTATTTGGCATTTCTGATACACATATCTTTACGAAAATAGATAATTTTTAAAAATAATGTGTAATTAAAAAAAAAGAGTATTTTTAAATGATATATTTTCCTAAATATTTAAAACATTCTTCTATTCAGTACATATTGAATCAAAAATAATAATTTTCTCATCATAATATCTTTACAACCAAAACTACATAATAATTTGTTTGTTTTATTTTTTCATATGAACTGAACAAACCTCAGTCATATAAAATAATATACTTACAAGAAAATATAACAACAAAAAAAATTATTAGCTATTGTACAAAATAACATTTTATAATTATTGCACTCGGAAGAAAACATTAGCTGGTATGCTATTTTGATTTACATAATAACTGGATACTAAATAATATTTAATGAGCAATACGTGCCCTATCAATCATATAAAACAATTATATTATAATGTAACTTGTCACATTTCTTTTTTATCGGTATACGAAAGGGTTAAATTCACCGTATCAAAATATCAACCAATACAATATATCGTTTGCCAAAAAGTTTACTTTTAAAGCCTCACTATTGTGTCACTATTAATTTTCTTTAAAATAAACGTGATGTTTGGTAGGTACGTGAAAAGAAGGTTACATGTAAGTTGTGCGTATGCAGTTCATCGTGGGACACTTATTCGTGCGCCGCAGTACGTGAAAGTTTGTATAACATTTTATCAAATGACGAGTTCTTCGTTGAACATTTCACCGTGGAATACATCTTACAAAATGCTGGGATAGTTTGCAAATAGTACTGTTCCAATTTGATTAACCCTAATCTAACCTAGTAAAGACATCTCATAAAATTCGCCACATGTTGTAGCATACGTACAAAAAATATACTCCACGGTGAAATTTTCAACGAAGAACTCGTCATTTGATTAAATGTTACACGAACTCATGTTTCACGTACTGCGGCGCACGAATAAGTGTCCTGCGGTGAACTGTTTACGAACAAATTTATCAATTTATTAAAAAAGAATATCACTTATTGACTTTTGGAAGATCCTGTCTTCTTCTACGAGCTGCATCCTTGTATTGCTTGTTTTGTTTGTATAATAATATAACATTTATAAAAATTCTGCATTTAACAATTATTTAATATTAACTCTATAAAGAGTTTTTATCAAATTTGATTACTTAAAGTTATCTTGTAATTGTTAGAAAAAATAAAAAATAGGTACAGAGCAAGCTGACCACTGTAGTTTTGAATTATTTTCTATTTTTACTTGCAACGCTTCATATAGAGGTTTAAATTAAATGATGAACAGTTAATTGTTAGCCATTTGGACAACCTATTGGGTAATTGCTCTGAAACACGCATTAAAATCGTAGTTTTGCCACCCAGTTGAACCAGCGACTCACCGATACACAGGCGATCGCTCTATCAACTACGACTCCATGCACGTAAAAAAATACTACAATAATTATTATTGAATATATTTTCCCTTAAAATATTAAGATAATGTGGTGAGCGGTATGAAATCAGGTGGGTACAAAGTCTAACATAACATAAAAAAGCCCAACATGTTTTGTATTGAATGTTAGATTTGTACGCTCTTGATTTCATGTCGGTCACCATAGGTCGGTTTATATGTAAATTGTAAAATAATATGCATACATATACGAGTACTTAAACGTATTTTTTATTTGGGTGCGATAAAGTGTGTGTATATTTTTGCGCACTCTGCCAGCCATATGGCGCGTGGCAATTACTACAGTCAGTGGCTGAATAAACATAAAGCTACATAGATAACATCGCTGTCAGATAATAATAAAAATATTTCCCTGGCTGAATGTAGGTATCAACCGGGTAAAAAATTTAAACAAAGATAATAGTGCTGTTAGGCTCAGTTTGTTATTATAGAAGAATATAAAATATTGGATGTACCATGTTTAGTCTACTTGTGCAAAAGTATTATGTAGAATTGAAAAAAATATTATGTGTAATTGACTCTTCTTCTTCTTTGCCCATATCCGCCCCTTAACTGGAGCATATGGACACCACGCGGCGCCTCCAAGAATCCCTGTCGCTCGCCAGTCTTCTTGCTTCGTTCCAGGTCAAACCAGCATCCCGTAGCTCCGCCGTATACACTCTGTAGATTGTATTTAGCGGCCTTCCAGGACGCCGGAATCCGGTCGGCTTGAAGAACAGGCAAGCCAGGTTAAAGTTCTCTTCTGGCATCCGCAGCACGTGGCCGAGCCAGGTCCAACGTCGCCTCTTCACTTTCAGCGTGATGAGAGGCTGCTTGGTACGTTCTCTTATCTCCTCGTTGCTCCTAAAGTCATACCACCGCACACCCAGTATTCGTCGCAAACATCTGTTTTCGAAGCTCAGTATACGGTTGCTCTGAGCCTTCGTAAGGTGCCATGATTCGCTACCGTAAAGCAGCACTGTCAGAATGCAAGCGTCGAATAGGCGGCATTTGGTTTTGACCGAGTACAATCGTGAGTCCCAGACATTTCGCATCGAGTTGAATGTTGCTCCAGCCATTCCCATTCGGATAGCGAGCTCTTTCTGCAAAATGCCATCTCCCGTGATGTGTACCCCCAGGTACTTGAAGCTGTCGACGCTCTCGATGCTCTGTCCATCGCTAATCAGAGGGAAATCTGGATCAGGACAGGTGCTATTGCACAAGACGTTGGTTTTCTTTGCGTTGATTTTCAAACCAACTCAGTCCAGGATTAATTGCCGCAACCGTTAGAATAAGAATGTTTTAGTCTATATTATAATATTGTAAAATATTAACGTTCAGTGGATATAATATATAATTAGGAAAACATGATTATTCCTTACCCAAGGTTATAATAATTTTAGTTTCAAATGAAAATATAACAACATTATTCTGTAATGTTGTTGTTGGTAGGTAGGTATTTAATGTATTTAAAAAATACTTACTTAAAAGAGTGGTGAGAATTTTTGACTTAGTAATAGATAACTTAAAACTATCATTAAAAAACCAATTACACAATACCCACCAACAAAATGGCTCCGTATCACACCCGATTTTAATTTGGCATATTTTTTGGTGCAGAAATGATGTAAAGCTTGCGCAGATGTTTATATCTCAGTTGGAACTACATAACATTATTTAAGAGTTAGCTTGTCATGCGACTGCGATGAAATGTTCTCTATTATTAACTAGTTTGTACAAATATACTACAATAAAAAAACCAACCTCTTAATTGTGTATCCAGAAATCTTAATACAGCGGTACAATACAATGGTGCATGGGTACCTAATGTACTTATAGAAGGAATTTCTGAAATGAAAAAGTTAGTACCCAACTCTTTTGATATTGATACTATCGAACCAAAACTTTAGTACAGTCATATTACAACATTTTTCTTAGCTCGTATTCTTATTTGTCTGGTACAAATCTTGCAATCGATTTTTAACTAATTTCCCGACTAGCTCTTAGAATATATCAGAACACGATGCCAATGCATTTTTTTAATACTTTTAGTCATCTTTAAGTAGAATTGAATTCATTTTCAGTTAATTCTGTTTTGTATGAAAAGTTATTTCGACACCATTATTGGTTGCTATTGGGTCTGGGGTCCTAGTAACTAAATTATTAATAATATACATTACGTATGTTACTATGGAAATCAATATGACATGTCAAGTACAATTTTTTTGATCGTTTAAGCTAGTCAAGTCAAGTTTATATGGTTCAACAGAATTTAAAAACGTTGTATATAAAAAGTTCTTATCTTGTAATTATTTTAATAAATAGGTTACTAAATAAACATGTAAAACATATATTATTACATAATTAGAAATAAAAATCATTGACTGGTTGATTTATATTAAAATTCTATGTCACTTATTTACTTTACTTACTTATCATAATATTGCTCAAAAATATTGCAGAGTTCTTGTCATTCAATTTCAGTGGGCTCTCTTCATTTCATAGGGCCATGATGCGATCTTGTCAGTGTAGATCCCCACCTCTAAGGGAACCTCCATAAAGATTGCCATTGATTTCAATCAGGAGTCTTGTTAAAATGACTGTACAACTGTCAGTGAATACTTTTACTCTGGAATATAAATATTAATAACCGAATTTGCATTTACATTTTGATTTGAATTATTAAAATGTCGTAATAACATTTACGCCCACGATGGCCCAGAAGCTTACACATCGGCTTATAATATCGTGGGTCCCAGGTTTCAATCCTGTGTCTGGAAAAATATACATATTATTATTTTTTAAATAAAAGTGTATTAAAAGTGTACCCAATAAGTTGAGAAAGTGGCTAACATCCATTTCTCGTAAAAACAAAACATCTGTAAATACAAAACCTTCACTACCCAGGCCCATATGATTTAGGATCGGACATATTAAAAAAAAGTACATGCACCAATCGATTTAAAGAGAAAAGTGATTTGAAACTGTTCTTTAGGAATCTCTATTCGTATTATTGAATCTCTATTAGCGTCAAAATATTATAAATGGTCTGTTTTTTAATCGTTTTATTATAAAGTGAGTTTTATGAATAGTTGTTTTTTTTTAATTCATAAATAAATCACTGAGAGTGATAGAAAAGAGTTTATTTTATAAACAAATTATCTTGTGATAGCTAAATTGCTTTTCTGAAGAGAATATTTATTGTAAACCAATTTCGTTCAGCTATTTAAGTTAACATGGGTTTATGGTGGAAAAGAATCTAATTGATATTTTCACGTAAACAATTTACAATATATTTACGCCGTATGGATGAGGAAACTATTTATTAATACCCAGTAGAAAATTAAATGAACCGTCCTCTCTCTAACAAGGATATTGAAGAGATTTTGAATGGAGAGCGTCCTTAACTTTTGAATAATAAATTATAATGAGTAGCTTTCTGAAGTTCGCTGTCACGGTTTCGTTGATGTTGTGTTGGAACATTATTATAAAAATAGAATATACGTAATTAATATCACGTGAAGAGTGACTGAAAAAAATTTGTAGAAAACGTAAGAACGTAGTTTTTTAGCAACAAGAATAATAGTCGACACTTCTGATAATCTCACCGATACAAGACCTTTACAAAACACTTGTAAAGTATGTGCTTACCTACGTATTAAACCTGGATAATAACCAAATTAAATTAGTCACAATACCTATCTAAAATTGTTTCAATATAAATAAAAAAGATTTCAAGATTAACAAATTTTTATCTTGTTATTATTATTCTTTTACCTGATACTGATAATATAGATTTTTGTGAACCGTCAACAGTAATAATTTTAATATGCTACGTCATGTTGTGTATAACTTAAACTTAAACATAAGTACAAACGGACCTATTCCTCTTACGTAGTTCATTTATAATTTACAAAATACTTAACTGTGGTCATTTCACTTCTAGTGGTAAATACATCAGTACCTAACGCAAGTTAGTATATAACTGTGTAACTTACTTTTTGAACAAATAGTATGAAAACATGCAGTTAGTTAGCCCTCGGTGTTTGCTTTAATTTTACGAGAGTCAATACATAAGCATTGTAGATTTTGTAGCAAAACCATTTTTGATACTCAAGCTAAAAAGCTATGTCACTTTTCATTTAGGGTTGTCATTTAACGTAGATTACCCTTTTGTGTTCTTTTTTTTTGATGCGAGTAAAATGACTTTTAAATATCATGCTTTGTGAAGGTATTTTTTTGTCTTAGCTTAAATATCACTGACTTATTATAAAAATAAATATTTTTAAACTTTAAATATTATCAAAATTTTCTTAGTCTAAAGGGTGTAACTAACAATTTGTAATTTTATAAGAGACAAAATATGAAATAATAACTGTCTATTTTTAGTAACGTATAGATATAGGTACCATCATATATCGGCAGGTATTCGAATTTAGAATAATTAAACTCATCACAGTCTAAAAATAATTGAATAATTATATGTCAAACGTTAGCATGTGGCGCCTTCACTCAGCAGACAACTTATACTGGTCGATCTATAGTAAGGTAATACCATTAAAAAATATTGCTCCCTTATAGAATTACTTTAAAGAGTAAATACTAAAGATAGCGTTTGAAACAAAATCATCATAACTTTACTCATACAGCTCATTTATGCTATTTTTACTTAGAAAATTGATATTGTTTTGTACCTGGCTAGTATTGGTTACGTTAATTCATTCATTTTATTCTATAATTCTCCAACTTTAGAGCATAGGTAAAGCATAAGTTTTTCATAACCATTACCCGCGCTTCGTGGAATGTCAGTTCTGTATTGCGATTATTATTAATTATTACTGTTGGGCAAAGGCAGCATCCATGGGGTGTGCTGAAAAATCACTGTCAAACTCTCAGGCGGTATTTGGAGTTCGGACCACATGTCTCTCCCATGTAAAACACTTCTAAAGGTTCAAACACTATCTCTATAAATTCAATGTTGGAGAGTGCCACATCTAATGTATTAGTATGTTGAATTATTATTCATTATTCATTATTCATGCTAATTGCAATTAATTTTAACAGTTTATACGTGTACGTACGTTAAAATTACTTGCGATATTGCATCCATAGATAATATTTTAAACAGAACCCAACCTGCAGAACATAGACAATATACAATATTCTTATAAAAAATATATAGTGCCAACCACTACAAAAAAAAAGTGAACCGAAAATCTGTAGGCAAAAAAAGTGAGTTGAAAATGTCCCTCTGAGGCGGACGAAACCGGTCCTAATCTCTTGATTAAAAGTGGAATAAATCCTACAAAAAAATGCGTTTTAATAAATAAAAACAACAATACAATGCAGTTCCACCATGAATTGACAGTTAACAAAATAAAAGAAACCACCAAGAAAAACGACATTAGACACTTTTTTCCCGTGGCGGTAGCTTACTGTAAAAGCACATAAAGTGATCATAATATATTTGAAAATTTAGTGATTACATGCACCACTATGGCGCGATCGTACCAGTGTATCTCTAAGCTTTAGCTGTGGTCAAATATATGTGCGGACTGGCACGCGAAATTTTCTCTCAATCGAATGAAATATGACTTAAAGCTAATCAGAATACGAAGAAGAAAAAGATTATAAGATTCCTACGAGTTCATACAATGCTCTACTTGGACTCAATAAACGTTTTGCTTTTGATTAATTCATAAATACCATCCATTTAATAAACAAGTTCGAACTATAATAAGTGTTAATAAAAACTTGTTAATGTTAAAATATTGAAATTAATTTTGACATTTAATAGAATATTGATTACGTTGAAATATTCATAAACTAGAATACTTACTTGAGTCAATTAGTTTAAAACTCGGTAACCTCCATTTTTACTTTTTAAAATATTTTTCTTCACTCCGATTTTACATCGTATGCAATGTACTGATAAAATATCAATTGCACACCTGTTAGTTAGTTAAATAAAATTAAACCAGAGGTTATCAGCCACCGTTTTTTTTTATTCTAACACAAACTTTAAACATGTTTTTTTATTAATTCTAAGACGTTAAGGACATTTTAATTCATTAATATATTTTCACAAATAAAATATTTTGTTTTCAGTCCTATAACTATTTTTTGCTATTATTTCCATATGGCAGAATATAGAGGTTACCAGCTTTGAAACTAACTACCTCACTTATATATTATTAAAATAGTTTTTTTAACTATCTACGTGCCTTGTATTTATTATATAAATAAATTAAGACTCGACGCTATTTAAAACCGGAAAGTTTCTTAAAAAGAAAACATATTATGGTCTTTGAAAATATCAGAAGATAAAATTCTTTTAGGTATATTATATTATTAAATTAAGAGTTCCTTTTGCAATTAAATTTTCTTATTAAACTCTTTTCAATTTTTCAAAGAAACAGCTTAGATAATTTGTTATGCAACTGACTAATTTTCATGTTCATGAAAATATTAATTAATATGTCAGCTGCAACCAAAGGCTGTTAAAGATATTTTTCTATGAGAATGGATTTTTGCATAAATAATACATACTGCAATAATATTTTGATTAAAATATTTTATCAGACTTTTCACTTGTGTTCTGAGATTACTTACTATAAAAGCCGTGATATTTTATCAAAGTTTTTATTACTCTAAATTATATTCTGCTATATACCAAACCACTCATTATTGCATATTATAAAGACAAATCCGCTTAATTGGGCCACCGGTTAATTGGGACATCCACTTATTTGGGCCATATAATCAAGAAACAGATACCAAACCATTGAGCTAACAGTACTTTACATAGTTTAATTGGGACAACATTCCGATTAATTGGGGCAATAAATTTAAGATCATAATACATTATGATATTACACATAACATGTTCAAATTTTTTTGACTATAGACGGTTTACTATTTTACGATGAAAATGAAGACTGTGAGAATATAATTAGTGTTGTTGTTATTACATCGAAACATTAACACTTAGATGAAGAAGAAGATAATGATTCACATGTGTATGTAGCACTAACCAGCAGGCAAAAAACTCGCTTACAGCGCTAATTTATGCAGGAAGATAATAAAGGGAGTTCTACGTCTGCACTGAGGTTGTATGTGTAAACCCTCAAAAACCAAAAACAGATTATGTACATTTGATGAATTTTTGCCGAATTTTTATTGAAAGTACCGACGAATGATTTTGTTTTAGAATTTATTATTCTCGTGACTATTTTATACAAATAAATCGATTAAAAAAATATTCATTATTTAATTATAATGTGTGAAATTTGCTTAATTAGAGCAGCTTATTAATTGGGCCAAAATGTCTCAGTCTCAATGGGTCCGAATTAAGCGAAATCAATTGAATCTTAAAACTTTACACGGCTACACTGAGATTTTAAAAAAATATCTATATTAGTATTACACGCTAAAAAGAAGACCATTACATTATCATAATTATTAATAATTACTAATAGATTTGATAAATGAACCATTATGTACCTAGGTACTTAAATATTTACATTAAATATTTTTTACAATTATATTATAAACCCAGGTTATTAAAAAAAATCGGAACTTTCTGATAAAGCGAGCGTACGTTTTAACGAAAGCACTTATTTCTAATCCGAAATGAGTATTAAAACAAAAGTAATCTTTTAACTTAAAATATTATTTGTTGCCGAGTGAAAAAAATACATAAAATTTTGATACAATTTCTTTAACAATAAAGCTCGTCTGTAATATTATTGATTCAATCACTCTACTCTATATTATGAAAATGTAAACATAAAAATGTGTTTTCTAATGGTTGTCATGTAGCTTTAGATATTTTTTGTGAGGTTGGAAAATGTCGAAAGGGTCTATGTGCACATTTAGGGATTTATTTACGCTTGATATTTGTACAAGAATCACAAATGTGAGGGTTGAAGCAGAAATGGCAAAATCCAACTCGTACGCATGGAATAAAGTCATAAACCCTAGGCCGCACGTTTTCGGTCTATACTTAAAAGCTACGCCGTCCTTCTATTCGCAAGGTTTTTTTACGAATTGTATTTAAGAAAAATATAATTTATACCTCATATACCTAACCTTTTATTATAAAATGCTTATACAGCTCCAAATGATACTAAACTATTCATTTTATATATTATGTAATATAAATATTGCTTAAAATAATGCAGAAAAATGCAAAAAAATGTTTTTAAAAAAAACTATAAAAACACATAAAAACACACGCGTAATTAATAACGCACAGTCGTCAATTTTACTGTCACTTTCAATCTTTCAATCCCACACTCTTACGCTATTTCTTTCCACTCACGTGTCTTTTTCTTTTCTAAATGTATCCCAATTAAACCCATTTAGCAAGTAATTTTGGTCCCCGTTTTAAGTGGATTCCTTTTAAGAGGTATTTTTTTCGGTACCAATTGCCCTCGGATAACAAAGCCCCCTCCAAATAAATAAAACTGTTCTACTTTCATATTATTATTATCTATATAACAATAATATTTACTCAATTAAGCCTATGTATTTCCAAGGTTGATCGTACAGAATATTAACAATAAATGTCTAAATTATACTAGACATTTTTGACCGATTTTATCAATGCTAATTGTATATAATATGAAAAAATTAATATTAACTATCGAAAAAATTCCAATCCCGGGATCGTCAAATTGTAATCCCGAAATACCGGGAACAAAATTTTGGCTCGGGATTGGATTTCCTACTATAGAGTATAGAGATTGATCATATAATATAGACTTTCTATTTTATAAGGTGTGCCGATACCGGTTTAAAAATATATTGGCATACTATTTAATTACATACTTCAGTGGATGTACTGAAGTATGTCTGTATGGAAATGATAAGTCTCGAATACAATATTACAAACAAGATAATCTTAATCTTAAAATATTAATTTAATTATCAAGATTATTGATTAGGTATTGATTATATTTTCTTCTATTTATATATGTAACATATTTCTAGATATAAATTAGGTGCTCACCGAAAGAAAGGATTTCCTAAATTACGTACTCAATGAGATTATCCGCTGCTAAGTACTAATCACAGGCATCGGTTAGTTTCTATTATACGTTGATAGTCACTGATTATTGAAACCAAATACTTCAAAATATATTTAGTTATTATTATCTTATCGTCTTATGTATTCCACAAAACGAATTTTTAATTTGGTAATTTTTTTTAGTCAATTAAGTTATTTTAAGTCAGTTATAATAATATTATCTCCATTTTACATTTTTCTTAAGAGGGTACATGCTCAGCGTAAGTCAAAATTGAGCTTTTATTGCATTATCAAAGCATGATCTTGGACATTCCTTAAACGTTATAGATAATCTATTTATATAAGTTTGAAGCCTTATTATCCTTTATATTTATTTTAAACATTCGATGACTGCATAAAATATTTTTATTACATAAAATAGTATTGTTTTAAACCTCTCGCTCGTAAAAAATCGGTTAGGTACATGTTCAAACACGCGCGTTAACATCATTTTACTCATTACTTCAATTATAGTTTGTCAATTTAAGGCTACGGCCGTATGTTGGAGCTTAACCACTGGGGCATGCCAAAAGAAATGGCGTATTTAAAAAAAACACTACCTTATTCTTAGGTCAATAATTATTATAAAGCAATCATTATTCGTAGGATGTTTATTACACTTGAATGGTCAAAAACATAGCTTATAATTAATATCTTTAGAATTATCTTCAAATGTGTCAATCTTGCCCATTTTTTGAACAATAAAATGCCCAATTCTTGTCGAATTTGGGATCACAGAGATTATCAATATAATTTTTTATCGTATATATTTCACTATAATAATGTCGACATAAATTATACGGATGGTTTTATAAATGCGTTTAAAAATTAATAAATGTAACAAATCTTAACGCCACTGCACATGCATGTACTGAAATATGACTATATTCTAAAACATTAGAGCGAGAGGTTTAAAAATACTATTTTATGTAATAAAAATACCTTGTGCAGTCATCAAATGTTTAAAATAAATATAAAGGATAATAAGGCTTTAAAATTATATAAATATATTATCTACAACGTTTAATGTGAAACTGCAATAAAAGCTCAATTTTGACCAACGCTGAGCATGTCCACCCTTAAGCATCATTATTCATGACGCAATAGTCCACAGTGAGTCATATTATCCTTTAGTTGATATTTCATTTTTTTCAATTAAAAATGTAGATTACTTGCTTATCCCGGATAAGAACATCAAAATATTAGAATTTAGGACTCCCAAGGACCAGATGATTTTGTATAAAAAGACTTTTTAAGCTGATCGATCCAAGCATATCCATTGGGCATGCCAAGCCCATTTCATTAGAACTACATTATGGTTTTTGGTTGTGTAAGGTCCAGTGAATTCTTCTTAGACTCAGTTGTATATTTTATTCAAAGTATAAATATAATATAATAAAGGTTATAATATAAATTTATTTTCTCCGAAATATCAGGTGATAAATTTACTGTCTCAATTCTAATCTGGAATCTACTGATATATATGATATGATACGAAATCATACTACTGTTTACTATCAATAAGAGTCGCGTTGACGACTATCCAAAATTATTACTTAAGTAGGTACCTTAAATTATTCAGCTGGGTCAATCTAAACCTCTTTTCTTATCAATTTAATCTTGAGTGATGAGGCACCTTTATATTATTATGATATTTATTCACCTGGAAATACATTTTAGACTACTTATGTGTAAACCTATTTTAAAATTTTGATTTTTTTATTACATTTAAACTAACAATTACAAAGTGTTTGTCTTTGATATAGAAATACTTGCTTCTTGATCAGCGCTTTGACTATTTACATGATACATAAAAACAAAATATATACGTAAATAACATAAATTATTGTCTGTCTGTTTGTTCCATTATATTTGTAAAAAAAGGGTTTTTTATTAATACCGATGAATCTTTCTTATAACTGAATTATTCATTGTAATTTTGCAGAGATTCTTTCAGCTTGATATTATTAATGTTAAAAATAAAACTTCTAGAAAATAGTGCACTTGTAACAATTCATTACGAGAAGGAAAAGTGGTCAGAAAACTCGGTGGATAGGTGCGGACGCGGTCATCCAATCGTTGTCGATCGTGTGGAATTACTCGAGCCCTTCAGTTGACTTTGTTACTGATTTACGTGTTTAAATGATGGCTGGACATTTAGATAAATGAAATTACTGGATAGTGTGCGCCTAGAGCTAACTATTGTTTATCTCGTCCTAAGCCATATATTTATTCATTCTGTATATCTGTCTACTTTTAATTTCCGTATTTCACGTGGACAAAATTGCGAGCTAACGCTAGTGTAAAAATATATTACGTACATTAATTTGATTTGATTGATGATTTGCAATGTGCCATGGAATAGGGTACCATTATATTAATTTTAGCGTCCCTGATAGAGTACACACTAAGAATAAATGGGTATGGTTGATAATTAAATAAGTAGGCAATTGTTTGATGTAAGCATTTTCATATTAAAGTAGGCACTCACCACAATTAAAATTTATTAAGAACAGACTATTTACTTACAAATATTGCTTTATTTAAATTTTCCTTGTTCCATGTTATCATGTAGTGAACTTTTCAACTATAAATGTAAAAAATGGTTAAATATCATAAATTCTCCAGAATAATAAATTTAACAATCAGTTTTAAGCTATTAACAACGTTTGATTATAGACATCGTCTATGGTAGATTTAATAATTGAGTTATTAATATTTTTGGTTATCTAGTATAATTGTATGTATTCATTAAAATCCATGAATGTATGTTAAAATTTTATGAATTAATACTTTTTCATTTACGAAACAAAATAAATAAACCAGATAACAGTTGAATAAAAATATTAAGGCTAGATAAATGTCTCTTATTAATCCAGTTTGTATACGAGGTACAGTTTTATGTAACACTACGTCCTGACGTTTGTAAAAAACTATGCCAAAAGAAAGTTCCTATAAAATATTTCTTTGACCTTTAACATTTTACTATTTCTTCGATGCTTGTAACAGCTGCACCACCCTTAGAAATATATATAATCCTAGGCTGAAATAGGTAAAAAAAACGAAGTTTCATTTTTCTTAAAACTAAATACATTAATCAAAAAATATAATCACATAGTTGTATGTACATAATATAGTTGGTCGTAAAACATTTGTAACATTTTGTTAGTGTGAATTATTTCCATTATGAATTTATTATTATTATCATCATTGTTGCCACTGAAACTCTTGGCAGGCCTTGGTCTCTTCCCTAATTTTTTTCCATACTGGATTATTTATTGCTATCTCTTTCTGAGCATCCCTAAATCTTCTATGGTGTATTCCAGCAATATCAGATTCAGTTGTCTTTGAGCCATTTCTAGGCATTCTATGCACGTGGCGTAACCAACACAATATCTGTATTTTCATATGTCATATTATAATGCAATGTTATTACAAGACTGGTTTCGTCTTACGTAATATTACGTAACACATACGTAATTTATTATCAACAGGTGATTTTGTTTAAATAAAATACAAACAGTGACTATAAGTAGTATAAAATAAAATTCGCTATTATAATAATTATATTTTATTTTTACAGATCACAGACACACAAATGGGCATTCTCAAAGTTTATTTGAATAATAAACAGCTTTATAAGCGTGTTATTAGACAATAATTATTTACAATTAAAAGTTCCTTCGACATACAGATAATGAATTTTAGTGTGAACGATGATGATGACCACTGTTCTAATTTCTGTAGTACCAAATCTAGAAAAAAAAAATGGTAGCCGACATTAGTATCAAATTCTAATCAAAAACTCGTAAAATCAAATAGCAGCTTTTAATGGCAGCTAGATGTAATTGGGTCCTCGTGAAATGTTCAATAGTGGGAGATCGGTTCATTTAACTGCATATAAAAGGTTTAGAACTACCCTTGAGCCTTTTGTTAGTCCACTGTAGTGTGTAATAAAAAATATCCATTACTTAAGTAGGAACAGGAAGCCTTTATTATGGTAGGTACTATTTAACTCATTATTATTTATACTATTATCATCATTATAATCTGAGATCAGACATTGTTTACTAGTTACGATAGATGTAGCTCATAGACTTTCAACACTTTGAATAAACTTTCATGAACATTTTGGGATGAGATATGAAACAAAAAAACATGTTAAAATGTGTAATTCTGACGTCGAAGGAAACGTTATTATATAAATAAATGTAAGTGAAGAGACAATAGTTAAATGATTATGTTATCTGAAAGTCATTTCAATTTACAGATTCATTTGTAGCCAGGAAATATTAAAATAAGGGGAAGTGGGTTGTTTCATGACTGTAATTGTAAGAAGGTACGATTTTCAAATGTGGAGAAATATAGAATACGTGTTAAAGAAATTTTTATTATCAATATTTCCATCAGTATCTTAATTTTATAACGTAAACGCAGCAAGCATTTGACAATATTATTATGTATATTTTGAAAAATATTAAACGAGACCTTTGTATATGTTATTATACTTTTCTATATATCGTCGGTGATAATTTTCGTCATCTCTTCTTTGTCTGTCGCTACTCCATGCAGAGATTGAGGATTGTGCTGAATCCAGTCTCTGGGATTCTTATGTCGGGACATCTTTCTGGCAAGGCCTCGCTTACCAGATTTTTTTTCTTCAATCATATGATACATAAGATAATATCTCTCAGGATGCCGCATGGTGTGGTGGAAAATTTCACGATTCTAGTTTTTATTTCTTTGGCCTTATTCATAACGTTGTATTTCCAGCTGATTGATACAAAACATACATTTGTATATCCGCTTTATAAATCATTACATTTTTATAAGCTCTGTTTCAACAAAATATTGTTCATGCTGCTATAATATAGTCAAATAAGGGGACCAAAAAGACAGCATCTTTATATTTTACTTTTGATGCCCAAATGTTGTTTGTGTTTACAAGGAATTTTCGATTCAATTCAAATGTATGGTTACAATTATCACTCAGAATATAACCTAAATATATATAATATGATTTACCTGAAAGCACTTCGCCTATATTATACTTATTAATATTAATAAATTTTATCTTTTTAGTATTTAGGTTTAAAGTGTTTTTGTTGCAGGACCATATTACCCTATTTACAAATTAATACGGATGATTAATTGATGTAATAAATGTCATATGTATACTATATGAAAAACTCTGTATTTATATATTATTATAACACACATTAGGGTGAATTTTAAAGTATAGGAGGTCGATAAATTCGGTAATTCCTTCAATTCTGAATTAGTAACAACACTGTAAGTACTTGTCAAGCTTTATACGCTTAAATTTTAATCTGTCAATAAATATCTAGCAGCAGAGAGAGAGAAAGAGAGAGAGTAATTATAACTTCAGCTTTTATCAATCCACATCAACTTATTTTAATATAGTGAACATAGTAAATATTGGATTACTGTATTTTCCACAACACGTTATATTTGAAGTATTGATAAGATTTATTTAATCTATTTGTTTGTAAGGGAATGGGTGTAACCTAGTCATACGGATGTATGGTGTAGACTACGTAGAGTGTAGATAGATGATGAGGGTCGCTATATAATAATAAAGGTATTGTTATGTTTAAAGTACTTCAGTATATTACTACTACTTTACCATATTAAAATTATGGCTTCGAATTATAAGACAGGCAAAAAATGCGCCATTTTAACCAGTACTGCCATTATTTCATACCAGCATTGCAGTATGTAATAGTATCTACCCTAAATAAATATTCTTGTGTCGGGAATAAAGGTTATAATGATAATACAAAAATAAAAATTCTCCTATTACAATCTATTTTCAAAGCATAATATGCAATGTAAAATCCGAAGCACATAATAATATGCCACTCGTAGCGTCAAAAACATGAATTTAAGTTTGTCAGAAAATAAAATCATATTAACCCATCCTTATATCCGTGAGTCAGTGATCATAATATGACCAAAGTGAAAACTTTCGGGAAAATGCAACTATTTTTTAAATGTCTGTGACTGTAGATTCTCGGTTTTTCAATCTTAAAATTTAATTTTACTGTGAATTATATCAAACGTTAGGTAAAAAAATCTGCAGCCAACTTATTTTAAGCAAAATCGGACATAAGATACCTACACTAGATCTCAAGTACACATTAATTTAAGTGTGTATGAAGAACTGTCAAATCTGGTATACAAATATTTTATTTATTAAAATAAATCACAATAGTAAGATATAGTATTAATCATACATACTTTATAATAATAAGGACATGTTTTGACTCTAATTTCCTGTGGATAAATTTAACTGATTTAAAAAAAATATATATTATCAATATCTTCTTGTGTATAATATATATATATATATATATATATATATATAATGTCTTGATTAATATTAAACTATACTATATATATTATATTATATGAGAAAAAACTCAGTTCGCCGTATGTATAAAAAATATATAGAACACCCAAATATCCCAAAAATCGAACACCGCAATTCTGGGATAATTTTACATAGCAGAATTTCAGTTTATCTTCATATTGCGTTATATCATTCAGACCCTGAAACAGATATCAACATCAAACATCCAACAAAATTGTAGAATTACAAAATACTTGAAAAGAATAAAATTTATTTATACTTTTTTGATAATATGATAATACCTAATAATTATTTTTTTGTTATTAATTATGTTTATATCGTTACCATAGTGTAATAATATATTATCCAGTTATCAGTTTGGTGAAAAACTTTTTCTCTGTAAGGTGTTGCCATACTTACTACGTTTAACGATGAAGTAAGTGAGGAAAATTGGGGGAAAATAAAGACGGTCGTTAGTATTCTAGGGTCGCGGTTTCAGCACATAATAACTATCAGTCTTTTTGGGAGAAATCTTTCCATTTTAGTATAACCTATCAACCACTTACCTACTTTTCAAATGAAATCTTGAAATATCTTTATGTTTACACCATCAATGTTACATTTTACTTTAGTGTAGAAATATTACCTATATTAATTTGTACTATCAACAAAAGGTTTATTAGATCTAAAACCTCTACTATTAATTATATTTTTTATTCTTGTAAGCTCAACATATTTATACTTTAACGGACATCTGTGTATTTTAATTCGTATTTCGTTTCCATTCCATTTTTCACAAATTTCGTCGATCAAGATATCTTTAAGTCTACCTTTTGAAAAATTTATACGCCTTGGGTACCACTCGAGTACATTTTGAGTTCTCTAACTCATTTTACGTTTTTTTAAAGAACAAAAAAAATATTATATTACGTTCTCTAGTTTGTTTCATGGGTCAATTACTAAATTTATTGTCGTTATGTGTTATGTCGAGTGGATCCATTTCCATACCGCGTTGTACTACTCCAAAGCACGGCGAATTGTAAATCACAAGGGGATTATGAAGCATCGCTCAGCGTAGACCATTCACTGCACTGCTCATATTGTACATAAATAGTAAAATAATAATCGCCTTTCGTTATCTCGTAAAATAGATCGACCATATTATTTTTACATTTCTATCTGAAAATCGATAGGATCAATTATTACATCGACCCTTATCCAGGCAACTAGCGGTTGAAACTGTGTAACTCTCATGCTGTTTTCACCCCATTATATACCTTATTAAATTCTGCAATATTTCATTACGTTGTATTTTGATTGAGCGGTCGTGCCACTGAAAATTTAACGAGCTCCGTCACCTTACCGCATACTATGAGCTTTATGCCAAAGTTTATGGAATGACCATTAAATTAACGCAAACAACAAAAGTAATAATAGTAAGAGTTAGCAAGAATATGAAATTTACATAATAATATTTTTTCTACAATTTTCATTTCTGCGAAAAATCAGTACTAGGGCGTTTTCTTAAGCTATTTGTTTTAGAGCTATATTTAACCGAAAACGTTCCTGCGGTACAAATTACTTGTAAAACAAATGACCAAGTATACGCTATCATTGAAATTCACAGTCAGGACGCACGGTTATTTATGAGAGAGGCTATTTTCTTAATATAAAAAGATCACTTGAGGAGATACGAAAATAAACATTTTTACAAGCAATATAGGTATGAAATACACTGTCTGTGGGACCCGTTAATATTAGCAACAGAGAATTACTACCCATTATATACAAAATAATTGCTTTGTGGGTATTTTATTTCTATAGTTATTGAAGTTTTGAGTTAATTTTCATCAATTAAAAATCTTGTCATGATATGAATTATTAATTATGAATATATTCGATGTGTTTATTTTGTTTTGCCAATCTTAGTATATTTAACGTGACCTTTTTACAAAAATTATACAGAAATCACGTATAGTTAAAATTTAATTGAAAATACTTACGTATATTTCCTAAATTATTGAATGTCACACAAATTGGAGTAATAATAGAAAAATCCACATTAAGGGGGATCATGTATGCCAACAAAAAACCTAGCCGGAAAATACGAAGCTTGCAATTTGAGTTTTTTTGATAATTTACAATTTCAACTGTATTTAATTAATAAATTGGTATTTCTATATGTATATCATATTATATGATCCCCCTTAAGTTAACTGTAATTTATTAATATCGCATTTAAGAACATGCAATTAGATGGATTTTAAGATGAACAGTGTATTAATTAGCGACTACAAAAAGCAATAGATTTTTTAATAATATTATATAATAGGTTAAAGATCAAATTAATAGCACTATTGTCCAAATATCGACAGTTTACATTTGTAACTTGAAGTAATAAAATTATATAACGATAATGATAATTTATTTTTTTATTGCTCTGTTATGAATGATTTTTGTAGGAATAAATTTGAATATTTGCTTAATTTTAAGATTAAAATAATAATAACAGAAGGTAAATAAAAACATATTTTTCCACGAAATTTTAATTAGTTCAAAAAGTTCTCTACCCCTGATCTATACAATCAAAACCATATGATTGTTTTTAAATTTAAATATTGATCACATAATACAAAATACACAATATAAATTTAGATAATATTATTGGTCTTATTATTTCTTGCAATGAGGCGTTCACTATCCAATAAGAACTACCATATTGTTCTTATTTTAAAATACAGTACGATGATGTTGTAGCTTCGAAAAACATCGTTTACCACAGAATTCAACTATAGACACTTCTATATTTGAAAATATATATCTCTTTATATTGTAAGCAGATATTGATAATTCCATATAGCCCTCAATTTTACCCTAGCACAATATATATATATATATATATATGGGTATAAAAATAGGCATATTGTTATTGATTTTTTTTCTGAAATAGATTCATCATAGTTGCCTAACACGCACTAAATTTTATGTAGCATACGTAACTATTATATTCAGTTAGCTTACGGTAGATACACATGCACATTAAGGACGTAATATGTTAATATTTCAACATGTAGGTGTATTGGCTTAGTGATTCAACCAAATGCAGTTATAACTGACCACTAGCGGTTTCGGATGTATAAAATATCATTACATCACTGTTGTAGATAATAAGACGAAACATTCTACTTTTGGTTCAGTTAGGTACGGTTAGGTTAGGTTAGGTAGATGAACTGAAAAAAACAAATATAAAGAGTGTACCGTTTTTAAATTTAAAAAGAATCGGTGTGTGTACTTATGTACGCGCGTTAGAAGTTATAATTATTTGGCGTAATAAATCAAATAATTATTGTATTGGACCAAAACTTCTCTTATGCCATTTCGGTCTCAGGGGTATTTTATCGATACAGGCACCATCAGAAATATTAGTATGTATGCGAAAAATATTAATATTGCAGAATGTACCTATTTTGGAAGAAAAAATCTCAAACCTGTGTTTGAAAAAATTAGTAAACTGCTATTTCGACCATCTTTGCTTAAACAGATGACTGTACAACTATTTTCGTAAACAATAATAATTCATTACAAATCAAAAGTAAAACATAGCTTATGCCCTATTTAATGGTTTAACTGAAACGTGATATTGGTTTTTGTGATGAAACATAATAATTATTATTGTCTTAAATTATTATAAACCGCTAATAAATAAATTGACAGGGGATATACGACAAATATTATCCTAAACTGTACAAATATGTATTTTTGTGTATGAAGTGTTTAAATATTGTAAATTTACAACATACCATTGTTTCAATTGTTTACCAACTCAACATTCACAAAATTTATTAATTTTACTCATAAATAATACTTACATAAATATAGCTTCAAATCTTAATGAATAATCATAATAATAAATTGTGTTGCAACGGCGCGCGCCACTTCCGTCATACACCAAAGGCGTTACATCGGCGTCACACGCCGTACATACACTCTGATCTGTTTTCCCAAACGCGCCAAAAGAAGTATAACTTCAATAATTATATGTACAGAAATTGCAATTTTAGTCATCACATAATAATTTTAAATTGATCATAATAATATATTAAGTAGGTATATGATTTTACGTAACTGTGGTTCAATTAAATTATCTAGATTTGTATATTTGACATGTGAAAGTTATTATAAGATAATATTAGCTCTTATAAGTTGTCATACACATAATATAATAATATCAACTGAATAGAAAAAAAAAATTCTAAATGGAACTTAAACCATTCAATAAACGATTAAAATTATTATTCTATTATTATTATATATAAATTATAACAAAATACAAGTTTTCGTTGGAACAATACGGCTATAGCTTGAAAATTGTTTTTATTCTCCAAAAACGTCTTTTTTGAAACATTTATTTTTCCGGGATTAGAGGATCAGCATTTTTTTTAGATAACTATAAAACTCCACACTTAATTAAATGAAGAAGAAAAAAATCTCTAAATGTATGGATTTCTTTGATACAAACAACGAAAACTTTTTGAGAAAAATGACATATTTTCACCGGTATCTACAGAATCTCCGGAATCCGGGGATTCGGATCGAAACTACTAATCCCATAATCCCACGATTGAAAATTTTCCTCGGTATCGTAATCACTGGAGAAATAATAAAAGAAAATACTGCGTGTAGTGAATACTGTCATACTTAGACCAAACTAGTATACATATGTTGGCAAACGACTAAAAATTGTATAAAAACTGTTTATAAATTAATAATTTATTTTGTAGATTGTAAATTGTGAAAATATGTGAGAATATACTGTTAAAGTATGCCAACATGCGTGGTCTTGTAGAATGTTATTTTGAAAAAGGCGCGCAAATGTGTATGATGTCTACTGTCCAAACTATATTTAATTATATAGCAATTTTTCAAGAAGTAGACGTGTGTTCCGTTTCAAACATTGTTCACAGAGAAAATATTTACAAATAAATGTATAAATTATAAAGGCGTATGATAATGGTCTGGCATGAGTGGATTGACAAAGAAAAAAAATTCATTAGAAAAAATGGAAAAATGTCAAAATATACAAATAAGGTTGTTACCGTAAGAGTATCTTCATTCTGAAGATCTGTGAAAGAATACTATGGGCTGTCTATGAGTTTATATGTTATTTAAAATTTGAATACACAATTTGAACATACTTCACATCTATTAGAAAAAATACGATGCCCTACGGAACTCGCACAAGGATCGCATACTTAGGTGCCATAGTTGTCAACGATGGTGGTATTTCCTGTGAACTTGGAATCCGCATAGATATGGCGGAATCTACATTCGGCCCACTTGGAGTCGTAAAGATGCCAAGGTTGTGTTCTGTGAGGACCAAAATAATGTCGTTTGTTCAACGCGTGCGTGCTACCGATGCTCCCGTATGGCTGTGAGACGTGGCATCTTACTAAGCTTCAAAGGTCTCGGCTTTTGATCTTTGAGGATAGATAACAGCGCCAAATCTTGGGGGTATATTAGTACATCCTCATTACAAAATCTCGAGTTCGTGAACGAACATGGCAGCCCTCGTTGATTAAGGTAATCACGAAGAAACGCTTTACGTGGTTGGGACATGTGTTCCGGATGTCGGCGAAACTTCACACCCTTGTAGCACAGCCTCAAGAGTTCCGTTGGCGTGACTGAAACACCCACTCCACGTTAAAGCAGTGCTATAATAGCGATCTACTTGGTGCAGGTCTGGCATGGTGGGGGCGCGAGAGTTGTAGATGGACCGATGAAAATAATGCAAACGAACGTATGCTTTCCCTATGCCCCAATGCCGGCGCGTGACAGGGTGAATAAAGAAAGAAGAAAAATATGCGTCTTGAAGATATTAGTGCTTTATTTTGTCACGCACGTTGCTCAATTGGTAAAGCAGAGATCCTCAAAGATTTTTTTCTCGATCTAAAATGTTTTCAAAGTATGTATGTTCAATGAATGCTATAGTCTTAAATCTTGTAAAGTAAATTATTCATTGAATGCAAAATTTATTTATTAATATTTTCATATGTTGTTGAACTCGCAACGTCCACTTATATTTATATAGAGTATAAAATGAACTGCAAGCGGGTTGGTACCTAACAAGCTCACTACCTCTCAGTTACGATACTTATTAAGTCACAAAGTTCTACATTGTTTGATCTCACATGTCTTTGTCATGTTATTTTTTTTTGCTTTTTAGTAATTAGTTTGTTGCATAATTGAGGAAATTAATGGAAGGAAACGCCTTTTTATAATGAATAATACCAATGTAAATCTGTGGTCTAGATTATTTCACCTACGGCAGCCATATTGGTAGAAATCTCATCTCTAAATCTGTGGATATCTAGCTTAATCCCACGAGTATTTGATTCAGTACAAGGACCTAATGGGTTGAGCTACTAGCTAAACATTTCATTTGTAAAACAAATTGTTAGTATAATCTCATTTATATAATATATAGGCTCATATTATACTCTTAATATGATCGTCAATGGTAAATTACTTTCATCTATTTTTACTGTATTCCTGATATATATTATTGTAAATAAATTATGATTTATAAATTATTAATTTCTTTTATTTTGTTAACTGTCAATTCGAGGTGAAACTGCATTGTATTGTTGTTTAATTTAATAAAACGCATTTTTTTTAGTACTTATTCTACTTTTAATCAATAAATTAGGACCGGTTTCGTCCGTCTCAGAGTGAAATTTTCAACTGAATTTTTGAGAGTTGAAAATGTCTCTCTGAGGCGGACGAAACTGGTCCTAACTTATTGATTAAAAGTGGAATAAGTACTTAAAAAAAATTGCGTTTTATTAAATTAAACAACAATAATTAATTATTAGTTATCTTTTCTAATATCTTTAGAATCTTTTCAATAAAATTTGACTGTAGTTTATTATTGTATATACCTACGATAAAATATACAAATCTATACCCATTAAAATATTATTTATGATTTCTTCATGGCCTGTTATTTTCAATATTCCAAATAAAAATGCTATATTGTGCTCAAAATAAATAATATCATATAATATAATATAATAAATAGTCTGTTAGATTTTTCAAACATTTTCGCAGAATATTATAATACGAATATGTGTAACATTGATTTCATACCGATTTGAGTCTTACGCGTGTGCATGTAGATATACAAATACGTTCAAACGACAGCATTGCTAACGACCCAAAGGTAAATAATAATCGAACAAGGCGTATTTTTCAGTCTGTCATTCAAAGAATAAATGTATAAATATGATGTGACAATAAAAATAACGATAACTCTGTGATACGCATATATACCATATTGTTAGTGTATCATTAAAAACTATATGGTAGGTTATATGATAGTATTCTTACATATTTTATAACATATTGAAAATATGAAAGTTTGTTTTAAATATAGGTACTTTGGTTTTAAGAATTTCAAATTTCTGTTATAATTAGACACAAAAGATGAATTCATACAGAACAGATTAATTAATACAATTCCGATATGCTATATTTCCAATACATTACATTATGACGCAGGGTCTTGCGAAAATTAACCACGAATCATAATTATACGTGCAATATAGTGTGATGCGACCTTCAATATACCAATATTTAATAAGTGACAATGCATAAACCGAAAACAGTAACTTATAAGTAGTCGACGTATGACGTATTCTTGACACGTGTTTAAGTTTAGCCCGTATTCTTCCACACTCGAGATCGGTAGCCTGCTTTTCCACACCCGTTAGGTATTTCAGTTCCCATTATTTCTGAGTTCCTTGTGAATTCACCATTCTGAATTTAGATATAATATCATCAATTTACTCATTTTAAGTAAAATCTGACTTGAGACACAATGGTTATAAGGTATAAATCGATAAATGGGTATATTATGAAAAACTATAGGACCGGTAGAAGAATTTATAAGACAGTCTTAAGAAAGTCAATATATCTTGCTGGTAGTTATACAGAAAAAGCTCTTCTCATGAATTTCCTAGTTTAAATCTGATTAATATGTTCGACATGAAAGGCAGAGCTTTCACTCGTAATCCTAGTCATTAGATTAAAAAATCGATTACACTGAATAGCGCTATTGTAACATATAAGAGCAATGTTTTTTTTTGAAACGAGGTTGTTTACGCTACGAGCCTAAAAAGGATTATTTTTGTATAGGTTAACCTTTGGAAAAAAAGATTAACTCGTACAAAAAATGGCTTTGACACAATATTGATACTAAGCCATTAATAAAAATTGGGTAGATGAAAATTGAAGGGAATAACACAACAGTACTTAATTATAATTGTGTAGGTACCAATAAAAATCAGCAAATAAAATATTCTGTGGTAGTATTTCAATCTGTTGTATTTCAAAGTTTTTAACTCGTGCTTCCGAAGCCAGAGTCATGAAAGCTCCGAAAGTTGCCTTAATCAAATTTTTCAATCCGGGATTTCTTTCCCTCGTGAACTATGCAGCTTCTTATTATACCCAGTCCAGACCGAGATACGCCAGTTCGTGGAAACGAACATTGTATACAATCCGTTCGAAAGTTGTATTAAAATTAAATATCTATTTTGTTGTGTCTATGTATATATTTTTGTATTCCTCGCATATTATGGAAAACATTATTCACGTACTTATCTTGGTCTGTATCTTGGTCTACTTATTTAGATCTAAAGTTACGATACGATGCAAGAACATCTCGATAATGTGGTACGGGTACCTTAACTTAGTCTGCTTCTTCCCCATTCAAAACAACATAGTATACTGACATGACTTGTAATAAAAGAGTGATCATTAAAAGGCAATCAATATGATATTGAATATAATCATATTCAGTAAGAAAAGATCTTCACAGTCGTATTAAGATGTCCCTTTTTTTTTAATTCAATAAAATTGGTCTTTATGCCGACCAGATTGGACGGCTCGATGGCTTTATATAGATTTTTTCTCCCAATGCTCATATCTATCGCTAACCGTCTAAAAATAAAGAACATAATAATATATGTTGAGGTCACTTGTGTGTGGTTTTCGATGTGTAGGTAGAGGATGATGATAATGACAAAATCTACGATATAGCAGGGTGAGATTTATTAGCAGCGTATCGGTACAATAGTATATTATACATGATAGTAACGAGCTAAGTACTTGGATTCGAGTGACATTGAGATAAATTATTCTTCGTTATTTATACAATAAAAATTAACACATTAACATACAATTCTGGTAGATAATCATATTAGACTAATTATAGAATCAGCGTTTTAAATTGAGTAGCGAAAATAAATATTATTTGTTATTACAGTTGTAAGAAAATACTATGAAAAATAATTATTCAGCTAATACACCGTAATGGTATAATGTGCTGTGATATGATGTAATAATACACCGTCTCTAATTTCACCAATGGTCTAGCTACGTTGTTTACTGGAAATGGATTCGCTGGGAATATATTACTGCAAAGTAATTTGATATTTTTATAAACAATAGATATATACTATAATTTTGCAGTTACATATATTTATTTCCGCAATTTTACGTAACTTAGTAATTTAATAATATCTTATATATTATGACAGTATATAATGTGAGGGAGGATTATTAAGTACTTGGATACTTATATTGAGACTTGTAAGCTACAATTATAATACAGAAGTCGTTATATACATCATACTTTCGCAGTAAAATTAAATAATATTAAAAAAAAATGGTGTGTGTACTTATGTACGCGCGTTAGAAGTTAAACTACATTGGCGTAACAAAACAAAAAAATATCGGTTATTAGTTTAATTCTACTGATGACGATTGCATACGCACGTGAGTTATTAGTGGATTATTATGATAATTGTGATTTAATTATTGTATTCGACCAAAACTCATATTTGCCATACAGCGGTTATAATCGATTCAGAAGTGCCCATGATGAATAATTAAAAAATCAAATTTTAATATATATTTTTTGAAATATTTACCAACATTCACAAAATTTATTTATTTATTGATATATAATTTCACTCATAAATAATACTTACATAAATATAGCCTCAAATCTTGATACACAATCTTTACAATGAAAAATAAATATACACTCCAATATAAATAAAGTTTTATGAATATAAATTAACAGTGTAGAATGTTAGTCTCCAGAAATTTGTTTATAAACATATACCTATAATATGTATTACGACACAATATTGGTTATCCTTACAACACGTGCTGTTTACTTGGTTGTATTTAACGACTGACACTATGCGCATGCGCATGTATGCCTGAAACCGAAATGAATATAATCATAATAATAAATTATGTGTTCCATTGGCGCGCGCAACTTCCGTCACATGCCAAACGTGTTACATGGGCGCGCGCAACTTCGTCACACGCCAAAAATACACTCTGATCTGTTTTACCAAACGCGCCAAAGGAAGTATAACTTCAAAAATGTGCTATAGATATTGTTATTCGAAGAATACCAGTGTACTATGTAATATGTAAAAACACAACAATGCGATTGGCTAGAATCTGATATATTTGTTTAATTCTGTATTCTGTTCATTATTATCTCTAAGTACTATTTATTTGGAGCATTTGAAGTATTTATTATCTGAAAAACCTAAACAAATGAAACACGTTCAAACTGGAAATCCATTGCTAACACTTGGAGCAGAAAGCAGTTATCGTATTAAATTCAGTGGTGCTTGTAAGCCGTTGACATATTCATAGTGAAAGTGTGCGAGAGAATTTTTGATATGCGGCCATTCTATTGAAAATTTTCACTCAATAGAAAATATGAAAAATGCATTTCAATGAAATGTAACGGAAAGATTTTCTTTTAAAAAAATAACGTTGTATAACATCGGCATTGTGTGTAATATTTGGTAACTACACAGCCAGCATCTATATTCTTTTTAGTTTCAAATTTTCATTAATTATTAATCATGCAATTCAATCAATACTTACTGATAATTACTACTTTTACTTCAAATCTTATCTAATGCCGATCGAGTATCTATACCAAAATGGCACGGAGCTGAATATTTCAACTTTATATGACAATTGGTTATTGGCGATTAATTTAATGCCTACCAATTAATAAAAGCGACCCTCGCAGTGTCATATTAAGGCACTAGCTTTTCACCCCGGAACATCGGAAGTTCGACTAACGGTGAGATCATATTACATTATAATTTTTTTTTCCCAAGCTATGGTGATTCTGAAATTATTCCACTGCTATGTTGTACTATGAAGTATTTGATTACATTAAAAACTCACGTAATCGACAGAAATACAAAACCATTTAAATAGTCTGAATTTACAAGACAGTTTCAATACAGAATTTTATGAAAGGGTTTTAAAGATATTAATATTTTTTATTTTTAGTTCTTTTTATACGGTTTTTATTTCATTATTTTTTCAGGTTATTTTGTCAAAGTCTTGAATTTGTAATTTTTAATGTTCATTATTTAAATGTATTAAAAATTTGAAATTCAAAATACATTTATTAATATTATATTACAATTATTGATTGAGTTTCGTCATCACCATCAGCCGGCGTCAATCTATTATTGAATGAAGGCCCCTTTAGCTCTTTCCATTATAATTGGTAATCCGTTGAATTTGACGAGTCATTTCGAGAGTGAATCATTTCAGTGGTTCTTAAGGCAGTCATGTGATGGTTTTTGACTCCTTAGTACCGCTATATGACTGAATTTGTCAAGCCGTTATTCATTTTCCAAGCGATACGTCGCTTGACGTATCGCACCTGTCGAACGTTTTCTTTTGTGATAATTTCCCGTTATGCCCATAATGCACAATTTTTTCCATTACGCATATCAAGTAATAATAATAGACTTTTTAGAATGTTTTAAATATGTATTGATACCATCAACTAAAAGTCTTTAATAGCATTTTAATAAAATAAATATTTCTTTAAAATTTTAAGCTGCTATTTTAAATCGTATTTTTTAACCTTTTTAACGAACAGTTGTATATTTATCATTATATTCAGAGTACATCAAGTTGCTGAGAGGAAAAACCTAGATTGCTAAAAATATTTAAATTACACCTTAAATCAATTAGAACACGTTTTTCAATAATTACAATCTAATGTTTCTTTTTAACCTTTTAATGTTAACTCGGCAAAAGACATCAAAATGCGTCACCATACTTATTTTATATACTATATAAATTGTATACAGTGTATACCTGTATGGCGTTTATACAGGTACATTTTGTATATGTTGACTATCGCTTCTACTCCGATTCGGCAATCAACTTCTTTCATTAATTGGCTTTAATTCATGATCAAAAGTAGTTGGTATGTGGTTTCCAACAATACGCAATCAACGAGCTTTCTTCGAGAACAATTCCGCACTAAATTAGAAAAGACGCTATATGACTGAAAAAAAAAATATAATATATAAACTGATGAAATAATATACTTCTCTTCCAAAGTTTTTTTTTTCTACGTAATCATCCTTAAAGGCTTTTAATCGACATCTGAATGAGAAAAGTTAAGGTTGTTTTAATATGATTATACCTACGTCACATTGTTTCACCTACTATGATTTGATTCCACTCATCAGTAGATTGCGGGTTTGACTCATGCGACTGGGAAAGTAACATATTATTTCTATTAGACAAATAGCAAAAAGTATTTTTTGGACATCTTAATATTTATTGCATGAGACGGTTTGCCTTGAGGCAAAAATAATATTTTTATGTATAAACGACACCTCGTAAGTGACATATTATATTAGTAGTATTGGCATCTACTGACGAAATCGGAAAATTCTTAAAAAAACTATTTAGCTCCTAAAAACGTTTGAAACGATATCGCGTATCTACTATTCAACTAACAACTAATAATTCATTTTATTCGCCGCCAGCCACCTGTCAGATGCATGTAAGTTATTCTCATATTAAATTCACTATTATATAGATGAGACAAACTTTGATTTGTAATATAAAATATCAAACACATAGTGTGCAGGTGAGTTTTTTGTCACTTACGAGGTGTCGTTTCTTAACCCTCGATATACATACAAAATACACAACGTCACGACTTGCGCCAAGACAACATATATTTTGTGTACATAGTAAGTTGGCACTTATCATGTGTACTTAATTTTTATAATTATACTAAAAAACCAGTAGTCACGTAATTAAAAAAAATAATTGCGAACATTTACATATTATATTACATTGAGTATTATATAAAGAATTAAAAATATATATTATGTATTAGTATATATAATACATAATGCGCCATACAGAAAAAAATGTTGACGAACTATTACTTTAATTAATGAATTGAACCAAATAAAAATATTAGAAAAATAATTTTAAAAAGTAGGAGATTTTAAACTCTAATAATAAAATAAATAAAATACACTGAGTAATACTAAACATGTATACAACCCTAGGGTTGATTTGTCGTATAGCATTCACCATTAGTTACATGAAAGTTTGACGTCATGTACAAGTTTCTATTTAGTAAAGGTCATGAATACTCAGGTAATTTTCGGGTGCATAGAAATTCAAATTGCTCAGATAATCGTAAATATAAACCATGCCACGTGAGCAGGGAAAGCGAGCTTTGAGAGAATGAATAGCAAGAATTCCTCGAAGAAAGTTGATCAGAAAAATACTCGACCGAAGAATTTGTTGTCAAACGAAAAATAAGTTAGTTACTTATAATAGTATGTTAACATAAAGACATCGATGAAACCTTTTCTGGACGAGTTATATAAGAAACTTCGCAATATTGCCACTGAAACTCAGAGATGGTCAAACCGTCTTTTGTTGCTGGTATACCTTTAGACAGCACAGGGCATTCGTAAAGAATCTAATTAACATCCTGCCAAATAATAAAAATTTAGAATATTAATTTTATTATATAATATATACGGGGTTTCGAAACAAAAACGACAGATTCAATTCTCACAAAATGTTGGCGAGTCATTAAAAAAGTACGTAAAAAGCAATATAGGTACGATTTAATAGCTCCCACCAAAATTTAATATAAATATATATGATATGAGTGTGGTGCTAATTTTTTTACCTTCCTATTTACTTCTGTCTTTCCCTTGTACCTTTTCCAGTGGTTTTTATTACGTATTTGAAGTGTTTTATTTAGATGTGAATTTAATCTCAATATTATACTATATTTCAAATATAAGATAATATCAAAATGAACACTATGATACAGCCAACTGTATATGTACAAATTTTTGGAAACGGTATTTAGTGTAGACACACGTAAACATTTACTTTGTCATACTTCAAGCGTTAGTATTATTATTTATTTTACGTATATATTATAATATTCTCTTTTATTGGAATTATCAGTGTTTAAACATGCATTTTAGTAGTAATGGTTTAATTATTAGGATGGTTTATAATATAATTATTTTGTTCACGTTATGTTTCATTATATTATTATTGGCAGTACTAATGAAATCCTAAAATCATCCTTAATTGGTTTGATTTCGCTCTCTTATTGTCGGATTTATTTTGCAACCCGGCTTGTGCTAATGGGGATTGTTTTGAAATTCTATATGACAGATATTTTCATTGTCAAGCTAGTAAGCGCTCGATTACTTCGTGATTTATCTTTCGCTTTTTGTTTGAATAATATTCATTATTTCCCTTTTCGTTGAATGCCAAATTATACGAAACAGATTAATTACATGGTAATTCTTGTTCAATCAAAATAGTATGAATGTAGTGTTAATTATTTCCAGTTCCTCAAAGTATGTTTTTGAAGTTATACTTCTTTTGGCACATTTGGGAAAACAGGTCAGAGTGTATTTTTGGCGTGTTACGAAGTTGCGCGCGCCGATGTAACACATAATTTATTATTATGATTATATTCATTTTGGTATCAAGGGTACATGCGCATAGTCTTATTCAGTTAGTCGTTCAATACAACCAAGTAAAAAGCACGTGTTGTAAACATAACCAATATTGTGTCATAATAAATATATATGACGTTTATAAACAAATTTCTGGAGACTAACATTATACACTGTTAATTTATATTCATAAAACTTTATTTATATTGAAGTGTATATTTATTTTTCATTGTAAAGATTGTGTATCAAGATTTGAGGCTATATTTATGTAAGTATTATTTAAGTGTAAAATTATATATTATCAATAAATAAATACATTTTGTAATTTTAATTCATCATTGGCACTTCTGAATCGATTATGGTGTATAGCTGTATGGCAAAGATGAGTGTTAGTCCAATGCAATAATTATATTACAATTATAATGTGCCATATGAGACACATATCAATCGCGTACGTTTTCATCAACCTAATCCACTGTAATATTAATAGACTCAGGTAACGGCTTATTTTTTTATTTATTTATTTATCTTCCATCCTTGTAATCTTCATAACGGAATTACCTGGCTCGTGATAATTTCGTAATTGGTACTATTATATTATATAAGATATCTAATAACGATAAACCGATAATTCACACAATAATAACCTAAACATGCTATGTGAAGTTTATAAAACGCAGCAAAAAAAAAATATTTTAAAAACTAACGATTTCCAAAAACCGATTAAGTGTTGAAAGTGATATAACTAAAAATTTGTTTTAATCCAATTTTATGTACGGCCAACCTAGTCGCTACAATGGCCAATTTTATTGCATTTAGAGAATTTGTGGTGTAGCCTTTGTAACTTACTACAACTTTTAATTTTACCTCTACGTGCTCTTCTCTCCCGTGGGTACTCTTAGGCTTAGGTACTTAAAGTTATGTAAATTCAGTCAACATAAATTTGAGTGCATGGCAAACTGCTCCTGAGTATTTCTAGTCATAAAAAATATGCTTTACATTAAACATAAGGTCCCGTGATAGGCCCGAATAAGACCGGATGTGATGCGGAGCGGGTGTTGTTTGGTGGGGCCATTAACTTCCATGTCCAATTTTATTTTTCATATACTTATTGCAAAAAGGAATTTATCAGTTAATTATAATAGGCATAGGGTGAATCATATAGCTATTGGCCGGTTAAGGATTTTTTTGACTTTGGCTGGTTATAACTTTCTTGATATTTAACATTTTTGAAGTTTCAGAATGGAATTGTACTGATCAATGCTTTGCGTTTTCATTTTATTTAATACATACTTCATTCCTTCGACCATTTTTTGATTATTACGGTTTATCTAGATGGAGAGCAAAAATACAGTAATTGGCCACTTTTTTATAGCTATTGGCCCCCCCCTTTCTATAGTTATTGGCCACTTTAAATCTGATCAAAATGTGTGCATAAAAGTGCTAACACAACCTTTGATTATTAGCAATTCAGAGTAAATAAAGAAAACCATGAGAATTTTATAGAACAAATATATTAAATTGAAAAAAACATAGACGAAATATGAAAAAATACAAAAAAAATATATGGTCAGTAATTAATAAGAGAATCTAGTTTTTAGTAATCTCTATTACGAAACAAGTTAAGCATCTCCTTTGTATCCATCAAGTCAGAATCTTCTGATAGATTCTCTCTGGTCGATATGTCCATATCATGGCAGATACATCACTTGGTACCACATAACACAAGTGTCTAATTCTGGGGCATGTTCTTTATAATGTATTAAAATATTGCCACAATTGATAGAAAACGTTTGAAATTTTGGAGCTTTTTTCACTGCCTATTTGGTGTTTACCATTCTCAAATTGTTGTATTCTCTCTTCACCAACAACCTCTTTGAAAAAATCAAAGGGTATAGTTTTGACTTCATTTATATATCAATGTTAGAATTTTGGTTAGTTAAAATTCGTTTTGCTAATCATTTTGTATAATCAACAGCGTTTGCATTGAAGGAAAAGAGGGCACATGCCTAAAACCATTAATTAGATATTCCGGCTTAATTTTATTAACAACTTAGTTCGAAACAAAATTGTTTTTGGAGACCACTCATGGACAGCCTTCTTCCACATTTTCTTCACCGGTCCAAAAACTGATACATCTGCTAGTTGAAGTATTCTCGTTGCATTACGATATAATGCAATTACGTCTATTTGCAATGTGTTACATAATATTACACTTAGTTCGTACGTCATATGCGTTTTGTGTACATTGACGAATAAAATTACTGGAATCTGGAACTGGCAATCGAGTGTCGCCATATTTTGCTGATAATGTAAATAATACAAACAATGCGTTCTTTTGTATATCCTTTACCAATTGCATACACGTGAACTTGCTTCACTCGTTCTTTTGACTATTTGCATGACATTTTAAAACAAGATTTCAACCAACTTATCCCTGGCTTATTATTGTTAAAAGGGTTCGGTCGTGGATTTTTCATTAAAAAAGTTGCACTCTATTCACAATATCGTCTTCTTTCTGGGAAATCCTTTGTTTTCCTAGTCGCATATATTATTATCCATTCTGCAAGATCACATTCTTCTTCTTTTTTGGTTAATTATGGATGGGGTCTATATTCAGGTCGACTTGTAGGATTTTTCATTTTGAATCGCAAAGTAGCTCGAGGAATGCAATATTTTTTCGCGGTAGCTCTCACAGATATATTATCTTTAATTTCTTCATGAAGTTTATCTAACTGCTGGCTACTATATAGGGTTTTTTTGACATCATGTACAATCTGCAAAAAAATACAGTAGTTGGCATATGACGAACATAGTAATTGGCCACCCGGCTAATAACTGTTCATTGGTGTCACAATTATACGAAAAAAATATGGACTAGCTAATTTTCATAGCTCTATCAGAATATGTAAAAAAAATTGTATTTATTTTTATTTTTCTAAAACACAGTTATTGGCATAATTGGCCAACTACTGTAAAACACGCTTTTTCAGATACAGTTATTAGCCACCCTTGAAAAGTGACATTAATTGCTGCAAATGTCAAAAACAATTAGATCCATGGTTTCCATGTAATGCAGGTCAATAGAATATCTTGTAAAAAACACACATATATGCTGGGATATAGAGTTTTTTAGGTATTTCAAAAGCAGCTTACCTTAAGGATTTCTTAAGAAATGACACACAAATTCATAGACTTTTAGGTTTGACAGCCAAGAAGACACTAGCACCTTCTGGTGGTAACTTCTGAAATATGGCATACTAAGAAGAGGACGGAGGAGTTATACATGGCGACAAATGTGAGAAAAGGATGGCTAACATCTTATTTTATCAACTAGAAGTTGAAATGGCCAATTACTATAACACGGCCAATTACTATAGCAGTCACCCTAGGTGTTATTGTTTTAATTTTAAAATTAAATACTATCAATATATTATACCTATATATAAAAAAAATATTGTTTGTTTGTCTGTCTGTCTGTCCCGTATGCATTCCTATACCATTCATCCGATTGCGATGAAACTTTGGTGAGTTGTTGTGTCCACAACCGCGAAGGTTTCTGAATTAGAAGAACCATCTTCTTCTTCATTCTATCTTTTTTTATCTTCTTTTATTCGTATGCGTTCCTATACCATTCGCTCGATTGCGATGAAACTTTTGTCAGTTGTTATACGCACACTCGCGAAGGTTTCTAAATTAGTATAACCATCTTCTTCTTCTTATATTCGTATGCGTTCCTATACCAAATTTGGAAAATCCATGGTTCTCACATGGCAGCTGTATGTGGCCTGTTCACGCGTTGGAAAACCTTTTGATTTATTCGTGTACGCACCAGATATTCTGTATCTAAGAGCACTTCAATAAACAGAATAAAAACAGAAAAAAACTTTCTTTGTTTGAGTGGCATTACTACTATTAAATAGAGTAACGTTAAAACGTTAACGTTAACGTTTAACTAACGTTAAAATCGACTAATTACGCTTGATGTACAAAATTATCATTTAACACATATTCTGAATCAGCATTTTTCAGTTTTTATTATCCTCTGCATGCCTTGTGGTAGATGCTAGTCACTATCAATTTTATGTTGATAAAATTTAGACCATACCATGAATTTTAATACAATTGCAACATCGCGTCACATTTTTCCTCAGTACCTATGGAATATTAAAAAAAGAGTCACAGGCATTTTCAATAATTTATTATTTCAGATTATTAATTCAGTCACTTTCTTAACGGTGTTGTTACATCAGAATAGCACACACCGTTACAACCTACTGCGTTCTCTATCAGTATCCTCTCCAGGTTACTTGAATTTATTCCAACAATTATTTTTAAGAATTATCGACAGAATATATTATTATGAAAAGTAAAAAAGATATTGTAAATTATCGAATGAAATTTTATAGAGATTATTTTTTCTGTGATATTCTATTGACGATCTATCTGCCGCACACGCCGATTAAAACAAAAAAGGTGTTCTGGGTGCAAGAAATGAGCTAATTCAAAGAAGCTACAAACCTAAAGAAAACACTCAACTGTCGTATAATTTGTTTCGCCTTGTGTATAGAATAGATCCGCTGGAAGACTTTTTGATAATCACCAAGTTAATGAAAAGTCTCCAGTAACAATAATTTTTGATAATGTATTTTTATTTTGGTAATATTTATAATAATATTGTCGTCTACACCCTATGAATGTAATGTCGTTTGTGAAATATTTCTGTTATTTATAATTGTTATTCAAGTTCATTTACACTCCACTAATTGTCTACAGCTATTTATTTTTTGCGGTTATTAAAATTGTATGACTGTAACAACACAACCGATGGTGATTAATTGCTACAGAATCGGTTTCCAAAGCTAGGCTGTAGGTTTTGTCTATACTACTATAATACTATTGTATAAAATGCATCCGAACAACTCGCAGGGGACTCAAAAGTAATTCTTTTTATGATTGCATTGCGGTTGTTTCGGTAAAAGTGGTAAATTTCATAATATTTATGTAAATATAATGTAACACACGTACCTATATTTCTATAAAAAAATACAAAAATGATAGGGATGAAATGTTTACATTTTTCATTTTGTTGTTTTTGTTATTTTAATAATAATGTATTCTATTACATAAATACAAAGGATGATTTTGTTAAACAGGCATTTACTATAATTATAGTAATGTTTTTTTAAGAGTTATTATACCTAGAAGATTATAATATACAAGTCGAGGAAACTATGGTTATTTTTTTATTGATTGATCTTTCCAGATATAAATGATTTTATTTACAAATTTTTTGAAATAGTTTTTTTGAAAACTCTATGCAAAAACTATAAGGTACTTACTAGGAGTATAAAACTGTATTATTATAAAACATATCTTTTGTATTCAGAATAATAATATTAGAGGGAATATAAACTGATGAGCGATACAATGCTGTCAGCTCTGTGATATTACAATTATTATGACATGAAATTGAAATGTATTGTTGGGCTAAATATACGACTTTTATATTGCAGTAAATTAATTTTTATTGCTGTTTTTGAGACTTAACAAAATATGACTTCAGATATATTTCCGATTTTAGTATATTACCAACTCGAATTAGACCGGTACTTAATAACTTAACTTGTCAAAGTTTGTACATTCAATTGTCAGTCTGCTTTGAATATATATATACCATTCTGACATAATAGTGTCTACATAATTAAATAGGCTAGTTTACGATTCCTAGAATCGAGAAATTTACGCCTTATAAACCTATAAGTCACAACATTGAGGCATGTAATAATTAATTAATGTTATTAACAGGTGATATGAACCAAGTTAATTCTCACACGAACATTTAGTTTGCTCATATTATTAGGTACACTATCTATATATTCTGTTACATGTATGTAATCAACTATAAAATTAATAGATATTACGAAATCAGTCAGTCATTGGTTATAAAATTATATTTATAAAATTAATTAATAATATAATATTATATTAAACGTTTCATTATAAGACCGTTGAACGAGATAGACGTCCACAAAATATATCGCAAATTTAAAATGATATCGTCACATTAATACTGCAATGTATCGAAAGGATTTGTTGAAGAGTACTCTCAGATAACTATTCCGTAATATTCAATACAATTGGCACCAACAATTGTTTTATGTACATAATCCTTTCGTTACTTGGTAATAAGGTTTTTATCTCCTTGTATTTTATTTCATAAGCGAGAATTAACATATTACTGTATTCGTTCTCAGTAAGCATTAACTATTGGTGAGTGCGCATAGTGCCTGAAGATACCAAAAGGCTAAACCCAAGTCGCAAAAAACGGCTCAAATGAAGTAGTACACAATGAACTTAAATCCATTAAAATTAAGATTCGAATTTCATCAAGTACCCTCTATCGAAAGAATGAAAAATAAAATTTATATGATCACATATCCAACGTGAATGCTATACAATGTATTTTAAGGAGTTTTGCGCTAACATGTTAACAAAGACATATTGGATTATCACGGAAATGAATTAAATTTCATGAAATCACAAAGAACAGTCAAAGCCTGTTATATTATAATACATCCTTTGACTCTATGATATTTAATACAATTCTGTAAAGATCAAAATTAATATGGTTGGGGTAACTGACTTTCTGAAGAAAGTTTTTTTTTAAATTACATATTATGCAATTTAATGTAATAACTTGAATATCATATACAAATATGGAAATGTAAATCAAATAAGATAATATTGTTTATTTGACATACAATTATTAGTTTAGTATTGTTAATATTTTGTTTAATGTTTCTATCAAAACTATATTTTTTCATTCACACTGTGTTACACCAATAAATTTTGTGACTTATGGAAATTGTAGATCCAATGCATGATCATTCACGTGCCAGGTGTCGTCGACTTACCCTAATGGAATAATACATAAAAATGAATAAGTACATTGCAAACAAATCCTGATATGCCTTAATTGAAGATGGGAATTTATTTTTAGTAATCTTATAAAACCGTTTTTAAGACATACTGAAATTTCAATTTGGTGGAACTAAATCTTTCTAGTAAAATAAATGATCATAAAAATAAATTATGTAAAAGCAACATTGCCACTATTAGGTGAAAGAAAAAAAAGATTAACTCAATACACTCATAATTGGGATAATTTGGGAGTTAAAAGGGTTCAGTTATAAGTTTGAAAATTAGTTATTTGAGTAGAAATCTGAATCATAGCATCATTTTTATAGTTCAAAACAACTGTCAACATAAAATTTTATATATTGTAGATTAAAAATATACTTAAAGATCATTATAATATATATTGTTTACAAAGATTATTACGATACATATTACGATACACGATGAATTGGTAGTATGATACATAAATCTCATACAGAAGTCTGTCAAGATACCTTCTACAAAGGGGTTAATTTGTATGACAAAGTACATACTAAATACTTTCGTCCACTTTATTTTCAACACATTGATAGTCAATAATGGAGTGGTGGGAAACTTAAATTACTTAGATAGACTTTGAAAATTAAATATATGTTATCAACAATAATTATTCTTAATCAAAAACTCTGTTTTAATGAAGTTAAAAAACATTATTACAAATTTATATGAACGTCAAATGCAAAAAATATAGAACCAAAAAGAATGACAATTAATTAGTGGAATCTTTGATATTGGATTTTTCACAGTTCGAAATATATGTGGATATTCATATTCTTGAACAGTAATATAGATTTGCTTCAGTGAGTAGGTATTTAGGTTTATTGTTGAAAATAATGGTTCGTATAAATAAGTTGAAACAAATGTTTTATCATATTATATTCATTACGCCCCATTGTTTAGGGAGGGATGTTTTTAGGTTCATCAGGTTGTTTGTTCAATCGTATATTGACGATAATTTTAATATGTCCAATCAACCAACACAAAAATTCAATTGCAATTATTTTTATTAATTGATATATTATATAATATATATAATACATAAAAGTCCGTGAGTCCATGCAAAAGGGCTTGCGGGTGTATTTGAGCCCTCAAGCATAGAATTGGAAAATTCTGGTCTACACTTTTGCCGTATTCATATATTAGTAATATATAAAAATGAACGTAGCTATTTTACGAGTATTCAGTTCATTTCCAACCCCAATGTAATTCGACGGTACTTTTTTTTATTTAAATCTTAATACTGTATTATTATGAGTAAGGAGTATTTCTATATGTATATTTTTATTGTTTACAGAGCTAAAAAGGTTTTAAAATAAGAAAGGTTTGGTCTTTTTGGAATGCTAACAATCTAACCCTGGGGAGAATAAATGTATTCAAATAAAATAAGGTTTCGGACTATTATGGCACCTCCTATTATGATATACGATCTGAATCACTTTAAGAAAACCATGTTTTTTCTATATTTTTGGAAATATAATTTCTTGTTATGACGTAATAGTTCAGACCATTTAAGTTTTCTCATTTATATGTGCCGTAAAATATTTATAATATTAAAAAATATATATATACATATATAAAGTATTTAAATAAAAGGATTGAGATGGCGTAAAGCACATTTAAAGAATGTAAGATCTTCTATGCAGTTGAGACTCTATCGTTTACCAAAGGTTTAGAATTTTACAATGCTATGTATAAGTGGTATGAAAATGTCAATAAATTATGAAAATAATGAGACATGAATAGATATTTATATGCTGGGTGCATAAATAAAAACAATTTATTGATAACATTTTTGAAAATATTATCCAACTTCATGGGTCTTGCTTTTGCCTCCACCACCCACCACGTCTCCACACCCGTTATGGAGGCATATACCGTGGCGTAACGAACGTTAGGCGCTCTTAAAATTTGTGCCGAAAGTGTCCCAGGAACAACTTCCCAAAACCTTGGTTGGCGTGCACTAAAGTGTGCGTGATCCCTAATTCTATTATTACGGTCAATTCTCGATAAGAAAAGTACTTTTCGCTCGCCGTAAAATGCCGCAAACTTTTTAAAAGCTGAGAAATTTTCCCTCGTATTTACCAAGTCGCAATGGCCGACTGAAAAGTTCTTCCCTTTCAACCGGCATATGGAGACACTCCCAAAGAATATGGTCGGCATCCTGCAATTCGCCACATAAGCAAGTCGGAGATTCTATTATTACAGAGCTTGGAGGCAAAACCACCGTGTCCGGTTAAGAACTGAGAAGTCCAATGGTCTGGAGTCAATTTCGTTATCTCCATGCGCTTTATATTAGGAAAAAACAAATGCGTTTGTCTGCCATTGGAAGAGGTGATCCATCGCCACAGAACGCAGTGCCATACAACAGGTTGCGTACGATACTTTTTCGAGCGCACCGGGTTATGGATCCAAGACCTGAAGGCGGCGATATTCAGATATAGCCGACCTCCGCTCCAGACCTCCGAGCAAGGCGGTCGTGGCACCATAGACTTGAATGTGCAAGTCTCACGGATGCACTCCAGCAAGGACAGGCAACGCGTCGGTAGAAGTCGTCTTATAAGCCTTAGTTAGGAAAATGGAGCATTGTTTTAAAGACGGTCGGTTGTAGTCGAAACATTATTTTTGTCAATCATCGACAATTATCGACGTCATTTTCCATAAAGTCTATCAAGAAATAATATCATTATACCGCACGGGAAATTAATCATCAAAATTTTAATTACGCTCGAAAATGAATGACGGAAGACGATTTTATGCTATCATAATATTTTCGATTATATATCATCTATAAAGAACTGTGACATCAAAAAAACAAGCAGATTTGAGAAACGTAGTATCACCGGAGAATATGAAAAAAAGTAATTTTAATTGATAACACCAATTGAGTTAATTAAGCTGACAGGACTTGAAATGGATTGAAACAAACCAGAACGCAGCTCCAGTTTGTGAAATCTTCGGGACAATTGCTCCATATCTAATAAACTACGTAAATCTTTAATATATATCGTCACCGTTCAGGCAAAAGTCACCAACCCTGAAAATGGCAGTTTTGAGTTGAGTATGTCACCCGAAGCGTAAAATTATGTTCTTTAAGATGCAAAACTCACCACGGTACATTAGTTAGTAAAATTTTGCTTAAATCCGAATTATTTGTTTTTCACTAAATGGCTTTCGATAAAATTTTAACAAGCAAAAGTCATTATAGGTGAATAGACATTATTGACTATATAAAAAAAAATCCTTCGTTATAAATATACAAGCAAAAGTCAGTATACTATGGATGGTGAGTTTTACTGATCCTTCTTTTGGCTAACATTGTTCAGATTATTAACAAGCAAAAGTCACCAAACCATAATTGAGCTACCTTGCCTCCTTCAAAACCTTCCAGATGTTTTAATTAGCATCAAAAAGTAAAATTACTTTAAATAAATTATTAAGAAGACATGAGAAAATAATTTAATGTAGATAAAACCTTAAAAACATTAAAATCCGATTTTTCCTGCATTTTCAAACTTTCAAATTGCGATATCTCAAAACTATGTTTTTAGGGTTGGTGACCTTTGCCTGAACGGTGACGATATTATGTATGTCAGAAGTTTGTAGTCTGTTATTATATTGTTACGTCGAAGTATAACAAAAAATCGAACATAGTTTGTAAATTATCAAGCGCTCCGGTTCGTAAATTTTTAATTCCGAGCGCTGTAAGAGCTGATAAAAACCTTTGACATTATCTATCCAAATAATAGGGTAGATATCAAACGGAGTAATCAATATGTCACGAATAAAATGCATATTAAATAAATAATGGTATCAGTGATTAACTGTCATGCCCAATTATTATCACATATCATTGTATAAAATATGTATAGTAAATTCAATAGTCAACAGTTTTATGTTATAAAATACAGCATATGTGTAAATTATCATGAAAATTAACTAAATTATAGTTGACATTTGGATGGCACTTAAAATCAAATTAACATCATATATATAAATAGTAAATTACCTATTGCAAGACAAAATTAATTGATTTTTCAATAGGTTTAAGAAAGTCAAAAATTATTATGAATATAATATATTGAATGTAGGATTAAATTGAATAAATCTGAAGATAATTGATATTTTTATTATTATTGTAATGTTTTTATAAAGAATATATCCAAAATTATACTAAACATACATAATGATACTAATAATTTGATTTTTATTAGTTATAAAACGCTAATTTACTATTCTACCAAATACAAGAGCATGCAACGCACATTTTTATGGTGAATATTTGTTAGAAATTCATCTAAAGCTAAACCATTGAGTATTTGCTGTTGAATAAATGCATATTAAAAAAATGACAGACATTTAATTATAACCAAATATAGGATCAAACTCGGGACCCGCCGTAGAAATAAAGGTACTAATAAACAAAGTTCTTCTTTTTATTCTTTGCCCACATCAGTTCCTTAAGCATGGCATATAGATACCACGTGTCATTTGTCAGTTTTATTGTATCTTATTAAGTCATAACAGCATCCTATAACGCGGCCGTATATACTCTGTAGATTATTATAATTATGTAGGCATCGTGAATCCTCAAGAAATCAATAGTAGAGGGCGATGAGAATAAATAATTTTCGAAAGTCTTCTCGTAATTTACATAGCTGCAAACTAATGTACCTACTGTTCGATCTGTTTGGATTTGGCTGACATATAATAATTGTCCGAGTAGAAAACATGCCTGTAAAGACTTGCATTGTTGGTTCCCAAATCCTCGAGAAACCTACGATAATATGTGCCAGAAGCTTGACTGGATCACTGTGTGGCGTAATTCAGGAATTGTCGCAGATAAGAAGGTAATCTTTCTTTCATAATACACACAATCCCTTTGCATTATTATTTAGCCCTTTTATAGCATCACCGAGTAGTTCTATCATACTTTCAATAGTTAAGTGACAATAATTATTAGTGACAATATACATATAATATTTCATTATTATTTGCATGTGTTTAATTATTTTTTTCATATATTCTTTAGAATCTATTTATATCTAAATGAATTTCGAACACAAAGGTACCCACTTGTCAAGCTAGTAAGCTAGTTAGACACAGTATTATTAACTAATTACTTTGTTTGAATTTAAGCTGAAAAATCTACTTACAACCACCCCACCATATTAATAAGCCTGTTTCTAATTCTCTACCATATTATCTTCGCTTGCTTAGGCGGTTAATGAAATGAGTATATTAGTACAAGCTAGGTATATATAATATAATACAATGTGTAATATAATTGCCATTGGGACGATATAATGCAGTTTATATTACGGTATAAGATAATTATTTTATTCAGTCTAACAAAAATATTTATTAGTGTTAAAGTTATGGATTATATTAGTGAAAAAATCCAATGTGATACTATCATGTTTAGAGAATGTACATTATTTATTTATTATTATTTATTTTATTTAGGTCAAACAACAGTATCAATCGCAGAGAATAAATATAAAATATAATATAGAAAAATATAATATGTGACCCAATAATAGGGGGATACAAAAAGCATATTAAATCAAATTAAATTAGATCAAAATTATTGCTAGAATTGAAAATCAACCTAGTCTTCCTTTAGGTATTTTTTACTTTTTTTTTATTAATTACTGAAGAACTGCTGCTTTATAACATTTCTGCATTATCAAAATGTAGAACTTATTAATTTTAAATATTCTTTAATCGAAATAATATAAACTTTCACCCTCGTGTGTGTACTTGAGAAAACAAAGCTGTTTTTCTCCCATTCATCCATTATGCAGATGGCTGATTTTAAAATCTAGCGACACAATTTAATATTATGTACAACTGTAATGAATATAATTGTAGAGTTATTGAAAATCGTTAAAGGAAAATAGAAAGAGAAAAATAAATACAATAAAAGTAATCAGTTGTCCAGATACAATATTGTTAGTCGTTGATTTTGGAGAAACTTAATTCGAAAGAGGCAAGAGATTACAACAGATCCACTCAATCACTGTGAACATTCAAGGTTCTGTAGAGTCGAGCCACCGGACAATTTGTAACCTAAATTGGTTTTATATGTGAGAATGTATAAAAGTGAGAATATGTGAGGACAAAAAGTATTGATTCTTGGTACATTAAATTTTATGTAAGACAGTAGTTGTGGGGAATTTGTATGGTTATTAATTATTCTGAAGATAAAAATGAGGTCAGAAATATTACGCCGTATTTCTGAAGATTGGATTTTAAAATGTTTCATTTGGTAAGAATAATTGGGTAAAATATGAATAAAACCGATTAATTGTTAAATTATTAATTATTACAAATTTCATTGTGCAGCGTGCCGTAATTTTGGGAAACAGTTCAAAAAACAAAGTTTCCGAAATGATAAAAAAACTGGAAGTTTGAAGGAGACAGTTAATGAGGTAAATAGAAAAATAAGCAACGGTCTTACACTTATTGCTTGCCGACGGAAAGTTTTACCATCACGGACAAAATTGTCTAATCTAAGTTATACTATCTCAGTTCTAGGTTTTTTTTAACGAATTCTTTGTTTATTATGTGCTTGGTACATTATCCAGGATTAAACAAAAGAAAAATCGTGTGATGTGGATAATTTATTTAATTATTTGTAATTAGAATTATTGGGAACTCCACGAACTATTCAATATGTGGTCGAGAAGTAAACTAAATAGGTAGGCTATGAAATTTTATATTATTTTACCGTTGCAATAAGCGAAAAAGGTTATTTAATATATTATTTGTAAATCTGCATTTAAGTAAAATGTTGTATTAAAAACAAAATAGATCGTGTATAATTAAAGGGGGATTGAAAAACACGTACTTAATTAAATGAGATATTTGTGATTATTCAAAAAAAATATTTATTGAAATGTATATAATAGTTACTGCAAGACAATTGGTTTGATACTGTTTGATTACTGGTACTCTAGTATTAATTTACGCGACTGGCGCGGCTTGGAGTGGTTGGCCATTCGATATAATTAACGTGTTATTTAAATGTGGTAATTAAAATGTAGTTAAAACTTCAGCAGTGATTGTGTTATTAAACTATTTGTCTATACTCTCACAAGACAATAATCTACTTTTAGATCTTAGCGTTTGCATGAAACAAAAACTATAATTCATTATTTTACATACGTTTACCCCCTACAACTGCTTCATAATTAATGCGATCGAAAAACTGTATATTAACATAGCACATACATTCAAAATTGATTGGTTTACGTAACGGCTCATCTATATTATTATTGCTTCACAACCCAAGGGGGAATCTGGAATTATGTGAAAACCGGGGAGAAAGGGTGAAAACGTCACAAAACCAACAAAATATTTAAACTATTTTTTCCGATAATAAAATTTAACGGATTTCTATATATTTTTATTTTTTACTTAATTGAGGCATGATGTAATTTGTATGACAAAAAGAAAGGAAAGGGTGAAAAAATCCGAAGATCGTGTGTTTAAATTCACGCTATTGAAAACAAAGGAAAAACATCACGTATCACGGACTTTTGCTTCTATTATCTTATCTATAAATATGTCTAGGTATATATACGAGTTTTATTATTCCATATTATGATGAGCTTTACTAAAATCATTATTACTATTCCAATTAACAGTACATCATGCAAAGTATAATTTACGATTTTAATGACGTCCGAAACAACCTATAATAAATGAATAAATTAGTTTCCAACGCTGTTTTGTCGGTTGGAAGAGAATTCTTACTTATATTAGTTAAATTACGCGATGCAGAATCACGGTAGTATGCGATGATTTGATACAACGTCGTTTGATATAACTCGAATGTGGTTGTTTCGTACTAGGTATTAGCAGTGTAAAATTCGATCCGATTGGCAATCAGTTGCAGAGCAATGTTCCAGCAGCACGACTTCAAAGTAATGCGACATAATTATTGCGTGTCCCGTATTTCGAAGCCCAACTAACCTCATTCCAAGCAATTAGTCAAACATTGCAATACCAAACCAACTACCTGTTTGATAAAATATTCACATACATTGATTTAATATACATATACAAACCAGTGGCGAGGGGTGGAGGTAGGGTCATATATAGTGCACACTAAACACCCACGATGGCCACGTGGCTTAAACGCTGGTCTCTTGTGTTGAAGGTCCCAGGTTCGAACCTGGGTCTGGCAAGTACACGTATTGTTTTTCAATTTGTGTATGGAGTCAGCGTATGGATCTAATAGGTTGAGCAAGTGGCTGACATCCATTTCTGGTAAAAATAAAAATCTGTTAATAAAACTTCCACTCTATGGAGGCCCATATGATCCTATTAGGATCGGACATGATCGAAAAAAAAAACATTGTCAATCATAATTATCTGTTTTCATTGAACTAAAACTACAAATTGGAGATAGTGTTAGTTAGTTTTTAAAATTATTAATATTATTAAAGCATGACTTAAGCAACTTTTATCTCGATTCTCGATATCTCTAAATAACCTTTTGAAAAATAATAAATAACATAAATACCGCATTGGTTTTGTTACTTAGTAGGTATCAATTTTTTAAGACTTTCAACTCAATTCTCGATATCTCAAAGTAAACTTTTCGAAATAACAAAAATACTACATACTACTTAGCAGACTGCATTATTGGTACATAGTTGGTATCAATTGGATTAGTAGACTTTAATATCGATCCTTGGTATCTCAAACTTAAATCACATAATATATTATTTTGTGGGAATATAAATCGAACAAATTATGTCAGTAGTTTTCAACAGGCGGGGAAAGAATGAAATAATGAACGATTAATAATACGAACAGAAATCAGTATTTATCTTTATTGTGCATATTATTCGTCTACATTTTTTCTTTTCATATTTTATATGAACGAAGTCGTGGGCGATTGCTAGTGGAATAACATATTTATTTTTTATGGTACTCTATAGTAATGTTAATATCGGCACTAAATCTACTCCTGGTAAAGTAGGTATGTTGGAACAATAATAGGCATCACATCGCTCATATTATAATAGGGGAAACAAATTTGATATTATAATGATATACAGTGTTAATTATTTTATTATATTTCTGCCCTGGCCGGTAGGTGTCAGGTGATCCCCAACCTCTAATTGCGCTAGTTTTGGTTAAACAAGTATTTCCTCTGGAGAATTCCTTGTATTGCATTATAATACTGTATTATGTGGAATTAATAACGAATTCCGCGAAATCCATAATATACATATAAAACAATCGAAATTTTTTTGAAACATTCTAGGTGGCTATCTTAAAACAAGGCAATGGTTATAATAATATAAAAAATAGCCGAAAAAATTAAGTAATACTTAAGTATAACAAGTTCAAATTTAAATACTTGTCTCTCCCGTATTGTAGAATAATAAAATTATTGTCATTATAGAGATGGATGAAAGGAAAAGTGTGAACTTCTGAAGCTCCTGTGTTCGAATCCAGAGTATGAACAGGTGAAGTTATTTTTCAAAGAAGTAAGTCTCTCGACTGGCTGCAAGAGTAGCGTTCTACAATTCTTCGGTCACAGAGTAGAAAGAGATCCGAGCAACCTGAAGAGAAGAGTGATCTCTAATGGCGTCGAAAGAAGGCAGTTGCAAGAGAGACAGCATTCCAAGTAGAGTAACATCATCAAGAAAGTGACCGAATCAACAATATCAGCGCAGGATCACTCTAACAGGGAAGAAATTGTTGGCAACGCTTGTAATTTTAGTGATCACCATCCTCAGTTATGAAGCAAAGGAAAATATCCTTTTTCATATTATAAAAAAAGTGTTTTAATTGAGGGCACGCAACTGGTAGAGAAAAATCTCACATGATACCTCCTTCATGAGAAGGGCAAGATCTACATGGGATTATAAAATAATTGAAAATAAAAAAAAAAACACATTGGAGTTTTCTTTAGAATTTAAAAAAATCGAGTTAAAATTCAATTGAATTAATTACAGAGAATTTGCTTATTTTATTATTCTTCAATAATAAAATTTTCTGGAATATATCATATAGATTATAAATCTTTATCTGCGGTCAATTTATTATTCATGATGGTCAAATTTCCCTTAAATATTTTTAGTTAGTTAGAAATTGGGGTTTCCTCAGCTTAACTTACTACTTATTACAATATTGTGTATTAATCAATAAGTCTAGCTATCTGTATTATTAACACATGTTATTTCATATCTTTACTGACATTATTTATTAACGAATTGGTAAAGTGAAGGCTATAAGGGAAACGTATAATTAAAGAAAATAAAATGATAAATTTCGCTCAAACATCGACCATACGAACTTAGATACTATGCGAGTATCTTAAAACAAAATTTAATGTAGATTAAATGATAGTACTCACAAACGTATTCAGTCAAGTAATTTACATTCAAATAAATGTATTGATTGACCGCACATCAGGTAAATTTAAGTAAGCGGCAAAATTCCAAGGTGCGACCAATGGAATGAACGGAGAGCGTTACAAATACTCTTCGGTATACGATCGGGCTAAAAAATGCGAATGGTCCGTCATAAAAAATAATCTAGGCAATTAAAACGGTAATATAAATAATTGAATGTTATAAGTAAATATCATCTTGAGTGAATGTAAATTTAAATTATAATTAACGTAAGATTGTACTATTCAATATAAATCGATTATAATTTCAATTGAATTGAATTTTTTAGAAAGGAATACACTGATGCACTCGTCGTATCACACCTGAAAATGGGGCGATTTACACCTGAAAATGGGGCCACGTCTCAAGGCCTAAACACCAAAGAGGCTCATATTTAATACACATTAAGGGAAGAAGGGTGTCAGAAAATCGAGACTACCGTAGTCGGACTATATAGGAAAAAACACAACGTCTCCAAGGCTAGGGCAGTGGAACGAGTTTGCGGCAGAAAGAGGGTAGATATTCTCCGGAAGAGGTCAATACCCAGATTGATTTATACTGATGTTGATATCAGTTTCATTTTGATAACTTTCAATTCTTGGTGGAAAGATATTATTATTTAAATATAAATGAAACGCTTATGAGTAAATGGAATAGTGTACTTCACACAATTTAATATAGATCAGGATTGACCTTATCCACGAGTAGATGATAAAGTCTTGTCAATTGTGAATTAACTAGAATATAACAATATTTCATTTTATTTTACTAATTAATGGTTAATATTAAACATAATATTTAATATGGCTGTATTATAATTCTAAATAATAATAAAAAAGCGATATACGCGCTACACGTCTGGCATGGCGGGAGGCGTGAAAGTTGGCGATGGATCGAGTGAAGTGATGCAAACTAGTGCTTGCCCTATGCCCCAATGATGTGGGCATGGTACTATGATAGAAGAAGAAATAATAATATAATATTATTAATATTAATAAACCGGGTAATACCACTGTCTTACGCGTGAATTGTATGTAATAGTTGCTTCAGTTACATACGCCAAAGTAGTCCCTTTTCTATATTGCTTCAGTAGAGAATTGTTACCGTACGACATATGTTATAAATATATAGGTATTATATGTAGTAGCATATATAACATGTATAATATATTATGTAGTATATATTGCATGCTATCCTCAAATATATGTCTATAGTCTGTCCTTGTTCTTGTAAAAGGGGGTCATTGAGAACATTGTTGAAACCGCTATTTCCCAGAAGTAATCCATTTTAGTTCACGTCAGTAAAAATTTATGTGCTAGTCCTTTCGTAGGATAAGAACGGCCGGATATCATCCCTTTAACTAATAAGTCGAACTAGAGTTTTTATCAAAAAAGGTCCCACTTCCGGTGTTTAAGCAGATACTTATCTATTCTGCAAGGATTTCAGACGTTTTAAACTGGTCTTAATACTATAGTAGCTTTTTCATTATATAAAAATAATGTATGTATATATTTATTATCAAGCTTATGTACTATATACGTCGTGTTTAATAATAATACTCAGATCGACAAGCAATTTAATTATAACTAAAATAAAGGATATGAAAAGGTCAGCATGGGCTACCTAGATTAATTATGATAATTTTGAATAATCGTTCACAACCTTCAAAATGCAGAGCTGACTTTAAAATATTCATTAAATTCTTAATTATGTAGGCATTATTAAAACGTATAAAATTGAAATAGTTTATTAATAATTTATGGATTTAAAGTTATAATCAGTGTAGGTATATATTGTTCGTTTTGCAAAGTTTTTGAGAGCGATTAAATATTTACATCAATATAGTTGCTTCCATAGTGAGGATTATGCTATTCATGATCAGTTCATATTCTGATCACGATTGTCCTCAAATTAGTTCCTGGACCTAATTATTAGTGTAGGATCTTAATTTCCGATCTCGACAGAGTTAAGGTGTGTATTAACAGATTTTGTTTTTACGAGAAATGGATGTCAGCCACTTGATCAACCTATTAAGGCCATACTCTGACTCATACACAAATTTAAAAACAATGAGTGTACTTGCCAGACCCAGGATTCGAGCCTCGGACCCACGGCACTATGAGCCGATGCTTACGGGTAATGCTTCTACCTAGCAGAGGCACCTAGCGAAAAAAATCGATACTTGCAATTTGAGACATTTTTTTGATAATTTACAATTTCAACTGTATTAATAAATAAATATGTATCTAAAAACATTAAAAAAAATATCTTTTGTTTTAAGTCAAAGATACACTTATAAATTGTAAAAAAATGTTATAAAATTTTAATTTGTCACAGGACCGCGTTATAATCTTATTATTACATTATATTTTATGGTTAAATTTATTATTAAAATTTAGTTTATTGAGTTTTCAATTTTTCGTCGTAAAGATTTTTGACTCATTCATAGTTTTAATATTTTTATATTTATTTAAAATATATTAATAATAATTAATAATAAATTATTTTATAAAAATATAAATGTGTAACTTGAAATCCTTTTTATTTATATATTATTATAGTATCCACTCACCGAGCGACATGTTCGGCGGAATACAATTTAACATTTTTGCAACATCTACAGCGTTGCGTTATCTTGTTTGCTTCCACACCCGTTGGTTTATTTTACCAGTATGATCACGTTATATGCAACTTCCCTTCCCATGTCACGTTGCGCTACTCTGTCAGTGATATATTCTGTGATGATTTATTAAACCAAAATTATCCTAACTTAAAGCATTACGAATTTATCAATTTTCACTTCGACTGTAATTTTTATAGAAGTATAATAAAAATAAGTGTTCTACATACTGGAATTTAAATGTACTTAATTAAAAAAACACTAAAAATTTACAATTTTTTCATCAGCGACCACTTTTATAATGCTACATAAAGGCCTTCCTTAATTTATTCACCTCTGACCAATCATAACGAGTTTGTTGATCCAGCGAGTCGTTTGGGGCCTTCAGGTACCTACCACTGTGAGAATGTATTTGTCGAGTAGACTTGCGCCCTATTACTATGGTATTATGGTCTTGGGTGCCTTCTAGTTACCTTTATGATCTTTCGGCATTATGCTATGCATGTACATTTTCATAATGGTTTATAAATTGACACACATGTTTTGGTAGGAGGAGTTACAACTTTGTAAAACTCAGAAATTGAGATGAAATAAAAACAAAAATACACTTGGTCATTTTTATTTAATTTGAATGGTACATGATTTTTATAACGTTTTTACTTACCATGTGGAAAAAAACCGAATGTCTGTTACGAGGTTACGGGGTCTCTTAGACTATCGCTATATTGCGATAATAATAATTATATCGATAAAATGTTTGCTTACATCCTATAAATATTCTAATTATAATAATAATTATAATAATAAATTCGTAAGGGATAATTTCAGATTTATCCGTAGAACATTGTAAGTGATATATTTTAGTGAAATTTAAATCCAATGATATAAACTATTTCGATATAATTTACTTATTTTAAACAAGATTATAAAAATAAATGTACCTAAATATTTAGGTTTTGGCGTAAAATGGACATGTTATAATTTATTAACTTATTTACAAAACAAGGTATCATTAGTAATATTACATGATAATAATATTCCAATTTTATAATTGGCTCACTATAGTATTATCTTACCTACATTAAATTTGGTAATACCCTGATATCTGTATTTCAATTGAAGATGCTCAAAACTCTACTGTAATATTATGATCATATTATTATATAAACACACACAGCGGTTAGTTTAATCAAAACATGATCAATACCATATCATATTTTGATCACTGATAAGTGATATTATTTGGCTAATTTGCCTAATGACAATTCAAATTTTAAAATTGCTCTCCAGTAAATGTAACATTTTACAGTTAGCAGTTTATGCTTAAACAACACCGATTTATAAAGACAATTATTGACTATATTCTAATAATAGGTATATAATATGTACCATTTTTCAAATATATCAACATATTCAACTAAATAAATGAATGCCTCATTTAACTTATATAATATGACTAAATCACTCAATTTTATTCGGGTATTTAGCCCCATATCTCCTACCCGTAAGTATCACATTGTAACATAATGTAGGAGTTATTAATTATTACACAATTAAATAATTTATCAAAATATTCTGGTATGCTGTTGTTTAACGATGGAAATATTTTTTTTGAAAGGCATAATAATATGATAATCGTCCGTACTGTATTTCCAATTATTTCAGTTTAGCGAACGCGAATATGTTAGAATATTTATTGTACGTTTCAAACATAAATAATGTATACAACATATTATATCAATTGAGATTTTCCGCCATATTTCCAATAAAAATAATTGAATATAAATAAATATCTGTTCAGTGAATTCTATGTAGTACCTACTTAATTAAATAAAGCACAAACGTTCGATAGATTTTTTGAAATAGATGTAAATAAAATATTATTGAATACGTACAAATATTACAGTTTTTATTTTGATAAGCTATTAAAATATTTCCAAAAAAATTGTCTCTAAAGAGTTTTGAAGTGCATAATGCCGGTTCCACACTGGCAACATGTTGCGCGACAACCTCGTTAAATTTTACGATAATTATCATAATTGCTTAAGAAATTTTACGATAATTATCATACTTATCGTAAAATTTAACGAAGATGTCGCGCGACATGTTGCCAGTGTGGACCCGGCATAAGGCGACAGCCTTTCATCCGACGGCTGTGGTTTCAATTCAATGTGACATCACAATATAATAATATTATTTAGGGGATTTTTTCAAGGCCTACGGTATTTTATTGTTTCGTTTTTACTTATTAGATTACTGTTTGACTACAATACCGTCATTAGGCGTGATGCCTGTTACAGTGTTAAAAAGAATGAATAGCCCGAAAGGAAAGTGGAAACATCTAATATTTATGGGGAAATGTGAGGTCATCTTCGCGATGGTCCGACTAAGTGAAGGACCCTATGGGTCTTTCAATTATTTCTATCATGCGTGTGGTAGAATACACGGATCGCTGGAGAGATATAAATATAGATATGAGAGACGCGAAAAACAGGACATATTATTCAAATTTTATTTATTTTTACATATAGTGAACATTACAAATTATTCATTCAAGACATTTACAACATGTCATTTAGAAGCAAATAAATTTTTATAAAACAGTATTAAATGTGTACAAAAAAAAAAATAGATCAGCATTAAACAGTAGAAAAGTATATAAATATCTATCTATAATATATACCTACTTTCTAAATACAATATTAATTACTTTATATATTTATATTTATTTAGAGTACACAATTACAATCGTTAGTATAATTCCAGTGAAAATTGATTGAAAGAACTTTGGAATATAATAATAATAAATTATTATATAATGTATCACAGGTTCTCCATATCTACGGTTGGGCGGTTTTGATGACGTTTGCAATTTTGAATATTGATACATTTTTTACTATGATACATAGAATCACTTGGATAACTTAAAAAATAATATAAAATATTATAGACCTGTTAGATCTATAGTTATAGACCAACTAGTTTTTGATGGCGATATTAATTATTTATGATCAAGACATGAGTGACGAGTATCTATTTTACCACGTTTTTATTAGCTCGTATTCTTGTTTGTCCTGTAAAGATTTTTTTCTTGTGTGTCCAGTACATTTTTTTTCTTGTTTGTCCAAGATTTGTATTGGACGATTGAAGATTTTTAACTTACTTTCCGACTAGCTAGATATTTGAAACTTTTAGAATATATCAGAACCAGCGCTCGAAATGGAAAAGTTTACGAACCGGAGCGCTCGACAAATTTTCTGAAGATAATACATAGTCATCAAATCGTGTGTGTATTTTATGAAAATAAGTGTGTCAGATTTTCTATTCTATGCCCTATCTAGCTGAGACGGTCAACATATTTTTTCCACGAGACGGAGCGGAACGGCGCTCCGGTGCGTTCCGTTCCATTTTGAGCCCTGATCAGAACACAATGACAATGCAATCTTTTAATACTTTTACCCATTTTTAAGCAGAATTGAATTTTCAGTTAATTCTGTTTTGTATGGAAAGTTATTATTGTCGGTTGCTAAGGGGTCCTAGCAACTAAATTATTAATATATATGTGCGTTACTATGGAAATCAATATGAAATGTCAAAATGACATTTCAATATTCTATAATATTTATTCAGTATTTCTATCAAGTACAATAAAAAGTTTTTATCAATACATAAAATTGTCAAGTTTATATGATTCAACAGAAAATTTAAAAACGTGATGTATAAAAAGTTCTTTTTATCTTGTATTTATTTGTAATGAAAATTCAATAATTTTAAAGAGTGAAAAAAATACACATAAAATTTTCCTAATATCTACTTGTTTAGTTTTTAATCGATTACAAACTGTTTTTTGAAGGTTAATAAGAAAAAGGCTTCATTGGGCCGCAAGCGTTTTATTAGAATTTATGATTTTAGGGAGGTCCCTTACCATTAGTATTTTAAAGATGGCATTTAATTTATTCCACTTTTATACCAGCTTGCACTAATTAAGATGCTTTTATCCATACACCTGTAATTATTAAACATATTTACCGGTTTACGGTATTGAATTTATATATACTCAATGATTTTCTTTTAATGTTTATATTACCGGGGCTATTTAATATACAGGTTAGCTATAAACCGTTAAACATGTATATCATGGTTGCCATGATAATTATAGTTGGGGAGATCAGGGCTCAATCTAGAGCTCGATGTGTAGCGCACATCAAAAAAGAAGAAGAAACATCGATTGTATGTAATTCTTAGTTATAGTTTCAAATAATAAGTTTTGGATGTCGCTGATTGTATTCTCCGTTTGCCAAAATATGCATTGATTGCTTTTCAATATTGCGTAAGTTATGTTGGAGTCTGCAAATATAACCTACATTCTTTGTAGCAGTTAACATGCTAATCTACTTTTTGAAGTTATACTTCTTTAGGCACGTTTGGAAAAACAGCTCAGAGTGTATTTTTGGCTTGTGACATGTAACATATAATTTATTTTTTCACACAAAAATAAACGCACTCGATTGGATTCGAACCACCGATTGTTCGGTTATCAGGCGAACGCACTACCATTACGCCACAGTATGATACTCAAATCGTGACGATTATACAGTATAATATTAAAGTTTAGAATTGTTCCATTGCCTAGGCAGCAAATTTATTATTGTCGGCCATTTGCAATTCTTTCCGTAAACAAACTATTAAACGTCATAGTGGCAGTTGTAACTTTAAAAATAAAAACAATGATAAATAATTATATAATTTAGTAATATAAGTTAAAGCGTATAAAAATAAACCAACGGCGTTCCAATAAGCGGTTCTTTTTCTTAAGTGTGTAATTTAACAAGATAATTAAGAGCTAGTCGAAGAATCTAGGTTATCACATTTTTTTTTTGTTTTGTTACGCCAAAGAAGTATAACTTCTAACGCGCGTACATAAGTACATACACCGATTTTTTTACTCTATCAAACGCTTTCGGCAATCGACAAATAAATAGACGTTTACTATAGGTAAACCGTTACTAAAAATATAAATTTTTACCTAGCTTAATTTGTTAAAGTAGGTACGGATATCTTTCTGAAATCGATCACATTGCTATCGAACTTCCTTGAGAGTGGTTCAGTGAAAGCTCTATTAACTAATTTGTTGATTAAATTAATTTAACCCCATTTGACCGACTAATCGATAATGGACTGATAAGTGGCTAGAATATTATTGCGATCGTAAAATTATACTCATATATATTGGTTTATTTTGAAAGCAATTTTAATCAACATTCTAATAATATTATAAAATACTAGCTGACCCGGCAAACGTTGTTCTGCCATATAAATTATTTGTAGTGAATACACTGATAGTGGTTGAACTTGGTAGCTCTCAATTATGTGAAATATAAAAAATGTCATCGTCTAACTTATATTATTAAATTGCATTACGATAACAAGACTATCTTAAGTTGTATATTTATACAATTTCTTAATGTACCCATTTTGCCTATTTATCTGTCTTAATATTGAAAACCAAGTTAAAAAGTGTACGAAAAATTGACTGCCTCAGTTATTTAACTGTGTATGAAAAAAGAGGAAAGCACGCGACACTTTTCACTTGGTAAACAGTTTCCATGTACCTGTCAATAGATTCTATACTTATTATTGTAGATATTTTGGTTCAAACTTATATCAAAACAATATATTATAATTTTAATAAGGTAACAATAAAAATAGCTATCGAATAAAAATAGTTTTGGTAAGTGTTTATATTATTTTTTTGATAGCTGTCTCGTGAAATATTTCCTATTATATTTTCTAGTTATATTTGAATCATTCTGAAATCGAATTTATAGTCCGAAACAGTTTTTGATATACATAGGTACTTAAATAACTGAAATAACTATAAATTAATATATTGATTAATAGTATAGTTATTTATAAATAAACAGTAGGTATGTTTAATTTTAAAAAAAAGAGACAGCAAATTTTCAGCGAGAAGCCAAGAGTCAGATCCCGCATCTAACTAAACTAAACTTACATGTCGTTTTTCCAATGTATTTGAACCAAAAGAGTTAGGCGAACGGCCAATAACCATTAATTGAAAGAAAGAATATGTATGACTTTCACTTTGTGAAGGTTCATAAGTTATATTTAACATTAAAAATGTTAATATACTTACCCTAATTTTAAAATTACTAATTCTCTATAAAGGTGTGATTTTTTAAAAGTGTACTTAAATTTATTCTCGGGTAGTTATTACGGTTATTACCTAAAACGGTAACTGTATAACTTTCCTGGAATTTGAGGGTATAATAATATATAACACCATTCAGAGGAGATTTAAGGTTGGCTTCTTACAGATAACTTTGTAAGCTAAACTATTTGCTTTTGGAAAATGGTTTCTCATTATCGAAGATGGCTTAAGTTGTTACTGGAATACTGTGTCTAGCATTTGTAAGAAAAGTAAGTTGTTTATTGAAATGTTCTGCAAATATGACCTAAGTCAATTTAGTGTAGACAACAATGTATGTATCTACAAGATTTTCCACACCAAGATAAACAGATCCATCTGAACATAACCACCCCGCAGCATACCTGGTCTTAATATAGCGTATCACCAGGCACTACATTTGGATATGATGTTTATGCCCGGGTATATTTCAGGAGCAGTTACAAAACAGTTAGGTTGCCACACAATCAACTCAAATCTTCGACTGAGTTTAGATGACTTAAAGTTTATAGTAACCACGGGAAATAAAATCACGAAAAACAAGCAAAAACTATTAAAAAGCTAATATTGTAAAACTGCTAAACGATTTAAATAAAAAGATATTCATATCTGCAAAATAACGCCGGAAATATGTTATAAGTAATAAAATATGCCGTTGTTACAACCATGTTGGATGGAATTTGCTCAATAGGTGGTTGGATCGACTTTCTTTTTGAAGTTATACTTCGTTTGGGACGTAGTGAAATTGAGAAACCGTTACGGAAGTGGAAATGACGTCGGCCACGTATGGTTCACCTCGTCATATATAGCTTCGTTTCTTTTTTCTATTGAAAATAATACCATATTTAAAATTTCTGTTTCCCATTGTTTAGGTAAAATATTTTGTAATTGTTAAAGATGACAAAAATAAGAAAACTATACAAAATAAATTCAATAACTATAAAAACACAATTAATATAATTTAATGTCTCTGCAATTAGCGAATAAGTGATTTTTTAGAACCCGTAATTTTTCCCGATATGGTAACACTGGAGTCTAGTCCACCATTAAAATTTTCTTACTAAACGTTGTAAACGTCAGATGATATTGTTATTATTGTCGGCCATTTGCAATTTCTTACGTAAACAAAGGATTAAACGTCAGAGTGACAGCAGTTGTTACTTTAAAAATAACAAAAACAATGAGAGATAATTATATAATTTAGTTATATAAGTTAAAGTGTATAGAAATAAACCATCGGTGCTTCAATAATTTTATTTAACAATACAACAAAAATAACTGTTTATAAATACATATCATTCTAATTTGATTATGCTTTTTAATCAAAACTTTATTGATTGTATTAAATATCTTTTAAAGTATTTTCTACTTACGTTTTTTTGTTTTTTTATTTTTGTTTTCTTACGCCAAAGAAGTATAACTTCTAACGCGCGTTTGTATTGTTTGTAATTGTACTTATTTTAAGGTATTCTCATAAGACGTGGTTTGCACCCTGCATTTCTCCAATACATGGTTATATTACTTGGTAAAAAGTCCAAACTCAAAGAGCTTGCCAGTCAAGTTATCATACACAGTCAAAAAAATACTGGTGTAGTGGTCAGGAGTCAGTTCGAATATCTTCGACCACCATTGTAATCAGATCAAAATACTTCACTTTTTTTCACGGCATTGTTTTCTTTATCCAGTTAATCCCAGATTTTGCTTGTATTTTGGTATGCTATCAAGACATCTACCTGTGTCGTGATCTTTCCGGACTCAGTTTTTTGAGTCCACTAAATGTGAGGCTTGGCATTGATACTTGGCTGACTTGGCACTGACTTGGAAACCTAGTTTTTCAAATGATATTTTTTTCATTTTTAGCAAATCAACGTTGGTTAATAATTATATAATATATGTGAACACCCAAATTACTATAGGGAAGCTTTTAAAAAATATATGCCGTGCTTTTTATCTTGTAGTATTACAGTATCTAGCCACGTGGCGAAACAACTTCAAAGAAGTGTCGCAATCTCAGAGGGTGACAATAATTGAAAGTGAAATGAAATGGGAGGATGTGGAGAATAGTATTTTAATTATATAAAAATACACACGCCTACGGCAGGCGACGATGGGCTTTTTATTTCCAATTCTAACAGACATGTCATTCCAGGTAAGTGTTTAGACTTGACTCATATGACGACCTTAGTGAAAATTCTATATAGTGACCGATACGTACTCACACTCATCTAGATCAGTGCTTTTCAACTTTGCCTTTAGGCACACTTTTCAAATATTGAACAATACTTAATAATAGTATTCTTTTACATTAACATATTGCACATTTCAATTACAAAATTATATATTTTTTGTATGTCATTTGATAGCAATTCAGTATTTTTTAGAGTAGGTAGGTGATTTTGTAGCCATTAAACAGTTGATATTCTGTATATAGATACATCCAAAGATGGCGAAAATAAACTTTTGATTATATTTATCATTTTTGATAACTAAGTACTTATTTTGGCGTTATAATATTGAATTGTACACAATATGATACAATATCTATTGTTTGTGACTTTTTGGATTACCTACCAATAAAATTTGTATTATACAATTTGCCAATATTAGGACAGTAGTTAGTGTTGCTAAGTAAGATAATATTATATTATTCAAATAAATAGTGAATTTTTAATAAAAACTTAAAAAATGTGTGGATTACATCATGGGGTACTTTGTTAAATTTTTTAATGTTAATGATGTAAAAGGTAAAATAAATCTTATATACCTACAGGCAAAACAACTTTGTAAGAAAAGTTTATAAAACTATTAAATGAAAAATTATATGATTTATCGTAATGAATTGCCCGCATTATACTGATGTATCGTGTCACGTCGGTTGAGAATCTCTGACCTAGTATAAAAAATTCCCTATGCTCTTTCTCGAACATTTTTATACCCCTCCATCCATCGGTATCGTACTAACTGTCACACTACATACAACGCTTAGACTATCATATGTGTCACGCTATTGGGAATTTTAATTATAATTTCAAATCGAATTATGGTTCCTAGGCTGTGTATACAAAGTGTAATAAAGAGCCTCTTATTTTAAAATCAAATTCAAATATAGTGGTCTGTCAAACTGCCTGCTTAGGGTTTGGTTAGGTTTAATTCTTCTAATTCAGGGTTATTTATAGAACTATCGACTCGAATTGAATTTATATTTATAATACTGATTATTTAATTTTTATTATAAGCGTTGCCTTGATTTAAATCAGAGAGTTTAAAAAAAATGAATTTTTAATAGCTCTTATATCGTAGTTATTATCAATTATTTGGATAAATGACAATTTAATTGATGACTTAATACATAGTACCATCGTTTTACAAGTGAAAAATGTGAATACTATTAATCTCTCTCTGTCAAAACGTGTTTTTCTATGATTTACCTAATGGTTGTATTGACAAGATTTTTCAAAATTACGTATTTTTAATATAATACGTCTGTAAAGATGTCCCGATATCCGTGTTTATCTTAATTTTATCATTTGGGCGAGTAACATTTATTAACAGTTAACACATCGTCAGAAATATTAAATAACGTATGATATAATTTACAAGGACATATCATTGCAAGGGTATTAAAGGTCGTGTTGATTTTGGTTTCCCAAATTGACTCGTTTTGTTTGATCTGGAAGTTTCTTGGGAGCGATCGCCTTCGTTGATAAGCAAAGGGTTAGCGCTTATACTTATATAATACTAGGTATTACATAAGTATTCAAAATCCATCTTGAAATACAATACACATAATAAATATGTTTAATGTAATATTAATTTATGATCATAACCATCATCATCGTTATCAGCCTGAATCTATCCACTGCTATATGAAGGCCTCTCCTAGCTGATTCCACTTCTATCAGATCTGTGCGTCAGTTTTCAGTTTACTTCCGTAGAACTAAACCATTTCATCGATCCAGCGGCCTACAAGTCTACGTTGCGGATGTTTTGTACTTCTTGGATACCTCAGAATGACTAGATTTGTCCAGTGATTGTTTTTTTTTCAAGCTATGTGTCCAGTACATTTCCGTTTGAAGTTCTTAGCGAACTCTATTACATCGGAAACCCTTGCCAGATTTATTAAACATTCATTCCGCTAAATATTAAATTAATTTAATATAATAATAAATTATTATATTAAATTGAAATCGCCGGGGTATTTTAAGATACTTATACTCATTACATTTATAATATTTAACATTTTTGTCTCACTGAATTCTAATTGAATAAATTATTTCTACAGAATACGCGATAGCAGATTTAAAAAAAAATTAATTTACCATTTTTGCCATTATTGGTTACGTGTAGTGTGGAAGGATATTTTTTGTGACTCATGCACGAACTAGTTATTAATTGATAGTTATACATTAATATTCTATTTTTAAGTAATATTAAATCCATTGCAGTTCCACACCACAACAATTAGTATCTATTTGCTGTGGGTCGCAGGTTCGAATCCCACGTCTAGTAAACCCACATTTTAAGTTATTAATCTCCATAACATACCGCTAAAATCAACGCTAGTCTATCAAGACATGCTCCGTAATGAATAACTTTGTAGTACAGGATCTCATAGACTTTTCGTATACATAATATGCGGAACGCATTCTGACAATTGGAATAGGTTCTCGGGGTCACAAAGATATATAATGTCGATGTTGCCAGGTGATATTAGTGGTCAATTTTTTTTTATTGAGGTTTTAATTTTTTTTGCTTATAACCCACCAAAAATTGTTCTGAGTTCTTCAATAAAACCAAGATCGAATCAGGGATTGATTGAAAATGCAATAATTGTACCATGTCATCGGCATGGTCGTAGAACGGTTTGTCCCGTTTGAAAAAATAAAAATAGCGGGTAGTGCAATGTCTTCAAAATTATAGATTCTAAGTATCCTCCTTCGCTTAAATTATTTTATTTAGTAGCATTTTTTTATAGAATCACACAGATTGGTTTCTTTACCATATATATGCATATGACATTAGTTTTAGCATTATGGTTAATACAGAAACAGTGTAGGTTGCACATATAGGTAGGTGAATAAATGAAATAACGATAACCACTAACCACACTAAGTACACATTTATTAAAAAAAAAACAAGAACAAGTCAAGTTAGTGTTCAAACTGCTATAAGTATCATAATCACAGTTTTTACAAACACTATTTACACATTTACACAATGATATACATGTCAAAGTCGATTTCTTATAACTACGTGATGATGTACGGCAGTTAGAATTACATTTGCATGGTTTAACTAAATAATTAGGTTCATTCGTCATTTGTCTTGGATACAAATTATTTTCTCGTAACTCATAGCCAAGTTGTAGGAAATCAATATGCTAAAATCGTGAATCAGATGAGCTTTTCCGTAAATAAACTTGTGCTGAAGCGTTTAAACAGTGTAAATACAATAAATCATATCTGCATATCACTCTTGACAAATTTAAACAAAATCCAATATTTTGGGAAGTAAATTTATATCGAAGTTCATCCGCTGTTCTATGACCATGCCGATGACATGGTACGATTATTGCATTTTCAATCAATCCGTGATTCGGTCTTGGTTTTATTGAAGAACTCAGAACAATTTTTGGTGGGTTATAAGAAAAAAATTAAAACCCCAATAAAAAAAATTACCACTTAATATCGCCTGGCAACATCGACATTATATAACTTTCTGACCCCTAGAACCTAGTCCAATTGTCAGAATACGTTCCGCATATTATGTATACGAAAAGTCTATTGGATCCTTCACTATTGGAAGAATATATTGTTCTAAATACAACGGTAATTTAGGACTTAATAACGCCTATTAAATTGGTCGTCCGGTGAACTCAAAACAAATGAAGATTGTTAACATCTCCTAGCTCTGTCAGTGAAAACAATAACAAGGAATGTGATTAATAAACAAACTTACTAAGTAACGATACCGAACTGTCACACCAAGGTTTATTGGTGTGACTGTGTGTATTGTAACATAGAGTTTCTGTTTAGTGTATAATTGAAAAGCTGCTGCCATATATATTTATATACTACATATTATAATATTTTTGTATCCAGACTTTATGTATTATATTGAACGAATGGTTATTAATTATTATTATTCTGTTCGGGAAACGGTCGATACCCCATACCAGACTGTAGAGTTAATTATGTAATATGTATATAATATACTACTATCTAATAAACCTAATCTCATTTTTTCACGGGTGGACTTTTCATTGGTTAATTAGTTTTTTTAACGGAAAATTCTGACTTCTACGATTTAACAAAACTCTATTTTTTTTATAACAAGCGGCCAAGAAACTTCTTAGCATTTTTGCATAATGAATTTAGGGTCTATAATAAAACGATATTATTTCCCAGGGCCATACACAATGCTGCATTGACATTTAATAAAGAACGCATCAATAATTTGGAAAAAGATTATCGTCAACTAAAAAAAATTGGGCCGATATGGAAAAGAAAAGTCACCTACTAATTGGATCGACCAAGTAATTGTTATCACGAGACGCTCAATATCTTCAGCTACGCAAAAGGCAGAATTCAAAGATTGTTGGTTAATACATTAAGAATATTTTTAAGAAGTAATGTGACATAAATATGAAGAGATTTTGACATACTATTAAAATGTATTTACTATTATAGTATATTAATATATTGTGGAAATATTGATACTCTACTGTATGATTTTATTTATACAAGAGTTTTCAACGTCGATAAACTTTCATTAAAAATAGTATTCGTTTGCTTTGTGCTAAATCTTTATAAATATGTTTACGTTAATAAATTATAGCATGTAAAATATCGATAACGCACTCATCTACTACTTATTCACTGATCTAACAACTGCTAAGTACCTAAACCAATCCAATGAAATATTTTCTTCTAAGATATTTTGTTATACCTAGACGCAAAGCCGACTATAAATTCAGATCGTAGCACCGAATGGCGAATTACAATGGTTGGCAGTGCTAGTTATTGATTATAATCGAATCCAATGTTCACAGTAAACGAAGATTTTAGATGGCATACTACTTTCAAATTATTACGATATTTATTTCAATACGCAACAATCGTCATTTTCTACACACAGTTTACCATATTGTATTTGAAGTCTGATCAATAGCTAACTAGTTTACAGTTTTGTGTCATGACCTGACTATATTGGGATGTACTATAAGAATTAGTTGGTACTAGGTATTTTATTTTTCTGTTTTGTAACTAAGTTACACCCGTAACATAACAAATTATGTAAATGCATGTATTTTAAAATTTAATTTAATGTATTGTTATTAAAATATCAGACCATTAATTTTTTTACTTTTAATATGGACGCTTCATTTGTCGAAGGATATTATGTTAAATGAAAACATTCGAATTAGATATGCTGTCACGAGAATAGTGATAACAATATTTTGTATAATATAGGCATCGATGGAGAGTAAATGCAAAGCTAGAAATAAACTGCTTATAACTGTACGTACAAATTGACTATAATAAATGTTTGAATACAGTTTTATACATTCCTAATAAATAACAATATGTATGCGATAGGGGTGGTATGACAAAATCTTCCTAAGTAAATTTTGTTGTTATTTTGCAGCTTAAAAGTGGAAATGTCAAAATTCTATAAAATGTAATATCGAAAATTAAACAATATATATAAATAATTAATAATGATTGTAATGAATAATATTTACATATATTTTATCTTTGTTATAAAAAATATTACGAATAAAGTATAAATGTTTTGAATATTGTAAATACAGATAATAATATAGAATTCAGTGAGGTAGAACAAAGCTCAATACTGATCCACATTAATGTATGTAGGTAAAGGTGTTCCAGAAATATCTTTAGTTACGATCGCAGTAATAGTTGTGCGTCATCCGCTCATACACTTACCTATAGTACGCAAGTACTCGATTACTATTAGTGGCTCCCAACCTTTTTTTGTTAGAGGAATCTTTAAAATATTTTGTACAATTTAACGAAACTCTGTCTGGACTAACATATCTATTTCCAACAGATTTATATCTTATTATTTTATTAATACTTCACGTAAAGATGTTGACTTTTTAACTCAATGTTTGTGTCAAATTTAATTCTCGCGGAATTTCAGAAACGAAGTTGGGAAAACTGATTAAATCATATATTATATCAACTTACAACAAAATATAGAATAAAGTAATGTAAAAATCGTTCACGTAATTATTGCATAACATAATAATATGTATAATCTAATATATTCTATAACTCACAGTACCTATACCACACCCGTTATGGGTGTGGTATAGGTGCTAGCAAAGCCAAAAATTAACTCAGTTTGAATCTTAAAAACAATCATGAAAAATAAGGGCCAAGAAAACTGCTAAATAAATGAAAATTAATCAAAAGATAAGCAACCGAGCTGAATAAGTGAAGAGATACTTTCGCTCACCAAGTGACATTGCAAATTTGTATTGAATTTACGAGTAATAATCCTAAGTCTTCCATCAGACTTCGTTCATCTAGCGAATTTTAGGTTAGTCCGATAGTCTTCTCATGTCGTTTGGGTACCAGTGGCACTATAATATTATGTTGATGTTCAGTATTTTACCACGTTTTTATTAGCTCTTATCTTATTGTGTATTGAAGATTTTTTACTAACATCCCGACTAGCTAGACATTTCAAAATTTTAGAATTTATCAAAACACGATGACAATGCATTTTTTTAATAATTTCAGCCATCTTTAAACAGAATTGAATTCATTTTCAGTTAATTCTGCTTTGTATGGAAAATTATTTCGGAAAAAAATCGTTAAAAGTAAAACACTATTATTGGTTGCTAAGGGGGTCCTAGCAACTAAATTATTAATATATACGTGCGTTACTATGGAAATCAATATGAAATGTCAAAATGACATTTAAGTATTCTATATTTATTCAGTATTTCTATCAAGTACAAGTATTTTTTAAGTATTTTTTAATACATAGAATTGTCAAGTTTATATGATTCAACAGAAAATTTAACAACGTGGTATATAAAAAGTTCTTTTTGTCTTGTAATTATTTCTATTTACTTATAGTGAACTATACAAATTCAAGACATTCACAACATAAAATGAACAAAAAAAATGAAATATAAATATAAGTTGTATTAGAAAAATAGGTATTCAATAGTATTTAGAATAAATATAAAAAGTATATGGTATTTACATGGAAATATTATGTTGAATGAGCTAATTAAGCCCTATTTTAATAATCTATAAAACAACATCCATGTATACTCCTCATCAAGTAAATGGAATATATAAATATTAGAAGCGATTTGGTTGGCATCACCAATGACAGGTTAGTTGTGCCCCTTGGGATAACAAACAACTGGTACCGATTTATATGGTAATTATCAGATATACACAAATGTCAATACTACCAATAAGACAGATTTCTCATTCACGTGGTCAAACTATAGATATATTCTAGAGTTTAGACGAAAGTATGTAAGTAAGCATATCTTAAAGAAAGTCAGTTGGATAAAGGAGTTTAAAAAAATCTTTTAAGCTCATTCCACCACAAGGTCATACTTCAACAAACTGATGAGGGGCTTAAATAATCGACCAACTCTCGAGCCGGGTTCGAACTAGGGAATCATAAAGATTTTTTAATACTGTAACATCCTTAAAGACCCGGGAAGTACAAATACGCAAAGGTATATAATAATAGATATATACAAACTGTCTGGAACTACACCCGGTGAGAGAACATTTGGTGTTTTGGTGATTTTTGGTAGTAAAAAATAAAATAAAATTGATATACCTGGTGGAAATTTTAAATTTCAGTTTTAATATACATCACATGCCTGCAGTTAGGTCCAATCACTTCGATATAATTTCATATTATGTTGCTGTAGCCCATTTGAATTTATTTGAAGCAGCTTGTTTACCTTACGCACTCTACATGAAATTTTGTTAGATTAGCAATAATTATAATAACTCGGAAAAAACATGATTAATAAAATTTTATCATAATTAGACATAGAAAATATATTTTAAAAATTATCAAGGCACTCAAGTTATTTGGATAGGTTTTAAAATTCGTAGCAATCAATAAACAATGCATTTTAAAAATGACACTGACATTAGAGAATAAAATAAATAGTCATATAAATGTAGTTTATATGCAAGTGACAGAAGAAGGGATAGGATTCGTTTGTTATTTTTTTTTTTGTTAATTCTTTCATAAAATGAGTGGATACCTATAGTATGCAAGTGACAGTAATCGCGACCATCTTTTGTCTTTTTTTTAAAAATCTTGTATAAAATGAGTGATTATTAGAATAATGTATTTTGAATTTAGAATGGTTACATATCAATTAAGAAACATATAAGTCGGAAAATATCCCATACAGGTTGAATATTTTTGATAGATATGCTGTTTAATTTTTGGCAATATCGGGATTGATTTCGACACGTGTGAATATTCTATTATTTACAGTTTGCACTAAAACAATATTGTATTTTTATTCAGCCTGCGTTAGCCGCGTGACCTTCCCGCCTTGCCTTTGTTCGCGATCGTCACCTTTTTATGGTTTATGGACGACACTTGAAAAGGTGAACATTTCACCGTCACGGTTTTAGTGTCCTCTCGAGACCAGGCGAGGACTTGAGCTCACTGTATATACACCCACATACCAAACCGTAGGTACTCACAAACATACACTCAATCAAAAGGGACTCCCGAAATAGAGACAGGGCAAAAAGTGTGCGGTTTTACGGGGAAAACTCACGGTTCATCGCTGAAAATCCTTCTGACAATACACAGCTCTGAAACTCTTTAAAAGGAACGTTAAATATTTAAGTTAAACCCACAGCACGAAATTATTCTTTTTAACGGAAATTATATTTTTATGTAAGTATAAACTTGTACAATATGGCTGATCTGTAAGGTGTATGCCTATAATGTCATGGGTTTGAAGCCCAAGTCTGGAAAACTAACATGTTGTTTTTGAATGACGTGTCTGAATCGTGTATGTATTCCCTCCACCAACCGCTATATCACTGTACCTTTTGTGCGTATACCATGGCATAACGAAAATGGAACTATCTTAAATGCAGTATTGTGAGCATCACATGAAAAATCTTTCATGAACTTGTTTATATAAGTGACGTACACTAGAGTATACACTATTATTATTACGATTTATATTAGTAGTTAAGTAGAGTCTAATTGATTAGAAACATTCTCTTTCACCGTACAACTCCGCAAATTTACTGTACTCTTATAGAAACCTAAAATCGCTAATCGCCCCAACTGAAGGTTGTATAAGTTTATGTAGTCCCTTTCTTTCAACTAATATAACATGGGAGCTATATGGAAGTGATCATTGATAATCAAACTTCACCCTACAATGGTTGGAGAAATTCCACCCTCATTCCAACTCAACCCGTCCTCAAAATTATTTCTCTATTCTGCATGATCGAGTACCATCATATTCTAATTATATTGAAAATCGAGAATCTTAAGTTTACATCAATCGACAGGGAATTCATACATTGTCCACCTAACTCATATATCATTCGGTTTTTTATGTACGTTCCATTCCATTTTTATTATTTGAACGTTCCTTAAACTTAAATGTAGTTTAAGATTTAGTATCAGAGCATCCAGAACCACATCTCGCGTTTCTTGTCATACCATTGCACGATGGTCGTTCTTGTATCATCATTATAGAATGAGAGATGTTCAGCTATAATAATGTCAGAATCCGTGGGTATACAAAAGCGTGAAATATCGCATTCTGTATATAACGCCATGCTAAATAAATACGTAGATATTTTTTAAATATTACTAATTGCTTGGTACTACTCCCGATGTGAGCAAATGTGGTTTTGTATAGAAATTGCTACTTGGAAGTTTATTTAATGTTAACTAATAGCGGAATATTATTATATAATATACTAATAATATATAACAATACGCACCATTGATTTTCAGAATCTTCTGACATTAGCAGGATGAATCCATTTGATGTATATTATATTGTATTGAGGCAACCATGATATAATCAGAAGCTTTATACCCATGACCTTGGTAAAGTTTATTAAGATTTAGTATATTTGAATAGACTTGATACATTAATGTCATACAAAGAACTGGGTAGATGGCCGATAAAGCATATTATATGTCTATAGTCGGAGACCCATAGGAAGCAGTCAGTAATCTTACTTTGCGAAAAAGTAATAACATATTTTATCTCGATAACTTTATAAACAAAATATTTAATTCGATAGTTAATAAAAAAAACTTTAATTAATTTGGAATTAACGTAATCATTTTATATTTTATTATGATTACTATTTCATCGAATAAGATATTGTATAGCTTGTTTACTGATCGTAATAAACCAAGATTTACTGAAAATCTTAATTACTCAGGAAATTTTATAAAGAAAAACAAGTTTATACAATACAATAAACAAAAACAAAACATAATGGAATATTATATTACAAGCATAGTACCTATTGTCTTTTCGCTCTACGACGTTTTCTAAAGTGCAACAATATGCTGATATATTATTTCTCTATCGTCAACCAACTAATAGATTCTATTCATGCTTGCACATTGTTTTTAAATACTGGGTCAGGTGGTTTACTGGAAACATACAGTATTATGTTTATATAACATTCATAAAAGATTGCATGTTCACAAAGATTTTTGAGAGGTATGTTTTAAGAAATAAAAATATTATAAAGGTATATGTATATGAATTGAACATACATTAACATGATAAAATTTCAATATAATAATTTAGCTAAAAAGGTTTATAATGACTTTATTAATATATCTATCTGTTTAATAATCATATTCTTAAGTTGTTTTTAATAATAAATGATGATTGAATCAATTATTTAATATTATTAAATAATAAATACTTTCTCTCTCTATCATGATTCATGAGTCATGACTTTTTGAGCATGAACGCTTGTTATTAGAATCTCTAATAGAAGTTACTGTAGACCGTTTCAAACATGCGTATGGCTAGAATTAATAAAAAAAAAATATTACATATTGTGCGTATATAATTTCTATATGCTGAAAGAATAATTTGTGTGTTTTGAAAAGACTCGTAATTTTCGCTGACACTATTTATATTTTCACCAAAAGCCTTCGACGGAATTCGTGTTAAAATCGTAAAATTGTATGTTGGGTCGCTGCAAAAATTCTTGTATAATACATAAGTGAGTCGTCGGGAGACGAATTGTCCCAGAACAATATGTTTTGTGGCTTACAATATGCTCACGATATACTTCTGTTTTGGTTATGTCACATAATCATTTATTCAAGAAAAGTGATACGCCACCCCATAGTCATGTTGTTCTAACGAAATGTGAATTATTTGCATACATTCTCCACTTAGACTGAAAAAAATAAATACAATAAATTGGTATAGGACAAACTAAGATTTTATACTTGTAAAATCCATCATAGTTTAAATAATGATTTCAAGATTATTTATACTTATAAAATGAATTCTAAATAATTTTATGACAACTGTAATTACTTAATATTTTTTTAAAACAAACCATAAAGTTTTTCGGTAACATATTATGTATTTAGAATTATCAATTTTTTTTTTGGAATTATGCTTATAGGTATGTTGCAAAGATATGCAATTAAAGTAAATTTTTTTGTTTTGCTCTACATCAGGGGTGGTCATACTTTTTTTTTTGAGGATCGACTATTTGATAAAATTATTTATGGCGATCGACTGATAACTACAAAAACCCAATTTTTATAATTCAAATATATATTTATGTATTTTGAAAACATATATATATAAACATATGAAAAATAAAGATGCGAAAAAATCGATTTAACGACAATAATATAATTATTATGTATTTCACTTCTTAAAAAAAATAAGTACATATTAACTGTAAATTCATCATAGTTACACAATTTACTTATATATCGAATATTAGAAATCTTAAAATTTATTTTTTATTTCCATCCGAAACTTTGCATTGCATATTATTAGCAATTTTGTCGTATTGTACGTGATATGAAGTTACCGCTAGATGTCAAATTTCCATTCGCACAGATGTGTAGAACCAAAAAAGCAAGTTAAATATGCTGCAACTTTCTAAAGATGTGGATATTTGTTTTCACAAATTAGGTTTCAAAAATTATCAAGACTTTAAGCTCTGGCTTTCAGAACCACATCGCATTTTAGTGTAAATATTTATCCATGAAATATGGCAAGGTGTGTAGAATCGATATCTAATAAAACACAAGTTTGCCATTTTCCGATCCACATTCTTCTAATAATGATCGAAATGGCCTTTTTTACATCTTTACCACGGATTAAATTCACACTTTTAAAAGCAATATCCATCACGTGATTCAGGTTTAACACGTTTGAACATTACGCCTGCTGGTAAAGGATGCAATGATAACTGATAAAAATGGATATTGCTTCATCATTTTTACATGAAGTAATAGGCCCAACATGGTTTCCAACCATAACAGAAGCTCCATCAGTCGTTACCGATACTAGTTTATGAATAAGAAAATCGAGTACGATTAATATTTGACTTAAATGCATTAAATATATCTTCTCCTCTGGTTCATTCCTTTAGTGGTAAAACTGTTAATATTTTTTCTGAAGCAGACGTATTTTAAAAAACCAATCGAATAAAAACGCATAGTTGTGCAATATTCGTGTAATCTAGAGACTCGTCAAATGGCAAGGATAGGATTTTACATTTATTTATTTATGTTTTCCTGTAGAATTTCTTCCAAGTTTAAGCTCATAATTTGTGTTCTTCGCATGACTGTATTTCTTGATAATGGTATGTCATTGATTTTTACTTATTTCTCTGATTACTTTATTTCAATTATATTTTTAAAATTTTGAAGTAATGCCTCTCCGGCTTTAATAAAACCCTATTTCCATTTTTCACTATTTTTGAAGGTTTCTTATATTTCATTAAATCATCTGCTACTACTAAAGAAGCCACGGAAGCTGTTTTGAATTATTCATTAAACTTGGTGAGAAAGGACTGTTGACCAAACAATTGTGATTTCAATTCTCACTTTATTTTTACGAAACTCAGTATCAGGAGGATAATTACCATCATATTTTCCATGGACGGTTTGAAAATGTCTTTCAATGTTGCTTCTTTTCGGAATTGATACACTCGAAGTACAAAATAATAATACAAATATATTTTTCATTTGCCATAGTGAAAAAAAATGCTCTCATTCACATAGAAGAATTCACGAAAAATAGTACAATATATTATTATTATGTCACCACGTTTTAAAGGGTTTTTCTATTTTTTATTTATAACAAATTAGGATTTTGACTATTGCTTCTATTTAATATTAATGATAGAACTGTAAAAAATAAATTATATTAATAATGAATTATAGTTCATTTTAATTATTAATATTACTTCTTTCTCATCGTACAACCTCAGAACTCGATTTCGCCTCCTCCACCAAAGACCTCAACTGACTCATATCCCTTGCCAATCTTATCTAAAATCCAGGTCTTTTAATTTCATTCTAGTCCTACTCCTCGATCCAAATCTAATTATCTATCCATTATCGAATTAAATATAATATTAAAATTCTGACTTTATTAAACATTAAGGTTATAATTTTATAACAGTTTTACAATGGCTCTTTGACTACCGATTTAAATAATTCATAAACTTTGAACACAAGAATATTACAATCTCGGTATATCAAGTTTTCTATTTTGCGGATGTTTACAAATGTTCGGTATAATGTGTACATATAAATACCTCAAGCTTAAAACATAATAGTAATTCTTAGGCTAGCTCACACATATGTATTGATTCAAACACATAAAAAGATTTTTTCATGTTGTTTAGCACTATGTAGATAGAAACAGTGTTACGTAATAATAGGTTCAGGTAGGTACGGTATTCGCGTTACCTTCATTGAGGCGTCTCGTAGGAGACCCTTGGGAATTAACACATCGTCCGGAGTCCACCTTCAACTGGATAATCTCACAAACATTATATTGACTTCAGCTAATTCACTTCAATCTCCATATTTTATGGATTACGTATCCGATAAAGTAATACATATTCATTAACTAAGTCAGCCTCTTGAAATATATTATGTGCACAGATAAACAAACCCCGCTATGAGAATATCACTACTTTATTTTTACCTTCTTACTTACTATTTAAAAGAAACTCGTTATCCGAATAGGAATAACTGGAGAAACATCCAACTCAATGTGGAAGGCTATATTTAATTAAAACCAAATGCCGCCTGTTTGATACTAACATTCTGTTCTGTTTTACGATAGCAAATCATGGAACCTTACGAAGGCTCAATGTAACTATAATTACTATAATACTCTTCAAATACACATGTTTGCGGTTGTATGAATTTAGAAGTAAGAAAGAGCTAATAATACAGAAAGTGAAAAAACGATGTTGGAACTGACTTGACTACGCAATGCAGAAGCCTCACGCCAATTTCAAACTGGCCTGCTTGTTATTTAAATAATCTAAATTTTGGCATCCCAAAATAACTTATATACCATCTACCAGTGGCGAAGGGTGCCCGTTGAAGGTAGGTAGGCTGTGGTAGATAACTGAAAACAAGTCCTAGGACAGCCATATTTACCAGTTGCGAAGGGTGAATTTTGTAAAGAGGTAGGCTGTAGATATAGAGCACACTTGTCAGGTATAATTACGAGAAATATGAAGATAATAAATGATATTACTACTAATGAATACTACAAAAACTCACTGATGACATAAAATTGAGCGATGAGTTTAAATTACGTATTTTTTCAAAAAATACACATCAAAAATCATTAGATAAAATTTATTTTTGTTTTTAAAAACAATCTGTATTTATTAATATGCGATTAAACGCCATATATATTTTTTAATTATCTAATTATTAATTATTTTGGACAAAGTGCAGTCATGACAACAATATTATACATTAAGGTTTTAGGCTATGCTATAGGAGCCCACCATATTTCTATAGACGTTTTAATAGACTGACTGAGGTTACGTGACGTAAAGTCCATACGAAAAATTATCACAATTCTTTCACAAATAATCAGACATTTATTTACGTCAATACAGATGGCTCACTGTGGTATTTTTTTTTAAACCTTTGCAGATTGTATTGTAATCTGTATAATACATTCCTTCATATACGACATTTATCGTTGGCAAATAAAATTATTTTTATAGAATATAAAATTATGTGATAATAAAGTGATTATATAAATATGTCAATATGCAATTAAATTAAATATTTTTTTTAAGAAGGTAGGCTTTATTACAATCGTCTAGTATGGAGTCTTCCCCATTGCCATCTACATAGTATAATTATAATCGTGAAACTATAGGATGTTAGCATGACCTAGGGAAGACGCAAGAAGACACAAGGTGACTGTTGTTGATGACAAGGTGAATGATTGTTGAAGGTGCCGTGTGGTGCCCATATTATGCTGCAACAAACCAGAAGGCTAATAATTACTATTAGTAGTTCTAGATACTTTATTTATGTAAGTCATATCACAAAATACTTACGTCAAGATGCAATAACAATTATAATAAATAACAAAATATTTGAATAAAAAGTAGCCTATTATATCACTCTAAATTTTATAGTAGAATATTGGAATATTATATTTCTTTTATTGTGTTAACTATCAATTCATGTTGAAAATGCGTTGTATTATAAATTTTAATAAAAACATAAATTTTATTGTATTGATTCCACTTTTTATTAAATAATCGGTACAATAAAATTTGTATTTTCATTAAAATTATTTACAATGCAATTTCTACTACGAATTGAGTCCAGTCTATTTAATAAAAAGTGGAATCAGTACAATAAAATTTGCAATTTTATTAAAATTAATAATGGAGTATTATAATACACATAAGTTCTTTGTTGAAAACATTGTATTATAGGTAGTATAATACAATCTTTATTTATAAATTACATTATGTGAAAAGGGCGTAATAATATGCCACTCATAGTACTATGTTTGAACTTGTAACCTATATTTTTGAAATTATGTTCTAAATACAAAGTGATAAAAGACTTCTGGCCATAAATAAAAATACTCTGCCAAGTACCTATCTGAATGTGTGGTCTTTTATATATGTAACTAGCCGACCCGGCAATCTTCGTACCGCCTCAGAATCAATAATCTTGTGTTAACTTATTAGCTGAATTAAATTCAGTTTTTTATTAAGTTAAAATGAATACTCAAAATGAAAAAGTTTAATAAATGTGCAAAAATCAAATCAAAATGAAAAGTATTTTAATTATATTGAACTGTACACACACGATGACCGCGTGGATTAAGCACCGGTCTATAGTGTCGAGGGTCCCATGTTCGAATCCTGGGTCTGGTAAGTTCACATATTGTAATTCAATTTCAATTCAATGATGACTACCGAGCCAACCTTCAGTCGTAAATTGTGCGGTGGCAAGCCAAGCAGATCCAATGAGTTTAAAAATTCAGTTGGATAGTTGGTTGTTTCGTCTTCGTTTGTTACACAGTCGATAGATTTGAAGGAATGCAGTGGACCAACGATTTGATTTTGAATTGTGAAGTTTAAGTGATCCACATCTTTGTTCTTTACCGCAAGAATGCTCGTTCACTCAACCAATTGTCATGTTTGTGATTAGCAATGATGTTTGGTAGCACTTTGTTGATGAGTTCGTCCTTAGTTGAGACGAAATTAGAAAAAAACAGCGGAAACGAAATCAATCCGCTCGATTCATCGACAAGAACACGGCCGTTACCGATAGTCAGCAATTGCTTGGAGAAATCTTCGGCAGTCGTCAGCTGAAGTGTCTTCACATTGCACCACAGAGTCGATGATTTGAGGCAAGCATTTATTTCATCAGCAGTGGTCGATCTTGGAATGACTGGTAGTGTTTGGCGAAAATTGCCAGATAGTAGAATCATTGCGCCTCCAAAACTTCTTGAGTCATTGCGCAGATCTTTCATAGTTCGATTGAGTGCTTTCAATGCGCGCTTGTGCGCCATTGTGCATTCATCCCATGTGATGATTTTACTTGCTAACAAAACTTTGGCCATTGCTGAGTATTTCGCAATGTTGCATGTCAGTTTTTCAGTCGGCAATTTTAACGTTGAATGAGGCGTTCAGCATCCTGGCCTAACAACGTGGCCGCTATCCCAGAAGAAGCAACTGCTACAGCATTTTCGGATCTCGCACAAACAGTAGCCAAAATCAATGACACGAAGAATGTCTTCCCAGTTCCATCGGGCGCGTCGAGGAAAAATAAGCCACCATTTCCATCATCAATTGCCTTCATTAACGTATCGTACACTTTCTTCTGTTGAGGGTTCAACAGTGGTACATTCGTTCGAACTGATTGGTTCAATGCATCTCGATCATATTCACGATCACGTTCCAATTCTCGATTGAAAGCGTCGTTCATTCCACGATGTGGCGTTGGCATTCCTAACTTGACTAAAAAACTACCGCACATGAGGTAACACATGTATTCGATCAAAAGCAAAGCCTGGTTATGTATCTCCTCATTCACCTCGAGATCGGGATTCCCTGAACTGACACAAATTCGATGTAAAATGTCTTCTGACATGTCATCCTTTTACTTATTCTTCAGGTGGATTTGATGGGAAGCATGTCGAAATAATGATATCAAATAATGTGCGAATCTGACTTGGAGATGCAGAAACAATTGCTTCAGTGATTGTCATATCCCAATGAGTATCGTTTTCAAGCAAATTGAGCTGTTGACATGAAGCACGAAATGTTGGGCACACTACACCATTGACAGTTAGACATTTCAACTATCATTCTTTCCTTTGTTTGTTTGTTTCTTCTTTATTGTTTCTGTCATGTATCAGAGATGGCGTTGTATACGGATTTAATTTTTTTGTGATTTTCTTTTATTTTCGAATGCGCGAGGTTTTCATCGTTCAAATTCATCAATGTCAGTCAAAAGCCTTTCCATACAAAATGTATGATAAAAATTAATTTTCTTCATAATTTATTTTTCCGTGATTTATCCAATGTTTTAATAGTTATTCTGCTATTTGGGGCAGAGACAAATCCAACAAATCAAAGATCATAAAATTCGGTCCAGCCGTTCTTGAGTTATAAATGGTGTAAGTAACCCGACTTTGTGTTATATATACGAAATTACTTACATACTATAATGAAAATATTAATGTAAAAAAAAAACAGATAAAACGTAGGACATCATTAAATTTAAACAAAGAACATTATTTTCTCCTTTTATTGTAAGTTGGCTGGAATCATAGATATTTTAATTTTTTATGTACGTATATAAACTTACTTTTAATATAATTTTGTCGAGAGTAAAAATATACTTTATTCTTTATATTCAGTTTTTCTATTAAGTATATAATTAGGTCAGTAGGTACCCATATAACAGACTAGATGGGCATCAACTACAGACCATAAACACACGGAGAGTTGAGAAAATCACATATGTGTATTGTGACCTAGTGCATTTCATGACCGAGTGGTAACATTTCCGCTTGATAATAAGAGGGTCTCGGGTTTGAATCCCGGGTTTTGCAAAATTTATACATGAGCTTGAATCCAGGGCATGTCGTGGCTAAAATACATTTTTTGTAAAAAAAAAAAGAAATGTTAAGTAGCATCTTAAGGCGACCAGAGCTAGATAGATATAGTAGAGAGAAATAGTAGAGCCAATGGAATACAAATAATATATCGTAAAACCTCCCCAGGGTTTGAAGATGGAATCCTTAGTGTTCAAAACCAGTGATTTGCGAACTAGACTATGAGGGCCGCCAATATATCAAAATATTCAACACCGTTGTTCTCCTTAGCGAACTTAATTATAATTTTTGGTAATAACATAGAAGTTATTTAATTTTCCTAGCAGATTGATGTAGGTAAAATGTATACTATCGTCTTTGTTCTGGCAGAACACACTAACTGGAAAATACTAGTTTTGAGTAATTTGACTTTGAAGTTGTTAAAATGTTTGAAATGGTCTATCATGTGAGTTTATTAAGTAATCGTAAAAAGGATGACTTTAAAATAAAGACGGTTTATTTATTAAGAAGGTTTCCAGACGGTAAAGTTTGTCATAAGGAACATTTTGGTATAACTAACTCAATATGTCATTTTTTCGAATTAGTGTCTTCTGCCAGAACAGTGACGATATTATACTTAGTTAAAATACAGCAGATATTGTTAATAAATACCTGCCTAATTACATTTATATATCAACAATATTAATAAAGTGAAAGACATCTTGAAGTAAGTACATATTAAGTACTATAACGATAAAAGATTTTAAATATCAGTATGTCTAAAAAGTATTATTCTAAAAAATGTCAGACCACTTTTACATCTCAATCAAACCTAATAACGAAACTTCGCTAAAAGAAGATGTCTTATATTGGTTTGAATGTTTAGTACACTACATCGTATTATAGAATTTTCATTGAATGTTAAGCCATTATTATATTTTCTACTCTGTTTTGTGCTAAGTTCGGTTAAGGTATAATTACGAGCTAAAAGTTTCGGTAGAGTCACGACAGTGTTACGTAGCAAAAACATTATCCGATCTCTTTTTTCTATACTAAATATATATCAAACATTGGCAAACTATCTAACCTAACTTTAAATCAATCTGAGATTCTTAGGCATACCTAAAATCTTCCCGGGAATGATATAATCCAGAAGTTAATATTTTTCGGTATGCTGAAATTCGAGTTTTTACTAAAATCTGATTATTTCTTTAGCTTTTTCATTCAAGACATCACCTCGATATTTGAAACTTAATCTTTACAGCTGATTTGGAACATGTATCTGTATAATCAAATTTATAAAGCCTTACAATTTAATATGAATTGTACATATCATTTATCATTCGACTTTCTTGACGGCGTGATTGATTAAAAAATAATACAAAAATTTATCACTGAGTCTATTTTCTTGTTATAAAAATATCCATTTACATTCTCCCATACATTTAAAAATACAATTTAACGATAGTAAGTATGTTTCAATTAGAAATTCAATTTTCCTAATGGTTTGCTAGTAGGCATGGTTTAAGCTAGAATAGTTATTTTATTCTGAAATGTCAACAAACGCTGTGAGAAAATTTCAATAAAAAAACCTTAAGATGCTACGCCGAGATAGAGACTTTGCATAATTTTACGAGTGGCGTGCTATATAGTTATTATGTGAAACGTTCAATTCTGTCGATAAAATTTTTCATTAATTTGAGGAGACACTTTTTCTTTTATATGACCATCATCAGCCGGGGCAATCAACTGGTCGATAAAGGTCTCGGATTTATGTGTATTATAACTCTAGTTTTATCCTGGCGATACGACGCGATATATTAGTTTGAAAGGAACCTAGATTAAAATTTGATGTGAATATTAATAGATAATAATATGTAGGTACGTATAATAATAATTTATGTACATTAGGGAATCCAATCCCGAGCCAAAATTTTGATCCCGGGATTTTGGGATTACAATTTGATTATCCCGGGATTCGGATTTTTTCGATAGTTAATTTTAAATTATTATGTATAAAAACAGCATTGTGTCTAGTATAATTTATACTATTTAAGACATTTATTGTTAATATTGTATTCGTTCAATCTTGGTAATACATAGGTTTAATAAAGTAAATAAAATTGAAATATAAAATAAATATTAATGTGAAAGTAAAACAGTTTAATTTATTTATTTAAGAAAAGATAACAAATATTATTTGAAGTGCAATTAAAATAAAAAAAAAATAACATATTGTGTTGACTATAAATACAATACCTATAATAAAATTTACAAACATTCTAAGATTATAACGATTACCAATCATTTGTGCATGTGTTGGTATTAAAATCAATGTGAAATTCAAAAAATACATTCATAAAATTCGGCTTAGAAACAAGCGCGTGCCTGCATGTCCGTGGCACTGTTGATTAGGCGCCGTTCGCCTGTCAGCACGTCGGTTACGTTTAACTGGTAAAATAAACGGATTATTAAGTTGTTACGCTTGCTTATGGCAGCAAAAATGGTTATTTATTATCCGCATCTGGCGATTCCCCCTGTGACATGTGCAGTACATACACGTCACTAACACAATGAATTTTTTCACATACCAATTGATTGTGATTGATAAAAAAGTTACCCCGAATTTTCGGGATCTTGTTTACTAATCCCGAGATACCGGGATAAGTGATCCCGGCATTAGATTACCTAATGTATATTAATTACATAAAAAATAAGTATGATAGATTTTTTCTTATATACTTAGGTACCTATCAAGCTCAGATGGTCAACTGAAATAACGTTATCTAAACTTGTGACAATCAAATCAAATCAATGTTTAAGACACGTCGTAAATAGTGTTATTTTAACCAGATTTTAAGAAGTTTTGTATAAACATTTTTTTAATAAAGTAAGCGAATTTAATCATGTTTTAATTTTTCACGAACCGGAGCACAATATATAATTTTTCCACAAAACGGAGTAATAATTTCAATGAGTCCACGAACCAGAACTGAGCTCCATTGCATTCCGGTTCATTGTGAGACCTGATTCGTTCATATACACAACAGATTATAATTGCAGATAGTAAACAAAGATGGAGAAGCTGATGGATCAAAATATAACAATGCCCGCGCCTACCTGCCGTCATAAACAATTGAATAACCTAAATTTATTTTTCAAAATTTAGTTTAATATTATTAAGTTATTTTTACTCTATGGCTTATACATTACTCCTTACATACCAAAAAAACTAGTGTATTATTATATTATGCAAGTTTTCGCGATATTTTAAAATCCTTACTACGCGAACATAGCTGGATCTGTGGGTCTATTCTATACTTATCGACTGCTAAAGTGATAAATGTTATCAAATTTAGGGTAGGTTTGTATCAAAGTATTAGCACTGATTGTAACAATTACAATAAGTCGGTTGTGATTGTTGCAATAAGTGCTATATTTTAACAGCAGCAAGAAAAGTGCTGTTAAAATATAGCACTTATTGCAACAATTACAACTAACGTATTGTAATTGTTACAATCAGTGCTATTACTTTGATACAAACCTACCCTAAGTTTGATAATATTTATCACTTTATCACTTTAGCGGTTGATAAGTATAGAATAGACCCACTGATCATAATAAAATTATATGATTTAAGTAGGCACCTTCATATTTAAGAATTATTTATATATAATGTGGAGATAATGTTATTTATTTTCAGGGATGTGAATTCAGAATATACGCTTCCGAATTCTAGAATCAAGTTTGAATATAGTATATTATCGATAAATTTTACCATGCTGACAGCACGATAGTAAAACGGTTTATTTCTTTTGATTTTTTGAATAAATAAAAACAGTAGATAAAAATAGTCAGCATTTTCAATTCTCGTAATTGGTTTAATATTATAAAGCTAGTACCAAACTGGTACTACATAATTCAGAATAATCAATTTTCTCCATATAATTTTAATGAAATGTGTTGAGGATACGATTTATCAATATCTATAAATATATTCGATATTAATATTGTTTAATGATATATAAATAGGTTCATCTATTATGACGGTTTTGAATGTTTACGTTCAGTAATGTAGGTATATTTAGATAATCTAAATTATTATCCAATAACAATAAGGCGTCACCGCATACAAATTTTACATTATTTCATGCCGAGTGAATACACAAGATAATTGAGGAGATGTCTTGTAATTAAGCACACTCTCTGAAAAGGTATTGAATCAATTACATTTTAGATTAAGTATAGGATTTTGAGATTACTATTTCATCGGATGTATGGATAAATATATGACCAATTCGTTTCCAATAATAAATTTATAAGTTTTTACGAAGAATTATTAATTTCATCTAAAAAATATGGCATATAATTTTTTATTTTATAAAAACAATGTGGCGTTATATATTGTACATATTTTTAATACAAAATGGGCGCATTTTTGATAGATTTTAACCAATAACAATATAGTTTAATATGCAATTTATAAGAGACTTCAGTCACTATTTTGTTGTCACAATTATTGTTTTATATAATATTTATTGTTGTGGCTAAATAAATAAAAGTATTCTTGTGTTTACCAAAGTTTATAATGTATCTGATGAAATAAAGTAAATACATTACCAATGCAGTCACGAAACGTTAAACCACGTCACGAAAAATATCAATTATTCTTCAATAGCTTCAGCCTACATTTCAATTCAAAATTTACGTGGAAAAGATCAGGTAGAAAGCAAACCCCACGTCTGATATTCATTTATATTCTATGGTCCTATCTTAACACAATATGCTAATAATTTATTGTTCACAACGGAGCATTCAAAGTGTAAATAGCCATGATGTAAGATATTCTTCGCTGACTTGGGGTAGAATAAGAAAATATTAATCACCATCTTCACCATCCAGGGTCGATCCATCTTACTCATACCTACGTATTTTTTATGAGCTTGTCGATCCATCAGATTTTAGAACGGCCTTGTGCAAAAGGTATTCCCTCTTGTTGGGACTTCATGATTGAAAATTGTTACTCATCTGATTTAGTTAATGTTTTAACTCTTGACTTTATCTGCAGGATAAGCCTTTATTAATGAAAATCTTATGGTACTCTTGATTTGGTATTCAAATCATACGGACATGACTCTTATTTAGTGAAACTTACAAAGGAATTGACCATGCCATTTTTTTACGTAATATAGTGTGTTTAATTTAGGTCTTGGCACTTGATACAATGTTGTGTTTAGTTGATGGTATATATCGAAAACCATCTGTTAAAGAACCACGATATGTCAATGGTAAAAAAAAAATAATAAGAAAATGGAATATTCATGTAGTGGTTTATATATTAATACAATTGTTATTCTATTGCAAATAATATATTTGCTAACAATTTAAAAATAAAATGTTCGTTTATGATAACTAAAATATGACACGTAAGTAATCGATTGTGAGTATTATAAATATCTAGACAATATTGCGTAAATCGTAGTTCCCTTCATTTAAACCGTAGCGAATAACCGTAGCAGACGTTAGCCACTCTCTCGACTAAATTGATACTGAAAATCAAACAGAGAGAGAGAGAGAGAGAGAGAGAGCGAAGAGCCGCTGTCACCATATCATATCTTTCAGTTTAATTTTACGTTTTACTTCGATTTCCATTGAAAGAATTTACACCTATTTTTTATATTTTATTTTATATATTTACACCACTATAAAAATAATTTGCAGTTATTTGATTCTCGGCATTGATAGTCTATACAGATTAAATAATCGAATTGGAAAACAATACGTAATCAATATATCATAATAACTGTGGATTGTTATTTACTTAGATTTTAGTTATTCAGAATTACTGAACGACACAAACAAAAGAGGTATTCATATAAAATTAAAATAAACTTGTAGAAAAAGGACGAAAAGCATTGAAAAATAATATGACTATAAAACTACAAAAACGTAGAGTTAACTTTACTTCTATTTAAATTTTTAAATTTCCGACCGGACTGTCAATAGATGTACTTTTTCTACAAGTGGACTATATAAAATAACCAGGAAAGAGTTTAGTTTTCGGCAGAGAGTTAAAGTTTAACATCGCAGGTGGCAGAATAATTTAGCAGCGCGTGTAGGCTTTAGTGTTAGGGGAAGAAATTTTTAATAAAATATGCCGGGGGAAAAGCCAAATAGACTTATAAAATCAACTTTATTATAACTATTACCTAAGCACGCATACAACTTTTTAGTATTGTATATCAATAGTAGTTAAATATGGCAGTAGTAAGTATTTAAATATTCAGCTTATTTTATGTGGTGTAGTAATCAACATTTTGCTCGGTATTTTTTTTATTGCTTTCGAATCTTGTAATAAAGAATGGGGTAAAAGAAAATACTCAATTTAAACTGCATATAACTAACTACATAACAAATAATTTTAAAAATTAAACAAGTTTTTTCGTATTTTTATTTAATAGGACATTACAGTTTATTAAGTATATTTTTATTTTTAAATCTTGACAGACAAACGACCTCCTTCAACATACGATAATATTATAGTAGTTAATCCACAATATCAAATAAAGATCCGGATGCAATAAATATTATTACTAGCACACTTTGGAATACAGGTAATATTATGTAGTATATAAGCTACTATAGTTATATAATGCTGTCTTTATTTAAATAACAGTTAATACCATCTAAGTAAAAATAATGGATAGGTACATACAGTTTTTGAAACTTTAACGAATATCTGTTATCATGATAGATTTTTGAGTTGTCACTTCGTTTTCTTCTTTCTTTTTTTCGGACTTTTTTTTAAAACTTTGGACTTATTGGAGACGCGATTCTCAAGAGATAAAGTATTGAAGTGTACTTTTAGAAACGATATGTAAGTAGATGTCGCTTGGTGAGTAGACAATCACTATATCAATTCCGTCATTCAGTGGTACCCAAGGGGCACTAAACGCCCACAGGGATGCCCTAAAATCTGCTGAATAGACGACTTCATAAAGCTCGGTGGATGTATGTAGCAGCAATGACCTAACTAGGGACCGAAAAGAGTAGAGAGATCTAGGGGAGGCCTTATATAGCAGTAGATCAATTACGGTAGACGATAATGATGATTTCAATGATAGGATACGCTAAAAAATCTCATAGCTTCTGATACTTTCAACAAAATCAAATATCCAATCTGGTATCTCTGATCGTCGCAATTGACACACTATACTATCACCCCCCTAGTAATGTTTGCTCTCAGATAAAAACACCCCTTTGTGATAGGTACATTTAGTGTGGCATTTTGCATTCATACACCTAACAGTACACTTTAATATATTATTATCTCTTGAGAATGGTCTTTGAAACCAGTCCGAAATTCCAAAGAAAGAAGGGACGACATGCGTTGGCTTTCCAAAAAAAATAATACGGAACACCATTTTCATTATCGTTATTCTAGATCAATCCACTGCTAGTAAAAAGCCTCTTTAAACTGTCTATATTCATATTAATTATGTGCGTTATGTTACTCTATACTCGTAGATGTTTCCACGTAACATTATGTAGTTTACGTATATATTTGTTTTCTATTAATCAATTGTATATCTTCAAGCTTTTCTTTCATATAATAATACAAAAAATTATATTGTTGAAATGTTTGAAAACATTTTATATTTACAAAAAGCCCAAGTTAGTTCGAAATCTTTCCTATTATCTTCCTTTGAAGAAACCCAATTTCGACAATCCCGCGGAAATATCGGATATCGATGTTTTTCGAGCTTCCGACAAGCTGATAAGAGTCATAACACAAGAAAGGCGTTCGCCATCTTTGTAAATATCAACCTCACTAGTCGCATTATTTAATGACAAAACATCGCTTCGATTTCTACACAGAAGAGGCGTTACCAAACAAAGTGTAGCCAACTTCTTCTGTACAATCAGAAACATATACAATATTATACTAGACTACTTTTTATCACACCTTTACAATAAATTATAAACTTGGCCTACAGTCTAAATCTATCCACTGCTAGATGAATGCTGCTACAGTTTCATTCCACTTATCATGGTCATGTGTATTGCGATACTATGTAATTTCATATGACTATTCTTTGGGTATACCTTTCAGATTTTTCCTATCTCTTGGGTACTACTAAATGACTAGATTATGTATATATTAATAATAAAAATTTCTTATAAATAGTTCAGTAAAGTTCAAGCATACAATCCTATTGTTCGATCCTAATCGGAGCATAATGTCTTGAAAAACAGTTTGTATTAAAACAGTTTTTTTACGGTGTATAGTGTATATCCCTATGGTGCTTGCAGGTGCTTGCAAAGGTATACATTTATAAACATCATGCATTGTTTGATGCAGCTGTGGGTTCCAACCCTGATGTACGCATTTGTATGTATACAGAAGCGGCTGCTTTATGCTCTAGAGTCTAGACTCTAGGTCTAGAGTCAAGAATAACATGGGTAAATAAAGGGCCAAGATGGTGACTTTAGCACAGCATGTATTATTTTAATTAAATTATAATATAGTATTAATATTATTGTACTAATATACAGTCAAAATGGCAACTGCCCTCCATACAATCCATTCCCTGGACAATGTAGATTGAATCCATTTGCGAAACTCAAAAAAGATATATGCAATTAAAAAAGAAAGTGTTTTTACTTGTTAGTTAGAAATGCCATAATTGGGTTTATGTATTATGTATAATATCTCTGCAAATATATGAGAGTGCATACAAAGAATATTATTATAGAATTTTCTTTTGTAAAGTAGTTATTATAATATTCGTATTTTTGTTTTATTTTACCTGTTTATTCAAACTCTTTCGAATTAAAATTCTCTTAACCATTAGGTGAGAGATTTATTACTGTTTTTATTAAGAAATACAATCTGACTTAAGCAAAACATGTTAAAGCTTCAATAATCATGTAAAAATAACATTACATTTATTTGAATGTGTGAAAAGTATTTTTAGTATACAAAATATAAATGGCTTATCAGTGAGTCAAAGTAAAAAAATCGACATTTGAAACAATACACATTTCAATTAGCATGACATGTCGTAATATTTAAAACGTTCAAGGTACTACCTACTAAATAGTATGTTTCACAACTCAATCCAATCGAGTTGTATTATTGAGGTAGGTACATAAACATTATAAATAAATCTAATCAAAATGTTGTCGTGAATAAATTTTGTATCAATAAAGTAAAGTTTAATGAATTAATACAGTTTCTTCATTGTAATTCACATGATAAAACTACATTTAGTATTTACATGTACATGGTTTTTTACTTTAAACATTTTTTATTATTCATCTCACCTGTCACTGTCTACTTTTGACATACAGTTAATTAATACCTCGTTATATAGTCACATCTATCAACATAAAATAAAACTGACGACCTTATTCGATAGTTAAGTACTCGTCTTAGTACATCATAATATTAGGTATAATGATTTCTCGGTATCAAACCTTTCAATCAAGCAGTTGACAATATTAATCTCTCAATAATAATTGATAGTCTTTTCTCGCGTACTGTGTTTGTGCGAGAATGATGTAAAACTATTGAATACTAAATTTACATTGATAGATAACTAAATATAATATAAATCCTCAAAATTTTATACAGTGTACAAGTGCATACAATAAAACAATCATAAAAAATCTTTATTTATTAATCAATTAAGTACCCATAAATAAAACTTAGTAGTTGGACATCATACCAAATTCAAATACCAAACAACTATAATAATGATGATCCCGACAGAAAGTTATGAACTACAGAACCTATCATAATATATAACTATACGTTACAAATGTGTACATATAACATTATGATGTCCAGTGTTATTAAATGACAATTTAAATTAAAACAAAATTTCGTCGTTTCACCTCCTCTAATAATATGCAAGTATAGTAGAAAAAATAACTAAATGGTAGAAAATTATATTGCAGGCTATTTATAATTCAAATATTTATTTTTCAATCACTGCTGTTATTAAATAATATAGAGAAAGTTGAGCAAATGCAGCGAGCATTAAATTTATATTATACATTAACTAGAATTTAAAAGAAACTCTTTTAGAAGAAACAACATTTTCTGAAATCTTATTATTTTACTCACTATATTTTTATATCCTTTTTTATAATAACTTTTCATCAAAAATTGATAATTAATAAATTAGTAATTTTAGCATTGACATTTGTAAAAAATATTATTTTAAATAATAGTTTGAGTCACTGGTGTATTGTCTAAAATTTACTATTCTATTCTCTGACGTTTTGAAAACATCAAGGGTTGATTAATGATGTGTAACACAATGTACGTGTAATTGGAACGGGTGGGTAGCCTAAAATAGATAATTCCGTTTATTAGATAATTGCTAAGTACTTTAAGTACTTTATGTATATTACAACATTTAAGGAAATATTTAGCACTTGATAAATCTGTGATATTGGTAACGTGTTTGGCATAATCTTAATTCCAGTTTACGCATCATATCAGTAACTTCTTGCATACTAAATAACTGTTTCAACTAGTCTGATAAAAAATATTTTAGTAGTATTGTATAAGATATTTAGTAGTTTATATTGTATGATAACAATATAGTCTTCCAGCTGAACTCAAGCTTTGGCTTCTTCAGTTTAATTCATACACTCAGTGCAATCATCTACGACCCCTCCCAGTTGAAAATAACTCTTACATCGCTATTTTTCATGCCCCACAACGCAATTGTGACCTTTTGGATAGATTTAATAGACCTGGGTTATAGTCAAGGACTATTTTCGGTACGGGTATATTTGCTAAGCGCTGATCACGACTTGTCCAGTTAAAATTTTTATTAGGGTGGATAGTTTATCACCCCGGAATTATACAGTATAACTTATTAATGCAGTTAATTCTCTATACGCCACTTTCTCTCACCAGTAAGTTAATAAATCTATCAAGGAAATTTTCCTCAAAAATAACGATTACTTGAGTTAGCTTCATAGTAAGTGCCATTACCGTATGATTTAACTGTGTGGCGTGTATAACAATAATATAAAAAAGATTTTTTTTTATTTACAATTCAGGACTTTAGGGTAGGTTATTAAAAGTATATTTAATTTTGCTTATAATCAGCAAATATTTTATATACCTACTGACGTATAGTTTTTTTATAATTTTACTGAGGCTTTGACTGCGACTCGCTGTCATATCGCCTCTTCTCATCTAGAAGAAGATCAGCCGATTAGGCCCTCGCTACAATTCTGTTAAAGAACTTCGCAATAAATTTGCCAAGCTCTTCTATCCTACCCACCACCAGGGCATCTTTCAATTCATCGAAATTCTCAAAGATATCCGCAATTCGCAGCTGTACTCTGAGTCTTTCATATTTAGGGCATTTTACTGCTATACCTACAATGTCCTCCAAAACATCGCATTCATCGCAGAGCTGCAAATCGCTTCTTCCCATGAAGATATAAAATCTTTGAACCCTTGTGTATCTTGTTTTTAGCCTCAGTATCAGTTTAAACTCATTTCTCTTCAAATAAGACTGTACAAATCAGGGCACCGAGCATGGAGATGGTAGAATGGACATACATATAGTAGTTATACTACTCAATGTTTATAATAAACCAAAAAAATAATATATCTTATAACATCTTATTGGTCAATTTGGTGGCATAACGAAAAATTGTCATAAGTAGGTGCCCGATTAGTATCAGTCCTTATAAAATACATGGCAATAAGTTTAATATAACATTTACGTGATAGTATATAAAAAAAAATAATACATTTTTCTAGTTGCATATTGTAAATGTGCACATTTTTACAGTTTTTTTTGTGTACAAGATACAAGAAATAATAAAGCCTGGATATAAATGGTACTTTGTGCGCGAGTTCGCTTTGTTAATGAGATGTTCAGAATAGCTAGTGTCGTGCCTACCAGATATTCCAAAGAAATCTCGCGTTACTGAAAATATTCCGTTTCAAAGTGGAAATGAAATTTTGTACATTATACGGTATTTCAATGAATGCATTCAAGACTTTTCATATTAGATTCATGTGAATTGGATTACAAACGTTTCGTAATAACCTCATACCTATGAAATTGAACAATAGTATTATCATATTTAATGCACTATTTGTATATTTATATTATTTGAAGTAGGTACCTCATTTATTTGAGTAGCTGTCACTGAATTGATCTAACCTAGGCTTACGCCTCTACATTTATACATTAATATAAATATAATGCATCTTAAAATTACGAGATATACTTTAACAGTAATACGACTTAAGTTTAGAGCGATATATTGAAGATACCTAAAATTATTTTTCTATTTTGATTCTACAAACCGATAAGGATTTTAGTCACCTCGAGAAGTGAGTTTTTTTCTCACAAATAAATGTTATTAGTCAGTTGTTTAACCCATTATATTCATTCGCTAGCTTAACAGTATTCAAACCCACAATCCCCAAACATCAATCACTCGATTACGGATGGACGATTACTTAAATATAACATAATTAATATAGTATACTATTATTGTATATATACTACAAGATAGTTAAAATATAGTATACGTCGTCTTGAAACATTCAGCGATTACTTAGTGGTAGATAGTAAACATGCAAATTTTATAAAGCTTAGGTACTGAGTGAACGAAACGCGTCTCGTCTTCAATTATTTATGTGAGGTAAATATATGCGATAGTGTGTAAGTGATTTTATAAATTATATTTCTTAATACTTATATTATTCACCTACTCATCTTCAATAAAGCTTTGAGAGACAAAATACATGACAATAAATAAACTCAGATTCACAGCAATAAAATATTTTATTTCCGGGTTTTATTTTTTTCAGGTGGGCATAAACATCAACATCTTTTAGTGTCTCAATACGTATATCTTCTTATATCGTAATATATAGTAACATAATATATTATAGGAGTAATCCTTAGTTCTTTATTTATCACCTGTATGCTTAGCTATTCATGATTACTTTTTTTAAAGGGGCGATGTTTTAAACAACATGGTTTTTGTACTTCGATGTAGATAAACTCGCTTGGTGACCGAAACTAATATCTTAAATAAATATACAGGTGATTAGTATATTATATTAGTAACTATTTACGAAATTACTAATTTAAAACCGGCGTCATCTTACTTATCTTTCTGTTATATTTCTGTATAACGCGCAGGGATCAAAATGAAATAGTTTGATAACAAAGAAAATAATATTATAAAACCTTGAAAGTAAAGAAAACTGACGGCTTAAATTTTTTTTTATATATTTCTAATATGTTTCAAATTATTATCAATTTACATAACATTTTGTAAATAAAAATATCCTTTAAAAACTGTTAATTAAGATAAAAGATAATATCTAAAATAAATATATAATGCATCAATCACAAAATATAGTTTACTGTTCAAACTTTCTAATGATAAAACGATAATTGGTACATAAAATAACAATATTTTATAAATAGTCTGAGGTAATCAGAGCCACGTCAAGAGTATTTGCCACCTGATATACATACATAAAAAATTCTCTCAGCACCCACATATATAAAATGCCTACTTTATTATTTGTTGGGAATATAAAATAAAGTGAGCACAAAGTTTTATTTTCATGTCAAAAATCTTATATATATATATATATTAAGTATGTATAACAAGACAAATACCTACCTTGTACTTTTTGAAAAATAATAATTTATGAAATCACGGTGTAAAAGTACAACAAGCCACTTTTTTACTATTCATAGGAAAAATGCCTTTTACTCTTTGCCGGAAAAAGAATTTGAAGAAACTTTCCAGAAATGCTTTATGCCAATTATGTTAGGATACCGATGTGTTCAATTATAACGGTGACGAAATGCTTTTTGGTATTTTAAAACAACTGATTTTCGTTATTTGCAGATCTAGGTATATCTAATAAATACGATAATTTTTTTGAAATTTAAGATATATTTTACGTGAATTCCACAAATTGCAACCCTTTGGTAATAGCTATATAAATATTGTAACATTTGATGTCGATATTAAAAAACATGGATATTTTGGCAAATAAGTCCAAAAACGTAGCATTTTGATTTATTAATCAATATCCAATGGAAACCAAACCTGGAAACAATATCTTTTCGCCCATCACTCCTGGATATTCGTCAGCACGTCATGTTTTATTGGCAGACGTCAATCGTTAAAAGCAATACTCATAGGCATCATATTATTCCGTAAAACATATTATTAAATATATAAATTTATGTAACACTTTTAAAAGATTGGTGCTTCAAAAGAAATTGCCAAAAAGATTGATGATTTTGATCCATATAAAAGTATTAAATATATTATATTTAAATCGGCATTATCCTCACATTGTGTACATTATATTATGAGATTTTTTTTAGTTTTAAAACATTTTTTTTTCATAATTACATAGGTATGCAAATTGCGACATCATATAACAACATACTCCAGCTTTGCTGTATTATGTATGAGTAATTAAGCTATATTATTTGGATTGAATTTTAGATACCACTGAACTGATAATTTTATTAAAATTAAGTTATATCTTTGGAAGTATCTTTGAAAGCTTGGTTTGAATAGAATAGTCTATAATATATTGTGTATGAGTGATGTATATATCATTATTTTTCCCTATTTTTTCTCCTCAAAAAAATCGATTTATTTTTAATATGTATGTTTCTGATGTTTTCAGAACTATATATATTTACAAACGAATGCTATATCGTTAAATATTTTATCATTTATTAAAAAAGTATTTATTTAATAAAAATATATATAATTATTATTTAAGTACATTTATTTACACAATAGGTTTCTCTCGGTACCAACGCAAAATAGTGTTACAGCTGTTTTATTATCACAAAACATTATTTTTGTTTTATAATTATATATTATTAAATATATAAGAAAATAAAATGTTAAAACCGACTTCTAAAGTAATATAATAATATACATTTGAATCAAAGTAATCCCTCCAAAGCTTTCGTAATTAGTACTTGAAGCCGAGTTTTGATTAGAATAACCTTGTTTCGGCTAAGTAAGTGGGTTGCTTGCAATTCATTTTCTTTTAATCGCTATATTTGACTTCATTTCGACTCCTTGAATGACATTTTCTCTTTCTAAAGATTGGAAATATACTTACAGTTAGTAATAATATCTTTCTAAAAATATCCAATGTACTTCTTCATTTACACATTGAGATGTAATCCTTTCATAATATACCATAATTGTATCCAGTTAAAAAGGAACAATAACCAATTCGTAGTTGTATAATAAAGCCACAAATCTTATTGTACCCCTATAATATGGAAGGTAACAATAGAGTATTATTTGACGCTTATGTCAACATAATAAATACAATGAAATTAATACTATCGACTAAGTTAAATTCAAATTTGAATCGATGTTAGTAGTGTACCTATATTATGATTATATATCATATTATAGAGCTATTCCAAAACATATTATTGGTATACATTAGGAACGTGTTTGACCAATTAAGACATTCATGCCATACCCAATCAAGTTGAAATTATCTAAAAGGTATTGGTACTAAAATATTATCAAATTTCATAAATATGGCAGCCAGCTTTTGTGGTTTGAATCAAGGTAGTAACAATAGTTACTTACTCTGATTCTTAGTCAAGGATTTCTCCAAATTTGAGTTTTAATAGCCATACTCACATACTTGGATTAAAAAAAATGTTTTTAATTAAACTTTTTTTAATTAATTTTTTCAATTATTCCAATATTCAAAAATATGGTTGTATATATTTGTATTGAAATTACATTGTTATTTAATTATATATTTTCTCCGTTCAATTTGCATCCAGATAGAAAGAAAATAATACATTATTACATGGACAAATTACATGGTTAATCAATAGAAAGATAAATTTTATTACTAATAAAAATAACTTTTAATAAAACATTTTCAACTGGACTTATTATTTAATCTTATAAAAAAGTGGATTCAGTTAAAAAAAAATGTGTTTTATTAAAAATATTAATACATTGCATTTCCACCATGGATTGATAGTTAACACAAGTAATGAAAAAAAAATGATTTAAGGACGAATACATAAACTTATATTTTTAAAACCATTTATATCCTTGGTCTCTCTTAGTAGGTATATAAAATATCTCTTCGAGTCTCCTGGATACTTCAAGAATACCCAAAGATAGACATTGCATTACATATTTGATTTTTTATGTTTTTCTGATTATTCCAATTGAATCGTTAGCAAACCGAGTATTTTCACAGTATATTGTCAGTATATTTTAAATAGAAATATATCTATATACTTAGGTATATATATATTTATAAAATTCCAAAAGCGATTCATATTGAATAGTACAAAATTTAAATCAATTAGAATTTAAAACTATACTTATGATATTACTATTTTTGATTAACAGCCTTTTTAAAATTGAATAGTTTGAAAATTGTGAAAATATTGGAAAGTGGTTGTGATTTAAAAAAAAAATAATAATTATGAGACGTACCTATACCTCACAGTGTACTTCAATACAATATCTCTTGAGAATAACTTCTGTAGCGAACCCAAAACGCCGAAGAAAATCCGTGACAATTCAAAATCATATTGATATTTAGTACATATTATAAGAACCAATTGTGAAAGTCACAAATTTTATATTATGATTTCAAGAGAAATTCAAAAAATCAATTTGTATTAATAGCCGTTTTCAATGTCGTTATGAATAAAAAAACTATTTCAGATAATTAACATCTTTTAAATTGTGTGTCAAAGATTATTTAATTTAATATTAATAAATAAAAAAAAATAACTTTATCAAATTCTAAAAAAATAACTATACCTTCACAGCCATCTATATTTCAACCTAATGTAGGGGGTGTAGAAATATCTAATATGGAGTTTATATATATTTTTTTAAGTTGAAACTATTTATAGGTATTGCAGTTTCATGGATTGATTGGGTATGATACAAAATAATTAAGAGTAAAATAACATGTGATACTCATTATTCACTAGACTAGTTCGAAGCATTACCATATGAACACTTTACAACTACATTTATCTATGATGTCATTGTAAAGTTTGACAGTGGCGGGTTTAGGGACTTAGAGGCTCGAGATACTGACTGATAGCTGGACTGAGGCCCTCCACGATAAAAAAAATCACCAAAAATTCAAAATGCCAAGTACTTAGTAAAAGTAACGCCGTATCTATTCTCTATCACAGTGACAGTAATGTCACTGTGATACTTTAAAATATATTAGGGGTTATTTTTTGTATAAGTTTAAGTACGTATCTGTTTGTATGTTTATATTACAATTTTTAATATTTACTTTTGAATTCAGTTGCAAGGATTTTGTTGTGATTTGGGTAATATTTTATACTCGATTTGTGAGACCAGTTTGAACTTTGAATCCTTTCGAATCTTCTGACGAATCAGTAGCGACATCTGCGGCAAAAAAAATCGCCGCTAGAATTTTAAAATACGAAGCTTTCAATTTGAGTAATTTTTTTGATAATTTACAATTTCAACTGTTTTGTTAATACATAATATGTATCTGAAAACAATAAGACGATACATCAGTGAAACGACAAATAATTTTCAACTATAGGCACGACGAAATTTTGGACTCGCTGGCATTCGGAGAGAGAACTTTGAACTGGTAACACGTCAATTTATTTCGTGATAGCGACGGGGGTATTAATTCTTAAATCGTGTAAAGATGACTAAAAACGTTACCCATTTACTTGAAAAAGTAAACATAACGATGAATAATATATTATTGTTTTTCTAATAGAACAACAAACAGAACATTAAATGGACGAATGTTGGATTTATATGACAAATTATATGTTGGTCGGCATGCGTCATTTGCACCCGCGACCTGCAATTCGCGCATCGCCTAACCACGATCTTTTTAGACCATGCCTCAACTACTGAGGTATAGCCTTAAAAAGAAAAATATTTTTTATTTGTACATTGACAGACAAACAAACATTCATTATATAAATTAAAAATATGAATTAGTCAAAAATCTCTTAGGCGATGCTTATAAAACTTAATAAACAAAATTTTAATAATAAATATGACCATAAAATATATGTAATAATAATATAGGGTTCGAATCAACAAATTCACATTTTATTACATTTTTTACAATTGTAAGTTTATCTTTGACTTAAAAAAATAAAGTATATTTTTTAATATTTTCAGATACTTATATATTTATTAATTATTACAGCTGAAATTGTAAATTATCAAAAAAATGTCTCAAATTGCAAGCTTCGTATTTTTCCGCTAGTTGCCTCTGGTATAGGTAACGATATCACCTTAAGAACCGACAATAATGGGAAGAAATAGAAGAGACCTATCAGTGGATCATTTTTAATAGATGATTATAATAATATACAACCAACGCGTCTTATTATATTAAATTTGGTAAACTTAAAATTATTTCAAATTAAATTTCGAATAATATTAGTTTAGTTTATTTACTTATTGTCTTCCATATATAGTTGATTAATATATAAAAGAAAACTATATTAAACGATTTTCCATGAAAAATCATTGCCTTATGTTATCAGTATTAATATAATGGGAGCGACATTCATTGAGCAGTGACCGATAGTAATAATGATTAAACGCCCATTAAAGTTACTCTCAAGAGTTTAAGGTTATCTCCGGAAGGCATTTAGAGAAGGTTATACGAACAGTTTTACTACTTAGTTTTTCTGTTTTTATAGCCTTTTAGCTACTTCCTTTTAGTACCGGATGAAAATCGTGTGTACTTATTGCAATCAGACGAATAGAGGTTAAATCTAGAAAAACTAATCCTTAATATCCCGTGTTATAGAATTCTGATATTATATTTTATTCTATGTATCTTGCATACAAAGTTTTTATTCTATTTAACTTTATTCAAAACTTTTTTTTTATCATGATGTAGAAGGCTAAGTTTTTTCAGTTGATATAATATTCTATTATTGGATAATAAAAGTATTATCCGAAAGGTTCCATAGCATTATAATATATTAAACGTAACTTTACAGGCACGGAGGATATTTTTGTTTGCATTACTAAAATAATTTAAATTTTTATAACTGTTACTGAAATGTTTGATGATACACATTTCGCTCCTAGAGTGAGTCCGATAAATCTATAATAAAAAAACCTATACGACCAATTCAAAAATCGAAAAAAATCAACAATTTTCCTAGAACCAACAACCTGTCGGTGTGTAGGTAATCAAGCGTGCTACCAAATAAAAAACACTTTTAAAAATAGTTTCGACTAGAATATGGTCATTAATCAAAGCTACCAGTGATGTTGCAACTAGCACAAACAAGGAAGACCATTCCAGGATAATGACGTCATGTGGCTAATCGAAACGAATGAAAAAGCAGTTTTTGCACATGTACCAATGCGACATTTTTCTATTTTACCTACGCCTCATGTCGAGTGACATCTGTTACATCCGATAAGCAGCTGTTTTTTTTACTATATGCGGCAGTAAATTAATTAATATGTGTTTTGTAAATAACGTCTTGTAGTCGAGACGGGTTGCTATGTGCGACAGAGCTTGGTATACTTATTCAACTGTGTATTTGCCAAGAAGGATTGCTGGATATTCTCGTAAACCGATTGATACTCAGGCGGTTATAAATATTTCAATAATAACACAAGAGAAATAACCGATTGACACTTAACTTTAGTAAAGTATTAATTCAATGCATCAAAAACTAGCCATAATACATATTACCTACATTGGCCATTTTATCTTTTACGTATACATACGCCACGAAAAGTATGCATCTGATAAGTAACGCAATGACTATGGAGAGAATATAGGTGTAAGTTAAGATGGGGTAGATTATAGTAATGCCATATATTTTATATTATACAGTTGCCATTTTGTGATCTTGATATTGAAGACTATAAAAATGGAAAACAAAAAAAGGACATCTAAATGAAGCTACTTTGGCAATCGGTTTTTGTTTATTAAATCAATGTAGGTACTTACTACTTCAATAATTACTAACTGACGTCACGGATTTCTCTAATATTTTTATGATGTAACTTACTTGAATTTGCTAATAATTTTTTAATTAACTATTGATTTTATTCAACGAATAATTCACAAGATTTAAGAATGTACCATTCAAATTATTGAAATTGAAATTATTGAACATGCACAATTTTGAAAAACACTTCTGAGAAAATATATTATAACCAATAGAAAAAATGCGCGGACGGGAGGGCGTAAACCCAAGAGATGCTGGTTCGATTCCAGCCGGGTGGCTTACTTGTTTCAAAAAGATTTTTTCTATTGGTTATAATATATTTTCTCAGAAGTGTTAATTATTTGAATGGTACATTCTTAAATAGTAGTGAAGTACTAGGTACCTACATTAATTTAATAAACAAAAACCTATTGCCAAAGTAGCTTGATTTAGACGAGCGCTGATGAGCATGTATTAAAAAGGCCAATAGTTAAAATTTGTCGCAATTAGTATGTCGCCTCGTAGCATAGAGGATAATGCGTGGACGGGGCGTAAACCCAATAAATGCTGGTTCGATTCCAGCCGTGTGACTAACTTTTTTCAAAAAGATTTTTTCTATTGGTTATAATATATTTTCTCAGAAGTGTTTTTCAAAATTATGTATGTTCAAAAAAAGGACTGTTGGATGTTCTGTCGTAATACACAATTATTTTATTTAATCATTCAAAAGGTATCCATCTGTAGTTTTGCTAAAAGTTAGTTGGTTGAATTTTTATCGCTGGGTTAATGACTTTTACGAGATATAATATTTTTTAAATTATTAATTAGTTTTGAAAGTATTTTTTTAAGATCGTTGCATAAGAGTTTTGGGACATTTACCACATCTTGTTTAATTTTCAATAAACGTACTTAACTGTATTATAAATTAAAGATAAGTCAATTAACGGTGACAAAACCAATAGGCATCATAATCTATATATAAGTAGTATCATCGACATCATAAACCCATGAAGATAATAAAATACTCGTAAAAGAAACGTTTTTGAATAAACATTTCGTGGGCCTAATACTACAAGGTTCTAAGTGTTCGTCCTTGAAAAAACAAACCCAACAAAGAAGTAGTATTCTAAGCTGCCTCATTGTTACTTTTGTTTTTCCAAGGACAAACACAGAACCTTGTAGTTCTCCACTCGCGATTTTAGTAATTTTAGTTATTTAGTTCATAACTTATATACTATTGTATCACACAATAGGTATTTAATCGAATGATTTTTTTTAAAATATAGCGTAGGCGGAATTCCTTTATATAAAGATAAACAGGTATAAAAGTGTCGGATGTGATTTATTAACGGCCATTTTGAAAACAGATTGATCGCAAACGCAAATGAAGTATTATTTTATTAAAACAAAAATATACATAATATATTGTACAAACAAATTAACAAGTTGTTTTATTTGAGTGTATTTAACTAAATTTAATTTAAATCTGTCTGCTACCAATTTTTATTTTCACATAAATCATTAAACATCACCATTTAACGTAACGCAATCAATTATTCAGTGAATACGGTAGCAATTTGCTACTATTGAGATATTAGACACTTAAATTATTGCTTTGCTTTGTGATTTCAAACAGGACGCTGCATTTCAGTTGAGTTATCCTTCCATATACGTTAATGTAATATTAGTTTCCGCGTTGCAAAATATGGTAATTTACCATTGGCTTTCAAAATAGTCAGCAGATTACCTATTCTTGGTTATCAAAGTCTAACTAAATTAGTAATCACCAATGGAGTACTTCGTACATTTCAATTGTGTCTACCATTGTACATTCTTATTTTGAATATATTTTCCGTCATATATTCTATATATTACGCCAAAGCAGTATCTGAGACTTTTGAACTCAGATGTTCTTATTCTAGCACGCCCTCAGTTACCGGAAAAATTCCCTTGAATGATAAGCCACATACGGTGATATCTCTTGGTATACCATGTGATAGAGTCACATAACAGTTTTTTAGTTTTTACTTTACTTATTATTTATTTGGCCGTTTTCATCCGAGAAATCGTCTCGGCATTCGTAACTTTGTTTTTTCATCTGATACAGTGTATACGTCTATACACCCAAATTTTGAAAGCTTCAAGTCATTTGAGCATTGCTTATATGAGTGTCCACGTCTTTGCTTTATATAATAAGGCTCAACTACACACCTTTACCCTTATACCGTTTAAGTCCCGGTTACGGGTTTGCGTCGAAATCCCGAAGGCCGGAATCTCGAAGGCCGAAATCCCGAATGCTGAAATCCCGAATGGCCAAAATCCCGAAAGCCTGAATTCCGAAAGCCGAAATCCCGAAGGCCGAAATCCCGAATACCGAATACTGAAATCCCGAATGGCCGAAATTCCGAATGGCCGGAATCCCGAAGGCCGAAATCCCGAAAAATACAAACATTAATAATTGCGCAATCTTATCATTGGCTTGAATTATTGCGCAATAGACAAAAACCCATTTAAAGACAAAAATGGTTTTTAAAAAGTGTTAAGATTGCGCAATTATTACTGTTTTACTGTATTTTTTATTTATCTGGATTTCAGCCTTCGGGATTCCGGGAATTCGGGATTTCGTCCGGCACCCCCTGGTTACATAGTATTTTCCTATACATCGTTGAAATCTATTGTTTAGACTTATTAATAGACGCTACCATACACATAAAGTTGCACTATTAAATTAATATAATACGTAGTAGTTTAATTTATTAAAAACGTGTAGGTACGTGAATTTGCAATCGAATGTTGCCCATGTCACAATATATGCTGAATTCACTTTTCAAAAGCGTACATAATATCATATTGTGCGACGTATTTATATGTGGCAAATTTAAAGAATTTAGATACGTCTGTAATTTAAAACAATAATATTGTAGAGGTATAAATGCAGATTTTCAATATGTGCATCATTCATCTGTATTCATCTGTTTATGAATGAATTAACTTTGTTTGACTGAGACACAGACGTCTATAAATACATTTTATATTCTTTCAGATATTATATTGGTTTACACTAATACTGTCATGGCTTATTTGCACCCAACTTATCACCTATGGATATCACCTTATTAAAATATACTTTATTCGTTGTGTTTTTAGTATTATATTGATATGCGATATAGTTTTTTTGGGTATGAAACAAATAAATTACCGATTTTTTCATGATTAAACATGATAAAAAATGGATAAATTCATTAATTTTGTATGGTTAAAATTATGCTCAGGTATGTTTTAAATCATATAATATTACTATTTTCATCCGTATTATCGTCATTTGTCTAAATTATTCCAATGCTGTATGAAGTCATCTCTAAGTTCATTCAATTCAACTCTGCTGTAAGCGTTGTATTTCCACGTGTATATTTCTGCAAAGCTTAACTATTTTGTCCATAAATTGACCTTTTCGTAAACCTTTAGAAAGTTTTCTACCTCCTGGATAGAAACTAAATTACTATAAATATCTGGCGATTGTCTCTTCTTTAATCTATGTGTCCAACCATTATTTAAATTTAATGCTTTTAGCAAACTAACCAATAATAAATTATATACTAGTGACAGTTCATACGAAAAATTAATAATTACAAGATAAAAAGAACTTTTTATAAACAACGTTTTTAAATTTTCTGTTGAATCATATAAATTTGACTTGACTAGCTTAAATGATCATAGAATACTGAAATGTCACATTAACATTAATTTCATTTTGATTTCCATAGTAACGCACGTATATATTAATAATTTAGTTGCTAGGACAATCCGCTTAGCAACCAATACTGGTGTCGAAATAACTTTTCATAAAAAAAGAATTAACTGAAAATGAATTCAATTCTACTTAAAGATGGCTAAAAGTATTAAAAAATGCATTGGCATCGTGTTCTGATATATTCTAAAAGTTTCAAATGTCTAGCTAGTTGGGAAGCTAGATGAAAAATCGATTGAAAAAAGATTTGTACCGGACAAAGAACCACCGGACAAATAAGAATACGTGAATATGTACGTAATAAATGAATAAATAAATTGATTTAATTTGAATTTTACAAATCAATGAAATATACAACTGTTAGATGTCTAATTTTACAGGAATTTCACCACAAACTGGTAAATTGTTGCGATTCCATAATTTTTGAGAAGTTTTATTTTAATCATAGTTTTTTTGCTCGACAATCCGAATCGACAATCTGAATCGCGGCCAAGATTTACGAAAAATCTTCTTAATTGAGTTCTAACAACGTGTGAATTTCCCAGTCACGGGATTCGAAACCGAAACTCACATCATCGTAAGCCGACACGTTACCGCATGAATATTACGCACGTAATAATATAACAATATTTAATATATTATCTTTGACACCCACGGTGGCCGCGCGGCTTAAGCGTTAGACTATCATGCCGTGGGTCCCAGGTACGAATCCTGGGTCTGGCAAGTATACATATTGTTTTTCAATTTGTGTCTGTCAGGGTATGGACCTAATAGGTTGAGCAAGTGGCTGACATCCATTTCTCGTAAAAAACAAAATCTGTTAATACAAACCTCTACTCTGTGGAGGCCCATATGATCCTATTAGGATCGGACATGGTCGAAAAAAGAATATATCTTCATAATAATTAACAAAATCGTGCCAACAATATATTCTATAGTTTCTCAGGTATTAGTCTAGTAGTTTTTAATTTATAATGGAATAAACAGAGAGAGAGTTAATAGTCAAAACGTTGATCATATTTATCATATCACGCACATATCGAATGACTAGGTAATATAAGAATATTATACGATTTACCCTTAATAATAAACGTTATAATATATATCACGAAGCCCAGGAATTCAATACACAGCCAAAATACTCGATCACACTTTATTACATTTTAACCTTTCCCTTACCATGGCAAAAAAATTACGCGCGTTCCCATGCAGTCCACTCAGTGGACCGATAGAAAATTGGCATTTTAGGCCATTTTAAAAGCTAATTGATTGCTTCAAAAGGTAAAGTATGTTTTTAAATACTGTTTAGTCATCGTTTAACATTTTTTTCTGTGTATATTACATGCAATTATCTTATAATCGTGTATAATATCGGACATCGATAAAACTACGTCACATCTAAGCCACGGCGTGTCTCGGTCTGTTTTAAATGGAACAAGCAACATACGCTGCCATTTCACGGAGAGTGGGGGTGGCTAATTCATCCGAAGCGAACGAGGGATGTTATTAGGTAGGATAACATCTGTGTGGACTTGCGTTATCACGTTCACCACATAAAATAATAGTTATAATTTTGCAATATCGATTCCCTATATAATTTTAAAACACTGTGATCTTATTGTATCATGTTATTAAGTATTTTTAAAAATCGTATTTTAAAACACATTAAAATAATATACTTACATAAGAACAATTAAACAAGAAAAATACTCCGATTGATCGTATAGTTTCCACTAAATATATTTTAATATCATGTTTCTTATGCTGAAATAATCCACATTAATAAATATAAATCACTACGCTACTTGAACTTATACGCACGTATTAAGTCTGTACCTCTAAGACTATAGATATATCTTACCTACTTTTAGATAATTTCCCTAGTATAACCTAGTATATAAAAAAAATACTTATAATTTTGCAATATCGATTCCCTGATTATAATCTATAATATAAAAATCAATATTTGTTAGTTTGTTTGTTCGTATTTTATGCGCTGCCATACCGTTCATCCGATTGCGATAAAACTTTGTCAACTTATGAAAATGAAATTCTGTCTGTCTGTCTGACCTATGTGTGCCTATATCATTCATCCGATTGCGATGAAATTTTGGTGAATTGATGTGTGCACTACGGGTGCGAGCCATGGACGCTAAATGTGAAAGCAGCTAAAATGGTGGATTGCTTTGAGAGAAAGATCCTTAGGCGGATATACGGACCCATGAATGATGATGGGGAGTGGAGAATTAGGTACAACACGGAAATATACCGCTTATACAAAGATTCAAAACTCTCCAACTTCATAAAACTCCAGAGGCTAAACTGGGCAGGCCATGTCCAGCGCATGCCTGAGTCACGGATACCGAAGAAGATCCTCGAAGGAAACCCAGGAGGGAAAAGGCCAGTGGGAAAGCCACGCACACGATGGGGTGATAATGTTACAAAAAAAGCCAACCAGATACTAAAAATCAGGAACTGGAAAAGACGTGCGAAGGACCGTTCCGGCTGGAGGACAGCGGTGGAGGAGGCCAGGGCTCGACTTGAGCTGTAGCGCCATCGAATAAGAAGAAGATGTGTGCACACCCGCAAAGGTTTCTGAATTAGAAAAACTATCTTCTTCTTCTTCATTATATCTTCTTTTATTCATATGGTTCCTATACCATTCATCGGATGGCGATGAAACCTTCGCCAGTTGTTGTGGCAATACCCGCAAAGGTTTTTGAATTAGTACAACCATCTTCTTCTTCTTCGTCGTCTTCATTCTATGTTCTTTTATTCGTATGATTCCTATAACATTCGTCCGATTACAATGAAACTTTCGTCAGTTGTTGTGCCCAAACCTGCGAAGGTTTCTGAATTAGTACAACAATTTTCTTCAACCTTTTCTTCTGTTCTATCTTCTTCTATTCATATGCGTTCTTATACCATTCATCCGATTGCGATGAAATGTTGATCAGTTGTTGTGCGCATGCCCGCGAAGATAAGTGAATTAGAAAAACCATCTTCTTCGTTATATCTTCTTTTATTCGCATGGTTCCTATACCATTCATCGGATTGCAATGAAACTTTCGTCAGTTGTTGTGCCCACACCTGCAAAGGTTTCTGAATTAGTACAACCATTTTCTTCCTCTTTTATTCGTATGCGTTCTTATACCATTCATCCGATTGCGATGAAATTTTGATCAGTTGTTGTGCGCATGCCCGCAAAAACTTCTGAACTAGAAAAATCATCTTCTTCTTCTTCATTATATCTTCTTTTATTCATATGGTTCCTATACCATTCATCCGATTGCGATAAAACCTTCGTTAGTTGTTGTGATAACACCCGAAAAGGTTTCTTAATTAGAACAACCATTTTCTTTTTCTTCTTCATTTATTTATAAAGTTCCTATACCATTCATCCGATTGCGATGAAATTTTGGTGAGTTGTTATGTGCACACCCGCAAAGGTTTCTGAATTAGAAAAACTATCTCTTCTTCTTCATTATATCTTCTTTTATTCATATGGTTCCTATACCATTCATCGGATTGCGATGAAACCTTCGTCAGTTGTTGTGCTAACACACGCCAAGGTTTCTGAATTAGTACAACCATCTTCTTCTTCTTCATCGTCTTTATTCTATATTCTTTTATTCGTATGATTCCTATACCATTCGTCCGATTGCAATGAAACTTTCGACAATTGTTGTGCCCACACGTACAAAGATTTCTGAATTAGTACAACAATATTTTTCCTCTTCTTCTATTCGTATGCGTTCCTATTCCATTCGTCCGATTTCAATAAAACTTTCGTCAGTAATTGTGCCAACACCCGCAAAGGTTTCTAAATTAGTACTTACAATTATCTTCTTCTTCTTCTTCTATTCGTATGCGTTCTTATAACATTCATCAGATTGCGATGAAATTTTTCTCAGTTGTTGTTCGCACACCTGGGATGGTTAGTATTATATAAAATACAAAGTTTGTTGTTTGTTTGTTCCATCCAATTTTGATTTTTTTTACTACATATTAATACTATTAATAACGTTTGCATATTTTGGATTCTATTTTAATTTACTGTTCTTTTGTTTGACCTTTACTCCTATTAGAATTACTTTCATATTGTCATATTGTATTACACAGATATTTTATTATTAAAAAGATAATTTCATAACTATTTTTTAAATATCTAAGGTAAATGTATCCACTAAGCGACCCTGTGCAAAGCCGGGTATCTCATCTATAATATAGTTTGAAAACACTGATCTTATTGTATCATGTAATAAAGTATTCCTAAAAATCGGATTTCAAAACACGTTAAATATTTATATAAGAATAATTAAAAACAAAAATAATCCAATCTTATAGTTTCCACTAAAATTATTTAATGTTATGTTTATTATGCTGAAATAATTACACATTATTAAAATTAGATCACTACGCTATGTGTATCTATACGCACGTAGTAAGTCTATAATATACCCACCTTTCGAGAATTTCATAACAAGAGGTTTTCTAGTCTATGTTAAAATAAATATATTGTATCTCCATAAAAATGTACTTTCATACATATTATATATTGCCAAACTGGTAGGTGCGCAGTGTTGCGAAGGGAGGCACGAAAAGTTTTACACAAATAAAGCCACGTCATGATTACAGTTTGCAAATAAAGTTTATAAAACTGCCGCTAGTTATAAACTACATAAAAACAGTCCTAAAAAACGTTGTTTGTAAACCTGTCTGAAGATAATATGTAGACTAATTTTTTAATACCTCACTTCTATACTATTGTTGAGTGTGCTGGCTATCTCGTGAAAAAATGATATACAAGGATCAAATCATAATATTGAAATTTGAGGCAAATTTGTTTACGAATGATAACTGTTGTTAAACTTGTCTATTTAGTTAAAATTTAAAAAAAAGTGAATAAATCAATGCAAGGACCACTAATGCATTGACTGATTTAAAAAGACAAAGTGAAGGCATATATAAAAAATTGGAGCTTTGGAAATCAAAATTTAAAAAAAAATCGTCATGTTTCCACTTTTAAATGATTTTGCGCCAGATATATTGAAACAAACAAAATCTATTTACTGAGCGCTTTGATAGTTTTCTAATGCACTTTCCCCATTATTTATTTCACAAATTTACTCTAATAGTAAAAACAATCATTTGATTTCAAAACTATGATATATTAAATATGTAGGTAGTTGTACGTTTGATGTGATACCTATATCATGATTGATATATGTAATGATAACTCCCGTGTATGTGTATAATTTAGGAAACACTACATTATAGTACCACGCTGCCCTTAACCTCAGAGATAGGTAGGTAAGCCCGACAAATATCCTGGCCTAGGGGCTCGCTTTTCGAAAAATCTTTTTTACACATCCATGGCATGAAAAACAAATTAATTTAAAAATGAATAAATATAATATAAGTAGTAAAAGCTTGTTTATTATTTTTATATTTAAGTTTTCTTCATTTTTGTATTAGTGCCTACATTTTTGACTATTTAAAAAGGTGTCTGAATTATTTAATGAAATAAAGGGGGGAGGCGCCAAGTTTCGATTTTTTTAAAAAAGGAGGCGTAATAACATTATGTTTGGAAATCACTGATGTATTTGATAGGTACCGTAATTTAATACTTGTGTATTTTTGTAGATACTAAACATTATACTTACCTACATATAATAAAACAATCTTTAGATTTACTAAGCTGGAAGATAACGGTGTGAAAGACCTTTTACTTCAAAAATTGTACTGAATTCCACACCACCGTGGAGGTACAGTTGAATTGCGGGTTTTTTTAAATCTGTGGTTTTCCCATTACGCCTATTTCATTGTACTACGTTTTAACTTAATTTTCTAAGCATAACATAATATACAAACTACAAATGAATATATCTACATAATATTATCTAATTAAAATTAAAATGGTGACTCATAACTTTATATTATAATATAAAACAACCGAAATAATAAAACTACCTACTATTATATTTCTATGAAAAATACTCACTTTCTGAAATGCAAAATATCAAGAATAACATTACCTTCATAATAGGTATATACAAAAAACATAAAAACATTTTATACATGTGATAGAGGTATTTTTTGCAATTTACATTAAATTTAGTCAATACCATTATGTACGGCCTATGTCCAAAATGGTATACCAACATAAAATGAATTGATTTTACAGACATGGGGTGCAGAGAAATAATATTATATTATGTTTATACCTACATCAGATTGAGTATGATAACATTTTTATAAAAAAATAATATTATTTCGTACTTATGACATTAAAAGCAAAATTAATAATTAGTAGGTAGGTAATCTTAAATGTATTAGTCCTACCTAACTAAAATTCACTAATTTCAGGGACATAATAACATGGAGTTAATGTTATAGTATGATAACCACATGTAAATGCAACAGTTTCAATATAATTAATTATTTAGACATGTACCCACCTACTCACTAATATTATTTTGTATAAAATAAAAAAGATAAGTACAAATAAATATCAGTAAGCAATTATTCATTAGACGTAACCAACTGAAAGAAAGCATAGTGGTTCGTACCACGAGAAAGTCGTGTATACTATTGAAAATACTAAAAATTCTTTCTGCGACTATTGTATACCTACATACTTCATAAACAAAATAATATCTAGTTGTATTTGAAATGCATGCCCTGACTAAATATTCTTTTCAGGCATAAGTTATTATTAGTAATTTATAACTACAATATAATTTATTATATAGGTAGAATATGCAAGTACTCATAGGCACAAAGCAAACCGACCGCTTGCTGTGCGTTTTTGTGCAGGTCACTCGAGGTAGGTATATTTTCAAATGCACATGTTCCACAAACTGATGTAAACTTTACAGACCTTGTAATAAGGGTTTGTATTCTTCTAAATCTGGGTAAAAAGGTTTTTATGACCTGCCCGAGATACCGGGAATTTCCGGTAAGTGTTGAGGAATAAACGTCATATTAAGCGAAGTTAACATGATAAAATGAACACTAATAATAACATTACATTAAGGGTTAGTTTGGCATTTATCGTCAGATGCAGTAAACATTTTAAACTTCAAGGTTCGTTATGTTATGGGAGGTTTTATACGAGCGCATCAGTCATATAATTAAATTGAACAAACACATCAATTGTTCTTGCTATTCTAAGAAATAACATTTTATAATAGACTCTCACTTTACAAAATTATGATGTGGGTTTCTCTAACGTATATCTTTTTACATAGCCCTATCACTGTCTTATCAAAATATCGATCAGACTTTGGAAATTGATTAATTTTATATAGAAAACATTCAATTAAACTACTTGTGCATTTTTATTTTTACGCATAAGCATTTTATCTACAAATAGCTAAAAGTAGATTTTTCTGTATATAATAATAAATGGGGTATCCATGATTTAAGGGCCTAAATAAAGTGCGAGTCCTTCATGGCAACAGAACAATCGTTAAAATAAAAAATGAATAATTAATAAATGTACGTAGCGTAGCACACAAGCAATGCACAGAGAATAAACGAAACTTTAAAAAAATGTATGAAAAAGCATGGCACTAACAAAATATCTACAATAAAATAAATATTAAAGTATTTGAAAATTTAAAATGAAACGTGTAATGACTTTAAATTAACGTAGAATAGAAAATTATGAAAGATGCTTGTGAAGATTATCCAGTCATCTGAACAGACTAAGAACTATTTATTATCTATTTATGAAGACTGCGTCGTATTATAAGGGGAAATGGTTTTTTAAATTCCTAGCAGATATATTATATAATACTAGCTGAAGTACCCGGCTTCGCACAGGGTCGCTTCGTGGTTATATTTATCTTAGATATTTAAAAAATAATAAGAGGTAATTATTTTTTTAATATTAAAATATCTGTGTAATACAATATATCAATATGAAAATAATTCTAATAGGAGTAAAAGTCAAACAAAAGAACACTAAATTAAAATCGAATCCAAAATACGCAAACGTTATTAATGTTATTAATATGCACTAACAAACCAAAATTGGATTAAACGAACTTTGTATTTTATATAATACTAATTTAGAAACCTTTGCAGGTGTGCGCACAACAACTTACAAAAATTTCATCGCAATCAGATGAATGGTATAAGAACGCATACGAATAGAAGAAGATAGAATAGATGAAAAAGAAGAAGAAATGGTTGCCTCAATTCAGAAACCTTGGCGGGCTCGAGCACAATACTTGATCAAAATTTCATTGCAATCGGATGAATGGTATAGGAACGCATACGAATAGAAGAAGAAGAAGATGGTTGTACTAATTCAAAAACTTTTGCGGGCGTGCGCACAACAACTGGTCAAAATGTCATCGCAATCGGATGAATAGTATAAGAACGCACACGAATAGAAGAAGATAGAATTGAAGAAAAAGATGAAGAAAATAGTTTTATCAATTCATTAACCTTTGCGGGCGTGAGCACAACACTTGATCAAAATTTCATTGCAATCAGATGAATGGTATAGGAACGCATACGAATAGAAGAAGATAGAATATAAGAAGAAGATGGTTGTACTAATTCAGAAACCTTCGCGGGTGTTGGCACAATTACTGACGAAAGTTTCATCGCAATCGGATGAATGATATAGGGACCATACGAATAAAAGAAGAAATAATGAAGAAGAAGAAGAAGAAGAAGATGGTTGTACTAATTCAGAAACCTTTACGGGTGTTACCACAAAAACTGATAAAGGTTTCATCGCAATCGGATGAATGGAATAGGAACTCATACAAATAGAAGAATATAGAATAGAAGAAGAAGATGGTCGTACTAATTCAGAAACCTTTGCGGGTGTTATCACAACAACTGACGAAGGTTTCATCGCAATCGGATGAATGGTATAGGAACCATACGAATAAAAGAAGATATAATGAAGAAGACGAAGAAAATGTTTGTACAAATTCATAAACCTTTGCGGGTGTTGGCACAACCACTGACGAAAGTTTCATCGCAATCGGATGAATGATATAGGGACCATACGAATAAAAGAAGAAATAATGAAGAAGAAGAAGAAGGTTGTACTAATTCAGAAACCTTTACGGGTGTTACCACAAAAACTGATGAAGGTTTCATCGCAATCGGATGAATGATATAGGAACCATACGAATAAAAGAATACATATATAATAAAGAAGAAGAAGAAGATGGTTGTACAAATTCAGAAACCTTCGCGCGTGTTGGCACAACCTCTGACGATCGGAATCGGATGAATGATATAGGGACCATACGAATAAAAGAAGATATAATGAAGAAGAAGAAGAAGAAGAAGATGGTTGTACTAATTCAGAAACCTTTACGGGTGTTACCACAACAACTTATGAAGGTTTCATAGCAATCGGATGAATGATATAGGAACCATACGAATAAAAGAAGATAGAATGAAGAAAAAGAAGAAGATGGTTGTACTAATTCAGAATCCTTTACGGGTGTTACCACAACAACCGATGAAAGTTTCATCGCAATCGAATGAATGGTATAGGAACAATACGAATAAAAGAAGATAGAATGAAGAAGAAGAAGAAAATAATAATAATTTATGGGTGTGCATACAACCACTTACCAAAATTTCATCGCAATCGGATGAATGGTATAGGAACCATACGAATAAAAGAAAATAGAATGAAGAAGAAGAAGAAGATGATGGTTTTTCTAATTCAGAAACCTTCATGGGTGTGCATACAACCACTTACCAAAATTTCATCGCAATCGGATGAATGGTATAGGAACGCATACGGGACAGACACACAGACAGACAGACATACAGACAGACAGACATTCATTTTTATATATTAGTATAGCCTATACTCTTTGCGAAAGTGCAAGCAATAAGTTGACAAAGTTTTATCGTAATCGGATAAACGGTATGGCAGTGCATTCAAAACGAACAAACAAACAAACAAACAAACCCACAAACAAATATTATTTTTTATATATTAGAAGATGTGCAGTTACATTACATTGCTATATTTGTATTTCAGCCATGTCTTATTTATTAATTTTTTATGGTTTTCATTTAACTTAACCCGGTAATTGCGCAGATTACGATTTATTCTACTGCGCACGATTTACATAGGGTAAATTTAATTATAACCAATATTATTTCCGACTGCTCTTATAATAAGCCTATTGCATCGTTTTCTCTAGTTCGGCGTGGTTTCACTAGATCAAATTTCTATCAAAACTATCGAACTTCACTCTTATAATAATATGACGTATGTTTTATTATATAGCGCTCATTGGTTGAATACGCTAAATACACAGTGCGAGGTTTTTTTGAGGAAAATATTATTCAGGCGCCCAACTGCACTGCCAGTTTTAAAATATATTATACACATACAAAATTCTCGCATTTCGTAAGAGTTTATAAAAAAAATTCCACTTTTAAATACATAGCTACTATTGAAGGCAGAATAAAATGTAGTCTGCACTATGCTGACAGGGAATGTCATCTTTTAACAGATACAATTTAACATGTTATTTTATTACTTTGTTATGGTTTTAAAAGTAGACGAATGTTTCCTGATTATTATATATTTTGTGGCATACAACTCAGTAATAATGTTATCGGCAGTAAACTCGATTTGAGATGGGAGTCGTAAATCGTTTTTCACCTTGCCGTGTAATTTCCTCATAAACACAAAATGTTTCGATTGAAATCGTGATGTTGTTAAACTCACCTATTTCCTCGTCAAATCTCGAGCGGGATATTTTGGTTTCGATACAAATCAAAACGTTACCGTACACTCAGATTTTAGTACGTATACTCAATAACATTCTTGTATTCATACAACTACAGACTATTCAAATTTTTTGTTGGAGTGGAGATATGCCAGGCTTAAATCAGCGTCTACACCTGAGTCGAGCACCGAGTCAGACAATATGGCAAAATAAACATAATCCACAATGTATTATCAATGTATGAATAAACTCAATATAGTATCACGCTTCGTACATACTTAGGGGTTTGATGTATAGAATATCGACGATATGTAAAACTAACTAACTAATAATAATTACAAGATAAAAAGAACTTTTTATATAAGTACAACGTTATTAAATTTTCTATTGAATTATATGCTCAAACTTGTACTTGATATGAAGTAAATATAAAACAAACAAATATAGAACATTGAAATGTCATTTTGATATTTCATTTTGATTTCCATAGTAACGCACTATATATTAATAATTCAGTTGCTAAGACCACCCCTTTAGAAACCAATAATAGTCTTTAACTTTTTACGGATTTTTCTGAAATAACTTTCCATACAAAACAGAATTAACTGAAAATGAATTCGGAAAATGAAGATGGCTAAAATTATTAAAAGAATGCATTGGCATCGTGTTCTGATATATTCTAAAAGTTTCAAATGTCTAGCTAGTCGGGAAGTTAGCTAAAAATCGATTGCAAGATTTGTACTGCACAAACAACCACAGGACAAACAAGAATACGAGTTACTAAAAACGTTGTAAAAATGACGAAAATTATGCAAAGATGGAAATGGAATAAATAAGACCAAAGTATACCTAACAGGTGAGTGAAATTTCTGCCATTTTTATAAATTCTGGTTTCCCGGAAATTATTAAGATATTTTATAAAACTATACAATACATTAGTATCAGTGTATATAAACATTAAATCATTTAATGGTTGTCACTGTTTTATATAATTATATAATATGAAGTTTTTGAGTATTCAAAACTTAATAATTAGTACCTATTCATTATATAAATTAAAAAACCATAAAATGAAAATAAGGCAAGGCATATTCACTATTAAAATATGAGACAATCATTTGACAGATATACAAGTGGCTATTTAGTGATACCCGAATCGATACGAAATTTATAACTGAAAACGATTAAAATTTTAAGATTTTCAGTTAATAATGCCATTCGATGTAGATAGATCTTTTTTTTATTATTCAACAAAAAAAATAATCAAAAATATCTTTTACGGGTCATAAAATCGAATAACCCTTTCTGGGACAAATCATTAATTTTATTATAAACGGGAATGTCTGGGATGATTATTTTTTAAACTGTAAAATTTATTGTGCATAGCTTATTTCATTTGAACTAAATAAAAAATAAACACATCTACCTAAAAATCAAGACTTTATCAATGAATTGAGAATTTGTGCAAAATGTCTAAACGCCAATAACTTAGAATAAATTATTTTCAATTGTTTACTTATAGAAGTTGGGTAACGAAAAGTTAGAAAAATTCCGAAACTACGCATAAACTACGGGTGTGACGATAAAATCAAGTTTTGCAGAAATATAAACCAACCCAACGCACATAACCAAGATCAAATTAAATATGTTTTCACGCAGTATTGGATTATTCAAGTTTAGTCAGGTTATATAATATTGTGATACACTATTACTGTTGCTAATTTAACATTTCAAGTCGAAACTGAGATCAAGCTAATTAACTACATAATATTATTATATAAATACAAGACTATTGAAGTTAGTTAGATATTACACTTTTGAAAATGGCCCCAATTAGAACAACATTAAATTATAGCAATATATGCTACGATGCAAGATGTGGTAGTGATTATTAAATAATACAAATTTATGACGTTAAGTACGCAACTATTTATGACGTCTGTTGTATTGCACGTTTTGTTTAATGTATGGTAAATTAATTCGTTACTAATACAATAGATGGCAGTGTATAAAGCATCCCTGTTTAAATTGTATCAATAGTGTTGTGGATCGGCTTTGCGCACAGCGTATTGGCGTTTTTCTTGTATTGTTTACCAGTTTCCAACCGTTTTTTTTACAGGTACAAGGTAATTTTCGAAAGCGGTCAACACCAATTTTTTTACTAGTAATGCCTGACATTACGTTATATTCAGAACATTTTATAAAAATCCTACTAAATATTTATTTAATTTTCCATAGTGGATAAATTCAGGCTGACTTATCTTCCAATAGAGTGAAATTCTTTTCAACCAACAAGAAAGCATACATCACCTTGCTGAATGTCATATATTTTGAACGTGATCAAAAAAACGACATGTTTGTTTTTTGCTACTAATTTTATAAGGGTGAATGAACATGGCATATTTCGCATTTTGTTACAAAGTGGGTTAGACCAAATTTTAAAACCACCTGCCTCCTAATATAATATTTCATCTAGCATTAGTATAAGTATTTATAAAATCTTTGAATATATTCTTAAATAAACTTACTGGCCATTCGTTTTGTGTAAATTGAAAATAAGAAGGTTTGCAAATGCTACCAAAAAAGGTCCCTAACATATTATATCTAAAAGCTGTTCTTGAAAATTATATAAAAAGCCTTTACATCTATCAGAATCTCAGAGGACATTCTTTAATTGGCATCTCACAAACCTAAGAAAACTCTTAAAAATAGTTCTGAAGGTAATATTTTTCACGGTCCACTCATAAAAAAAATGTTATTTTTAGGAAAACTGTCATTTTTCCTGCCAAATAGCTTTTTTACTTAAACCATTTGGCCAATAGTTGTTTCGGATATGTTTAGGTTAAGATTCTTCTTCAAATTTTTTACAAGTACTATAAAAAATAACAATTAGATATAAAAATAAAACAATAATTAAGTTAACGTGGTTTTTTAAATTGAAATCTTCAATGACGCACCTGTTTAAAATTTTGGTACTTTCTGACGAAGTAATCGCTTCATCCGCGTCATGGAAAATCGCCATTGTATCTTTAATATTTTTTGGACAAATTTGGTAACATTAAGCGACTATGACTATGTATTGTATTGATTGGAAGACACAAATGTCAATCAAATCTTCAAATTATCGTTCTATATTTTTTTTTATAAAAATAAATAATTCCATTTGCGCAGGTAAAACAATCATATTTTTACATAATCATCTGCTAAGTGGACACGTGCAATGTACACGAGTGTATCATTATCTGTTGCAGATACCTGTTGGAAGATCAGAAGGTTAGAATATCCGATGCCATTATTTCGCTAAGCGTAGTGCATTCATAAATATACTCATAGTATAGTGTATAGCTTTCAGGACTTACAGTCTTTGCTCAATTATTCAGAAGTCTATTAAAATTTACGTTATGAGAAGATTTCATTCTTTTTTTTCTGCAAACTTTATGGTACTACGCCTCCCTTAAAAAAATCTAATCTTGGCGCCTCCCCCCCCTTTTTTATTACACACACTTACAAAAAAATGAAAAAAAAACTTACCTTAATAACAAAATAATAACAAGGTTTTACTATAATTTTTAATGCAATGGACGTTTATTAGCACAAAGTTTATCAAATCTAGGTGTCGTTGAGTAGAAAACCACTCGTTTCTACTACTAAACGGGTTCGATATTTGGATTTCATTGGAGCTAATGCAGAAAATCCCATTTCGCATACATATGATGTCATGAATGGCAGCAGCAGATAGGTACTTGCATTGATTTGCTTGACAAAGTATTGTATACTTCACTTCGATTCAACCGAAATTTAACTGTGATTTCACTCTGAAACTTTTGTTTTAATGAAGTACCTATCGCAAGATAATTCTATCATTTTTTCTTTATTAGTTTCCATATTATGTTCACACAGCTTTTCAAATAAGCTAAATTTAATGTACTCTTTTTTATACCTAATAAGCGGCCGTTTTATAAACTAACAAACTTGTGGTTACATTTATTTTCTGTTAAACTTTTCGCACCTCCCTTTGCACTAGTCCGCGCCTCCCAGTTTAGGAAAATCGCTGCCCTACATAAAGTATTATTTGATTATTCTTCGCACAGCCTACAAAAGTAATATAAGATTTTCGGCAAATTGCATAGATTTATGATCGATTCTTCAGAAATATGCATTTTTCGGCAGGAAAAAATAGTCATGGCTGATTCTATTTTTCTTCATATGTAGTAGAAGTTGTGAAATCCAAGTAAAGAATAATAATTAATGAGTTGCCTAGAGTTATAACTCACATATTCAAAAAATCAAGTTTTGAGATAATCGCAAAAAACCGTTAGAGCACTGTTTTTTGTAATCAGAAAAAAATTATTGAATTCTTTTGAATATTAATGAGTTAGTGAGTCGATCAACATTTTTTTTATATATATATATATATAATCCTAATGAATGACAAAACTCACATTATTCATTGCCAGTCAACAGTCAACTTTGTCAACGATTTTCACAATGTGTGGTTTAAAGTGACTTTTGATAACCAACTGATTTCCTTTATATAGATTAATGCCTTTAGAATCAGTTGGTGATATGATTCAAAAGAAAAGATTGTCTCTTTTAATTATTTAAAATCAAAAAGGTAACTTTTGTATATATAATTAAATATAAATAATTTGATTTTTCACATTTTTTATATCTATTTTCAAGATACATGATTTTAAAATACTTCTGAGATATTTAACAATTTAAAAAAATCTAATAAAAATATTACGACACCCAGCAAGATTTGAAACTATGCCCTTCGGGATTTGCACTCATGTGCACTAGTTACTTTGCTATACGTGTTTTATCTAAGTAGGTATATTCATTAAAAAAAATGTTACATACGTTGGAAAAAATGTAGTTATACTATCTTTATTTCTTTTTCTTGATGACTATGAATTGGATCATTCAGAGAAGTGAAAATGTAAGCCAAATATACCAGTATATAAGAGATTTAAAATTCCACACTAAATCACATTGACACCCCACGAAATACCATCGCGCACCCATTAGCTTAATATATACATATTTTTTTAATAATGACGCAGAATTATTGTGATAATTGTGATAATAAATTTAAATAAATGGGTATTTTATGGTCCACTATATACTCAATATCTGTCTCCATCACAACATTTAAGTAGTTATAGACGAAAGCATAATTAATTGTACTCGTATTTATTTGTATACAAATTATAAAAACACTGAAAGAATATAATATTATCCTATAAATAAAAGATCAGAAATATATTGACACACATGCATCATAATTGTATTATCATCACAAAGTAGAAATACTCAGATAAATTTAACGTTATAGTCTTGTTTTGATTGTGCAATAAGGGTGGACCGGGAGCGATAACCGTAACACATCGATGCGTGGTATATAATACGTATTATTTTTTATAGAGTCGATTCGATGAAATAAATTTGATATATTTATTAATTGTCTTTCTGCTCGAGCTAGCCATTTGAACTCGGTAACTGTGACATATTATTATTGTGACAGTAACGGGCAACACAATTGCTATGTAGACGTATCGATGGTCGAGTTTGAAAATCCAGCATTGCGGAGTCTAATTATTGATGTCATATAACACCTTTATTAAATGTAACAACTAAAAGTCATTAGTGAGCCGTCTACTTAATGAGGAAAAATATAGATAAGTAGTAAGAAAAACGCAAACTATAAATATTTTAATTTTGAAAGTTACAGATAAAGCCTATTTTCAAGATGAATAGGTACATCAGTTGTCTTTTTTTATATAATATTGAACACAAAAATTTGTATATCTATCTATCAAGCAGTTTCTTTATCGATCCAACGCGAATTGAACAAACAAAACAAACAATCATCGCTGATACAGTGTTTTCAAGAAATGTTTAATTCAACAACGAAAATAATTATATAAAATTACTTAATCAAATTATTGTATATAATAATATTCTTGTAGTAAAAGATTATATAATAATAAAACTGAAATATATTAATTTTTAACAATATTAGTATAATTATTAGCATAGTGCATGTAGAGCACATAATAAAGTTAACACATACGTATATTATACTTTTTCATCTCCTCTGGAAAGGTTGATAATCATCAAGGCGATCTCAAATTTTGATATAACTACTTAAAACAACGGCGATGTGCTCTTGTAAAACCAAGTCTTAAATTCCTCAGCTTTAATATTCCGCTTCAATCTTGTCCTCTTTTTCCAAAAGTCCTACCTACCCCGTGTGCAGGAGGTCGTATTTTTTACCACACATATTCTAATAAGCAGTTTCAATTATATGACTTAAATATTATTTCAAATTCCTTTAGTGTGGGCGTTTACCTTTTTATTCTGATACGTATATTTCATAATATGATAACATAATATTATGTATTATAATAAATTAATCTGCTTATTAAAAAATCCAACATTCTTTCTGTAGTTAAAAGAACATTTTATAAAAAGTATATTATTTAATAATTGTGAACATTTTTAAACAATAAAAATATATTATGTTCATCGTTTTTGAATCATTATGTACAATATTAAGTTAATTACTCCCACTTTTACCGAGAAACAGTGCTTATTAACTTATTACAGGAGGGCTTGGCAAAAGGAAGGGTGGAGTATCAATCTATAGAATATTATTTTCACCGCGTATTACTTTAATTACTACCAATAATTACTGTAATTTTAAATGTCTTCTACACGTACTACATTTTCACTGAAAACTATGTGTAAGTATTCAAGCATAACATTTTTTATTAAATTTTAAAACAGGTACTTACATAAGAAACAGTTCATATCTCAATAAAAATGTATATTTTACTGCCTTGTCCAAAAATAAATAAATAAGTTTAGGGCTGTTAACAATTGCTCCATAAAATAATAATATAATACCCCCCCCCAGTACCGAAGAAAATTGTTGAATAGAAGTAACAGAATAGTAATAGATGCTCAGTATAAATTAAATTCTATTAATGTATTGAAACTAAATCTTACTAATTTTGTCAAAGTGTGGCGTTTTTCACATATGTTCCTGATAAGTAACAGATTCAATAATTTCACTTTATTCAAAAGCAATTATTATTTATAAGTGTAAGAAAATGTTGAAATAAATAAATATTTATATACATTATTTAGTTATCAACCGTATGTATACAATATTTCTTCTTTCAACCATGTCCGATCCTAATAGGATCATATGGGCCTCCACAGAGTGGAGGTTTGTATTGACAGATTTTGTTTTTACGAGAAATGGATGTCAGCCACTTGCTCAGCCTATTAGCTCCATACTCTGACTCATACACAAATTGAAAAACAATATGTGTACTTCTGACCCAGGATTTGAGCCTGGGACCCACGACGCAATAGCCCAACGCTTAAGCCGCGCGGCCATCGTGGGTGGTGGGGCAGACATTATTTACATTAATCAAATATATTAATTGAATGACAAAATTATATTAATTGATTTTGGAAGGAACTAACTTTGGAGCTTTCGTTATCTACTGTCGATACGTTATCACGTGATCTAAATAAAAATCTCAATCTCCCAGTCTTATACACTCTATATTCTGCGAGCTTTCACTCCGTCCTTTGCACAATATAGATGGGAAACTATGTCGACCGTAGGCTTGGCCTTGGCAAGTAGGGTATATATATCTTATCCGAAGGAAAATTGACCGAAACCGTCAGACCGATTAACAATAGGCAGAAAAGTGTCAACTTTTTGCCGATGCGGTAATTTTGTACGATTTTTAAAATGTAGATAAAATATTTATTTGAAATTATTTAAAATACTATTAAATAATTGAATAATAAAAAAAATATATAAGTCATAAGCCCGAATAATTGAAGACATGAGAATGAAAACTGGACAAAGACCAAATAATAGTGAATTGTACAGGAGAGCTTATAAAGTGATTTTAAAAATATGTGTGATTCTATCATTCAAAAAGTAAATGTAACATGATAGTTAAAGTGGTTTTAAACAGTGATTTTTTTAAATATGAAATTACCGAAAAACTAAAGAGATTGGACTCTCTCTTTGCGAAAAACCGTTTTCAGACTTTTTGGTTTTTGTCCTGTTTTCATTCTCAGATATTCAATTGATCTACTATTAGAAGATGTTAGGAGAATGAAAGAAACTGATTCTATTTTAATCATTCATGTATATTATTTTCATGTACATCCACAGATCAAAACCATCTCATTGATATAACAGCTTCTTTTGACATTATTGATTAATTTAATAAAACGCAATTTTTTTTTGTACTTATTCCACTTTTTTATTTGATAAATTTGGACCAGTTTCATCCGTCTCTAAGGGACATTTTCAAAAACAAATTTGCGTGTTATTAAATTAATCAATAATACAATGCAGTTCCACCATGTATTGATAGTAGTTAGAAGTTAAGAAAATAAATAGTTCAGTCTAGCGATTACATTTTTTATGCTATGTATTTAGTTTTTGCAGCGTTTATTACATTGAATATCCGTATTTTTTTTTACCGTATTTAATTAGTTCATTAGATACGTGTTATGATCAGCGTGCAACTTTCCTTTACATCGAGTGATACTCTAAGTTTATTGACCTCTACTTACATACTACTACATAATACAAGTAGTAGTAGAATACGTAAAATAAAAAATAAATAAAGTAATGTCCAATAATAATATTGACTATTTGAAATGCACACACATGTGGGTCTATTCTATGCTTATCGACCGCTAAAGTGATAAAGTGAAAAATATTATCAAACTTAGGGTAGGTTTGTATCAAAATATTAGCACTTATTGTAACAATTACACGAAGCCGGTTTTTATTGTTGCAATAAGTGCTATATTTTAACAGCACCTATCTTGCTGCTGTTAAAATATCGCACTTATTGCAACAATAAAAACCGGCTTCGTGTAATTGTTACAATAAGTGCTAATATTTTGATACAAACCTACCCTAAGTTTGATACTATTTATCAATTTAGTGTTCGATAAGTATAGAATAGACCCACTGGGGAGATAAACTGGTTGAATACTTTGCCTTTTAGCAATATTGTAAGATCCTTTTAAGATATTACTCTGGTGGTCAAGAGCTTCTCTTTGAAACAAATTTATAAAAGGTAATATTTTTATATGTAGGTATAGGTATCTTTCGGAATTCATTTTGATAATACTTATTGCTGTAGATCTGTAAATCTTTACTCTTTTATTGTTAAGTCATTCTGTGAAGCTATTTTATATACAAAGCGGCTATCGATGGGTAATTTTATCATAGTTATGTATTGAAGCGATTAATTATTACATTAAGTTAACCATCTAAACTGTCAAAACTGTCTATCTCGCTCTAAAAGTTAACACAGTCAAGAGAATAGCTGTTAAAACATAGCACTTTTTGACAGATTAGACGGTTAACTTATTGTAAAAATTAATCGCCTTAATACACAAATTTGATAAAGATGATAGTTACTATCGTCGATAGCGCCTTGTCTGTAGAATAAATAGCTTCACTGAGTGTGGCTATGTTATAATCTAATTACACTATAATAATCTTCAAATTTAAATAAAACCTAGAATATATATAATATAACGAAAATGTCACGTGTTTTTAAATTCGTACAAACTTCTTCGTCGACAAAACTACGGAGTTTCAATATCGGCAAAAGAATTGGCCTACCAATCTAACCAGGGCCAATTCGGAGTAAAAAGTTTACTCCTTTCAACGAGAAAAGTTTGCAAGACAGCCATTGCCGACATATTATCGATGAGCTTTTGCAATTATTATTTTCATCGTATCTTTTATTTTTAGAATCGTGTCAATATAAAACAACCGAATGGTTTGAACGATATAACATCATATTCTACATTAAATGACCTATAATATTTTTTTAATAGCAATGGAAAGTCAATCAGTAATAATACTACTTTTACAGAAAAAGCTACAGTAAATAATCAAACAGAGATTGGATTAATTATTTGTTTTTATATAAACATATAGTTTAATTTATATAGTTTATATAAACGCGTGATGTTCACTTTTTTTTTAATTTACTTTTAGATTATACATATATCTTTTATAACCTGCCAATATTTTTATTCACAGATAACGTAGTGTTATAAGTCCATTGAAGACATTGCGAAAACTGAAATATCAATATAAAGATAAAGAAGAATGTGTTAAAAGGGGTGAACGTGTAATAATATATTTTCTTATATTGGTATTATTAGATATTATGTTGAAAATTTTATATTTGATTTGAAAAAAAATATCTTAGATGAAGCATTTTACATGGTTTTAACGAATTGATAGAATAAATGTGATGACTCCGCATGACAGTGGCATTATTAAAATTATAGCTCTGTTTAAAAAATACTAACGAATATTCTTATTATAATATAATTATTGTGGATTAATAATTTTCTTTCACACAGATTACAGTTAATAATGCATTTACTGCCAATAAAATGTGTAATATTGATGGATTTTGTTGGAAATCATAAAACTGACAAATCAGCGAAACGCCAAATTGTCTGGGGTGCATGAAAGTCCATTCTAAAGGAAAATTATACCTTCACAATTTTATTAAAATCCAACACCTGTCGTTATGACGAAAGGCTCAGTCAGTATATAATTAATTTGTGTTAGTTATTGTCGTATTAACCCAAATAATATATTTAATTATTAATAATTCGTCTACCAGTTTAAAAAAATATGCTGATATTACATTTTTTAAATAATAAGCAGTAAAATTATTATTCGTATTTTTTGGGTAGTGAATATTTAATTCTTTCGAATTCTTCATCGTTGTATTGAAATTTTAAGTAGAGGCATATTAATAAATCATACTGAATAAGGAAGATACGTTTAGCTTATTTATCAGCAGTGACACTTATTATTCGGCTTAAAAATACTTTTCTTCATAAAATATTCAATTGTATTGATCACAATATGAAATGTATACCTATTTAATATAGAGACATTATCTTAAAAAATATACGTGACTTAAATAGTACTTATTTTCAATATTATATTATGTGTTAATATTATAATTTATTAATACTATCTATACATCTCAATGCGAATCTTGGATAACTCCTGGAAAGATTTTTACCTCGTAACTTCCGCCTAAAAATTCCTCTACTACCTTAGTCTCAAGGATACTGTAATGACCCTTATTTCTCTTTCCGGTTTATTGAAAAGGTCCCTCTTGAGTAATTTGGTGTCTCCCATCATTCAGGCAATGAGAGACGATAGAGGTATGACTGTACAAGCACACGACCCATTGTTATAATATAATTAATTAATATTAATATAAAATCTTCACATAAGTCTTCAAGTCTTTAAAATCACACCATTTCTTAGTTGATATAGAAGAAAAATGTTGTTTTTAAATTAAACAGATATCAGGTATTACAACTGATGTATTTATATAGTTTTGGTCTATTTTCAGCAGACATTGCCATATTTTATTTCTAAACTACAGTTTTTCTTAATTAAAATTCTACTCAACTGTATATATATACCAATATCGCATATATTTGGACCCACAATTTAAATTATATTAAATCAAAAGTAATACGTATCGGGCAAACAAGAAGAAACTGAAATGGTGACAATATCTTTCTTAAAAATATACCCAGGTTCCTCTCCCAATTCCTCCCAGCTCCCATTATTTAAGGCTACCAGCATTTCGATACGTAGATCAATATTTTTCTGATGAGAATTTTATATGCATTTTTGTTTTCTTTTAACGCAAGATTGATCCTTTGACCAACAGATTCATATACGGTCGCTCTATCAAATATGTCACCGTGGGTACAAATGTTAGGTTGTTAACAATATGTTAACAATATGTTAGGTTGTGAAATGGTTATTTTTTAATGTCTATTTGATCTATAACACGTTAAAATATTAAATTATTCTGTTACATTATCATAAATTTACAATTCAAATAGTTTTAGGTTAATTTTTTAGTTTTTAAATTATAATTGTGGTTGAATTTATATATTATTTGGGCTAAATTTTGACGTCATAATATCAGCCACTATATAGGTTTATTGAGCCCGCAGATACTTCAAATCTACATACTCGTCTCACCCAGAATCAGAATCCTATATACCTGGGGCGGTGGAATGGTATCATCATAAATAATATAATAAAAACAAATATTTTTGAAAAAAAATTGAAAAAATTTCGGTCTGAGGTGGACTCATATTCACATCATTCACTTTTCGAGTGTATTTTCTAGCCTTTAAGCTATCAATTCAACTATAATTTATTCAATATTTCCTTTGTATATTTAAACAGGAGTACCTACGCCTATCATAAAGCGATCGGCTTTGTAATTAATTAGGGTAAATGACATTATTAACTTAATTGTAACTGACGTATGGCACTAGCCAAATTTTCATTATTGACGCTCTTGTACTATTGAGGCACACTAGAATTATTGTAGTAGATTTGTGATAAAAAAAAATTATCATTACATATATATTTTTAAATATTATATAAATTAATTGAACTATTAAACTATAACAAATAATATTATTGAAGTTATACTTATTTTGACGCGTTTGGGAAAACAGATCAGAGTGTATTTTTAGCGTGTGACGAAGTTGTAACACATAACTTTTATGATTATATTCATTTTGGTATGAAAGGTACATGCGCATGCGCATAGTGTCATTTATTTAGTCGTTCAATACAACCAAGTAAAGAGCACGTATTGTAAATATAACCAATAGTGTGTCATAATAAATATATATGTTTCTAAGCAAATTTCTGGAGACTAACATTCTACACTGTTAGTTTATATTCATAAAACTTTATTTATATTGGAGTGTATATTTATTTTTCATTATAAAGATTGTGTATCAAGATTTGAGGCTATATTTATGTTAGTATTATTTATGAGTAAAATTATATATCAATAAATAAATAAATTTTGTGAATGTTGAGTTGGTAAATAATTTTAATTCATCATGGGCACTTATGAATCGATTATAACCGCTGTATTATAAAGATGAGTTTTGGTCCAATACAATAATTAAATTACTATAATTATCATGTGCTATATGAGACACAAATGAATCGCATACGTTTTCATCAACCTAATGGTTATTTTTAACGGCTTACTTTGTTTTGCTACGCCAAAGAAGTATAACTTCTAACGCGCGTACTACACACACCTATTTTTTCTGACTACTTAAAAAATATATATATAAATCGATATCGAATGATACAAATACTGTGAGTATATTCCAATATTTATTTTTACATTTTTATTGGACAGGAGAAGGACAGTTATTTTAACTCATATTCTATCCAATACCATTAATATTGTAGATAAAGGTTTACCGAAAACACTCCTTATAATAACATCATACTCGAGCTCTCTGTAGTCTATTTATATGCATTACTAAAATATATATCAATTCTAACAGTAACTATGTCATAAAGTATTTAAATTAATACAATAAGAATACATAGGTGAAAAATAATGGTAAAAGCATTTAAATATTTTAGTATTCACTTTGATACTGTTAAATGTCAATTATAAGTGGAGATACAATTTATTAATTGAACAAAAATAGACAGTTATAATTTACATTAATGTATTTAAAATATTAATCGATGCTGTCCACCAAGGAGTTTTGCTAGATATTTATTTTCTAAACTTTTACAACTCAATATATTATATAAAAAATCGAACTATAAATTTAATCTCTATTTCTGTTCTTATATGGAGTTAGTTGTAATTTCTCCTAATAGAATGGCCATCTAATTATTAGTATCACTAGACTAAAGTCTGTTAAATTTAAATCACGATGTTATCTTTGAGATGACGTTTTCTATTAATCATCAAGAATCAATCAAATAATTTAATATTAAAAAGTTACAATTGTATACAATTAACTATTATAAAGATGCCCAGGGTTGCCGCGCGGCTTAAGCGATGGACTATAACGCCGTGGGTTCCAGGTTCGAATCCTGGGTCTGGCAAGTACACATATTGTTTTTCAATTTGTGGGTGTCAGGGTATGGACCTAATAGGTTGAGCAAGTGGCTGACATCCATTTCTCGTAAAAAAACAAAATCTGTCAATACAAACCTCTACTCTGTGGAGGCCCATATGATCCTATTAGGATCGGACATGGTGGAAAGAAAAGAAGAATTATACAGATATAAGCATATGGTCATTTTGTTTTTTTTTGACTAAACCAATATTTTTTTTACACGGAATTCAACACTATTAAATGACCTACATCGCGTATAATATTAGAATTGAATTTTAAGACGCGATTAATTCAAAACTAATAAATCTTACTGATAATAAGTTAGATCTGCAGTGAAAAAATATTTTAAAATAATATCGATACATTAAGTTAAAAGCTTTTGTGTTGATATTTCACTTTGACAAATATGATAACATACCTTCTTTCGGAAAATTTTCTTTTCATATGATACCAGGTGAGCATATGTATTCTTTCGATATGGGCATCTACGTGTTCAACTCGATAACGTTGTAATGTATTTTCTTTATACCAATAATATCATTATTATGATAAAATCATCGTGGCATCGTGACATTCGATAGTCCAAGATAATATCTATATTATCTTCAGTCAGATCGATTCATTGCTCCTAGAACAACTTTTGTTGATCACCAATTCTTAGCAGTTATATAAATTCACAAAACTTGACAAATTTGTCCATATACTGGGCTTAGGATGGCCTTAATATTATAGTTGTTGACCAGTTTTTATTTAAATGTTATTCATTTTTTTTTCTTTATTAAACACCACAACAGGCCATCAAGCCCAATAATAGTGGTAAAACTCCCAGGCTTGAGGAATTTACATATTAGATTATGTAAATATATTTTAACCTCACCGGGAATCGAAACCAGAACTCTGGGATGGAACGCCAGTACCTTACGCACTGCACTACGAGAGCCACCAAATGCAAGATAATCGCTTTCGAGTCAGCTAATCAGTTAATCATTACAATTAATAAATTGTTTTTAAATCTGTGACAAGACAACACAAATAAAGACCCTTCTAAACCAGTCCGCATCGTACTATTTATACTCGGTATTAATTAAGCGTATCACGAGGCCCTACGTTTGGTGTGACGCATAACCAACTATTTACGCTCGGTAATGTCTCAGGAGCAGATAGATACCCAAGACTGATGTCGCTATACTCTTAAGTGAGCTTTGACTGCGTTTACTGATCAACATAATTTAATAAAAAAATTGCCATGGAAGACAAAAGCATGAAGGGTTAACATAAAATTATTTATTTAATTTGTGTGTATATAATACAAAAACAAAGCAAAAACAATACGAACATATAAAAACTATCTAAAGAGATCTTCACGTCCACAATAAAAGGCAGCAATTTTTTAAACGTAATACAATTGGCTTTTGTGGTGACCAGGTCGGACGGCCCGGTGTGCCCAACTGCTGGTTCGACCAACTTGTACATTTTCGGATATTCCCAGAGGATGTAACTTCCATGGACGGGTGACAAGTCCAAGCTTAAAGGGCTTGGCAGCGAATCAATGCAATGCAGTTCCACCATGAATTGACAATTAACAAAATAAAATAAAAAAGCCAAGTAGTCTTTTTAGTTATATTTTAAATGACTACGGTGTTAAACTATCATTTGTTTTAATATAAAAAGTGTATTAGTGTCTTTCATAAGGCTGACATCACTGCATATAGATACGATATCTAGTGAAAGATAGTAAAAAACGAACCAGTAAAGGAAATTGCAATTAGCTTTTATATCTGAAAGATAGCTGTTGCAGTATAAATTATAATATATTAAAGTGCAGTACAGTCGCTACTTGCTTATAGTCTATACGTAGTGGTAAGGTAACGCGGCGGCCGAGAGATTTTATACATTTTGAACAAAAATATATTTGTTAAAACAATTTTAATAATTTTTCTTCAGTCAGTATAATACTAATCATCGCATGTTGCAAGAAACAAAAAATTGACAACTCTATAAAAAAAAATCACTGATTTTTGTGCTGTGGTGATGATTATCATATTTGAAAATCCATAAGTCTGATTTTTTCAAATCTATAAATAACATAATATTATTACTTGCAAAATATACTATTACCGGATAGCAATACCATCTGTCAATAGTACATTCTCATATGTTTTATCCATGTCTCCCTCTCTCTCGTACGTTTAAGTGTATGTTCTGTCTTACTATACTTGTTCTAAAATTTCGGACTGAATTATTTGTCTGTGAGCTAATGCATCAGCATGGCAAAGTCTTTGTAGAGTTTCCTGACTTTAACGAGCACACCATCGCTGAACTTGTTTACTTGTTAAGCGGCGACGCTTAACCGGTTGTTCTTGCATATTCATAATGTTTCTATGTTTTGGTTGATTGCGTATATTGTTTAAGGTTACAGTAGGTTACAACACCATATCCCTATTATAACTACCCTGAATAACACACTGGTTTCTAGATACTCTAATCACACGTTATGCTATTACCACACTATCTGTGAAACTATTGTGAGAGTATCAATTGTTTTCTTTCACGGCCCGATTATAACAAATATTTCTTCCGATTTTTCAAATTCAGAATTTTTGTATATACTTGTGTGTTTAATACATCTCCTTATCTCACTCTATATTACACATTTTCAATGGTTTTCTCTATTCTTCGTTATAGATAATTCAAGACAAATATACATAAATGGTTATGTATTCGTATTCTTCACCAGTATATTGAAATGAAAAAACAATCGCAGAAGTTTACGACAATACAATATGTAAAAATTACTTTATCGGTATCTTTGAATATCTTCATAATATTATTATTTGAATATGAATAGTCTCACCGGGATTCCGAAAAGACCCAAGCTCATGACAGGTGACATGTGAAATGTAGATTGGATATTCGATTGTTTTCACTACCGTTAGACGATCAAAAAGCATCGCTATGAAAAATCTTTTGTCTGTATCAAAGCTCGGCGATGTATTATTATTAGATCGCTCTTGAATTTGGCGCGGAAAATATAACAGAAAAAAAATAAATAAGAAAATCCCGAAAGCTTTGTTCGGCGTGGGGCGAGGGCGCTGTTTTTAAAAAGCCTCACTGATCTGACAGGGCCGACTACCTGCATAATGGAGAGGCGAGGCATCAAAGGTAGGACAAGTAAACTCAAACGTTATGACACAATACTGCGATGCCTTTGATGATATTTTAACGTTACGTCCGTCGATTGTTTTCTCTCGGGGAGTAAAAATATCACGTAGATCTTTGTTTCAATTAAATTCTTTTGCGACTATAAAATCACGATGTCACTAATAAAGAAAATACTTTTCATGAATTAAATGTAACAAATCGTTGAGATTTAAATATACACTGTAAGAGGAAGTAATAAATAATTCCTATTGTAACATACCCCTTTATAAAAACTTTGCCTTTATTCAAAGATTCACATTTAATACTATACGTCATATTTACTTACTATTTTTTTATTCGGTGAAAAATACACCAGATTTTTTCATTCATTCTTACAACCATGTCCGATCCTAATAGGAACATATGGTCCTCCACAGAGTAGAAGTTTGCATTGACCGATTTTTGAGTGAATGATAAATCCGATGTTGTATCGTTTACTTAATTATTAAAGCACATTCACCAGAATCAGATAAATACAAGCTCATGGATACAGTTCTTTTTAAAAATATTATTTCAGTAGCAGTTTTCGTGATAACCTCCAAGTAGTACCTACCGACAGGTGGATCTAGTAGCTCTTTAAAGCCCTTCTTCCACACACCCTCTTGTAAGAGACATCCTAACACTATTAACATATCTCCGAATGACATGAAAAAAATATAGAAGGAATTCATACAGGTATACCTGAAAACTAAATTGCTGACAAATATATTATACAAGTCTTAACAGATAAATAAACTTAAGAAAATTTTAATCAACGACGAATATTAATAGGCCATCCATAGACTGAAACCGTATACGGTTTGGAACCGTGTGCCATACTAAACTTATCTTTTCTGTTCTTGGAAATAATATTTTCACAAACTATATTATAAGCATCTGATCGTATCCGTTTATACTATACACTTACACTTACAAATTTAGTGAAAATATATTTTCATGAACAAAAATCATAAGTTTAGTATGGCACACGGATCTAAACCGTTTACGGTTTCAGTCTACGGATGGCCTCTTAAACTAATATAATAATATTATCTGACATATTAATTTAGCGTTTCGACGTCTGTACTACGGCAAATAGACCAAAGTCTATGTCTTGCCCAATATTCTTATTATTATTCAATTTTTTAAATTAACTAAGCAATTTACTTCATGACACCAATGACTTTTGGTAATTGATCAACTCATTTTTTGTCAGTGTTATTTTAAAGTGCCTACATGACACCAAGAGAGTTACTATCGTAATTAGGTACTAATTTTTTCAAACTCTATATAATTGATATACTTACGTATTGATAGATTGTAATAATATCATCACGATAATAGTTTACATAATATTTAGGTGAATTAATCACTCTTCTTTACGAAAATTTTAATTTATCAAAGTAATATCAACTTCAGAAGACGTTGACCGGAACAGCGAGGTTATGTTCTTATGAATCTTGTACTTAGATTTTCCATCTCTGAAACTTTTCTCTGGACTTTTCTTCTGTATGATAAGTTATATGAAAGGTATTTTTTATTAAGCATCACATCTCTAAAAATTTTCCAACAGATTTTTCATTTTCTATTATACAGTATCGTTTCTTTTCTTATCGATATACGTTATTTTAATCATACATTTTTATACTCGAAACTGAAAAGACTGGACCCTTTTTGTATGATACCTCGTTCAAAGTCAATATTTCTACACCATACATGAGAAAATGTAACATTATACTATAGGTACGCCAGTGGCGAAGGGCGGAGATATGCTGTTAAGAACCGACATAAAAAGTGCACACTAAACCTTGCTATTCATACGTAGGAATTTGTTTTCATTGAAATAAGACCAAAAATTGCAGATAGTATTAGTTAGATTTTAAAATTCAGTTAAACCGTGCGTAAACCAATCCATAAAGAATAGTCAAAAAATAATCAATCATTAATAAAATATCTAAAATTATGCCATTATAATTCATATATAATTTTAGTTATTTTATAGATATAAGGATAATTTTTATCTATTATGGTTTAGATTAGGCAGGGATTAATGAATTCAAAAAAAAACCAATACGCAATTAAGCAAATGAAATATTATGGCTTAGGTGAGTCAGGGTTTAATTGATTTTTCAAAAATAACTAACGCCATCTTCAATTTATATTCTTAGTTCAATGAACACACATATATTTGACTGAAAAGGTTAAGTGAAGCGCCTAGTTTCAAAAGCCTCTAAAACGACTTTAGGTAATTCTGAGAAAAATGAGAAAAACGACTTTAGGTAGTTTTGAGAAAAATGAGAAAAAATCACATCTAATAAATCTGTGAACTTCATGTATTTATTTTTTAATTTGTTATATTCTAAATAGTATTTTGGCTTTTCATTTTAAGGGCATTTGAAAAGCACACCCAACCATTTTAGCGGGTTTTGAAATTTACCATAATTTTTGATCATACGTATTGACGGTTTATGGCGTTTTTAAAGTTCAATCTTTGGCCATCATATAGGTAACAAAAATATCCATCTAAATGCATATCTAACTCAAAAAATTACAAAAACCGTTTTAGGGGCTTTTAAAACTAGGCGCTTCAAGTGTGCACTATTTATTTTGCATATTAACAGCCTACCTCCACCACTCGCCACTTCTATACATATACAAAGATCTAACATCAAGGTTCTATATTTCAATGAATACGATTTTGGTTTCTTGATTTTTTTTAAAATAGAATTGAAAATAAATTAATCGAAAACACATAAAAAAATTGTAATGAAAAAAGATATTAGTACCTATCATTAGGTACAGTGCCAACTACCCCAGGATATCAGCTTTTGATGACATTGTAAAGCATAGATGCTAAAGTAATTTGAAATTCTAGCAAAGTTAACGCGATAGATACCTACTGTATATGGGTATATCTCGCCTTTACACATCGCTTCACTGCGCCTGCCAAGAATTCCCGTTTATGCATTATTTAAAGCAGAATTAATTATAGCGTCTCACTAACATAGCAAAGGCTATGCAGGGTTTTGATAAACTATTGACAATATTCAAAATAGATATATGACTATATTTAGATAATACTTTGACCCTTCATGATTGCCAAGACAATATTATACATATATTGGTAGACATATCGATCGGATAAGGCCATCACAATAGATGTATGAATTGACAAGATTAGGGAAAGTATGTGGGTGTAAACAACTTTATTAGGAATGAAACTGAAGATATCTTCATCTAATAGTAAATCGATACCTTTTGATTATGAAATAGTATTTAATATTAAAATTTAAATGCAATCTATTGTAGTTTTACATCATTTTATTGCGATAACGATATGGAATGATTTGTAGTAAGTAATAAATATTATAATATTATTATATTATATTATATTAAAATATACATAATTTGAATGTTAAAATCTTAAATCTTGTAAATTATTCGTTGAAAAAAAAAAATCTTCATTAAATATTACACTATTTTTGGTCAATGTATTTTTTATAAAACACTTAATTTATCAAAATAAATCATATAAATACATTGAGTAAAAATGTATCCTAGAAAGTGTGTGAAATTAAATTTATAAAATAAAATAATTAATAAATAAGCATACTTATTGCTAAATCTTTACTATTTACAGGGATTTAAAACGGTTTTTGTTAAATATACGCAAATACAACGGAAATAGATTTCTATTTTTTTAAGTTTATGCAATCTAAAGATTTCAATATGAATTTGATTTTTATATACAATTTATATATAACAAATCGTAAGCCTTCAAGTCTGCACTAAAAAGAAAAAGGAGAATGATTTGAGTTGCCCAATCTCCATACGCCATATATATGCAACAGCGGTTTGTGCACGACTGCCTTCCATGACGCTATAAACATGTCAGAATGAGAAGATTATAGTGCCACACTTCCGTGTGCTAAAGTGATGCTGCTCGATGATGATCAGCGTCTTGATGGTCGTTTCCGCATGTGCATTTTGACCCATGTCCTATCAAACGAAAATCATGCAGCTTGGCTGTGAAGTCACCATGATCGGTTAGAAACTGGCTTACCGAGTGTGTTGGTCTAGGAGATTTGTAACTTAAAACTTTCATATTGAAATAGTGTTTTCCATAGCGGCACGGCACAAATGCCGAAATAGCCGCAGAAAATTTTAATTATTAGTATAATATTTATAAATAATTGTTGCCGATATTTTACAATTAATAGATTTTTTATGGAAAATCTTACAATATTTTAATGTCATCAAAATGTATCGAAGATTATCATTAGCAAGCTAAAGCATAACATACATTACATGCAAGTCATACAATTCCGCACGTAATTTATATTTGTTTTGAATTTACATCCCCGCAGTACTTATTTAGGCACGTTTTGTTTGTAGGCACGTGTGAGATTTGATTATGGCTTATAGTATCAGATTCAAAATTCAACTATCGAGAGATTTGATTACCAACAAAGCTTCTCGGCTCTAGCCTTTGAAATAATAAAATCACTCAATTATCTTGCCATGTTACATCTATGTATTTTGCCTTTATATTATCATTGTATTTTTAGTCATGAGATTTTTTCTGAGGATCGTGGTCTTAATCAGCAGTTCAATTTTTTAAAACTATTTGTCTCCAGTTATCCCTGAACTGAGCTAAGTCTATTATAGAGACGTTCGTATTTTAACCGGTCCTTGCGTGGGTGTTCTTTTTCCTCCTATTTTATACTTTCCCCAAGCAATCACCGTTCCTCAAAGTCTCTTGGATAAAGAACTGAAAAATTCGTTTCAAATATGCTTAAGAGGCTGTCTTTTAGCGTTAGCCTTATATCTATATAGTGAATATTACTGTACACAATTTAAATCCCTAGTTTCAAAAAGTTTCTGTGCGAAAATTTTACCTTTATACAAAGTTAAATCCACATTTAAGATGCAATTTCCAACTCCATTAACAGAGATGAGTGCTTATAAACTTTAATACTATGCGAATAGGTTAACGGTCGATACAACTTTAGGAATAACTTAAGTATAGGATTTTTTTTTGTAATATAGAACTTACGAAATGGTTAACTTTCAAACCGAGATATAATGCTGTTGCACAAATTTTGACATTTGTGATTAGTAGAGTCTGACAAATTATCATGAATAGAGTCACGTCTGAAAATGCTACAAAGATATCTAAATTTACTTTGAAAATCATTCGTTTATTCGTACAACTTATATACGACTTCGTGATTTTTATGACATACATAATCGTTCATATTCTGATACGTTAAACTGGATAGATTTTATAGCGTATAATCTTGAAATGATACAATAATACCAACACGTCAAAGGAATATGCGTACTGAAGAGAATATTACCGTTGTAAGCGAAAGCGTGGAAGAAGGTCAGATTTTATCGATTTGTCGTCGGTCACAGGTATTGGGGCTATGTCCGTCCAGTACATTTAAAAATTTACGCAAAGATCTTAACCTACACCCATATAATATCCAGTTAGTGCAAGAATTAAATCCACAATATTATCATACTATGCATCGTTATTTCGCCGATTGGGCTTTAGAGCAGTTGAAACTGACTCGTTGTTATATCACAAAATTGCGTTCAGCGATGAGGCTCATTTTTAGCTTACCGGGTTTATTAATAAGCAAATTTTCTACATATTGATTAAGACTAATTCACAAGAGACCCTACAAACTCCATTATATCTACAAAAATGCACCGTTTGGTGTGGTTTACACGCTGGTGGCATCATCGAACCTTATTTCTTCTGAAATGAGGCCAGAGATAACATCAATTATTTTTTCCAAAAAATGAATAACTTTAATCCAGACGAGATAATATAATTTTAACAGAATGCGCGCTCTTAAGCATATAGCAACCACAAATATCGAATTATTGACATTAAAATTTGGCCATAAGTTGATTTTGATAAATGCTATAATTTTCCCCCAAGGTTGTGCCATTAGACAACTCTGGATTATTTCCTGTTGGGATACGTAAGGTCATTGATTTATGTTAATAAACCAGTAACAATTTATGCTATGGAACCAAACATATGATTTCGTGTTATTCGTGATATGCGACCAGCAGTCCTCGAAAAGTGTCCCAAAATTGGACATCCAGAATGAACTTTGACAAGAATAGCAGCAGTGGCCATATGCCCGAAATCATTATGAAATGTTAATGTCAGATATCGATCTTTTGAATAAAAAAAGAATAAAAGTTTATTTTTTTGGCTAAAAAACAGCTTTTTGAACTCCTATACAATATCATCTAAGTACTTTGTAATCAAGTGTTTATGACGTATACTTTGGTGCGCAATGTTCTTTTTAATGTGAATTATAACCATGAGGTTATATACTAATATGTACAGGAGCTAGATTATTAAAATAATAATCACATTCTCCATCTTATAAACTTTCAGTCTGATTATTAATAAATATTAAAAACCGCCTATATTGAGATTTGTCTTGTGCAACCCCTCAAAGGCCTATACTATGGATGCATTTGATCGTACATTTTTGAGAAAGATCTTTGGCCCCACTTGCGTGGATGGCATCTAGCGACGTTCCTACGATCGTGGGCACTTAAAGATCCTCAATTTCTTTTAATTTATCAAAACTTACCGATTTAGGTGAGCCAACCACGTAACACGCATGGGTGATCAAGTACCGAAGAAATGATTCAAAACGTTTTTTTTTTGCGTGATGACATTCTACATTCTTGACTTGCTACAACTGCGGGTCATTAATTATTCTATGTCGAATAAAATCACGCAGAATAGATGATGCTTATTACGGTAACTAAGGTCCACTAAGGAATTATTTAACATTTATAATTTTGAAAAACACTTTTTGAGAGAATATCTTATAACCAATAGAAAAAATCTTTTTTGAAAAAAGAAAGTAAGCCAACTCGACGGGGAATCGAACCCCGTATCTCCCAGGTTTACGCCCACTGATGAGTAGGTATTAAAATTGACCAACAGTTAAAATTTGTCGCAATTAGTATGTCACCTCGTAGCATAGTGGTAATGCATGGATACTGGGTTCAATTCCCCGTCGGGTCGGCTTACTTTTTTTCAAAAAAGATTTTTTCTATTGGTTATAAGATATTCTCTCAGAAAGTGTTTTTCAAAATTATATATATTCAATAATCAGAATGATATATTCTTAAATCTTGTGAATTATTCGTTGAATAAAAGAAATAGTTAATTATTAGGAATTATTTACTCATTTATACAAATAAATATTATAAGTACAAATACGAATGGTTTTAACAAAATATAAAAGAAAAATACTATTATATTATGATCTAAGAGCTATTTTCTAGGACTGCAAAAAGGTTTAAATGTCTAATATTAGTGTAAAATGCATACAAAATATATCTTATATAAATATAATGCTGTACCATACCCGGTCTTAATCAGCCGTATTTAGAAACGCGATACGAGAATGGAGGAGAGCCGAATGATTATGAAAGTAATAAAAAAGATAAGATGATTATCTTTAGGTATATATATATATACAGATATATTTACAAGGTCATTAAATTAACTTACTTTTAAATAATAGGTACATAGTATTTGAAATACACACAAATATAATACATATTGTCAAATCTTGACATCTTTAGTTCTATGATATCGTCTGTATTGTTATATTACAGAGTTTGGATATACAATATTATACCGTATAGGTGCTGTGTTTACATGAAGTTTACAGCCTTCGACCTTTGTATCTAGATTCCATTAGTAAGCTGACCTTTGTCCATTCGTGTTATTCATATCATATAATAATATATACTGCCAATACAATATATATATATACACTTGCATTTTATAATATATATATATATATATATATATATATATATATATATATATTGTAGTCTGTGACAACAAATAGCTTTACATGGCAAATATAATTATACATATTTGGAGTATAAAGTTGTATGGACAAGTTTAACTGAGGTATTGTGAAGAAATTAAAATTGTCTTGATAATTGTGTTATAACCGAAATAACTATTGACTTAAAAATAACCTGTAAAAAATAATTTAATTTTTCATTCATTTGTAAAATAAAATTCTACCAATTATTTAATTAAGAAATAATAAGTTTAAAAAAATATTATAATTTAAAGAATAATTGGATTAAACTAGGATATCAAAACTAGATTAGAAACTAGAAAACTGTAGTATCTCGACCATGTTTTGGGAGGACAAAAGTACAATGTTCTCAAAAAATATAAACGGTAAAAATTGCAGAGGATAATTCAGATTAATTTGTGACTTAAAACCTCCTTGAACTATATTGGCTAGTGGACGATTAAATAAAGATCATTTTTAGGATGTCCAAGAAGAATAAATAGGGAATTGGTAAAATTATGATCTCAGAATAAGTAAAATTAAAATTATGGCACAATTTAAATGTAAAACATTAATAAAATCGTTATATATGAGAAATTATTTTTTTATTGCATTAAAGTAGACCAACTATGATGTGGCGTGTATAATTAATTCTAAAGTAATCATATCAAGTTGTGTTGCACCATTTTGTCGACCCTTGAAGTAAAATAATTCAACTAACCTGGTGAAAACTGAACTAAAATCGGGATTTATTTTAAATTTCCATATTAATTTCGGTCTCATGATAGCCAATAGATCTGCGGCTGTCAGTGAAACGGATGTGACGTAATGTATACCTTGAGTTGACATTATATAGTTTTATTTTTATTCAAATACTTGTATTCATAATAAATACTTTGTGGCACTGATTATCACATAATATAAGTAATTCAATAGAAACAGATATTTCAACACAAAATTCGTACTACGAATTCACGTCTTTATATAGATATCTAATAATACAATTAATCAATTAATATATATAGTAAAATATATAATGGATAATCATAGTGATTTTTTAAAAACCTTTATTTTGTTAATTGTACGATACATCATAGACTAAACATAAAAAACTTTCTGTTGCAACCATTATAATGGAGTTTTACCCAAACGTCAGTTAAATTAATAATAATATAATTATATTAGCTTCATAATAATATAATTCAACAACAAACCGATATGTTATTATTATTATATTATGATAATATAATAATTATGTTGAGGATGAATAAAGCCTTAAGAAAACATTAACAGATGGCGCTAGTGCATTGCCTTATTATGGGAAATTTAATTTTCCTAGCTATTGAAACCTTCGTTTCCTCTCGTTGATTATAGTATTTACTATGGATGCTAATTCAACTATATTAAAAATATTAGAGAATCAGATTAAAGTGACTGGAATATTAAACGTTTAAAAGGCTTCCTTTTGAATTAATTCAAACTTTGGGATCAACTACTGGTTTTATGTAATTCCACCCAATAAAAGTTTTCTCAACCCTCTTGCTTATTGTGGTATATTCAGTCATTACCTAATATTAAAAATAGTTTAATAGTTACATTAACTATGACTATAAGCGGATATTTTTCAAATCAGCCCAACGCCAAAGCAAGTGCAATACCAGGGCATAGAGATTTTAAAATTATTTTTTCATTAATTTTTTTTTAAACATAATAATTTTTTTTATGATCGTAAGAGTATAAGTAATTACATAATAATATAATGTACTATTATTATTTGCGCACCCAGATAATATACTGCATTATTAAAAAAACTATTAATTGCATAAATAATATCCTTTGTGAAAGTGAAGATAATTCCTGTGATGATACAAAACGATACGAAGAAAAAAATGTTCCCCAGACGAATTTTATTCCCGATTCTTTTATTGCAACAATCAAAAGACTTTTCTGACTAGTTTTCTTCCGGGTATGATATCAAAGTAATCCATGCCCACCCGATGGGTGGTTGTTTTATTAAATCATTTATTTTTACTTAATCTTTGATACATTATTTACAACTATTTACAGGCAAGTATTAACTTACATATTTTCACCAATGTCACTCCTAAATTTGTGGCCTTTTTATACCATTGATGACACCATGAAGTTTAATAATTATAAAATATATAATTATTTATTTTTTGGAACTATTGAATATTTGTGGACGTCTTAAATTTTATAAATTTTCTACTTTAATATTACATAAAAACTTTTATTTTTTTTCTTATTTTATATTGGTAATTAGGTATTTTTTAGCAATTTCAAACAGCATTTACTGCATTATAAGACTTTCGCATTTTTAGCAATGAATTTATATATTATGCTGGCTGAGGTCTTTTAGAGTTGAATACTTTTCGAAAAATAAGTGGCCACAAATTGAAGGTTATAAATTATTTCGAATATTTCTATAGTAGTAGGAGAATGGAGCTGAAAAGAGGCCATTATCGAATTTCTTCCCTGAAAATCTCTTGAGACTTGAAGTAGTTGTATGAAAAATGGACGACTCTGATATATTCAGGTGGATTACTAGATATAGTTTTATTGCTTTACGTCCGACCATTTAGAATATATTTTTTAGAAATATTTATTACGGTTCTCATAATAGAATAGAGGGGTTATTTATTATTTAATACTATCGACTGAAGATCTTTACTCGGCATCATAATGAGGACCATAATTCAAGTAATATCCTTCCTTCTACTACCTGTCTTTAATCAAATGCTGACTTTCTAATCCAGCACCAAAAACCTACGGTATTCATCAGTTATAGCTTTATCGTAGAAATCGGGAGCATCAGTTGTTTGTTCTCCCGAGGAGCAGAACTAACCTGCCATTGGTGATGCCAATTGGGAGGGCAATAATTCTGTTCAACCAAATTGCTTCGGATGTTGATATATTCCATCTACGTGAGAATGAGTATTGGTGGATGTTATTTTATAAATTCTTAAAATAGGGTCTGCTTAACTCATCCGGTTTACTTCCTTGTACCTATATACTTCATATTTTTTGTATTTATACTGTAGAATAACTTAATATTGCATAATTACAGTATTACATAATACTGTTTTAATAATATTTCTTTGTTTCTAAATGTCATGTTGTGAACGTCTTAAACTTATAATTTGTAATGTCCACAATATGTAAAATAAATTAAAATTGAAATTGAATAATATAGCCAGTGAATTGTTGAAATGCGTCTTCTTTTATAGTCTATTGAATTGTTCGACATTACTCATCTACTGATAAAAACATACACGATGGAAATTTATTTTGAAAATATTAGTGAATTTGTAGTAACCTCCACAATCAATAATTAAGGTAACTAATTATAACTTTGATTTAAAATACAAAAACCGACTGCCCAAATTTTGTGAAGCGCTTTAGAGACGTTTAAAAAAACTACTAGTCAACTTCGTCACAATAAAGTGGGACGCACGTAGCTTAGTTAGTAGAGTATATTGGCGCGAATTCCACTGGGCGTCGTATTTTTTTCGAAAAGATTTTTATAGTGGTTATATATTTTTCTGAAGTATTTTCAAATTGCGTAAGTATGTTAACACCTTTTGCATATTTCAATTGAGTACTTTTATGATTAAGAGAGCAAAATTATTTATATCCATATCGATAATTGAAATATTTTAGATGTCTACTAACTGAAGTTCGATGATTTTTAAATTTTAAAAAAATGTTTTCATTCTACCCAAACATATTCAGAGGTTACCATTATGGTACTAGTAATTATTTGCCAAGCTTGTAATTAAAATATCTACTAAACATTGGAAGAGAGTTATTATTTACACATTTTTCCCAAAGCATTCAATTCACAAGTATGATGGCAGAGTGCATCTAGAAATTTCGAGAAACAAAACCACTATCATAAATACAAAACTACAGATGCACTTATAGAACATTATTTCATTCAAGCGCATTTTGAGCCACCTGGTATAATATAGCAAAATTCTCCTAGTCTTCTAAATAAGGAAGGAAGAAATGATAGATTCCGATGAAAAGGCTAAGATTTAAATGTATTGACATTATCAATACTTTTTAGAATAATTTCACAGCATTTGTCGAATTTTTAGAATAGTAGATACTAGAATTTTACTCTACGCAAATATATTGTATAATTAAAATATTTTCGTTTTTGTGAGAAATAGATGTTATCCCCTTAATTCCATGCTCTGGGTTTAAAAACTCGTCATGTGAATTAGTCAAATCCGAAATCCAAGCTCACAACATTATAAGCAGACACCTATTTGTAAGATTACTTTATAACATTATCTACTTTATAAAGCTATATAACATTGTCTAAATATAAAACTAAAAAAAAATTAATACAGTTAGAATAGTTAGATAATAAACGGCAGACTTGATTATAACAAAATGCTCGCCATTTTTCATTTGAGCTTTAATGGAAAATAAATGACCAAAAATTGTCTGCACCCTCATTTCCTTTTTTCCTTAATATGACTAATTCATAAAATTTCCCAAGAAACCATTGCCAGTTTAGTAGATTTTATACAGACTACATTATTATTTGTTAGCTCTCAAATTAGTCCGCCATTGTTTGCTTGAACTCAATATTTTAGCCGATGGTGGACAAGGTACAATTTATTCAGGATGAATGTTTCATTAAATAATAAAGATTTTTTTCGTTATATTACAAACGTAATTCGAATCATGAACACGTACACGGATATTTATAATTATTTTTTTATATTAATTGGTAATTAATGTATCGTTATTATTCTAATATGTCTCATAAAAATACCTACGTATTAGTAAAAATCTAGTTGTATAAAACCTTATTCTGAGTGGAATTAGAACAGACATCAGTAAATAAAAATTTAATTACAAAATTTATTGGTATTATCTGTGATTCAATAAAACGATAGTTCCCATGCATTAATGGTGTTTTAAAATATACTTAATTAACATTATTAAATATAAGTGATCATTTGCAGGAAAAATACTAGGGTCTGAAACCTATTTTCTCCATGAGAGTAAAATCTTTTCCCACCACCATAGTTTGTATCATATCCTCATTCAATTTTCTACATTTCTCTCGGTCCTATGATACAGCTGGCTGTAATTGTGTGTGTGAAAAATAATCTTAAAAATAAAATAATATCATCTCTATGATAGGTACTAATATAGATAGTTTAAACATAATACCTAATTAGTAACATCCGAATATAGTGGTTCATTTTTATAGTCATTGTATAATATGTATACCTATTATTGGTAAAGTTGTATTATAAATAAATATTTCATAAAAATATTTTTTTAAAGCAAGCAGCATTCACCTTTCAAATAATACTTATATCCCACAAGGGGGGACGCAATTGAAATAATCTTCTTCAATTATGAATTGGGTCGGCTCTCTTGGATTGGTCTAATACAGGGGCTTAAATATCGTATTCAGATTTCAGAATATAATATAGTGGCACTGAATTCTATTTAAAAAGAAAGCGCGACTTTTTCAAACAATCTGATAATATATTATTTAGACTAGAGGGTGGAGTATTTTTTTATGGAATTTTCTAATACTATTGAAAGTTAGACCAACATAATAAATTGATACTATCGATAAGAAGGGGCAACTGAAAATTGAATTTATTAACATTTGTACTCTTCTACAAAGATTGGTCTTTAGCCACCTGAAAATTCCCATTCAGCATTTTCAAATTTATGTATATCTACTAATATTAAATCTACTATCTATCTACTAAATGCTAAAATATTAATTTGCTATAATAATGTAAAGTGTATGTCACACATGTCATTCTAAGTAGTATGATTGCTACATTATTAATGTAATATAACTACTTATATTAATTTGGTACCTATATTACTTCGATCTCTATGCATACCGAGATAGTTAAATCATTTTGTATTGAGGGAAAAAATATTGAACATAAAAATAATATCATTTACTTTACATTAAATATAATATATTTGTATTGATATTAATTTATATAAAATAAAATAATTATATTTATTATTATTTAATTATTATTGTAGAAAATACAGTACATACCACACATATAAGAGTAAGTTACATTTTTAGTACTATTTTATATTATATTTATCTTATTAATTTATTATTTATCTGATTTTGATTATATATGTATTATATTAATGAAGTGTTTTTATATAGGGTGCAAAACAGTGTGATAAGTGTCAATTGATATTTAAAAAAGAGATAAAAAATAGTGATTTGAGCTAAATCATATCATATTAAAAAAAGCTGTCCAAATAGTGTTACAAACTGAAAAAAACAACGTGCTAATAATAAATAAATTTAATGTGAACTATTTTTCTTAAGAATAATTATTACTATACACAATAATATAAAATTTCTATACCTTATAATTTTAAACCCTTGACCAGTAATTATTCTTATGAGAGTATACGTCTTAGTCTTTTAGTACAATCTATTTAATGTGAAGTCTTAAACGTAGTATATACAATATTTTCCCTGCCTATTAACCCAGTCGTGATTAAAACGTTTGCATAACTAAATGTCGTATAGAGGAGGCGGTTCAATAGGGTAAGACCCTCTGTCTATACGAAGTCGCGCGACTTGTTTGTTTCACTGATGATCTACCGCACAGGTACACGTGCATAAATAAAAAACGAGCTCCCAACTCAAAGTCACCCCTGCCTTCCGACGACGAGGTAAGTGTCCATATGAAAAACACGATAAAAAATAAACTCCTTGGAAATAATAATTTGATGGTGTTCTGCTGAAATGAAATGAGATAAACAAACACGGCTTTTATAGTATCGTATAAGTTTACAGATAGTATTTATTTCAGATAGGATTTTCTCTGAATATATCACTCTACAGCAGTAAAACACTGCAAGTATAATATTTAGTTTAACACATATACGTTATATAGTTTCAAAAGATGTTAACTCACAATTTTAGAGTTTTAAATAAAAGTGAAAAAACTACTGGAGCTATTTTGCAATTAAACATTAAAAAAATAAAAATAATTTCTCTACAACTATTGAAAAACCTATATATTTGGTGTTATTTTGATTTAAAACAAAATGCTGAATCTCACACATGAATGTACTGGGAAACTTAGGTTACGTGACAAATTACATCATTATTGTCATGTTATTAGTTATTGTGGACTTAACACCTGTTATTTTAATCTTAAATATTATTATTATTATTTAAATAACTTGCAAGACAAATGGATTTTTTTAAATTTGTTTGGTAATACGTCATGCGAAAAGTAGAATTGACAATTTTTTAAACTAAACATTAATATATTCTTATCTTGTGGAATGGTTGTTTTTTGCATAACTTGATTCAACTATTTCAACATAATATAACATTAACGTAAAAAATCAGAATTTAAATAACATACATATTATAATAATCACTTAATCATATTACGCCACAGTATTAAAGCACAGAGTGAGCACAGGGTCGCGTCACTTTCCTCCGTGCACATCCACGGCCCGCGCAACGCGTCATGTGATTACCTGCAGTGCCTAAATCACTTCTCTTATATTTATTATTAAAATTTAAAAAAAAACACGTTTTATCAATTTTTTAGTATATTTATATTTACATCACTGAGGAAATACAATAATAATAATATATTAAATATTTATACCTATACGTACTTAAATTTTTAAAATAAAAGCTTAAAAATAATAATATGTCTTATTTTTTAAGTTGGAAGATTGATCTACTATAATATCCATATGGTAGAAAATTATTGGACATGAATTTGTATACAATTTATTGATAATTAACGTATTATGAAAGTGTATTAACGTATCAATATGTAGGTATCTAAATTATTAAATATGTTTTTAATTTGCACTAATAAAAGGAACATTTTATTCAACACCATAAGACAATAACACCATGACACATTAGACAAACGAACTGTGTATCTTCATAAATAATTATTGGAAATATAATAAACTAACAAATTCATTATCCTACAAATTGGATCACATATTATGTCCTCGCACTATAATTTATCAAGTAAACAGCTAATAATTCCTCACAGGGCGAAATTTATCGACGTCGTATTTGATATCGAACTAGAAATTATAATAAAAACGGCGTAAATCTTTTCTTATTTGTCAACAAAAAGTCCATTTTCATTTAATATATGTAATTTTCAAATAACACAAGAACAATATTCAAGTCAGTTTATTGAGATATATTACATAATATTTCGGCGAATAAAAAGAGGTTATCAAGAAATGTATACTGAGAGTAAAATTGTATAAAAATGACAAAAATAAAATAAAAAAATTCTGTAAAAAATAAATAATAATATTAATAAATTATCATTGTTAATAAATCGTTTAATTTGTAATTAATGTTACATACCATAGTATAACTACTTAAAAAATAAACGATATTTAAACCTGAGACTATATTTATTTGGATAAATCTTTCAAGAAAATTTTCCTCTTCCTCAACTTTTTTTGGTGTATAAGTTAAAGTTTCAATATACTTTTTTATTAAACTAAATATAGCATCAATATACTAAAATAATGTAAAAAATGAAGGTCTCAACTCTACCGTTTTTTTTTTCGATCTCTTACACAAAATATTTTCTACATTTATCTTATTCCGTAAATTTATAATATATATTATCAGTTTTCATTTATATCGATAATTACATTGACGACTGACAATTGACGGAATTTGAAGTACTTCAGATTAAAAAGAGTTATTAGGAATAATTTGCACGAATCATTGATAGATCAATAACTTTAAAACTAGAGCACTCATTGGGAAAGTTAAAGATTAAAGTTAAGAGACCCATTTGGTTCTAGTTTTTTTTTTTAAATACTTAGGTATATTTTTGATGTAATTATTTATTTTATAAAACAATACATTTTATATACTTTTTTAATTACCTACTTTCTTCGAAATTAAAAAATGACAATAAGTAAAAGAAAAATAACGTTGAACAATTTGTAAGGGTATTGATAAAACGAGTTTTGGTATTTCAAGCGGGAATATTTAAACCGGTGGTGTTGTAAAATATAAGTGCGTGTGAGGAGAAAAGGTATCCGTCGTCAAGCTGACGCAAGAAGTGAGACGTCGCCTGAAGGAGGAGCAGCTATTGTTCGGGGACGAAGCTGAGGTCCCCACGAGACCTAGTGCCATGTCAGTGTTTTTCTTCAGACTGCACAACCTGCGGCGTGCGGAGGCGGTGGGTAGGCGCGGCGCCGGCGGAGGACCCGGGGGGCGCGGGCGCGGTGGGGGGAGAGGGCAGAGAGGCCGCGGAGGGAGGCCATCCCGTAGCCGGCAGACTGATTCCCTGACGCTGGGTCCTAGTCGATTCTTCGAGAAAGCGTCCCTGCAGCCATCGGACAGCTTAGATGAGATCGCTCTGCAGATACCCAGGTTTTGAGCATTTTTTTTTTTAAAATTCTAGATTATGCGACTCGATAATAATGACTAGGTACTTATATATGTTATATTCTAGAAGCAGAAAATTAGTTTATTATCGGAAAATTGTGGAATGTATGTTTTAAAAAAGTAAAGTAGATTACCCCAGTGTGGAGGTTATTTCTATCAACAAACTTCGTTACGAAATCTAAATGCTGCTCATAGAGGTAATTTCCTCTTTTTTGTCTATTTTAAACATCATGTATTCAGAACCGGATATTTTATCACTCATTACAGATGAAAAAAATGCTTATTTAATACTAAAGCTAGAATGTTTGCAGTACATATTCGTGCCAAAATTTCGAAAATATTATTCTTCGACTGTCAGTTTTTCATGAGGAAAAAATAGTTTTATGAATGATAACTAAAAAGTTTAATACTTACAATCGAGTTTTTGAGATTCTATTTTTCAGTGTATCTAGCCGAAGGCATATCTTTTATTCTTTGCGTATTTTTTTCCTTGTTTTTTAAATTGTCAAAGAAATTGTGGAAGCATTTTAACGACGTTTATTTTACATATTCCCCGTCACAGAACGGTTTTACATTTTTAGCGATTATGTTTAGGCAAAATAACAAGCAGCTGTTTATATATTATGAATGACTGCCGATACCTGCCGATACATTTCATCAGGTTTGTTGGTTGAATGTTATTAATTTTAATTGTCCGATTGGTCTCAATCATTATAAATCGATCGAAATCAGAGCATTGCAGTGCGACTTCCCTCTTCGCCTGATGAGGTCAGTGCCATAATATTATTTGACAAATAAAGTCTAAGGACAATCTAAGGCAAGTATATATTTACAATCATTCGCGACAAAACATTCGCCTGCCATAGGTTCACCATCACTGGCCTAGTACATAGAGCGGCTGTTTTTATATAAATGCCTTCCACTCATTAGAGGCTCATATCCTTTACTTAGGATCGAACATATTCTAATCTAATATTTTTACTTTAACAGATTTTATTGATATGAGTAAAATGCCATTTTTCTTTTCAGTAAAGCATATAATATAAGGGGTTCCAATGGGAGGAGGTTAATAAATGGTTATTAGCTATTCAATATACTATTAACTATTTATCTCCATTTGTATGCAACCGTGGGATCACCCCTTGGCCCACGGTATCAGATACGGATTCGGTACCAACCAGGATTTTGTCCAAGTCTGCTAATTATTATTCATCCAGCTATAAAGGAAGGAAATATAATGTGCGTTTTATATTTTCGCCTAACACATAAAATCATCCTGTGGCACCTAAGACGTATAAAACGCTGAAAAGATAGTCATAGAGACCTCAAGATTGACAAAATGGTTTAATTATGTTAAAGTATGCAGTAACATTATTCACAGTACCGAGAAAAGTGAAATCAGCTTAATGAAGTCTTTTTCCAGACATAACTGAGCCAAAATTATTCACGTTTTTTTTATATTAAGGGCGGACGTGCTCAGCGTGGGTCAAAATGGAGCTTGTATTCTATTTTCAAAGCATGATCCAGGACATTCCTTAAACGTTGTAGATAATCTATTTATATAATTTTGAAGCCCTATTATCCTTTATATTTATTTTAAACATTTGATGACTGCATAAAGTATTTTTATTACATAAAATAGTATTCTTTTAAACCTCTCGCTCTAATGTTTTAGAATATAGTCATATTTCAGTACATAAATGTGCAGTGGTGTTAAGATTTTTAATATTTATTCATTTTTAAACGCATTTATAAAACCATTAGTATAATTAATTACGAGATAGTTTTGTAAAATATTTACGATAAAAAATTATATTGATAATCTCTGTGATCCCAAATTATACAAGAATTAGGCATTTTATTATTCAAAAAATTTGAAGATAATTCTAAAGATACTAATTATAAGCTATGTCTTTGATCATTCAAGTGTGATAAACATTTTACGAATAATAATTATTGACCTAAGAATAAGGTAGTATTTTTTTGAAATATGCCATTTATTTTGTCATCCCCCAGTGGTTAAGCTATAATATACGTCCGTAGCCATAAATTGACAAACTAAAACTGAAGTAGGGAGTAAGATCATGATAACGCGCGTGTTTGAACATGTACCGTTTAAAAAAAAAAGATTTTTTTTTCGGTTAGGTACATGTTCAAACACGCGCGTTAACATGTTCATGATCATGCTTTGAAAATATAATAAAAACTCCATTTTGACTTACGCTGAGCATATCCCCCCTTAACTTATAGCTGAAAAATAACTCCAACAGTTTGTGTAGTGTCTTATTTATTAACCTAAAGCAAAATATTCTAATAATACACACGTCAGTGATTTTTTTCTCCCAAACTAATGTAAGGGTAAGCGTGCTTAGGGCAAATTTTGTATGACTATGCATTTATCCCTTAGTCTTGATCGCTGTGCCATACTGGAGCACATCGCGATCGCAATTCAAAAGTATTCTTTTACATACGGCATGCTATAAATGGTATGAAGTTATATAATATGGATCTTGTTACAAGTGAATACAATAATCATTATTCATCAATAATCGATAATTTTTGAGGTACGGTGAAATAATATAGTCATGGTTGGTATTTAATATGAAATAGATCATTTATTAGACACACATTATTTATATAGAAAGATTTACAATTGAATTTTCTTTAGTTTTTGAGATTTTATGGTGAGTTCATACTTCTTTTTTCCTCCACATTAATTTTGTGATTTTTGGCAATATCTTCTGAACGAATCCGAAGTTGGAAAAATAAAGACAATTAACAAACAGTCTTTTTTTCGTAATGTTGATAATTAATTATGGATATAAATTTAAAATGCTATATATTATTATGTTACGTATAGGGATTGCAATACTGTTATTTCAAAACCGGTATTCCAGTGTTTATCAATACAAGAAATACCGGGTTTAAAAATACAAAATACCGGAATTTTCTGTATAAAGAAACCACACTCGTTTACGTTTTTGAAAAGGAATTATAAGTTTTGTGCTTCTAAAATATGCAAATATATTTAGTGAATCGAACAGAGGTGAAAAAATAATAAAACAAATTTTATCAAATATATTTATATCAGTAATTGTCACGATGAATTATCATAATATTATTTCGAAATACAAAACATCAATGACAAAAATGTTAAATTATTTTATAATTATTGATGACTGCACAAACGTTGAATTTAAGAAGCTTTTTCTGCACCCGGACTTATTTGCACTTGATGAACTTTTAAGTGCTTTTGTTAAAATTAACAATATATTCAAATTATTTGTAAAAAATCACTAGTTCTACAATTATGATCAATACATATTTTTAAATGTCAACATAATAAATGTAGGTTTGTAGTTTTTTGCTATAAAATTATATTTTAAAAGATTGAAAAGAAAAACCTCTGTTTTTTTTAATGTTTAAGAAATACCGGTATTCAATAAAAAATACCGAAAAACTGGTATTGACATTTTTATTCGGTATTGCAATCCCTAGGTACGTACATATCTATCACTGTAATAATAGTATACAATTTGAATAATCACAGAATTGTGAAAACTTAACAATGTTGAAATAAATGTTATTAGACATAAAGTAACTAAATGCGACACCTTGTCTAAAGATAACAGTGTCAAGTTATTACCCTTTTCATGTGTATGTAAAAATAAAAGCCTTTATATGGTGGCGTTTTTATTTTTTTTATCATGAAACCACCCACGAAGCACCGCGATTTGAATTTTCATATTACTCGCATAAAGCACTCTTTCGAGAAATAAAATGGCAGTTACCCACCGAAATACATACGGCCTAGCATGCAGTTACCTTTCATATTATATAATTCTGAATATATTTACATTACTAAATTATTAGTTAGACCCTCCGCACCATATGGTAAGTGCCACTGTACTTGAATTGTATCATTGCCATTTGTATTTTCCCATACATATGCATTTAAAAAAATCGGTGTGTGTACTTATGTACGCGCGTTAGAAGTTATACTTCTTCGGCGTACCAAAACAGAATAAGCCGTTACCTGAGTCTTTTAATATTACAGTGGATTAGGTTGATGAAAACGTATGCGATTTATCTGTGTCTCATATAGCACGTCATGATAATTGTAATTTAATTAATGTATTGGACCAAAACTCATTTTTGTCATGCAGTGCCCATGATGAATTAATAAAAAATCGAATTTTAATATAATATTTTTTGAATTATTTTAATATTTAAATTATGAAATAAAAAAAATATTTAAATTATGTTAACGCGCGTGTTTGAACATGTACCGTTTAAAAATAAAGATTATTTTTTCGGTTAGGTAGATGTTCAAACACGCGCGTTAACATGATCTTACTCCCTACTTCAATTTTAGTTTGTCAATTTATGGCTACGGCCGTATGCTGTAGCTTAACCACTGGCGGATGACAAAGTAAATGGCATATTTTAAAAAAACACTACCTTATTCTTAGGTCAATAATTATTATAAAGCACTAATTATTCATAGGATGTTTATTACACCTAAATGGTCAAAGACATAGCTTATAATTAGTATCTTTAGAATTATCTTCAAATGTGTTAATCTTGCCGATTTTTTGAATAATAAAAAGCCTAATTCTTGTCAAATTTGGGATCACAGAGATTATCAATATAATTTTTTATCGTAAATATTTTACTAAAATTATCTCATCATAAATTATACTAATAGTTTTATAAATGCGTTTAAAAATGAATAAATGTAAAAAATCTTAACACCACTGCACAGTTATGTACCGAAATATGACTAAATTCTAAAACATTAGAGCGAGAGGTTTAAAAGAATACTATTTTATGTAATAAAAATACTTTATACAGTCATCAAATGTTTAAAATAAATATAAAGGATACTAAGGCTTCAAAAATATATAAATAGATTATCTACAACGTTTAAGGTATGTCCAAGATCATGCTTTGAAAATAGAACAAAAGTTTTATTTTGACCTACGCTGAGCATGTCCCCCCTTGAGAAGGCACTCCAATTTATATATTTTTTTTATATTTTTGAGGTTTGGTACATTATCTATATAACATTTTTTTTAAAACACTATCTAAAATAATTTTAACCAATTAAAAGTCAATTTTAATAATAATAAATTATCATTTACATACGCGGTAAAATAAATCATGCTATAGAGAGGTCACAGGCTATGAAATATTTACAGCTATTTCCCAAACATTTTTGAATCTTTTATTATCTGAACTTATTTGATTATACTTTTGCATATTCGCAAAAAAGTAGTTATTTAAATAATTAACTCTTCCTACTTTTAAAAAAGAGACAAAAGCGTTATTATTTCACCCAAAATATTTTTAATATAAATTTAACGTATACCTACTAAGCTTTCAGGTATACAATGATATTACGGTTATGAATATTCAAATTTAAAAAACTTTCATTTCCCATCACTTACCTGAAAGACCCAGACTGTATTCGTCTAGCTAATAATGGACACTGCAACTGATTAAAAATGAATGGATGCCTTAAACGGTTCTTATCATAAAGAGTTTTTGTTAGTTACCCTCCCTCTCCCCTACCATATACGAGTTAAGCGAATGATAAAACAACCCGAATTCTTCTTAAATGAGTAAGTTATCCAATTTGTGAAGTTCTTTAGGTATACTAAAATTAATTTTTTATTAATAATATTTTAATATTGTCTTATCTAAAATTTCAGACGTAATTTGTTATTATAATTAGTCCTCTGTCGAAAACTTTCTCCCTCTTGCACGATCTAGTTCAGAGTTCTCCAATATTTTTACACCTGTGGACCGGTTAAAATAGAATATATATTTTGGAAACCGTTAACGCATAAAACACTATTAATAATATATAATTTTGGTTATTAGATTTTTAATCTTATATTATAACAGATATAAATAACAGTCGGATTGCGAATTCAAAAAATAACACGAAAATTCTATCAGTAAATTAATTGTTAATAATTAAAAGTTGGTTTAATAAAAATTGTGCAAAATCCGCTACTGCATCTTTTCTAGAATAGTTGATAACCATGGCTTTAGTGTTGTTTAAAAGAGACGAAACGCTTCAATGACATCCATTTGATTTCTTTGTTTTCTGATATAGCCAAAAATGTCTTATCACATTATTAAGTACCTACTCAAAATGTGGACGATAATAAATTAAATGATTTTAAAAATAAAAATGTTTGTATTTTATGTTTGCATACCAAAGTTTCAATAGACGACAACTCAATTAATTTTCCTTAGTTTTGACTATCAATTGCGCATCGATTGTCTCTTCCATGAAACTTCCATGAACATATTTGGAACTTTTGGTATATTGTGCTTTTTAAAATAGGTAACAACTATTTGCAAACCGACCAAAAGTGCATATCGGCACCGGTCAGTGAATCGACGGTTGTAAAACAATGATTCAGTGCATTCTATATAGTAATATAAATAAATATATGTGAGTATAAAAGTTGAAAACATCCATCATTTAATTGAAATTTCGTCTGGTGACGGTCTCCCTAGTTAAAGATAACCTTAGAGTTTTTACAGTATTGGCCTAATTTAGTTATTATTTGTGCACTAACTTTTTTCATCTCAAACAACTAGTGCCACCGATTTTCAATTACTTTGGTCGAGCATCCATTGAAGTTAATAGCCCCACCAAACTAGTCTTAATCGAACATATTACGAAAGCTTACATTTTGATGGGAAGTATAATATTTCTTATGAATGGTAATGTCTCAGGAGCAGTTAGTTACCCAAACTGAAGTCGCCAATCACCCGTTCTTAAATTTCCCTTTGCATAATCTAGCTACTGATTGTCCAAGTATCATCTGGGTCTCAGGCTACGCGTGCTTAATCCAGCTTGCTGGTAACTTTGTCGGCATTATACGCATATAGGTGATCCATGGTAGTCTGCATTTTTATATGCCACGTAATATATAACGTATATATACAGCCAGATTTGAACTTACTACTCACGGTTTCGTAAGTGGGACTGTCTTTCTTGGCCACGACGGGCGCTAAATATATTAGGTATTTAAGAGAATAGTATACTCTGTGATTCTGACCGACCCGTCCAAGTACCTAATGAATAATTTCGTGGAAAAACATATATACATATCATATACAAGTAGAGTTTCATACAAAGAAAAGTTAACGCAGGGGTCGACTGCTTAATTATTCACTCGCCAGAACCCCTGTTTCTGTTTCTAATAAATATGTACTAAGTCTTGGTTGACGTAAGACTATTTAAGCGACGCTTTGAAAATTCAATGAATTTTCTAAATTTAACATCCATACCATGTATTGATATAATTACTTCATCACGCTGTATGTATATGTATAAGTGTAGTGATAATTACTATAATGTATTATATATATAAAATTGCTATCAATATAATATTATATATTATGTACTTATAATATTCATATTATAAATGACGAAACATAAAGTATTCTTTATCAGCAATAATAAATTAAAATTTTAAGCATTATTATCATTACGTTATAATGTTTAAGAATTTTACGGTTATTAATAATTGTTATTGTAATACATTTTAGACCATTTCTTGAGAATGGTCTTTGCAATAACCCAAAACGAAAAATAATATGCGATGACAGCATAAAAATCTATTAACAACATCATCACTGGATATACAATTTTTTATGTATGTTGTCGACTCCTGGGAAGAATTTTAACTTACTGGTTGGTTCCCATTTGTTCAACTTATAAACAAGAATTTACTTGACACGGAAGTCGAAATTGTGAACCATAATTGAAATAATGCTAGGAATGATATTTGAACGGTCGATTATATAAATTTGCATAAAATTATTTACATAATCAACGATAAGTATATAAATTATATATGGGTATCAGTCAAATGATATTAGTTATATTAAAGTATTGATATCGACATTTTTTTTTTTTTGAAATAACTCAAATATTGAAAGGTTTCTCCGAACGTCAATTTTAATACTGTAATAAATAATTTATAATCACTAATTCAAGAGTTTTTAAATGTTTTTTCCAAAATACTAAGGAAAATACATCAATAATAAACTAAATTTCATCTAAATCTCACACTAAAAGAACGTATTGTGATAGATATAACATTAAAATAAATATCCAATTAATATAAAATTATTCAACATCACGTAAATATTTCAAAGAGATATTTTTTATTGAATAATACACTTTAATAATATTTTCAGAAGGAATATGAAACGAAATCTCCATGCAAATTTATTCAGTTTTATTTAAAATTTTAAAATTAAATTCTTTCAAACGAAATCCGTTAATATGAATATTGAACATTTAAAAGTTATAGATCACATAACTATTATACTATTCGTAACTATAACTTAGATTTTAGAATGATTTAATCTAGTTTTTTCATGTGATAATTCAAATTTGTTGAAATTGGTCTGCTTTTGTAAAAGATCAGATAAAGTTAATTAATTACAAGTGATGACTGCTAATATAACGTTCAGCTAAAATTAGATCGTATTATGCGATTATGTAATAATAAATAACATTACATGAAAGAAGTATAACTTAAATACATAATGAATATCTAGATAGGCACAATTTAAGATTCGTATTGCGTACATAAAATATAATAAATATTTAAAACTGATTTTTGTCAGTTTTAAATTTGATTACTAAATATTGACATATTAAAATCAAGTTTATATAGAATACTATGCGTTCATAGAGTATAGAGTTGTCACTGTCGACAGTATTTAAGAAGAGACTGAGGTTGGTGATAAAGTCAATCGAACAATAAATTCATAACAAAGTTCAATAGTCCATATCAAAATGATATTAATCAGCTGTTTAGTAATACGAATATTTGACACAATAAAGAAGGAAACGTCATATTTAATATCGATTTATAATATTATAAAGGTACGGTATCATTATAAAAGAAAAAAAATACAGAATTTAACAAAAACTGTGTAGGTATACACGTGTGTGATAACCTGAAGTATTTTTTTCATCACTTCAAAAGTATTTTACAACGTTTTTCTTAGCTCGTATTCTTATTTGTCCGGTGGTTCTTTGTCCGGTACAAATCTTGCAATCGATCGTTAACTAACTTTCCGACTAGCTAGATATTTGAAACTTTTAGAATAGGTATATCAGAACACGATGCCAATGCAATTTTTTAAATACTTTTAGCCATCTTTAAGTAGAATTGAATTAATTTTCAGTTGATTCTGTTTTGTATGAAAAGTTATTTCGACACCATTATTGGTTGCTAGGGGTCTGGGTTCCTAGCAACTAAATTATTAATATATACGTGCGTTACTATGAACATCAATATGGCATGTCAAGTACAAATTCTTTGATCGTTTAAGCTAGTCAAGTCAAGTTTATATGGTTCAACAGAAAATTTAAAAACGTTTTATATAAAAAGTTCTTTTTATCTTGTAATTATTTTATCTTAGTGCATATTTAAAAGTTTATAATATTGTGAATAGTAATGACGACAGATACGTGCAAATTGTTATTTATGCATTCATATTGGTAAAATAATTATCTCTAATAATAAATCGATAATAAAAGAAAGCATAAGCGTTGGACTACAAAGCCGTGGGTCCCAGGTTCGAATCCTGGGTCTGGCAAGTACAAAAATTGTTTTTCAATTTGTGTGTGTCAGGGTATGGACCTAATAGGTTGAGCAAGTGGCTGACATCCATTTCTCGTAAAAAACAAAATCTGTCAATACAAACCTCCACTCTGTGGAGGCCCATATGATCCTATCAGGATCGGACATGGTCGAAAAAAAAAAAAAAAAAAATAAAAGAAATCAAATATTATCAAAAATAATATCCTATTATACTCTAACGTGTTACCAGACTAATTGAAGTCTTGCGTTGTAAAGAGCAATTATCCTCTAAATCAACTATATTATAAGTGTATTATTATTTTATAATATTTAGATATCTATCTATAGCTCTTCTTCGTTCAACAAATTTTTACAAATTAACCATCATAAGTCTTTTTTAATATTATGAAGTATTTTATAAGTGAAGAGTTTTATCAACACTGGTAATCAATTACCATGATGCAAAATTCAATATTATTTTAACTACACTGAAATGGTAATGGTTTTTTAATAATCCAGTTGATCGTTCAGGTTTAAATAATAATATATTATATCGTGTGATTGAATAATCAGTAGAAATATACCATCATGAGTAGATATACCTGAGACGTAGATCCTCACATACCCACACTTGTAGTTGTTAGATCAACAACTTGGTTAAGTTAGCCGACAATGAAAGGTAGAATAGTTGATGAATAGACAATGCTTTCATTACTGTATCACATTTAACTTATGATTATACTGGCCTTGTAAAATGAATAGAACAAAGTCATGTTTATATCATAGCGTAGCTACAATTGATAAATAATTATTTGTTTTCTGTAATGAAAAATACTGTATATGCCATTTTAAAATAAAATATCAAAACCTATTAAATTGTATAAATAGCTTTTAAAAATATTATTCTAAGCTAATAAAACTAATGCTGATTAATACTAGGTATTATACTTATTACGCTTTATTTTATTGTATTGTTAGTATTGCGGAAATATGGGAATATTGATGTCCATAATATCTATATAACAGTGTTTTCTAATATTTAATATATAGTGGTGTCCTATCTAGGGTACTTTCACGTCATAATCTTTAACGATATGCACACTGAACAACATAATTCCTCTCTCAATAAAATTGGCAGGAATTTAGATATTTTTATAGACGAAGCGATTTTTCTTTGCATTGAATCACCTCACAAAAGCTCTCTCCGTATGGGCCTCATATTCTGTAAGGCTCATTCATGCGTATTGAATATTTAAATTTGCAGCGGAGGGAGCTTCGACTGAATCATTTTGAATTTGTTTGTAGATTAACGCAGATGAAGAGATTTTTCATTCATGTTGACAGAAACTGAATAATAAAACACACAAGCAGACATTTTTCCCTTTTCTACCTATATAAATATATTATACAGCATTCATCTTAAAAATATCTTAGGAATTTGCTTCATGCTATTTCATGTGGTGTGCTAATTGATAATTAGTTTAAATGCCAGATTAGAATAATGGCAAAGACTGAAATCTAATTTGGATAGAAAATACTCACATAAATACGACCTCACCGATTTTTTTTAAGCGGTACATGTTCAAACACGTGCGTTAACAATATTTTACTCCCTACTTCAATTATAGTTTTTTAATTTATGGCTACGGCCGTATGTTGTAGCTTAACCACTGGGGAATGCCAAAAGAAATGGCGTATTTCAAAAAAAAAACACTACCTTATTCTTAGGTCAATAATTATTATAAAGCAATCATTATTAGTAGGATGTTTATCACAATTAAATGGCCAAAGACATAGATTATAATTAGTATCTTTAGAATCATCTTCAAATATGTTAATTTTGCCCATTTTTTGAATAATAAAATGCCTAATTCTTGTCAAATTCGGGATCACAGAGATTATCAATATAATTTTTTATCGTAAATATTTTACAAAAATAATCTCATCATAAATTATACTAATGGTTTTATAAATGCGTTTAAAAATTAATAAATGTAAAAAAATTTAACACCGCTGCACATTCATTTATTGAAATATGACTATATTCTAAAACATTAGAGCGAGAGGTTTAAAAGAACACTATTTTATCTAATAAAAATACTTTTTGCAGTCATTAAATGTTTAAAATAAATATAAAAGATAACAAGGCTTCAAAATTATATAAAAAGATTATCTACAACGTTTAAGAAATGTCCAGGATCATGGTTTGAAAATGCAATAAAAGCTCTATTTTGACCTACACTGAGCACGTCTGCCCTTAAGACGTTTATTATGATACATCCACAGAGTAAAGAGTAGTATGTTCTATATAAATAGTGATTTATAGGAATTTTTGAAATTGTTCTGTTATTTTTTAATTTATTGAAACACTTCACAAGTTTCTAGGAGATTTTATCTTTCGTATTCTATTAGCTACTGAAATTGCATGCAAGCTAAAGTTAAGCCCTTTCATAATAACAATCAAAACAAGTTAGTGGGTGTCTTCTAAAATGCATTTCCCGCCCCAGCTATGCATTCTTACTTAAGTTATTTACAATGAAAATTATTGGGGCTTCGTTTAATAAATATTATCATACTTACATGCTAGCAAATGTTTTGATCAAACATGAGTATACGTTCAAAAATAAGTATTTACCAACTGGTTAGTGAAGTTTTCAATTTCGTCTAGGTAATAATATTGAAAACTTTTTAATAAAATACTATTAAAAAAGTAGTAGATGATAATATTATTTGACGTTTAAATGTTGCATACAGCGAGAGTTAGTTGTTGTAGTTCTTGTACAACCTATAGAGCCGAAAAAAACTAATACCCATACGGGTATGGCAATTCGTACCACTTTCAAATTAATCATGTATATTTTATTTTTTGATGCCAAAAATGTTTCGACTTTTAAAACAAGATTTATACAAACTTTTTGAAGTTATACTTCTTTTGGCGCGTTTGGGAAAACATGTCAGAGTGTATTTTTGGCGTGAGATGAAGTTGCGCGCGCCGATGTAACACGTTTGGCGTGTGACGGAAGTTGCGCGCGCCGATGCAAACCATAATTTATTATTATGATTAAATTCATTTAGGTCTCAGGGGTACATGCGCATGCGCATAGTGTCATTTAGTTAGTCGTTCAATACAACCAAGTAAACAGCACGTGTTGTAAACATAACCAATATTGTGTTATAATAAATATATATGGAGACTACCATTTTACACTGTTAATATATATTCATAAAATGTTATTTATATTAGAGTGTATATTTATTTTCCATTGTAAAGATTGTGTATCAAGATTTGAGACCATATTTATGTAAGTATTATTTATGAGTAAAATTATATATCAATAACTAAATAAATAAATGTTGTGAATGTTGGTACCTAAATAATTCAAAAAAAATATTAAAATTTGTTTTTTTTAATTCATCATGGGCACTTTTGAATCGCTTATAACCACTGTATGGCAAAGATGAGTTTTGGTCCAATACAATAATTAAATTACAATTACCATGTGCTGTATGAGACATAGATGAATCGCGTACGTTTTCATCAACCTAATCCATTGTAATATTAATAGAGTCAGGTAACGGCTTATTTTGTTTTGTTACACCAACAGAGTATAACTTCTAACGCGCCTACATAAGTCCAAAAGCTGATTTTTTGTATCACATTTTGACATGATGGTTAAATAGGAACTTTCAAAAAATCAATATTCCAATTTCTGTTCTAGCTTTAATATTTACTTACTTTATTAATTACTCTTATTTGTGATCCACATAATAGTTTCTTTAAGCGTTGACCATCAATCGTATTAAAAAAACATCTTTACGATATTACGTGATACTAATGCAGTAAGTGTTGATAATACTCAAGGTAAATAAGTCTTAAAAGATAAATATAGCAAACATAATGAAACTTATTTAATTTTTTTATCTATTTTGGGTAAATTTTAATGGAGGAAGTAAAATACCCTGTGTAAACGTACGTAGATTTACTGCTAACAGTGTGTTTTATCGCGGCCATCACAAAAAAATGCAGTGTAAACATGTATTTTCATGCAAGTTGCAAAATCTTGCATACATGAATTAAAAAAGTTTGAAAACTTCTAAATTTCAATGTAACAGTTTGGATTTTTCGTTCTGCACCTACGTAGTAGAACGATAGTGGTGAACCTGCCGGCAAAAAATGAACTACACCGCGGAGAGACTCATTTTGAGGTTAAACGATTTTACGACCTGTCAAATAGCACCATAAAACGACAACATCACATCTCGCTCAGGCACTCTTGAAAAATGAGAGAATGAGAAAAATGAAATATGGAGGCCCATATGATCCTATCAGGATCGGACATGGTCGGGAAAAAAAAAAAAAAAAAAAAAAAAAAAAAAAATACGTATACATTATGTATAATTAATATTACATTTTATACTTAGGTACATAAATAATCATTATTGGATGAAGTGTCAAGTCAGAAGTTGTTTAATTTGGTATACTCAAAGCGATGAGCACATAAATTATTTTATAGTGTGATTGATTGATTACCGCTGTTGGATAGAGACGTCTCATATAATAATTAATTATATTGATAGAAATGAAATTCTGTGGTGTTCATGAAAAATTACATACTACATAAATCTAAATTATCAACATTTCAAGCAATATTGAAATATAATCAACTTTTAAATATTCTTATTGGATGGAACTGTACATACATACAACTAAATTATATACATACCTACATCCACACCAACATTAATTCTTAACATTAATGGGCTTTTTTATTGACATGGTATTTTATAACAAAATTACTAATTACCTTTTTCATATGAACAAAACAACTTAAATAGTTTCACTATAATGACACAAGTTTGTATTTACGTATGGAAATCTATGAGTCATTTTTAGTAGTTTAATAGAAATATTGTTGAAGTAGAATGAAGTAGAAGTTTAATAGTATATTTAATTTAGGTGAGTATTATTGTAGTATCACAATTTATTGATGAAATATGATATATTTTTTATTGTATTCGTAGTGTTTTGGTTATATTGTAAAAATCATCAAGAAGTATCATAAACCCATATAAGATATTGTCTGTAAGCAATTCGCACATACCGATAATATATTATTTTAGACATTATAAATGTGTGTCGTAACAGTCTTTACAAGATAATAGATTTTATAGTGTGGGAGTCCACTTCGGCGGTGGATAGGTGTTGCAGCTGATGAAAGTTGGTAGTAGTTGTTCGTGATGATGCGAGAGTTTTACTGTTTGTGTAAGTATAAGGGTACAATCGGTACAACATAATAAACACAATGACAATACGGTGCGATGTGTTTTTACCGGGAAGTTAGAATCGAATGGCATGTCCAATCAATAATTGTGATCTGCTATTTATCGTCGTACTCACAATTAAAATAATATATAGAAAATATTATTTAGGAACTAACTATTATAATTAAGTCGGCTATTTTATATCGAATATTTCTTAATTTATTTATATTTATTTTTTTATATTTATTATATTTAATATTTCAATAATTGGATATGGATAACTATATGAAAAAAACGGTAATTGCGAAAATTATAATTGCAGTCAGCTATCTATGTACTGATTTAGCAATAATTGGACACTACAGGAAATGGATATTAAGGAATTCGTAATTGTGGTCAGCTATTTTTAATATCGCCGATCAGTATGCTAACATGGCTTGAGTTGTTTATCCATATTAGTATACAATAACATTAAAATATTTATATTTTTCTAAAGGGAAGAAAATCTCATTTTACACTGGTTCATCTATTACTTGCATTATACTTACAAGAGATGATTTTTACTAGTATAAAGTTTAGATTATATTTAACTGAATAGTATTTAATGTCCTATTTTGTGGGTGTAATATCTAAATTTCGTATTTATTAACGTATAATAATAATTATGTTTTATTTTGATATCTTAGTTTTATTATTAGTTGTTATAAAAATATATGATAATAATATTAGATAGGTACGCTACTGAAAATAATAAAAATATGAGAATGACATTATATATAAACTCTTTTATTAAAATCGAATTCAAGCAAGTCATGGCCAAGTACCTATAGCAATTGGTGACACATTTATCAGACCAATTGAAGCTCTACATACAATTAAATCATAACAATGAGATTAATTGGCGTATATTGAAATAAATCAAATACATTGTATTGCAATGTATTTGATATATTTATATAATAATATAACTGCAAAAGACGTTTCCATGGAAATAAAATTCAGTTGCCAATAAATTAAGAGTTCTTCATGGTCAATAATTTCGTATAGTTTAAAATCTCTTTGTAATTGATTAAAACTTACATTACACCCATACATAATATATATATATATATTTTAAATCTTCTTAATATTGGATATTAATGAAGAAGTTGATAAATAGTATTGATATAATATTTTCAAATTTTAATAAATTAACTGAATACAAAAAATTTTGGGTTTTAAAAAAAATATAAATAAATTTCTCAAACTATACAATATTAATTCTTTCTTCTTCTTTCACTCTTTCACGCCCCGGCAATAGGGTATAGGATAAGCACAAATTCTCTCTGTTCATCGCAAACTCTTGCGGTTCTGCCACAAGGGTATGGAGCGTCGCACACTCTGGCGGCATCCGGAACACATGTCCCAGCCACGTGAAGCATTTGTGATTGTTTCAATCACCGAGAGTTGCCGTATCCGCAATACAATATTAACATATCTAAAAGTAAATAACATACGATTTAATTCAATTATAAACTAAATATTTAAATAAAACGACTGTTTCCGAATGAACGAATAATAAAACTAATGATAAAAAATAAAAAAACACGCAGATAAATATTGACAAATATGTTAAGTACATAGTTTAAAAAAATTCTTATACATTTCGAATTTATGTGTACTAGTCGAACTAGTATATTATAGAATTTTACTTACTATGTTCTAGTACTATTTAGGTATTATGATTATAATTACACATAATATGATGATACAGCAATTGTGAGTATTAACTTGGATAACATTTTTACTAATCAATTAATTATCTAGTGAAATATTGTTTTTTGTAAAATATTTCATTTTTTAAAGATATAAGCCTAACAACAGAAGACATAGGTAAGTACCTGTAGAACGTATAAATTAATAATAATCTAATCTAATGGAATCTACAAATTTATTAAAGTCACGTATTTGAACAGAGTTTCTATATAAGGTAACTATCTACAAAATCTTCTTCCTAATATAATTTCCCATATTAAGGTTAATTATGAACAGGTATGAAAATCATATTGTAACTAATTTTAATCAGGGTGAAACTCAATTTATTGCGTGAATATTATATTTTCTGTGTATTAAAATAATATTATATTTGACATATAAAATTTTGAAAATACTTCTGAGAAAATATATTTTAACAAATAGAAAAAATCTTTTTTTGAAAAACTAGGAGACCCAGTAGGAATCGAGCATGCATATCTCGGGTTTCGCGCTATGACCACTATGCTATTAGGCGCCAAATTGATTGCAACAAATTTTAACTAATGGCTCTTAATACTCTCTGAAGCGCTTTCCAAATTGAGTTACTATTGACTATCGGCTTTTGTATTTTAAATCAAAGTAGGTATTACTTTAATTACAAACCGACACGTCGCGACGTCACGGATCACTCCAAGATATTTTATTGTAACTTACTTGAACTTTCTAATAATTTTTAACTAACTATTTTTTTTTATTCACCTGGACATTATTTAGTTTAGACATAGTTTGATGTATTTAGTGACACGTCTTATTACATAATTTTATTAAGCTTCCAACACTTAACCTAGTTTCACTGTCTATGAGTAATTGGGTAGGTAAAAAGCAAAACACCTACTCTCCATCACTTATACATTGAGATCTGCGAATAAAAATAATGACACACTTTTGAGGGTTTTTTAGGTACATTGTAAGTTGTGAGCTCTATTTTGAACATTTCAAAGAGTGACTGTTGTGCTTTTCAAAAATAGAAATAGGTAAGCCAAAGATGTAGGAAACCTCTTTCTGTAAAGATATAGTCTACATATATGAAATTGAAGCAAAAAAGGACCACTAGTCCACTTATTTAGTTAGCTACAGGTGAATAAGTATCTGAAGTTTATTTATGGTTAACTTAACACTACTACTATGACATTTTACGCCAATTTACAGGGACAATTTTACAAAGAAAATCGGTTACCACGAGAAGATAAATAGAAAGTAATACTACACTTCAGAATTATTATTTGGTTAAAAATTCCTGTAAAATTTGTGTAAAACCGTTTATGAGTGCACGCAATTAATCACAATTAACATAAAAATAGTAGCCATATTGCATTAATAATAAAATTGAACAACTGATTGAGCGAGGTTCGTTGTGGAGGTTACCAACTTACCGTGCTTCATATACTTGGTAAATAATTTCGAATGTCATAGCAGAAATAACGTTTAAAACTCCTTCTATGTATAGTCTAAATTCTTTTAAAGAAGTTTCTATATAGGTTATATCTTTAGGCTTTAAATTTATTAGTACATTATATCTCGAATAGCTGGAAGAATGTAAATCTATATAGCTGTTTAGGATATCCTATTGAAGTAGTCAAAATCGGTTTTAATGAAAATCTTGATATTATTTACATTATATGTAATATGTTCTACATTATTGCGTTCATACAATATACATTTCCATTGAAAATTGATAACCACTTAAACATTAAAGTAACTTATTGATCTAATATCTAAATGTATTAAAAAACCCGAAAGATGTAAGATTATTAACACCTTAATTTTATAACTTGAGCTATTTCTTAACAGAGGCTGAAAACCTCGAACATTTTAAGCTTCCAAAAAATATTTAGTAACTTATCACGGAAATATACATAATAATATGTTTCATTGAAAATAATCTTTTTATTTCATATAAATATTAGATGTTTTCTGGAAAAGAGTGTCCATTCAGTATGAATATTTGCATTTCAGTGAATTTTACTTACTCCTTACAATATTAATATTATTATAAGTTGAATGCGGAGAAAACTTTCAGCAATATTATTTTCGATCTGATATTATGTCCAATTAAAATGTCACTAATTGTAATACCATGATGATCAAAAAAGTTATAATATCAATTATTATTTTTCCACCCGTCGAAAAGTTTCAATGCGAATACTGCGCTTGTAGTATAGAACGCAAAAACTTTTGGCTCGGTTATAAATTCGATCATCTCGATATCATGTAAAATTGTGAGCAAAAGGATTTAATGCAGGAACACAAAGTTCTACGTAAGTTTATAATTATTGACTTCCCTAAATAGCTCAGTTAAACTCACACATAATAATTTTAAAGTGATAATTTTTCATCCAACAAATTGTTTTAAAACGATATTATATAATATTCTGTTATTAACATTCGCAATATTTTTTTCCTGTTCTGTACAGTTTTGTATACCACACAGAGAAATCTAAAGGCGTTACGATTTTATGTCTATATTTATTTGTATGTAAACATTTTTTTTACTAAATAAATAATACCCAATATTTAAGAATGTAGATCGCATTTTTAACTAAACATACATAATTTGGAACACACCAGAAAGATACACTTTAGAATAAAAAATCCTTTCGCCCGAAGTGTTATTTATAATATAATAACTTTGATTTTTTAATGTTTTAAGAATGATACTAGATGAATTAATAATATTCATTTTTTGTTATACTTTACTATATTTCTAAGGTAGTCCAAAATTTGCTTTCTCTATATTTATTTATATTGTTAATACCTAGATGATAACGCAAAAGGAAAGATATTATATTATTTTTTTTAAATATGGTGCTGAAGGTGTATAACTTATAGATTTCATCACAGAACAGATCAATAAATAGAAATCAGACAGGCTATAAAAACAGAGTTTTGAATGTGTGAGTGTCCTACAAAAATGAAACACACATTATAGACATGCAATATTGTGTGTTGCAACCTTCAAATACACCAATATTGAATGAGCGTCAGTGCATAAACCGAGAAATTGAAATTGATTCACACTCGAGATCGATTGCCTGTTACTCAACACCCATTAGATAATAATTTAGTTCCTATTAATTCTGTGTTCACTGGATTTCATAGATGACAAAAAGGATTACCGTTCGCGAAATGAACTTGCATGTATTCAGCAAGTAGATTTATTCTTTTTCCTCTTTAATGTTTACGCTGCTAATCATGATCGGTCTCTCATCTCAGAAATGTATTGAATCACTTCATCATAATATATTAATTATCAAGCAATATCGCTTGGGAAATTCGCAAGTTCGCGAAATTAATTAAACTAAAACCGAACCCATGATAATTACCCAAAATTACCTATTGCAAACAGGAAAGTGCCTCCCACCTTTGAGGTGGTAAATATATGTGGTCTTTTGTATGCAGTAATGAAATATGAGGGAAAATAAAGAAATTAAGTCATAATATTGTATAAGAGAACAATGTCTTATCCATTTGTTTTTATATACCGTGAATCATAAAATTATCACATCAAAAAATGGTCGATATTTTGAGACATGGTGCTGGACTTTCTGGATATTCAAGGTTATTACCAATACTTATTCCTACCTTAAAGAAATGACGATAAAGGAAAACTTCTTATTTATCTTTTTGAGATGCATTATATATTTAAATTATGTTTCATTAGTAAACTCTAGTGAACTACATATTACGAGTAATTAGCTTTCAAATGGGATAAATTGAAAAGTTGCCATTTGTGATCGGAATATTAATAAAGCCCCTTTTAAAAAAAAGCTCGATAACTTTATTTGTAACACACGTGATTCGAATCAACTCGGCTCAGAGAAAACTTTTACTCGAACTTTCGATACAGGAAGTAGTTAATTTTCTTAATAGTAAATGTTGGTTGATAAAATGGACGAAATAAAATACTCGCTTATCATGGTTAAAGTCTTTATAAGACAAACAGTTTGCGTGCTTGTGATATATTATTTAAAGGAAACCACGTTGTCGATATTTGATATTTTAATTCATTAGTTGAGGTCAATTTAATTTCTTTTCATCATGATCAAATAGCCGTATAATCCAGCATATAGCCATAATAACTATTGTATTATTTTTAATATCATGTTTTGCAAAACCATTTTCTATAATATCAATATGCTACAATATTGTAATTAAGTAGGGTGAGTCGTATAAATACTTTTAGAGAGCTTTAAGTTTACTTATATTCTGTATACTCTCTCGATAATGGAAAATGATACAGTCAATTATTTTTATTTTTATTATTTGTTTCTTTATTAAGCACCACAATAAGCCGTGAAGCCCAATAATAGTGGTAAAACTCCCAGGCTTGAGGAATTTACACATTAGATTATGTAAATATATTTTGACTTCACTGGGAATCGAACCCAGAACTCCGTGATGGAAGGCCAGCGCCTTGCGCATTTCAAGTATATATATTATTATTTTTATTTGTATCACCTAATTTGACACTATTTCAAATCAAATGTTTTTCTTCAAAAATGTATGGGATATACGTCATATACCTATGTATTTACAGACTACAATGTTATTCAACTGGTGGTATACATTTCGCAGTGGAGTCATTAATTGGTACCTGTTAAATATTTCGCATATTTTGTGACATATCGTTTGTTCGATATATTACGATGTTTTGATAGTGAAAATACAACTCTTTAGATATGCGATTCCCAACCTTTTTTCGATTGGCTGAGCCTTTGAACTATTTTTTTGAAATCTCGATTAACCTGGATAATATTTATGTACACATCAAAAAATAAAATATACAGTAACATACTCGTAACTAGACAATATGCCGTCATAAGTATGTGGCAAAATACCGCCTTAGAAGATTTTAACCTACCAAATAATGGCGAACTTATAATATTTTTTTTCGACCATGTCCGATTCATATAACATCCTATGGGCTTCCACAGAGTAAATGTTTGTATTAACAGATATTGTTTTTACGAGAAATGGGTGTCAGCCACTTGCTTAACCTATAAGGTCCATAATCTGACTCATACAAAAATTGAAAAACAATATGTGTACTTGCCAGGACCCAGAATTTAAACTTGAGTCCCACGAAACTATAAGCCGACGATTAGGAATATTATAAAAATACACGCAAAGAAAATTTAAACAATTCGATATACACATCAAAATTTTACATATCTTTGGAATCTACTACTGCCGTTGTAAACTATATTAGTGATAATACCTTCATTTGCTGCCTATACGCAATGAATGAACTGCCTACTCTCGCAAGGCAACACTGCCATGCCGCCAGGGTTATTAATTACCAATTAACCATTATATTAAAAATGAGTAGCTAAGTACTTAACATTTTTTGTTGCCTACACTTACGTATTACTGTATAACAAAATGTATCTAGCGGCTGTCCATTCATTGAGCAATATTTCCAGCCCATTACCTACTATTTTATCTGATTAGCGACCTCTACAATATCGCATACTCTTATCTGCTTCCTTATCCATTAGTTTATTTTTTGGTCTTTATGCATTATGTCTAACATTCATCTTTTCATGTCACATTGCGCTACTTGCAATTTTAATGGATATCTCTTACATTAAGTGTCCATTATTCTTACGCATACGTGAGCACTGATAACATACGACTGTTGAATATTTTTCACTTTTAACACAATGAGAAATTAGGTTTGAAGATATTTTTTAGGCATTCAAATTTACTCCATGGTAGTCGGAATCCTATATAGTTCTGTAATGTATTTTAAAATTGAGATGTAATATTATGTTCAATAAAAATGCTATATTTTGAAATCTTTATAATTAGTCATCGAATAAAAAGTAGTGTAATTGAGAGCTATGTAATTTTGTTAAATTTAAACCTTTTATTAAAATGGTCAATTAAGTTGTCAACATTAGAAATGTTATTGTAAAAATTCAGCGTTTTTATATCTTAAACAGTGTAGTAATTTTATCATAAATATATTATTATTAAATATTATTTTCAAAAGGTAAAAATGTGTAATGATTTAAGTTACCTCATCTCCCGCCATATATATGCAGTCGCGATTTGTGTATGGCCACTTTCCATGACGCCATAAACGTGTCAGAATGAAAAGATTTCCGTTCCACACTTCCTTGTCTCTAAGCGAAACTGCATGGAACTGATGTAGCAACCATGCACCTTGGTGCTTAATTAAAGAGTTTTATTGTATACAAAAAGAGTCTTGACTTGCTCTTCCGTCATTTATCTTTAATGACATTAAGTATCCTCTGTACCCGTGTACTGAAACTCTGTACAGATATAAACATTCCTCTACCTATTTTCATTTCGCTTTATAAGATGGAAGTAATAGTTTATTAAAGACACAGCAAATTAACAGGCTGCATCATATGACGTAGCATTAGGAGCACTCTCACAATGGCATCCGATACGACGGAAACATTTACGTCGACGAAATAGTTTTACGTAGTTATTCTACATTTCTACATTGTAGACTGTAATCACGTTTCTTATTGATTTGGCGTCAGGTGTACCTATCCGTAGGAGGTGATTCTTTTTCATTAAACCATTTCAATTAATATTGAATGATATAAAGAAAACTAAACAGTTCCCATACTTATTTTCATTGACGTCAATAGCTTTGTTGTTTTTTAAGTGTCTTGTTTTATAAAAAAACGATATATATGAAAATTGTTTGAGACATTTGTTATTTTTAAGAAAATACATTTTTAATGCTTGTTTATTTCATGTGGGTGGACGGATATTTTACAGCACTTCAAAGATTTATTAAAAATCTACCATTATTATAAACACTTCATGTACATAACAAACACGTAAAGTGATGCATTAAATCAGTAATTTTATGTAAACCAGAACCTCTCAATACATGTTAATTTAATTTTATGTAAGGATAAAAACTGCATGTAATGTTTTATTTATATTCTACTATGATAATCATGAAACTAGCATTACATACTTAACTTTCTTAAAAAAAAAAAAAAATTGTATAAATTAAATCTTATGAACGCAATTTGCTGAACATATATAATTTTTAACTATATTTGTCTTATTTTTTATGACCATGGTATGGTATTTACGACGAGTTTTTATTTTGTAAACGATTTCTTTCTGTTATTTTTATATTGCTGATAATACCTTCTACAGTATTCTTGAATTAATAGGCTTCCCTTTTCTTTATTCGGGTTTTGAAGCTGTTACCTAACATTTGAGTTATATGATCAACGACTAATAAGCGTCTCTGCCTGCTTAAAGATCCTGAATGAGCGGAGCTATTTGCTAGGGTCCGACCATATACGGGCCCAATTGGCCACGCAGATTATTTGATAGCAACCGAGGCCAACTTTGCGGCATTCCAGAAATTTGCAGCGTCGTATGGGTAGCAGGATAGTTCCGACTCCTCACTAGCTTTATCGATTTCAACTCGTGATACTCAGTATGCGGATATATATGGCGCTTAACTTCAGCGGACAGCAGAGCCAGTCCAAAAAGATTTTTTTACCCTTTCTTAAGTTCATTCTTTAAGCAATACGGTGCATGGTTGTATCATCAGTCCCATGCGGCTCCATTATGGGATGGAATTAACACTTAAAATCACTTCTTTCAGACACGTTTATAGCATCGTGGAAGGGGGCCGTGCATATCCACAGCTGTACATACATGTCGGGTAGCGGTGGGAAAACAAAGTAGTTGGTAGAGAGACTCTTTTTGTCCATGGCTATGACCGAGAAGGAAAGAGATGTTCAAATCAATCCAACCAGCTGTTGGGCTTATTCTAGTCGTCACAAAAGCCAATTATATTAAATTTCAAAAATGCGGCGTCTTATTGTGGACGTGAAGATATCTTCACATAGTTTTGGTTATCCGTATTGTTACAGATTTGTTTTTTGTATCTTATTTAGTTGAAAATGTCCCTCTGAGGCGGACGAAACCGGTCCAAATTTATTAAGTACTACAACTTACAAAAAAATTGCGTTTTATTAAATCAAACAACAATACAATGCAGTTCCACCATGAATTGACAGTTAACAAAAGAAAAGACCTTTTATTAAATTACGTCTTTCATTAAACTCAGTCAAAGCTCACTTAAGACTCTCTTTGACTTGCGTATCTGCTCCTGAAAAATTCCCATGCGTAAACAATACTAATGATTCACATAAAGATGTAGGGTCTTGTGTGCGTATAGCGGATTAAGACCGAGTATGGTGTGGGGTGGGTTGGTTTGGAGGGTCCTAGTTTGTATAAGATTGGATTTTTCGTTACGCATGGCCGTCCTAGGATTTCTAAGCATATAAAATAAAATAAATATCTCAACATCATATTTCTAAAGTATTGATCATGTTTTGATCCATGTATTTTATAAAAAAAGCCCTGCTTATTTAGTGCCTAATGGATTTCAGTCAGCGTTGAGATTTCTTTTGTCTTTCCATATCTTTTCCACTCATGATATTGTACTTGTCTTAGTTATGTTTTTATTTTTCAATAATGTACATTTTCATCATTGTTGACGTGATATCCTAGATATACATATGAATGTTTCTGAGGTCTTTCAAAATTATTTTTTTAAGGTAGTAAATGAAACTGGTAGATATACCTGGGAAACCTTTACTTAATGGGATGGATTTTATAAGGTTTGATAGATATTGTCATTATTAAAATTCTTGTCTAGACTAAAATAATATTCATTCTTATTCTCCTAATATAACTTTGTCGATTCTAAGTCTAGTTTAATCAATCTTACGATTGTTATACAATTTGTAATTATTATTAGAAATAAATTGAAAGCGAATAATATAATGAGACATCCAGACATCTGGTTAATATCGCAAAAGGTATAATATACTTATTTACAAGTTGATATTATAATAGGTTTTTTCAACATATCTGAATGTATAATATACGTTTATACAATATGTTTTTGTTGTAGGTATATAACCATTTTGATAATCGCGTTTTTATCACAAGCCTTCAATCAAATGTAATCATTATATGTTATTATTATTATTTTTGACTGACAATGTCTCCGAGGGAAAATATTCAGGTCATATCGATTTGGTTTCCAACCTCAAAGTACACTTTTCCCGCAAGCAACAAAGACATTTTAATTATGCCTAATAGATTATTCGGAACCAGGTGATTGAATTTATTCATGATTCACGTGTCTATCATTGATTGACACACAAAAATAACAAAATATACCGGCAGTTTTTAAATTCACATGTTTACTGAAACAATGCGACTATACAAACGGCAAGTAAAGTCGCACAAGCAAATAAAATGTAGAAAACATCTTTAAACAGAACCCTCTGTGTTTAGCTTATTATAAAACTTACTGACACAAGTTTTAGCTTGACTTAAGTGTCATTGTTTAATACAAATCACAATAAGTATATTCTGTATTTATTAATAAAATTATAAAAAATACAGAGGTTTTATTTTTATCTAAGTTTCATTTATGTTTAGTTTTGTCCAGCGTATTTCTGTAGGAGTTATTTTTTTGTACAATACATCAGCATTTAATAGCGGCCGTCAAACTAGTCATCCAATAAACTGAAAACAAAATTCTACTAAAAATGAAACTGAATAGTATTAACATCCCCCGGTTTTAAAATTGCAATGGTAATTGACATCGAAGTACGATATAAACTTTATTTCAGAATAAATTATTTTGGCTCTACTGAAAAGGTCACTTGTCTACTTGATCACTGAATAGCAGTCTAGGTTTATTTAGAGTTTCACTAGAATAGCCATTCAAGGCGAAACATATTAGCCTCATAATATTAAGGTATCTCTAAAAACTCATAAAAGGTATTGTGGTTAATGCTACTAGTAGAGATTACAATATCAAATGAATATTTCAATACCGATTTTTTTGTATTTCTTATTGAATATATTCATACCGGTATTCGTCAAAACTTATTATAGAAAGAAGAAGTACATATGAATAAAATATAGCTATTAAAACACTATTTTATATCAACCTACATTATTTATTATGTTGACTTTTATAAATAAGTATTAATAGATGATAATATTTTAGAACTGCTAGAATTTTAACAAATAATACAAGTCCAGGTACCTACAGAAAAATCTGTCTCAACTTCAACGTTGGATAGATAGTTATAAAATAATTGAAAATATTTGCCACGAATGTTTTCATTTTCAAAAAATGTCAATTAATCCTGAAAATTCTATATATAAACGCGTATGTTTCCTTATTGCCGAAAATACCGGTATTTTGGATTTTTTAAACCGGTATTTCGGTATCGATAAATAATTAAATACCGGTATTGCAATCCTTAGCTACCAGTAAGCGAAAACATGATCTTAGATTTCCTCGGCAGGTGATATTGTATTATTAAATACTGTATTAACTAATGACATTAGGTCAACTTATTGCATACGATTGAGTGATATTTTGTGGAAAGGGTGAGTTTGTTGTATTTAAACACTGCATTTTAGCATGTGGAGACACTTTTATTCTTCAAGGCAAGTAAGTTAAATTTGGGTATACGATATAACGCCCACGGTGGCCGCGCGGCATAAGCGTTGGACTATCATGCCGTGGGTCCCAGGTTCGAATCCTGGATCTGGCAAGTACACATATTGTTTTTCAATATGTGTGTGAGTCAGGGTATGGACCTAATAGGTTGAGCAAGTGGCTGACATCCATTTCTCGTAAAAACAAAATCTGTTAATACAAACCTCTACTCTGTGGAGGCCCATATGATCCTATTAGGATCGGACATGTTCGAAAAAAAAATGATACATTTAAATATCAAGTAAAACGACATTACACATTTTGAGCCCGTGGTGCGAGGTTACCGTGAACTCATATGTGGACACGTGACGGAAAAAAATACGGTATAATATTGTTAAATGAATAATATAACATCCGACCATCATTCAACACTGTTATCCAAGCTATCTGGATAACAGGCACCGCTAGCTCAGGGTACTGGGTTTTCACACTATCCCCCTGATGAATTCCAATCCTGTTACGGAAAGGACCATCGAAATCAATTGGTATTCGATGGATAATGTCTACCATACCGCTGCAGCGGTTAATTGCGAGCACTGAAAACTTGACTCTATTGGACGCCAAAGCCTTTTCTATGAAAGAAAAGAACATAAAAGAACATAATATTACGGGATACAATTAAATTAAATGAAACACCGTGATAATTTTAACCTCACTGTATTTAAAGAAAATGCAATTAAAAGTCAATGGTACATAAATGGCGACATGATGCCATAGAAAAATCACCACCGTTCACAAACGAAGAGGTTATAATACATAAATATTTACGTTATACAAAAGACACAATATCAGCGTCTGCAAACTAAAATTTTAACACAATAAGTTCTCAGCAACTAACTTAAACTTAAACCAAAATATCCACATGTGAGTGAGGTTATAATTAAAACAAAAACTTAAAATTAATTAATACTAAAAAAATGAAATTGAAATGTATTTACAGCCGCTTGACAAATTGCCAAGCGGGAATCGCTCCTCCCAACGTCCTCTCGTTCTCAAGGGTCAACCAGAAAAAGGGGGAGATCCAAACAAAATTCGATCGCCTGACATCGATCCCCCCACCACTCATCCAACCCGGAATGCCAACCGCTGGATTTTAGTGTTGCCCGCGAGAGAAAAACCTCTCCACTAATTATGATTGTTAATTAGCCCGATGGTGACGTCTGCAACGTCACAATATTTCATATGGTTACAAATTATGTCGCTATTGAATGGCCTCTATTGGTATATTTTAAAATTGTGTTCCGAAAGGGCGGGAATTTTAAACAAATGAAATTAAATTTGGTCTGTTTAGGTCAACCAGTTATTTGGTTAGGCCGTAATAATGGTACCGATACTTTTTACGTACTAAGTTAGGATAATGTTAAATTGAGGAAATAACAGCAAAACTTTAAGATTTTAAATTGATAAACAACATAAAAGTTTTTTTATATTATGATTTAGAACAATTAAATGAATTTTATGATTTTGAAAATTTATTTTAATTTAGTTATTGAGATTTGCTATGGTGTTGATAATTGCTATACACGTAAAGGAAACTCCATCAGATTTGATCTTCATACATATATTGACGAAATAATGTTGACATACAATTAAGATTTTTTCTGACCATGTCCGATCCTAATGAGATATGATGGGCCTCCACAGAGTGGAGGTTCGTATTAACAGAATTTTGATTTTACGAGAAACGGATGTTAGCCACTTACTCAACCTAACGGGTCCAGAGTCATACACAGATTATATAGCAATATGTGAATTTGCCAGACCCAGGGTTTGAACGTGGGGCCCACGACACCAAGCCGATGCTTGAGCTGCTCGACTATTGTACGATTAGAGTTACTTAATTTTATTCCGAAAATATCTAATTTCTTACTAAACTACTTAAAGTTCGTAAGATCATAATTGGATTATATTGTAACAGTTGCTTTTACTAATAAATTAGCTTCATTGCAATAAAATGAGGTCAGGTTTTGTCAAAAAAGAACCAATTTATTTTATTGGTTTTTAAAGTAGACAATTTTTCTTACGCATTGGGACAGTGGATATTATATTTCCTTAAATTACATTCTCGGCAAATTTGAGGAAAATAATAATTCCATTTCGGCTTTGGGGCAAAGTAACAAGATTTTCGCGCCCTTTACATCGCTGAATTCATTATCAGTCAATCTTCTGAATCGCATTTCCGACATTTTGATTTAAAAGCGCGAGAAAGCCATGAGGTCGCAATTCGTAAATTCAATTTTGAAATGTTTCGCAAAGGTAAGGAGAGAACGTCCTTTGTCCGCGCATATCGGACACCTTCACGCTCAGTGTAATGACAAATTCTTTTGAACGTGTCCTATATTCACTGCAGTTTGAAAGTCGATGGACACATTCGCCATCAAAGGCCACTATTTTAATATTACCTGTACATCAAAGCCAATGTGTCGTATTAACGATTTTGAACGCTTGAAGGCTAAAAATCATAAATTGCATTTTCCCGGAAGCATTATTTTTGGACATGCGATACACTGATGCTGGTATACAGAAATGTCACTGGACTTTAATATACAATATATTAATTACATATAATAAAAAAAAAAAAATAATAATATCAACAACAACAACAATAATACTAATAGTAATAATAATAATAATAATAGTAATGTGTGTTTAACTTTCCTTTACGTGAAGTGTCTTTGTGAATTAATTAATTTGTAATAGGTATAACTAGAGTCTTATGAACTTTTTGTATAATACTGCATTATGTTGATTCCACAGAATTTTAATTGCGATAAAAAAAACCATAAAAAAAATATTTTCCGATGTCGGTCTTTTTTGACGTTTAATATACATTTGAAAAAACGTTCTCAATGAAATTTTAGATGGAGACGTACAACAGATTCAGTCAACAACATAATTCTGCTTACAATTCGTATGTCGTTGTGCATCCACTGGTAAAGCGGCTACGGCTATCAATGGAACAACTTTACATTCGGCTTTTCGAATCTCGTGGTCCAGAACGGATCACGGGTAGTCTATCGAATCTTTGACTTCATTTCGCAGTGGTTTCAAAAACATCGATATCGTTTTCATAGATGAGGTTAGTATGATTGGAGCCGAGCTCTTGGAAATTCTCAATTCGCGGTTTCAACAAATTCGTATGGAATTCGATAAGGTTGATGACCAATCCGGCTCTCTCGACTACTCGTGGTGGGTCGTGCATAGATTTGATCTTCGCTCGCCACATCGACAAATCCATTCTAAAAATTACATAACTTATTTCAGCTATCATAAACCTATATTGTCTATTACTTGTTCATAAATTTTAATTTTCAGAAATGTTAAATTGTTTGAATCCGTTGGATTCGGTTACTTTCAAAAACAAATTTTCTTTCTAATTTGGAAAACCAGCATTAACAGATTCAGTAGGCAGAAAATTAGATTTTTGGCAGCCAAGACGCGAAAGCATGTTCCATGTTTCATAATTTTAGCCGTCAGGATTTAAGTAACCATCATATGAGGAACTTAGGGGGACGGAGCCTCCCCGCGAGGCCCACAGCGCTTGGTTTTTTTATATGATATATTTGTTAATTAGAGCCATTAATGTTTTGTTAGTTTGTCGTCCTTCTCTCTCTCATTGGCACTTTTTGTTAGAATAAGTCAAACCATGCTTCAGTGCGTAGTGACCTTGGTCTTGGGTGTTAGCTCCTGAGACATTCACAGGCAAAAAAACTATCTATGCTTTATAAACGTTAGGTAAACAAAATATCCTCATGATACACTCATGACCGCATCATATTAAGACCGAGTATTAACAAGGGTTGTTCACTTGGAGAGGTCATTTTGTGATCAAACTGTACATGATAGCAAGTGTTGACATTTCAAATTGACACAAAAATGGCATATACCATTATATAGGATTGTATTTTGTAATATAGTGTGCGTAACTGATATTTTGTAAATATTCCGTGTTCACAAAATCAGGGAAATTAAGCCTAAACAAATCAAGGCAAAGCGGCATTAACATGCATCTGTAAAACAACAGCCTACCACAGATAATAGATGCAGAAAATTTTGTACGTTATGGTTTATCAGTAATATGAATTATATAGTGTTTCGAGCGCTGATGGTGACCGACCGCACTTGCATTTGCGAACACAGCAAGCACATTTGTACGTACACGTACGTGATGTTTGATTGATGATTTTTGAATTGGCATAAACGTGACGTACTTTATATTATTTTATTCGAAATAATCAGTGTCTTTGCTTATCTAAATGGTAAATAATTATGTACATATTCCAATATTATCATAAAATTTCCCACATTACTCCAAAATATTGATTTTAAATAAATTATTTTTCGGCGTCAATATTATAATCACTCACTTATACACTGTTAAGCAATTGATTTTTAAATTACGAGTATCATATAATTATAAACTCTTTATTAGTACGTAATTATTGTTAATTCTCCTCTCCAGCATTCCGTGAAGATAAGGGTCGAGTGGTGGCACCTATTTACCTAATAAAGAGGTACATGAGAGAAAAATTCGGAAGGTACAAACTATTGTTACGTAAAAATACGGAAATACGCTATGCAGCCTACAAAAATTTAATTTTTTAGTTATAATAATTTGTAAATTAATTACAACCATTTCTAGTGATATTCTCGACTAAAAGCGAGTGCGGGGCGGGTTTGTTTGGAAGGTACTATTAGGTGTGCAGCCTACGTCGGTTCAACCAGCTGTTGGGCTCATCGGACCGTCCGACTTGATCGCCACAATGGGGGCATACATTTGTGTACTCTACATATTATATATGCTCAATGTGTGATTCCGAGCTGTTTGATGAAAGATATCTGGTATTTCGTTGTGACGGTAGATTTGGACAAAGAGGTAGTGGCATTTTCATTGCTGTACACTTCGACCGACTAGAGTAGACAGTGTATTTGTTGATTGTCACTTTGCTGCGGCTATTGACGTCGTTGTTCTTCGATTACGGTGCAGTGGGTCATTTTTCACTGTTTTTCGCGTGTATTTTCCTCCGCAGTCATCTCGCGATGCATATAATAGTTTATTTTCATACTTTGAAAACTTTTCAGTTGATATTTCAATTTGTATTCACCTCGACAAATGTCGATTTGGAGTTTGCTCATTTTTTATCCTGTGTGAATCTCAAGCAGTTTTCAGAGATTATAAATGTGAAATTACGAATTTTGAACTTAGTTTTGGCGGATGCAGACTGTTGTGTATTTTCTTTAGCCATTAGGCAAGTGTTTTTAATATTTTAACTACAGAGCTTTTCCAATCAAACGTTTGAAAGTTTTGCGGAAAATAATATACTTTCCAGTATTGAGCAAAAATTTCAAAATACTCACTCTGTACCAATGGAAAAAGATGATATTTGACAACAACCACTAGACAAACAAGATGCAATTTTAAATTGGACGATGTTTTTCAATCGTTATACTGACAGCAAAAGACTAGTTTTAGAATTGTTTATAGAATATGTATGTGTCTCTTTGAATAAGGAATCAAATTCCATATTCAGTTCATTTTTGGTCAAAACTGGACAAGATTATTTTTGTAAATGGGCGACTCAGTCATCTATACAGTTATTTGTATTGTTTTATGATTTTTTATAACAATATTCTAAATAATATTATTAAAAAAGCTTATTTTACGTTTTTAATATCAATGTAGATCAATAAAATAATAATAATTATTTTATAAAAGGTTTTCCAATTATACGTCATTATTTGATATACATTCATAACGAATTCAAGTATCATGGTATATTTTGTTCATACGAGTATATTTACTAGCTTATGGAATTAATTGAGTACAAAAGAGGCTCCTTTTAATAAACCAAAAGGGGAAGGGATGCACAGTAGCCTATGTATAGAAAAAAATTCAATATTCCTGGGGTTAAGGCTAATTCATTCGGCAGCCACGGCAAGCTAGAGACTTTTCCTAAATGCGGCCAAGGTCCGCATTGGGTTTAGTATCGATGATGACTAAATGAATACTTAAATTAAGTTGACCTACTTATAAAATCTAAAAATGTGTTAAAATCATTATTGTTTCTGATAAAGGTCTTGCAGTTAATCTAATTACTGACATTTCAAAAAATTTGTAATCATTTTTGAAAATTTTAACAAAATTAACGTATAAATGATTGACAAATTAATAGGCTTTATTAATTGAATCAGCGTTTAATATCTAATCAAAAACCATCTATAATTTTTTTTTTGTAATTTATATTATCATTTTGTAATAGATAATTATTATACTCAAATACTGGTTAAAAGGAGTTATCATCGGCTATTTTATCATTACATTAGATCCTTTTTCTGGAGTAAAAACAACATTGGATTTTAGTCAGAAGCAAGATATGGGCCTGTATCGACGTTTTTAGAGACTTGCACTCTGCGTTAGCTTGTATACAGGTTAAATTTTTAGTATTTATCAAACATAACGTTTCCAGATATAATCAAATGTGGAATAAATAAATACTCTAATCGAATCACTGCTTCAACTGAAGTCCGACTGAACTTTTAAATCTACTATATTTTGCTTATTAGAAAAATTATATTACTCTCTCTTTCTATATTATATCAGTTTAATTTATAGTATAACAGTTTTAATAATCGGTTTATGTTAGTTAATAATTTTTTGTCATTTTTTGTACGATTTTGGCGAGATTAATAAATCATTAAGTACACATAAAATATTTCAGTATTGTTTAATAATTTTTTATCAGTATGTTTGTGTATTTATCGGCATTATGGAAAAATACGTATCATAGATCTGATGAAAACTATATAGGCAAGGTCTACTACAATTAACAAAATTATCATTTTGATTAATTTTTGTGTTTTAAAAACACCATGTCACATACAATGTTATATGTTCCGTTAGTTTTCGATGATTAAACTTGCATGTTTTCAGTAATAATAAAATAAAAAAATAAAATTTTTATCTGTATCGTATATGAAAAGAATATATTTCGATTGTATTTGACTTGTAAGAAACACGAAATTATTATGTTTACGTTTTTTTGTTACGGAAATTGTGGATAAATGTGAAATACATTTTAGATTATCATGTATTCTTGCGGCATATCTTAAATACGTTTTTTTTTCTTTTTATAAATAAATTTATGTTTAACATACCGCATATTTCATAGGGAATGTACAAATTTATGATAATTAATAATATTAGTAGTATTAGCAGTTTTATCAAGCAATTGAGTACGTACGAAGCAAAAGGTTTTCTCTCATGTTTTAAAATAACTTTATTATTTTAAATTTAAACAAAATTGTCAATATATATATGTAAGTACACTCCATTAATATAATATAATAAAACTTATAACATATGTGACCAAAAATCCGCCAAAACTGTCATTATTTTTAAGCGCATAATATCTCAATGTAGAAATGCGTTTGGCCTTCTCAATTTCAACATACTTTGAGCTTTCGTGTATTAGGTTAAGTTTTGCTTTAATTTTTTATTTAAATTTCATTACTGGAGACCCGATGACCAATTAATTGTTAAATGTATTCTAAATGCCTATAAAATAAATATTGTCATATTTTTTAAATTTTCTGGACAAGTAGTGCATATCTATTATTTTACTAAATCCACGCAACATATTATAAAAAAAACGTAATCAAGTAAAGAATATATTATATGTTATATTCCACTAAGTGCATTTCACAAATTTTAAATTGAATGTATTTAATAACAACTATTTACACGTGATCGTGTCCACACAAAATTATTTACAGAGGAATTTATTTTGACAATTAAAACAAAACATAATTACCTACATGTTTTATTTTATTTAAGATTTTTTTTTGTTTTAGAGTTAATAACGTAGCTCAATATCTTTACAGAGTAATAATATTTTTTTTAACTCAAACGGAGTTGATAATATTTCCTTAAAGTCACTTCTCCAGCATATAATTGCGTATTTATAATATTAACGTTAAGTCAGATTTTTATTCTTGCAATAATCAAGAGTTTCAATATTGTCACATTCTCATTTTCTTTTCTGCTGTTATTTCAAGTGATTTGAAAACAATGAAATTTTTAAAATGAACAAACGGCCAACTGTGACGGCAAGATGTTATTACTTATATCTTTAATGTCATGCTTCTATTGTTGTATCCTCCCTTTATTCTTTTCTGGCTTTGTAGCCCCTGTTTGTACCTTGATCCTCTCTAACGTCGGTTGACGTCTGGATCTAATAAAAATAATTTAAACACAACTGCGAGTCTTTTATTTTTTCTATTTAGGGATTTATTGACAAGATACGAGACAACGGAATTGTTATCTAATCATGTTTTTCACCAATATCCTAAAGATTTTGGTTTGAACATATACTACAAATTTTACACTCGCGTACTGACGTAATTTACTCATCTCCGTCAATAATAAAATATTTACATCATTAAATTTCATGGTTGGTGGCGAAAATTTATGTACTTACCTATGTAATAATGATAAACATTTTTCATCCAACTATGCTAAAAGATTACAAAGCTTTAAAACAGTACTTAAATAATATTTTAGTATTACTGCTACTTATTACGAATAATTAATATCTACATAATAATTTAACAATAATATTTTTCAATTCATACTGTGGTGACAAATATTAAGAGCGTCGATGTTTTTTAATTATCGATAATAATTATGCTCGCCTGTCACTCCACCAACCACCACGTCTACACACCCGTTATGTGCTGAGAGTTTCCCTGGAGCAACTTTGCAAGATGTTTGGCATAGACTAAAGTGTGCGTGACTCCTATTTTGATAGAGCATCTTACGACCAATTCTCGATGAGAAAAAACCTTCTAGCTCCCATTTTTTTTTTTGAAAACTAAAAAAATTTTCATTTAGATATCAAGTAGCAATGGCTCACCAGTCCAACTGAAGATCAAACCGACTCGAGAAACTCTTCTTTGAGAAGGTATACTCCCAAAGGATGTGATCGGCATCCTGCAATTTGCCTCATAAGCAAGTCGGAGACTCTATTAAGCTAAGATAACAGATCATGGAGGCAAAACCATCGTGCCCGAAATATCCTGAAAGAACTGAAATATCTAATGGTCTAGAGTCAATCATAATCGTACTGGATAATTTATTGAACTATAGTTAAACACATAAAATATTATAAAAACAAAATATCGTACAACCAACTTTTTAATTTGGTTTAATTAAAATACATAATAGGCATTTGTAAGGACGCCCACATACATACATTTTATAAATTTAAAGACAGTTATTATTATAAGATAAGATCACTAAATACTCAGTTTTTGGGCATACTACTCGTAAGATATTAGAGTGGTTAAAATGCACAATAATTAATGTAACGAATACAATTTATGTCAGTAAAATATAAGAAAGTGACATAAAGATTATTTATATTAAGTTTACTTATGGCTATATATAATATACTTTATGAATATATATTATTATAAAATATATATACATATATATATTTATCTTTCATATAAATCGGCTTCAGGGACCCGATATTCACTTAAGGCATTTTTAGTATTTACATGTATTCATGGTTAATATACCTGATGTATATTCTGAATATGCTGAAAGGTAAAACCCTTACTCTTAGTCGATAATATGATTTGCCAGTGTCATTAGTATTAAAATTATTAAATGTATTTGTATTATTAAATATATTTGTCAATATCAATGTAACAGTCATCTCATGAACATTCCACCACGCACTTTTCGCATATACGACATCAACCGTCTATGTTAGGGCATGGTCCTGGTGAATTCTAAGAATAAAAATAATCTAAACGTTATCTTTACGGTTATCTTTAGATTCTGGAAAGAGTATCAATTGGGACATTGTCCTGATGAGTTTTTGAAATAAAAATAAACTGGATTTTATCTTTACGGGTTTTTATAGTCAAAAGCCTCTCTTTATAGCTTTGTAACAAATTAAATAACAATTTGTATATTGTAACAGTTGAGTATTAAAATTGTTTTTTGACTTATTTCTCTCAATTATTATACATGGAAAAAATTGTGCCGAGATTTAAAATACGGTATGTATGCTTATGCAAATATCATTCACGATATGATTTAACTTTATCTAAAATGAAACATACATATTTTTTACTATGTCATAAATAATTAAAAATTTTCTTATACGTAGGTACTACAAAATATATATATAGATATTTTTAAAATAAAGGACTTTTAAATATACTTGATATACTATTTAAAATGTGAATAAGCTATTGTCAGTAAAGAATTATTTTGAATCAAATAAAAAATCTTTTAGTTTATCAAAATAATATTTTAATATACCACAGAGGATATTAAGTATTACATTATATGCTGTTAGTAAATTAACTATCATTTATCAATGAAATCAATGAAAATCAATGAATTCTTGTAAAAATAGTATTAATACTTCATATTTTCTTCAGCCGATAATCGTCCAATTTTATCACTCATAATTATAATTATATTAATTTGTGCTATCGTCGTTTCATGTTACTCCTTTTTAATTTAACATGCGTATTGTAAAGGCCATTTAGATACTACATAACTAAGTCAATTGTGATCAAGTATATCATTAAGTTGTATAAGTTTTAAAACAATAAAATATCATTACAATACAACTATTTTAGAAAAAAAAAACGATTTTTATTGCATTATTCAACCATAGAATATATTTCAGTAAAACCATATTAATTAATGAACTACAAATATGCCTGAAATATTTTTTTGCATTGCAATTAAAATTTTCTGTCATATAAACCTATAAAAGGGGGGGAGTGAATACCGTGTCAAAATGCTTTTGAAGGCTTTCGAAAAGAAAAATGGGTATGGTGTCCGATGTGTTATAATATCACATTGAAGTGAATATGGTATAATATTATCAACTCCCTGGGGTAAGTAGAAATAATATTACTTGTAATGTAGGATGAAGTTGGCGCGCAATTTGAAGCAATTGGGACGGACGGAGTGCGCAGCGACAACTGGTGGCCTCAACTATCAGTTGCAAGCCTGCTTCCCTCGCGGTAACAGCAACGCGTAAGCACCGCCGACGTTATGTCAACCCCTACATTTTTCCTCAGGCACTTTCCCGGTGGAAAACTTTGAAAAGTTTCTAACGCTTGTCCATCTGGCGCTAAAGTGCCCAACATTTAATTAATACAACGCGCGTTGGTTTTTTTTATATATTCTAATTATTAATATACTCTAAACGTGAATTTTTCATCGTGTATAATACTTAACACAATAAAATTTATTTGTATACATATAATAAATTAAAAAGTGCTAAAGTATATAGCGAAGTAAAAATAGCTGTATATATTAATAATAATAATTTGTGATAAGTATTATGACTGATATTTAATTAATCTTAGAACATTAACCTACGAAAAGTTGGTAAGAAAAAACCGGATATAGTATTTAAAAAGGAGTTTAAGTAACCTACTTCCGGTTAGTACTTAAATAAACTAGAGTTCTGGTTCATTACATATTTATATTACAGTGGGTAAGTATTATTAATATAATGTGATGACTACTATTATAAATTTAAACATGAAGTTAATAAACATTTTTAATATATGTCAGTATGATATGTGAGCAATTAATTTTTGTTTTTTTTGTTGTATTAAAAAAAAATTCTATATTTTAATAGTATTATGTAATGGATTTTAAGTTCTATTGTGAAAATATAATAATTAATATTATATCAAAGATAAGAAAAGATTTAAATCTAAATGAAAACATAACCTCACTAATCTGTTAATATAGTTAAAAGTGTTTTCTTTCCCTTAAAAGGGTATTTATGCTAACATCATTGTTAATTTATTCATTCAAAGAACATTTTATACATAACATGATAGCTTTGCGTAGCTTAATAACAGCTGTATTTTTTCTCTAGGAAAATAATATTCATATGCATTATTTTAGTCTGGTATTTGCTATTTTGGAATTCTGAATTTCGACATGCACTGTCATTACGAAGTAATAAAATAAAGTAACTTTTGATAACATCTCTTTATCACGATACAACTCGTTGGTGGATGTTTAATTAAAAATTTATGAAATGATTATTTCCATATCACGCTTTTATGTTTATATCAAATTATATCTATTAATAAAATACAACAGCCGTTCTGGATAATAGGTCGTAACAAGTGAATTCGCGTGCGTAATTACGTGAATAAAGTATCACATTTATAGTGACGGATTTTCTTGAAGTGCATGAAGCGCTCGTTTCGTTAAAAAACTAAAAAAAACAGTAAAATAATATATACGTATGTACTGTATTACTACTGTTAACACTTGGTGTCTGGAAAATGTAGAGTTTTATTCGTAACTAAGTAATGCGTCACTCAATTAATATGTGTTGTTTGATTCATTATTATTGAGTCCCGCTTCATCTTAATCTAAATATGCTGAAGAAAATCTTATCCTGCTAGATGGAGCTGTCTGTGGTTTTCCTATCAAAAATGCTGAAATTAGTTTCAGTTTATTATAAGCGATTATTTTATGAAACAAAGTATGAATGCCATTCTCATGTTTCATAGCTGTAGAATAAAAAATAATGTATCTTTAATATCATTGAATAAATATTTGAATTTCCATCATAATATCAGGAATGTTGATCAATATTGTTATTGATATATTACTACGTAATCAAAATCAACATTTAGTTGTCTAATAACTTAAATATGTTTTATTCTGTTATATGGATCACCTATTATATTATATTAAATAATAATATACTTACCAAATATTATAATTTCTAACAATAGTAAGATAAAAAACAGTTTTATGTGACTATCCATAATATAAGGCATGAATTTATGGGGATAGCTGACTTAGCAACTAGTACTATCAATTTACAAAATTTTTGTTTGACTGATTTATCACTACAAAGTTTTATTTATATGGGATAAGGGTTGACCTACCCTCCCAATGACTAGGTATCACTTTTCTTTATTTGAAACGCAAAAAAACAAAGTGTTATTCTAGACGACACTTGAAACATTTTCCTTGCCAAGATAGTCACTAAGAAAACAACTGGCAATTAATTGAATCTCATAATAAAGGCTTATTAGGTATTTGTCTACTTTTTATCAGCCTTAAAACAATATTTTTAAGTCTTCCCACTACAAATACATATTGATATTGTATATATTATTACACTGGTGTATCTGTTGAAAGTTTGAATACATAAATTAAACTTTTGCTTACATCAGCTTCTGCAAAGTATTTCTGAGTCCGGCGTAATTAACAAATTAATTAACAAGATATCTTTAAGTAGGTATTACATTTTATCTTTTTCATCATCAGTTAACAATGTTTGTCATACTACCAAAATGAATATTCCTTCATTGCTACAGAATACTTAATTTTCAAAATTAGGATAAGCTTATTAATGAAATACCCAACAGTAAAGGTATTTTATTCAACGTCATTATTATTAGATCCTTTCTACGTCACATTTTATTCGACAACCATTTTCAAAGTATGTACACTTTAATAAAATAAAAAAATATTTTAAACAAATCTCTGATACATTACTATTAGAATAAATCTTTGAAAAATATTGGGCCGTGTGGAATTTGAACTCACACCAACTTCGCTATTCTTTGAGCTATCGATCCGTATAATAATAAAGCAAATCATTACTAATACTATGCTTATCAAACGTATTTCAAATTCTGCCAGATCAAAAACGATCAGGTGTGATATAAAAGTAAATGCTATTACTAATAACCAAATTTTATAATTGACTTTTCTCGATTATGAGAAAAAAATGTTCTACGTAGATTCATTTATCAATTGGTTAGCATTTTAGCGTTTGCTTCAACGAGAACACATTAAAAATTATTTTATGAAATCTTACAGACTCTAGAAAGGAAAAAGGACGTAGCCCTTAGTTTTTTCAAAATATTTTTATTTGATAATAATGTTGCACATGGTTAAATAAAACACACGTTATGTCCAAAGGATATAAGCTGCAAATATCGATTTATCATCAAAATTTAGCTGTCAATTTTTAAAAAAAGAAGGAAGTGAAGTGGGAATAATGGCATACTTAACCATAATTTCTGTTAGTATTTCTTTAATCAACTCAAGAATTGATATTAGATCAGGAATATGAAAAATAACTAAGTCATAAAATTATCGTGCACTTTAAGGTAATGCCTAGTTTTTATTTTAACTTTGAACGAAAATCAGTACAAAAACATTTTTATGCCTCCTTACGTCCTTTTTCCTTTCTACAATAGAATTATTATTCAAACTATTTTTTAAATGGTTCAGGACGAAAATTGCATTTGTGTAATAGTAAAGCATACAAAAATAGATAATAATATTATTTACAATATGCATTGCTATATCATTGAAAATATTTAAAATACTCTGACTTGCATAGGAAGTATTGCTGACTGAAGAATGTTTCGGCTTGTTCTCCCATTTTCAGATAACATTTATTCCTATTCTCTTGAAACTATTTTCCGGTTCAATTCACAATACACCAAGGATTTTAAATATAAGATAAGTTTTTAATTTTATATTATGTCATATTATAAGTAAATTACATTTTTACATTGGAATTTTTTCAAATGTTTGTATTTGGAATGCAAACGGAATTTCGACGAATATTTTAAAATATTGCAATAGTATTTTACAAGATAGACATATATTTTATAAAATATACTACGTAGTTAATAGAGGACTTCTCAACTAGACTCGAGCAAAGTTAATACCATGATTAATCTAAATACGAATCGTCGTAACTCTAGAGTCTAGTGGATTGCATTGACAACAAGTTTTGTGGAAAGTTTTTTCTATGATGCTTCCAGCATAACTTTGAAGTGAGTTTCTCGAATAAAAACGAAGCCAGTGATAGACAGTATTAATAATTAAAAACAAAGTACTGATTCTTCTTTTTAATATTATTCTGGATTGGTTTCAGCTACTTGAGAGGGACATCATTGTCAACTAGTCTAGAAAGAATGCTTATGATGTGTCTAGGAAATGTAGTCTGCTCTTACTGCATATAGCAGTCATTAAATAAATAAATGAGTATCAAAAAAATTTCGAATAACATTATTTTAGTTTTAAAATTTTTAAAAAATATTAAATTTATTACAATATTTTTTTATAATAATTAAGACACGAAAATGCGTTTATTTATACGTATTTTTTTAACTATTACGAAACGGTATTTCATAAGTCTGATTCATATTAATATCTTTCTTGTACCCATTAACTCATTGCTGGTAATCACAATTTAATTTCTACAGATTTAAGCAGTTTTGTTATATGCAACTATCATTATATTATAACGTACTTTAATAATTATATGTTCTCTAAGCTTTCTATGTTTGGTAAAGCTATCAGAATCATATAAATGCACTAGGTATGACCTCGTCGTGAATCAAAGCCAGATATCCGGATGATCAACAAAAGCATTATGTAATATAATACCACGAGTGCCGCATTTCATTCCTTAACGGCCCACGTGCTCGTCGTAGGTCAAAATTGAGTTTTTATTGTATTTTCAAACTATGTTCCTGGACACTCCTTAGACGTTGTAGATAATCTATTTATATCATTTTGAAGCCTTATTATCTTTTATAGTTATTTTAAACATTTGATGACTGCATAAAGCATTTTTGTTACATAAAATAGTATTCTTTTAAACCTCTCGCTCTAATGTTTTAGAATATAGTCATATTTCGGTACATAACTATGCAGTGGTGTTAAGATTTTTAATATTTATTCATTTTTAAACGCATTTATAAAACCATTAGTATAATTAATTACGAGATAGTTTTGTAAAATATTTACGATAAAAAATTATATTGATAATCTCTGTGATCCCAAATTTGACAAGAATTAGGCATTTTATTATTCAAAAAATCGGCAAGATTGACACATTTGAAGATGATTCTAAAGATACTTATTATAAGCTATGTCTTTGACCATTCAAGTGTAATAAACATCTTATGAATAATGATTGCTTTATAATAATTATTGACCTAAGAATAAGGTAGTGTTTTTTTGAAATACGCCATTTCTTTTGTCATTCCCCAGTAGTTAAGCTAAAACATACGGCCGTAGCCATAAATTGACAAACTATAATTGAAGTAGGGAGTAAAATGATATTGACGCGCGTGTTTGAACATGTACCGTTTAAAAATTTTTTTTTAAAAAATCGGTTAGGTACATGTTCAAACACGCGCGTCAATATCATTTTACTCCCTACTTTATTTATAGTTTGTCAATTTATGGCTAAGGCCGTATGTTGTAGCTTAACCACTAGGGAATGACAAAAGAAATGGCGTATTTCAAAAAAACACTACCTTATTCTTAGGTCAATAATTATTATAAAGCAATCATTATTCATAGGATGTTTATCACACTTGAATGGTCAAAGACATAGCTTATAATAAATATCTTTAGAATCATCTTCGAATGTGTTAATCTTGCCGATTTTTTGAATAATAAAATGCCTAATTCTTGTCAAATTTGGGATCACAGAGATTATCAATATAATTTTTTATCGTGAATATTTTACAAAAATTATCTCGTAATAAATTATACTAATGGTTTTATAAATGCGTTTAAAAATTAATAAATGTAAAAAATCTTTACACCACTGCACAGTTATGTACCGAAATATGACTATATTCTAAAACATTAGAGCAAGAGGTTTAAAAGAATACTATTTTATGTAACAAAAATGCTTTATGCAGTCATCAAATGTTTAAAATAACTATACAGGATAATAAGGCTTCAAAATGATATAAATAGATTATCTACAACGTTTAATACAATAAAAACTCAATTTTGACCTTCGACGAGCATGTCCACCCTTAATGCATTCCATGGCTCTAAAGGCTATCGATAAACTGATGTCTGTTAAATTTTTCTCCTGATCATTCCAATAGGTTGAGAAATTCCTTCGACTTTCTTCACAATTCATATTTTTCAGTGAGACTAACAGTTTTTTCAGACTACCGGCATTGCTTGTTTTATATCAAAGAATAATTAATATAGTGAGTAATAGATTAATTTATTAATTTAATCTACTATAATAGAAAATAAAAAATACGACCCAACGTTAACAATAAACTATGTCTACGTATTGTTTTTTTTATGGAAAACTTAAAGTATTGTAAATTTATTTGGCATATTCTTGTACCATTTCCACCATATAGGCTTTTATTTTATACTATATTTTTATAGTGTGACGCAGTAAAAAGGCCAAACAACATCATCTCATATTCTGAAAATCTTTCAGGTATGCAATAATAGACGGTGACCTTTTTCACAATTGTTCAGATATGAGTATTTTTGTTTTTCTTTGCCGTGGAAGGCAATTTCAGTTAAAATGCAGTGTTCTTTTATGGCGTATAAAACACATTGCCAGTCATCACCAAAGTAAGATAACAGCCAACACAAATAATATTAAAGATTATGGGTTTTTAAATGTAATAAATTTCTTTCACTTTTCTTTCGAGCCTTATGACTGAGCCTTGTGACCTGGTTAATTTGACAATCAGCCGTTCGGCGCAACCCGCCACACGCATGTCAGTAGATAACTCACATTTTATTTTGTATATTGATAAGAAAGACCACTACCTCAATTTTTTCTTCTGCCTGATCATTTAGAGTTTTTCAGATTATACCATACGCGGCTTACGAACAAAATAACTGTATAGTCATAGGCAGATAGATCAAGTAGAGTCTGTCTCGATTACCAAGCTTGCCAACAATTGCTTTGGTTGTATATTTTGGCCATCCGTGGCTGACTCAACATCCGCATCCAGCACTTCGTTTAAAATACGTATAGAATATTATGTCTCTTGTATTTACTATGCAATTTTTGCAACCATGTGAATAAATTAAGATATCTTAATATTGTATGTACTTCAGTCGCTTCGAGAATATTTTTGATCATCCTAATTGAATATTTTATTATGAAATCTGACATACTCAGATAATTCATTATTATATATTATATTTTAAATATTTATTTAGTTAAACAGACGTTTATAATTCTATAAAGTCGAATAATTCTATTATAATAGAAATGGAAAAAATTATTTTTTGATGCCTAATTAATTTATGGCTTCAGAAATTTTAGAATTACATAAATTGTAAAATAATAATTAACAAGAAAGTTTGTTGGCTTCGGCCATAATACAATATTATAAGAAAATTGTCAACTAAGTAAGCTTAATGGAAGATACTTTCAATTTCATTTCATGACTTGTCTTTGTTTCATTTTAAATACCTGTAAACTTATCATAAATCAAAATAAAACTTGAAATATTATCATCGGCTTAGAAAAGAAAACAGGCAACTCCTCTAACTCCAAAGTGTCGATCTTACAGGAGAATGATAAAATATAAAATCTTTATATCACATTTTTTTTAAACCATGTCCGATCCAAATAAAACCATACGGGCCCTCATAGAGTGGGGGTTGTATTAATATTTTTATTATTTTTTACGAGAAATATATGTTAGCCACATGCTTTACCTATTAGGTCTAAACACACATTGAAAAACAGCATGTGAATTTGCCAGACAGGGAATTTGAACCGAGGATCCAAAACATTATATTCCTGATTAATAACCGCTCAGTCATCCTCGGAAGGAGGATGGTCAGATAAAATGTCACGTCACAAAGTAAATAAAAAATATTAAAGGACCTGAAACATGATATTGGGATTTGAGGATTTAAGGATAAATGTAAATTAGTTTTTAAACGTTTAGAGTGTTTATTAGTAGTTTATTTCCCATTTTATTTGTATCATACATACCATTCACTAAGGTTTTACTCTATATTATAATCATCATAAATTAATAAACTACGTTATATTACTAGGTCGGTAGATATCTTACTACCATGCTTAATAATAATATTTGAAAAATGCATATGACGGACACGCATATTTTTGCGTTGGTATCCTACAAATTTAATATGTAAATAAATAAATTTTACACTGGTACTCGTTTTAATTTTTCTGTATCTCAAATCCAGTGTGAACCAAGTAAAATTTTGCCAGAAATGATTTTTTAGATTATTAAAATATCTTTTATGACGTAAATTGGAAATTCTTATAATAATAACCCTTAGTGTATGGTTTTTTCTCAAGTGTTGTTATACAGATATAATTTAGTAATATTTCTATTAAATTGCTCTTTAAAATCTAAATACATTACTATAATTTAAATGATTTTTCTGTTAGTTTTTTTCGATATGCCTACGACTTACCTACTTCATAATAGTAAAAGTCACCGAATTTATCTTAAGCACAACTACTAGACACGTCCGCATTTTTCCTTTCACTCATAATGAACAGTACTTACAAAATTATAATGAGGACTTCACTATTCGCAAAATTCTATTCATACTGCCATACAAAGCTCAGCGTATATTTTAGATATTTATATACATACATCAAAGCGTTCTAGTTGTAACGGGTTTCTTGATTACTCGTTCCATCTTTTTGCACTCCATCTTCGAAGAATATATCACAATGACACGCCATCGCCAGGCTTGAATGTCACCCCCAGCCTCTGATTGCATGTTTATTCTGCATATCATAAATAGTCATATTAGTCCACTGCAGACTCAAAGTGAACATAATAATAATTATACTATTTAATAGTCAATAGTACTTAGCACTAGTCATAATTATAACATGTTTGCTCCAACATATTTTCTTTATCTACTCGCAAATGAAGTACTAAAGAGTGAGCCATGGTTATCTGAAGTAAACAATATATTCTTATGAATATGATTTCTTGGACAAACCTATTGAGTGTAATATGTATGATATAAAAGACAGTAATAATTATTGTTGTCAATCTTCTACCAAATTTATGTATTATGTCAACTAGGGATTCCAATCCCGGGATCTCGAGCTATTCTTGATACCTGTGAATCCCGGGATTGATAAACATAATCCAGAAACTTTCGGGATTGTTTTTTTCTATCAATTTTAATGCAAAATAAAATAAAAACGAAAATATAACAGAAAAAATACTTTTAATAACAAATAACTACATTAGAAGTAAAGTGAGTTTGAATGAAGTTTGATTTATACCCATGTGTAAGTTGCTGATACATTTTATTTTTTCACATAAATAAATAAAAATGGAAAGATTGGATAAAATTATGCTTAGCACTATTAAAAAAGTAATTCCACCATGATCTCATACATTTTACGGCAGTTTCACATTCAGCTGACTAATTAGATTTATGAAGCGGAAAGACCATACGTACACCATGATTTGCTTTACTATTTTAAATCTCGTTAACCCATTCATTAAGTTTTTACTATCAGAAACAGCAATCTCATATTAAATTCACATTATTATTTATATTACAATATTATTTACTCCATTAAACTTATGCATTTCCAAGATTGAACGTATACAATATTAACAATAAATGTCTTAAATAGTATAAATTATACTAGATTTATTATTAACCGATTTTATCAATGTTATTTGTAAATATAAAATTTTATATTAACAATGGAAAAAAATGCCAATCCCGGGACCAGTCCCGGGATCCCGGGATTGTCAAATTGTAATCCCGAAATCCCGGGATCAGAATTTTGGCTCGGGATTGGATTCCCTAATGTCAACTATGTGCGTGTTAATAATATTATATTCTTCTAACGCAGATATTCAGATATTCCCAATTCTTTTGTTAGGCCCTTGAAATATTTATCAACTCGTAGCTTGCATATTAAGAACGTTAGGGGTATAAAAATATTAAAAAAAACGTTATGTCTGACAACTGACCATACACATAATATGTGTATAATATTGTGTTTGTAAACGTATTTTTATTATTAATTTATAAAATGACAAAATGGTGTCAAGTACAAATTCTTGCTAACCCCCAAACACGAGTCGGAGAAACCTTGGTTGGGAATCACTACTTTAATGATACAAAAGGTTTGGGATCAAATTACGTCGGATAACTGAAATCGTTTTATTTTCATTATATATTTTTTTATTTTATTTATCAAGGAAACAAACAGTTACATATTGTTTTCAAAAATTAAAAATAGAATTATGAATATGTCAAACCCATAAGTACTTATAATCTGTGAATTTTTCTACGACATATTATTTTCATTTTTATTTATGTGAATTATACAAATTGTAATCAGTAAATCTTTGTTTAGAATTAAAAATATTTTTTCCGACTTAAACGCGGTGTAAAAAGAAACTCATTCTTAATATTGTTGACTTAGTTATCTTAGAAATCGGAAGCATCCGTTGTTTTTTCTTTCAAGTAGCAGAACTAAGCTGCAACTGGTAATGTCAATTGGGAGGGTAATAAATATGTTAAATCAAATCTCTTCGGACATTGAAATATTCCACTAACGCGAGATGAGTTTAGGTGGAATTGTTTTATGAGATTTTAAGATAGGGTAGGGTCTATTTAGTTCATTTGGGGTTTTTGCATTTATTTTTTTTCTCATGTTGCTGTATTTATTATGTCATTTCGTGAAAGCTTAAAATTTGTAATGTGTCATGTTCATTGTATTATTATTATGTAAATAAATAATTTTGAATTTGGCATGTTTTGCATGCTATTTGGTTTGTATACTCCATTCGTATGAATTTAGTCTATATTTTTTTTATTAAATAAGTATGTAATATTTTTACATGACGAGACTGTTCGCAGAACCAAACTGCAATAGCAGTTATAAAACGCAAAGTTTTCAATCAATGTATGCTACCAGTTGCTACGTATGGATATGAAACATGGATCTTCAATATAAGAAAAGGAAAAACCACGAGTACCGTCACGTGTTATAAAAAGGTGAATGTTGGGTAAAATGCGGGAATCTCATAAAAGAAGCCAATTATTAAGAAGACAGATAAGATCACACAAACGTCACCAGGTTGCTAAAATAAAATGTTTATCGGTGAGTGGATAACCTATGGACAAACAATAATACCTACGGAGCACTAGGCAATCACACAATACGCTGGATTGACGAAAAGTCTAAAATTGTCGTTTCAAGAAAACTATACCATAATTCATGATAATGTATTAAAAGGCATTTTTTATCAAAGAAAACCAAGAGTACAAACAACCTGATGCATTACGCACTACTTAAAGAAAGGACACAATATATACATACATCATAGATTATGATATCTATCACCTACTTTTTTCTATGAACGAATGTTCTTTCAGCTTTCAACTAAACAAAATTTTATGCTTCAAAACATCATTTTCTGTTAATTTTCTCCGTATTTGTATACAATATCTAGTCATGGATCCTAAAAGCAAAGTAAAGGAAGGAAAAATGTAATGTTGGCGCCGAATGCTTCGTATTTCTTGGTCAGAGGAACTAATAAAGAATAAAGAGGTGGTCAAATAAAGGAACGGCTCTCAACAATATGTTTGAAATGCATTATGTAATTTTTAAGACATATTGTTTGGACTGTCGGGCTTAGGTAGCCTCCAGGGAAGGCACGGTGGAGCAACCAAGTGAAGGAGCTTACTGGTAGCAGTATTCACTATACCATGAGAGAAACAACAAACTGAGAGCGGTGAAAAGTCGTAGTCGCTCAGAATATAATGAAATTTGAAGGTGGTAATATTTATAACCACGAACAACCAATAAAAGTGACATTATTACATGAAAATAACCTTTTTCTTGAGAAAAGAAAGACAAATTTAGACACGGTGATAACCCAAAAAAATACGATAACAAACTACCGTTAATGTCTCATTCATTATACAATTTACTTAGTTCAGTGTATGTAAATGACAGTGAATAACTTTACTAAGGACAAAAAAGAGTGAAACGAGCTAAGGGAAGCCTTCATTCAACAGTAGATTAACCTCGGTTGATGGTGATGTTATTTAAATAAATCCAATTGCTTTTAATATTCATAACATAGATTTTATATAAAACATATACAGAGAAAAACAGCTTTAAATATTTGTGATATTTGCTAATATCCGTTTTATATGACATGCACGTATTATCGTAATGATCTCAGTTGGAAGGACGGAAACCGAGCATCACTACTGAAATGAAATTATCTCGAAAATTGTTATGTGCGTATTTTTTGTACTACGGAGAGAACTTTAACATATTTGAAGATAATAATGTGAATTTCAGAGCTTTTCACCCATCAACGCCACCGATACAAACAACACCACATTTCTGATAATGGGGTGGAATTAAAAATAGCTGAATAATATTGACAAGTAGTTATAAATCTTTTATATTGAAAGTAGGTCTCCAATTATAGATTAACATATCAATTTACTTACTTACTTAAGTTGGCGCCACGGCCGACTACATAACCGTCCTCAAGATCTCTAGCCTGAGCTTTCTCTCTCCAGTTGGTCACACTCAGCCATTCTGCGCCTCTCTTGACGTTATCCGCTTCTGTAGGAGCGGCCTAGATGCCGAATGACTACATATAAACTTTATGTAGATCGTCTCATCAATCGCATCTAATACGGCTCATCTAAGTCTTCCTGCCTTTAAGACATTGACTATATTGGACTAACATTTATTATTCGCATAGCTCAGCATTTGTACATTCGAATAGTTAGACAACTTCTCTTGTTTCTTCGTTAGGCTCCAGATTTTACACTCATACGTTTTATGTTCACGTTATATACCCAGAATTTTGTCTTTTTGGACAGCTTGTACTAGAAAAGACTCTTCAGTACAATTAATGCTGTATTTTCACTCTTCAGTCTGCTGGCAAGATCGAAATTCTTCTCGTTATTTTCAGTACTCTCGAGTTTCGGGTTACTCATCAAAATACTATAAACATACCACGTAAGCCTGAAGTTCAATAGTTTTGACAGAAATATGTTGTAGTAAGATCGACGCTGAACGTGAAAATGATGCAGTAGGCTTAATGGAAGAGCAGTCAGAAATAATAACAAGAACAATAATTTAAATTACCCTTTGTAATTCATGAACAGTAGAAGAAATCGCAATCTGCGCTATTTCAAAGATTAATTTGTTCTACTAACGATTACATCAACTAAAATTCATTTCGCAATACAGATTTATTTTTATCTTACACTGTTATTTCCGGTTTTACACAGTTTTAGATCAAATAATGCCTTAAATTATTTAATGTACAGATATTGCTAAAATAAACTCTGAAACCTGAATGTTGTTCAGCCATAATGAATTATTAATATTGAGATCAGTGGTTTTTTTCGAGTGGAGAACACTAGTTGATCCGTTGACATACACCAAAAAATAACACTGACAAGCAAAAAATTAAAAATTTGATTAAAATACTGTATTCCAATATAGACATTCCTATCGACATAGACATTATAAAAAAACTACTAAGTAAGCGTGAAATTGATTGACGTTCGACGTATATGCAGGTTATACATGGACTTTGCGTCTATACAATAAACAGTATAATATATTATTCTATTGGGGGTACGTGATCAAAAAAATTTGACAACCAATTTCAGATGAGTAATCACGAAAAACTTTGTATATTGGTAAATGGCTTAAAACGTCAACAATATGAGATTTATTTTCCATGAATGCAATGAGATAAAAATTTAACGAAAAAATGTATTTATATATTGAATTTTTATTTAGACTATTTAGGTAAATAGTTACTAAAATAAGCAAATAACTCATACGTATTATATATTCAATGCGTTAGTGTACATATTATTATATAATTTTAACTATGGTTATCAATAATTAATTTAACATTATACAATGTTGTTTAATTGCCGTACAAAAATATCATATGTCTCCCTCTAATCATATTATTCCAAGATAAAGCACACTTTTTTTAAAATATTTTATTGGTAAAATTTTTCAGTATTTACCTCATTGACATGCATAACATCAAACTTATAAACTCCAAAATATCGCAAAGCTGCAAAAATATTTCACGGAAAAATGAAAAGCTATCACGAACAGTATGAACATAACATAAGAAAATATATTTATAGAAATAAAATCTTATAGAATAAAAATATATTACTAAGTAGATGTTCAGTTCTAGTCTTAAGATTTTTTTCCCTAATGAAACTTTTAAAAGGGGATTTCCCGACTGCTGTCCTATGCCGTCATACTAACTTACTAAAACAAGACACGAGAAAAAAGAAAGATTTTTATTACTGAATACAATGTGACTTATCTACTTGTCGACTTTAGTAAAGACCACAGCTGCTACACGTAAAAAATGTGTTTTTATATTAAATAAAAATGATTGATGACACAGATACTGTACAATTTAATAACATATCGAACCGAGGTTAGATAATTACATCTCTACTGATTTACTATAAGCGTGGAATTATTAATGATAATTATTATATGTGCATTTAATATCAACTATCATTATCATCAGGTGGAATAAATTATACAGGTGATAGAAAATGGGGAGGGGTCATGGCGTTCTCTGAAAACTCTCTCTACATGTCTGTATACAAAGTTGTCACTCTCTAATGTAATAAGCCACACATTAAATGGTTTCATCTATCCAGGGGAATTTTCATGTTCACCTTGATAGTTTACTGTGAGATATTGTATCGGAAATAGATGACCGTATGTAAGTGCAAGAGTGACTTGTAGCAAGTACGGTAACTTCTAATATCTCCACGATATACGCAAGATGTAATGTACCCAAGAAGGAAGAGGATAGTACTCAAACTCTCTTACCTCAGGAAGAGTATGGTGAGTGTCTTGGCGAAGCATCTTGCTAAGAGGATAGAGATGGAATAGATTTCTGAACATACCTATATATTTTTAATTCAGTATTTTTTTATTCAACTAATAATTCACAAGATTTCAGAATGTAACATTCTAATTATTTAATATTCATAATTTTGAAAACATTTCTGAGAAACTATATTATTACCAAATAGAAAAAATCTTTTTTGAAAAATTAAGACACCCCGCAGGAATCAAACCGGCATCCATCGGGTTTCGCGCTCTATGCACATAGACCACTATGCTAAAGGGGCCATATTTAATTGCGATAAATTTTAACTAATGGCTCTTAACACTCTCTGAAGCGGTTACCAAATTGAGCTACTATTAAAACTAAACAATCACATCTTAAAATAAGTAATAATAACTTTATTTCAGTAACATAGGAAAATAACTAACACTTTTAATTCCCATATCTTTGAATAAAACATTCATAAAAGTTTGTTTAAGTAGTGTAATGAAAAAAATAAATCTTTATTGTAAACACATTGAATGTTGATACAATTTAATTAAAACACATAACATAGGTGGTTCATAAACGTTCCTAACTATCACAGTTTAATAATTCATATTAATGAATACACCAAAGTGTATACTAATATTATGTATTATTAGTAGATTATAATGCAGAGTATGTGTTTAAAAGTATATAGTGAAAATTACTTATACAACATGTATCTTAATAATGTTAAGACACTTTAAAGCTTAACTTACTTCTCAGCTATTGGATATAAATCTCTGATTAATAGCTATCGGATATTTTCGGAGTTTCGTACTATACCAGTGGCTTTCCCGAAGAGGATCAACGAATATTACCTAATTTACACAGCATAATGCTTTTAGACTTTAGATTTTTTGGTAGAAAGATTTTAGCAATATATTTTTAAAACGAGAAGATAAGGTAAAGTGCCTTTATAAATAGCAATACGCGTTGTGTAATGGCACTATAACAATCCGCTTACTTTTGTCACACGGAATAAATCTAATTAAAGTTATATCCCAACTTTTAAAAGGTTGGCTAAACGCACAAAACGAATAAGTATAAAATGTATATTTTGAGTTAAATTTATGATTATTATTGTTATTTTATATTATTTAATATTATGTTTCATAACTAAGTGGCGAATGGAATAATTAACGCGTGTCTTACATTGCATCAATGGGTGTTTTATGCATTAGCTTTAGGATAATATAGATCATTCCATCTTCTTCTTATTGTGCCATCCCCTAGCGGAGGTCGGCCACCATCAAGGCGATCTTATCTTTGTCGTCTGCTACCCGGAACAGTTCGGTAGAGCTGCACTCGTACCAATCACGGAGGTTCTTAAGCCACGACATGCGGCGCCATCCTCTGCTACGCTTCCCATTGATCTTTCCTTGAATGACAAGTTGGGGAATGCTGTATTTTTGTCCTCTCATAATGTGGCCGAGATATTGTAGTTTCCTGGCTTTGATACTACTTCATTCTATAACACTATTTATTTGTTTTGTCTATGTTATATTATTACTTAATATTTAAAAACTTTCAAATAATTTACTTATTTATGTTGAAAATTAGTAATAATATTTAAATAAGCCAATTATTCATCTAAACATACAGACTATTTATGTAATATTCAATATTTTCATACATTCCATGTACACGGTAGTAAGATACACTAAGATTTTCTATTTATTTCTGTAATTAATTATAACGTTTTCAATTTTTTATGTAGATATTAGTTTTCTATTATTCATGTCAGACAAAAACACACGAAATAACTGAAATGAAAAGTACAAAACATATGTCAGTTAGAATGTATAATTATTCTTGTTTATTCGTTTCGTCAATATCGTAGTGAATAATTTTTCAAATATGCTTGTAAATCTTTTTGTGGGTAAAATATTCGGGTATTATTATTCTATAATATTAACATTCTAATAATTAAGCATAATCAAATAAGAATAATTTATAGCTGATCCTTGCTTAATTTCATTAGATTACTTTGTCGTGATATATGACAACTCATGTGTTTGACAGAGTACTTGAAACTTTTGTTAGCACTACCTACGGTTCAAGTATGCCTCATTAAACGCATGAATTGAAATTTCTCAGAAATATACGAGAACTATCCTTGTATTGGGTGGAGAAAACATTTTATTAATACGTTTATTGTTGGACATTTTTTTCTGTAGCGTTTTCAATTTAGAATAACTTATCAATGACAGCATTCTTCATTTAGATACTTTTATTTAATTCGGTGGATACTTTTATACTATGCCATTTCCTGCTGCAATACACGATACGGAATGACGTATGGCTCCTAATAAATTCAGTAATATTCTGTGGTTTTTTCACATGACCATTTTCTCATGAGAGCCATCAGATATCACTCGTTTTCTTCTTTTGATATAATACAGCTCGAGGTTTAGCATAGGTCACCTCAAGCAAGCTCCTCCATTTTGTTTGTACATATTATAAATTCTGTTATCGAGCTTAAGACACCTGTAGTAATAAAGACATCCAAGATTTTCTCATCTTTTTAACGTATTTCTTCGGAAAATAATTAAACATATCATGTGCTTGGCCGACGATAGATCAAATGAACCCTAAATTTGACAAATTTAATACTAAATTACATTAAAAAAAATATTAATACAATATGTTTTCATTAATTGGAATGAAATATAGACAATAAATAAAACTCCACGATATAAATGATGAATATTATTTTTTTTTCAGTCTAGGGCATGTCTATACGTGATGATAATATTATATTACTGTAATCATTTTACATAGGTACATTATTTGTAATTAACGTTAATTTTCTTATTGAGGTATTTAACTAGTTCAAAGAAAAGCATACTATTAATTATCGACATCATATAATTACTGATATTAAAAATTCTTTTTGATAATTAAATTTACTAACTCTGACAATATCGTTCAATCAATTACTAAATTCAATTAATTATTAAATTATTTTCATTAAGGATTGTATTATTGATGCCTAATTTTTAATTTCTATATTTTTTAAATAAATCAACAAACGCAGTAAAACGTAAAGTGTTTTTAACATCATAAACAGCTGTCAAAGGTCAATAATTTGTATTAGTTAATACCTACGAATATTTAGATTTTTGTATTCTTTATTTTAATTATATAATGGCAGCATTAAGTAGTATATCTCACACTTTATTCACTAAACCCTTAATTCAACAATACAAATGAAATAAATAAATAAGAAAATGTAGGTACGTCTGGAAATCGTTAAACGCATTAAGTCACATCAAATTATATGGACACAAATGTAATATTGAAATGAATAAGAAAAATGTCTAAAGCACTCAGTGAAAAATTAGTCAGTGAAAAGTGAGAGTGTAATTATTTATTATCTCTAGATTTCTTTTTGGATTTTATAATCTATTATTCTCGTACTTTTCCATTACTTTATAATCTGATGAAGATTTTGGCTGTCTCCAAAAGAGCTTTCTTATCACACATTTCTCTCACATACAAAAAAACATCCGGCAAATTTTACTGACGCGTAATTAAAAACTATGACACATGACTTCGTAAGTGGATACTTTCCCATTTATTTACATGCTAATAATGTGAAAAGTGTAGTTCAGAATCAATGTAAAAAAAAACCATAACAAAGACACTATTATAGTAACGACTAGTTCTACCACTGATCAGCTATTTTCATTTGGTATCGTGTATAGATGTTACAGTGTCATCGAAAAATATTGCTTTCCAGATATTGTCGTGAACTATTTGATAACCATATTAAACTAACAACGATTAATAGTATATTAAAGGTTCAGGATCAATAAACTCTAAAAAAGTTGTAGTGTATTGATGATCTTAATTCCATATTAGAGGCTCTAAGCCTGTTAAACAATAAATACCCTGTATACACGTGAATGAATTTACTACTAAGTGTACGTATTATCATTACCATAACAATAAAATACACGTATAAACACGTAGTATCGTGTAAGTTGAATCAAAAAAGTTTAAAAGCTTCTGAATTTTTACGCAATACTTATTGATACTTGTATGGTAGTGCGCATGCGCAGTTAGTAGTAGAACGATAGCGGTGAATCTTCCGGAGGAAATACAAACTACACCGTATAGTATATTGACGTCTACTGATTATCCAAGGACTTGTCCGAACCTATCCGAACGTGTCTGAATCTGTCAAATAATAACACCATACGATGACAACATAGCGTCTCAAGTACACATGAAGAATGAGATTGGAGAGACAGTCAGCACTTTTTCGCGCAAATAGCTATTATCGCAATAGCTTAAAATATACAATATTGCTGCAATCAAATCTATGCACGTGTACAGGCGTTATAAGGCTCAATATTTAATTATTTAAATGTGAAAAAATTACATTATTTCCAATGAGCATGTAGCTATTTCAATAATTATTTATAATATTTATAAATACTTAGTTAGTCACCCATTCTTTCTACTTTTTACCATTATGTATTTTATATTAATTTAAACATACATGTTAAATAAAAAAATAAACAATAATATGTAAAATTTCTAGTTACTAAGATTAAATTTAAATTATTGGTGTAACGATTTGTCCCACGTTTGTCACCTAGTCACCTAGAGTTTCTAATCAGTATTTTATAAAATACACAAAATACTTAAAAATAGCCCATTTGTAATCCTATATAATAGGTATATGCACTAGAGGACACTTTCATATTATGAATTCAACGATATGAAAAATAATTGTTTGTCAAATTCTGTCTTTGTTACTCCACTGTAACCTCTCTCTTTTAACGATTATCGCCTTTTCATTAAGTACTCTTTTACTATGTTCGACATGTATGTAGGTGTTCTGTCGATAAAAGAGATTCGGCTTCATCTACGTCACATAAACCTTTATGATCAACCTTCTAACAGTATGTGGGAAAGTGACGTTAAATTGACAATCTACCCAACTTGTTATATTTATATCGTATGAGAAGAGAAGGCTTACAATTACTACAATTGACCACCATTTTGATTAAGTGGACTGCTTTTAGTTGATTTTTTACATTCACAGAATAAAGATTAGCATTTGTTTCGTCTTGCCTGAATGTAAAATATCTAAGGGTAAAACAAACAACACATCTATTATAGACAAAGAAGCATACCTTTCTTTTTGAATGTAATATCTTATTATTATAAACAGTATATATATATACTATATTTCTTCTTAAATGTTTAAATATAAATTATGTAGATACGAAATTCTAAAAAAAAGCTATTGGCTTCAAAATCCGGAATACCATACTTATTAAGTCATAGCAAATTATAAGTAAATATTCACCACGATATACCTAAGTAAAGACAATATGAATGAAAACAATTACACCATTTCTAATTTTGCTATGACTGAACAAATTGAGTATTTTTCTGAAGTTACCGTAAACTTCGGCTCCATATTTTAACATTTCAGTGAATGCTATCATAAAGCAAAAGTATGCTTTAATTACACAATCAAACTTGCAAATTAGATGACTTACGCCGATTATCGTGCGCAATCGTCAACTTTAAATATCAATTACAAGCAACGGTTCATCTACCAATTTTATCATTTTGACAGATACTTTGATCGGTCCACATACGATGGGTTGCTTGTGTTAAAAATTATAAATTTACCAAAAATATCTATCAGGATGGTAGCTACACTAAACATTGTTACTGCTTTTCTTTATTTATAATATCATTGCAAACTATTGGATATCATATTTGGATAAGTTTAGTAACACAAATTCCATCATGCGTTTACTTATATTATGTTATTTTTTATTTTATTGTTAAAATAAGTATAAACTAACAATATTTACAAGACTTGCCAGTTTCAAGGCTTTGCGCTAATATCTCACTACTGTGTCAATATAATTAGTGCTTATTAATAATAAATATTGTTCTATTCTGCCCACGACTCGATAGTCGATTTAAAATGACAATATCCACAATCGGCACATACGGTCGGCGAGACTCATTAAATCGTAGAATCTGTTCGTGTAATTTTTACTTGATAATAATTGCTTGTAAGGTAATTATAAGAATCAGAAGTTAAAAATGCATGTGAGTAAAATAAAAATAAAAACATTATAGCACATACGTACGAGCCATGATACAAAATATTGGGTCGATTTTTTGAACTTATTAATTTGGCAAGGTGAATTGACCACCAAAGCCGATTCAATGCTGCTACACTTTTTTTTGTCCAGATACGTTAGTTGAAAGGCGCATAGAAATATTTTATCCTTCATTGAATGAAAGGACATTACGTGTAGAGTTGAAATAGCGAAAAAAAATGGCAAAAAGTAAAAAAATAACAAAATAATCTCAGAAATCGCTATTTAATATTAAAAGAGTTTCATCTTATTTCAGAAACATTTAAAAAACGGAGATGTTAAGCTGATCTTGTATATTTATAAAAAAAATATTTTGTATATTTATTATAATCTACTTATTCTTAATAATATTGTTCTGTAATTTTAACTGTTTTTGTAAGATGTTAAAATCCTAACATATTATGTAATGGAATAATAACAACGAACAATAGCGTACGTAATTGAATAAAGATCTCTTTTGTTTTGTTTTCGTGATACTCGTTTTTACAAGATGATAAATAAAATTTCTGAAAGATTAAACCAAATTATTTCTTTTGTTAATGTATCAACTACGATTTACGTGTATAGGTAACCAACTATTTTTGAGACGATTTTTTGATGTTTGATACGAAATAAAAGATCATAAAAAAAACTATCACAATATTATTCGTCACATCTTTGAAAACTATCCGTCCTTTAATAAATATAGGTACAATATTTTAATGATGATTTATTCAATAAAATATATTATTTTGTTGTTACCCTCTTTTATCTGATGCATAGAGATGATGAATAGGGCGAACGCGAAAGTTGTGTTCAATGGGAAAAAAAAATTCTTAGAGCTGTTTTACAGTAAAAGTAAAATGGAGTAATGAAGTTAGTTGGTGGTTTTGTCCAATATTTCGTAATAAATTTCAGTCGGGACATGGTCGGACTGTGGTTCTTTTTCTGGGGCGGTTGGAGATTTTACTTTTTACATAATATGAAGTTACAGGGGAATAAGGCTAGAAGTCAGTTTTGTTAAAATGTTCTGGAGACGAAATTTAAGATTTCAACTTACATATTGATTTCTTCTATGCCACATTTTTCAAACTGGAATATCTTATGACTCAAACCTTCTTTGTTCTTTAATATTTTGACATTTTATAGTATACAAAATTTTCCACTAAATGGCATTCAAATCTCGATTTGGCAAATTTAGTGACTTCTAGTCTTATTCTCCTGTACCCTTCATATAATATTATTATGTTTTATACATTCTGATTTTTTAATTAAGTACTAACTGTTCGAGATTACTCCCTATGGGTAGAAATGTGATGTCATGTGGGAATTGCTATTTGGTAGTGAAAAATATTGTATAGTGGAAATGTTTAATTTTGGTTTTAATATTACATACAAGTGGAATGGTATTATCGAATATTACTACTATTTACTCACTCACTCATGCATTTTTAATTACCACTTTTAAAATGTACGTTAATTACATCGATCGGTCGCCTGGTCATTAGGCGCCAGGTGCGTCTTCAGCGTCCAGAGTATTAATTAATTTGTAAATAAATCATTAACTTTTAGTTTGCATACTCCACACGCAAGATTATAAGAGAATCATTTTTTAGATATATTCTGGGCTAAAATTAGCTGAAAATCTATTATATGTCAACAGAAAAAAACTCATTCTAAAAGTTCTGACGGTATTCAAGCTGTTCTACTATACTTCAACAATATCATCACAAGCCTGCAGGTAGATTCGAGTACATTAATGAACTCATAACTGCACTACTGTTGTAGTGCAGTTATAAGTTCAATTAAATTTCTTCTGCAACTCTTCTCAATATGTTGCTAGTTTCACTAAGTGTACTAGTGGGTCTATTCTATACACAAGGCAGCTATCAGTAGCTATCGACGGTAGTTTATCATATTTATGTATTGAGGCGGCTAATTATTACAATAAATTAACCGTCTAAAGTGTCAAAAAATGTTATGTTTTAACAGCCGTCTCTTGACTGTGTTAACTTTTAGTGTGAGATAGATAGTTTTGACAGTTTAAACAGCTAACTTATTAAAACAATTACAATACCTCAATACATAAATATGATAGACTACCGTCGATGACCGTCTTATGTATAGAATAGACCCACAGGTTTGATCTCCTGTTAATTACTGTTGAGGTACTGAGCATGCGACTCATTGCTCTGCTGTTTTATGGCTACGTCCCAAGTGTGGCGCTGGCAGTGTTATTCTACTGGCAACTAAAGCAGATATGTTTTTTTGCTGTTTAAAAGTAATCTTGCTTAGTTTTATAGATGTAAGAGAGTACTTAGACTTTATTTTATTTTATTTTTATTAATAAAAATACCTCACACTCATGACAAAGTCACTCGCATTTTAGATAAATCCAAAGTAGTTCAACTTATGAAATGAGAATCTGGAAAATACGTTTTAAATACGATAGAACCCGTCGAGCATCGTATTTTTTTAAAGATATTTTTACTGTGTATTAATATCTGAGGTGTTTTCAAATTATGTGTGTTCAGTAAATAATATTACTTTATCAAATCTTCCTAATTATTCGTTGAATAAAAAAATGTTCAAGCATATCGCGTCAATTATAAATGAGTCATTTTTTTATTTTGATTTTACAATATTATATTACCAAATATATGTATAGAAATTGATAGATTATATATCTCATATTCATTGTAACTGTAACCAACCATGTATATTTCTCCTTTACCACTGCAATTTTATTAGGGAATATTATTATACTGAGACCATTTCGTCGCATATGAAACAAGTTTAGAACGAACTATTGAAAAAGTCCCGAGGTTTTTTTTGTAAATTCGAATAATTCGGCCCGAATTGTATGCGGGTTGGGTGAAAGTTTCATGAAATTTTCAAACCGCGACTGGTATGTCCGGACGTGTTCGGCTTGTACCTTTCAATAATTATTCCGGATTTTTAATATGCTTCCAAAATATCTTTATATTACATAGTTATTGAAATTCAAATGAATACAATTATGATAATATTGTAAGTATTATCATATGGCGCTCGCGATGAGCGCAATGAATTGTCCGCTTGTGTCGTTTTCAGTTCTGGTTTCGCAAATTCACATGTTATTTGTTACTGTGTATTTGAACCCGTAGTATCTACCTAATAAATAGATCAATGTCCACTACTGAATTTTGGCCTATTCAAGCTGATTCCATTATGTTTGATACTATGCATTCTATTATCATATACGTAGATCTTAACCATTTCATCAATTCAGCAGCCTCCAGAGATGCCTTTCATACGATGTATGTCTATTTATTACCCCTTTATGACTATAATATAATATTATTAACGAATGTTTTTTTGTTTAAGTTATATTTCCAGCCCATTTCTATTTAAGTTTTTTAATGAACTCGGTGCAAATACATTGTATTAATTAAAATAAAACATAATTATGATGTAGTAATAACTCTACTTAGTTTAATACTAAGTAATACCAATTTTTCCGCTGAAAAGATACATTTTCAACTAGTATAGAATACTAAATAAAATAGATATTTAAACTATTCTATTAGTCTAGTTTAGTATTTATTTGTTTGTAGATAAAACAGGTCATTTTATTAATTAACTAGGTTGAATTAGTTGTACATATTTTTTTTTATTATTTAAATTAATTTTAGTACATCATTACTCTAGAATCACATTACTTCAACGTATATATTATCTTATGGATGAAAATTAACGATGTTCAAGGGAAGTTTAAAGAATATACAGGGTATTTTAAAACTCTCTTGAGGTATCTGTAGCACATGTCTAAACTAGGTCCACTAGCACTTCGTCACATTCAATATCATGAGAGACTGCATAATCCGCTTTCTTATTCACAATTTACTATGAAAGTCATCATAGTATCAGCCCCAACCATAATGTGCTTGAATATTAGTAAGCGGTTGCTTTGACCCTACGTACGATGTCATAATTCGCTACGGGAAAGCAGCACTGTCAGGATACAAATATTTTAATTTAGTTTTAACAAAGTACATTCGTGAATTCCAGACATTTCATATTGAGTTTAATGATGGTCCAGATATGGTGAGATGATTTAATTATAATCATTAAATATAAAATCATATCTTTATAGAATTTCTGAAATGGTGTAATCGAATCTCTTTTGAATTTCATGTTTGTAGCATATTGTAACAGTATTGACGTCACTTTTGGAAGTAATATTCAAATTTCCAAATTCCCTTCATGGCAATTTATATCTGCGAACAACATCGCCATTGATATCCAATATATACATAGTTTTCACTCCACTGGAGTGTTATTGACGTGAATATTCTAATTATTTAGTGTATGTATTAATTTAGTGAAAATAACAACTTTATGCATGAGGCATTTGAAAGTTCTAAAATATTTATAAGATATTAACTTCTCCTAACAGTTAACCCCGCTTAAGCGCTAAATATATTCAATATGTATGTACATAGTAACACTATTAAATAATCATAAATTGAAGACATTCAAGAGAGAGGCAGAAATTTTGCGCAATCAACCAACGAGGCATCAGAAACTGAATTATCCAATTGCTTATTTATGGGTCAAGTCAAACTTTTGTTACTAGACATCTGAATTAATTTTCTGAGTTATTTATAAAATATTATGATAATCCTATAGTTTGTCATAAATTTATTATAATAATTGATGACTCAATTGTCACATTAAACTTTTCTATCAGATAAAAATTAAACAAGTCATCATCAGTGATTTTAACCATCTGGTTGTAATTAGTTAATTTACAAACCGGTTGCTAAATAAAATCATTTTTGCAATTTGTATGCTAGTATTGAGATAGTATAAGAAAAATGTTGTGTCATATCAATTTTCACATACTGTCAAATTATTTAGAAAATTTGACATTTGAATAGAATATTTCAATTAATTATAATAATATTATACAATATATTAGTTCATACATTAATTTAATTAGCATATTTAAATCGAACCAGTTTGCATAACGTCAATAACTAAATAACAATAATATTATTATTAATTGACTCAGCTGGCAGAACTCCATGTTACAAGATAATTAAATTAAATTCTACAGGAAATTTAATATTACTTATATAATCATTTTATTGTTATAATTATTATTCTATTATATAATAATATTATCGAGATTTTGATTCTACATACACGGGAGACTATTAAGCCATAATCTGATTAGGTATCTACTAATCTTCCTAAATAATACAAAATAATGTACCTATAAGACTTAAAATCATATTCATTTTATTTCCAATAAGTGCGCTACATAAATTGAAAAAATTATTTACTTATATTCACCATCTCTTAGGTCTAAAAACTTTTTTAAGAGACGTCATCACTACTGTCACTATGTAAAACTCTATCCACTGCCTTGATTTTGGGGGTCTTTTTTGCTTTCTACATAGTATACGTCTCCCAGTTCTTTGATCCCTTCTGGTAAATTGAAAAGAATCTTTTTTGGGTATCTTTTATCCTTGAGATATGGCATGCCCAATTGACTTGATATTATAATTATATAAAAAACCAAGATATCATATTTTGTACATTGCGTTTAGTTTTTTAGTTTAAATATTTCTTATTTATAATAAATTCATCCAGCAATATTAAAACCCAAAAATAGTTAGTAAAAGAAAAAAAATACCAGAAAACAACATCACAAAACTAGTAATAGCAAAACCACTGATTTAACTGAAACTCCTCTGGATCATACTCGAAAAGTGGATATTATTTAAAACCCCACGTCTATTCATCATATGAGCACATCTAGATTTCCCTCACTGGATTCGGTTCAGACACAATATGCTAAGCTTACGTGAAATCCTAAAGCTAGAAAAAAGCTCATCTAGCGGATGTTTTCCAGTCACGTTACTAGGTACTCTTTTATCTTTCCTGCAATCCAGGTAGGATTTCTCGAATAACGACGTCTTTTAGGAGACTACTCATCAGCATGTGGGAATTTTCTATACATGAGGTTTAACAATGTTAGATTCTTAAACTTTATATTTATTTTGTTTTGAATAGGAAAAATCATTATTCATAAGGACAAGAACGCCGATAATTAAATTTGACTATCGTAAGATGTCTGTTATGATTAATTTTGCATTGTCTATTATTTTAATTTTTTATTAAGCAGATTACCTACTAGTTGGTGGAATTTAGGTATTTCAGGTAAAACATAGATATTAGAAATTATTTGCTTGAATCATAGACATATATATAACTAAGAGACGAATGCACTCAGCAGAAAAGTGATGGACGTGGGTTAGATTGCCATTGAATCTAAATTGCATGTAAGCAAAACTATATTTTTTTGCTTATATTTTGTTTAAATTAATCTCATAAAAAACATATAACCTTAAAAAGTTCACAACAATCCTTTTTTTTGTCACAACCTTTTTTAAATTTATTCAAATCGAAATATCAATTTTATACTTTGGTGAATAATAATGTAGCATTCTATTTATTTATGCCTGATAAAATTCAATCAACTATGAATTTTATTCAATTGAATTGACAAACAAATTCAAAATGTCATACTCCGCTTGAGTTTTAAACATAGGTAGGGTAGGCACCCCATCACAGCTTAGAGGGTTGCTACCTACTAAATACGTTTGTTATACAAACAATTTTGCCGGAAATTAATTTTATTACCGCGGTGTTTGTCTGTGTTTTAACTCTTTTTCGACGAGAATTTTCATTTTTCAATACCCAACGAAGTAATATGAATAGAATAATAAGAATAATCATTACAAACTTTCCTGTGTTATTATAAAATTAAAACAGAAAATTTTAAAGCCTTAATTATATCCCTAGAATAATAGTTGTAAGCACAGAAAAATAAACATAATTATAATAAATCTGGAGCTTAACATCAAATTTTATGTATTTTGTGTTAATAATCAGAAGCACCTAAATTTATCCATACGTGTATTATTAAAATTGCCAATATTTACAAACATTAAAAACTTGTAAAATTATTAATATGAACGTTACTACATATTACCTCGTTTGACAAAATAATATACCCTCTGGCATTTCTATATCGATACAAACAGTGAAATGAATTATTAACGCAATAAATGTCTCTGTTCACTAATAAATTGATTTGCGACTTTTTTCGTGAAAATATTTTTATATAGGGAAGCAATCATAGATTCTGCAGAATATATTTTTGACATACCATGTATGCAATCTGTCCATCAAACCCTATATTATATTAACACAAACTACTTAGGTTATATAAGTATAAAAATGAAGTGTTTATTAATATGTATTTATTTTATTATTGTAATCTAAAGAGTATCTTCGGATTACTTATCTATTCATTCTAATATAAGCATTAAGTAATATACGAGGGTGGGTCAATAAGTCCTTAGAAAAGCCGACAGGTGGCGCGAATTGTACTGTAAGCGGTTTGTTTTCATGCAGCGGCACTACCGATTCAGTATGCTGCGAAGTTTCAATCAGATCGGTCGGGTTGTTGTGTGTTTCTCGTACATTTAAAAAAAAATTGCTTGTGGAAAATGGAAAAATGGAAAATGGAGAAAATTGAGTTTAGAGCTGTTATTAAACATTTTAATATAAAACGGTTAACAGCAAAGGAAATAAAAAATGAGTTGGATTTAGTTCACGGCATATCTGCTCCTTCACTTGCAACTATTTATAACTGGTTAAATGAATTTAAACGTGGTCGTACATCAACAAAGGATGAACCACGCTCAGGACGTCCTGTAGAGGTGACTACACCAGAAATGATCAATAAAATCCACGATATGGTGTTAACTGACCGAAGATTAAAGTTGAGTGAATTAATTGAGGTTACAGGGATCTCAAAAGGTAGCGTCATTTCTATTTTACATGACAAATTGGGCATGAAAAATATTTCTGCAAGATGGGTGCCGCGTTTGCTCACAGTCGACAATAAACGCAATAGGGTGGTGGCCTCTAAAGCCCTGTTGTCGCTCATGCAACGCAATCCGGATGAATTTTTTCGTCGCTTTGTGACTGTATATGAAACATGGATACACCACTATACTCCCGAGACGAAAGAACAGTCAAAGCAGTGGATTGCGAAGGCAAACCATGTCCAAAGAAGGCGAAAACCGTAAAATCAGCTGGTAAGGTTATGGCTACTGTATTTTGGGATGCACGTGAAATTATTTTCGTTGACTATTTGGAAAAAGGAAAAACAATAACAGGGGATTATTATGCATCTTTATTGGACCAGCTAAAAAACAAAATTGAAGAAAAACGGCCTCATTAAAACAGGAAAAAAATCCTCTTTCATCAGGACAATAACCGTGTTCACACATGTTTACGATCAATGGCTAAAATTGAAGAATTGAAGTTCGAATTGGTCGACCACCCACCGTATTCGCCAGATTTAACCCCCAGTGACTTTTTCCTTTTCCCAAACTTAAAAAAATGGCTAAGTGGACAACGTTTTTTTTTCAAATGAAGAAGTCATCGATCGGACAAATGCTTATTTTGAGGACCTTCCGAAAACTTATTTTTCTGACGGTTTAAAAAAAATTGAGAAACGTCTAACCAAGTGTATTGAGCTCCAAGGAGATTATCTTGAGAAATAAAAAAAAAATACAAAAATAAAAAGTGTTTTAATGCTTTTTTCTAAGGAATTATTGACCCACCCTCGTATTATATTAGAGTAAGAGATTTTTTCATTATTTAATTAATACTACTAACGGAACAAGTAACTGTATACGTATATATTCGACATTTGAAATTTAGGTTTTAATAGTGACAGGGGATACTATACTCCTTATATATACCAACTATCAAAAATAATTATAAATTTGTACTTATTTTGGAAAATCTCGCATAAAGCCTTTTTTTAATATGAAGGCCTTTATCTACCAATTAATCATAATAATCAAAAATATTTAAGAAAATCTTTTGTATAGATATAAAACCTAAAAGTGAGAAAATAGAGCACAAAAGACACTTCTGGGACCTGCAATTTTCATAAAAAACCTCCATATTCTCCATCATGTTATTTTTATTTTCTGCTATACAAAAATGGGATCAAGGTCAAACAAAAAATAGCTTGTTATTTGTGTATGGAAACTATTGATTGTTTCCTCTGTGGAAAAAATTATATATCTTTCATGAATATAAACCACAACAATGTTATTATATGCAAAATAATATATATTTTCCTTTCTTCCATTCTCTCCATATGTTTATATAGGTGAGTTAATAATATTGTATTAAATTCTCCTGTACCTACAATCCATCAATATTGTTAGTGACCGTTTCTTAGTCATTTTAAATATTCATAATCTTCACATCAATTTTAATCCCTTCGTATTGTAGCACCTTTGCAATACGTTCTGTCAATTTCCATTTCAATCACGCAATCTTCTTTAATTCTATATAACATAAATATAATAGCGATATAATATTTATAAAAAATAAAGTGGATAGTCTGCGTAAAATAAACATCCAAAATTAAAACCTCGTTGAGGGATTAGCCCACACCAGATATTTATGTGAGATTTTTTTTGTGTAAAAATAAAAATCTATGTTCATCAAAAATTTCAAAACAGGAATATAACGTTTTATCCTGTGATCATGAGAAAATATTCTTGCCTAAGGGAAAAGGCTGAAATGAAATTATCCTTTTAAAATTTTACGAAAAAACTGACAACAAGGTTACGTGAAAATGTGAAAATATTTTCACGGAAGAAAGCAAACACCAGCAAAATGGCCGGCAAATACGACACTGCAAAATATATCGACAAAATCTAAACACTTCTTTATTTAATACTACAGCAATAGCAATAGCTAATAATAATTTATTACTTTCCATAATTTTGACTTTAAGCTAAAAAATAAACTTCATATGGATGAAAACAGTTTATTTTAGTAACTATAATTATCTGCAGTCTGTAGTTTTCCACTGCTGGTCATAGATTTCTTTCATTTATTTTTATTACATCCGATCTTATGCTTTCTATATTTCTACTTCTAATATTCGCTCACCAAGTAAATCGAGTATTATAAGTAGCTTCTCAATATTTAGATGTTGAGTTAAAAGCCTCTAGAACCTTTCTTTCGTATCCGTCACCCCTTTTACTAATGTTGTCGGCCTACTACAACAAAAGTATCACGATATCTATGAGTTTTGTTTTCCAATGAATTTCTTTAATTTTTTAAATGTTATTTTGATCGTTCCATCGCTCACTGTGGCACTATTCATTTATACACTATTCAATTTCAATTTCAATTTCACTAACTATCATGAAACATTGAATAAAGACCCTAGTTTTGATGAATAATGATGTATCATCATATTTCAGGTAACTGAAACCAATCTAACTAAACATAAACACGGCAGTCGATTCGCGGTTATTTCATGTCTCGCCAATTTGAAAACTTGCCCGATTTAATGATATTGCTATATTTTTCTCCAAGTACAATATTTACCAAAGTATCGGTGTTGTTGAATTAAAGATCAGCTTTGATTTTACAGTGTATAATTGAATAATTGATTATAAGAAAACGGGAGTAATTAATTACTAATGTATTGAATAGGAAAAAGTAAGGTGACATCTATCTTTAAGTCCACCTTTCTAAAAATAAAAATTCTAATACTGGAATTAAAAATACAACTCATTTAGGGCTCGTGTGTTATAATACTAATAATTACAAGATAAAAAGAACTTTTTATGTACCATGTTTTTAAATTTTCTGTTGAATCATATAAACTTGACAATTCTTTAAATACTTTTTTTGTACTTGATAGAAATTCCTAATAAATATAGAATACTGAAATGTCATTTTGACATTTCATATTGATTTCCATAGTAACGCACGTATATATTAATAATTTAGTTGCTAGGACCCTCTTAGCAACCAATAAGAGTGTTTTACTTTATACATTTTTTTTCCGAAACATATAAAACAGAATTTACTGAAAATGAATTCAATTATGCTAAAAGAAGGCCAAAATTATTAAAAGAATGCACGTCGTCGTGTTCTGATATATTCTCAAAGTTTTCTTTATTCAAAAATTCTCATAGTTTAAAATGTTTATCTAGTCGGGAAGTTAGTTAAAAATCTTCAATCGTCCAATACAAATCTTGGATAAACAAGAAAAAATTTGTACTGGACATACAAGAAAAAATCTGTACCGGACAAAGCTAGTCAAAAGTTTGTTTTCGTTATCGATATTTTTTGTAGGAAATAAGCTCTCTATATTATGATGCCAAATTGTAGGCGAGCTGTTTATGCCTGTTGTTAAACAAAATGGTCCGAAAGTCGCCAAGATGTCTAGCAAAGTTAGCTTCATAGAAATAATACGACAAAAATAATATCGCACGGAAAAGTCGATAGTATGTCAATGCATAAAAAATTAATAAGGTGTATTATATAAAATAATACTGAAATATTCATCTCTGCAAAACAGGAAATTTGATAAACGGCATCTATTTAATTATTGATTAGTGTTTTTTTCGATAACATGCCCGTTAGTATTTTATGAGCTAATTCCTTTAAATGTACTATGTGTTTTCAGTGTCCAATGCATTCCATCGTCTGCATAGGAATACAGTATAAAGAGCTCCATAGCGTCGTTAACTTGGCCGGCTTATGGTATAATCGACCCACATTTTTCTTGTATTACGACTCCTTATATTTTCTCTGACGATGGGTCTTTCCAAATTGTTATTTTCCGTTATGTTGTGTGGTGAAAGAACTTGCAAAACTCTCTAGTTTTTAATGTGTATTTCATTAATATGAATATATTTGTACTGTTTACCGTCGAAGTATTTCAATACTAAATCTCAAACACAACATTCTTACATTTATCGATTGTTTATAATAATATAATAACTGAAGAATACCGTATCTACTCGAATAAGTATTTAAGACCGTTTAATAACACGAAATATCTATTTCGAAGATAAAATTTATTTATTTGAATAATAAGGAATAAATTTCCAGATTCTGCCTTGGATCGGTGAACTTCAGCTTCAATTCCTAGCAGTTTATTTTAGGTGTGATATTAATTATTTCTATTGCACTTATAATAACAACAATCACATTTATTTCTGTATTTAGTACCTAAAATAAAAAAAATCCTGAAATTTTCTATATCTACTTCGTAAATGTTGCAAGCTTAATTTAATGGTCACCGTATCTATCTATTTTTCTTACAGTAGCTATATACTAAATAGCAATATATCGTGCGGAAGCTTTCGGTTCAAATCACTGTTTCGTTAACAATGTGATATTGTGTTTTCAATTAATTGTATGTAATGCTTTTCCATTCTACCCTGAAGAAGAGTGAGTAACTAAATGGTACACAATGAACTTTTATAAAAAAAATATACTATTAATTAACTTCACATTGTGGGAGCGTATATTATGATAAAAAATATATGATGTATATTTAATAGAAATACTATATTTATGAGTTTTTTTTCTTTTATATAATATATAGCTCAGTTTTAACGATACGACCAGAAGAATAATGAAATAAGTTTTTTTTAATGATTTAATTTTACGTTTGGTCTTCATATTCTATTTTTATTTATCTCCTTTTATTTACATCTTTTTTTTTGGTTCAGTTATCAGAAATAAAATTCTTGAGTACTCACAAGAAATTCCAGGTAAGTGGCGTGTTACTAAGCCAATTATCAAAGGCTGCGACACTTAGTGTACCTACGTGATATACGTGCGCGCAAGTTCTCGCTTAGTGTTACGAAAATTTACCGAAGGACCATAATGTAAATTAATGAATCTCGTTAGATATAAATACAACTTTAAGATTATTTTCCATGAAAAAATTATTGATATTTTATGAAATAATTCGCGTTAAATGTAATATATTATTATATTTTCATAATAATTATAAAATTTTAAGTTTAAATAATTTTAAGAAACATTTTCTTATTTCTCTCTCTTTTTCTACGAAGTAACTCAACCCTTCTTAGGAATTAGCCACACACATAGTCTGTATTAGTCATATAGTAGTAGTTTACTTTATTCTCTCCGATTTGACTAAATACTAAGTTTTTTTTTTAATCATAGTCATCCGTAGAAAAATTGCGGTGTGACTGTCTCCAATATAAAGCTCGCTGGTGATAAACTCGTTTATCCATCCACGACAATCTTTATATCTGCATCCTGGCACCATATATCAAAATCGTTTAGTCTACGACCTTCTCTTGGTCTCACCTTCCAAGTTCTAGATTTAATTAGAGAAGAAAAAGGATCTTACTAAACACAGACACTATTAAGTATTGAATTAATATTGATAGCTATTCTATACATTTTGCTGATAATACTAGTAAAAATTATATTTTCTGAATATTTTCACTTGTATTTTTTTAAAAATTAAATAATTATCAGTAGAGTTGATTCAATAATCGTTAGATACTTAAACAACATTTGAACGTATTATAGAACAGAAAAACATAACTTATGTGTTTTTAAAGTAAGTAACCTAATATAAACGAGTTACGAGTTTCTGTCCATCATATTATTCTTTAGGTATGTATCATAAAGAAACAAATTGATACATATTACGTAAAATTCACTAACTATCATAGAATATAGATACCAAAAACGTAAAACTGGGTTGAATTAAAACTATATTGATCTAATTTAATCCACTTTTCTATTTTTTATTTTTACTTACATTAATAAGTTTGGTTAACATGTAGGCATATCACAATAACTTTTAATCAAAATTATTGTAGAGCCGCAATTTTAACCGGGTCATATATGATCAGTTTTTATTCCACAATAGTTGAGGGTAGCTTATTTTATGATTTACTCTGTTTTTAAGTGCAAAGTCTTTTCATCATACAGTAGACAAAAACCAGTGACTTCAGAGAAAACACTATGGCTCTTATTACGCAGTTTTTTTTTTTAACAAAAAATGTAATTCTTTCAACTAAAATATTTAAAACTGAATTAAATTTGCTTTCTATATTATTACGAAAACTTTATTTTTTTATAGACAATGCGTATAAAATTGGCGTTCAAAAAAGTTTACTATAGCTTATAATAAAATTAGCAGTCATTTTACATTGCAAATTTACTTCAGTAGGTATAGTAAAAAATCATACTTCAATGGTCTGTGATTTATTTTCCAGGGCTGCACTGAAATAAAAACGCTTTGATGTTATAAAATTAAAACAAATTTTCATCATTATTTCGTAAGTTACGTTGCATAGAATAGATATAATAAATCACACGTGCACTATAAAAAAATCAAAACAGGCTGCCATGTTTCAATACTGCTAAGGCATAAGATATTGTTTTTCTTGCGGCTTTCAATTCAAAACACTGATTGGTTTCATCATACGATATTACTGTGTAACCAATAATTATTGATAGTGTTTTAGTACCGAACTGGTTTTTATATTTTGTACAATATGTTAAGAATGAAGATTAATTAAAACGTTTAACAAACAATGCATATAGTGTTTTAGATGTTGTCACATTGTATTCTTCCCTTTTCTTCTTACCTTGATATATTGATTGCCCAAAAACCAAAATAACTGTTAAATTAGTCTCCTAACATAAATATAAATTATCTTTACAGGTAGAAAAATAGTAATGATTAAAAAAAATGAAAATACCAAATTAATCATAGCTTATTTTACATATTATAATATGGGGAATAAGTTTTACCAACGCCTCTGAAAAAAAATAATACAGACAGAAACATGAAAAGTCATAATTATATAAAATCATATAAGTTTCAATCTTCTTTTGGCTCTCCTTAAAAGTAGTAATTAAAGACTATAATATTATTATTTTTATCATGTCTCTATGTTTTTTAAAATAAAAATTCTATCGATCAAATTAATTAACTATTTATTCTATTCTATTTGAATCAAATAAAAATTTAGATAAACAACAGTGAATAATTTATTATACAAGAAAACTTTTCTCGCTTATATGATATATTTAGATTAACTAAAAAAAGCTTAAGTGTTATTCAGTGTACTCGCAGCGGGAAAATCAACCCCGAGCGAGATAGACTCACAATATAAATAAATTATTTTCTTTTTGATTTTATCTCTCAGAAATTGGTTTAGAGCAACTGCTGTAGTCGTAGTGTGGTGTAGTTTTTTTCACGCTCTCAGTCGTATTCCACCCGGAGTATTTTGTTACTCGAGTTGATTGATCAGCCCGCGGGAACAATAAATTCCGAAATGCCGCGGCTCCGACCCTGCGCCTGCCTCGGGTCTCCGGGGCTTGCCGCATATGTCGTAAAAAGAGACGACGTGAAATTGACGAGAGGAGCGAGAAGACGAAGAAAAATGATGTAAATCTTGTCTGCAATATTGTAACATCTTACTTGAGAGGTGACCAACCGTTTCAAACCGGAAGATATGTCCGGTGTCCGAATTTTCACAACGTCTCTCGATTTCGGAAGTAGTGCTAATTGTATCAGACTTGTTAATATATATAATAAATACATTTTTTTAAAATTTAATGTTCTATTAAATAAATTGTCTTATGCATACACTATTGACTTTCATATCTATACTATGATGGCAAACGGTTATAACTGCTGTTTACACAATTTTACAGGAGAGTAAATACAAACATTCGAAATCAGTCTGACAAGTTAGTTTATAATGTACCTATTTTGAATTATTTTATATCAAACTATTAAGCAGAATTAGCATCCCAACACAAACTTTTTTTTTAAGATTGAAATTGTATTGTTATCTTACATTTTAAACAGATATATCTTTTTGCCATATCAACTTTTTTCACATTACTTTGTGACCAGTAAAGTTGCAGTTCTAATAATATTTTCCCCAAAGAATGTACAAAAAACAGCACTTATAACCATCTGCCATCACAGTACCAATATTCTCGAACTAGACGTGTCGTATTTGATTCTCGGTCCTTATCCTTATAGGGGCTATGTAATTTTTTCTCAAGCATAGGTATTTCTGTGATTATTCATACTACGCTGCTATACTAACTAATTTAATTAGAACTAGTGACCCTCAGAGTAATAATATAAATAGAGAGTAGCTATGTAATTGCTCAGCAAAATGAAGCCGTGTTTTTTGCATATCACGCACAGTAGAACCATGGTTTTATTAATATCAACTTATTTATAAAACGTTATACCATCATGACGTTGCTTCGGCTACCAAATTTAAACAAAACATAACTAGGCAAAATAATTTATATTTAATTTAAAAACAATAAATTTCAGCAACACGTGCTCGCAGATTTTAAATGAATGTAATCATTCCGGCGTTAATTTACCGGCGACGTTTAAAAAAAATATTTAATTCAGCCGTAGATATTCTATTTTACTCTAACGCGTGCCGAATGCTTACTCACTCGCACTTATGATTCGTTTTTATTCAGACCTTGTAGTGACCCGTTTATTTGTTAAAACAGTATTAGAAACATACTTATATTAGAAAATCCATTGGAAAAATCTTTGACTGAATGGGATTTTAAATAGAAATTTGGCGTTCCAGGCGAGTAATTTACTATTTATTTCAATAGATATCTTAATTTCTCATTATTTGAAGTATTTTATTAAAACTAATATGATATAACAATATAAATGTTAATACTTGATTCGGTAGCTTATTTAGTAAACTATTAATTGCTTAGTGTGAAATATATCAAACCTCAATCGGCCATGGCAGTACGTCTCAGTTGCTATACAAAGTTATTTATGTAAATATTAATAAAAATAAATATGAATTCAATCCAACAGCGAGATTTAATCCCGTGGTCAATGGATCTTGTTTTCACTACAAATGTACTCTGTGGGCTAATTTTATTTATAATTAATATTACACTTTTTTTTCAGAATATGAATTAATTTTAGCTACTCGTATATATTACCAGCTATAATAAATTATTGTATACGAAATTCTAAAGGCACTATTTTGTGATTCTTGGTACTTTGAAACACCGCAAAGTGTCAGCCTATGTAGTGAATAGGGCAATATTAGTACAGATTTATCCCCTGCCTACACTCCATGTCACTTTGCTTCTTGTAGTGTGCTATTATTTAGGATAACCGCATCTTGGAAACCATTTTCACTAAATACTTATGAACGATCCTCAGATTTAAAGGTTATCTACATTTATAAAACTGTCTTATACATCTTATTAAATTATATAACTTGGAATTGAAAAATATATTTCTCTTAAAAACAAATCGTTCATAGATAAAACTCAAATAAATATATTTTTAAAGTTAGTATTAGGAACATACATAATTTAAAAACACTTCTGAAAAATTTGTAACCAATAGAAAAAATCTTCTTGAAAAAAATACATCCAGTAGGATTTTAACCTGCACCCCTCGGTATTCGCGCCCATGTGCAATGACCACTATGATATACGTGCCTTATCTAATTGCGACGAATTTTCTAATGGCTTTTAAAATACTCTGAAGTGCTTTCTAAATTGCGTTACTAATTGGCAACCGGATTTTGTATTTTAAATCAATGTGTTAAATTACCTTAATTACTAACCGTTGTCGCGATCGTTCCAAATGTCGTGTAGTGACGTCCTTGCGCTTGTCTTGTTAATAATTTAATAAACATTTTTTTTATTCAACTAATAATTTACATGATTTAAGAATATAACATTCTTTTATTTAACATGCATAGTTAAACATACTAAAATTTGAAATAGAAAAGCCGATTGCGAATAAGTAACGCAATTTATAAAGCGTTTTAGAGACTATTGTACAAACATTTAGTTAAATTTGTTGCAATTAGATAACACATGCCGATAGCATAGCATCGCAAGGGGCGCAGGTTTTATATTTCTCATAAATATTTTAAAATTATGTACGAGTATGTTCAATAAAATAATGTTATATTCTTAAATCTAGTGAATTATTCGTTGAATAAAAAACAATAGTTTGTTAGTATTAGGTATTAAAATGTTTATCGTGAACGATATTAATTTCAATAATGTACGTGCCTCCGCATTCCACGAGTCGTGGCAACTGTGTTATTCACACGTTTGTCAATATAAGTGTTGACTAAATGGGTTGAACGAATTATTAAATAATATATTTTCTCACCACATTTTTAACTATGTTATTATAATTTTAAGACCCGCATGCTTCACCTTGAAGCGAACATTGCAGTTTAATTTTAACTGCGCAATAATTAAGGAATACCATTGCATATTATCAAAGTATCCATTTTCATCAAACATGTTGAAAAAAAGCTTTTTTCTGAGAGTCTGAATAATAAATGAAAGTGAACCAAAAAAGCTCTACTAAATTTCATATAAACGGAGTAAAGAGTATGCAATATTTGAAAGGATAGTGTATATAAAAATAGAATTGAATAAAAAAACTAGCTTCAGCAACTTTTATAACGAAGTCATAGAAGGTTCCATATTTTCCGTATGCATAATCTTAAATGTTCACCATATTTATTTTATTGGGTAGTGATCGCTAGATATTAAAAAAAAACATTCAATTGTTAGAATCTGCAAATTATAGAGACATTCATAAATAACTCTACTCACTACTCATAGACACATGTACCAATCTGATTCTATTTATATGAATGTTATTCTATTATAATTAGGTAAATATGTATCTTTGTGAATCTCATCTGTGGCTATCGAGTTTAATCTAAAACTAAAATCAAAGAACTAGTCAACATAATAATATGTGTGAATCATTCAAATTAATAAAATTGTAATGTCTTTAAAATATTCTGTTCACGTGTAAACGTTCATATTTAGATGTTGTATGTAAGGCTTAGGTATAACTGAATGAAAGAAAACCCTATTTTAATAAAAAAAAAAAAAAGTATTGTCTTTTCACTCTATTTAATCTCCCTTTACAACAGAGTTCCTTATGTACGTCATTGCGTGAAAGAAAAACTCTTAATGATTTTATTTTCCATTCATAAAAAATGAATACATTTTATCCAAGCCCTTTTCTTTTCGACACTAATTGCATGTTATCCACGCATACGTATGATACCGTTTCATAATTTAATCTTAAAACTCTTGAAATAAATCCTGTCTACCAATTCAATAGACTCGGTTCAAAATGTATACTTTATTAATCAGCTTTCACTGAAAAATGTATATAATCGACTTTGGATTGAAAAATGTGGTCGAGTTATTACTTAGTTCTTTAAAATATCACTATGATGTAGTAATATCAGCTTTTAAAGAAATGAAGCCTATTGGTGAATAAAATTGTATACTTTCCATGCAATTTTCTTTCAGAAAAAAGTAACTAAATTAGTGTAAGTACGTAGATCTTACTTGTATATAAATATACGAGTATTATCAAAGAAAATAAAAATAAATAATAATAATATTGTGCAATTTCCTTATACAAAACTGTTTGTGTATCTTTGTGCAAATTTGGCTATATTTTTTATTTACATAACCAAATCCACATTGTCTATATTCTTCAATTAAAATATAAATATAGTTTTTATTGTGTGCTAACTAAAACTAAATGTTACTTCTTATTGGCCAAAAACATCAAAACATAACTGGTAAGAGTTATTTGTATCATCTATGAAATTAAAGGTGTAAGGTCTTATTTCCATTGGTCAATTTTTATATGATTTTTCTACTAACTATGTATTCATATAAGATTTTTTACAATTTACAAATTAATTTGGTTTCATCCTAAAACCATTTGAACACTGGCAGGTATTAAACATTATAACTGATTATCCGGCTTATGAGATGTGAGTACTTATCTTTTTGTATGTCTTGCAATTAGATATAACTAAGGAAGAAGACGTTTAAATATACCGTATAATTTAAGATTATAAGCGTTATATTATACGAAGCATAAAATCTATACGTCTCCTAAATGCTTTAATTTTAAGCATACAATAAAGTCTTTTAAGTAATTTAACTTGGGTTTTATTTTAACGGTAGATATTTACAAAGTTTACGTAAAAGTGGTGGAGAAAGTTATATTTTCTTTCCGTAAAATAAAATGTTTTTCTCTGCCTAATAAAACAAACTAATTATTTTCTAAAACATATATTTGATTCTTTAAATTTATAAGATAATTCGAGTTAGTAAAGAATAGTTTAAGTACATACTAAAAAAAGATCAATTAATATGGTGTTAATATTGTAACTAAGTATTAATCAGGTTTGATTTAGTACCTCAAAATTGATCGACTCTATTTTTATATGAAAATATTTTAAAATGTTTAATAGACCAATATAAATATTAATTATATTAGACAAATAATAAGTACATATAAGTATTAATTGGTTTAAAAATTTTGTTTCGATCTTTGCTATATTCCGCGAAGATTTCTGAACGGGTTTTTTTGTGAGATATGGTTGTTAGTTATTGGATGCCTGCTCTGGATTCAAATACATATTATATATTCAACTTTCAAGACGAAAAATTTGAAGCCGAAATCAAGTCATCTAACGCAAATACTCTTGTACGGTTTCTGACTACACACTATTTAATTCAATAGCAACAGGAATAACTATTTTATAACGGTAAATTTTTCCAATTTAATGCATACACGAAAAATATTGAAATGCTAAAATCCTTCTTACTTTTTATGTGGGTATTAGCAATTAATTATATCGCACATCTGATAAAATAGAGTCATAAAAACATGATTTTGAGTTAAGTATACAGAAATATTCACAAAAAAATCTCCACCTGCTAAAAAATAGTCATAATTTTAGCTTTAATATTAAAACCACTACATGGAATTATGACAGTATTACATTGAGACTAATTTGAACGTGTTCATTCTCGAACAGTGTCATTTTTTACTTAACGTCGCGTGGGTGTGTGCACGTATTGTATTTAGTATCTCAAAATTTGAGATACTCTATTATTTAATATAGTCATAAAGTGGAAAGTGACTATAGTGTCATAATTCCAATTGAATATTTTTTGTTGAAATATTAACAAAAGTTATGTAAAAAAGTGTCACAACTCAAGTTATTCACGATTTTCTTTCTATAAGATGTTTTTTTTTACAATGTAACAGCATTTTTCACGACGTATCCAAATATATATATAACATGGGCGTTGCTCTAAAAAGTAATGAGGAAAACATACAAAAACGTGATTTTGACCATTTTTAGATTATTTTTTTGGCTCTACTGAAAAATCCACTATTTTGAGTTATCACACTATTTTATCAAAGGTGGGATATGTTAATCATCAAAATATCGTGTTTGCATCGTTACCAGAAAATTTAGATAATCGTTTAAAAAATTAAGAAAGGGTCGATGCTTAAAAGAGCTACTCCCAAATTCATGGTCAACAAAATTGAAACATGATATAAAGTTCTTTTTTAAATCTTTCTGGAGGAGAAATATTGTTCACAAAGTGTTAAAAAAATTTCTTCGTGATGGTGTTGAGGAGGAAGAAGAGCTATAACATTAGTAGCCTGATGATAATTACCTCCACTACATGGAAGTACATTGGAACATGTATATGTCTGAGAGCGATTGATGTACTTCCATGTAGCGGAGGTACTCAACATTTACCCACCAACCAAATATTTTTTCAAAATAGTTTTTTTTTACCCAATCTCTCAAAAGGTTACCGACCACTGATGTAGACAGTGTTTGTTACTTTATAAATTAAATTAAGCCCTAAATTCATGTCATATTATATATTAGTCAAAAAATATTCATTCATTTATTAAATATCTAAAAATATTCCATTAAACCATACACAATTTTAGATATTTTATAAATATAAGAATATTTTTATCGTCAATCTATTTAGTCAAGTATTTACTTTTTTACGTATATTTGTCTTATTAAGGTTAAAAATATAAATTAATAATACCTAATTTAAGAAATACATTCTTCTTCTTCTTCTTTCACCCTGTCACGTCCCAACATTGGGGCATAGGGCAAGCACAAGTTGGTGCCACTTCCCTCGGTCCATCGCCAACTCCTGTGCCTCCCGCCATGTCAGACCTGCAGCACGTAGGTCGCTTTTGTAGCATCGCTGCAGGGTGAGGGAGGGCCGGCCACGGCGACGGAACCCTTGAGGCTGTGCCACAAGGGTACGAAGTGCCGCACTCTTTGGCGGCATCCGGAATACATGTCCCAGCCACGTAATACATACATATTAGTAATAAATTATGAAAATATTTGTCGGAAGTTGGATTCGAACCCACGCCAACAGAACTTCAATTAAATTTTTATACAATTACTGCAGCCTTAGATCGCTCGGTCACCGTACTCATCGCGATCTTGTGAAAAATTGTAAAAAAATGAGTATCACGGTAACATTTTGCGTTACACTTAAATTTGGTGCACAGAATTTTATTTTAATTTCACGGTGAGTGGTAAAACATATAGGTACATGTTAAAAAAACATTTTCCATGCTCGTCCATCCAGCAACACCAAATAAAGATGGGAAATATGATTAAGACTTGTATCGTTGATTATAACATCGGACATTTCACTGAGATACTTTATGATTTTGCTTCGCAAAATAATAATGGAAACGGAAAAGAAGAAGCAACTGAAAGTCGATATTATTTCAAACAAAGGATTTTTCCCGATCTCGACCAGTTTTTTACAGTTGTTTGTCACTATTTTTAGCTCTGGCACTTGAGAAAGTCGACGTATATGACAGTTTTTGGGTTGAACGGTCTGTCCTTTTTACCATCTACTTTAGAGTGACTCAAAAACAATTCGAAAATGAATATGTCACGTTGTTTTCTTCTACTTTTTCAATGTTTTGAGAATCGTGATATACTTATTTTAAATAAAAAATAACAACTTTTAAAGTATATAATAGTATAAAAAATACTACTAATTATTTTTCTGTGTATCATAATTTTTACTTTACTAACTCGCTGGTATGCAATAAGCCATAATTTTGCAATATGCATAGCTATTATCTATTGTTTTCATAATTAGACATGATTTAATTGACTAAATTCTAAAATGCGGGTTCAAGTACCAACCAGCACCTATTTTTTTCATATTTATTCTAATATGTAACTATGCTCAATAAATAATCTTAAATTCTGAAATCACTCTGAAAACTATTCCGTGAATATGTTTTTATTTATATTATTAAAAGCAAGTTGATACTGAATATTTACCGGTAGCCTTTTTAACTAATTTTTGCAGTGCAGATAAAAGGAATTAAAATTAATCTATAAAAAATTAGACGTTCAAACGAATTTGGGAATTAATAAATATTGTTTTAAAACAATAAAGTAGGTACCTACTTATGCTACCGATTTTTGTAATACTTTCCGTGGGTGCTTCTGTGTATTCTGACTGTTGGTACTATTAACTGAAATATACGAAAGATTTTTTAAAAATGCATTAGTACCTCTAAAAAAACCTTACTTTTTATTACTTACCTATATATTCCGGTGAAAAAAAACGGAAAAAGCCAGTTTCTGAATTAAAAATGTATTTCTATATTATTCAGTAGACAAAACCAAAACATCTTTGTACTCTAAACATATTATGTATTGTTTCAACCCAAATTATTTGCTTTGTATGAAATATTGATATTCTATAATCCACGTAAGAGATGTTTTATTTACTATAGGCTTTTAAAAATTACCTCAATGTTTTATCAAACCAATACTTACTTAACTTTGTTTGCTACATTTCTAGTCTGTATAATATCAGTGGCAGATTCAATAACAACTTAATATTTAAAATACACCTAATAAATATTATATTATATAAAATGGGTGGGTTATATATTTATATGGACCTAAGTGATATGATCTGTACTTTGGAAAATAATAAAAATTAAAGAAATATACCCAATCAATTTAATCAGAAATTTTAAATTCCAGAATCCGAATTTCTACACGTTATATGGTGCTACCTACCCTACACATTGATCACTATCTATATTGATTTGATTATATATTTATAGACAGTTATATTACATTATATTAAATAATAATGTTGTAGTGTATTATTTTAATTATTATAATGTATTTTTACCGATAACTGACAGTTAATACCATCAACGTGGTGAAATTACTGCGTCAATTATATAAGTTATTATAATTACGATTATAATTATACAATTATTTAAGTAAATACACAATATGTTTAATATTATAACATAATATCGAACTACAGTTATATTAATTTCTTAAATGAACATTCAACAACATTTTATTACTTGGCATTTAAGGCTCAAAATATGTATACAAATCAGATCATAATCATCGCAATAATCATTATATTGACCCCGTTTTAGATTCTGAAAGATTACTTTATTTTCTTGCTAATAACATATTTTTCAAACTTATACTAGTGACTATCAACAACACTCTATTACGAGGTTATTATTAATATTATGGGGTTCTGATGTATAGGCAGCAATCAATATTTGACATAAACAAACTGAAATTAATAATAAATAAAGTAACTACCTCAATTTGACATCACATCGACTCGCTGAACATGGTAATAAATAAATTAACTGATACATACTGATTTTATAAACATGGTTTGTTGTTCTGGACTATGGGAAATATTGCAAGCGCATGCTATATTGTGACAGGGGAAAGCAAAGTGATTTTATAAAATCACGGCAGGGCAACTGCAAAAATATCATAAAACCAAAGCTCCAGGGTATAACGTGAAATGTTTATTTTAATTGGATCTTGACCGCCTCACGAAGAGATTTTATAACATACCTCCCAATCAATTTTCACCAACTTTCCACAAGCGACTAAAGACTTTTAGTTAATATGTTTGTTAAGTTCTGAGCATAGATCAATAACAAACAAAATAAGTTTTAGTACGGTCATTAGACGATTTGTCTTTTTTGAAAAACATATTAGGTACTACTATGTCGTCATCATTTTCAATTCTTGATATTCTATTTAATTCTCTAGCAAATTGTGTATTTCTTCATAGAAACACTTCATCTGTTATATATCTGTTACTATATCTATGATGTATTCTAAGTACGGTAGATATATTATATGACCTATATTATCGTCTTTAACAATTTTTACATGGAATTAGAAAACAATTTTACACATTGATTGAATCTTTTTAATTAAATTGATATTAAAATATCATTCGTTTAATAATACAATACTTAGTACAAAACCTAAATCCATTAGAATATGATAAACTATTTAATTAATACACAAATAATAATTCATAAGAATTAAGAATATAACTTTCTTTATTGAACACACAACATTTTAAAAACCTCCAAAATATACCTATTTATGAAAAATATGCAATTAGACAGGGTAAGAATATACATGCATCGTATACCAGTCGATGTGTTTTTCCAATGTTCGGCACCATATTTTTTTTTCATTTTTTTTAATAGGTATGTTCATGAAGTGTTTCTGAATTATATAGTTCAGATTGCTGGCATTCCGTCAAATGTATAATATTTTCAAACCGATAATCTGGTATTTTTATAATTTTACCGATCGAGATAATTATTTAATACACCTATATTAAAATTATCATCTACTTGAAGAAAAATTTTCTTCAAAAATGCGAACTGATTATATAATAAAATAAATGTACCCCTATCTAAAATGTCGAAAACTTTGAATAAATATTTACCTATGTATTTTATTCTGTTTACTTTCAGTGGGTTCATAATATGGTCTAAAATTCGATTTTCAAATGGAGTATTGTAATATATTGACTACAAAAATATTATAGGAAGTATACTAATTGTTTTAACATAATAATGTAATTAAAACAGAATTATTACTATCATTAAAATTATGACTGCATTGCCCTAGTGAATTGATCGTAAATGCTAAACATTACGTTATGGGCTATTGTAGTCTACCGCCAAACGGACTAAAGTATTTTTTTTTAATGGATATGTATCAATACATAGGTTTCTTCTCATGAGTGTCAATATCTCTAAACAATTATTTATCCCATCATTCATATTATTACATTATATAATCTGCAAATAATTGCGAAGGACTTCATTCATTATTTCAATACAATTATTATCTTCTGACGAGATTTTTTGTCACTAGCGTTGGCACGCATAATAAACAATATTCAAATTCACAAAAAGATTTTTTTTTCAAAACAAAGAGATTGGCAACGGTTATATTTAGGCTCGCGTCTCTCACCGTATATTTCACCAAACCACTCCACTACTGCTATATACTACTCTACCAACTCAAGAGGAACCGTATGCATGTGCGTTATTTTCGAGGAATTTTATCTTTTAACTTAAACTCTTCTTCCTTTGGTATTATTTATTCAACTAGTACGAATCCGAAGATTTTTATTTTAATTATTTTTCTGAAAATAATTTTCGATGCCGGGGAGAATATGGTTGCGCTGATTGTGAGCGATTGTCATCCTTATTTCCCCACCCACCTCCAAATTCCTTGGTATTATCACAAGACCAGGCAAGTGCGGAGTTACGGTCATAATTCGAGCGTAAATGCAAGAGACAGCAGTTAGATCGACACAGCGGACGCGTGCAGGCTTCTAATAGCTTTTCGTCGCTTAGTGATTGACTCAATAATACATACTGATTTATAAGTAGTTCGTCAGCTTGATAATAGTGTGACCGTCGGACACTTCTGAATGCCATGCCAAGCCGTGATACCGACTATCACCCTTCATACAACCTGCCATCCTCATTCATATATCATTATCATAGGAATTAATAAACAGATCGACATCCGTAATTCAAAAAAAATGTATTTAGTGCTTAGATATTATGGGAATAGTCAAAACGCTATCCAAAAAACAAAAATTTTGAAATCACCGACAGACATTTCGATTACATTATTAATACATATTTTTGTACTCTTTCGTTTCTTTCTTTGTGTGCCATGAGAACTTCTCGATCCTTTATCATTTGTTTGAAGACGTCAACATATTTTATCACTGTATCAGTCCACATCTGTGTACATTGTGACCTCAGTATTCGGTTACTGCTCCTGAGACATTACTAGTCGATTTCCCATACGCCCGATTGAGACCGGGTAAGCTGCCGGGCATATGTGGCTTAGTGGACCCATTAACTTCAATTATTGTCAATGGAATTTTGAGGATACGTCTATACACCCGTATCTGAAAATCCTCAACTAAATATTATACAAAAATGTTAGAGCAATACCAACATTATTTACAGAGAATTCCAAACTTTTTCGTTGCACGGCTCCCTTAGTGTATAAAAAGGTACTTTTTCACGCCGCCTTACCTTAAAATACCAATAATTGGTGGGGTGAGTGAACTAGGTTATAGCCACACAGTTTAGGACTCACAAAGAATATTAATCGTTTGTTTACTTGAAACTCAACCAGTTTCATATCAAAATATTTTGAAAAATTAAGGTTGTTTGGAAGTTTTTAAATTTTCTGCAGGTAGAGTATTTTTTCATCATGAATATATTAAAATAATTATTATATATGAAATTGTTCCAACAGTAAGTAAGTATTATACTAAATTCCACTTTAATCGTACTGGTCTAACATCATATAATTCTAATCCATGAGTCGGATTTAAGCACTTCAGTTTTGCGTTTAATGACATAGAGGCCAAACGCACTAGCTTATTTTGAATCTCCTACGACCAAGTAAGTGACAATTATATTACCAAATAAATACATGCATTAAAAAGATTTATTATTTTAACTTAGTTTACCTTGTTATTAATTACCAATTTTTATTTTGTTTAAATAATTTTATAACTGGTTTGAACTGTTTTGAGGCCCCTTTAAAATCTGACGAATCAGTTGAGTCATTTACGTCAAAGAAAATTGCCGCTGAAGCACACATATAATTCAGTGTGGTATAAAAGTCTCATCCAGGCACATCCTTTTGACTATCTCATAATATTATTACTAGAAGCTTTTATTAACTTAATTAACATACAATCCAATTTCCATGGAAAGAGCATAATCACTAATAATCTCTCTGTTAGTAATGAATTAATGATAACGTAGCAAGCAATTATTTGTGCTAATATTTTGTATAAACATAATATTATAAACTTCACATTTTTGAGAAATAATATTATTTATTTTTTAAGTTTATATGCAAAAATATTATACAAAGTAAGTATTATAATAATATGTCCGACGTAAGATTTAACGCTGAAGAAGATAATATAAATGGATAGTAAGTATTTCAACTTGATTGAGCTTAAAATCAATAAAATGTTGTGTCATTCTATTTTTAGATTGTCTATGCTAAAACTTTTGTTGCATACACACGTGAATTATCATTCGTTAGGGTACTATACTGTGTTTTCTAATGTTATTTATAACACTACGTGCGTAAGCAATTATTTAATTTAGAAATTTGGGAGTGGTAGGCAACATGGGCACTCAATTACGACCAGTTTTAAAACAGTCTTTTTGTCGTCATATGAAAATCACAATAAATAAATGTAATGCTCTTGTTCAATTATCGTTAAAAGAAAATAAAAAAAAAACAAAAATAATTTATTACGTGCGCTAAATATATTATATTATATTAAAAAAATGTCATAATATCTCAAAAAAATAATATTATTTAACAATCGTCATAAATGTGTTATTTTCTTTAAACTATTGTGCATTTTTACCAAAACATAAATCAAACAAATAATATTTTTATCATTTTTTTTAATTTAACTTACTCTGGCATGACACAACTAAATTAAAATTATTTTTTAATAGATTTTTTTGTGATTTTTTTATCTCAATTAGGTCAGACAGCGGTAGTTTTTTTTACTAAAGAAACATGAGAACATTAATGAAAAACAGATGAGTCATACGTTAACAATCATATAAGCACTTTATAGAGGGCGGCGATGTTATGGAATGCAATACCTAAGATAAGAAAATTAAATATATTTCTAAAAAGTTCTGAGATGATCTAAATTTTAAAGATGTGATTTTTATATTATTTGATTTTTATTTATCAATTAATTAAGTGTAACATTTATAATATCTATATTATTTTAAAAATAAAAATATATATTAAGAGTACTACCGACATCAAATTAATATTAAAATATGGAATAAATAAAAATAATATATATTTGTTTATAATAGGTTTAACCCACGTTAAAATGTCATAGAGAATATTAAAAATATTATTATCAATTTTCAATTGAATAAAGCAACCGTTTTCAATAGATATTTAATTAAGTATCAAAATTATGTCATTGGGTCTCCCAATATGAGAATAAATAATTGCTACCAACTTCTGAGGGAAATTCATCTATACTTACTCACAACATATTTTTTTCTTCTACATTCTAGACTTAGAAGCTAGCAACTCTATCAAAAACTTACGGTCTTTATTTCAGTATATTATAATAGATAGAGTTTTATGAAATATTCAATATAATTAATTGCTTTATCAAATGTTTTCAAAAACTTACTCGCTATTATCATTTAGTTATACATAATAAATGTATTGTAGACTTGGAAACCATCCATGTAACAAACTTATTTATAAAGAATTGTTTAGTTGTATTATTTACCTGCGTAGTTCTTATTATTTTATTTAATATTGCAAATATACAAGTTTTCAAAATACTTAATTTTGAAAAGGTTTTAAAAAAATGCTAGTTCACATTCTACTCGGTTAAACTTTTTCAATGGAATAGAATGGAATTTTTACTCAAACCTTTCACTATCCTGGTGAGATCTCTTATCTATTAAAGTACTGATTCATCTACAACTCATGTAACTTCACTATAAAAATACTACGTTTAACCGACGTATTCTAAATTCCTGAAATGAAAGGGCTCAAATTTCGTTATTTATCAGAATATATTACTAATAAGAATACTAAATAATATTGTAATTATATTACTAACATAATTATAGAAAGCGTCAGATATTAAGCTAATTAATAATGACACCATTGCACCCATTAATGAAGAATGGATTTGAGTACTCACTCGGACAATGAAAGATGCGAGCTTGAATCTCACTCAGTTCAACTTTTTTGCGGTTTTTAAATATCGCTTACTCTCGTTAATTATAATCTAAAATTCTGAAAATAATGTGCATATTCAGTAAATTCAGTATAAAAGTAACAATTCATTTAATAGTTTATACCCATAAAAATGTAAAAGATACTTCGATACATACAGATAACTTATATTTTTACTATTCAGCTTTGAAATTAATAAAATGCCTATCATCAAGAATAAATAATTGGTAGGTAAGTATAAATAATTAATTACGAAAGTTCCAATGCCAATTAATCAAAATGTAGCAAAGCTATTATACGAATCTTCAATTAAATACAGAACTATTATTACTCACACGAAATATTTTACTTGAAAGTTTCTTTGTAAGGTTTAACAGCATATTTTAGTTATTTATTATTTATCTAGACAATCCAGTATTCATCATTTTTTTCAGAAGTATCGCTTCTAAAATATTCTGTATCTACAAATAATAAGTATGTAATTGATATGGACTATTATAAAAAACTTTCTAGTATAATTATATTGAATATTTCAACTGTGACTTCATTCAGGTGACGGAATTTCTTATGTGTAAATCCAGCATTTTTTTAGTTATTATAAAAAAAATCACAAGTATATATAATGTAACTTTAATTATTTAAAAAACAAGACGCCATTTGAAAAATATTAATAGTGACAAGGTTTGAATATAATTTATTTGAAATATTTATTTAAGGATACCAAATATTGTGAAAATTAAAATTCAGGACGTTCAGAACATGAGATTTACATTGTAACAAATATTACTCTCACAAGATAAAAGAAGAAAATACAAATAATAATAATAACAATAAACAATTTTATACAATAAATTAAAGTTTCAAAAACAAAATGCAAATTACATCATTGAAAATGTTTATGTCTTTGGGGAGCGCATTTACTAGTCTTGCACCTCTTGCTAAAGGTGTCTGATAAGCTTAACTCAAGAAAACTGCTCTGACCTAGAATAGGTCATGGCTGCGATCACGTAGGTAATTGACAGGCTCATATAAATTTAAATTCGTTAGGACGCCAAAATTGGAAACCGTCACTCGTGATTGCAGGCAAAAATGTTTTAAGAGCAGAAGTGACCTACGAGATTCAAGATAGTGAAAAGTGAGCATTCTATATAAAAAGGCAGTCTGAAAGTAATCGTTTAACGAATTATTTATAAGATAATAGTATAATATACGTACAAAAGAAAATTTGGTTATTATTTTGTTAAAGAATATTGTATTTTATACGCTTATACGGAATAAAGAAAGGTTATATCAATTATTTGTATACAAATCCAATGTACTTTTATAACCCACGAGTACTGACATGTAATTACCTTATAATGAATAATATATTATTATAAACTAGTAATAGCCCGCAACTTTATCTGTGCGAGATATAGACCGCTATTTTCTGACCACTGGTCGACGGATCTACAAACTCCACTCGTTTTCATCCATTATACTGTATACATGAACTCGCAGTCAAAATATATCAGTTATAGAATAAGTGAATAAAATGACAAATTATTATAAAATGGTTTACGAGAAATTTTCACATAATGTACACATGAAACAAATATTTTGTACGGAAAGTTATAAGTATTTTATTTCTATCATTGGGTATATTATCTACGCGTTGTTATTTGTATCATAGCAACTTTGAATATACTTTTATCTTTTAAATGCTTAAAACCATGGAAAATATAAATACTTTGTCAGAAAGTATTAGTGAAACATTTGAATATCTTTATTAACAAAATATTGAACAGTTATGTAGAATTTAAACTTGGAAATTTAGTTTTGAAGTCGGTTTACTTGCATGGTTGATACTGTACTTGAATTTCTTCAATTCTCAGCAACTCAATTATTTTATATACATAAGTCTGATTGTGTATACGCAAAAATCATTTAGTTTTAAGCCAATGCATCTCTTATGAGATACAAATTTAATCTTCTGCACTTTATAACTAAATGGATACTTAAAAAAACATAGTCACAAGTTCTTTACTTAACCATATTATGTATATCAAACAAAAATCTCCTGTCTATTTTAAGTAAGTACAATTAACGATTACGAACATTACATATTTTTTCAGAAAAAGAAAATCATCGAAATGATAGTATACATATTCAGCCATATTAACAATTCTATAAACCTAAGAATGTATAATATGTTATGTAAATAAAAAGGTTTTCTGAGATTTCATCATAATGGGGTATTCATTAATTTTATAACATCAACATAAGCTTTCCAGCAAGGTAGTGCTGTTTTAAAAATGTATGGCAGCATGTTTATTAATGCTACCGAACATTGATGTAAGCTTTCATTATTCCATCTAAATGTCGGATCCTCCCCCTAATGTTTGTCACATTTCAACCCCTACGTAAGTGCTTACCCATGACGGAGAATTATATAACTAGGAATTGAGCATATATATATATATATATTTATTTATTTTATTAAATTAAGTACTAATTCTATGAATTTTAATGACTGATAATATGAAAATTATAATAAAACCAAGTCTACAAATTTTTATAACATAAAAAAGGTTGAATGGCTAAAAACCTACCCTAATAAAATGGCATATTATAGTGCTACATCATAAAGAGAGCTATAGTATAAAATTTATTTGAATAGTGTATATTAATTTGTGAAAAAGATTAAAAGTATAATTAGGAAAATGTTGTCCTATTTGATATAAATCGGTTTTAGTTATATAATAATTAATTGTTATCGTGAAGATGCGGGAAGGCAAGAATTTTAAATTTAATTTCACTCGAGTGTCGTCAGTTGATCGATTAATTTAAAAGTTATGTTCAACAGATAAGTTTCTTGTTAATAATAAAAATAACAGTAATATTTTACATCAGGAAGAGTAAATTAATTGAAAATTTTTCTTGTTTAAAATATTGTATTGTATAAAATATTTTTATGCTCCTTCATTTATACAAAAGGCATTGAGTCTAGGCTTACTTATTAATACTAATACTATAGTGAATTCCACGCGACAATTAATTTAATGCCTACAGTACCTACCTACTTTTACATTATTACTCTGGTCATGCAACACCTAAAGAACATTATTTTAAATGGAAATCAGTAAAAAAAAAAATGCAATTACAGCATATACTAACTTCCTTACCTCACCCTTAAGATATAAAATAATTATATTTATGCCGGCAAAATATGATTTAAATACAAATTTCTGTAGTTAAGTTTTAGTAGTTTATATAATAATGAGTATTTATCTAAGTACTTATTTCAATATTATATCTACGTTACAGGTGATTTTGACATTTTGTTATTTTCAGGTGTATTTTTTTTCATCTACTTATAGATTTTTTAAATTTCCAAATTATATTGCATGTCAATAGTAAGTTATATAAATCCTAAAAATGCGTTAACATAATTAAAGTTTTGTAGTTTATTATCAGTTGTTTTACCAAAATTATTATTTTTTGACTTACACAGTCGTCTACATTTCGAAACTGAAATTATTAAACTTATTATATTATTTTTAATATTATTATTAATATTTGTTTCATTTTTTATTACAAGTATAATACTTTGAGGTCAATGTGAACTAAAATTTAATTATTATTGACTCACGTAGTAGACTCCTGACGGCAGTAATAAAATTATAGACACGTTTTTCAACAATTAGAACCATTTTCATCAGCTTCACCAAACAACATTATTTAGCTACTAGCTGTTCGGTTCATATTTCTTTTAAATATTTTTTATGAATATATAGAATACATTTACATAAGAAATATACACAAATATACGGGTAATTTAAATTTAATCAATATGTGTATATTATAAGTCTATTTTTTTAATTTAAAAAATATGTATTAATATTAAGCCAATATCAACTTGCGTAAGTTTTCTCCCAATTTCCATAATATAATTTATTATGAAGCAACTGTGGTATATAACTTTTTTGCATTACTTAACTACTTACTTAAATACTATTATGTTACTAAAGAAAACTATTTTTTTAGTAGACATGTAATTCTATATTAACAAAGAAATCATTTATTACTTTCTTTATATTATATGTCTGTACCCAAAAGCCAGACTACACATATCTCCAATAAGATAAGTTTCGGAAAATCGCTATTTAAAAATGTTCATGTCCTTTAAATTAATATAATTACGGTTTTTTGTGTTTTTTCAAATTCAGAAATTCTATTGTGAAGTGGGCCCTGATATGAAAATCTCGCTACAAAATTTTTAGTTAGGTAATTTTCGAGATACTTTGACTTAACGCTTAAAATCTAATTTTTCAGAAAAAAAAAATCTAATTTTAAAGAAAACGTTATCTCAATGAGTATTGTTCAATTATAATAACTGGAATTTCTGTAATGTTTGGATTATTAATATACTCTAGAATCGTACTCAAGAGTTCAAATTTTTTTTAGAACTTCTGAATAAAATACCTATTTCGGCAATAAATTTCTATGCTTAACACGCTTTTTATATTTTAACGATTCAATTCCTATTAGCGAATAACGCTTTAGAAATGACTTTTATATATTACGTTATAAGCTATACACATTCAAATATACAAGGGATATCTTGATATATATATTTTTTATGTTTTAATTTATTTTCATGCTTTAAAATTGATGACTAAACTATAAAATATATTGTCAATGAGAGTCTAATGTAGTAACATTATTCATAAATGTAAATTTGTCATTTTTCAACAATCAAATGATGCGTAGAATTTAGAAATATAAATAACTACAATAAAAAAATTTTCAATTATAAAATAAGCAAAGGAACGACGTAAGCTATTAGCACATCAATATTTTTGATAAATTGTATTGCATTTTTATTACAAACGTTTAGTGAGTAGTTGAAACTCAGACAAATTAAGTCAATAGGTAATTGGAGTGGCATGTGCGGGAAATGAAATTCTTCTGAAAATAAATTAAACTCAACCACCAACATGTGAAATCAATCAGGCAGTTCGTCCACTTAGCAATCATATTACAACGAATTGGGTTAACGGGAGTACAATTTTCTAATGCAGTAGGTATATTCAATTTAAATTTATTATATATATTACGATTGATCAACAATATTTTTTCTAAGTGCAGTTTTAATCAGATTAATGATACACTATGCTATATTTGTAAAAAACATTTTGATAAAATATATGAACTAATAAAAGAAAAAAATATAAATAATATTAAAATTATTATTAGGTAGGTACTTCATGGGTATTAAATTTAATTAATAAGTTATTTAAAATTGAATTTTTCTATTTGATTCGTTGGGACGATCTGGGATTCGCTTTTCGACAACTATAGGCATGATTCACACTTACAAATAATAAACATACTGGCATTTAATAATATAGTTACTTCACGAAAGTTTATATTATTCTAAATTATACTAAATAAAAGGTCGTAAAAATATATTATTCCTAAGTAAAAATTTTACCCTGCTATTGCATAAGCCATAAAAAATGGATTTTGTCATAAAACCTCATAAGTATATCAAAAATATTTTATAACATTAAAATAGTTTGAGATTATTGAAGTCAATGAATGAAATAATATCAAAACTAACATTTTCAATGAAACTTTTGTGCTGTAAGTTGTGAATGGATAAACTAGAAATTTTGAAAAAGTTTATCACCTATCATAAAATACTTTGCATTCCACATATAATTATACAAGGTCATTTGGGTAAAACAATATATTTGACTTATGTTAATACTTCATTATTCACGGTAACCATTGACAGTATATGTGGTCCAATAAAAAAATAAAAGGACCCCTGTAATAACAATATTCTAAAAAATTGCTGGGTCTGGCGCCAAAAAATATCCATACAAATTATTTTATTCATTCATAAAAAGTAAAATACAAATTATTATTTCTATCTGAAAAATTATTTCTATCTGCGTTTAAATAATTTGTAAGCTACGTTAATTTGCGTACATAATTATATTGGTATATTCTAAAGTTGTTCAAAAAATCTCTCTTCCATGTAAATATGAAATTGATGCATAAGACCACTGGTTTACTGATAAATTAGCTACAAGTAACTTCACACTGCATGTTTACTTGAAGAAAAATATATACTAATGACTAAAATGACATTTACAATTTTCAGCGCGTGTAAAAAGACAATTCTTTACAATAAGTACATAAACAGTTAATAATACTACACTTCGGCGTTATTGCATAGTTGAAAAATCCTGTAAAATGTGTGTAAACCCGTTTATAACTGCAGTCAAGTAAGTAATACAATGGACATAAAAGAGGCAGTCATTGCGTGTGTCAGAAAATTGGAATGCTAACTGAACGATGTTAATATTTGTGGAGCATACCAACTTAACTATGCTACATGCGGTTGCTAAATAATTCCAAATATCATAACAGAAATAATATAATAATATAACGCTCCTTTTTTATAGTCCAAATTCTTTGGTATATTCAGATTAGATTTATGTTTGCAAAATATTTGTTTTATATTATTGTATACACAATGTAATAAGAGTTTTCTTCTGTTGGTTAAATTACATTAGAAAAATAATCATTCATACCCAGTCATTAAGTATCATATAAAATTCATATTTTGTTTTCAATCAATATTAATTTTATGCTGATTTAGAATTGAATGGAATGCGTTGATTAATATTATTACTAACATTTTATGAAGTTATACTACTTTTGGCGCGTTTGGGAAAATAGATCAGAATGTATTTTTGGCGTGTGATGCCGATGTAACGCATTTGGCGTGCAACGGAAGTTGCGCGCACCGATGCAACATAATTTATTATTATGATTATTTATTGAGACTTGAGGCTATATTATTCATGTAAGTATTATTTATGAGTAAAATTATATATCAATGAATAAATAAATTTTGTGAATGTTGAGTTGACATATAATTCAAACAATGGTATGTTGTAAATTTACAATATTTAGACACTTCACAAAAATACATATTTTTACAGTTTATGATAATATTTGTCGCATATCCCATCTCAATTTATTTATTAGCGATTAATAATAATTGATGACAATAATAATTGTTATGTGTCATCACAAAAGCCAATATCACGTAAACCTTTAAATATGCTATGTTTTACTTTTGATTTGTAATAAATTATTATTGTTATATATTATGTTAATAGTTGTACAGTCATCTGTTTAAGCAAAGATGGTCGAAATAGCTGTTTGCTAAATTTTTCAAACACAGGTTGTGAGATTTTTTTCTTCCAAACTAGGTAGGTACATTCTGCAATAATATTATTTATTCGCATACATAATATTATTGTTAACGGTACCTTTATCTATAAAATACCCTTGAGACCGAAATGAAAATAATCATAATAACACGCCAATAAAAATTAGATTTTTTATTAATTCATCGATCGATTATAACCGCTGTGTGGCAAAGCTGATTTTTTGTTTTGTTATAAGTACACACACCGATTTTTTTAATGTTTAATCAAATAACTCTAACACGGTTCTTAAAAGAAATCATATATTGTGTTACCTTTTTACTCCACTGTCTTACAATAGTAGATACTAATATTTTTTTTACCATTATTGAGCTGTTAATAACTCTAAGCGTCATGTAACATAACACGACACATAACAAGATACAACAAACTGCTATAATATAAGCACAGCAACAAAATAAACTTTCAATGTTTGTATATAAGTTTTTGAATAACTTAATTTATCTAAATAACAAACAGTGAGTGCTCATCATCATCATCAATTTGTTACATCAGAAGTTTTCATATCCCAACGACGATGTGCTCCATAATTACGTAAAACCATTTATCAATATTGCTTATTGTTTTCCATTCGACGTGTGGCGAATATTTTTCTAATTGACTTAAAAAGTGCCCAAGAAGGTATGAAGACGGCCTGCGGTCGTTCCAGCCATTAGCAGGGCCGCATGTAGGTCACTATAGGCCCCTGTGGGCGTGACGTCACACCACAGCAAAAGCCACGCTAACGACGCACTCAGGGTATTATCAGTCGCGTAGGTGTTATATTTTACAGATACTCTAAATACATCCCACACCATGTGCCAGAGTGTGGTGCAAACGCATTATTCATTAAAATTAATAGGTCGACACTTAATGTTTTAATTTAATTAATATTTTTTAATTTGGTACTATAAATTTAACTAATTAGTGACTGACTATTATTGCAATTATCTAAGGAGAAATAATGTATACATATATAAATATAGTTTGATCTGATGATCCTTATTGGAAGTTTAATAAAAGACCTATTTTATATTTTAATATATATCCTTAATTTTAGACATCTTCTATAGTAGCATATACTTAATTACGGCCAATAGTTTATATTTTAAGGATAATTAAATTAAATCAATAAAACTCACTTAAATGTAATGTTTGGGCAATAAGAATTTCAACGTCACCGAAAATATTTCCAAATCGTAAAGAATATAATCATCTCACTCAAACCCCTTTACAAATCAATTTACTTAAACCAGTGCTACATAGCATTTTGTTTTATAGCCAACTGTACAGCAGTCCTCCATGTATTTCTATACCAACCTCTCTCTCTCCAAGGTCCGAGTTTCTTTTGGAGTTCCTTTATAAACTTTATCGAGAGCTTTAAATCCAACGCTTCTAACAACGTGTGCGACTCATCTGAGTCTTCGCATTGGGTTTAAATTTATTATTTGAAATATATCCTTATTTTCAATTAGGTACTATAAAAATACAATCGTATTCTAATGAAATAAGTATGTATAACTTCATAAAACTTACTTTAAATAATCTCTTATTGTTTTGTCACATTTTTCTTCCAATTTTATATTTATTTTATGTCGGCGGTAATAGTATACTAACACAATTCCTTGGTATAATTTTATTAAAACACATATCACGACAGTACTTTTAGATAGTAGGTATAATAATTTATGGTGAAAACTTTAGAAACTAGCAGTTTAAATTACTGACTCAAGATTCCTATGAAAACAGAATACATAATTATGTATACGTTCTGCCTTATCATTTTTTGAATACAAATTTATAATGATTTAAACCAATATGCCGAGAATTTGTATTAGGTATAACAAAGTAGTTTTATAGTAATATTTTCATATATTTATATATACTTCAACATTAAAATATAAACTAAATTTATTATAAACTAACTCTTATCTGAAAACAAATTTTTGATGTTTTGGTACTTTATTGTTTTTATTTGTCTAATAGCATTTTATACAAAATCACACTTTTCACTAATCTGACACTACATTTATTAAATTCTCCATAGTGCCCTACATTTGTACCTTTCAGTATGATTGAATATGGGTATTATCTACGCATGTCTTAGCAATACGTGAATAGATAAATAATAAAATATTCAGCCTCATAAAATAATAATAAAAATTCGATAATAATTACCATTCTTCAATAATAATTATATACTGGAACATTTAATAGAAAAATAGTAAAATAACCATATTTGGAAGCAGAACAACTCAGTAACATCTGAATTTATTATTCTATATTTTGTCATAAGGACAAATTGTTTTTTTTATATATATTTTTGCCATACAGATTAATAGACCCTGCAAAATAAAAAATATGCTAACTGTCCAATTTTATTTTATTGCTGCCGCGTTTAAAATTAATTTTTGACCTTTTTTGTTTTACCGACGTCATTCCAATTGTCTCGCTTGACACAAAACAGTATTACAAAGTGTCAGATAAAATGATAAAGAAAATGTTTAATACGCAATAAATTGGACGCTCCCTAAAATGCATAACAAACAATTCAAAATAATTAATTGCTTAGTAAAAATTTTACTCAGTCGACTTCCATTTTACAATATAATATAATAGTAAAATGTATCCTATAAATTATGTATAATCACATTTTTACTTCAGTATGAAATACATTTTGTCATTTGATATTTTCTATCCATTTACACACATATTATATAATATAATGTATTTAATAGAATTTACACACGTAATACCAACACGATATATTGGCAGCACTAAAGACGTAATTTCAGGAGCATTTTCCAAGCTTTTAGTCAACACTCTTTGTCATATCTACGATGTGTGTTTATTGATAAGTAATTCAATTCATTCAACATGTACATTTTTATTGTGAATATTTATAGCGAAGACATATTCAAATTATGTAAAGAGCAACTATTTTACAACGTTTTTCTTAGCTCGTATTCTTATTTGTCCGGTAGTTGTTCATCCGGTACAAATCTTGCAATCGATTTTTAACTAATTTCCCGACTAGCTAGACATTTGAAACTTTTAGAATATATCAGAACACGATGCGAATCCATTTTTTAACCATCTTTAAGTAGAATTGATTTCATTTTCAGTTAATTCTGTTTTGTATGAAAAGTTATTTCGGAAGAAATCCATAAAAAGTAAAACTATTATTGGTTGCTAAGTGGGTCCTAGCAACTAAATTATTAATATTAATATATACGTGCGTTACTATGAAAATCCAAAAAAGTACCATTTTTTTGATTGTTTAAGCTAGTCAAGTTTATATGATTCAACAGAAAATTTAAAAACGTTGTATATAAAAATTTCTTTTTATCTTGTAATTTTTAATGGTTAATATACAACAACGTCATGAATTAAGAATCAACATTTCTGGAAATAACGTCGAATTAATAGTAATATAAAAACTATTATAATTTTCTTTTTTTATTATTGTATATTTTATTGTTAAAATAAATTATTGTGGTTTCAATGTAGACTAGTTACCTGTATACATTTTTATATATTCTCAAATCCCGGCTGAAATACCCATGACAGAAAAAAGGTTGTTTTTTACTTAGACAAACATACCTTCTTTGAATTAATAATTATTAACATAGATAGAATGATATACACGTTTTATTTATTTATACCGATATGTTTATGTTGATTAAAATAATAATATATCAATAGTGGTTGATAATTATCACTGGCTTCACAACTAACTTCCGATTGTAATTCAACATAGCTATCGAAAGAAGTTAGATTTGATAGTAATTATTAATAAATAAACACTGTAGAAAAGTTTTATAAACTATAATAGAACAAAATTATTAACCGGTGTTAGAAAGAGTAAAAATTAGCATATAATTGACTTTGTAATAATACTAAATACCTACCATTATTAATTACTATTCATAAATTTTATTGCTAGCCCCAGGCAATATAATATTTTATATTTTTCGATCTACGGCAATAATGTTAATATATCATAATATGGAAAACTATTATGCAATCTATTTGGTGGTTAATGTATGTTAACAATCAAAAGGTATCTAAATAATAAAAAATATTTTCAAAATCATAACTAAAGTATTATTATATAAATATATACAAATTAATTATGATTTTCAAAAGTTTTCATATATTATGTATGCTATTTTATCTCATTTAAAAGTGTACATATTATATAAATATAATGTTTATTATGGAATAACGCAAATTATTATATACCATATCAATATTTATGGATGTGAAAATTTAAGGCGATGAAAAACATCTATTATATAGGTAGAAAATAATAGTTTCATTGATATCATCGATTGTTATTTACGAATATTATAATATGGAAGGATATATCAAAAAAATAATTATATTGTACCTCTGTAGTTAAAATAAATTGAAAGATACTTTTAATTAACTGAAATAAGAGATACACCTTAATTATTACAACGAAAAATATCACTAAAATATTCTACCGTGAAAACCGTGAAACAAGAAAAACGTTCACATAATTGACATTTTTAATTGGGTCAAACCAATATTTTTTTTATTCAATTCCTTTGTGGTACAATACAAAAACTTATAAAGTCTTATCTATGGTACAAAACTATCTATGAAATCAAATAAAAAGCTAGCATTTCCATAATAAAATAAACGTTTCTTTAAGTATCTATTACTTATTTATCCTGTTAAAAATTACAATAATATCGCTCTATTGAATTTTCCCAACTCTTTTCCCATTACCTTACGACTTGATATGTTTTCTGTTCGTGATTTTTCTTCAGTTGTAACTGAACTTTATTTAGGTAATTATCCACACTAATTAAAGATCAACGTACAGGTTTTCATCTTCCTTTATCGTCTAAGTTGCCAAACATAAGTATCACCAAGCTCTCAACCCTTATTCGGTTTCGAGTCATACATTCAATGAACTGAAGAATCTCTTTCAGTCAGATAGCTAATAGTATATTATCTTTAACTCGTCAAGGATAAATTTTTTGATATGGTGTTACAGAAGATTCTGAGTACACTTTTCAAATACCACTTCTTTAAATTGTAAGCCTATTTCGATATATTATTAATATGACCTAGGTATCTTTCCAATATCAAGTGGATTTTAGTCAATGTTAAGATTCCTCTGTATTTTCAAATTATCTTTGTAGCTGCTACAGTCTAAATACAGTTATTACGACGCACCTTTTCTTTTTTCATCGTTTTATTAATTTCTTAATTTTCTATAGGATCTAAAGATATATAATTTTTGATTTTTAAGCAAAAGCTCAAAAACAAAAAACTTTTTAACAATAAATCTAACCAACACAATACGAATAGATTAACCTTCATAAAAGGTTTATAAATTACGTAGGTATACTTTAACACTGTCTACTGCAGCCAGTCATTAACTGCGTAACTACTATATCGATTGTAATACGAGCGAATTACTTTCTAAACAAATTAATTTAATGGCCTATTTTGTATGCCGACAATAAATAAAATTGTATTAAAATATAAAGTTATAACAGAAAATACATGTCTATAAAATCTATAATTCTAATCACTCATTGTCATACTAGTTTTCATACATTAAACAAAGCCTTACTTTCAATGAAACGACTAATACATTTAAACATAAAAAATAGACATGACATACAATTATTATTTCATTTGTTAATACGATTTTGGAAAATTTGAGAATTTCTAATATTACGATACATACCCAATAGGTATACTAGATGTATAATAATATATAAACATCACAACGACGCCAATACAGTAAAACTATTATATAGGTATAGTATATATATACAATTGAATATGTATATATATAAGTTATCTTAATAGTTAAACAAATATAATATACAGACGCACATGACAGAGAAAAATTATATGGGAGGTCTAATTCAAAAAAATATAATTAATTTTTATGGTGGTGGAAGGGGACGAGGTTAATAAAATATAGCAGGTGTCATTGACTTATTGCTTTTCGTTGCATTAACTGCAAACCCCGCACTTTTTCGGGTACATTCTTCATATCCAGACTTTCTTCACTTTGAGTATAGCGATAAACACCTTCATAATATATAACTATGAGTAATTATATATGAAGTATTGCAACAGGTCGCATTCACAATTATTAGTGATTATAGAATGCGTGTGGCCTAACGAGCAATATTATTAGGATCATTAGTGTCCGTTTGTGTCGTTCGCGCTGTCGTGTTTTTTTAGAAATTACTAGTATTATTCATATAAAAAGTCGCGTATTGATACCTATATATTAATATGTAATTTTATTTATTACATTTAATACTTTATTCAGTTATTTAATATTTTATACAAGCAATACAAGCATTAGGTAAATCAAATCAGATAACATTGTTGCATCAAACTTATGGGACACAATGTTTATACCGTTCATTTTTATATTCAAGTAGGTGCTAATAGATACAGTAGAATTGATTAAAAATAATATTATTCAGCCATGCGCCATATTCTCGGAGTAGGTGACAATCGCATGCCGTCACTGGAAGAATAATATTATATAATAGGACTGGCGTGCAGTGCTATTTTTATAAAAAAAATCCATGCATTTGTTTCAAAGTTGCCTGCCTTGTTTAATTAAGGATAGCGTTCAGTGGTTCGCTAAATAATTATAAACCCAGTCGACAATATCTCGGTAAATATAAATGAAATCTCTCCCACATATGCCTCTAATTATTATACCACGTTTTTTGTTCATTGTGGACGACGCGATTTTTTTATCTTTAGAAACATAATAATACGTAATGTGAAGTGGAACACGTGGCCGGCATTCACGTTTTTCCACTATTTGCGTATTGTTTCTGCAGTCCCATTTCTTTTCAATGCATTTCATTTCCAGTGGTAACTTTTATTTTCCGCAATTTACGTCTGAAAAGTTAGAAATATAAGAACACATTCAGTTAAATGCATGGCAATCATTGAAATGAATTTTATTGTAGACGCACGTGTCCGTTTCCATTTATAGACACAACTGCAGTTACATAAAGTGGTTGGTAGGTGATATTTTATTTTAACGGAGATGGGGTAGGTATTAGATATTTGTCATTCTGTCATTGTTTCGGCCACAATATAACGGTTACTTGTTGCCTTTGTTTTGTTGATATATTTTTTTGTTGTTTCGCATTGTGTTTTTTTTATTTATATTAAAAGAATTTCTTCAGCAAATAACATTACTGCCAATTCAAGAAAAATGAAACACTCTCAAAAGGCGAAAGAACGCCAAACATATTTGTATGATTTTTTTAAGAAAAATATAATTGACAGTGTCTTCAAAAATATAAATTCTGGGTTTTGGTGTACATTTAAAAAAAACTGTGATTAAGATAACATTTTAAAATAGATCTTTCGTTTATTTTTTATCCATCTAAACATTAAACTACCGACCTTATCGTCTTATGTGGATAACCGTCAATACAAATGATAATATTTTAAAAATATGTCAAGAAGTAGAAACCATCTTTATTAACAATCAAAGTAATAATTAACGATTTATAGAGGACGTCTGGAGTTAATTAATTGAAAAAACTTTGCAGTCTAAAATTGTATGTTGATATAATCAAGTTTTGAATATAAAATGAAAGTGTAAAAATTTGTATTTTGATAGGTTAGGTTAGGTTAGGTTAGAATAATTTTGTATTAAAGATGTGTACCATTATGGTGATCTCTCTTTTAGCGACATACGAAAAACATAAATATAATAATTATATAAAATATTGTTTTACCAATAATTAGCACATAACACACAATGATAAAATATCTTTAGTAAACAATAATTCCTAATTATTTCGTTTGATTACATTTGCGTGGTTATTGTATCTTTTCAATTAAGATGATTTTGAGAAAACTTTCCGACCAGGAATTCCATGGTGACTTAATATAATATTATTATCTCGAAAATTATTCTTTACCATTCATTAAAACATAAAAAAGAAAGATCATTGTTTTATTATACAATGTGGTTGTATAATAGCAGCATTGAAGGAGACTTCACTAGCGGTTGTTCACAAAGATTTTTTTATATTATATAACGCCATCTATATAAATTTAATATAATATAATACGTATTTTACATTCTTGTAAAGGCTATATTTTCAACGTAATCATACTCACTGCTACATTTAGACAGAATAATATTATGATGGTAAATAAAAATGTCACTTTTTGACCGTATATATTTCTAAATGTATTTAATAATATTATACTATTTTTCGAAAGTATTTCTTAAAAATATTTGCATGTTTTAAATATATAAAACGGAACTTAGTCAAAATAAAATTTATTTTAAACTCCAATTGAAATAACATGAATTAATTAATAATAAGTTACATAAAAGACACATCGTTCTTTTCATTTCGTATTATGGCCCATTAAAAATTGAACAACAAAATTGCATTGCTCATATTTCGTTGTGACATATTTTGTGACAATAATAGCAAGTGAACACTGTCGAGTGGCGAGAAAAGGCTCGATCCGGAAACACCTGTAACGAGCTTTGAAAGTTTGAAGTGAGGTGTTGGGGGCGGTGAAAGTAGAAGGAAGTGGCAGTGGGGGTATAAGTGGAAGTGATATACTTCCGTGGATGCACCGGCGCCATAATGAGCCAGTCGACGACGTCTCAGACGAGAGCCTAGCGCGGCGTCAGCACGAGACTCTTAGGATGGCGACTTCCAGCCGATATAGTTCCTACAATTGCCTTTCTAGCTGGGACAGCTATGACAGGATACCGAGGTAAAAATGAACAACTTTTGTGGAAAATTATTTATTTATTTAGCTAATTATTTACGTACTAATATAAGAGTGACATTTATTTTTGACTAACACGCCATCATAGAAAGACAATATTCTCAATATATCTACATAGACGATTAGTTTTTTTATTTAATTGAAAAAATATAAAATAGCAATGTTTTTATTCATTCAAAGTTTTTGGATTTTTTATAAAAATTATAACAGGCCACGAGGGCAACGAATAATTCACAAGATTTGAAAACATAATATTTTTATTGAACGTGCATATTTTAAAAACACCTCGGCCGCAACCGCCGATTAGTAAAGGTAATAATTGATACCTTGATTCAAAACACAAAATCCAATTGCCTAAATTTTACGCAATTTGTTTATGGTTTCAACATATAAAAACTACAGTTAAATTCATCGTCATTAGATGATAGATGTAGCTCGATTGTTAAAACATATTGGCACGAATCCAGTGAATACGGGAACGAGTCCCATTGGGCGTTGTATTTTTTTCAAAGATTTTATTGTAGGTGCTTCGGGGTGTTTTTTAAATTAAGTATGTGTGTTAGATATTATTTTATTTGAAATACTATTTTGAATTGTCTTGAATCGCTCAAATAAGACAAGAAATTAAAAAAATATTTGTAAAAGTGTTGTGTGTGTATATTATTCTCTGATGTCGTCACTCTCGGCATAGTCACAAAGCAAAATTGGCAACGCAATCGGCTGTTTACTGAAAGGTTGAAAGTTCAAATCTACCTGTTATTGTTATTATGCTCGTGTTAAATTTAATAATACATAATGAAGAACAAGATATTTTCATTAATACAAGCCTGGGAATATAACTGGGTGGTAAATTCCACTACAGATCGAAAAAAAATAGTTATTTGAGCTCATCCAAGAGCTTTTCGAGTAACCTGCAATACTCTTTGGTTACACATCAACCAGTTGGATTAACTCTACTGGAAAATTTTATAAGTCACTAGTAAAAAAGTTTTGTTTAAAAAAATGTTTAAAGAATAAACGAGACATTTATTAATTGACTAACATGTGGATAATACAAGATAATGTTTTCTAATAAAGTATCAAAATTGTGGAATTTCATTTCATGAGAATTTATCAAAAATGCCAAACACACTTATTATTTTACAACGTTTTTGTTAGCTCGTATTTTTGTTTGTCCGGTGGTTGTTTGTCCAGTAAAAATCTTGCAATCATTTTTTAACTAACTTCCCGACTAGTTAGACATTTGAAACGTTTAGAATATATCAGAGCACGATGCCAATGCATTCTTTTAATACTTTTAGCCATTTTTAAGCAGAATTAAATTCATTTTCAGTTAATTCTGTTTTGTATAGAAAGATATTTCATAAAAATCAGTAAAAAGTAAAAGACTATTATTGGTTACTAAGGAAGTGGTCCTGGCAACTAAATTATTAATATATACGTGCGTTACTATGGAAATCAAAATGAAATGTCAAAATGACATTTCAGTATTCTATATTTTTTTTGTTTGTTTGTTTTTTATTTACTTCATAATATCAAGTACAAGTTTGAGCATATTATTGTGCATAATAATTCAAGAGAAAATTTAAAAACGTTGTAGGTATATAAAAAGTTCTTTTTATCTTGTAATTATTTTTACTGACATTTGATACAATTATTTCAAAAATGTATATCACTTTATTATTTGGATTACTTTCAGAACTTATTTCATTCGAATAGTACCTACTGAAGATTTATTTAATATAAAGTAAAAAAAAATCTATTGTAAGAATCGATCTAGTAGGTAAACGAATATTATAGTATTTCAATGTACTTATAAATCATAGTGAAAGAGTAATACTTGCATTTTAGACATATTTATTTCCAGTGGAAGGTCAGTTCTGATAAATGCGGTAAGGAATTGAATAATACAAAACTCAAATAATATTTAATAGTAATTTTACTTTTGACTGCACCTGCCAAAGAAATATTAAATAAACTTGAAATTGGCGTGTAATCTATTAGTAAAAATCTATTATTGGCTTCTTGTGATTAAAATCTGACGTATTCTAAATTTTACACAATAAGACAAAATAATCCATATTCTAAAATATGTATAAATTATTCGAAAAAATGTTCATTATTTTTAGAAACCGATTAAGTAAAAATAGTACAAATAAATGTCGATGTTTGCCATTTTATTTTTCTTATATATTGCAATAAAAGGTTTATTAATTAAATTGTCAATGGGTATTTCATTTTATTTTAGAAATACAAGATAAAAAGACTAAACTAATCACATACGTTTGAAACAAAAAAACGTTGTTTATGATAAAGATTGAATTTTCTCCATTACTTAAATTGATGTTAACTTTCAATACCTACTTTAATAAAAGACATAATAATGTATAAATATTATCATGTTAGCAAATTGTAATAAGTATATTACTTTTTTTTAATATATTGTTTTAATATTCTGTATACTGTGGTTAATGTTACTTATATTATTTTATTTTAAATAGTCACATTATATCATTTCATTTGAAGCTTTTATTTGTGGGACAGATTGAAGCGTGGTAATGAAAATCTGTCGGAATTGGAGAGCGAAAATTACGACTGAATTTCGGTTCATGTAATTTGTAATCTACATAATAATACGTTATTTGGGGAAAAGTATTAACGTTGTTCCTTAATTTAAGTACTTCATCTTAATATTATGTCAAGGTCACTTCAAATTTTACGAAATATAAAATGACTTCGAATAAAATGTATTATATTCTAAGTCATTTTTCATTAACATAAAAAAATATTCAGACGCTAGAACAAAAGATGTTCTCAGAAAACAAACTACTAAATTTTAAGTAAAACGTCAAGCTGACAACTTGAATTTTAGCATTTTTTGGGATTATTACAAAAATTTAACTGTTAAACTCGTTCGACGCGGATAACACGGCTGCCGTGTCCCCGTTAAACGGCCATTATATAAAATTAGCATGTTAGCAAATTAATCAAAAGGTACGCAGTGATTGTGTTAAGCGAGGTAAGGGTGAATGAAAGTTAAAGATTTTTATTTCGTAAAGCGTCTTACATTTCGGATTTTGCGTTACTTATATTTGTTCGTATTGTTTTGTGTCTACTTCAACTTGAACAGCGAACAAAACATCATTCAAAAGGAATAGAAAAAGCCTATATACTAAAAAACATGAACTGAAAAATTATTTTGGCTGTTTTCAAAATATAAGCATGTAAGTATATTATTTAAATAACCCATATATTCGCTACTTTTCCACTTAAATTAGGCAGCGGACAAACAAACTTAGACAAGTTTGATATTGTGACTGCCGAGGTAACTGTTTGTGTATCAAAATGCAATTTATTTCACGTTGAAAATCATACATTTTTAATATTAGTGCCTATATTTAGTTCATATAATATTTTCCCGACACAATGAAAAATAAGTTCTCGAATAGAAAGAAATGAGAACTCTCTGAGAATATGATAGTAAATATTCTGGAATACTTAACAGAATAACATGTATGATGTGTGTAAGACTCGGATATTTTCGAATAGTTTTAGAACCCTTATAACAAAAACGAGCATATTGGTTCTTCAAGTACTGATAAATCAATATAATGGTGATTAAAACTACATACTAATATACTTAATAAATTAACATTATATTTTTTTTAATAATTTAACAAATGAACGTCGTATAAAAAAATAATGACATTATTTAGACATCTACATTTGTTTTAAAAATAAAGCTTTTTTTTAATATCTCTATAAAAGAAATTAAGTGTAATTATAATTTTATTTGATAATAAACTAATTAAAAAACTTTTGCATGTTTATAAAATGATTGATCTTGTCAATATTCTCAAAAATATTGTTTCAATCCAACTTGATAGAAAACTCATCCATTCAAAAACTTTCGTATATGATCGTACGTATCTTACGTATCTTTGATGTATTGTTGCGAGTTTGGCTAAATTTTACTTACCAAACTTTGAAGTTCAACTTTTTTTAATCAAATGTTGTATTTATTTAGATATTTACACGATAATAATATCGTTATCGTTAATTTTAATTGAGTTTAAGAACAGTCACTAAAAATGGCGATGTTGTCAACAATATTTACTTGTTCATGTCAATCATAGAAATTTTGGACAAACATGAATATATATTTCATTTTAAGATTCTTATTAACTATAATCTTCTTAGAATAAAAATATTGACATTTTACAAATTTAATATTATGCTATACTTTTGATTAAGTGATTAAATATGTTTACCTACCTGTATATGCTGGGCTGGAGTGCTTTGAATAATGTCTTCAAAAATTACCTCCATTTGTGCCTAAAGTCAAAAGTGTTCAAGAAGTGTATACTTCCCGTAATCTCATATGCATGTGAAACATGGATCGTAAGGGCCAAATAAATAAAAGCAAGATCCATAAACATAGAGTAGGACAGCATGGTATAAAGAGGTGCATGCTGGGCATAATGCGAAAGGACGAAAACTGAAAGATTGGAAACAGACAAGAGTTTGCTATATAATAAAGTTCACTAAAATTATCAAATGAAAATGAGTTGGACACATAGTTCAAAGAGGTGACAAATCTAGTCATCCAGTAGTAGCCAAGAGGTACAAAAAATCCGCAAGGTAGATCTAAAAGCCACTGGATTGATGAAATGGTTAAGTTATGCGGAAGTACGTGGCAATGTAACGCACAGTACCGAGAAAAGTGGAATCAGATTGTAGAGGCCTTCATCCAGAAGTGGATTGATGATATCATTTGTACAATTTCGCCTGGTTGACTCTTGTATTCTGATGGTACTGCTTTACGGTAGTGAATCATAGCAAGCATATACTGAGCTTCAAGAACAGATGTTTGCGAGATTTGCGACGGTTACTAGGTGTGCAGTGGTATAACTAGGAGTGATGAGGAGATAAGAGAGTGAACCAAGCTGCCTCTTATCATGCTAAGACTGAAGAGGTGATGTTGAAACTGGCTCGACCACGTGCTGCGGACACCCGAAGAGAACTTTAACGTGCCTTGCCGATTCTTCAATCCAACCGGATTCTGCGTGCTGCATAGCCGCTAAATACTATCTACAGAGTGTATAGAGCTTCAGAATGCTGGCATGACACAAGAAGTCTTGGAGACGCCATGCGGTGTTAATAGGCATTGCCGAACAAGAAAAACTGTGTTATTTATATAGTAATTTTCAATCGTCTGCGAAAGTGAAATCTTTGTTTCTAATGACAATAGAAAAAAATCTTATCGTGATCTATGACTTTGAATATTAATACAATATTTTAAATTGGCTAAGGTATTCTTTGTTAAATTCGTTTAAAAATAATATACACTTATTATAAATTGTACATTAAGTCAATATGATGAAATTCGTGTAAGTTTTAAAATCGCGACGCCCAGCTTTTTAGACAGCCTGGCCACGAGTAGGTGCTAAAAATTCATACATTTAATTATTGTTATACAAGGACTAGGTAGTTATTGAATGGCAATCAATTATTACAAAATATCGGTAAAATACCGTCTCTAGCCTGTGGAGGAATATAATATAATCCATAGTATGCTCTATTTGAAAGCAAAATAGTATTTTGTTAATAACATTATTATTATTATGATTTTTTTTTTGAATTTATATAAAATCATTATAGCTTATCATATTAACACATATATTTAACATTAATATTAATGCTTATTAATAATTAAATTAAATAAACAGGCTTGAATACAAAGATATATTATTTATTTATAAGTGGATATTTTTCCAATATCTTATAATAAAAGGTTTTGACGAATAGACCCCATTTTTTAAATTCTATTAACATTGAGAGCTATAAAGATCCTTGAAACCTACCTATTCTTACTTGACTTGACGGACACTTCACTTCTTGCTGGGCTCTTTCTCATATCAAGATTGATGTAAGTTCACGAAATGTTTTCCCATTCTAAAGAAGCATTGATCCAAATACAACTCAAATACATATACGTATGTATATTCAACTAAAAGAAAAGCTAAGGTCAATACTGAAAACGTCTTCAAAGTTTATAATATGCCGTAAGCTGCAAAAAAAGTCGAGTTATTAAAATAAATTATGATTGTGTGCCGTTTCTGGATTTTCTAAAATTTATAATTATTATTAGAAAAACCTATTTTTTTTAGAATTAATTCCATATTATCGCTGAAATCTTTTCAAAAACTTTTAACATCAATTTTTTTTTCCTGTGCGTTAAAATATATTTACATGAAATCTAAGCATTTCTACACAAGTTTAATGCTATTCCCATCGCATAAAAATCGATTGCAAAATTTTCGTACGAATATCCGGCCAGTGTCTACTTTGCTAGTTAGGATTATGTTTACTGAATTGAATAATCAATCTTTTGAAAAATATTCCATATCTCTCTCCTAAGAGAAAAATTAAAATATAGAATATTTCAAATTTTACAGGTATTTTAAAACATTAATTTTCACTAATTTAACAATAATTTCCTACTTATTTATTTTCCTTCTTACTTATTAAGTTAAGGATGCTTTTTTTAAGATTAAAGATCACTCTTGTCATATTATGCATCATTGCAAATACAAAATTGTCATTTTGATATTTTATTAATTAAAACAAACTTTTCTATTGATTATATTTACGTACCTATAAAAATAAATCAAAGCAAAAATTTTGCAACCAGTAAAGTTTCCATTGATAAAAGATAATATAAAAAGTATGTATTATTGCCAATCATCAAACCAACAAGTGTTGGCATATAAATCATGTCTTGTGATAAAATTTTAGTTGTATATATAACTTTATTCATGACATTTTAATATTTTGTATTTATTTAAAGGCCATGGGAATTTTCACTTTACCTCATTTTTCCATGTAAATAATTTATAAACCATGTATAAATAAACAATCTTTAAAATAAACATCTTAGATGTTGTCACTTAATGGTAATTTATTAAGTAGTTTTGTGAGCGGGTGTATTTAAACTCTATATACATCCACTCTTCAGCTTGAAAATAAAAATTTTAATAATTTTCCGAACATGATGCAACAACTCAATAGTTCGGTTTCTACAATTTATGACGATAATAAATACATCGAAGAAATCAACAAAGTAACCACGAAATTTGAATACCGCTTCTAAGATTAAAAATAATATATAGCATAGTTTTATTTATACATTTTACATTTGATACCAAAAACAAAGCAAAAGTAATCGCAAAAACCTTTCAACACTTTTTCATATGGATATGTTGAAATTTGAAGAGGAACGCTGCAAAAAATATTTACATTAAAGCAAGAGCTTCGAAAGATAAATTTTAGAAATATTTACCAGCAGATAGGTATCCAAATCTATTAAAATGTGCTAAAAAATTTTACGCCTGTTATCGTTCGACATACCTACTTATGCGAAACAGCGTTTTCGCAAATGAAAATTATGAAATTGAAGTACAGAGCAACTTTAACGGACTAACATTTAGAATCACGTTTGAGAAATGGTTTGAGTAATTATTACTCCCTTAAAAATTGTAAACACTTCACAATGTAGGATAAATACGAGTAATTCAAGCTATGTAGCATCCGGATGCTCCAAATAAAGTTTATGTGTTCAAAATAAAATAAGTACAGTTATGGAAGTGATTTTTATCAACGTACAACGTTGTATTTAATTTTCTTAGTAAGATTCTATTTTGGTTTAAAAATACATCTTTTATATATTATAGGTACTTATATATATTATGTCCTTAATTTTAGAACAAGTAGATTGTGGAAGATTTTTCTTTTCCAAGGTAAATAGTATGTAAAAAATAGTTGACACCCCTAATATAGAAAAAATCTGTTCAATTCAAAATAAATATATAAGGGTAATTAAGAATATAATATATATATACGTCTTATAAAGTATATTACAAAACTCACACCTCCGTTTTTGCGATATTCAGCATTTATTAGATGTCCGTAGCGTTCTTTATATTATTGTCAGACCATCTAGTCAACTTTAGGTTATTCAAAAAATTACAGAATTTTCTGGAGACATAATATGTTATAAACTTGGCAAGTATTTTGCTTATAATCCTTTAAATACTGAGATAACAAATTTTAATGGAATTGTTAACATACGCATCTAGTAGTACATTGCAAAGGAATTAACAAACTAACTAGGAAACTAACTAAATCATGATGAAATTGGCTAAAAACTCTAAGTACAAAATTTACTTTTTATCTGCCTGCTCAGTAACCAGCGATCGAAAGTTAATCTTTTATCCTATGAGCACAAAAAACTTACTTCCCGCTCGACGCTAAAATTTCATTAAATGCCTCAAAAACAACTTGATATTTTTTTAGAGAAACAAAAGTATTCGGGTTTTTCAAGCAGTTTTTCCAGCGCGGATTCAAAAAGCTCTCACGGATAAAAACAAAACAAAATAAACGATGTGTAAGACCTCATTGCCGCAGCGTGGCTCTGCCCAGTGCGCCTACGAATTATAGCTGGCGTTACATGGACAATTTTATTTTTATTATTTATTTTTACTCGTGGTGTACTTTATCGACTGGCCGGAATTCAAACAATCTCCTCCTTCCTTTTGCTATATATTATGGCGGAAAACCAACACAAATTTAAAACAGACTGCATAAAAAAATAAACTAATAATAATATTTCAAAATGCTTTAATGTCTTGAAATATAAAATTATACGCTAGATAAAAATTGTGGCCGTAGTTACGGGGTCCCGCAGCTTGCAATGAATAAATGTGATTTTTAATAGGTTTCAAATATTAGTTTGTTAATTCTCTAATATTCATTTGAATTATTTATGTTTACAGCTGTTTCGGGCTATGAACACATCTTCAGAACTATATTAAGATAATTTTAATGTCGATATACATAAGTCACATATTGTAAATATGTAACAAAACACATTGATTTATAATCAATATAATACAATTCTACGAGGTATGTAAACGGCAATTTAATTAATTAATATGCACAGTGTTTTAATGTATATTGGATCCAAAAATCCTATTAAATATGTCGGAGGAATGACTAGTAATCATTCATATAAAAATTGGTTAATTTAACTTTTATTCTGTGAATACCCATAGAAGCTTTAAACTCATAAACTTCAAAAGTTTACAGAAATAATGAAATTACCCACAGAACACTATCATAATATTGATATTTTGATAGCCAAGCTCAAGCAATATTTTAATGTTTCCAATACCTCTAATAACGCGGCGTCTTATGTGGGTGAAGTCAATGCGAATGCGACGCGATGCGGCGCGGCATGAAAATATCTACGCGATCAAACGGTTTGATATTTTTGCGCGAAGTGGACGCGGCGGAGTAGGCGTCGCCATGGTAACAATTGTATAATAAACATAGGAGGTAATTATTTTCATACAACTAAATATTTCTAGGCGTTACCATGGTAATCAACAAATTGTATAAATGTGCGATGGTGACAGCTGGTGACTCAGCTACACGTAGGACTACGATGCCGCATCGCATTCTTTTGGCCGCTTCAAACCGTATTTCGGTCGCGTTCGCATCAACTTTTCAAACGTAAGACGCCCTGTTATTTTAACATTTTATGAAATTTAGCTGGTATTAATAAAGTAGTGTTTGAATCATATATATCCGCCAGGAATTATTGACTTATAGATTAAGACATCCTCTAACTTTGTCTCCAATTCTCTGTTGCCACGTGTTTTCGGTAAATTTGACACGACTTGAATTCAACCACGTTGATAAAATATTTATCCAATTGTGAAATATTTCGAAAAATATACCTACTGTATGTGGTGTGTAACTTTCATGTTATGCTGGACACGTAATATAACATAAATAAACTTGAAAGATATAGACTCGGTAACCATACGTCCTAAATATTACAGAATAAAATATTTTACAGTTAGTTATTATCTTTTATTTCTCTTTAAAATATATAAATGGTCTTAAATATAGCAACTACGGTAGACGAGTATCATCTAAATTATGTATACAAACAGCTCTTTTATTGGTGACTGAATACAAAACAAATACTCTAATATCTAATCAAATTATTGTTTAACTCAAATTGTTTAAAAATGAAGTCGTAATTAGTGGTTGGGTTAAATACTCCAAAAATATTCTCGTAACTATAATATTGCAGGTCTGTAAATCTTATATGTATTCCAAACAAATACGGTCACCACATAGAAATTCCCAAAGTTCACGATGTTTTTTTTTAAAGAAATAACCTACCACTCTCAAGAGATGCAAGTTTATTTTGACTTTTACACGAAAACTAGTCTTTCGAAAAAACTTTCTCACAAAAATAGTTAAAATGTCACAACGTATACTGTAAATAGTTTTCTCTGGGATAGAAAATTTTTCTCTACTTTTCTCGTTATTGGTATGCTATACATTGTATTAAAACATAATCGTGTAGCGAACCGGTAATCTAATGCATTTTAAAATAAGCCCATCGTACATATTCTCATTAATATAAACTGAATCGGATAGAATATAACATTATTTATCTCTGCTCATATCAATCATAGATAGTCATCACAATTATTTTTCAGTATCTAAAATAATATCACTATAACACCTGTATTATGTATTATTTTCATTGTTAAAGCAAAATATTGTTAAAAATTATGAATGAAATATCATATGTTACTGACAATTAATTTTAATATAGGTATAATACAAAACATTAATGAATAGTAAACATTAAAATATAAACATACGATAACTTACGTCAACAATTATTGTTAGTGGCTATTGCAACTAAAACATAAATTAACCATCACACAAAGTTATTTTTGGTATTTTCTCGCTCTATGTTTAGTCAAGTTCAATTGAACGATTTCGAATAATGGATAAAGCGACGTTGTCGCGAACGTAAGATAATTAGGTTTATTATTGATTAGCTCTTTCATTTCTAAAATTTTTGTTTGTATATCATTTGACATGGATGCTAATAAATAACCTATGAACATTTTTAATGTTGTTATAATATATTTGTTTTATTCATTAAGTATATTTTCTACAGAGAAAATATTTACTCATAAACATTAACTACGTTGACAAGTTATACTTAAATCTATAATTTGTTCCAATTACGATTACTATTTTTCATTTTCTTCTTTGTCGTATTCTTCATAATGGAGGGTCAATGTCTATTATATGTGGTGGCGTTAGTCATCAGACCATCGAACCAACTTCAATAAAAATAATATAATACTAACAATAATATAATATCAATGTTTAATCATTTTTTGGGCTTGGATTATTTTGAATATTTTCAAAAAATAGAAAAATATTATCATCATCAGCCAGCTGCTTCCACTTATCTCGGCTTTGTGAATTGCGTTTCCGCGTACTTCCGTAGAACTTTATCATTTCATCGATCCAGCGGCCTCTAGGTCTACCTTGCGGACGTTTTGTGCCTCTTGGATACCATTGGATGACTAAATTTGTCCAACAAATGACAAATCCTTGTCTGCTTCCTTATCTACTCATTCCTCTTTTTGTCCTTTCTCGCTATGCCCAACATGCACCTTTCCATACCGCGTTGTGCTACTCTAAGTTTCTTGATCTCTTGATGAAACTCAAGAATGCACTATCGGGTTTCTTAGATGAGAACGTAACTGTTTCCCTATCCAACATAGAGGATATAACAAAAATTATTCTACAATGTGTAGAATAAACAAGCGTAAAACGATATGGAGTTTTCATCACTTTGCAAAACCCTCCGAAGGAAGATAAGAAGAGATCTTTGTAAATTTAATGTAAACCACATACAATCAATTGTAAAAGCAGGTAGAAGTTTGAACAAAAACAAGCAATGCTTGTCGATAGAAAAAAGGGAATTCATAGCGCTAAAAGCAAAATATGACTCTATCATCAGAAATTGAGAACACTTGTTAAGCCGAGTTTAAGAGTTCTCCAGCGATCTCTTCAGTGGTGACACTGACAATACGACTGTACACTTAGATCTTCGAAGAAATAGAAATGCAGAAGACCATACTCCCAAAATCACATCCTGGGAAGTACTCCATGCTTTAAATTAGATGAAAAGTGGCAAAACCCCGAAAGAAGGTGGTCTAACGATAGATATTCTCAAAAAAGCAGGAAAGAATGCAAACGAAGTGCTTGTATAATTGTTCACAGCCTGCATACGCCAAGAGGATGTCCCAGAGGCATGGAAAAATGCCAACATTGTCATTCTTTACAAAAAAGGTGACAGAGAAGAAGACCTAGCAAATTATCGTCCAATAAGTCTACTCCCTCTTCTCTACAAGAAAAATATGATAATTATGATATTATAGAATCGATCCAAAAAAAGTATCATAATATTTCTGATGTTTAATCGAATTATTTTCATATTATTATTTCATAATAATTGTATTCGATTTATTAAACCAACAAAGTTAGTGTCACAATAATTGGAAAGTTTCAACCTATTTTTTATGTAATGATCGCTGTAGCAATAATATAACTAGATAATATAGTTTTTCAACTTAAATTACTCCACAAAATCTGAGTGAGATGTCGATCTATATTATTTTGAAGAAGTATTACATCGGGTAGGTATATTTCCTTCGACACAATCTGAAAGCTTTTAAAATTGATTGGAAATCTTAAGCGCTTAGTACATACAGTGTTTCAAAAGCTCTGTCCGCGGACCATAAAAATATTTTTAATTGCAATTTTAATAACCACTGATTGCAATATAATAATATATAAATACCATTTTCAAAATAATAAAATTATTCATAACGGTTCCAAGCAAATATGTATCCCATAAAAAATCATAGATACATCCTAATTGGACAGCCTGGTGTCACTATTTTGCTTTTTTAATTTATTATATATTTTAAACCCTATTAAAAAAATATATCTTTTTAAGGAGCACTTTTCAGCTTGTCTCTATTGATTGTTAATACAGCTTTTATTTCACTGAAATTATCTGGGGGAAGCATGTCGTCTGTTTAAAATCTATCCCACTGCAATTTATTTGACATATCTTGCTGTATTTTCATACGTCCCTATAGTATACTTATGTGTAAAGACAAAAGTGTAAAATATTGCCCTTCCAATATACATTTTTAAATTTACAACATACTAATTAAATACTTTACCTATTTTTTCACGATACCAATGTCTCTAGATCAGAAAACATAAGATATCATAATATAACTTATAACCATGATTTGTTGTGAGATATTTACTTTTTTTTTTAAATGTAGAGTAGAAATTTGGTAGCGGAAAGGTGAATATTACCAATATATTTTGAATCTGCATATTTATTGAAAAAATTTTCATCAAGTCAGTTGTCTTCAGACTCGAACCTTTTCTATTATCCTATAATAGGAAGCACTAACCCATCGTATACTACTTTATAGATGAAAAGTAAATTTAATATATTGTTTGTAAGTTTTTTATTTCAAATATTGACTACGTTTTTTAAGATGTTAGTTGTTATGGTTATGGGAAGGTTATGGTATAAACTAAATTCTTATATAATATGTACGACAGGTGATTTACGCTTGACTTCCACTGCTTTAGTGTGTGCAACACTCACCTGTAGGTATATAAAATTGTGTCACAAGGTCGATGGATATTCCTGTTAAGACGAAGATAAAATTGCCCGAGGGCACTGTGTCCTTAATAAATTTACCCTGTACTCCATGGCGAGGGGCTGTGTCAACAAATGTGATTAAGGAAGAGACGACAGGGGATGTTTAATTAGGACGCCAATTTGTTGTAATAAATTTGTCCCAAGTGTTGTGTACACGACAGGTACAACATGGAAAAATGAGGCAGCTGCCCACTTAATATCGGTGGGAAATGGTATCATAATTAACCTGGATAATCGTACATTAAAGATTTTGAGGTTTTCGAATATAAAGTTTATAACAAATTTTTAATACTACAATCAACTAAGAGTATCTAATTTTCTTTAATTATCTAGGGCATCTGGTCTAAAACTTTTATTCCATTCTTCTACCGAGCTAAGTAAGCTTTGTCTTAGTACTGAATATAATATTACCAACGTTTCTCGTAAAGATCAGTTCAGAATCAGACTGCCTTTGTAAAAACACGGTCATATAGAAGTCTCTACTCAGTACTGGCAGAGGAATTCAACCCTCGAGAAGTATTACGAGTATCTTTTATACTGTTGCCTCTTTTTATTGAGTAATTTGTGATTGGTATTAGATTTTATATACTATAGGGTGGGTGGATACATACTCTCGCTGTGAATGTCGAGAGGTTGTCTGACCAGCATATTTTAGTATTTTGTTTATCCTCGAGGGTAGTTTGAAGTCTACCGCCTTACTTTGCTGGATAATTTAGTAGTCACTAAAATGAAAAATAGTAGTATGGATTGATTTAAGATAGGAGCTATATTTTGTTTTGAGAACTACTACTATTGGCAATCAGTAGTAATATTAAGTTGGTTACAAATTGTAGGGTTGGAGTAATAATTTTCCATTGAGCGATAACATTTCTTCGAATGCTTCAAGGTATTATCGCGTATAGGTTTGATGTTAATATATCTGTATAAAGTAGAGTTGCTTACAATTAATCATGGTGTGTCCGTGATTGTGCGCAGTATCTTATCCTTTATAGGTACTTCGTAGTTTTCTAATATGGGTGGTACTTAAATATGCCCAAATTGGGCATGAATAGTTTACTACCAGACGGATAACTGTATGAATTGAATTTTCATCTGAATTATATTTCTAACATCTGTATCAATGTTTTCGTTAACAGGTAACTGTGTAAATGTCTATTAAATTGAGTAGGTAACTCAGGATCAATCATAATACAATGAATTCTATAGTTATTTATATTAGTAATATTGGTACATATTATGGATTTATGAATCTATAAACGGCTAAAAATCAAAATTAAACTACATTGAAAATACTTAGTATTGCATTTTAAAAATAAATATCATAAATACCATATTTGGTGATTAATATATTCGGTTTCTGAGATTAGAGTTTTAGGTAGTAAAATGTTTATATTTTAACAGATTCATGATTAACGTTGCGGAATACTATTCATACATCAGAGCCAGCGTGCCTGAAACCAATTTTTACGAAAATAAGGTGCAGATTTAGTACTTATCTAAATTATTATGATTTTTTAAGCTTGTTGACCTTTAGAGTATAATTATAACAGCGGAATGTATTTCCCGAAATCATAAAAACGTAAATCTTGTACTATATAGAACCTGGAAAATCTTTAATATTACATTTCCCTTAAAGTATTCTTTTCGACGGAAGGTGTACTCCTAATGGCTTTTAGCTATAAACGCATATATGTGTCTACTTTTTGTCATGTCATGTACATGCATCATTTATTACGCGCTAATTATATTTTAAATATATGCTTAAAGGTAAATAATAGCTCTACTGATAAACTTTAAAAATAAATTTAATTGTTGAAAATCAAAATTAAACTCAGCATAAACTTGACGTTTCTAATATTTGAGATTTTATTGAAGTGTAGTTTAAAATTAACCATTATTAATGTGCAGCAAATCAAATTTAATTTATACAAAATAGACATATTATTATGTATTATTTATACGTTTAAAATGCACTATGTTGCAAGTTCTTCAAAGGTGAAATAAACGTTATTGACATAATAATAATATATAACAATTTCGTCATGTATAACATTAATTTATACGCCAAAATGAATATAAGATACTATTTTCCCAACGTAGTAATTTAGATTGTAATTATTTCACGGTGCATCGCATTTAGTGACGCTTCTATTAAATATTCAAATGACTACACTAATATACAGTTCTCTAATAAAATAATATTTTTTAAAATACACCATTTGAGTTATTTTAAAATATTTATAATACTTTGCTTTATTTATGTATTAAATATGCGGTTTTCTTCAGTAACATTGCTTCTAGGAAATATACAACATGCCTTCTTTGAAAATTGAAGGCATACTTAAAAGTGCAAGAAAGTTTATATTTTGATCACTCATACAGGTTTAATAAAAATTGAGGATAAATAATTGTCAACCAATTTTTTTTATTATCAATTCTGTTTTCACTTTATGATTTCATTAAATTCGCTCTAAACTAAATTATTTAAATGTAAATAATGCGTTCAATGGGTAAAACTAGGTAAGCATTACAAAATTATTATATAATGCCACGTTACATGATTAATTATATTCTGCAATATGCAGATTATTCTGTGGAAACAAGAGATATCTGCCCAATACCCGATAGTGGAGTCAAAATTATTTAAATATATTGAATTAATACATATGGTGTGAAATTCAACAGTCAACAAAAATCTATGATCTTACTTTTTAAAGAAGACAAATTTAATTTATAATTCTATATATTTGTTATAAATACATTTCTCTCAGTATATACATATACAATTATCTAAACTATTTTATTTTAGATATAATAGATATGTTTAAGTAATAATATATTGATTAACCTATATATCTAAAATACAGCCGCAATTTATTCTTTGTTATATCCAAAACAATACATATCCAAAAAAGAAAATGGTAATTTTAAAAAGCTCGTCGTCGCTCACAGATGCGGAAAAGGAAGATCGCCTATTCTATGTTCCGACCAAGTGAAAACCGATACGAGCCTCTCAATACCTTTTGCTATGCAGATGAGAAAATTTTGGGATCGCTAAAGAGAACGTCATGATCATTTAAAAGGAGTCACGATTTGGAGCAGTGCTGAACACGAAAACTAAAAGAAGAGTGTTATTTTATATATTTCGGCCAATTTTTAACAACTGGTAAAAAATCTCATTACTAGGGTGTATAAAATTACCGAAGAAGTATTATTTTTTAATATATAAAAAATATAATATAATACATCAATATCGATTGTATCCTTTTATTACCATTAATAATTAAAGGGTGAATATTATATATATATATATATTGTGACAGTAAGATAATAAAAAATCTTTTATTATTACTATAAATTATATTAATATCAAGAAAACTATCATCTCTTAGACTGGATCTAATTTCAACACAAATAGTTTCTTTTGTAAAAAAAAAAATACACATGTTAACTAAATTATCATAGCATTATTCGAAGTTAAACTGACAACATTTTTATTAAAAATTGCAATGAGAAAAATATAATTGGATTTCACAAAATTCTAGCGTGCAAAACAAAGGATTTATTAGAAATTGGAATACCCATATTATGAAATTATTCATAATTAATTTCTGTTATAAGTTATGCACGCTAATATATCTGATCAATTGACATTAGCGTAATTAATGGCTTAGTTACCAAATAACCGAGTTACTTACAAAAATGCAGTTGCATAATATTATAAGTACGTACATAATGTCTAAAGGTCTCGCCTTTGAGCTTTGAGAATCGATGTCTACGCTAAATCTTAAGGCTATATTAGTACGACCGCGTTATAAACACTTGACTTAGTAACCGGATACTTCAGCCCTCGGTTATTGAAGTGGTCGCGAGGAGCGGAGGAGTCAGTTCACGTGGCTTGGTTTTTTTCCGATGCCGCCAGCGGTTACAAAACTCAGTATCTTTGTGGCACAATCTCAAAAATTCCCGGTAATTCGGTAATGAAATTTTAACAATATTTACCTCTAAGTAACCTGATTTATATAATCCTGGTAATGTATATTTTAAACACATTTAATATAAAGGCTCAAAACCTATATGAGAAGCCTTGTTATTTTTGTACACTCCTTATGCAACCCAGATAATATTTTCAAGGTCTCGTTTGCCCCCATTGCAAATCTCGCGTGAACAAATTAATAAAAATCATCTGTCTTGATTGTTTCAGGGTTCGAGTCGAGTATTACGTGAACGAGAACACATTCAAAGAGCGTCTGCAATTGTACTTCATCAAGAATCAGCGTTCAAGTAAGTAACATGTCTAATTAATATCACCAATTAATATAACATCCATCATGTCGGTCGTACTCGGTAACCATTTAGGCATGATAGAACTATGAGCGATCTCAGACCAGCTGTTACGAACGATATTAATTTAGCAATTATGACGGGATTTTAGATTCGTAAGATATTAATATCACCCGTCCGCGGTGCCACGTTTTTCTTTTGGCGGCATGACATCGCAACGAAAGTTAAATATAGTTTTTCTCATCCCTTCGATAAGTTATGATTTTGAAATTTCTTATCTTATCTCTATCTCTCATTATATTATAGTTACCTTTAAAATTATAATAACAGAAATTAAAACTAAAAGTAAAAATATCCATGACGAAAAACTAAAATGATAAAAAGATAGATTCTGAGAGAGTGATTTTTAAATATTAAATACACATTCCAATATATACAATTAAACTCAGTTTAGCCAGTAGTTTTTAAATCTTTCTAATGTAACTTCATAATAACATTATTTATAATATATGCATTGATTTATCTGTCTTTCTTTTGATATAGTTTTTTTTTATTTAAAAAAATAACGTAAAAACAATACAGTAAATTGGTTATAAAATAAATGCATCAAAGAGACTAAGCAATTAAGTGCAGCGCGCTTGATACGGGGGCAACTTGGGTATTCTATTTATGCGAACATGCGACATAGACGCAAACTCTTTTTCATGCAAATTTGGGTACATCAGGGAGCGACAATTATTTGTTAGCTGTGCACAACTTTGGCAGAAAGCATGTGTGTGTACGTGCCGTGCTGTGTGTTCTCTGCTTTATAGATAGATAAATCAAGAAAAATTGTAACGTCTTCGTAAAAGAGTATCCGTGAATATGTTTTTAATAACGTTTAACTTTTTTATAAAATGTATTTATAACCACATATAAAAGACACTTTTTTGCTCACTCGGTGAACCTTCCAGCTTAGAATACTAAAATAATATTATATTTATTTATTTTTTGTATATTAGATATATCTATAATATAGAAGTAGCAAAATTTAAGTTTGAGTTTATGTGATTGTATACTTATTGCCAAAAGATTTCGATAGAATAAGATATATGTAATTTAGAAAAGGGACTGTTAGTAAAATTTCTAATTAAGATAGGTGGGCAATTGTAATCCTCCTCTAGATTAAAAAATAAGAATAACTGAGTGAAATATAACTCAATATTTAGTTAAGATTGAAAGACTGCGCTGATAAGTCGTATGCAGTATGCACTGTATGAACGAGCGTGAATCTGCAATAGACTGATTTCATTCCCCATATACGTAATGTTGGATCTAGAACCATTCGTCGCCGCCAATCGGGCGCCGCTGAGCCGCCGTTACTGACTGGGCGCTGTGACAACTGCGTGATAGTACAATTGGGTGCCACACAATCGGATAAAATACGGAAATAAATAAACATATAGGTTATAGATCATTTACACGTTGATCGATCAAACCAGTTATAAAACGCCGAGAAAACGCTGAAAGAATATTATTTTTATTCACACCCAATAAATTGTAATATTTAATGACAATATAAATAGATTCACGTAAATAATAATTTAATTTTCAATATTATGTGTAAGTTATAATAATGAAAGATTACTTTTTTTTATAATATAAAGTGTCAGGCATAATGATTCTCAATTTTCAATTCAAGTATGTTAAGCGAAAATAATGTAGAAAATAGACGAGCATTTCATTAGACTATGTTGCGCCCACCAATCCTAGCGCCCAGTTTTCCCAGCGCCCACTTGTTCCGGCATCAAATCATCCTGGCGCCAGGTTGTACTAGCGCCCAGTCAGTGGCACCGAATCGTCTCATTGCCTTTATCGTATCGTCCGCCAATGTATTATAATATATTATTATTAATAATAAAAAAATCTGCATAAGTACGATAATTATATAACGTAGCTATGATATATACTTTCTAGTATTTTTCTTTGTTGCCATGTATTTTTACTACTCATTGTATTTTACCATTGTTATTTTTTTATCTATATATCTTGGTGATAATAGGGAATAAATTTTAAATAAACAAAAACTTTGCGTCTAGTTGTTTCAGTGTAAATTTAATTATATAAACTTATAATGTTAAGTTTAATATTAACGACTTCATAGTAAGTATCTTATTACTTCATTATAAAATCACTGTAATCTTAAGCAATTATTTCAAAGATAAGCGCTCTGTAATGAAAGATTTCTAGGCCTTTTCAGTGTCCGCGGGTAGTTATTGTAATATAGCCGAGCCTAAATTAGATTATATTGCATTTACACATGAGATTTTGGAAACGACCTTGAGTATAAATTTATACAAGTATACAATATAACGTGGTATAAATGTTAAAAAATCGATTGGCAGGTAAAACTTGGACATTGCTGTTATAAACGAATGTCCATACTTAGGCTGTTTATTATAATATACCATATAGATTATTTTTTTATTAAGAGGGGACATGCTCGTCGAAGGTCAAATTTGAGTTTTTATTGTATTTTCAAACCATGATCCTGGACACTCCTTAAACGTTGCAGATAATCTATTTATATAATTTTGAAGCCTTATTATCCTTTATAGTTATTTTAAACATTTGAAGACTGCATAAAGTATTTTTGTTACATAAAATAGTATTCTTTTAAACCTCTCGCTCTAATGTTTTAGAATATAGTCATATTTCGGTACATAACTGTGCAGTGGTGTTAAGATTTTTTAAATTTATTATTTTACCTAACCTAACCTAACCTAACCGATTTTTTTTATTTTTTTTTTTAAACGGTACATGTTCAAACACGCGCGTCAATATCATTTTACTCCCTACTTTAATTATAGTTTGTCAATTTATGGCTACGGCCGTATGTTGTAGCTTAACCACTGGGGAATGACAAAAGAAATGGCGTATTTCAAAAAGACACTACCTTATTCTTAGGTCAATAATTATTATAAAGCAATCATTATTCATAAGATGTTTATCACACTTGAATGGTCAAAGACATAGCTTATAATAAGTTTCTTTAGAATCATCTTCAAATGTGTTAATCTTGCCAATTTTTTGAATAGTAAAATGCCTAATTCTTGTCAAATTTAGGATCACAGGGATTATCAATATATTTTTTTATCGTAAATATTTTACAAAAATTATCTCGTAATAAATTATACTAATGGTTTCATAAATGCGTTTAAAAAATAATAAATTTAAAAAATCTTAACACCACTGCACAGTTATGTACCGAAATATGACTATATTCTAAAACATTAGAGCGAGAGGTTTAAAAGAATACTATTTTATGTAACAAAAATACTTTATGCAGTCATACAATGTTTAAAATAACTATAAAGGATAATAAGGCTTAAAAATTATATAAATAGATTATCTACAACGTTTAGGGAGTGTCCAGGATCATGGTTTGAAAATACAATAAAAACTCAATTTTGACCTACGACGAGCACGTGGGCCGTTAAGTACCTATTATTATTATGAACCATACATTTTTTTGCTTATAAGGTCTTTTTAATGGAAAAATCAATATAATACATTGAAATTATATACCTAGATGTCATTATTTTTTCAGTATATTTCTAATTTAAGTGCGAGCAATTAAATTAATAATTTTGTGACACTAATTGCATAGTATTATTTTTAACAAATGTAGTAAAAAGATGTTTTTACAAATTGACGTAATCGAATTCTCATCAATAGAATTTGGTTCAAATTTACATTTTTTCTAATCAGTATGTCATCAGTCTAAATCGAATTGTAATTAACTATGTATTATAACATAGATCAGTTATAATAATCAAATTTCTTTACAATCAGTTCGTGTATTGTAAAGCTCCGACTCCACTTAGTAATTTATAAAATTCAGACTGGCTGATTAATACTGCAATATAAACAGTCTACTTCAAAATTGAATTACACATAAATTGGCCTGATTCAAACTCTCTCAGCGAAAGGAAAATATAGAATGAGCGAAAATTTCCTTTTCACAAATCGCGCACTGGTTCAGCAAATGCAATATTGCATAAGGCGGAACATGAATTTTATTTCACAATACTCTCCTCATCAAATATTTTATTAATTATTTTGCAGTAGTTAATGAAACATGAATTATTAATTAAAACAACATCAGTACGATGGTAAAAATAAGAAATGATATAGTTGGGACAATTCTTTGTATTTTACAAAGTTTTTCTTAGCTCGTATTCTTTTTTGTCCGGTGGTTGTTTGTCCGGTACAAATCTTGCAATCGATTTTTAACTAACTTCCCGACTAGCTAGACATTTGAAACTTTTAGAATATATCAGAACACGATGCCAATGCATTCTTTTAATACTTTAGCCATCTTTATGTAGAATTGACTTCATTTTCAGTTAATTCTGTTTTGTATGAAAAGTTATTTTGGAAGAAATCCGTAAAAAGTAAATCTATTATTGGTTGCTAAGTGGGTCTTAGCAACTAAATTATTAATATTAATATATACGTGCGTTACTATGGAAATCAATATGACATTTCAGTATTATTTCTATCACCTACAATTTTTTTTGATCGTTTAAGCTAGTCAAGTCAAGTTTATATGATTCAACAGAAAATTTAAAAACGTTGTATATAAAAAGTTCTTTTTATCTTGTAATTATTTTATCTTCTTGTGTGATATGGGGTACATGAAATTACGACTCAGATAAATGACAGCGCTTGGCGTATTTTAATTATGGTTCTGATATCGTGTTGAAAAAAATACTCATTACTGGAGTTATTGATCATCATAAAAATACTGTCTTCTGCGGATATGCATTATATTATGCAATTATTCGTACACACCCAGAAATTCTGTAAATTTGAAGGGTATTCGATAGTATATCAGATGAAACTATAAATGAATAAATTCACTGGAAAACCCAAAGTATTCTTTCCCTACGAAGCTTACAGAGGGAAATAAAATAATAAACTATTTTTTTATTCAACGAATAAGACAAACGATTTGAGAATGTAATATTATATATATTGAATATACATAATTTGAAAACATCTCATGCATATACACACAAGAAAAAAACATTTTGTAGAAAAAATACGACACCCGACGGGACTTGAACTTGTATCTGCTGGATTCGCGTCATTATGCTTCTTCAATTAAGGTACGGGCATCTTAGTTAATTACGACGATTTAACTAGTTGTTGTTTTATGAAATACTTATCGAACTCCTCGATTATTTAAACGCTTATTGAATCGATTAACAAAATATGAAATAAGCTCATAGACAATACGGCAATATTCTAGGGTGACAGTCAAACTTACAATTTCGTATATAACAAAGCAAATATTAAAATATTTTAGTAAATCAGTTTTAATTTTTATACGATAGTATGCTGCGTTTATTTTTCAATTGACGCTAAGATCATTAAGTTGAAACCACATAACATCTTCTTTAAGCAGCGTAGGTGAAGTTTTACATATCGGTGTTTACCCAACAGCAATCACATTACTGAAGAGTAAAGCATGAATAATAATATTCGCAGTCGCTGGCCTCCGCCAACCATCTAATCTGTCACACAAAGTGCTTTCATCGAGGTTGACTATTATGCCTACAAATTTGAATACGACTCACTGCGTCACAGATACGGCCTGCCATCCACACCCGGGCAGTCGATAATACACCATTCTATGTCCTATATGCCTATATCAGTGGAGTCCATAAGGCTGTAAATCGCCGGTCATGAAAATAAAGATAATGCCTTTAGGTTGAGTATAATAATTCGTCTCATATGCTATTTTTATTCACATAAATAAAAGTAAATAATATTACTTATCTCGTAGTAGATTTTTGGGTTTCCAACATGTGTCCTTCTTCCTTCTTTACTCGACGTTTCGGGCTCGTTGCAGAGGCCATTATTAAGAGATGATATGTTTTATGATGAAACGATTGACACATTACTCTGAGTAACGTTTGCTCGTATCTAATCGGATTCCTTTTGACATTCTTAGAGCAACGTTTACATTCATATACTTACACCACATTTTCATCATAAAACATATTGTCATCTCTTGATAATGGCATCTGCAACGAGCCCAAAACGTCGAGTAAAGAAGGAAGAAGGACACACGGTGAAAACCCAAAAATCTACTACGATAAAAAAACAACCGTGAAAGCCTCAAACATTTATATTTCTTATATCCTTTACTTGTATCTCTTCGTACAAGCAACCTATGAGAAATATTAAACACAATGTACGGTATAGTTATATTTTACTTACAATAAATACTTAATAATTACCGATGACCGATATTATATTACAATTGATGACAAATAGTCTAAATCATTATTTCCCAGCATGCCCAATATCACCCCCTAGAGGGCAGGACGCTGGAGCAATCCGATGAATCAGTAGTTGCCTCGGAAGTAATTTACTAACTGAATAATTGTATTTGTCACTAATAGCAAATGTCGTAAGAACAAATATCAGTCCTGAATTAGTACTTAAAATAAACAAAAATTTACTATACATCGTCACTTCAATACTATAACTAGATAAGTCTGATTTGGTCATTGTTGGGAAAATTAAATTTAAACTTTACTTGATTAACATAAATATAGGCTATAATTATGATTTAAAATAAAAATAGAAAATTGTGTTTTGTTTAATTGGGAACAATTAAATAATGTTCAATTAAATGAAAAAAATATTGTAGATTTATTGTATTTTAATTAATGCATTTATGACTTTCAAGTTATCTAACACAAGATTAATACAGTTCCTATAAAATTCTGACTTACCTAGTTTCATCATTTCGTAGAGAAGGAAATTTAAAATCATAATTATTCAATAGCCATTACAAAAACAATGAAAATTAAGTTATCTAGTTTTAGTATTGAGGTGACGAAGTATTATAATAACAATATTAATTGGGTTATTTTTGAATGTGTGTATAATCGTTAAGTAGTTAAAATGACAATAGACTAGACACTTTACAGCTATTAAATAACTGATGGACAAGCGCCGTCATTCCAAGGGGCACCAAACAGCCACAAGGAACCCGCTGGATAGATGAACTCATAAAGTTCGGTGAATGTACGTAGCAGCAAATAACTAGGGTCCGAAAAGAGTGGGAGAAAGTAAGGAAGGTCTGCATCTATCAATGGATTGATCTCGTTTGATCATGATACATTTTTTTAATACGATTGCAATATATCTAATATGTGATTATTTCAAATTGCTCAAGGTGTTAACACTGAGGCACTTTATTAAATAATAATTATTAGAAGTGCAATAAGATGAGGAAGGTTCTAGCATCATCTGAAATTAATCTAGCTATATATATTTATCTGTTTCGCTTTTTAATTATACAATATCATTATGGTAGTCATCAGTAGCACCATCTTTCTATCTACCGACAACCAACAACTAAATATTTAAAATGTAAATAATACTTTATCATTATTGATATTATATCTTTGAATGATTCTATTGGTAGACTTTTATTAAAAAAATACATTTCGCCTCTTGGTAGTATTTGTCTGTATCCTCCGTAATATACTTTCTCAAAATACAGTTAGCAGACTCTCTTCAGCCTTGGTAAGAGCTTCCCAACCTTAATTCAATACAAGATAATTATATGTGATTATATCTTCAAAGCATCACTCATATTATAACACAATAATATAATATTATTTCCTCTACGTTCTTAGCCAACTACGGCATGGTTGTATTTTCTATACAAAAATAGATATTTTATCGTATACGTAAATAAAAAGTGGAAGCCACTGCTATTTATAGAGTAAGCCCACATGATATACTACCATAATATTATTGCTTACGACAACAAATCAACGGCATACTATTATTATAGCCTTTGACACGTCAGATTTTATGAGGGCAGTGCAAATATTTACATAATTTAAAAATTTGTTAAATGTTATAACTACTGATTACCAATATAAGTTATTTATTAACTAATAATTTCAAAATATCTAGGTGTCTTGTAGTAAAACAGAAAACATTGAAGAAGATTAATTTCTCTACAATAATCTAAACAGAATAGAAACGTGTTCAAGTGAAGCTGAATAAATTAACTACAAGTCATTTTGTATTTATAAATTCACTCAAATCTCTATTTTTGTTAGATTCATCTAATTAGTAATTTTTTTTTAATTATTGGTACAGATATTACTAATATATACCTTGATATTTGAAATTAAATTAATGGACAGTATTGTTTATTTTTATGCAATAATACAATTATTATACACAATGACCATTTTGAACACGAAACACCTTTGACCTGATATTATTAATATAATACAAAATAATATAGAATAATAGTCCACGTAAATTTTCATGTTATACAAATATTAGAAGCCAAATAAACATGATTATCATATTCTTGAATATTGATATGAATAATGACAACAATCGTATACGTTATATTATACAGCATACAATACACTTACTTAATCTAGTGCTACAAATCATTCAGATCCATGGCCGACTGCACAACCACCCGATCACACTCGGTCTCGCGTTTTTAACATGCTGACGAGGTGCATTCATAAACTGTACGGAGAGCGCTAGATCCATTGCATCTAACAATGTGATCGAATATCTGAGTCTTCGTGCCTCAAGACAATATATATTTTTTTTAAATGGTACTGTTCGGTTATACGGAATACAGCCGAAAACGTATTTTGAAAATAGCCGATAAACTGGATTATTTGTTAGGTTAACCTAACCAAACCTAACCTAACCTAACCCAACCTAACCCAACCTAAACTAACCCAAACAAACAAATAATCCAGTTTATCGGCTATTTTCAAAATGCGTTTTCCGCTGTATTCCGTATAACCGAACAGTACCATTTAAAAAATACATATATTGTCTTGAGGCACGAAGCCATATTTTATTATTGCAGCTAATTAAACTTAACTAAAACGTTGCATAACCCTCATACAGTGCAGCAATGCAAACAGTCCATAAGACATACACACGATAATAATATAGTCAAAACTCTTGATAAATATTTCTGTGTTGTATACTACCAGGCCAGCACCAGAGGTGCCACAGTGCCACCACTTAGCATTCACAGTGGCATATAAGTTGGTTGGGGCATCATGGCTGAAGATCGTGACGCGGATGATTTGACTGTCAAACAGCCGTCTCAACGGGTTATCCCCAATCCTCTCGGCATTTTATGACACGCAAGGCCTGTGACCACATGGCACTCATAAATTGATCAACTATGTAGGGAACCAATGTTTGCTTTAATATTCCGAAGCGGCATGTCTAAAAAATTAGGCAACGCGGGTGACACAAATGGACACTGACGACCCTAATAATTATTATGACTGTTAAGTCATGCGCATTCGATAGCCGCTTGTGCATACGACAACTCGCAATAACACGTAGATAAACACCCGTAGTTGTACCTGCAAGCCAGGTGTTTATCGCTAGATTCAAAATATAGAGTATCTGGGTATGAAGAATTTATATACCAGGAAATGCGGTCTTCTTCCATTGAAGTGACGAAAATATATTAATAATTGGTGGGGTAAATGTGTAAGTCAATGACACCTGCTAAATTTTAATTATTGACCCCCTCTCATATACTTCAAAATCAATGAAAAATGTTGATAATTTTTCAAAATGGACACCCGCCCAAACCATTTTTCTGTGTACGCTTCTGTATTGCACTGTTCAATTCCAGCTATGGCCACAAACGTTAATCCGTTGATACGTAGGTATACAATATATAGCTGATATAGCATTGATAAAGAGACGTCCTACACATACTAATATAATATCAAAGCTTACATCAGAGGTGAGTACACATTGAAAGCCTCTATTGTATATTTCACATCAATTATTGAAAACAATAATATATATATATATAACATTTTAAAACCTAAGAAATATAAATTATTGTTCGATATTACAATATTAAAAAAACTATTATCAGGGTATGCATGAAGAATTTGTATACTTATGCACAAAACGAGGTATAATCAGCTATTTTACACGTTCCTAAGTAACATAATATATTTATTTAACTGGTATCTACATAGTAAAATTCAATTATAATCATTTTCTAAAATAAAAATTATTTCTGCATATTTTTAAATCATTGATTTTTACTTCAAGCTATATCTCTATATTTAAAAAGTTTTATATCTGGTCGATATATTTGTATTTAATGAACCATCGATAATTGTTCCAAAAATTTTATTGTGAGTATTTAGAATTTACTTACTATTGAATATCAAAAATAAAACGAACTTATTTATGAATAGCTCGGTATATAAATTTCAGTTATTGGATACAGTAAAATACAGAAAAAACTCTATAATCAGGGTGCATATTTTAAATTCATAATCATAGCTTTACAGAAGTTTTATTGTATATATTCATATAGTCATAAATTGTAATTTTGTTAAGAAGGAAATCTTAGAAAAGACCCTTGGGTTGGGCACTGAAGTAGAAAGCTTCACTGCTCTTATTGTTATTATTATTATGATATGAACATGCACTTCGTTGCAATGCACATGCCAGATAAATTGTTATGCAGATTGTCAATTGTCTCTTAACTACCCCCTTGTAGTTGAGTTGTCAAATATCATACCGTAATTGGTGTACTCTAGTTTACACGGCTTCATCGTAGAGAGGAAAGCTATGCCCCGGTGAGGTGGCATTTACATTGCTAGATAGTGAAGAGAAACCGACCGAAAATGTAACTCTGTGTCACTTATGTTGGGATCCCAAATAATTCTATAACAATGTCACTAAGCAATTTTGTGATATTACAATAACGATGTATAATATTGCAAATTTGCGTTAATTTCCTTGTCCAATTTTCCTAACGTATACACTGTAATATTGAGATGGTGTATATAGTGTAACAGATATCAACATCAATAATTAAAAATGTAAAAATAATATAAATTCTCTAAACAATTTGTGTAAATATTCAACAAATAATTCTCAAGATTTAAAAATTTACATTCTATAATAGTGAATTGTAAAAAATAGTAGTTATTTTGTCCTTTTGCTTTTCATTCGGAGGCTCCGGGTTCGAGCTCGGTGATGTCACAATATATTTATGCGTTTTTCTCAAAGCCTCTGTGTTTGTAATTGTATCTCTTCTATTACTAATTATACTACTGTCATTGGACCTAATGGCATGTTATAGTGTTAAAAAGAATATAATATAGAATATAACTTAAACCAATATGTAATTAGACACTTATTAGATTAGATAAATTAGATAGCTTAGTTTGTAGAGTACATGAGTGCAAATCGCATAGGCGAGGGTTCGAATCATGCTGAGCATCATGTTTTTCAAAAAGATTTTTTCTAGTCGTTTTATTTTTCTCTGAGGTATTTTCAAATTATATTATAACATAAATTTTCTTTTAAAAGCATTATAATAATTATCATTAGAATTGTTTAATATGTTTTCGTCAATCATTACCACCGCAATACACTGTGCGTCATCAACACTGGCAATGATAATATTCCGCATTCTCTGTATTAACCCTTTTTGTTAAAATTTTTACTGAAAAAATTCCTACAGATATTAAATTTCATTGATTTAATATGGTAGCATAACCATCCAAAACTCGATATCCTTATATATTTTTTCTATTTATATACCCAAAATGAATTCTGCTGAAACTATAAGACTTAAACTATTAGTAGGTACTTAATACTTCAGACGTTTAAGTTCAGCTGCCAAATATAGAAATCCTCGGCGTATTTGTGACAATAACCTAAATCAAAATCATATCACTATTAAAGTGATCCGACTCAACAACGGGTCGGGGGTGTTTTGTTGCTAGATTATGGAATAAGAAATTTTGTGAATCCAAATATATTAGTGATTTCTGGCACAATATTGCCACCCCCACAATCCTTTCGATCCTGACACTATCGTTAATCGTCTTGTGGCAAGGCCCCGTTATAAAGCTATACATGCAATATGACAAGTATTATTATATATTGAAATAATTATTGATAATGAGTTTAACCGGCTAAAATTGATGCCCTATTATTTATAAATATGTACTGACATTTGGAACATAAAATTAATGATAAAAGACGTATTTAGCTTAAAAATACTTTAATTAATATCCTTTTTAGCTTATTCACTTTAGATGTTTGTTAACTGTACTTACTTAGTAACAACAAACCGATAACATAGTTACGATACAAAGGTTTTTTGTTAAGTATACGTTATTTTAATTATTTATGATGGTAACAATTTTGGGTTATAAACTAGTCTTCACAACGATCCTAAGAAAACTTAGTTTACTGAATTAGTAAAAGTTATTTATTTGCGGAATAATAAAATTTCTATGAGCGGATACGGGAAAACAGTGGGCATGATTTTTCGAGAGCCCTTTTATTGTTTACACGTTTCGTCCATTTATAACGTATATATGAGTATCTTGAATAATTCAAATGACGTATTATATTTTCAAAATGACCGTTAGTTTATCACGGCAATGCCATAAACTTTTTCAATATTTCTAGTTCCTCCATTCACAACTTTCAGTACAAAAGCTTCATTGAAAATGTTAATTTTCCTCAATGTGAATGAAAACTTGTCGTCAAGTAGGTTTATCGCATCGGTGAACCTCTGATGGTATGTAGTCATCTGTGTGCATTGTACAGAAACAATTCACCTGTAGTAGAATTATAGCAGACGTAGAAGCCTCGTAGACCCCATATCAAATAATTTTGCTAGCCATATTGTAGTGAGATATAACTCAATCAAGAAACACGGTTTGGAACTGCGTCAGAAACGTGTTATATTATATTTCAATGGAGAATATTATATTATCTGAGCTAAAAATAATAACTATTCCAGGTTTTCAGTAGAGAAGAAACAGTTGTATCTTAAGTATGTGTGGATTTAGTGGAGTAGTGTATAACAATCTGTCGTTGAAGCCGTCTTTGTAAGTCGTAGTTCTCCGTTCTCATGTGTTTCATCCAGAGTACAGTCACAATGAATTAAAGGATAACCAAACAGGTTTAAATCAAAGAAATGTCTAACATACAACCACCGAAAACTCATAATTATAATATATACTTCACTTTGATGCAAAAATAGTAATTGAGCTTTTTAAGTGATTGATTTAATTAACACTTATGGCCTATCGCATCCAGTCAATACGTTACGTGTTTACTCAAACTATCATAATTGTTTCAAAACTGAGAATACACGGCCTTTTTTTTATTCGAACAAATTTTTTCAGACGGAATAATAATTGTTTTTAGCAATTAGCTCAATTTATTAGATCCAATAACACCTTGAAAATCAATGTTCAAATTTTACCCAGTCACTGGTTTTAAGCAAACGATCCATGTTTTACAGCTGATAGACGTTAAGTAGGATACGTGTTTCTAATTCAACCGTTATATTATCCAAATGAATATAATGTATAAAAAATTCTTACTTGTCTAGAACAACCAACCAATTGGTTTTCAGCCAAACGAGTTGCACCAATTGCACAATTGACTGCAAAGTATAATTGGTAAAAAATTTACAGTTACTTGATAACGTAGATAAGATCAATTGTCTGTCAACTGTCTTTAAGTCGGCTAACAATCTACGTAAATTACTCGATATTTAAACTGTCATAAAAAACATAACAAAATTCGCCAATTGGTAGTTAAATTTAGTATACCATGCATTTGAAGCATCAAAATTATGTCAAAATTATTATAAATCAATATTATTTTTTTCGCCTTAACGTGAGATGTCAAGAATATTTATTATGTAACTGATGTATAACATTATGAGCATGCTGATAACTTTAAGGAAAATGGAAATAAGATGGCTTTTAGTGATGAGGAGAATTTCGTTTACATTTAACATTCGTTGACGATGATGATTAGGAGAGCAAAAGAAAAAGGGTCTAGTCGTCACATTTTTTTTAAATTGTCAGTCATAAGTAAAGTAAAACTACTTCTTCTTTTATTTTGTACCTACAATCGTTAAAAAATAATATAGAAATACGCAGATTTTTTGCATAATAAAAGCAAAGTATAATATTCTTATATCTCAAAAAAGCAATATTTAAGTTATGTACATCTCACCGTTATATGAAGACTTCATACATATAATTTCCATTTTCACCCCTACACAGTACAACAGTGTAAACAACGAAAAAGTCAAACAGCGTGAAGTGTAAATTTACACTTTTCATGGCTGTTAGACTTTATTACAGCGGTATCCAAGCGGTAACTTGCGTGGACAGAGTTGCCCGTGGGGCTATTTTAAGTCATCCATGAATAAAACGTCATAAAGTTAAGCAACAATGTTTAAACAACGGTATATGGTTAAATATTAGTAATTTTATAAGATTAAATATTAAACATTCGGCAGTTTTGCTTGTCATATTCATAATAATGATAAAAAAAACTCACGTGATTAATAGTTTTTGGTTTTATAAATTCTCCACAATAGTTAAAAGAATACATTTTTTGTGTAAATGGAATAAAATATACATATTTTAATACTACCCCAGGCCGCGATACCCAATTATAGTGGAGTAGTAAAACAGTAGTGTATTTTGTAATAAAAGAGAAACAATCACAAATACCCAGGCTTTGAGAAAAATTTAAATATTTTGTGACTGAACTCGAAACCCCCAGATGAAAGGCTACTAGACTACGAGTTAGATAATAGACACTGTATTTTAATTAATTACTAGCTGCTCAGTACTGATTAATATATAATCAAATATGGTATTATTTGGTTGTGAAAAAATAAAATAAAATTAGTTACTTATAGTAGATTTTTTTCATTTTGATTATCTATATAAAATTGGAATATTATCATTAGTTTTAAAAGTTGATTTATAAATATTAAAAAAAATGTGCATTACCCACTTTAGTTAGTTGGTGTTAATATGAATGGCAGTAAATTTATTTCTTTTTAAAAGTCATATTATTATATTATATATCCTGTCTGACATAATTTTGTATAATATAAATAATATATGCATCTCAAAATACCGTTTATAATTTTTAAAAGACACCATCAACCACTTAAGCTAGAATATTTGATAAAGATTAATACCAATGTTATCTTTTCAAGGGGACATTGTCAACTGTCAGCGTCAATCCGAATGAACAAAATCAGTCATCTGTATTAAGTCATACGGAAAAATCCTACATTATATCCTAATCCTTCACAATAAATTGGGTCAATTATTATTTTTAAATTTGCCTATCTTGGTTTAATAAAGAAACAACTAAAAAACTAAAGGTTTTCAGCTATATTCAATTATTATTCGTTACATATTTTACTATCACTGTTAAATATGTTTCGTTAATCGACTGAAATTATTCCACAAAGACGCACGAGATGTTGAAAATTACGCATAAAACTAAAAAAACAATAAGCATTACTGGTTTATAAATTTATACGTGCAATAGTGTATTTATAGCTTAATATGTGGATACGAGAGAATTCTATAAAATACTTTCACTATGAAAAGTTGAATGAGAATGTTAGGTCAAAGCGGATATTATGTAGTTTAAAATAGAAATCATACATTTCTTAATAGATCGGTTTTATACGATACCATTATACATATATATATATATTATAAAACAGGTAATATAGAGATGTATTAATATAGATTGATCTAACAACCATCGCGTGCTAGCACACGATAAGTCCAAGTTTTAATCCCGTATACTGCGTGAAATTCAAATGTTGTTTTTTGTTTTATTTTAGTCTATTTCTATTTACATAATTGGTATATACCTATGTGCCTATAGAGATTTTAAAAAACCTTATTCTGTAGAAAAACATACCAATTTAAAAAAAATGTTTCTGAAAAGGATTATAAAACCGAATGGTTAAATTATCTCAAAGCCATCTACCACTACAGATTCATTTGTAGCAATTGTTCATACCCTGCGATTTATTTTTCACGGGTATAGTAAGAGACAAAACGCATTTATTTGTATTTTAAATATTAAATAGGTTTGATTTAGGATATTTATATGAACAATCAGGAAAAAATTGCAAATAATAATACGTCAAATCGTTGTTGAGCTGCTAAGATCTCTGACGTGGCAACTTGATTAATATGTTTTTTTCCCATATGTTTTGATGTTTTTTTCTATTAAAACATGTAGTATTTATTTATTGGTAAAGCATACTACCAAAAATCTAGTGGTTACAGGTTTAAGTCCCATCAAGCGTTGTATTTATTTTTTTCAAAAAAGATTTTTTCTAGTATTTATAATAAATCTGAAGTGTTTTAAAATTATGTATATTGAATATTTTTCATTTAGAATCACATTAGACTACTTTTTTAAGGTATGCATGGTCATCCTTAAGTCAGCTATTATATTCGACATGGAATACGTGGGTAATGTCTGCGATAATGGACAAGAAGTTTCACTTTGAATTAATATTGTCTAGAATTATTCTTCCACGGCGCTGCATCCCGGGGTGGGACTTGGCCTCCTCCACAACCGCTCTCCACTCACTCTTGTCTCTCGCCACACTTCTCCAGTTACCGGGTCTTCCTATATGAAGCCAGTCCACTTCTACGGCGTTAGCCCATCTCCTTCTTGGACGGCCTCTGGGTCTTTTCCGTTGGGATAGCCACTTCGTCATGATCCTTGGCGCTCTAACTTCAGGCATTCTCTCCACATGTCCCGCCCATCGTAGTCTTTGGGACTTACAGTATTATATGATTGTTTGCTGTTCAATCAGCTCTTCCAACTCGTGGTTCATTTTTATTCTGTAGTTCCCATTTTCCAACGTGGGTCCAAAGATTTTGCGGAGTATTTTGCGCTCGAAGACAGCTAATTTTTTCCCTCGTTTTGAGTTAAGCACCAAGTCTCACAGCCATAAGTGACCACTGGCCTTATAATTGTTTTATAAATTAGAAGTTTACTTCTTTGGCCTAGAATTTTCGACCCCACTAGTCGCTTGCAGGCATGCCAGCATTTATTCCCGGAGATAAGGCGGATTTTTATCTCCTCTGCTGTCTTATTTTGGGTATTTAGGCTGGATCCGAGAAACCTGAACTTGTCCACCCCTTCATATGCATGCTATCCTATGTCTATATTCTCCAGCGGTACCTGATCGCGTGTGCTGACCATATACTTAGTTTTTGTCTGGTTTATTTGCAGCCCAGCGTTTTCTGCTTTTATTTTCATAGTGCCACCATGGTCGATCATCCTCTGTTTGGATCTGCTTGTAATTACTATGTCGTCAGCATAAGCGCACATCTGCGTTGTACTGTTGTCTACCCAGCCTCTTATGTTAGTTTCACTAGCTATGGATTCCACCACAAGGTTAAATACCATAGTGGATACCGCATCCTCTTGTCTCACACCTCCATAGTGGATAGCGCATCCCCTTGTCTCACAATAGAATTATTATCTTTTTGAATATAATGTAGTTACTACACGATCTCAATTTTTATATCATTTTCGTAGTAATATTTTGAAAATAACCATTGGTTGATAATTTTTCTAGTAGGTATGTCATCTATTCAATAATACTGTCAATATTATAATGTTATTTATTTTTCTTTGTTTCAGGTTTACGAATTCGTATAGCGAATCTATTTTTCAAGCTACTGACATGCTTCCTTTATATATTTAGGGTTATAACCGAAGGCGACCCTATAAATGCAGCATGGTAAGTCATAACAATTATTATGTAATATATATATGTTAGTACTTATTCTTATATAAGGTATCAATAAGTTTTATAACTATTATTTCTAGCATAAAACTCAAATTCTAAACTAAAAATCATATCAATAATGTTAATTTGATAGTATACCTAAATACAGCTATGATAAATAAAATCCATCATACATTTATTTAGATTACATACTTACCATACTTAAAATAATATTTTAATTAATATGATGTATAATATGCATTTTTTTATTAAATGCATAATTTATTTTATGTAAATGTATTATTTTCATTAAATATTAAATAAATGCAACATGTAAATGGAATAATAAAATATAGACTACTGACTAGCACACGCAAACAATAATAATTTTCAGAAAAATAAACTACATAAACATATTAATATATTGTTTCCCACATACCTACCAATCGTGTAGGTTATAACTATCGCAAACTATGAGGGGTTTAACAAAGTTTAATTTAAATTTGTGTTTCCTAAATTTTTAATTAAAATCTCATTAGGATTCAACATTGTATAGGGTTATCAAATTAGTACTATAGTTTTTTAAAACATCATGGCAGCCATTTTTTTCTGATTGCCACCAAAATTGGCATTTTTGTTAAGTATTATTCGATAAATCATAATGGAAAGATAGGTATTACACAATTGTACAGCGTATACAAATTGTTAAAATTTATTACAACAATAATGAATCTATTCGATCTACGTTTTGGGCAATACGTATTTATGGTCAAAATAATCGATCTTCAGTGCTTACTATTCATAAAAATTGAGAATCTTTGTGATAATAAGAATCCAACCTGTCAAATACGTAAACGTACTGCTGAAAATATAAATGGTGTGAATCACAGTGTGGATGGAAATCCATAACAATCAATTAATCGTCGTTCTTAGGAACGTGTTTTTTCTTATGGCACTACATGGAATAGTCTTCATAAACATTTATATTTGAAGGCACATAAAATACAGTTAATAGAAGAATTTAATATAAATGACCATTTGGTGCGTCGAAATTTTGCTGAATAAGCTTTAGAGTAAAAACTTATCTAATCAGCGATTATGCTCATTTTTGTTTAAATGGCTTCGTAGATAAGCACAATTATTGTAGAATTCGGAGTAATGAAAACATACATGCTATTGTTAAAACACCTTTATATTCACTTGCAGTTTGGTGTGGTTTTGTAATGGGACCGTATTTTTTTTAAAAACGAAAATGGCAATACAGATTCTGAAAATGGAAAACACTATACGATTATTGATTTTGATCTGAACGATATATGGTTACAACAAGATGGTGCAATATTCTATACAGCTAGTGGCACAATCAACTAACTTATTGAGAGTTAAAATAAAAATACATATCTTTAGTTACCACTTACCACCATACTTCACAGTACTTATATCATTTTTAGCTGCCCATACCGACAATTGCTGGTTGTAGTTCTTCGTTAGCTTTTTCTACTCCAATCTTAGAGCTTTATATTGTAATGCATTCCACATTTATAGTCCTAATTCCCTTATAAAACCACACATACTGTACTGTTAGTACCTAAGCTACCTTTAAGCCGTCAAACATGGGTTTTTGCCACAGCTACCAATATCTATAATCGGACTGCCCAACGGATAGTATCTCCATGTCACTGGAAATCTATTTAGATATGGTCGGAGGATAACCACGTGTACAATGGCGTATGATGCCATGCTGTGGATCTGTCAGGAGCAATAGACCGCATCTAGTAACAGCGTAGTCTTAGATGTTACATGAAGATAAACTCCAAAATGTGTAGTTCTTAACTACTTGTAATTCTGACAAACTCTATCACATTTCAAATAATAAACGAGTACTTATGTGGTAAATCGCCAGATTCTCATCGGAAGTTGCCGAAATTTTCCATCTATTTTCCATACTTGAATACGTGTATTAATTAAGGCGCTAAGTACCAAAATAATAAAAACTGACATTTTTATAGAAAAATGTTCTACATACCAACGCCAATAACTTCAACTATAGTCTAAGTGCCTCAAGCAAGTCAAAAAAATACAGCAAAATAATTAAACCTGTCGACGTTGTAAGTCTGTTGGCGTGTTTTATTTATAATGGTGTAAGTAGTACTGCAGTGGTCAACGGCATTCAATATAAAATAGCTGACGATGGTGTGTTGACACTTGCGAGTTCTTAATACCTAAAATTATAGAAGCTGCCGTGATTGCTTCACACTGTAAAATTACATATTTCAAAAGATCTGCTTCATGAAATTTTACTGCAATGACTCGGTACTTTGTAACTACAAGCAATACTATTTTTTGATACTTAGAGCCTTATTTAATACACGTATTCACTTTATGGCAGCACGGTAGGTCGATATATCGAATATCGAACGCTATCGAGAATACGATAATAATCCCTAAAGGGGCTCGTAACTAGCAACTTTTTATGGCAATATGATACGGCAATTGTATTTCTGTTAATATATATAATAATTTACATCTATTGCCTTTGCTTTCTGACAGCATGTTTGGTCGATATATCGAATATCGAACGCAATCAATAATACGGCAATAATTACTAGATAAATCTCATTCTAGCTCTACTCCATATGTGCGTCTCCGTTTGATCTTACCCCTAGCAATAATAAAAACATTAGTGACAGCTGATATGACAAAACATTGTTATAATTTTTCGTCGTGTCGTTATTAATATTATTATGGTGTTATTACTAATCGTCAATTTACACTACGTACAATGAATAAATGGACAAACGATAGGGTATTGGAGCTTATTAATGAAGTTTATTTACGTCTGGAGCTATGGAACATTGAATCCAAACTATATAATGATCCTAATATGAAAAGGCCAACTACAAAGCAGCACAAACATCAAATTTTTACATTCTTTTAAAGTTATTAAATAAATAATTATCAATAATTAATTCCTGGTCTATATTACTTATTGTTTCACGTTTGTTTAAAAGTATGACCCGATCCAAATCCTTCTTTCATTTTGGATTAATTTGTTTATGTGATTATTTATATGGTGCAGAAAGTTTACTGTCGGCCGTTGTTGCTTTATCTCTAGTCACGTGTACGCACAAAATATATCGCCTCACTTGCCCGGCACTAACGTCGGGTCATACATTGCCGAGGAACTGGCAATAATTACACCATTTTTTTAGCAATGTTATCGGCAATCAGCAATTTTTGATGCTTCTTTACGGGCCCCTTTAAGGGGCCTAGGGGTGACGTAGGTCATCGACAGGTCAAACAGAGACGCACATATGGAGCAGAAGGAGAACGAAATAGATTTTTTAAAGGGCTCGTAAACGAGCAACTTTTTACGGCAATTGTGTTGCTGTTCATAGTTCCCCAAAATACGAAAATAGTTAATTCAGACGTTGATGATGATTAATAACAAAAATATTACTATTTCCTATCATCTCTCAGAACAAAATAATATGTCAAAGACAGAGGAAACCGTAATTTTATTTACTCACAATACAAGGCTCAAAATAGTAAGTTCATCTATAAAAATCAAATCTACATTTCTGTTTTCCCAGTTATGGCTGCCAACCGGGGAACACATCTATGCTGGAAGTCTCCGCAAACCTCACGCAGGAAGAGTTCCAGGAGCATCCAATCATCAATTGGGATGCCATCATGTGGGTCAACAGGCCTTTGGCGCTGTGGATCATTCAAGTCATCTTAGCTATGATTTCTCTCACGGAATCCATGCTGCTGGCATATCTCAGTTACAAGGCATGTATACATATTCGCATAATAAGTACGTATATCCTACGATATACAGTGTAATACTTATAGTTTTCGAAATATCTTAAAATCACTAATTATTTCAAATATTAAAAATAATTATCAAATAAATTAAATACCAAATATCACAGAAAATAAGAAATTGAAGAAAGAATTGGAAAAATTTTAATTTCTCCATGATATTAATTTGTGTTATTTTTAGAATATTCAAGCGTAAATATGTATCTATCATAATATATATTGTTTTCACAGAAATTGTGTAAAAACCCTACGAGTTTTTTTTTATCAACAGTCAGAAATACTAAAGCTACTATCTCGTAGCATTTTTTTCATAATACTAATATTAGTTTTCTTTCTTTCAGGGAAATGTGTGGCAGCTTGTAATGTCATTCCATTTCATTTTGGAGCTTGTAACAACTGTTCCTTTTGCGATAACTGTAAGTATATAAACATATTTTTTTAAATGTCTATCAAAAATTGGAATTTTGTATATATTATTTTCCCATAATTAATTCACGGTAACGACGCAATCAACATTTTATGATTACACATCCATAGATATTTTGTACAAATAATAATAATTTGAGAAAAACCTTTTGTCCGTATATTGATAAAATATTAATTACCTACGAATACCTATCTATGATATTTGGACCACCAGTAAGTTATCCGTTTGCTTGCCTGAGAGTAGGTTTATATTATGGGTGATGCTTCTTATAATTTTGAATATTTTTTTTATTACAATGTTCTTTATATTTTGTTTTATTTATACGAATATAATCTCGTTTTAATAATTGTATTTATGTTATGAATATTTTAAACTTATAATGTTTAATATTTTTATATAATGAAAATACATAAACATCAACCTTAACTTGGATGTTAACTCACGTAGGCTCTAAATGTATACATATATATGCTGATACAATTAAAGAGATAACTCTTAATCTATGACAATTGCGTGTTTACGATACGTTTATATTAATTTTATATTTCAAATATTTTTAAATATAATGAATATATTTAATATTACCTATGTAAAAAACCACTTTTATTTACTTCTCGCATAACTGGTTTTCACTATTTTTTATATAATACCATATTACATAATATAATAAACTAGTACATATGTATGGAGAAAGTAAAAGTAATTAAAAAGATATATTATGAATATAGCAACAGAATACTAAGTGAAGCTATTGTCAATAGTGCTGTATTTTATTATAAGTACTTCAAGTAGATATTTTAAAAAAACCGCCCGACAATATATGAAATTCAGTTAGCACGCGTCATTTCAGCGTCAGCGAAATTGGTAGTGGATATTCTGCAGGCTGGCATACTCGAAATTTTTTATACGACACTCTTTGATAATACCGTATTTTTATAATATACAATATTATCAATAAGTCCCTACATATTTATAAAATAAATATACTTATAGATATAGATAGATATATATTATATATATTTCTAAAATAAATATTCTTTATCAATATACCCATATTACTTACAGTTACTGTGGCCACCGTGGAGAAACTTATTTATACCAGTATTCTTGAACTGCTGGCTGGCAAAAAGATCTTTGGGGAATATGTTTGTAAGTGTTTTTTTTATTTTAATATGTTAATAAAAAAATAATGTAATAAAATAATTATCATAGATACATAATAAAATTATCGTACTTTTGCATTAGTTTCTAAAAATATATCTACAATTAATTGCTGAATTTAAAATTAAAAGAAAACGAAAGAAAGGTAACTCGATTCAAAGATAAATAATATGATATTCTAAATACAAGGTCTTATTTTCAAAGTATTCCCTGTTACTACACCATTCATATTTCTTTACATTCATAAGTATTTTTGTTTTTTTATTCATTAATAAAAACGTTTGGTAACTGATTCTAACTTATATTTACTTAAGTGTTACCTGTGTTCATTGAATATTAAAATAAATGTTCTTATTTAGTTAATAAGTTAATGTAGATAGACTACCTATTCACAGATTTACATTATTTTAGTACAAAAACCATTATTACCTAACACAATATTGTCAACGCTGAAAATAATAATAAATAATCATCAATAAAATGTTCAATAAAATAAATAGCTAGTAGTTTAGATATCATCATTGTTTTATTTTAAATATACTAAAACTCTTTAAAAAGCTTTAGAATAACAGTTCAAATAACTAGAAGCACGCACCACTAGGGGAAACACTTTGTATAGAAAAATGAGAGGCTATGTAGATGAATTGGTGAAGTAGAATTGAACTTGATTGCTTGAACTAAATGCCTGTTCAAAGTTTTTAATCGTGCAGTCATGCTTCACAGTGGCGATTCGTAGTACCTTATGGATGCTTGCAGTCAGTCATAATATGACTGTCAAAAACGAGTACAATATAGAAATGAGCATACTGACTCTCATCACATCTAAGGTGAAGACACGACATATTATTAATAATATTATGTCGGCTTCGTGCTACAAATGCCTCAAGATAGTCTTAATCTGATCTGTCTTTTCTTCGATGTATATAAGTACCATCTTAGTTGATCGCTGAATAACATTCGTATATTGTAAATGGCCGATTTACAGGATTCCAAAGATTAAAGAAAACTGGCGATTCTTCAAGACGTTCCATATACAAGGAGCGGACATGAACAAATACTACCAAACATAAATATTGCTCTTGCTTAATTGAATGTTATTGTATGACAAAAATATTAATATTAATAATGTTGGTGACCAAATTATTGATATTTTCTTTTGATTTTTTAGAATGATTTACACAGAGCAATGCAGAAATCACAATCCGCCCTTTCCCAGCAGTTAATGATTCTATGTGCTACACTAATGTGCCTCGTGTTCACAAGGTAAAATATGTTTTTTTTACATTTCACCTTTTTATTCATAATACCATAGATAATTAACATATACCTACGCAATAATAACAGTAGAATATTATAATAATGCAAGATTAATACATAATAATAAAAAAAACATTTACGAAACCATTAAAATCTGAATACCTTAGGTATATAGTGTAATTATATAAAATATCTCCTTAAATCCCTTGAATAGGTACCTCAAGAATACAAACCTAAAACGGTAGTCGCATTACCTTATTGGATTTTTATGCTTATTTGCTATATCTCAGGGACGTAGCTGAGCAGCACTCACTTGTTCTAGCAGGTCTCTATTGCAAACGTTTAAATATTTTATATTTTATATGAATCTAGAATACGCGACTTTATAGCAGGTACAAAGCAGATGAAATGACAATGGGCTGGAATGCCACTCGGTGAGTAAACAACCGCTGGAAAAAAATCCGTCATACAGAGATAACCAAGTGACACTATACGATTATAGGGACGCCCTAAAATCTAATGGATTAACGAACTCATAAAATTTAGTGGATGTATGTAGTAGCGAAAAACTAAGGACTGAGAAGAGTGAGAGGAGCTAGGAGAGGACTTCATCCCCGAATGATTATAATGATATTTTAAATTAAATTATATAGTTTTCTCATAAATATACGTAATACTGTTAAGGATATATATTTTTTTTCAAGTTCGATAAATACTATTTCGCATACAATATTAAGCAATCGAACACAAAAATAATTGCTCGTTTCATAGTAGGTAACTAAAAAAATTGTCAACGGTTAAATTTAATAAAACTCAAAAATTTCTTATCGAACAAAATTGGCTAACTCATATGATGTAATAATAAAATTGGAGAGGAAAATCTAAGTAGGTATACCTTTCATAAAATTTTGAAAGATTTTGCGATGCGGAAACTACAATAATTTGAAAAGTTTTTTTCTATCTTGGAACGACGCGCAAAGTTTCTTCCAGAAAGGTCCCTTTTTTATAAAATGACAACACTTTCATTTAATATGTAAACACCTACTTTCTTTTACACATTGTGTTACCCGATGAGGATAGAGACATCTATGTTTCTACAATCTTAAATGGTGAGTAGTTACATACTACAGTGCGACTTTCAAATTGAGTCTTCGACATCACTACCATCGTTTCCGGAACTAAAACCCTCTCCTGCATTTACTTTCACCGTTACTATAATCCCCGTGCCCGTAATTCAGTGTGTGTTTGATATTGCGTGGAGTTTTAATAACACTAAACTGACTAAACCTTTACAGAAGTAGACGAAAGGCATTATTTTGAATGTAAAACTGTTATGAGGAGGAGAAACAGAAAAGAAATCTTTTATTTCCTCTCAATAGTGCCAAAGATAGACTATCAACTTGCAAAAATTTAATATTAGGTGACATAATAGTATCAATTCGCAAAAACCATGCGATATAACAGTTAAGCGCATGCAGTGCTGTAACGTAGAAGATTTCATAGTATCGCTGCACCAGTACAAGAGTATTTGACAAAAACCTGTTAAGAGAAAATGGCCGTCAAATTTTTTGAATAAAAATAAGAGAGTAATTAGATATATTAAATAGTGATAGTAAATATCCTAAAAATATGAACATTTTATCTAAAATTATAAAGAAGAACCTTAAATTCCCTCCCATATTTAAATTATGTAATAAAGTGTTGTATTGCACTAAAAAAATTATACTCCTTTGATAGTCATCATACAAATGTATCTGAAATATTATGGTAAAATAAATTTCTACAAAAATAGTGGAGTCTTGCCCAGAAACTTCAACTGGTCAGTCAAAACTAATATTTTCTCAAATAGTGTACCCTTATACTGAGGCAGCGATATATAAGTCGGTCTTTACTATGTCATAACACTAGTCCCGATTAACGTCCGTACTATTTATTACATTACATCACATTCCCCATGTTCGGTACCTACTAAGAGGATCATATTATTATGGGCCGCCATAGAGTGGACATAATATATTTACGAGAAATGAATAGTAGCTACTGATTCAACATATTAGACCCATAATCTGGGTCCAAACCGACATTGAAAAACAATATGTGATTCTAACTGGGACCTGTGACACTATAAACTTGTTACTGCATCGGGGGTTCGTACTATAGATGATCCCTTTTATTCAACACGTATGCCCTCTTATGCGTAAGGCAGTGGTCTCCAACCTTTATGTTACTACGCCTCCCTTTAAAAAAAATCTAATCTTGGCGCCTCCCCCCCTTTATTTCATTAAATAATACAGACACTTTTTTAACACACAAGTTTTTACTACTTACTTATATTAAATTCATTTTTTAATAATTTTTTTTTTCATGCGACGAATGAGCTTGCTTATTACCACAATCAATTTTAATAGAAGTCAACCAAATTCATCATCGTTCATTGACAAAAATTAATAGATTCTATCATGGGCTCCACATACTGAATAGGGCCCACAGGCCAGGATCTTTCACCCATATATTTAAAATATTTAATAGCCCCGAAACAAAGCAGCGCCGCAGGCGACTTTTTTTACTAATAATAAAATAATATGAAAAATGCATTAGCAAACTAACCAAGAACTCAGGAAATAGATTTTTGTTTGCTTCAATATATCTGGCGTAGACATCATTTAAAAGTGGAGACATGTATTATTGTTATATTATATTAAAGAAATCACGTCAAAAACAATTAAAAAAAACAATATCACACCCTGCCTACACGCTTCAGTTGACACTTTAGCTACGAGTGACATTTAAATTTGAGGTTATTGTTTTCATGCAACCAGCGGTCGTTTTGTGCATTACCGAAACAGAGCGTTTGCAAAAGCGCCATTTTTTAATTTCTCCGCTCCAAATATTTTTTAATAGGATTTAAATATACGTATTATATATTAAAATAAACATTCATGCACTGAATTTTCACTGTTACGTTAAGATATGAAGTTTTATTTATTTGTAGATATTATGGTATAAAAATTAATTTATTAAAAAATTTTGGCGCCTCCCCTGGCAATAGATCGCGCCCCAGGTTGGAAACCGCTGGCGTAAGGTAATGACTTATTGTCCGAAAGCTCTGGTTGCGATTTCCAGTGCAGTTTCCTAATTTTCTCAAAGCCTGGGTATTTCTGTGATTATTTTACTTTCATAACTACGACGCTATGTTGTGTCCAGGCTTGTTTTGTCTCCTAAAAATGTAACATAAAATTGGAAGCACACAGCATCATGCTCATATTTTATACCACTATCCAACATCGATATCATGATTCAAGCAATTATATTAACTATAACTACATCTCTTATTTCAGTGTCTGTGGAATCCAGCATTTCCAGAGAGCAGGACACCGTCACTTGAACTTGTTTCAATCAACATACTTTGTCGTGGTGACTTTTTCGACGGTGGGCTACGGAGACCTTGTGCCAGACATTTGGCCAACGCAGCTATACATGGTCATCATGATATGCGTAGCTCTGATTGTTTTACCAACTCAGGTACCATATTAACTCTATATATTATATACATATATTTTTATTATTTACATACAGAAAACGTATACAACCATCAAAACATACATAATTCAAACGTGACATGCATTATTTTTATCAATCAGTGTATACAATAATATTATTAAGATATTTTTGAGTCTCATATATTATTATTATTACAACGTTTTTCTTAGCTCGTATTCGTATTTGTCCAGTGGCTCTTTGTCCGGTACAAATCTTGCAATCGATTTTTAACTAACTTCCCGACTAGCTAGACATTTGAAACTTTTAGAATATATCAGAACACGATGCCAATGCATTTTTTTATATACTTTTAGCCATCTTTAAGTAGAATTAAATTCATTTTCAGTTAATTCTGTTTTGTACGAAAAGTTATTTTGACACCATTATTGGTTGCTAGGGGTCTGGGGTCCTAGCAACTAAATTATTATATATATGTGCGTTACTAAGGAAATCAATATGATATTTCGGGTCTAGGATGATTTGACACCGGACAACTGGACGCCACGGAATTTGAAAATAAATAGACGTTAAGTACTTACAGATACTTTAAAAAAATATTTAATATTATTATTTATATTTCAATGATTATATTATGATGCAATAGTTGGTGAGAATGTAAATATGCAGACGTAAACAATGATTTAATCGTGCATATGTTTAAGTTCCAACGAAAAAAGAGTTTTTTATTTTAAATAAAGCCTTAGGCATGGTAATTATTAATTCGCGATAAAGAATACATTATGTTAACTCATTAGTGGCACAGGTGTTCATATGGACACATCAATTTTGTTGATGGTGTCATATGAATTTTTATTTGTTTTAAAAATTGTTTATTTACATTTTGTATGTATCTGTAATATAACAGAGAATGAATAGTGATATAAAATTTTCATATCGTTTTTAAGTTTTGAGATAATAGCCGTGTTCATATGGACACGCGTGACATTTATGTTATCAATATTTTTTTTTGGACTGTATGGTTTATTAGTAGAATTATTATAAAGTATGATAGTTTTCAATACACATTACACACAAGCTAATATTGCATTTTCTTCACTGCGTTCTGATTTCAGATGTTTCTTTTTCTTTCAAAAATCAGTCACAGCGTCAATTTTTTCTATTTTTTTGAATAAAATATTTTAACCCATTAAATTGTATATCTGCTAGAACCATTGATTTTGATGTACATAGTTTTGAATATCCATCCTATCAAGATCCATCAGCGTTATTGTTTTCCACATTTTTCCCGTAAAATAGATATTTTGTGCACCTAGGTGTAATTGCGTGTAGAATCTCCAGTTATAGTATAAAATATCAGGTTGGTCTATCTATGTTCTTGCATTCCTAGATTTCACTTGTGTATCTGCTTTTAATTGTCTATGATTTTAATTATCGATTGTTCCACCACCATCCTCATCTGTTAAAACCGCAGGATCTGGTCGGTGATGAGATAAATAATAATATTATATTCGTCGACATTATCATCATCACTAGCTTCATAAAGTGCATTCAATGCATTATTTACCAGCATTTCTCTTTCTTCAATCTTAGACATATCCCAGAAACTAAATACTTTGACAAAATGAGAATAATATATTTTATAAAAAATATAGTGATAACACAGATAACAAATCATAATTTAAATTTGTAGTGTTAAGTGGCACGCGTGTCCATATGGACACGCATTAATTCATTATGCAATAACACCACATAAACAAAAATAATTCCATTTCGTAATTACATATCATGAAACTGAACACGTTATAATGCATTCAATGACAGAAATATTATTCTTTGAAACAATATAATCAGAAAACCACGGTTATCCTTAACATAAGTCCATCATTTTATGATTATTAAATGAATGGCCACTTTGACACTTTATATTAATTTCATTATGTCAGCTAGATCATTCAAATGACGAACAATTGAAGCAGTGTACTTATTTCAACTGATTAACGTTTATAAAACAAATTATTATTTTAAAATAACAATTAGCCAAAGTAAACTGTACTACAATAATTGCGTGTCCATATGGACACGGGTGACACTAACGTGAGCAATTGGGTCTGGCACTAAAGAGTTAAGAGTAAAATGAATTCAAACTACTAAGTAGTAGATAGAAACTGATTAAAATACCTCGTCTATACGTATCTACGACAGTGCGGCGTCCAATTGTCCGGAGGCCAGTCGTCCCATTCCCAATATTTCAGTATTATTTCTATCAAGCACAATGTTTTTGATCATTTAAGCTAGTCAAGTCAAGTTTATATGATTCAAGAAAAAATTTAAAAACGTTGTATATAAAAAGTTCTTTTTATCTTGTAATTATTTTTTAAGTAAGTTATTTTACAGTACAACAATGTTTGTACTATTACTTACTGTCTTAACCTGGCGCTACAGATCATTTATGCCCATAGCCAATTGCACAACTGTCATCCAGGTATATGTTTATCCTGAGCTCTATCTTTCTCTATCTCTTTCCAATCAGTAACACTCAGCCACTTTGAGTCTCTCTTGCCATTATCCACTCATCTTTTTCGTGGGCATTCCAGAAGACGAATGCCTACAATAATACAATATTTACAAATTCCAGAATCATAATACTATAGTAACGTAGATTGTTAATCGAACTCAATTTGATTCTTGGCCATCTACAATCCTTGTTGTCTATTACCTTGGCCTCATAAATACGATGTTTCTTTCTATACTTCTGCCGTTCTATCAAAGCCTTTTGAGTATTAGAGTATCTTCTGACTTTCTGAGTTGGCAGGTAGATCACTATACAACGCGTCTAATAATTCGTAGTTGTACCTTACTTGTCACGTACAATCTAGGTTGAATAATATTATTCTGGAGACACTATAATATCAATAACGGTCTAGTCACAAAACAACTTTATCAATCCTTACACTTATATTATACAAGTTATATTGAAAGTTCAAAATCACCCGACCTACTGAATAGTATTATCCCAGATATAATTGTATAGACCAAGCTATATGGACAGTATCAGTGTGATATTCCGACCATGTCCTATCCTAATAAGATCATATGTGTTGTTAGATTTCAAAATCAGCCAAGTCCATAATGGATGAATAGGAGAAGAACAGCTTTTTGTTTTCTCAAGTACACAGTCACAAGGGTGAAAGTTTATATTATTTCGAGTATAGAATATTTAAAATTAATATGTTCCACATTTCAATAATGAAGAAATGTTAGAAAGCAGTAGTTCTTCAGCAATTATCAAAAAATTCAAAAATACCTAAAGGTGGACTCGGCTGATTTTGAAATCTAGCGACACATATGAGCCTCCACAGAGTAGAGGTTAGTATTAACAGATTTTGTTTTACGATAAATAGATATAAGCCACTTGCTCAACCTATTAAGGATTATTAATGGATTAAGGATTGTAAAAATATCTGAATATAATTATTTTACTAAGATTAATATTTGAATAATATATTCTGTTCTTCCGAACTGTAAAAAATATATGATGCATTATAAATGCCCAATATCTTTAATATAAATATGCATGATAATTTTAAAAATCAGTTCTTGACATATTGTTAATTATTAATATACGACATTAATGTCTGCTCTACGACAGATAACAAAAATTGATGGCCTGTATTTTATTTATCAGTTCGAACAACTGGCGTTCACCTGGATGGAGCGTCAGAAGCTTGGCGGTTCATATTCTTCTCACCGAGCCCAATCTGAAAAGCACGTAGTCGTATGCTCCACCACCCTACACGCAGACACCATCATGGACTTTCTGAATGAGTTTTACGCCCATCCACTTCTACAAGACTACTATGTGGTGCTATTATCGCCAATGGAACTCGACACCACCATGCGGATGATATTACAAGTAAGTTTTTGCTGATTAGGAAACCAAATCTCCAGCGTAAAACATGTATTATAAATAAATATTCATTCAATACAAATGCATACTTTGGACATAATATTTTTAATGAGAAGTAATATGATCTTTTGTAATTTTTGTGCGGGGAAATATGTAGAAATGGGCAGAGTTTCCTTGACTACGCCATCTTATAAATAGCTCAATTATTAATATTTGGTTGTATTAAATGGCACCCCACAAATAATTTTACTGTAATCTCTCTTATAAACAATTTACCTCAGTGTTAAGGATTGATTTGGAAATAGTCTATAATAATATTCAGGTATAATAACAACTATTTTTTTTCTTACCGTATCATCCCTTATTGGAGGTCGACCATCACTAGGGCAATCTTGGTTCTATCATCTACTAGTCTCAAGCTAGTCTCTAGAAATAAAAATAAGAACCGAGATGCCACGAGTGCCTTACCCAAAATGAAATAATGCTTTCTTAGAAATCGGTATCACATGAGACGCTGCTATGCCGCCAATTTCCTATGACTCTTAATATGTCACGGAAGTTAAAAGCTTTCGAGGTGTAACCGTAGACGCATCATCACCAATTTCTTGGACTAGCAGTATAACAAATGTTAGTCTCTCCAAACAAATGATGAATGACCGAGAAGTTTTGCACAATATCAAAACAGGGAAACTACAGTTCATTGGCCACATGGGGAGAGGAAAAAAGGACAGCATTCCGTAACTCGTTATCCAAATAAAAGTCAATGGAAAATATATCAGAAGATCTTTCGACTTGTTCTAGTTATCAGATGCTAGAGTAAATATTTCCCGATGATGGCTGACTTTCGATTGGGGATGGCATATGTATACAGAATAAGTAGAAAACCATAAAATTACCTTCATGATTACCAAAAATCTGTTTACATTCTAGTTGTGATAAATTTCATATTAATTTGATTGATTAATAAAATAGTGCCCAATTTTTTCAGGTACCTATTTGGGCACAGCGTGTGATTTACATCCAAGGGTCTTGCTTGAAAGATGGAGATTTATGCCGGGCACGGATGAACGAGGCTGAAGCCGTTTTTGTTCTAGCTGCTAGAAACTATGCCGACAAAACCGCCGCAGATGAGCACACAATTTTAAGGTAAATCAATAATTTATTGGTTAAAATCCTATTTAAATTATTATCAGGATCATTTTAATCAGTTTAGCAGGATATTCCATACACATGATTTGAATCTTAAAAGTTTTCAACATTTTATGAATGATTAACATTTATGTTTTCTTAAATTTAATTGTATTCTGTGATGATGGCTGTATGTATCTAATTCACAATAAAAATATTTAAGGCTCTATTTAATGATGTGACAATACATAATATAAAACGATTTAGCAAAACACTTTTGATATTGGCATATAAAGTTTCAATACGTAGTGCTAAAAATCAGCAAATATTATAGTTTACGAGATACCTTTTCAATAAATAATTATCGTATGGTAAGCATTTTTTATAATTGCTCAATATCAATTATCAAGTCCTAAAATATTATATTTAAATATAATACGTATATTTTAATGTATTATATTTCTTGCAACACCTCTTTTGTTAGTTTTTCGCCAGATTTTCTGCCATGTAAAATTTTTAAATTGTGGCTTACCAAATTTGCACTTTAAAACATAGCAATATGGATTACTTATTGGTATATATTGTGTAAGAAATATTTAATATTTTTATCATATAATAATATTAAAGTAAATAATAAATAATTTTAGACTTCTTTATTATTTCTAGAACGTTCTAGAAAATAATAGTAAATGTCGATAGTTAAAGTAACCAAATTATTAATAAACGTGTAGTAGTTTTAGTAGAGTTTATTATTACAAAAGCATTTAATCTCATGTAATAATAATTTTGCAGGTCTTGGGCAGTGAAAGACTTTGCCCCCAATGTACCTCAATACGTACAGATTTTTAGACCTGAGAACAAACTGCACGTGAAGTTTGCGGAGTATGTAGTCTGCGAAGATGAATTCAAATACGCCCTTCTTGCCAACAACTGCACATGTCCTGGAGCTTCGACCCTTGTTACGCTTTTGCTCCACACTTCTCGTGGCCAGTGAGTATTCAATGCGTTTAGACGAAGGGACTCTTTTAGTATAGTAGTATCATATTAACTTTTTTTATGTCTTTTAAATAGAGAGGGGCAACAGTCTCAAGAAGAATGGCACCGCTTATATGGAAAATGCTCAGGAAATGAGATTTATCACATTATTCTTGGAGATAGTCGCTTTTTCGGAGAATATGAGGGAAAGAGCTTCACTTATGCAAGTTTTCATTCACACCGAAAGTAAGTTTTAAAGTTTTAACTAGTTGGTTTACTAATTAATTATAAAGAATCCATCCCAATATTAAAATTACTTAAAACCTTAAATTTTTTTCGTTCTAGAACTTGGATTGGTGGTTAAAATAAATATGTGCTAAAATAATGATAAAATATCATTCTTCGTTATTTTCAAATTGGCTTCCTAATATAGAGAATATTTTTCATGCATATAGCATGACACGATGTGTAGTAGATTTGATTTCCCATCAGTTACCATACATTATTACAACGTGCTGGCTTGCCGAATACACATCATGAATAGCCATTAACAAAATATTTCTAAGTCTCCCCTATACAGTCTCTCTATGTATTTTGTTATTTTATAGTCAATAATAATTATGCTGCGATATCCATTTGGTCAATTTTGATTTCTTCTCATTCTTTGGCATTTTTTGAATATATCGCACCTATTTCAATCTTCATGACGCATGAAATCTTGTTTTTACCGTGTCCGATCCTAATATCATGGCCCTCCACAGGGGGATGTTATATTAACAGATTTTTTATTTTACGAAAAATGGATTTTAGCCACTTACTCTACGTATTAGGTTCACACTTTGGGTCCAAATAGACATTGAAAATAATATGTGAATTATACCAGACCGGGAATTCGAACCTGAAAACCTCGGCATTAAAACCCGGTAACTTTTCGGCCATTGTGGTTAATTTAATCTTCCAATGAGTTATTATTCAACTTCATCTTCAACGTATGGTTCAATATTATTAGATAAGAATAAATAAATGTCAAATGAAATTCTACAAGATATAGAAGATTGTGTTGTATTTTCAATTGAATCTGTTCATTTTCTAAACTAATTTAAATATGTGTTATTGTTGTACCAATTGATAGTAGATTAAGACAACTAGACTTTTATTTTGGATTAATATATCGATCTGCCATCACAAATTTTGTTCGAATCCTTTCAGATACGGTGTTGCACTGGTAGGCGTTCGCCCAGCTGAACTGCCAGAATTCTATGAAGAGACTATCCTACTGAACCCTGGACCTCGCCACATCATGAAGAAGACTGACACCTGCTACTACATGAGCATCACCAAAGAGGAGAATTCGGCGTTTGTGACGCAGCAGGGTGTCAACCACGGGCCTGTACCTCCGGGGGCCAACGTGAATAGTGCGAAAGCGAGTAACGCGGCGGGGCCAAGCACTGAGACATCCAACCGCGCTACCAACGACAAGGAAATGGCACCGCCTTTACAATGTGAGCCCCCTCAGCTGATACTGCAGGTGCCTGGTGTGACAGGCGCCTCGCCGGACCGCGCTGCACCCGCCACGCTCACTTCACCCCACACCGCCTGTGAGTGTTTGATGTTGTCTGTTTCTTTTGCCAGTGGAATATTGAAAACAATAAATATTTTTTTTCATCATAATATATAATATAACAACTATTCAACACCAGGCAACTTGTAAATTCATACATACAAGTTCTACCAGTGAGAGGTTTGAAGTATGGGAAAATTTATACCATATGGCAAAGTTTTTCAAAGTGTGCATCACGTCTCGTTAAGCCGCTGCAGAATATTCAAAAATAATAATTATTTCTGGTAAACTCAATTCAATACATCACAAAATACGATTATTACATATTATTATATATTTAATATAGATTTATATGATTCATTGTGCATTCAAAATTTTTTAATGATTGATCTAATTGGCTCAAATCTATCACCTAATCAGTTTTTTAATATCGTTCAGTTCTATAATATACCAAGAGCCATGAGCTAGGGACAATTTAAACTTTGAGGAATTTTTTTTTTTAAGTAGGTACTTAATGAGTTTTTTTTATATAATGAAATAATAAATTACCAATGTAGAAATCAATAATAAATTATTACAAAAATTGGTTGTAAACCAAAAATGGCATTCTCTCCTTTTTTTTCTACAATAATTGTAGAATTAATCTATATTTAATACACAAGCATTTTTTTCAAAACCTTCCATCTTAATTAATAACATTTTGAAATATTGTCAATTGGTAAAACACCAACCACTAAATTTAAAATGAAACAGTAATAAATAAAATAGTATTGACAATATGTTTACATAATATAATATAATATGATAGTGTAGATACCCAATAACATTTGCTTTAACAGCAGTTATGAAAACAGCAGTACCTAGTTGGGTGGGGTTAAATTTGTCGCATACACTTCAACTTAAGATACTTGGACGGTCCCTAAGGTATAAACTTTCCCCATATACCACAAGAAAAATCAATAAATAATATATATTGTTATGTTTGTGTATTATATTATCGTATTTTTCTTCATTCATGAACTTTATGAAAATTATACAAAACAAATCAACATTATATTAAAAAAAGGTTTTATTTTTTGATTTTTTTATAACCGGTAGGTACCTAGACTCAGGGTTTTGAACCAAAACTGAACCGAAAACCTGAAAAACCGTTATTTTTGTCGGAACGAAAACCGGAACCGAACCGATAATAAAATATTGACTTTTTTGGTTCGGTGTACATAATATTATGTTCAAACACTTGCGTTAACATAATCTTACTCCCTACTTCAGTTGTAGTGTTGAAATATTTGTGTCAAATTCAAATTATAAAGAAATCATTTACGATCATGTGACGTATCTCGACAAAATTTCAATATTTATGTCTACGGCCGTGCGGTGGAGCATAACCATTAGTTTCGGATCGTGACATACAAGTACCACCTTTTTAAAATTATCGTAGAAAAACACGTAAGCCGGAACGAAAAAAATAATGGTTCGAAGCCCTGCCTAAACTCTCGCTGGTATTAGTATAATATAACTATACATAATAATGTTTCTGACAAAACTAATCATATTTTCTTTATTCCACGAATTTCTTATCATCGTCGCTACTACAATATATTTGCAGCATACATTTAGTTATTGTTATTAACAGAATGACAGTACATAATCTGTATTTTTTTAAATCTATGCTAGTAGGTAAAATTCAGCTTTGTAAGTTTTAGATCATTTGGATGAAATTTAAATAACTTCCCATCTCCGCATTTATGTAGTCAATCGTAGTAAGTTATAAACAAATGTTTTATACATTTTTTGTATACATTTGTGTAAAGTAATTTTATGTGCATTTTATATTTTGCATTGTCATTGAGTTTTTGTATGACATATTTTTATAGCCTGTGTACATCTTATCGCGCAGCTACTATTATAATTATCTATTAATAAAATAATATTAGAAATATTCGCTAATAAATAGAACAATATAAAAGATATAAGTCTTTATTTTCCGCTATGATTGCATTCTGCCTTCTTTTGGGTAGTTTATTGAATATTTATATTATATAAAAAATATATGCTCCTTGATTTTTAATAGTTAAACCGTTTTCTTATTTAAAGTAAACAGTAAGTTATTTTAACCTTATTGTACTAAATAATACGTCTATAAACATTTTAATAACAATAGAGATTTGTCCCACTTCTATCGCTGATAAATTAATGAATATAATAAAATCACGTATAATATTTATATAAAAGTGATCTCATTAACTCTTATATTTTATTAATTATTTACACAATTTATACAATACTTTTCAACTTAGATAGTATATGTATAAAATATAATGATTTTTATAATATAATATTTACTAACCAGCATGCTGCTTTATTTTTACGGATTTTTTTCAATAGCGATTTAATAAAATATAGATCTGAACAGAGAAAGCTGAATTAAGGGTACCTATACATTATTGGCCATATTTTTTTAATGTAGTGATCGATGTATTAAATATCGTTATAGAAAAAATCACAGTAACCTTGCTCTTTTATCATTATCTTGGTATGAGAGAAAATATCAAAAATTTTGGTGCTTGTATTTGTACGTGGGTAGTTGTATTTGATACACTCAATCACAAATTCACACTACAATGAATTGGCAGATTTATTCCAAAGACCTTGTAATTAGAGAAGTTCCTCGATATTCAAGCGCGGATTCTGTTTTACAATATAAAACACTGTACGATATTTATTTTTTAACCATATTCAACCTTAAGATGGTCATGTGGCCCTCCACAGAATGGAGGATATATTAACAGATCTTTGTTGTTGTTTTTTTTTTTTTTACTAAACATGGATATTAGCCACTTCCTCAACCTATTAGGTATATTACTCTGGGTCTTTTCACGCATTAAAAATAACACATGAATTTGCCGGGATTCGAGCCTAGGGCCCACATCATTATAATACGACGCGGTAATTTTTTTTTTTTTAAAATATACACACAATTTAAATTCTATATTGAAACTTATAATATAATGGTAAGAAAAATGCTAGAAAAACCTATAAAAAGTAATTACGTTTGCTTTAAAATTAATACGATTACAAACGAGATGCATTCACTTTCCGTTTCGTAAAAACGGTTATTTCTTCAAATTCGTTCAACATTGTTTTCCCACTTCTTACAATATAATAATAACTTATAATACTAATAATTACTAAACATCGCAAAATTTATTTTATTTAATGACTCTCAAAACATCTCGATATAAGTATAATTTATTTTTAAATAATAATAAACTACGCCATCAATTGTTATTTTTTTTTGTAAACACATCTTGAAATAAAATATTGTTTTGAAATATACCTGCCAATTTATAAAAAAAACACATTACACCACATCAGCACATCAGCTAGAACATTTTATGCATTATTTTTAGGAATTGTACATACAAAAATAATAAAACTAGCAAATAAAATATATAAAATTTGTGGATACATAATATATCTTGAATTAATTATTTAATTAAGTCATATAACACTTTTTTTCTTCTAAATTGATAAATAGTATATCTCGGTCATTAGGGTAGTGAGATAAGCTACTACGATCACCTATAGATGGAACTATGAAACATGTGATTAGATACAATTTACTGACATATTTAAAACCGTTCATTATCATGGATTTCAAGTAAGCTAACCATATTTTTAATGTCAAAAAAATTAATCAGTCAACAAACAAAATAATTCATCTGATGAATCATCCAAAATTATTTTCTAAGCATTCAAAAGAATACTTGTCTTATTAAACTATATTTCAACAATGAAAATAAATATAAATATCAAACTGAATCTGTTATTAATTAATAATATTGATTATTAAAAAGTTTTAAATAAATTGTATTTTACTGCTTATTCCATCATCAGACGTCTTTAGAAGCTTACCGCTCCACATTAAATCATTTGATCTACTGATCTACATCGTATATTATAGTGTTCATTCAATACTTTCAATACTTCTTTTTCATGTACACCATTAGAGATTATAGTTTTATAAATAGTAAGAAGTCAAAAATATGTATTTCTATTTTTCATTCTTTAAAATTTATACAAATAGATATTCAATTTATAATATAAATACTGACTGGCTTTTTTGTTTGACATTTATTACTAAGATACTTTGGTTGATTTAGCTACGTTCCCAGACAGTGGAGGGCTGGGTGACTCCAGACAATGTTTGAAGGAGTCATCACCGGTTTCACACGCTACCGATAGTCTAATGGTCCCTGGAAGTCACTTGGAGGTCCCGCGAGGCATGGACACAAATCCCAATTTACTTTGCCCAGACAATATGTCGCGAAGGGGTGAGTTTTTACACCACATAATATATTATAATATTGAATTTGTAAGGTACCATATTTCTGATGTTTTCTTTCCCCGTATATTTTTATCGTGACATCGTTTATTAAGAATCTACATTTGTGAAAAATACGTTGTAAAAGTTACTAGGTAACAACAATGTTTAAATATATATTTGTAGTACTTAATCATATTATTTTGGTCCCGGTGAGCATTTTCCAAAGTTTCTATGAGATAAAAATACGAGTATCTTACATTGGTGTTGCAAGCATATTTCTGATGAACCACAACAAGTTTAAAATTTGTAAACCAAAAATCAAATTTTAGGATTGTACATTTTATTTTTCTGTATTCATTATTAAATATCCATCGGCCTGAGATTTAGGATCCCTTCTCCGACTGGATATTGATATATTTTATTCTATTTAATATTATATTGCGTTATGCTTTTGGATCCTCATGACTGAACAGCGTATGAACGGGTTTGCCCCACTCCTCACGGCATTATACGACAACCAAGACTTTTGTGGCCACTGGAAGATTCATGGCACTCATAAATTGGTGCAACTATCTGGTGCATTCAATATTTTCTTTATTATTCCGGTGTGGCATGTTTAAAAAACAAACGGATTCCGATCTTAATAATTAGTACCGCTAATTTACGTGCATTCGATAATCACTTATGCATGCGACAGCTCGCAATATTTCGTAGGTGAACAATCTTGGATACCTGCAGGCCAGTTGTCTATCGCTAGAAGACTCGTAGTGCAGTATTCTGCCATTGAAGAGGCGAAAGACTATAAGTAATATTATACTGAGTTAATGTGGATGTCAACGACAGATGTGAGATTTTCTTAAAAATCAATAAAAAGTATAATGAATATTTTTTTCAAAATGGACCCTCCCCCCCCCCTATCATTTCTATGGGTGTAATATAATTATATATTTCAACAATTTTTTCAAATAAATATATCAATGCTATTATTGCAAAATAAATATTTTTTATGATTCCATACGTAACAATCCAGGTCCGCACCAAGGCGATTCATTAGCCACTATTCTATATTCACTGATCAACTTTTCAATTTCCAGGCAGCCGTAGACCATCGATACTTCCGGTTCCAGACATGTTCACTAGCTCAGCATTTAATATCAATGCTGATGGTCACCTTGATGACGGAGAAGGAGACGAGAGCGAGGATGAACTTGATGATGATGTACCTTGGAGATCGGCTTCAGAGAAGATAGCGTAAGTTTAAATATTCTAGGGTGAATCAACATCTCTGGAAAAATATGATTCCGTAAGCCCTAATGACCTACATCTGGTAACTATTCAAGCTGATATCCGATACTGATTTTTTATTTAGATACTAAAAGGGTATTTTAAACTTAATAATAATATATTTCGGAAGTTTAGATTATACATAGTGAGATATTATGTAAATATACCGGTTTCATTCAGTACACACAAATTAAATCTGTACCTAATGTAAATAAAGAGTATTATATTATAATTATTTAGTAGTACCAGAGAAAGTTAATTGGCTAACCGCAAGTAAATTACAATAACTACGACGGTCTGATATACGTTGTCGTTTAAATATTATATTTATTTAAATAACAGAATCACAATTATATAATATATCAGTTTGTGTTTTCTTGATTGAAATTTTATTGTAGTGTGCCAATAAGCTTACCCTAGCATTACCATAGTAAATACTTGAATTCTTCAGAAGGTCTACAGTTTTATTTGAATAGTAAAATTTTTACTTGTTTTATTAATAGGTACTCGATAGCTTCATTATATACAATACATGTAAAATATTAACAAAAGCTTTAAATGTATATCGTGAAATGAATACACCCAAAACAAGAGTGATAGCTATGTAACAAAACTTTTATTTCAATTTAACACAGGTGATATAATATCATAGTTAAAACTCACTTTTTGTAGGTAGTTTTTCACATATTTTGTTGCATTTATTTTCTGTAAATATTTTTTATTTCATTTTTTATTTCAATATGTTTTCATACTTAACTTGTAAATAGAATATTTTATCATGAATCATTAAATTAATTTAATTTAATGGCACTATATTTGATCTGAATCGATTTTTTAATATTTGAAAACAGATAAACCCTGTTTAATAAAATTATTATGGTGCAATATTCGATGACCCATATTATATCCATATTAACACCTTTTCATTGTACATATTACAAAGTATTTTCATAAAATAAAATTCATACATAAATTAATTGAGGGTGGTTCGTCATATTGTATATTATGTTTTACATTTTGTAAAAATCATATAAAAATATTATATTATTTCTGTTGTTATAAAAATATTAAATTATTATTATATATTATTATCTTTTATATAACTACTAATCTACTCTTGAATATTTTTTTGCTTTTTTGCGCTTTCAAAGTTTACTTTACGCATTGCTTATTACTTATAATTACATATTCTATGACAATTTTTAACGCAAGAAATCTACCTACTTATTTTTTGATAAAATACTGATTTATTTTTGTAAAAAAGATTCATTGCAAAGCTTTCATTTTTTTTATTTAAATTTTGCACCTTACAACACTAAGTGGCAGTTGATCTATGGTACCTAAATATTAATGTTAATGATAATCTTTCTTATTTAAATATTTAACTAAACTATTCGTATGTCAAATTCAATTAATAATTATTTTTAAATAATTGGAAAACAATAATAATTATATAATCATTATACTACCGATATATTAATATACGTACTAGAAAAGTGGGTAATAATTTTATATATTATGCTTACCATTTTTACGTTTATCCTTTTGTATATCTATAAAAACGATCTGTGAATATTATGGATTAAATAATAAAATAAATAATGTTTTCACTAAAATAAGATATTAAAATAAAATTTAACATGTTTCGACTGTCACGTTAAAAATTTGATATTTATTACGTTTCCTTTTGATTTAGTTTCTTGCACGGCAAGTTTTCAACTGACTTATTTTAATAAATATATATATTGGATCTCATTCGGCATTTCAAACGGCAATGATAAATCATTTTTCACTATTATGCACATTTTTTCACACAAATTATTATTGCATGTATGAAACACAAAATTTTACTAATTAGATTTTTTCTATTTTTCTTAAATTTTTTCCAAAACAAGAAATTGCCAAGCGTCAACTTTTAAAATCACGCAATATATTATAATATTACGTATTAGGTACTTACTAACTTATGTAATATTATGATAACTAGTCGTTCTTCCTTAACCTGAATTTCCATACAGATTTTCACTGTGAATGTTTATTATTCTTAATTATTAGTATATACACACAATCAACTAATGCCAATATATTATTATTATTTCATAAAATATGAATAGACAATAAAAACTATAGTGTCAACAGTATGTTTATAAATTTTATAAAATTATCAGTAAATTCATTTCGTTTTTAAGTAGGTTATTAGATAGGTGACTAGTCTGGCATTTGTTGATTGAGCAATGCAACGATATTTTTATATCCCTATTTTTCTCGTCTATACAAATCTATAACATCTATTTTCCCGCAGTCATAATAAAGTATTCTAATATCCTTTATTATATATCCTACTCTCCAGTTGCAAATATGTATTATATTGTAGCAAAAATTTTAAATGTATTTTTTAATACAAAATAATAATGCAAAATATACATTTTTAAAACATTAATCATAGTATATACTAGTGGTAAGCTGTAAATATTTTTGCATCCACAAAATTGACGTAATTCAATGACAACCATTGAAATATTATTAACTCTATCTTTAATTTTGTTGGTTTTGGTAACTCCATAAACTATCAATCTTAATTTTGGAAGATGTTGGACTTAAATCACGAATTGATTTTAAAATTAAATCTTCATTAAGTCTTCGTATTTTTATCAACCAACTTTTAATTCACAAAACATTTTAATCAGATCTTGAAAAAAAATATATTTGAATCCGGAGAATGGATTACGAAATTTGATGTTTTTTTCGTAACTAGGTGAGTATTATCGAAAGCATACTTCGACAATAAGCAACACAACTGTCAAGTACCTAGTAAACCGTCCATACAAACTAATAAGGATGATTTTCCCACATGTTAAAAAAATGTCGGAAATTATACTTATTAGTATATGTATGCAATTAACAATACGGATATTAGGTCCTATGACAATTGTCGTTGGTATTATTTTTTGATAATGACCTCTCGGTGTTACTTTCACTTAGTAATAATAATATGCTTGCTTGAGCTAATACATCTGTCCTATCTCTTGACTAAAAATATATATTATATATATATATATATATACATATATTATAACCCTTCTGGAAACATTTGATGTCGTGTAAATGTGTGTCTGTACGTGTGTGCCCCCTGTTCGTCCCGCTTCGGTGTAGCAATCCGACGCCCAGCTCAGCGTCGACGGTGTCGTTCGCGAGCAGCGTTCCCGACACGGACGGTAGGCTGGACGACAGTTACCTTTGCACCCAAATCTTTAAATCAGCATGGCATGCAGAGTATGCTAGGTGAGTTTACCCCCGTTTGCACATACACTTTCCCTTTGTGTTTGGCGTTATATCTTTTAACTATATTTTATCGATTCGAACACCTGTATCAAACATACATATTATTAAGTCAATAAATTTATAATTTTATCTCACGGTTAATTCCGATGAGATTAGTACACTTACCTATTACAAAAATATGCAAAAGTAAATCAAAGTTTTTAAAAATTGTTAAACAATTTAATATTTACGATTCAATATTTTAAGAAAAGAAATATTTTTATTATTCTACATACATAATTTTGGAACACCTCAAAAATAATATAATATGTATATTCAATAAAGCATATTACATACTTTCTTTTGTAATTCGTATTCAATAATTTCATTTAACAGTCGTAAAATCGATAAAACATGGTATTTATAATTTTTGTTTAGAGGGATAAGTGGCATCTATGAAACAAATTCGTAAAAGATGAACTAGCCAATAACCTAGCAAACAAAAGTAGTATAATAAACTACTTATATTTTTTTCTTTGAAACAATAAATCATATAAAAAGGATATGTATAAAATGCCATAATAATGTAAGTTTTAAAATATTTTATATAATATGCGTTTTGCAGCTAAGTTTAACTTGAGCGAACATCAATAATTTCTACTGTTTATTGTAATGTGATATTATTCAATTTTTACAATAATTGAATACAATATTATATCTTTAATAAACGAGATATATTTTCTATATAATTAATGTGCATATACTTTTAAAATGATTATTGGAAGGCATGCACTGTTCGACAGTCGAATACTCGATCAAAATCCTGATTCTTTACAATGTGATGGAGTAAATATTTTCTAAACGATTGAGGAATATTACAATATTTCTTTTGTGCCATATTTATACTCATCAACTTTATACCATATCACAATAGTTCCCAGCAAGAACGCATCCAGGGCAATATATGAATGTTTAATTTATCTTTGAGAAATTGTTTCATTCTTCAGTCACTTTCCCTTTTATGTTGCAGAATGTATACACAGAAAATAGGCGGCAATATTCATAATTTCAGACAATATTGAAATAATTAATAATGTTTTATATAATTTCAGGATAACTTTCTGTGCTTAGTTCTAAACTGTGTATATGTTCATAATTTATCAGGGGTGGATTTTTAAGATTACTATTATTATTATAATGCTTAATATTAAAATCAGGAATCATGACATTTCATTATTTATTTTGGTACATAAATGATTAAAAATTAAATCATTTAATAGTTGAAATAATTAATGAGTGTCCAACTTGACAGATAAGAAAAGTACTCTTTTCGTATTTTCTTATATCTAACTAAATGAGTAATACATTACCTATATAAGATTTATATATATGTTTCGCCGAATGTGTGAAATTGCGTATTACATGAAATCGGCAAAATTTTGCCTATTTCATGAAAAATGCAAGCCTTATTCATGAATTAGGCAAAATATCTGCCGTGTGCGTGAATTAGGCAGTAATTTTTCTGCCTAGTTCATGCATTGGGAAAGTTAGATACTGGTGTTTTTTGCAACTAATCAAACTAACCAAATGTGTCAAATATCATTGATTATATAAAAATATACCAATCAATAACTACAATGACGTTCATTTCCATTTACTATGTCCAAAAAAAATCTAGAACTATAATATGATAACGGAAGAATTTTCTTAAAATATATTTTCGCGATTTGATTCATTCTTGGGTATCAATCGTGCAATGGTCGATTGTTTATTTGTGATAGTATGATTTGATACTTTGATGACAGTTGTTAGCTAACCTCAAAATGGACATTCAGTTGAATTCAGAATTACAAAACCTAACCTAACCTTATATTATGTATTAAATTTACTTTTTCTACTGTCATGTTGACAGTTTAAGATTTCCATACCCTGCCGAATTCACGCACTCGACAGATAATTTTCCTAATTCATGAATAAGGCAATGGGCTTCCATTTTTCATGAATTAGGCCAATTAATAATTTTGCCAATTTCATGTAATACACAATTTCACGCATTCGGTATAACATATATATGATACTGACTCTAATATCCACCTCTGAGCTATCATTTTAAAGGTAGAATAGAAAACCTAATTACACATTTTCTATTATCTGTAGTTCTAATTGAAAACTTTTATAATATATACTTACATATTTTTCAAACACTATAGCACCTGCAAAATCTCAAATTTAGTTAGCATTTAGACATAAAAATAAATATTTTTGTGGTTTTCTAGTCTACCTTAAAATATTTTCAATGTGTTGTTTATGTTTATTTGTTATTTTTTTTTTGCTGCAAAACTACACAAAATATACAAAAACTGCTTCGAAGCGCAGCGTTAAAACTTGCTTCGCTATTATTAGACACCCAGATGATATTAGAGGTTTTGTTCTGAAAAAATTATACTTTTTTTATTCTATAGTCTATAACGTTTTATGTCCGTGCATAAATATTTTATTTCACTATAACTGCTTAATTCTTCAAAATAAAATCTGAGTATCACAAATTAAATTTTAACTTCCCAAAAAATATTGTGCGGTGTTTCTTTCAGAAAAATAACTATAAATGTACACATGGGAAAATGCTATATTATTATGTAGGTATATAAAATTAAATATACAATTTATTATTTACATATTATATAAGTGAAAACTTCTTAAAATATTTTCATAGATATTATAAGATATTATTAATTATGTATTCTTTCTTAAACATTGTAATAACAAAATCAATTTAGAATCCAATTATGATGACAAAGTGTGTCATTATTATTATATTAGTCATTACTTTTATTATTTTCAGAAAATCAAAATTCAATGGTAAATGCTAAATACTCTTCAAATTCTTTATATTCCAATATTGAACTTATACAAATTTTATTAATTGGTTTTCAAACTATGAATACTAAAATAACCATTAAACATTAGTATCGGTTTTAAATATTACATATTAACAAAAATTATACTTATTTTTTATTTGTGATAATGTATATTTTTACTACACTTTTTAATACATTCAATAGTTTTGAATAAAAATATAAATCCTCAATTATGAGGATATAACACAAATTAAATAACACAATAATTAAAGCATAATTGAAGTAACATAATTTAATCTTTATGAAATCGTTATATTGAATTTATTTAGTTAAGTAAGTAGGTAAAATAAATATTAATTACTGTATACGCATCTGAAAAGGGGTATAACATAATAGTAGACTATTTTACACTATCGACCGATGGAATTTAAATTTAAATTCTTATGGATTTTAATAGTAATATTAATCAGCAGTGCTATTTTTAAGTATGTACAGAATCTCAGAATATAATTTTACATAACGAATATGAATAATCATCTAACAAAAATGGTAATGAAAATATTTTTATGATTGAAAAGAGAATAATTTGAAATGAGTAAGTTTCCATATATATTACAATGTCATAAATAAAAATACTAAATGGACAGTTTACCGTTACAAAAATTAAGCTTAATAATAATTACATCATTGTTGAGTCAAATGGACGTAAGAGACAATTTTTTGGTAAAAATGGTTAGGTAGGTACTTTAATCTCATATAAAATTGCTAATGACCCTTTATTTTATTTAACAACCTGTAATAATTTTAATGTAGGAATTTATCGGAAAATAATTAGGTCAATCGAGATTGAACTACGAATTTTATGTATATACCTACCTATTAATACGTTTTGCTTTACATATGTGATTTTCTTTAAATTATTTTATTCTGTGTACTGGCAGTATCGTCAAAGGTTTCCCGCCAGTTTCTCCGTTCATCGGTGTCAGTCCCACGCTCTGCTATCTCCTCAAGGAAAAGAAGCCACTGTGCTGCCTTCAATTGGCCCAAGTATGTGAGCATTGCTCGTACCGCAACGCAAAGGACTACCAGTGGCAAAATAAGACTATTATCTTGGCTGCAGACTACGCCTCCAATGGAATCTACAACTTTATCATCCCTCTGCGAGCACATTTCCGATCGAAGACGTCTCTCAATCCCATCATCTTGCTTCTGGAGCGAAGACCTCATATTGCATTCTTGGACTCGATTGCTTATTTTCCACTGGTGTACTGGATGCTAGGTTCTATTGATTCGTAAGTCGTAGTTTTTAATACGAGTAGTTAAAATTTTCTTTTTATTTTTTAATAATATCTTACCGTTAGAACAATAAGTGGTTGGTTGTTCAATTTATAAATTATTATTATCTACGTTACATTATGTCAAATATTATGGCACGTGCTATATTGATATATTACATTTCGGCCTGAAAGATTACTACATATTTTTATATGATAGCACTACATAATTCATAACAATATGTTTATTTCTTGTCACTATATACCTACAGTGACTGATTTTTCGATTTCAATAGGTGAGATCATTAGCGTCAAATAAGGTCATAATAATTAGAGAGATTTTTAATGACTCGCATTAGTAGTTTTTTTTAATACGCTTTTCAGTAAAATTCAGAGTAGGAATCACGCACACTAGTGCACGCCAACCAAGGTATTGGAAAATTGCTCCTGGGACACTTTCAGCACACCATTGAAGAGCGCCTAACATTCGTTACGCCATGGTATACGCCTGCATAATGGGTGTGGAGACGTGGCGGATAAAATAAAAATTATAGGGGATTGTTTTATACATCATACCGTCGGTCCCTATTAAAAAAGTCGGATCTGCAAAATGCTATTTTTCAGTACGAGCAATCAAAGATGTTTCATCAAATATCCTTCGTGACCTATTGCTTGCCATAATGAATAAAAATACGGGTTATAGAAACTTTCTAAACGTTTATAATAACATCTGTCTGTCCGGTGAACATAGCAGCAACTGTCAGATCCGACGCATCTTGCTCACCCACGCCCAGCCAACAATGTCGGTTGGTAAGAACCGACATTGTTATTCGGACACTCTCGGTAGGTCCGTCATTTTTAACTTGAGTATCTCGAAATTTTTCAAACAAACAAAAAAACTGTGATTGTGGTATAAATATTTAAAGTGTTTAAATAACTTTTACGTTTAATCCGAAAATGACAAAATTTCAGATCCGACTTTTTTAATAGGGACCGACGATACGTAATAACTAATAATGTCTGTTTAATGATGTCACAAATATTTTATGAGGAATATTGATTTAGGAAATATTATTCGAAAGGTGTAATATTATAATTGTGAAGCTATGGCAGTCATGGATAAAAAAAACGAGTGTAGTTATTTATACGAAAGAAAATTAGCCGAAAACATTGGACCGATTCATAAAAGACAATGCATGAAAACCGAATGATTTTTTTTATTGATCAGCTCTTTATTGTCTCATTAATTTGCTCGAATTTAAAATATGCTTGAGATTTGATAAACAATTTTAAAAAGATACTAGACAATGTTTATTATTTCATTATGTCGTAAAATAATATTATATAATGTTGAATGAAAAGTGATAGATGCACTTAATAAATTAATATAGGTACGCTATTTTATCGAATACAATATGTAAAGATACCTTTCCTAATTAAGAATATTTAATTATCTGTAATATTATTTCATTGATTACTTACTGCAATCTTCGATCTTCGTGAAAATATTGTCGTCATTTTTTTACTAGATTAAATCAAATATTTCAAAACTAGTATAGACTCTTACATGGTTTTCAGTTATGTCCAGTTCTTCAATCGGGGATTCTAATTTTTTTAATAAAACGTTTTAACGATGTATTACTAACATGACTATACATGCTATAATAATATATCAGTAACAACTTATAGGCAAAATTGTGCCTTAAATTAGTTGTAACATTAAAGTAAAAATACGCTATCTTTCAAAAGCACAAAGATGAAAATAGGAAGTTCGTAATTTGAGACAAAAGTTTACAAATTAAAGGTATTTAATTACTTTATCAAATTATTTAAAACTTATTCAAAAATACTAATCTTTTATAAGAAGCCGTTGATAGGAAGTATTATATTATTTCATCAATTATTATAATATTATTATATGTGTACTCACAGTAAACTAGTTGGTAGAGCAGATGTCTCTGAGAACATTGATCGTGTGTTCGACTCCTCGACTGGGCAATAAAAAGCATATTCTTTTTTTTTAATGTATGCTTAGCAGTGTCTACATTCGAGAACTTTTTCAGCGATGGATTTCTGTTTAACATCACGTCAGTGTTGCTACCTAAACAATACCGTGAACAATGTATAATAGTAAATTATAATATAATATAATTCTACTTTCTTTTATTGCGTTAACTGTCAATTCATGATGGAAATGCATTGTATTATTAATTTTTTATAAATTATTGGACCGATTTTGTCCGCCTGTTTTTCAGTTGAAAATGTCCCTTTGAGGAGGACGAAACCGGTCCATTTATTTAATGAAAGTAGAATTAGTACTATATAATTTGCATTTTTATTAAAATTAATAAATCGTCAAATAAGCCAAAAAAATAAGATTTTAAAACGAAAAACATTCTGTCTGGTATAGTTTTTTTTTAGAAATACTATATTTGTTACATCTTAATAATAAAATCAGCATTATAAAAGATGACAACATTGCCTCCTATATTTATTTTTTTTGTAGTGTAGGGAGTTGACAAAGTGCGTTCCGCACATTCAACTTCAGGCATGCGCAAAACTACTCGGTATTAAACCTGGAATTAAAACGTGTACGTGAAGTGGAATATGAAGTGATCAAAATAAATAATGTATACATATATTTTGATCCAACCAATGTAATGGGTTTGGTTCATGGCTAACAACCATGCATTGTAAAAAAAACCTATTAATATGACCTTCGTTCTGTTGATACCCATAATAATATACTCCGCTAGGGAGCAAAAATGGTGATATATGTGGATCTCTAAATTGTTGACAACTATTTATGTGTAAATTGGATCAAAAATACCATTGAAGGTTTATCTTATTTTTCTGTAATAACTTTCAGTCTTGACGATTTATTGCGGGCTGGTATTACCCTTGCTGAAAACGTTGTGGTGGTCAATAAGGAGCTTTCGAATTCTGCTGAAGAAGACAGTCTTTCGGATTGCAACACTATTGTAGCAGTGCAAACCATGTTCAAGTATGAGATAACAATATTATTCACATAATTTTAATTCTATCAAAAAATACCAAAAAATCTTCAGTTCATAATCATCAGAAGCACGACATCTTGGCTTCTTTCAGCCGCTTTTTCAATCTATCCTATCCAAAGTTACCAGTTTTTAATACAGTATTCTAACTCAGCAGCTTAATTTATCCATCGAATTCGGCGCCGAATTGGATTTATTGACTATGCATATGACTTAGTAAAATGTACATAGTTGTTTAATATTAATTGATTAGACTGAACTACAGTCTTTGTACAGACCATAATACTCATATTCTTATATCTTTCTACCAATATTACCATCCCTGTTTGGCCAATAAATATGGGGAAGAATTTCATTTTCAATAATTATATTAAATATATTTGAAAATTAAATTTTAATGCTCATTCATTTTACAGTGTTAATATCTCAGATCCTGAAGCTGAGGTATGTACGTATAAATCATCATAATACATGACACAAACATACCACATAACAATATGTCTATCATATGAAATATTCCAACTACGTGAGAATGAGTTTAGGTAGACGTTGTTTTATAAATTTTTAAAATAGGGTCTGCTTAACTCATCCGGTGTACTTCTCTGTACCTATCTAATTTATCTACTGATCTATCTCTTTTTTTATGTAATACTGTTTTATATATCTTTGTTTCTAAATGTCATGTTGTGAACGTCTTAAACTAATAATTTGTAATGTCCACAATATGTTAAAAAAAAAAAAATTGAATTGAAAATAAATCAATTGAATTGAAATATAATTTGACAAAAAAGTTGGGTACAGTTCGGTTATGAGGAATACAGCGGCAAACTGATTTTGAAAATACCCGATATACTAGATTATTTGTTAGGTTAACCTAACCAAACCTAACTTAACCTAACCTAACCTAAACTTACCCAAACTAACAAATAATCAGTAAAATATCGGGTATTTTCAAAATATCTTTTCCACTGTATTCCTCATAACTGAACTATACCAAAAGCCGTTATAATATATTATATTATACTATCACAAAATCCATTATAGAGAAATATATTCAATCACTGCTTATGAAAGTTATAAATGAGTAGCAAAATTATACACCTTCCTTTCATGGCATTCTTACACTGATAAGTCTTTCTCATACATACTCGTCGATCAATATCACTATACTGGCCACTATATTTAGTCAAAACGTGATAAATCATACCTTGAATTTAATTCCCAGCTCTAAATCTGAACTCTAGTAAAAGACTTGGGACTTTACATGCCAAATTTAAAAAAACAAATACGACACCCAATTTACACGTAGTTGTAAGTGCCTTAGTTAATCAATATTTGTCTAGTGGTATGGTCACAAACTGTAGCTCAGTTTAATGTAAAAAAAAAAAGATTTCAAATTATAAATTTGAAAATATTCAGAGATGCTACTGAATTTCTGGATTTCTCTCAATTTTAAAAAAATATTATTTTATTCTGATAAAGACGTGTAATAAGACTATACACGATTCTTAAAAATAAGATGGTTAGTTTAAATTACACAAAAATAACTTAAAAACTATGCATAGTTGGTAAAAAAGGTTTTATTTTATTGTACTAAGTATTGTTGAAGCTGTTGAACAAAATGAAATAAATAGGAATTTAAAACGTAGGTCATAATTAATATATTCAACGATGTAAATGCATAACTCTAAAGAGTTAAGAGATTCACATGACAAGTATTTACCAATGATGGTAAGGAGATTATTTCATATAAGATAATCGTTGACCAGTTTTCATCAATGTTTCCAGATTTTTCCCGTCAATCCGTTCGATCACGGAGCTGTCGCAGTCGTCAAACATGCGCTTCATGCAGTTTCGCGCGCACGACAAGTACGCACTGCACCTCTCCAAAATGGAAAAGGTACAGCTGGAAAACCAAGAGCAACAGGCCAGGGGCACCGCTCAGTCAAGTCCGGGAGACGATCCACGTTCCCTCACACTGGTACTTGCAAAAAAAAAAAACAATCCCTAAAAAGCCTTCAATAATGACATCTATCCGCTGCCTCTCATACTACTACTATTATACCAGCCTGATACCGCATTTTTTGATATATTCTTTTTAGGAAATTTTGCTCATTATGGCACTATACAACATGTATAAAAAATAGTCAAAATTGTGTAGTTTTTTTTTTCCTAATTAGAATCCTAGGTAACGCTATTAAACTAGAAACTACCTGATTTTTTATTGCGAAACATTTCCTTCCCTATAATTAATTTATGGATGTATAAATATAAAATGACATCTATTAGGATGCCAATAAAAAGGATGCCTTTTTATATTAATAGTTCTATATGTTTTACATATAAGACGAAGGAATTATTTTGCAAGAAAAAATTTCAGTTAGAGTCTGGCCGTACGAAGCATCAGATTTATCTTAAAAAACGCCATCTTTATTATTCAAACTATTTAAAAATGTATAATTAGCTAGTAAACCGTATGATAGGTTAAAAATTGTAAATTGCACCAAAACAGTATTACATCATTCATTTTACCGGTGAATCATAGAATATGTCGCACTTTTAAAAAAAATACGTTTCTATTGTGCAAAAAAAATATCTTAATTTTAGTAACTTTTAGACGTGTAGAAATAAAGCAAACATTCTATAACCTATCCTAGTTTACTTTTTGTAATTAAACTATTATTGTCTGGTATGTAAACGTGAACTTTAATTCGATGATAGTATACAAGAACTTAGGAAAATCTAAGATGGTGTGTCGGATGATAAATTTGGTGTTTTCAAATAGTATTACCCGATCCCACATTTCTTCAATGATTCAATAATTCTTATACACTATAGAAAAAATATTACATAAAAAAATTTACGACATAACAATATTGAACAAAATACAATGCAAATTATTAATTATTGACTTATTAGTGTTGTAATGATGCCACACAAATAAGTGTTTTTAAATTAGTGAAAAAATATTCGATTTGGACAGAGTTTGATATTCTCTTATACAATTGAATTGTTTTCATTCTGTAAAATCTGGTCAATATGATAAAGAACGCTAAAGTCGTAAAACTAATTGATCTAATTGATACAATTTATATATTTTTAATAAGACATAATTCAATTAAAAATATACTTATTTATACTACTGTTAAATATTTGATTGTCTTTCGTAAAGAGCAAAAGACAATATTTTAATTTAATCTTTCGGGTTGGTAATAATATAATAATATTATTAATAAAGTCGTTGAAGTATTTTAAGATAATAATTCTTTATCAGTATACTCTACTTATTTTCTTTACAAATTACCTACAACACAATATATCATAAAATGCACAAAATATATTTTATTAATTATTAACAAAATAATGTATATTTTTATCTGTCAATGAGTAAATTTGCACTACACTAGTTTTGAAACACAAAATCTTGAAGCAAACACAGACTACAGCTTTTTTTGTCATGATACAAAATATGGTAGATTTTGTTATAGATTTTAATTAGTTTTTTTTTGTCTTGCTAAAAATTTTCAAGAGACATTTTTTCCTAGACTGCATTTACTTATTACTGAAAACTTCTTGAAATTCTAAATATATGATGTATTTTTTGTTTCCTCCTCCAACAAGTACCAGTGTCGAGAAAGTATTTATATGCATGGCTTTAATACCTGAAGACTCGCAGATATATATATATATATATATAACGACCACAATAAATCACACAAATAATAACGAATCGTTATTTTATACTGAAAATAAGCATATTTTACAAGTTATTGCTTAGTTATGGAAGCTATCATTTAAAATTAAATTTAATTAATGTTCTTAATCCATATGATAGTATGTTTGATCAAAATGGATTCCATTTTCTTAAAAAAGCATTTACTAACTGAAAATACATGACGTATAAAATATTAGCTGTGATGTATTTTCTATCAGTTTCATTGTCATTTAATCACATATATAATAAGAATTTTAATTATAGTTTGTTTTATATCTAAATTAGCTAACATACTTAAGCAATAAATTACCAAGAGTTTATTTATTGACTTTTGATAATGGTACGAAAATCGAAATAACCATTACTCAAAAACTAAATCTAAATCAATTCAATTATTAAACTATTATAAAAAGAAGCTCTTGTGATATATTGAATATCCATTGATATAATAAACTGTGATTTTACGTTATTTAACAAGATTTTAATTGATGTCCTAAACATGATAAATAACTAGTTTTCAATCAGTACCTAATTTCACAGATATATGTGGTGTTCTCTTGTTAATATTTGAATGACTCCCAATCTGAAAGGCCTTGAAGAGTTTGATGCAATCGTCTCCCGTACTTGGCTAAGTATTTATTATTATTTTGAAGTAAAGGGCGTAATTGCAAAACAAAGTCATTTACTTATGTAAATTATTATTATCGATGATTTTTCCTAAAACAAAAATATTTACATCGAAGTCATTGGGGAACTGGACGGAAGAGAGGCATAAAAAATAATCTATAGTTTTGAACAAAACACTTAACATTGTTATTGAATATTATGTAGTCTTCAAATCGAAATAACTTTGGTGACGCATTTAAGAAATCAATATTTCTAAAAAGACTATCTCAAAAAACGCTCCTATATTACTTAGGCCCTTCTTTTATCCAGCTCCTCAATCACATTTATAATTTTATTTGAACAGTTTTGCAAATATGCGCTTTGGGTTACATAATATTAGTGATTAAAGTGTCTTAACATACGTAAAGATAATCTGTATTTATTAGTGATATGTAACACAATATCTTTATTAATAAGTTTATTTTGTAGTAAATTTTATAATAAATAGTTGAATGGTACTAATACTTTTCTGCTTTATCAGGAATTCTTGACAGGAAATCCATAATATATTTTGTGTTACAATAATTTATAATATGTTATAATTACTCTCAAAGTTCTTGTAAATCTAGGTATGTGCATTTTGTTTTTTCATTCGCTTAATTGTTTTATGTTAACAATATTATATTGTTTGTAGATATAAAATCTTAATAGGTAGGTATTATAAATTATAAATATATTATTAGATTTTTTGTTTAATAATAGCTTTTTTCCGTAATATAGAAAATTATTGGAGGTAATTAATTTATTATGTATAAATATGTATTTATAATGATCTAAAAACCACTGAATTTTTAAATGAAACCTATTTATGAATAATAAAATTAATTTCCTTATGTTTTCTTCTATTCAATAATTTTACATATGTACAACAAAAAATATATTATTATAATATACATACATGTCATTATGCTATCTAGTTTATTTTATCTTCTGCGCAAGCTATTATAGGTATGTATGTAATAAATAATTAAATTATTTTTATGTTTCAATAAACTGAATTTCTTGCCGTTTTTGTAATATTTTAATGCTTTTGCGCGACTTGTATTGTATAATTTTATAAAATGTACGTAGGTTATCTACATTGTGGAATTTTTATATTGTCATCATATAACTGCGTTTATTATCCTGCAAAATAAACAGGCGCATGTCTTTCATAATTCAATTATACACAAATCAAATTAGAATATAAATCTAATAAAATAATAAATAATAGTGTTTTAACCGTCAATTCATAGTTAGAAATAATACATAGTTTTAATTAAAAGAAAACACAATATATAGTACTTAATAATTCTATTCAGTATAATAATAATCATGACTGATTTCATCCGGCTTAAAAATACATTATCAAGTGGAATCAATACTACATAATATTGTATTTTATTTTAATTATTACAATATAAACATTTCAATTACCTGATAAATATTTTGCAACAAAATATCATAAATAATATACTTATACGTATTTAAATCAGTTTTATTTTACCGTCACAATACTAGCTTAAGTCCGCTTATTTAACAAATAAATCCTGTCAAATAATACTCGTTTTCTATGTTTAATAAACCAAATTTAGTATTTTTAATAATATATCTCTTTAAAAATATGCTGAAGGAAACGAAGCCTTAAAATCATCTTAATAGATTTACTATTAGTAATTAATATGATAACCTGTCATAATAAAATAATGCGACTTACTTTAAAGGTATGATATTATATAATGCAATTAATACGCGTTTCTTATTCACGCACCGTATTCGACCATTCACATATCGACATCATATTATGTATACACCCTGATTATAGGAATAAGTCCATCAATTTTCAGGAGATAACCTTTGTACAAACCAAAATGGTAAATAATACAATCTCTCTGGGTAGCGTAGGACATTTTTAATTTACTAAATTCGTGTGTAAAAATGCTTAATATCCAGAGAGCAAAGAGACAGTAAAATTTATTGATTATTATTTATCAATTTCTAATACTGTTGGACTTATACAGAGGTAAACTATTAATTAATTTAAATAATAACGACAATACACATGGATAGTGAATCTTCATATTATATACAGTAGAAATTACCGTACTAATTACTGTAATAATAGTAGTTAGAAAGGTGGTTGTATTTCTAGTTTTTCAATGTGACTATTGCCGGACTATTTAGCAAAAGCTAGAGCAGTTTAGTTTTCCAAATATCCGACCTTCTTGTCTTGTTACAGTTTATTTTTTTAAAGTCGATATTTGTTCAATTTATTTTAAAATATCTACTTGAAATTTCTGATTCTTTCGTATTTTGTCAAATCGTTATTTATACTTATTATGTTTCAAAAATATATTTTTACAGATCAAACTAAACAATAATAAATCGTTTAGAAGCAAGTTTTCAATACTGTGTTACATTTTTTTCTTTGTGTCATTGACAGTTGAGTAAATATTTTATTAATCAGTAGAATTCTATGTTTATTTTTTATTTTTTTTATTATTTTGAAGGTTTTTTATTCACAAACACTATTCTTGCATGTTAATTATGTTTTATTTATGTATAAAGTAGTTTATTTAATATAATATAATATGCGATAGTCGCGGTGTCATTTGATTTTAGTGTATAATAATAATATTAATTATATTTAATGATCTTGTTATGAATGTAAATTGAGCATTTTCATTCATTAATTGTTGCAAGATTCTATGGAAAATATGACTGTGATTTATAAATAGTGATCAAAAGCAATCAAGGCATGGTTGCATAAAGACATTTCATAGAAATATGAAAGTATGGTACACGAATGTCATGTTTCAGTGCGAGAAGGAGCGAGGATCTCACATCTCGTATATGTTCAGGCTGCCCTTTGCAGCTGGGTCAGTCTTCTCGGCCTCTATGCTTGACACCCTTCTCTACCAAGCCTTTGTGAAGGACTACGTGATAACTTTCGTCAGGCTTCTGCTCGGAGTGGACCAGGCACCAGGATCCGGATTCTTGACTTCGGTAAAATCAAATTTAAATATTTAAACCACTTCGCGCAATAATAGTCTAAAATACCTACTTGACCAGTAAATAATTCGGTAATTTGATGTAAATGGTTTAATCTGAAGCCATTTTGAGTGATCCTAATTACATTATGAATCAAATTTAGTAATTCTATTATGTTTATTTTATTACATAAACAATTGTCATGATTCTGTTGATTTTAAAATATTATCATATAAGATATTAAAAATGATCTGCAAAAGAGATAATTAGATCGACAGTTTAATGGTTCACTAACCCGGCAAATCAAATATGTAAATTCAAATTTCACTTAATCTTAGATTGGTTTTAGAGGCTTGTTCAAATCATGTACCCAACAACAAATCATTTGGAACTTACCTATGATTAATTTTCTCTTACCTTTCGTCGTATACTTTACCGAATTTTAATGCAAATAAATTAATGATATACATTATGATACTGCTTAAAAATACTATACATGTCATACATATGATATAATAAACAATGAATTTTAGCATGCGTACAGAAAAAAAAATTGCCACGCTATCTCATGATTATCTATGCGGACCTATATTAGTTTGTAATTATAAAAGCGGAAGTTATTATGGTACAATATGTATTTATGTTTAATATAATATTCACTTTTGCAAGCGATAAAAATAATTAAATATTAAAAACAAGGCAATTTTGCTCTTCGCAATTTATAGTTTTAGTACATGATGTAATGAACATGCAATGAATGTTAGTTTGAAAATAACAGTTGCAAAAAAGCGTTTTGTTTAATTTTATGATAATATTTCAGTTTATTTTATTATTTTTAGTTTTACCTGTGCTTAAATATTTATATATGATTATATATAAATGGTACCTAACATGTATAGAAATAAGATATTTAATCTGGTTTTTTCACGACACATCTAATCAGCGTAAATTATATAAGAAACTATAAATAATCCACTACATTAAAAATCACATATATTTTATTATATTCTTACCTAATAAATGAATATTAATTAGTTACTTACTTAAGTCACAGTTGAACTAAACCTTACTATTAAAATAATATATTACAACAAAATTTAATGGACCACAGTAAAGTTTTGATCAAATATCTGAATAAGTGTGTTAGTTGGAGTTGTAATCTCTTACATTTAGATTAGGTACGTCCAAATAGAATATCCAACAATATCCACTGGTGGTTTCCACTCAATGTTTGTATGGAAATGCGTTGAATGCAGTGGATGACGTGTGACCGAACGTCTCATATAAACTGAAAAGAAAAACTACCCATTCGGATCATTTTTTTCCCGAAATTGACTGATTCTATAATCTAATTACTATTAAAATATCTTTAACCAAAAACACGAATACGTTTGCTGATCCATCGCTTTTTTTAGAGAAAAAATAGTATGTCGAGATAAGCTTTTATGAATTAGGCCCCTGTAAACGAAATTCTTAACTAATTGAATTCTTGCTCAGCTGACTTAGTCTGACTGCTATTACAGATGAAGATTACCAAAGATGACATGTGGATCAGGACATACGGCAGACTCTACCAGAAACTGTGTTCGACCACCTGCGAGATACCGATCGGTATTTACCGCACGCAAGACACAACCCTGGCGGACACATCGCACGTGAGTATGCACGGAGCCCATACATGGCCCTGGACCAACTGCGTGCGAATGCGACCATCGGTGAGTTTACTAATACAGCTCTCGCCCGCACACGACACACCTATGCTAATTCAATTAATCTCCTTAAAGTTTTTGTTATTCAAATATACAGAAAACAATAATTTCACCCTGTGGTTTTTTTCGGTTGGGTTATCATTAGGTTTGCCTGGAATGACAAAGTATCGTTTTATTTTAATTCAATAATTTAATGTAATATAACAAACAGGTACTCAAAAACTATTATAGTGTTATATTTAAAACTGTAAGTATAACAAATTCAAATATTTAAATAATATTTTTTTAATAACAATTCAGTACAAGATTCTTTTCTTCCTCAATAAATTCCAGTATAGAAATGAAGCTGGTAAAAACAGTACCTATAATTAATTATTAAATGTACATTAAATTTCACCAAAATAAAATTATGACAGTTTTTTAATGTGTGTTAATTGTTAAAGTGGGTATAAAAAACAATATTTTATATTGCCTTTAATTGACACAGAAATCACTTTCTATTTCTATTAGATGAGACCACATTTTAAATTTAAATAATATTATCTATATTATTAGAGATTAATAGAACATTCAATATTTTTTTTTAAATTAGAAAATTGTCGCTATACCATTTAAATATTTTGTAAAACCTATGTGGATTATAATGTAGTATTATAAATTGATATATATTATCTTATTATAATTTTTGTGATGATACAAAAAGAATTCTATCAGTATTTAGCAAATTCACAATAGTACCAATAGTATCAGCACGAGATAGAGGCAGCCTGGTTGACTGTTCTTACAATGATTTCTCAAAAGCATTTGACAGAGTCGATCACAATATTCTAACGGAAAAACTCCAACTAATTGAATTGTCTGATCGATTTCTTAGGTTATATGGGAGTTATTTTAGGAAACGTTAACAATACGTATCGTACGACCTTTATCAGTCACAGACATTTGAAACATTTTCTGGTGTACCTCAGGGCTCAAACATGGGGCCATTGCTGTTCACGATTTTTATAAATGACATAGAATTAGTAATTAAAAATGCTACGTTTATTTTGTTTGCTGATGACTTGAAACTCTTCGTGGAAGTTGTCACCTTGGACGATTTTCATCAACTCCAACTTGATATAGATAATATCGTCTCTGTTCTGACAGAACACATTAACTGGAGAATACTAGTTTTGAGTAATTTGACTTTGAAGTTGTTAAAATGTTTGAAATGGTCTATCATGTGAGTTTATTAAGTAATCGTAAAAAGGATGACTTTAAAATAAAGACTGTTTATTTATTAAGAAGGTTTCCAGACGGTAAAGTTTGAAATAAGGAACATTTTAGTATAACTAACTCAATATGTCATTTTTTTGAATTAGTGTCTTCTGCCAGAACAGTGACGATATATTAGATTAGGGCAGGCGTAACAAACTGGACTTCAATATTGATAAATGCAATGTTTTATCGTTTACTAAAGCCTCACGAGTATTATTTTTTCAGTATTCGATGCATGGCAGAGTTCTCTCGCGAATATAGTCTGTAAGGGATCTTGGCATTACGTTCGACAGTAAACTGACCTTTAGTAGTCATATAGATACCATTTGTAAAAAGCGCTAAAAATGTTGGGCTTTGTCTTGCGTACTTCCCGGGTCTTCGGACGTTACGGTACTAAAAGTCGTCTATAACTCCATAGTTAAAAGCAGACTTGAGAGTGGGTCTATCATTTGAGCCCCGCATCAGTTGAAGTAGGGCCTTATGGTGGAGAATATCCAAAAGAAATTTTTGACACACCTTTACTTTCGGCTGTATGGATATTATCCATGGCTCTATCCGACTGACTTTCTCTTAGGTATGGTTACATACTGTAGCTTAAAATTTAGAAGAAATCTTCGTTTAGCTACATTTTTTCCGATTTATACGCGGCGTAAATGTGAACTCAGCCATTCTTGGTGGTGTTGGCATCTGTGTCTCTTAGGAATCAAGGGCTTCCGTTGTTTGTTCTCTCAAGGTGCAGAACTAATCTACCATTAGTGATGCCAATTGGGAGAGCAATAACGATGTTTAATTAAATCGTATCAAATATTGATATATTCAACTTACGTGAGAGTGAATTTAGGTGGACGTTGTTTTATAAGTTTTTAAGATAGGGTCTATCAATAGTTCACTGTGTGCTTCCATCTACTTTTATTTTTGGTTTTTTTATTTTATTTTATTTCTTTTCTTATTTTATTTCTTATTTTATGACTTATTGTATTATTTACTCACATTCCTATGTATTTTTATTTTAAAAAAATATTAACATTTATTTTATGTCATGTCGTGAACGCTTTAAATTTATAATTTGTTATTTTCTATTTCTTTAAAATAAAGAAATTTGAATTATAGTATATATTATTTAAGTACTTAAAACTAATTTGTCATTCTGGGTGGATACAACTTTGATTTCAAGCAGAAATAACTCACAGCTTTATTATTTTCTTATTTCACGTTATTTTTATTTGGTTATTTACATATTTTCTTGTGGACTCACTTCTTTTATAAAATGCAATTTACAATGCTTGGATCGTAAAATTTGTCTTTTGTTTGAAAATTGACTTACAACAATTTATTTAGCTTTACTTACTAACACTTTTTATTATTATTATGATTAATTTCTATACTATTTTTTATACATTATAACTAATACAGTAAAATATTATATAATCAGTTACAAAGAAGAGATTTCTCTTATGATTTATTTATTTTTGTTCTCATGATATGTCATTGTTTTATTTCTGGTAGTTACTTTGTACATACAATCTTGAATAAATTTTATAGTAACCAAAAGTAATTTATTGAAAGCAAGCTTTATGCCAAAATAAGCAAATTATTATTGGTTTTTAATTTATTAAACTAATTTTATTAGTTTTACGTATTCAACATTTTAACCACTTAACCATTAAAAGGTTCTTTAAAATTTACATTTATATTATTTTGAAAACCTCTATTAAATTATTTATTAAAGTTTTTTATGTGAATATAATAGTACAAACTATATTGATGTTTATGTAGAATTTAAACAAAAGTACTGCAGTACAGTATTTATTATTACACTTTACCAATCCATAATTGTATTTTTTCATTGAATCCGCACATTAATGTTCTTATCTGTAATATTATCCAACATCAACATATTTTCTTGGATTTTTATAATAATTATAAAGAAAATATTATAACAGAAGAATTTTCGTTCGTCACAATTTAAAAAGTTGTTTTGCGTATGTAGTTTATTTTTATTTAATTAAAAACTGTTTATATAATAATATGTTAAGTGGTTAATTTTTTGTTGGTGTGATGATCAAAAACATGTAACAATTTTGTTATAGCAAGAATTGTGATTTTTCGTTTCGAAGAACATTTACTATGCTTAATAAACATTAAATCTGCCTTTATTTTCTTTTGTGATTTTGTTTTCCGATCTCTATCTCATAATATGCTGTCATTATTAATTCAAAACGTTGATTTTTTTTAAATGATGAAACATACCAAACAAAATATATTTTACTAATTGTTTTTATTTTATTTCAAGAAAATTTGATGCAATGGTGAAATTGATTGTTGTTTTCAATTTGGTGGCGTGTGGTTGTAAAGTAAAATCAATCGAATGATCGCACTCTCACATCAATCACGTAATCTTTCCATGAGATGTAATATTATTATTATGTGATGTACTTTGTAAAAGCAAGACATTTGTTAGTTTTTCTACTTAAATGTAGGTAGGTATCTTACCTTAACTGTGGCATGGTGGTAAAAGTCTGTGTGTTCTACTTATATAGACGTAAAACTTTGTTTCATGTAGAGGTGTTTGTTTATAGAATACTGCCAAGCCAAAACATTATTGATATGTACACTTTTTGTTTTATGAAAATATATGAATCTCGAAAAAAAATAATTAAATTATTATCTCTAATTTAATTACATATTCTGATAATATTATTCTACGTTTACTAAAGGTAGGTATTAATAGTATTGGCTGCAGTAAGGTGTTTATAGTTGGGTATTGCATGCACCTAGATTATTATAATATTTTCTCTTTCTTTCATGGGAGATCTCACTTTTCACCATATCTACTAACTTAAAAATCATTGATTGTGTTGCTTTACGTGTTTCACTTTTTTAAATTCTCATTATTAATTTCGTTTTTAATACATTATTTAAGGTTTTACGGGTTAAATCTAATGTATACGTTAATAAATAATATATCATTCTTAAAACCGGCATTATTCCAGCTAACTATTAATACAATACTATAAAATTCTATTTGGATCATTTTCAATTCGGATTCTTTGAATTTTTGTTATTTTTTGTGTCCGATGAATGTATACGTCAACACCTATATAACGAAGAAATGACCAAACCCGTTATACACAAGTGTCAGAAAACATTTAAACTGAGTGGAATTTTCAGCAATCAGTTCATAACTACTGGTAAATCTTTTTAAGGGTAAATTATTTTCTTTTCGACGTTTTCGAATTTGTTAAAAAATTTTACTTATATGTACCTCTTTACTTCTACCAGTTAGTTAATGATTTAACTTCACATAAATTCAATAGTTTCAATATACCTAAATATATTTTGATGTTTTCATTAAAAAAAAAACTAAACTGTATCTAAACAACCTTTTTTTGATAAAATTATAATGTATAATACTTATACAAGTTTTCATAAACTACACAACTACATACAGTAAATTACCAAATACTTTGACATTCATTTAAGCACTGACAACTCCCAAAGTATTTTACAAAAGCTCTTTTTCTAGTAAACGATAAACCAGGATAGGAGAGTTTTTGGTTGTTATGAATACATTTCGTAATATTATATTTTATTTAAAAAATGCGCGAGCATTGAAGAAAATTTGTGACATCGATATATGGAGGCGCCTTTCTAATTTTTAGATATTTTCATTGCAAAATTTACTTTGCTATTTTTACTAAAATATTTCCAACAATAAGCTGAAAACTACAAAAGGTTATTTTGCTTCAGTTAGTATAATATACGCTATAAGGTGGGTGTGGAGCTATATAAAAAATATGACGGGTGCATAATAAAAATATCTTTACTGACTCATATACGTCGCTTTTCATAGATTTTTTGCTATACTATGTAGACAAAATACATAGGTACCTGGTTTAGAGAATTCTATAAAAAAATATATCGTCGCTTCTTTTAATTTAAGAATAAAATTATTGTAAGTATTAATTACGATTTTGTGTGGTAGTTAAGTATTTAACGATTTCACTTTTTATTGTGTTGTTTGTAAAGCACATACGTCATAATTTTACTAATACCTATATTTTTAATTTTCCGTTTTTGAAATCCATATAATATAGTATTTTCATACATATATAGATTTAAGGCTGGTAGTTACATATTATTTAGTCCAGGTACCGGTAGAACCAATCACCACTTTTCGACATGACCATATAACTCAATTCTTTATGCGCAAATGCGAAAATTAATTAATTAAATTAATTTTTTTTTTAATTAACGTTAAAACCGACTTGTTTGATAATTTTAGATATTTTACTACACCGTGGCCTTTCTTTTTATAACTATTACATTCAAAATAATTGTAATGTCGATTTCACATAGTATAATGCAATCCAAAAATGATAAATAGGTGATCGAAGTACACGAAAAGTGTAATTCATTATGAATGATAGAAATATTTTTTAATTGAAATCGTGTACTTTAATTTTTTTTAACGTATATAATATTACTTTTTTGTTAATTTACATATTATAAATGCAATATTAAATTGACTTTTTAAATAATGTCAGCGTGTAATTAAGTATTTATTGTCAGTAACGTTTGAGATTACCATTGTTATCTATAAGTATTTTCTTCCTACATTGTTAAAATAGCTATATTATATAATGCGGTACTGAAAAGCGACAGTTTAATAATGTTTTGGATATGTCCTTTCTTTATCTGATAAGCATATAGGTAGGTAATTATAATAAATATTTCCCAATTACCTACATTATGACTAATAAAATAAGTCTACTTATAATATAGTGAAATTAAGGTTTATCTTATAATCAAATTAATATATTACACTGACATTATAGTGATTGTTTAAAAATATATAGATAGATACTATCATAATATCAATCATAGCGTAACCGACATATGTCACAACTAATGTCTAACCATATTATTATAAATTCAGGTAGGTAATAATAATTTGACTACCCAATAGAATAGAAATAAAAGTTTTAGATATTTTTGAAACCCTGTGTTTCCCTTAGCTGATTTTTTAGACAAAAATAGATATTGTGTTTATTAAAGCAGGTAAATAAGGAATAAAATTGAGATCGTTTTGTAAATTGACAATTAACATTTATGACAGCATGATGAGGAGTGCGGCGACAGTACACAGACTGGAGTCACCTACCGTCCAACCACTACCCCCACCAGTTGCATGGGCGGATGTTCTAATAATGACAAAACAGCGGTAAGCCAGGGATTCAAAAAAGTGACCCCTTTACCAACATGTGTATTAATAATTATTGCATTAGCAAGTATTTCCCAAACGCAAACGGTGCCAATTCGGCCCGATTATTAAAACAATGATTATTTACTCATAAGGTATCTTGATACACCTGTGACAAAATTATGTCATTGTCGACAATTAAATATGACCGTATATTTTCAAACATTAAATTTTATGAAAATCTATCAACCGTGGTCATATTTTTTTTTTCGGTAGATTTTATTTTGTAACAGGTGTATCTTGGACTATTATTGTATTTTTAAAGTAAAATATTTTATGATTATTTTGTAAAAAAAAAACTATAAAAATGTCAAGTAAATATTATTATATATTGCTATTACTTCGTTCTAATAAATTATATTTTTACAGAAATATAAATAAATAAAATATACATTTAAAAATAGCCGATAACTTAGGTACTTAAAAAATACTGCACAATAATATACCTTTTCCCCAACTCTTTTTATATTATTATCATGAAGCTACTAATTTTTTTTTTAAGAAAAATTCTTCGTTTGATTAGGTTGGAACTTCGGAGAACCACTGACATCATGATTCATTAGGACTATACACAAAAATATATTATTTTAATTTTAGGGGAATTTTTATATTCTAATTTCAACTAATTAAGAAGATAAATTACACATATCTAAAAAGCACTAAATACAGATAAAACCATTATTAGATATATTATAATTGTTGAAAAAGAAATCTAAAAAATGTTTCGATAATAGCAATAATTATTTATTATAATAATAATAAAAAATAATATTTTAATTACCAGTTAATTTGTACAATAAGATAAATATTTATTTATTTCATATCACGAATTATTTTAATTGTTTCCTATTTTTTGTTTTATTTTTATTACAATATCACTTTTTTTATTCAGTAGTATTCTATGAATACCGACACGATATTTTTTTGTCGTGATCCTTTATTATACACTAATTATTACATGGTGTACATACGAGTAGTTTATAGTTTATATATTTTCGTATACTTTATAAGAAAAACACAACAATTGAACATCTGAAAATAATTTGTTAAAATCAAACCCAAGAAGAAAAAAATCTAAATGTCAAGTAGAGGATATTTTTGTATGTTTTATTTGCCTCTTAACTCTGAAAATGAATGCTAATGCACGTGGTATTCCAAATACATACTTTAATAAATGTTAAGTAGGTACTATTAATTAATATTTTACAAAATAGATAATATTAAGTTATTGAAATAAAAAAATACACCAATTTGTATAATGCATGTTTACTTCAATTTTATTTAGAAGACATATTAATTAAAACTTTTGCATTCCTGATTAAATATTATTTATACAATAAAAGGTACATATTTACTATTTTTTAAACACTAGAATTTTTGTCACCAATAATAGTAGTTATCATTAGAATTATTGCTTGAAATTTAGTTTTGTCAATATAGTAAACAAACAATTATCACATCCAACATTAGATGCTAAACATATACCTACACAGGTACTAATTGACTATTTTATTGTATTCATTCTGAAGTGTAAAAGAATTTTCTTTTTTAAATATAAATTTAATATAGTAACTTAGTAAAGTATTCATAGGATTCAAAACATGATCTATAACTATAATTTGAAACTATAACTTTTATAAATAAACTCATTTTATTATTTAAAACTAGAAATTCTTTTAGTATACGTTGGTTTGGTACACATTGATATTACGTGGTCGAATCAAATGTTTATAGTATTAAAATATAATTTTATAATACATGGTCATTCAATAATCTATTAACGTATTTATGAGTACTTATTTCACATAATAAATACGTTTATTGACAAACGTTAAAAGTGCATTTTGATTACTGAGAATTTTCACTGAATGTTTGCATTTTTTTTTTAAATTTTAGTCACTTACATATTAATGTGTCATTTTAAATATTCATCTTTTTTATCTTTTATGGTAGTTCTTGTTAGAAAAAGTAAACGTTATATTTGATTATTACTTAATACTACTAATTACTATAGGCATATTATTATGTACTAAGTAATTTGAAAAAATGTACATACAATTCAATTACCTAGTCTAATTATAACCTTCAGCTAATAAAAAATATTTTAGAATTCGTTTGTATTATTTTCATTATAATAATTAAAAAACCATATTGAAATAAACTTGGAAACATTAAGACTAAATTGTCACTGATTTTAGTTAAAACTAATATATTTTTTAAATAAAATATTACATATCGTAGGATAGTAAATAATCATTATTTGGAACATTGAAATATAAATAGCATTTTGTGCATTGAATATTTTTTCTATAAAGGAATACCAAATTTTGCGTGCGAGTCATTGTTTGTTCCGGTGTTAGTCTGTGTTGTATGTTTGATAATTATATATTTAGTTAGATTCACCGTTTCACTAATTTAATATTATATATAAAATTCCTAGTACACGGTTGGCATGGTGGATGAAGCAAGAGACAACCATGCTCAGCAGATCGAGAGGGCCGAGATCGCGAACCTTGTCCGTTCTCGCATGGAGTCACTGAATCTGCCCAGCATAGACTACGATGACGTCAGCGAAAAAAGGAATAGTCTGTCATATGTGATTATTAACCCTAGCTGTGATCTTAAATTGGAAGAAGGTGACATCATGTGAGTTTACTTATTTTTACTATAATATTTTATTAGAAATTATATTGTATCTAACAAGTTTTAAATCAATAAGCTACCTACATAGTGACGTCCCTAGGCAAAGTGCCGGCCTTAGGCAAACTTCGAGTGCCATCTTACTTAATTTTTACTTTCAAATTGTCTGCATGTGTTAAATATGTACTTATCTATAATGTTTGAGACTTTCACGGTTGTTTTTTTATCGTAGTAGATTTTTAGGTTTCCACCGTGTGTCCTTCTTCCTTCTTTACTCGACGTTTTGCGCTCGTTGCAAAGGCCATTATCAAGAGATGATATGTTTTATGATGAAAATATAGTGTAGGTACATGACTGTACATGTTGACATTCTTAGAGCAATGTTTACATTCACATACCTACACTACATTGTCATCATAAACATATCATCTCTTGATAATGGCCTCTGCAACGAGCCCGAAACGTCGAGTAAAGAAGGAATAAGGACACACGGTGGAAACCCAAAAATCTACTACGATGTATTTATCTTAATACACCAAAAATAATAAACAAAATCTATTAAGAAATAGAGTATTTCCACTAAACCTACTATCAAATAGTGGTGGTTTTAGTTACTTGGAGTTCAGTAACGCTGACCTTTTTGAAAAAAAAAGATGTCAATACTTTCTAATGAGGCGACGGCATCGTCATAGAAAACCGCCACTGTCCTCAATACTTGTAATATTTGTATTTGTTCCTTCATTCGCCGCCCTTGTGTGAATGTGCCTATCCCCACGGGACGTCACTGTACGTACATATTATATAACTCCTGCATATTAAAATGAAAATATCAACAAAGGGTATTCAGCTACGCCGACTATACGCAGGCCGGGTACTGAATTACGAGTTTTGATGGTAGTGCTATTAATTTTGATTTTGATGGTAGTAGTATAGGTATTGATTATTTTTTAATGCAATGAGGTAACGTCTTCGCAGTAGATGAAGATTTTTGTTTGAATATTACATTCAATTAACGTATTCCCGTGTATTTTAATATGAAACTATCATCATTTTCTACAAACAGTTTACCATGGTGTACTCGAATAATGAGAAATAACTAGCACTACGATTGAAATGGATAGTTTTGTGTCATGGTAGGACTATTATATACCAGGCTTTAGTATTTTCAGAATTAAATCAAATTAAATGGTTAAATAGAAAACATGAAAAGCCTAAAATTGTTTCAGTATAATGAAAAACGTCATGACAATAGCACAAAATTCTATAAACAATAATTTACGCTATCAATCGTACTCTTAACAAAAGTTAAGAGTTCGTTTAGAAATTTAAAACAATTCAATTGGGTAAATATTTACTTTTTTAGTTACATTTAGTAGTTCAATATGTTTACTGTATTCTGTTTTATCATTACAGATATCTTGTCAGACCGTCACCGTTTTCCGCCCAGAAGACCTTTGAGAGACACAACAGCAGGCGCAAATCGAATATTAGCTTTTGTTCTCAGACTGTTCTTCAGTCGATGGGCGGGGCCCAGGGTGGAAGCGGAGGAAGTAGAAGAGGCTCCGGCATCGGCTTAGGTGGATTTCCTTCACCAAGAGCCCCACCCTTGGCTACAACAAAGGCCAATTCCCTCTCGTTGCCGGATAGTCCGACCGTTGCTGGAAACTTTCGCGGGAGATCAAACTCACTTCGTGTCATCGATGATATCCTTCTTCGTAGATCAAATTCACTTCGGCAAGGTGACTAAGGATATTTTTTCTATACTTTATATCACTTTTCAGACTTAAACTTTTTGTATAAATACTAGACAGCCAAATACACTGACTATAACACCATTTAAATCTGACAAATATGGCGGATATAAACAATGATGATCAGTGGCGCACCCAGGATTTAATATTGGGGGGAGGCCCAAGGAGGAGAATTTAAGTTAGTCCTATAGGCTCTTTTTCTCCTTCACAGCCTAATTTCTTGTTTATCTTTTGTCTATTGCACTCGGTGTACCTACACCATGGTCCCGACATCAGGCTAGGAAATTGTGTTTTAGTTCAAATTAAGGGTACTTACTTATACAGTGAATTATTGGCGATTTTTAATACATCTACTTTAATAATGGAGCTGTCGAGTATTGACACATAATAATCAAAAAATATATTGCATAATTATATAAGTAATTGAAAATTTTTATGGTCATGAAGTATAATAGCGCCGCAGGCGACTTTTTTTACTATTAAAGCTAATTTATTATGTGTGTTTATCTCACTTATCTGGTCAACCCGACACGCCGGGCCCCCCACATCCCGGGCCCCCAGACTAGAGCCCTGTCAGCCCTCCCCAGCCATGACCTACACCGATTGGATGGAATTCGGGTGGACACCGAGAATTTTTTGACAGTTCCATTAGGGATTGGGTTTCTAAAAAAACCTGACATTAGTGTTTCGAATTTTTTGTGTTGGAGTGCTGGAGAATTATTACAAATCATTTTTTTGCCGTGTTTTTATTTGTCTAAGCCCAAAGGTATAGTTTATTGGCTTTCAATTTCAATGTTTAAAATCATTCTGATAATTTTCATTTTTGGGGGGTGCCAGGGCCCCTTGCCCCCCCCCCCCCCCCTGGGTGCGCCACTGATGATGATAGCTTCAATGTATAATGAGCTAACCATCGTTGCCACATTCATCGTTTTCTTTCCAGATTTTTTGATACCCATGTAGCTTGCATTATATGAAATTTTTTCAGCGTTTCATTACGAGCATACGTAAGTGAAACGGCAAATAATTTTCAACAATAGGTGGGACGAAATTTCGCATTCTTCGCCAATTACCGAGCAGCATTCGAGGTGGGAGCGCGTCGATTTTTTTTTGTGATGGCCTCGTAAGAATATATTCTTATATCGTGTAAAGATGACTAAAAACCGTTATGCCTGTACTCGAAAAAGAAAATATGTAAATGAATATATTAATATTATTACCTATATAACAATAAACATAACACTAAATGGACGCATGTTGAATTTTTATGACAAATTATGTTCCGTTCGGCACGTGTCATTGGCCCAATCCGCGCGTCACATAGTTACGATCTTTTTAGATCATGCCTCAGCTGAGGTATAGCCTTAATAAATTGATTGACAAAGTAATATGTAATTATTTAGTGGGCATTGATTGTATCCAGGGTACCCAACAGCCTGAAATTATTTGAAAAAAACGCTAGAATTTATCTTTAGTGTTTTGTCTTCGTCATCGAGAGCAGTAAAAAGTTCAAAGGCCCCGAGTTTGATTCTGAATCGAAAAAAGCTCTCTATCGTGTATCTTAACGGAATATTTAAAAATGTACGCGGATTTTTTTCCGAAAATAGTAACGTCAATTCCACAAATAACAATGGACAACGCTGGCTCAGCTTAAGTGCGTTTTTGTATTTTTTCTATCAATTTAATCACACTGAAAACATAGCAAAATTTCCATGTAATGTGATACTACAAAGTTTCATAAGTCTCTTTCGCCTTCTATTTTATTTATGAGTAACATTATTTCATTAAAATCAACAATACAACACCGATTTTACTACCTATTAATATTATATATATATATATATATTTTTTAATATAAAATATATTTAATATTATATATATATATATGATTTAGGATTACCAGCGACGGGCGTAAATCGAAGGAAGAGCAGTTTGGAAGAAATTGGAATCTCTCATTTCAATTCACTCCTTCAGCATCAGCAACAACAATTAGCGGTGAGTGGTTTGTCATATTTGCATGGAGCAGAAACTAGAATGATTTCTTTATACGTCATAGGTCACTGGTTGAATTTACGTGTCTGGATTAAATTCCCGTACGCTTTTTTGTTACCAATCAGCATATTCAACACATGAACCTAATTGACTGAGCAAATATCTAACTAATAACTCTTATAAAAGATTTATTCATTCATGAAAACAATATTTTTTAAGATTTAATTAAAACTGTAACGTGAAAAATGTGGATATAAAGGTATAAAAGTAAATATCTAGCATATTATATAAAAAATTAAAACAATTGTCAATAAAAATCATTACTGAAAAATCTACGTATGTGGATTGAGAAGATGACAACCTTTGTATTATGGTATGTGGTCTTAAATGTTTATACTAGATTACATAGATTTACATATACATATACATATACATATAAATACATTACATATACATAGATTTCGGATTTTGTTTTTATTTTTTGTAATATTTTAGTGTTTACAACAAATAATTTAGACTATAAATAGAAGGAGTCTTAAACGTTATTTATGTTATGACATTTTAAATCATTTTGCAGGCGCATGAATCATGGTAAAGTTGGTAAAATCCACAAATAATATTAAGAATACTCAGTTGCCATTCCGATCTTCTTACAGACGCAATGTCAGCCATTTTATGGTGATTGTGATTATTTACTTGAGTTCGGTTATAGACGGTGTTGCACAATTTTTAGATGATTTTTTTCAACTAAATAATGATGTAGTATTTATTGGCAGCTTATTCACCCATCGTGATGGATTGTTTTGTTTATACGCCCCGCAAATTGGTAAATAAATGTCGTAGCGGTTGTGTGAAGCTCTTTGCAAATTCGCTTGCGGCTAATTTAATTACTGGAACAGTGGTCCATGATTGTTACAATTTTATACATTTAGGTTCAATACATAAATGGTTAAAAAAAATCTGACCAGTGGTAAATATAGCTCTAAGCTACCGAAATATGGAAAAAATATGAGTTTCAGAACTAACGATAGTTTTTTTTTATAAATTCATTTTGTTTAAATTTAATATAAACCATTATAACAACCTGTGGGCCTTGGTGACCTCCAAGAAATATATATATATTGTATTCGCCTCAAAAAAGTTATGCCACCTCTCTACAAAATAATTCTACTACCTCGTTTCAGATCAGCCGACTCGTCTTTTTCCGTCTAGTCTATTGAAGAAATTAACTCTTTCAGACAAGATCAAAAAGGATTTACATATAAACATGAGTAGAAATAATATTATATATTTCAGGCGGCTAATCATCCTAGCAACATAAAGATAGCACTAAATGAAAACATCGGCTTGGAAGTAACGCCGCCTGAGGAGGCAGCCTCCTCCGACCTTGGAGTCCCGTACGACCACGCAGCCTCCCTGGGTCCTCCGCCCGATCAGTCACCGCTGCAAGGCACCATAGTATGATATCACCTAATGTGGGGCAGAAGGCTAAGCTCTGTAGTACGTAACAAGTGGCTGTGAAATTGACAATGCCATGCTCTACTTTTGTAAACTTTAATTAGTTATGTTATTTGAATATCGACTGACAATGATTTCTCGTCGGACGCTATTTTAAATTTGGCATCGGTACACTTTTATAGACTTGAATGATTGAACATTAAAGTGGTTGTGCTAAGCACAGATACTTGTATCAATGAGTGAGATTTATCTGTGGTCTAAATAGTCTGATAATGGTACCCGACATAGGCTTATAATGTGTCATGATTCAACACAAAGGAGCAATTCAAAAATTGCTTATTTGCAGTCATCTATTATTCTTAAACTTTTCAAGCATTCTTGTACTTATTACATTTCAACCAAAATACAATTAACAAGACATGCGTATAATAATATTATAATTTCTTTATTTTCATTTTTTTTTTTTTTTTTCGACCATGTCCGATCCTGATAGGATCATATGGGCCTCCACAGAGTGGAAGTTTGTATTGACAGATTTTGTTTTTTTATGAGAAATGGATGTCAGCCACTTGCTCAACCTATTAGGTCCATACTCTGACACACACAAATTGAAAAACAATATGTGTACTTGCCAGACCCAGGATTCGAACCTGGGACCCACGGCTTTATAGTCCAACGCTTATGCCGCGCGGCCACCGTGACCTACATTATCTATATCATCACGCACTGTGTCAAATAGAACAAGATTTATAATACTACCAGTAATTCTTATTGATTGTATTTTACAAAATATATTCCGAGTTAGATACTTACATAGTGTGTAACCAAAATAATCTGGGAATATAATTTCTGTATGAAAGAATATCTTATTTTATCATGTTTAGAGAGAATTAAAAGTAAATTTCTTAGTATTAAAGAATGCCAATTAAATGTATAATACATAATATTTACAAGTTGGCGGATGATTCATGAATGTGGATTTCAAAAAATCAATAGAATAATTATTGACTATTCCTTGCCCGAAGATTTTTTGAATTGCTTCTTCCGCATTATGATGATATATATCGAGTGTTAACGATACCTGGCTTATGCATTGTTACATATATTGTATATTTGCTGTGCCATATTGAAATAGTTATTCGATTTGCTGTACTTTTACTGCGCTTATTTAAATAAAATGTTTAATAATATATTCTCATCAATACGTGAGAAATTTTATTTCTTTCCTTGTTCAGTACAGAATATTATATAATTTCAAAAAGGCACCGATGAATATTATCTTTTTATTAGCCATGATTTGTATTATAACCACTTTAATAATAGTAATTATATTATTACAAAATAATCAAAAAATATTAATTAATAAATAACTTCTCATTATAAGAAACATAAACAAAAAAAAATAATATTTTTTTCAAATATAGTTGTGGGGATATGAAAATCTATTGTTGAAATTTTACTGACAATATGAATAAATTTAAATCTAATATCTTTTTCGCTTTTTATCACAAAATTTCAAAAATAAACAATAACTTCAATGCAATCTTTCGTAAGAATATAAAACGTAATGTTATAAATATACTTACTGTAATTGAGTAAATAAATAATTTGCTTATATAAAATTTATTTCACGATAGAAAAATAGTTTCACTATAATATATTTTTATTTTTATCTAAAAGGTTAGTTTGAAATAGATTATTTATAATATAATAGAATAGTGCCCTAGTTATCCCAGCATTATGCACTAACACAACCGTACGCGGTCAATGCAACGTCTTTCGCGTGGAACTATTTCATAATATAATATTATGTTATACTTTTTTCTTTTCATAATACTCGTATAATAAAAAATAGCAATAATCAATGACCAGATTCAGCTATATTTTACCAATGTCATACGCTATAATATTTTCAAAAATGACAATAGCATACATTAATACTAAAATTAATTATTATTAATTTGTTGCAGTATACTAAATATTTTTTCAATATGTGTCAAAATAAAAACTGGTTATTTATTTATGACTGAATATACTATCTTTTCTGCTTTTTTTTTGAAAAAAATGAGTATTCAAATTCAGTCTTATAAATATTATGTTCACATTTTCATAACACTATTTTTTCCAATATAATATGTTTATAAATATAGTTCATAATATTAGTGAACAATAAAATAATTAAAAATATACTATCCTACGCCAAGAACTAATATATTATGAGATATAATACTTATAAGGAAAATATGGAATTACATCTGGGTAGCATAGTACTGCCCTTCCAAGGAAGAGGCAGTAACTGACTCTCACACACTTTCGAGATAAATGGCATAATGTATTATTTTTTTTATATAAATATAAATGGTATTGTGGATTAATCAAAACGATGGTAATTTTTATTAGTTGGATGTTAAAATACAAACAAAGTAATAATAAACAAGCAGTAACTGCAATAAATAGGTGCAATGACTGGCTTTTTGCTAAAAAAATGTGTATCATTTTAGCAGATGACCATTTTTTTACTAAGGATTTCAACGGTATTTTAGTGATAATACTGATTTTAATGTGGACAGAGTATATAAGCTTTCTAAATTATGAAACAGAGGTCATTCATATTTCAAATTCACAAACTTTGCGAGTTACTGCCTTCTTCCTTGGAAGGGCAGTACTACGGCAGTACTACTGCGGTTAAAATCGTGGACTGTACACTGAAATATTTTTCCAACAATCCCATAAGTAAATATATACTATTATAATATAATATTATAAAACATAAAATATGGTGTCGCCAAAGATGTTGAACAAAACCTTCTTCTAAACATATAAAATGAGGTAAATAAATGACCACCATATCTACTTACTGATTAAGTTAGCTTCAAGTCAATCTCTCTATTTTGATTTTGATGGGGAGACCTAAGAAACCTTCATTATATATATTATGTGCAACATCTTTGAGTACCAATCACATAAAAACTATTTAATTTTGTACAACAAAGGAACATTATCACAATACTAAATTTTTACATGTTTGAATTTGTAATAGGTATATAATATTTTCCTAAAAATTGATTTATTCTTAGATTATAACTTATAGATAATTTTATTATGGTTACGATACTTTTATGCTCAATTAATGCTTATCAGGATATGAGCTCATGTTTTAAAATTTAAAAAAAATGTACTATACATTTATTCAAATATAATGTTAAAGTATACCATAAGTAAGATAATCTTTAAGCATTGTCTGGATTTTGAAATAATATCAGAATGAATGTGGGAACAACTATTATTAGCTATACATATGTCAGTTAGTTTTCATCGCAGATATGAGTCTTATGTAACGACAAAATCATTTTTGTATATACAGGGTAATTCTTCAATAATAATTGTGGCGTGTAACCAAACATTATGCAATGTTTATATTATTATTATTATATAGCATTGGACAACGTTAATTAAACTGAATACCTTACTCCTAACGAGGTACATGGTTTTTTTTTAATTTCCCATACAGTACAGTCAGGGTTGCCAACATAGCCACATCTGGCATTTTATCATTATATCTGGTGCTGTCAATACCGCTTAAAATTTCTAATAAAAAGACGATATATTTTCGCTACACTAGATTTTCTTTGAATACTAAACGCTGCCTCTCGTATTATATAATATAATAGTATCAATCAAATAAATTTTAGATTCAATTAACCAACCAAATAATCAGTTGTATGACTTACATACTAAATTATTAACTTCTTTAAATGTGTTCTCAAAAAACTCATACGAATAAAGCTGGTTTATTTTTTTTTAATTTTAAGAAAATCTAGGGTTTTATTCTACCAACTTTCAGATTGTCTTATTCTATTTGACATTTTTTTGTGAATGACAGACTATGCATTTCCTAATAATATTACCAGACTAAAAATCTATACGTTATACACAGTGGAGTAAATCCTTGAATGACTATTTACTCCTTGTTCAACTGATGTGGGTTTAAATTACACAGCTGATTTTAATCGACACGTTGTTTAGCATGTCAAAACAACAGCAAACTGTGGAATCTCTTATTTCTCTCAAAAGACATGTCCTAAACTAAACTAACTGGCCATATGCAACAATCATTATTGTTGGAACACATGTATAGTAGAGGAGTTTAAAATTTTCTTAAAGTTTTAAATAACCACACTTTTGGGATAGAGTAATTGTATATTTTTACTTACCGAAGTAAGAGTATTTTAGTTGGTTATCACCTATACCTATGTTAATCAAGTAACAAAGATTTGGTGTTGATGGGATATAAATGGTAGATACCACTGAAATTTGTAATAAATTCATTGTAGAATATTTTTAACTCAAAGTGGTCTTCTCTACTATTTTGTGATCTTATAATAAAATATAATGACTTTAACGCAGACTACCTTGTCTAAGCAAAAATAGATTTATTTTGATAGTAAAGGTTTAGACCATATCGCCAAACCAAATTCTAAGACTTTTCGAGTGTGCCTCAATGACTGGCGATCGTATATTTTGATTTTGGTTTCAGAATGAATGCAATATATAAAAAATGCATGTATTTTAAACAATACGCTCAGTCTGCATTACTCCTGTAGATATTTAAAATTCTATTACTGTTTTAGATAAAAGGATCAATATAAAAGAAATAAGTTTAAAAAATACCTTGAGTTATATTTTTTGAATAACCTTTTCGAAATAACCTTTTAAAAATTGAAAGAAACTATGATAATAAAATACTAAAATATCTTATTTTGACTATTAGCTCAAGAATATGATACGTGGTGTTTTTTTGTCGAAACTGATCGCCTAGTCTTCCATAAATGAACTATGGCACCAATATTATTATTGCCATATTGTGTTCCGTAAGTATAAATAAACATCTTACGCAGCATGGCTGGATAAGCTTACGATCAACTCGTCAAAAACACCATCGTGTGTTCATGGGCCTAGAATACTGGCTAACCTGTAAGTCATCGTGATTGTCTATATGTAAATATAAGTTGTTTCATCATATCTGCTCCAAAGTGGAGTATAATGATTCTAGAATAATGCTATCTTTTGATCGATTTGGTAATTTTTGAAAATATTTCGAGTAATTCATGAACGGGATTTTAATTGTTAAAATGCACGAATCTTTGGTCTTATAAAACTAGATTATTTGCTAGTCTAACGAGTGACAAACTCAACAATCGTGAGCTAAAAAGAAGAATAAGTATAGAAAAAAAATATCTTTAGGTAATATTATCATAGAGTGACTTTTGCTGTGATTGTGTAAAGGTACCACTAATCGATGAATTGGTTTGTAGATATTTCGATAATTAAAGATTTACTATACTCATGTTGTTGAAGTTCTCTTTGTTGTACAAATCAATTCATCGTGTTGAATCGACCTAACTGTATTTTGACTAGGTAATATTGTATATACACAGATATATTAATTTTAATACACACCAATCACACGCTGACTTATCGTTTGGCCATACATCAACATTAAAATATATTTACTTAAACATTATTTTATGTAGTTAAAAAAATTACAAACTACACAATATATTTCAAGTTTTACGGATATTATTTTTATTTAAGAAAATTTATGACGATACTTATCTACGTATAAATAATATAAATGTAATATTATCAATGTTACAAGTTGTTAGAAAAGAATGACACTATATCGTATAAACGGATGTAGAGTTATTTTAAATAGATAACGTAGTAAAGTTAGATTATTTTTTAAATGAATGGAAATTAATTTTAAATGCTTCATGAAGCCAAATTATTATATGAACTTTGTGTGGCAATCTATGAAAACTGATAAAAACTATGTAGATTGAAAAGTCGACAGCATTTATCCTATGATGTATTATACAAAGACTTTTAATATAACTCAGATTATAGCGTAACATGATGTTTTTTTTAAGTGAATTAATTATAGATATAATTAAAATATGTATGTATTATCGAAAATTTTAAAAAAAATTATAAAATCACAATATTGAGCGCAAGATCTGATTAATCAAATACATGTAAAATAAACTGAATTAAATACTTATTTAAAAATTTAGTTTTGTATGATACTTCAATTAAATACACTCATATAATTTAGATAGTAGAACGTGAGAACAATATTGAAAGTTTATAGGAAAAATATAATTGTACATCACTACGTACGATTCTTCTATTTATATTGGCTAAAATAATTGTTCACAATCATGAATAATATTTTCATTTAGTATTAGGTACGTATCAACTTATTTTTCTAAGATTATCAAATTGATATATTACGAATACCTATACCATTTTATCCCAATTGATAAGGTACCTAATTCCATATTCAGGATAGACATTAGGCACTACAGAGATTATATTATTAAGTAGATATAGATATTCTCAAAAAAAAATCTGAATAATATTTAAGTAGATATTTTAATTGAAGTTTTAAGTAGCAAGATGTATCTTACAACCACTGTCAAAACCAATCAGTGTAATCATAAATAATTGGAACCATTAAAAAAAATATTTATAACGTATAGGGATTAATTCATTATTTTCCAACTATCAATAGTGACTTTTAAATAAAATAGATTACAACCTAATAGTAGAACAACTATCAAAATGAAATTACTAAACTTATAATAATTAATATATACTTACGTACTTGACTACAATACTTACATTCATTGCATTTTTGTGGCGGTACACGTCAGTATTGTCACGCCACAAGTGCATTTCCAGGAAAATATGAATTCAGTTGGCAATTTATTTAACTTTTAAATATTTTCCATTTCATAACAATCGAAAATGAAACTAACAATCAGTTTTCCATTACTACAAATGCACTAACCGTATCAATATTATGTATAACAATAATTTTTAATATTCAGTTAATGGTAATATTAAATCCAGTTTTAAAAAAAAATCATTAAATTACAAATACGTATGTTAATTGTCTGTGGAAAGATTTGTTTGAGCGTCGTGTGAATTCCGAATTAAGTGACTTCAAAGAGGTTTCAATACTATATATAATATATATTTACCTATGACTGAGTATGCTTTCACGTTTTAGTTATACGTAACTAAAAATTCATAATATACCGTGTCATACATCAATGATGATGTAATATCTTTTTGCCACATTCATTGCTTATAGACTATAGAACTGCGAGGAAAACACAACATATTTCCCTACATTGTTGCATTATAATATTATGAAATTTATTAATCTGGCAATGATAAAATTGGTGTATTATTTTGCACATAGAGTTTTTTAATAAACTGGTTCATTATAGAAAGTTGGGGAGGGGATAAGCATTAGTGAAATTATAGTTAATTTAGGACGTGTAGTTTAATTATTAAAATGCTACGTTATTTTATTAAAGAGGGTAATCATAATGAATTGAGGCGAATTGAAAAGTACTTGTATATACCACGGTTTCTATAAAATTTAATTACACCATGAAAATATGAGGTGAAATGGCTTCACAATTTTATGAATTAAATATTACCAGCATTTTCTTTTTCACAATATAATTACTAATTATTTATTATTATTCACTGTCACGACTTTTATAGTCATGAAAATGTGTGAAAACATTGAATTCATTACTTTCGATAGGTAATCAATTAATAAATTCTCCTTTAATCTTTAAATAGGAAAAATATGACTCGAGAAGAGACAACATATAAGCGATATAATTAAAAATGGTACTGTGGTTGGGTCCAAATTATTAGTATGTTAATGCTAATAGTCTCTTACCAGACACTATTGTTAAAAATTGTTAAGGAGGGTAATTTTTAATTGTACATTCCTTTTCATTATAAATGAGAAAAACTCTGCATTAAAAATTATCATTAAAAAAATTTGAGGCAATAAGAATCAAAACCACATTTGACATAAAATGGAATAAATTGTTGGAAAATGACCAAAAACTGATTTAATGAAGATTTGTAAAGAAGAACGAAAGATTGCATTTTAATAAACAAAACGAAGATTCTAAATAAGTTTAATCAAGTTTGCAATTGTTTGCAACTCAATAATATAATTTTTAAAATGCAATAATAAAAATATGTTGTTGAAAGATAATTATAAATTATGTGCACCAAGAGAGAATGATTATTACAACATTTATATATTTAAAAAATCAAAAATTGTAGTCGAATAGATATTGATTCTTATCGCATCATTTTTCCGCATGCATTAAATACTATCTCGTCTAATAAATATATACATATAATACAAACCAAAATAATACTATTTAATCAATTAAATAAACAAAACATTATAATACATGTTATATGAAATATTAAGTATTGATGTCATATTCTGTATTTACTGGCGAATATTCTGTCCTATAAAATGCAAGGTTCGGCAATCAAAATAAAATATTACAAACTAACATGTCATAAAACTAATTGTTGTATTAAATTGCAATTTTTTTTTTCCTGGCCTAACGATAATATTAAATTTAGTAAGCTAATATTTTTATTTTATTATCTGCCATTGTATTAATTAGTGCATTACCTACTTCAACTACTATCATAATATTTTCTATCGTGATATGAATATTATGAAAAATTACACATGTACATGAACATAGTTTGAAAATTATCAAAATATAATATTATAATATGTCATAATAAAACATTAAATTAAGGTTTAAATTCAAATTAACAACACCATCATTATTGGGTCAAAGATAGGTATGTTTTGGTATTATTTATGTGTATTATAATGTGGTACCATAATAATTGGATATTACCAAACCTACTATCTGACTACAATATTATTGATTCCAAATATAATCAGATATTGCTTGATTAAAAATATTAATTTAAGATAATTTATTATTATTATAATTATATAATAAGAAAATAGATAAATAAATAATTGCTGAAACTAAATACTTTGACTAAAAATAAAATGTGTCATTACATAATATTAATTGCACCGTGAGTGTAAAACCAAGGCATCTGCAAATTTTTCAATTTCGAGATTAAATGAAAAACAACTGCAAAAGTCGTGAACTTGATAATGTAAAAGTGAAGTAACTGAAAGAACATGCAATATAATGTAGATATAAACAATATATTATTATGCTTTTTTTAGAAACTCTTTTTCTCCTAACAAAACGAAGACTTCAAACTCTAATATATCCAAAATATGCCTTTTGCAGATGTCTTGGTTTTACACTCACGGTGCGTAATGTTCAATACCAAGACTATCTTCTCTATGGGAGCGTGATTATTATGTTATTGAAAATCATTAATAGTTCAGCTTGTTATAATAGGATTATTATCATGTACCTGTAGTATTTTTTGCCGAGCCTTGCAACATGTAATATTTTAATGTTTTCATATCTGCGAAAGGGATTGGTAATTAAATCATCAGCTACGGACGCAAATGAGATCTTTGTCCAAAGTTTTTTGCCAAATGTACCTACTCCTGTAATATTTTGTCAACATAAATAAATACATGTTTCTCTACATTGCAACATATTATTTAATTATTAAAAAATCAAACATTTATTCCCATGCGGTCTGATTCATATATACAACTACATATTATTTTAATATTCCACGGTTATATTTACTCACACTTGGCCATAATCTAGCATAAAATCAACATCACATTTTAGCTTACCCACAGGTCATTTATGGGGGATGTGTATACTAACAGAGGCACCTAGCGGAAGAATACAAAGCTCCCAATTTGACATTTTTTTGATAATAATTTTAATAAATATGTATCTAAAAACATTAAAAAGAAAGATATTTTTTTAAGCCAAAAATAAACTTACAATTATTGTAAAAAAATGTTATAAAATGTGAATTTGTCACAGAACCGCATCTTATTATTACATTATATTTTATGATCATTTTCATTAACATTTAGTTTATTAAGTCTTCAATTTTTTCTCGTACAGATTTTTGACTAATTTATAGTTTTAAAATTTTTATATTTATTTAAAAAAAAAACATCGATTTTTATAAAAATATAAAAGTGTATAACTTCACATCCTTTTTATTTATATGAAATCTTATTTAGGTGTGGTCCCAATATTTAAGCACGAGTTAATACGGGGGGCATAGATAACAAATTGGGAACTTCGCGATATTCTCAGCTGTTAAAGCAATTTAATGAGATAGGTAGAGTTGCTACCTAATATCTTTGCATTGGCTGTAGGATGAAAATTATATTAATATGTTAATAAAATATATTAAAATGATACTACTTATTATATTAATTCAAGTGAATATCATTTGATCTAACTTTATGCGAGGTAATCAGACAAAGATGTGTATCAGTGTAGTTAAAAGTGGAAAAAAGTTCATAAAACATATCATCTCTTGATAATGCAACGATCCCGAAACGTCGAGTAAAGAAGGAAGGACACGCGGTGGAAACCGAAAAATCTACTACGATAGCAAACATATAATTTACGAAGAGAAATCAAAAAAATAATATTATGTACAAACAATTAATAATATATTCTATTTAAAAAGTTTCCACTTTTTGTGAAACATTGTCACTGCTGAAATTTACTCGACATCGCCCATAGAATAGAATTTTATTGAATTCATTGAAGACGAATGTCCGAATCCCGACTGGCCAACTCAACAAAAGCTTCATACGTATCGTGAGACATCGGTAGAGATCCCCACAGTCCGGGATCATCGCTGGATCACCATTGGAAAGTTCTCAGCAAGCATGAAAGATGCGGAATGGTTTCGCAAATGTTCCACTAACATAAGAATTTGATTGGACAGTGGGTTCACCTCGATTGCAAACTGTTTTTCTTTCACGATACCGCGGCAACGGGGTGCTTCAGTAATCTGTAAGCGTGACCTACTCTTTTTTCCCATACTGGTATGTATGTCAATAGGGAATCGACTCGTCCGAAAATAATAATAAAATTATTCCATACTTCATTTATATCGGAATATTCAGTTCTCGGATCATCTACTAATCACTCATATGCTGCCTTTCTTTTGATGGTTGTTTGGTACTAAATTTCAACTGTACCTACATCTGTTTCAAATCTCAAGAATATATGGATTCTTTCTGTAAGTATGTTCTTAACAAGATAATCACCTCGAATTATGGCGGTGTCATGAATAAGAGCTTCACCTTTGGGCATTTTTAATTATTTTAAACACTGGCGATTCTTCAATTTTAGATTTTCTGATAAAGAAATGATTTGCAGGGCTAAAATTGCCTGGATGTATGAAGCCATCATCAATTTCTGCATACTTCGCTGCCATGAGAATTGTATTTCTTTTATTTTTTCATAGTGGGTATCATATCATCGTAAGATTTGCTTCTTTGTTAATTACCTCACTCCGCGCCGTATTAATTGTAGTCCTCTATAGAAAGCGTTCTCTCTGAACATAGTAGACTGTTTACTATGAAAATAAATATCAAAATACGACATTTCATAATATTATGTTGTACACCAGCACCATTTATTATTACTGTTTTCCTCATTATTAATTTATTACTATTCTATCATTTCCATAGATTATTTATTTATACAGTAGTATGTTTCTCTTTTAATCTAAAAATCGTTATCAAAAAAATCAATTGATTATTATTTTGTCTCCTTTAAAATTTTCATTGTCACACCAGCTTATCAAGGTAAGTATTTTACTTTTAAAAATAAAAATGAATTGACATAAATCCTTATATTATTAAAATGAACACGTAATGCATTAATTTACGTAATATGCTAAAAATATGTCTTGATACATCACTATATATCGATTATAATGTGTGGGAGAAATCTAGACAGAAAGAAGACGTACATATTAAAGGGTGTAATATGCAGTGACATCCCTAGATAAAATGCCACCCCTAGGCAGCGCCAAAATGCCACCTCATTTTGTTATACATTATTTGTATCATCCTTTCATGGGGAATGGGACGACTGGCCTCCGGACAATTAGACGCCGCACTGTCGTAGACACGTATACAGAACGTAGACGAGGTATTTTATCATCAGTTATTATCAGTTTCTATCTGAATTCATTTTACTCTTAAAATAATGTATTCTTTATCGCGGATTGAGAATTACCATGCCTAAGGCTTTATATAAAATAAAAAACTCTTTTTTCGTTGGAACTTGCACACATGCACGATTTAATCATTATTTATAATGTGCATATTTAAATTCTCACCAACTATTAAATCATAATATAATAATTTAAATATAAATAATATTATTAAATATCTTTTTTAAAGTAACTACCTATAAGTACGTAACGTCTATTTATTTTTGAATTGCGTGGCGTCCAGTTGTCCTGGCGCCAAATCGTCTTAGACCCTGATATGCACCATTGAGAACACCATTAAGTGAACATATGCACGATTAAGTCATTGTTTACGTCAAGGATATTTACTTTCTCAGCAACTATTAAATCATAATATAATCATTTAAATATAAATAATAATATTGAATATTTTTTTTAAAGTACTTAGTACCTAACGTCTTTTTATTCTCGAATTCCGTGGCGTCCAGTTGTCCGGTGCCAAATCGACAATGTCACGAAAAAAATGTCATGAGTACAATGTTTGAGAAATGTGTTGTACTACCAAAATATCAGACTAATTATTCGCAAATCTGCACGTGTCGTTTCTGGTCACCAAGGACGTCGAAGGGCAACGGAAGTAAACTATATATCACGAACTCGACAAAACCAGAGAGCTGAATTTTTTAGTGGAAAGATATTTTCGTTAATACTAAGTTTAGGTACCTATTTATATATATTCCGAATAATTTCCCTAGATTTTCCGCCCTTTGAGTAACTGCCACCCCAAGCGACACTCAACCTGCCTACCCTCACGGGAGGTCACTGGTAATATGAGAGAAAATATACACGTAAACACAAATAAATAAATCGTTTATATTAATCGGGACGTGAAAGAAAACTAATGATATCACACTCACACAATAATTTGACGGATTGTTACAGTGCATCAGTAGCGTATCACCATATCTAAAAAATTTGACAGTTGACACCACCACCCGGCATTTTTTTAGGTATTGCATACCATAGAACTGAAATTAGCAAACTGCGTCTCGAATTCTAAATCCTAACTTGACACAATTCACATGTTTTTTTATCGACCCATTTGTTGAATGAATGGTTAAAACAAATCTTCGTCAAAAGTGTTTTACGTCAACACCGTAGAGGTGTATTTTACGATATAATATCAGGTCTCGAAATGGACCGGAGCGCACCGCAGAGCCGTTTCGGTTCGTGAAATCGGTCAAGCTATCGCACCGTCTCGTGATAAAAATAATTTGGCCGTCTGAGCTAGGTAGGCCATATAATAAAAATCTAACACACTTATTTGTATAAACCACACATAAAATTTTATAAAAATATATTAATATCTTCAGAAAATTGTCGAGCGTTCCGGTTTGTAAACTTTTCCATTTCGAACGCTGTAATAATATCGCAACTATACCCGATCTGAATGGTCTGGTGTTTTAGACCGTGGTATGTCTCAGAAGCAACCACTCAGGACTTACCAGGCACAATAGTAGCTTTTGAAAGGACACATGGGATCCTCTCGCTCGAAAACATTAAAATTTATTTGTGGCAGACTGGTCGGAAAACCCGATAGATTCTAGTTGAACTGACTTGAGTACTACTTCTCGTACATATTTCAGGAAATTCCTAAAGGATGTCGTTAGTACATCATGACGTGGTCTAAGTATAAGATATTGCTAGCGAACCTCCCATAGTAAGTAAAGAATTAAATTCATATAATAAAGTATTATTTGTTAAAACTAACCTAGTATCAATTAAGTATCATTAATTCCACCCCCCAGTTGGACCGGTCAGTCATTACGATTTGATATCAACGAAGCAAAATATATCAGCGTTCAAAAAGTTGAGAACGTCTTTTCTCATTGAAGTTAACCGTAATAATCGGAATCAGAATCACGCACAATCTAGTGCACGCCAAACAAGGTATTGGGAAGTTGATCCTAGGACACTCTCAGCACAACTTTAAAAGTTGCCTAACATTCATCTCGCCACAGTATACGCCTCCATTACGGGTGTGAAGGGAAAAACAAGTATCATTAATGATTATTAAATAAAATAGAAGAGCATGAGCAGATGGCTTAAATTAACATGTTGTTTCTGTGGCATGTGTTTGACAATTCAATAACGAATGCTACATTCTTAAATCATGTAATATTTTAATAAAAAATAGTTTATTTTAATAATATAATCTCTTGTAGAATACCTGCCACTTCTGAACATTTTTTCATGTTATTTGATTAGTTAAGATAGTTAAAAAGGTGTAAAAATTATAGTATTTCAAAACTAACAGTAAGTCACGAAATGTGGGGACTTTCTCTAAGTACCCCCCCATATTATCGTTTATTTTTTCTTGGATACACAATGTTTTATTTTTCCTTTCATAATATCACCGAGATGGTGTAGTTTTCTTGTTGCATGTCACGAAGAAGTTGTCGGTCCTTTTCTATTAGTTTGAGTGTGTGTATATTGGTTACTGCCTTATTTCGTATTCGGAAATATTCGGAGTTCATCGTGAGATATTGTATCGGAAATACATAAAAATTGTATAATACTGAAGTCAATTCCTTCCCTAAATAAACCACTTAAAAATACGTAATAAAAACCAACGGAATACAAGGGAAAGACAGAAGAAAATAGGTAGGTAAGTAAATTAGAAAATAAATACAATCATAGAGTATAATTTATATAAAATTCTAATTTGGTATGTTCTCGAATCAAGTCGTAAATATATCAGATATGACGGCGTTATTATCAAACATTTTGGATACCAATAAATATCCAATTATTTGTCTTTAATTATCGAATCTAATAAAATTGCAACAGTAGTATCTGTAATGTTCCACGAAAAACGCGAAGTTTTTTTCTCAATGCTAAAATTCCAAATATAAAAAGAGATAATGATGGATAATTTCAATTGAATTTGTCGTTATATTAAAATATTTATATAATAATATAATATTATGAAATTTTTATACATTTAATTAATAATAATATTCAAGTTGCCATTATTCATAAAACAGAATTATGTATAGCTGTTGACCAAGTAACTACCTACCTACGATATCTTACGTGTTGTTACACGACACATGTAAAGTGCTTATACTCACAAACACTTGGTAAATCTGAATAAATAACCCATAACCATTTTTGAATCAGGAAATGTGGCAATAATAAAATTGTAGAAGAAGATTCATTGCTGAGCTCCGCTACCTGGACGTAGACAATGGTCGTACGTAGGTAAATCAATCAAGATTGAGAAACTTTGTTGGGTAAGTCGTGTACACCGTACGAATGATATTGATCAGGTAAAGAGATTTATTTCAGCAATCTAACAAGGCGGAGAATAAGAGGCAGACTAAAAATTCACTGTCAAAATAGAGCTACCGATGACTGCCGTACATATAAAATGGTAGGCCATAATACTCGCGATATCTACCGACTTAGAACACAGCCACTTTGAATAAAACTGGTGGAAATGCCAGATCCCACCTGAGTTATCGAACCTCAACTGATTATAATGACGCGCTTTGTTTTATTTTCTTTTGTATAATGAGAAACTCGTCTACGTCTCGACCAAGCGATATTTTGGCACTGCCATCCATGTCCAACGAAACACTCTTGAGGTATGGGAAGTTATGTGATATTGTTTTTTGGATGTGAGAATATTGAAAATAAAATTTTGAAATCCGAATAAGGTTAAATAGTGCGGCCGCTTTCCAATTTGGTACCCCCAGAATACGGCAGTCACTGGCAGCTCCATCCAACCAGCGAATCTTTGGCTTGCCTCTTCTTCTACGCCCTATTGGATTGCTGGACATCACTCTCTTTGCCGGTTCATTGTCATTCATACGGTGCACATGATCTAGCCATTGCAGTCTCCCAATCTGAATTGATTGAACTGCGCTGCAATCTTCGTACAGCCCGTAGATCTCAGCATTATATCTTCTCCTCTAATTGGTGCGGTCCCTGATCGGTCCATATATACGGCGGAGAATTTCTCTTTCAAAGATGTTCAGGGCTCGATCATTTCGCAGAGTTAATGTACAGGTTTCCGATGTGTAGGTGAGCACTGGCTTTACAAGTGTCTTGTAAAGAGTGCTGTTAGTTCGGCGAGATAGTATGCGGGACTTAAATGTCTTAACAGGCCAAAGTAGCATTTATTCGCAGACATGATTCTCTTATTGATCCCTTCTGTAATATCATTATGTCGAGTTACAAGAGATCCAATGTATATGAAACTGTCGACCGTATCAAACTTGTATGCACCAATATCTACCTTTGGTGCGCCTTCTCGTGGTGTGACATAGACAGCACTAGAAGCCTCTGCCAAAAGAATGGGCTTACAAATAAACTAGGCAAAAACTAAATACATGCCTGTCTATCTAAAAACACAAGAAGAAAAAAATTATATACGTAACAATGTGAATTTGCTAAATTTAAGAGTTGTGACCATATCGAGTCAATAATTTTATGCGGTACCAATAGTAAAAGATCAAACTTCAGGCTTAAAATTTTTCCATATTACTATTAATTGTTTAAACAGGTAAGTAAGTATATAATATATTTTTTAAATATTGTAAGTCACCTAATCAGTCGTTAGAAGATGTGGATATATTGTGAAGAATAATAACCAGTATCAATTATTACGCCTTTTCGTTACTGAATTTGGTAGGTATGCAAAAACAACAACATTAAGGCGAAGTCTTCACTGAGCCTTTTTTAAAGAGGCACCTAGCGGAAAAATACGAAGCTTGCAATTTGAGACATTTTTTTGATAATTTACAATTTCAACTGTATAAATATATATCTGAAAACATTAAAAATAAAAATATTTTTTATTTTAAGTCAAAGACAAACTTACAATTGTAAAAAATGTAATAAAATGTGAATTTGTTCTATCGGTCCACACCCTATTATTACATATATTTTATGGTCATATATATTATTAAAATTTAGTTTATTAAGTTTTCTAAGCATCACTAAAGCGATTTTTGACATTTTCATAGTTTTAATATTTTTTATATCTATTTTAAAAAACATCGATTTTTATAAAAAATATAAATGTGTATAACTGGAAATCCTTTTTATTTATATCAAATAAATTATTTTTATAAATATAAATAAAATATTTATATTAATATAAATATAAAGGATTTCAAGTTATAAACATTTATATTTTTTATAAAAATCGATGTTTTTTAAAATAGATATAAAAAATATTAAAACTATGAATTTGTCAGAAATCGCTTAGGTGATGCTTAGAAAACTTAATAAACTAAATTTTAATAATAAATATGACCATAAAATATATGTAATAATAGGGTGCGGACCGATAGAACAAATTCACATTTTATTACATTTTTTACAATTGTAAGTTTGACTTTGACTTAAAATAAAAAATATTTTTATTTTTAATGTTTTCAAATACATATGTATTCATATATACAGTTGAAATTGTAAATTATCAAAAAATTGCAAGCTTCGTATTTTTCCGCTAGGTGCCTCTTTAAAAAAGGCTCAGTGAAGACTTCGCCTTAAGTATATCTTACTACCTGAGCCACCTTCCCTATTTTTATACGATTTGATAAAACTGGCAAAATACATAAAACATTGTCAGAAACGACACCTTTGATCGGAAATTGATTTTCAACTGCGAAACAGTGAAGTTAAAAATGTATCTATGTTAGTCTGTGCTCTGTACCTACCTATAGATCTAGTGGAATGTAAATAAATAAATATATTGAAAATGAATACTGCCCCGAAGGTACTTGATGGAATGGAGTGAACCTACAAAACGTAAATCATTAAGAAAAAAAATATTTTTATTTTTCTTAAAGTATTCCAAAATTTGGCGCCCCGAAATATTGGCGCCTCCGCACCACCTAATAATGAGCGTTTTTTTCTTTATTTGTGGGTGGCTAATTGAAAAAAAAGTTTAATAATAACCATCAGCATTACTAATAATTATCACGCCATTGAGGCCTCGATAATAAATAAAAATAATAAGCTCGACATTTGAATACAATAAATTAATGTTTTAATATTGATAATTATTATCTTTTTATGGCTTTCCGGCGAATAAAATAATTTATCGACATCTCTGCTTAGTAACTGTAAGTTTTAAAAAAACAAGATATTTATAATAGTTTTTTAAATATTCCAATAGATGGCACACTAAAATATTATACTTTATAACAGTGGTCTCCAACCTTTATGTTACTACGCCTCCCTTTAAAAAAAATCTAATCTTGGCGCCTCCCCCCCCTTTATTTCATTAAATAATACAGACACTTTTTTAACACACAAGTTTTTACTACTTACTTATATTAAATTCATTTTTTAATTAATTTTTTTTTCATGCGACGAATGAGCTTGTTTATTACCACAATCAATTTTAATAGAAGTCAACCAAATTCATCATCGTTCATTGACAAAAATTAATGGATTCTATCATGGGCTCCACATACTGAATAGGGCCCACAGGCCAGGATCTTTCACCCATATATTTAATAGCCCTGAAACAAACTTTTTTTACTATTAATAAAATAATATGAAAAATGCATTAGCAAACTAACCAAGAACTCTGGAAATAGATTTTTGTTTGCTTCGATATATCTGGCGTAGAAATCATTTAAAAGTGGAGACATATATTATCACGTCAAAAACAATTTAAAAAAAAAATATCACACCCTGCCTACACGCTTCAGTTGACACTTTAGCTACGAGTGACATTTAAATTTGAGGTTATTGTTTTCATGCAACCAGCGGTCGTTTTGTGCATTACCGAACCAGGGGCTCTATGTTAGAACTTGCGAGTGCAAGCTTCACGGTCGAGATGACGTCATATGACATCATTATGACGTACTACCGGAGTGATAATAGCATTCGAGAAAATAGCGAGTGGTCAGACAGCGGCGCTATTCATTGTCACCATACACATATAGGTGTATGATAATAATATTTTCTATGGTTATTCTGTGCGCGGTCGGCATGCCTCGAGCGTGACGACACAATTACGTCATCTCGTCTGGTGCCACACGAGACGAGAGTTAGGAAATCGCGGTGCAGAGCGTTTGCAAAAGCGCCATTTTTAAATTTCTCCGCTCCAAATATTTTTTTAATAGGATTTAAATATATGTATTATATATTAAAATAAACATTCATGCACTGAATTTTCACTGTTACGTTAAGATATGAAGTTTTATTTATTTGTAGATATTATGGTATAAAAAATAATTTATTCAAAAATTTTGGCGCCTCCCCTGGCAATAGACCGCGCCTCCCCTGGGAGGCGCGCCTCCCAGGTTGGAAACCGCTGCTTTATAATCATAAATTCGTTATAATTATTAATATATTTAATAATAATATAATTATAAATTACATACATGCAATATACATACAAACAGAGCCGATGCGTCCATGGCATCCTAGTCCAGGCAAACTAGGCAACCGCCTAGGGCACAAAACATAAGGGGGGCACATAAATGGAGAACTAAAATTAATTTACATATTTTAATAATTTCAAGTAATACGTTTTATTTTATTTTCCTGTTTTTATCTGTTTATTGTAATAATGTATCAAAAGTAGTGATCGGATTCGGAATCTGGTGGCGTTCCATGGCCAGCTTCAAGTATACAAACGATACAGCCAGATACAAACAGTACAAGCGATACAAATCCCGGAGTTTTGTCACACAGCTGTGTAAGCGTTTGCAAGGTGGTTCTGGGTCAGGAACCCAGCCTTTCGCCACGAGATTCAGAAAACATTCCGATCGCTAATCAATTTTTTTTTATTTTCTATCTATTTTTGTTAAAACTGCGACATTTTCAGGTAGGTGGCCTAAGCTAATCCAAAATAAAAAGAGACCGTAGACGTTTTATCTCAGCAATTTATATGAATATAGTTCAACAAAATATATAATTATTTCTCTGGGTCGACACGTGGTTGGAAAGTTTTATCTAACCGTATCCTAATGTTTACTCTCAAACCATCGAGCGAAACAAGGTGGGAGAAAGAAGAAGAATTGAAGTTTTGGAGCCTTTAAGATATAATATTGGTGATATATATGATGAATTAATGGAGATATTTGATGGCCCAATATTGAATAAATCATCTGGAAATTCCCGAATTGAAGCAAAGGCCCTTGCTGATGTAATTTGCAATTTTAAATTTATGGTCAATTGTCACATGGGACAATATTCTTTTAGAAATAAATATTGCAAGTAAAGGATGCTGATATATATTCTGCTTCAAATCAATTAGAGCGAGAGAGATTAAAAAATATTTAATAAGATGCAGGAGGGATGAAATTTATGAACAAGTTTTAATTGATACTGCTGAGATTGCAAAGATGCTAGAAACAGAACCAAAATTTTACACAAAACATGTTCGAAGGAGAAGATAGAAACGGCACTTTCAATATGAAGCTGAAGACGAGGCACCCCAAGAACCTAAACAGCAATACAAAATAGGTTTCTACTATCCAGTTTCAGACAATATGGCAATGCAATCTATCGAAGAGAGGTTCAAACAATTGGAGCAACATAATATTTTATTTGGCTTCCTGTATGACATATATTATAATATAAACAAAAAGCCACCGGCAGATGTACCTGTCGACTGCAAAAATTTAGAAAATGCTTTGACTCATAATGCTAACAAAAGCATTGATGCTAACGATCTATGCAGTGAGCTACAAGCAGTAGCTCGAAGACTTTCAAAATCTATGCCACCACCAGCTGCTCTTTATAGTGGAACAAAATATTGAAGATTGTGTACTTACCAAATGTTTTTGTAGCTCTAAAAATATTAATAACACTTCCTGTAACAATGGCAAGTGGTAAACGTAGTTTCTCAAAATTGAAGCTTATTAAAACGTACTGCGCTCAACGATGTCTATTTTTTTTTGTGAAATGTGCATTTTTGTATATTATTTAATTAAAAATTGTTTTTTTATTTAAATTAAACTGTATATTTGAAACTGAAAAATAAAGATTTTATAATTTTCTTGTCATTTTTCTCTTATGTGTGTGTTTTATAATAATTTATTAAATTAAAATTTTTGGAATTTTTATTATTTCTAAAAAAATTAGACAAATGAAAAATGGGGCACGCAAATGCCTAGGGCACCAAATAGCCTCGCGCCGGCGCTGCATACAAATATAATATTTTTTGAGTAGGTATTATAATATTATTATTAATTATTACATAGGTGATACATATTTTCTAACACATAATAATTAATGTATCCAATGCACCCAGAAGGTGTTCTTTCGATAGGTAGGTACACTAAGTCGATACATAATATTATTATGCCCCTTTCCTAACACAATAGTATGTATTAGTATTTTATTATTATTAATACACTATTGCAGTGATATTTTTATGTCATAGAACTACCTGGAAATCCACTGTAACAACATGGTTAATGAATTAATAAATCCTACAGGCCTTCATTACCGACCAGGGCTGATAGGGATGATCACATCATATTTTGTTTTAAATATTTCATTTCTATATTTTGTATAAGATACCAACCATTCCGAGCAGCGGTCCCAAAGTACTGACACGGCGGTATCCAACGTCTCGTACCCTGAGAATTATTGCAAGCACGGATATATTCACAAGCTCAATCAAAAAACCTAGGTGCTCACTGCGATATTCATAATAATTATTAATAATCACCATCAGACTACAAAACAATTATAATGATATAGGTACCGATATTTCTTTATATACCTACTTTTCTGAATAATGCAGCAACCATTAAGCAAACTAATAAATGGTGGAAAAAAATCTAGAGTTAAAATAATTATAACGTATGGCCCAATTTATTGTCCGTGCGGTCCATTTTCCGTCTCCTAACTTCTAACAATGATTGTGAATAATGATATTGTAGTACCTATCGCTCCCGTGATGTCGGTAGGGTAGGAAGGTCATACAATGTTTAAGGGTGACCCACTCCAAGAGGTGATACATAAATGAAAGCAATTGAATAATAATTCTTCTACATTTGATAGTAAGTAGTTTCGTAGAAAGGAGCAAAGCGCCGAACCTTACCAACGCCAGTAACTAATATCATGCATATCAGGAATTTAAACATTTTATTGCATTTATCATTTGATTGTCGAATTTACAGTAATAATGTATTACATACTCGTACATTTTTGACATTAAAAATGGAAGATGGCCGTATTTTAATAAATTATCTCAAAGGCGGCACTTTACCTATAATGTGACCGCATATGATTATAAACCATACACATTCAAAACATATAATTAAGTTAAAATTCAAAAAATTAACAAAACATAAACCTACACAAATGACAAATTTAATACTCCTGGTTTTTGGAGCTTTGATTTTTTTTCCGTTGTATGGACACGATTCAGGGGGTATTAACTGTGAACTTATTTTTAAATGATTTGGTATACGTGTTATGTGTACAAAAATCGTAAACAAAGATACCTACATATTATTTGATAATGTTAATACAGTGAATAAAATTTTCAATTTTGGTCAAAATGAAATAAAATTCATGAGTGCTAAAGAAAGACATTCAATAATAAATTATCTTACCAATAACTATCGATTCTGTACTAGATCCAGTGGCGGCATTATCATTATCATTTTTGAACAACGACATACAGCGAGCGGTTTTATTTACATAAGGGTTATTTTATTCGTTCCCCAGTATGCGTATATTAATACTAATACATTCACATCCTTTGTGGAATGATATTTGTACCATGGTGATGGGATGGAACTGAGTGGTCATCGAAGAATAGTCACCATATCTTTAATTTGTACACAGGTGTCACCTTGAAATAGGGCCTATTTAATTTATTTATTACTTTAATACCGCGTAATCAGCATTATAATGTTATTACATAATTTACAATCATTGCATTATGTATGTTTATTATAATAATAGTAATTAAGTAAGTATATTATGACAATGATAAAAACATCGGACGTGTATTTTTGTACATAATAACGATGTGGGGATGCTCCCTAAGAACCCTTATGGTAGAGCCGCCCCTGACTAGATCATCAGAACGGGACTTTTTGCTTTGATACACGGCATTGACGGATATCTTAGATAACAAACAGCTGATGCTTGAGGACAGATGCAGGTAGATCAGGTACGCATACAGGAAAATTGTCCAGTTTGAAAAATATCTATATTTTTTTTATTGTTTTCAATGTGGCGGAAGGAGGCGGGGTTAAAAATCCAGCAGGTCCCACTGACTTCCCCATATAACGCACAAACTACTTATAGCTTGTCCTTGCTTCAACAGCAGAATACCATTTCCCAGATACATTCATCATAAGCAGATGCTCAGTACTTTAGGTCTAGCGATATATACCTGTTCTGAAGGGTTTTCACCTAGAAATTATTGCGAGCTGTCGTATCCACAAGCATATTATCCATTGCGCGTGGCTTAACGGACATAATTATTAGGATTGTAGGTGTCCGTTTATGTCGTATGCGCTATTTTCTTTTAGACATGCTGCATCGAAATAATAAACCAATCAAACATTCGATGCCCTAGATAGTTGCACCAATAAATTTATTTATGAGTGACACGGATCTTCCAGTGGCCACAGTAGGATGGTGAGAAGAGACAAGCCAACCCGTTGCGACGGCTGTTCGAGAGTCGATGACCAAATCATTCAGGGCATGATTCTCAGTCATGAGGTCTTGACAAAGATGAAATAATATTTCAATTACCTAAATAACTTCTATTTTCCGTTTTTGGGGGAATCCGGATCCGAAACCAAATTGTGTGTACTACTGAGGTAGACACCTATATACCTAATCATCTCTGTGATTATTTACCGCTGTATATGAGTAAGTACTTACATCTAACTATGTATGTTCTTAGCATTTACTTTGAACCGGCCAGGTGCCAACCACATTACACCAAAATAGATCTCACATGCCCTCGCCCTTCACATTTCCTTTCATAAACTTCAGCAACCGTGAGCCAGGAATCTGATAAAGTAGGCAACTACATTCTTAGTCAGTTATTAGCAAATAGTTTGAATTATTATAACTTACTGGTGAAATGAAATGGGTGCGTACAATAACAGTGTTAAAATGTACTATAAATGAATCTGCATAACGAAATAATTATTTCCCAACTAGTTGAATCATTTCTCTCAGTAAAAATGTTTCATGTTTAACTTTCATATATTTAGGCTCCGTCTATGCAAAGAAACTGCCTAATTCTTGTCAAATTTGGGATCACAGAGATTATAAATACATTTTTTTATCGTAAATATTTCACTATAATAATGTCGATATCAGTTGTTCCGTGTGATCGACAATAGTTGGACGTCTCCAATAACGAGATAGCGAGTGTTTACAAATTAATAATAACCAGTTGTGCGTGCGGCGTAACAATAAATTATTGTTACAAAGTTGTTTACATTTAAGTGTCTCTGACTACAGGGGCGCTTATTAAAAATCAAAAAATACAACGTTGCCAGCAATGGATCACCAAAAAGAAACCCAACAAACAATGTCGTATGCATCAGTTGCTCAAAAAATGCAGTTTCCGAAGAAGGAGCAAGCCATCGTTCTAGATGCTATCGATGGCATCTCTATACGAGAATACACACTATCGATCGGGAATAAGGTAGGTCCATGTCATATGTATCTAGGATTTCCCAGGGAAGAATATGTATATACTTGAGTAGTGAAGAACAAGCAGATAAATTAACAGAAAATAAAGAAACAGTTAAAATTGGAAACCACATACTAGAAATCAGGCCGCTGATCACCAAATCAAAGAGGATAATAATATCAAACGTGTGTCCTATAATCCCACACAGCGTTTTGGAATCAAAACTCAATGAATTAAAGATAAAAACTACATCACGTATCACAAGCATCAGAGCTGGTATTAACGAACCGGGTTATGCACATATTTTAAGTTTCCGGAGACAGGTTTATGTAAACCCAGAAGACACAATAAAACTGCCAGAGTCAATGCAAATAAATTTTGATAATACCCTGTACTGGATTTACTTCTCCACCAAAAAATTGACATGCTTTATATGCAAAGAAGAGGGCCATCTGGCCAAATATTGTAAAACAACTGGAAATAATGAACCTCACACTGTACAATTGCCTGACTCTCTCAATGTACCAAAGGTGTTAACCTCTCTTTCGTTAGAGAGAGAAAATACACTCCAGGAGGATGAACTAGCCGCAGATATAGAGTCGAACAACTCTATTATCAACAAGGATACGCCAATCGGTTCAAAAAATCCGTTGACCAGTCCAACTGATATCAGCAGCGTAGAATTTGAATTTGAAGATACAGTGAAAAGGAATGCAATCACACGCATTCCTGCACTCCAACAGACACCAAAAAAATCGAAAAAAGTATCCACTGAGGATACAAATGAACTTTTGTTACCTGCCAAGGGACATGTTGAAAGTAATCGTCACAGATTTCCCATCGATTATGAAACATTACTCAGTTTCCTTGTGAAAACACATGGAAATCCCAATACCGAAATGATTGCTAATGAATTTACTACTGATATAGAAGCTCTTAATAACATGCTAACAGAAGTCTATAGTCATTTAAAAGAACGCAGCATTAAAAGTCGCATAACAAGGATCAAGAAAAGACTCAGTAATCCACAATTAAAAGTTTCCAGTGAAGATATTAGGTCGTTGGAAGGACAAGAGGAACAATAACGTAATGCATAATTCCAGCAACAAAGTTAACCAATTTATTCAATCTGATATACGTATTGTTTTCTGGAATACAAGAAGCATTCTTAATAGACTAGAGGAGCTTAGAGTGATGCTAGATGAAATTGATATTTTTATAGGCGTGGAAACATGGTTAAACGACACCATTTTTCACATAGTTATTAGCTTCCCAGATTTTATGGTGCTTCGGCGAGACAGGACGTACGCCAGAGGAGGAGGTATAATTTTCATTATTAGAAATACTATAGCTTACAAAGCTATTAACAACCTCATTATTCCTAACATATCCACTAAATTTTTGGGCATTACACTGACTAACCTTAAAGATAAAATTAATATCATTGCAGTTTATAGGCCCCCGAGCAATAGCGGAAATAATACAAATCTGTCGCTTCAGGAATGGGATCAAGTTTTTAGTAATACTCTATTAGATGATAAAACGATATTGGTGGGAGACTTCAATGCCCACAATGTCGCGTGGAATTGCAATAGAAATGATATAAATGGTTCTAGAATCATCTATACTTTAGCTGATTACGACTTAATTTTAATAAATAATTATATTAAAACCCGTATTGATCTGCGACGAGGTACAAAATCAAATATTGATTTAGTTTTTGCTTCTCCAAATCTTCTACAACAGATTGTATTAAATATAGATGAAGACCCCCGAGGATCGGATCACTATCCAGTGCGTATTAATTTAGCTGTACAAAAAGCAATTTGTTTCAAAAAGACTTTCAAGTTGCATACCAAAAAAACCAATTGGGTTAAATTTAAAAATACAATTGCGGAAAATATTAATGAATTCAAATCAGATTCTTTTCTCAGTTTAAGTTCAGTCTCGCAGTATAAATTCCTCATTAAAAAAATCACACAAGCAGTCATAGACTGCACCCCAAAAAAAGGGAATAATCCCCAATTTCGCCATAGCAATCCAGTAGAATGGTGGGATTCATAGTGTGATAAGGTAAAGAGAAAAAGAAAAGCTGCCTTAAAAAAATGGGAATTTACCTTAGATTTTAAAGACTTAATTGAATACAAAAAGAATGCTGCCATAGCTAAAAAAACTTTTAAAAAGAAAAAGAGTGACTGCTTTCGAAAATTTGCAGAGACCATCAATTTTAGCACAGACCTTAAGTATACATGGGAAAAAGCAAAAAATTTTAAAAACAAATGGATAAAAATTAGACCCGATAGTATTGAACAAAATATGCAAAATAAAGAGAAAATTGAAGCTGCTCTTGAAAAACTATGCCCACCGTGGGTTCCAAGTAACCCTAACATTTTCTCTGTTACCAAAAATAACACGCTATTCGACACTCACTTTAGTTTCATAGAATTCAGCATAGCATTAAATTCTCGTCAACATAATTCCGCACCTGGGACGGACGGGATAACGTATGAAGTCATTGATATGCTTCCCACTCAAATAAAACATATATTCCTTGACATTTTTAACCTCATGTTTCATAGCATGGAATTCCCTGATGAATGGAAAAGCATATTTATACATTTTATTAATAAACCTAATTCGGATAGCTTAAGACCTATTGCACTGACCTCATGTGTCTGCAAAATCTTAGAAATCATGGTTGCAAATAGATTTCGCTGGTGGCTGGAAAGAGAAAAAATTATCCCAGATACACAAATCGGATTCAGGAAAGGTTTTTCATGTGCGGATAACCTATCAAATGTTGCAATGTATATTGAAGAATCTTTTAATGAAAAAAAACATACGCTAGGTATTTTTTTGGACTTGATTGGAGCCTTCAATAACGTTCAATCAAATATTCTCGTTGAAATATTGGCACAAATAGGGTGCCCCTCTAAACTCGTTAAATTCTGTTTTTTTCTTGTCTACGAGAGATTAATCTATACTAATTCAAACATAGATCTTCCGAGGACACTATATAAAGGCGTTCCTCAAGGAGGAATTTTAAGTCCGCTGTTTTACATTATATAGGTTAGCCAAATTGTTCGCAATATACCGAAAGCTATAACAGTCTCCCAATTTGCAGACGATATATCTTTGTTCCTTAAAACTAAAAACCCCAATCAGGATAAAAATATAATGGAATGTGCACTAGAAACAATTAGAAATAATCTATTTAAACTGGGTTTGGATCTATCTCCGGAGAAAACGGTATTTGTACATTTCAACAAAAACAAAATACTGCCGGGAGAACTTCAAATTAAATTGAATGATATGATGATTAAATCAACTGACTCAGCCAAATTTCTAGGTATTTATTTTGACTTCAAGCTTTCTTTTGATAAACATGTCAATTACATTGCCCAGAAAGTCAATAGAGCCACCAACATTATAAAGTTCCTCAGAGGTACTTGGTGGGGATCACACCCTTCCACTCTAATAACTTTCTATAAAAGCTACATCAGATCCATAATGGACTATGGAAGCTATATTTACTTCCCAAAAAATAAAGGAGCAAAGCTACAGTTAGAACGACTACAGAACCAAGCTATCAGATTGGCTCTTGGCCTAAGAAAAAGTACCCCTACTAACATACTACTTGCCGAAGCCAAGATAACATTACTAGAAGAAAGATCTAAATTTCTATGTAAAAACTTCTTGGTAAAATGTATGTCAAACCGTACTTCTAATACGAGATCGTACTCCGAAGAGATTTCAAATTTTAAAAGAAAGTATCCAAGCTGTAAATTGTATTGATCATCTGATTTTAAAAAGAGACTTCTACAACTTTTTTAATTATACCTATGAAGATATTATATATAACGTTTTAACTAATACAAAAATAGGAATGGAGCTATCGTACTCCGACTCTCCTGACTTATTATTCAAGTCCAAATTTAGCAATCAAAATGTAGTCCAAATTTTTACGGATGGAAGCAAAATTCCCGATTCACCTTCAGTAGGTGTAGCAGTGTTCTTCCCCCAATCCAACACGTTGGTTACCAAAAGTGTCCACAGATTCACTTCCATCTATACAGCAGAGTGCTTAGCCTTATGCGAAGCTACTAAAATTGCACTTAATTACAAAAATAAAAATATCAACATTTTCACTGACTCCTTAAGTCTGATTCACTCGCTCGAAAATCCAAATTTCAGCATCAAAACTAATGACTACATTCTTAATATTAGAACCAACATTTCCAAATTTAGCAATAGTAACGAACACGGTACAAATATACAGAAATACTGGATTCCAGCACATAAAGGAATTAATGGCAATGAAATTGCTGATCAATTGGCAAAAAAATCTGTACAATACCCATCAGAAAATATAAGAATTCCATACACAGATTTTAAAGCCCAGTTTAAACAAACAATGAGCGAAAATAACGGTAAATATTTAGAAAATCTTGGGAAAGAAAAGGGAACACACTACTATCAAAACTTTTATAGTAGATCTCCTAAAACTTGGTTTAGTAAACATTGTAAAATAAAGCGAGATGTAATAGTGACAATAGCTAGAAGCAGGACAGGGCATTACAGTCTCAACGAATCATTGTACAAAATTAAAGTGGTTGATAGCCGTCAGTGTAGACATCCCACTCAAGATCTTAACCACATTGTCTGGCAATGTGATGCCTATGACCAGGAGAGAGAAGTGTTATTGAATAAGTTGGGAAAATGCAGGTTATACCCTCCTTTTACGATTAATTCGTTCCTGGCAAAACCAAATATTTCAGTTATGAAAAATGTACATGAATTTCTCCAAAAATGTAACGTAAATGTCTAGTGTATAGTGTAACAAAAATGTAATTCTGTATCATTAATAATGTAACTATTTTTTCCTGTCGTTAAAAAAATGTATGTATACTTTTGTAAACCATTGTAAAGCAGAATAGCCTTCCATTCAGGGAAGAGCTCAATTGCTTCCAAATAAAGAAAAAAAAATGTCGATATAAATTATACTGATGGTTTTATAAATGCGTTTAAAAATTAATAAACGTAAAAAATCTTAACACCACTGCACATTTATGTACTGAAATATGACTATATTCTAAAACATTAGAGCGAGAGGTTTAAAAGAATACTATTTTATGTAATAGAAATACTTTATACAGTCATCAAATGTTTAAAATAAATATAAAGGAGAATAAGGCTTCAAAATTGTATAAATAGATTATCTACAACGTTTAAGGTATGTCCAGGATCATGCTTTGAAAATAGAACAAAAGCTCCATTTTGACTTACGCTGAGCATGTCCCCCCTTAACCTCTTCTGAAATATTAAAACAAATTCAAATTTAAATATATTTATTTTTAGATACATATAGTAAACATTATAAATTATAAAATTAAAACGTCCACAACATGACATTTTAAAAAACAAATAAATGGTATTAAAACAGTTTAAAGAACTAAGAAATATATGCAAAATTTAATTTGTGCAAAAAATAACAATTATAACGTAAATAAATGGAAGAAGGTACACCCAATGAACTAAGTACACCCTATTTTAATAATTTATAAAATAACGCCCTCCTATAACACTCATCCTCACGTAGATAACATATTGTTATAATTTAAATCAAATTTTATCACATACGAACAATAATAATTATATTATTATATTAAAAATGTACATGGTTATCAGGAGGAAATTAAATTAGAAAGTATTTTTTAAATTATATTCCCTTAATGAGAAGGGTGGCTGGTGACCTGAATACTCAGTTTCTAGAGGGCTCCCGATTGCATTAGGTAACTTCGTGGAGGCTACTTTCTCTCCCCCTTTGCAAAGACTACAGATTTGGAATCTCTCCCCAAAGAGAGTTGAATGCATACATACAGTGCTTCCTTCCAGCCTCAAAATGCCACATTATATTATTTAGTCTTATTTTGTATGTCAATAAATATTCATTATCAACAATATTTATGGTTGGTTTCTAGGCTACCTTAAATAGTTTTTCCCGTTAATGTATATAGCCTAGAACCAATGATTTTTACACTAAAACACACCAGCGTTCCAGGCAACAAAATCTTATCGTACCTAATAATATTGCACAATGTTGAAAATATACTCTCAAAAATTCTATTGTTTGCATTTCTTTTTCTGAACAGTCTAGTTCCATGAAGCATTACTGCACACATAAATTAAAATTCAACTATAAACCCTTGCTTAGTCGTATCTGAAAAATTACAAGCGCAAGTTTATTCAGTATTTTCAAAAAAAATGGTAAGTACCTTCTTACCATGACAATACAAAACAATAATGGTGTGCTTTCCAATGTTTTTGATCACAAATAATATTTAAAATTATTATATGAATTAGTGTGTCTCCTTCACAGTATCTTCAGTAATTCTGATATACAACTAAATGAATTACGGCAGTTGATTTTTCTTTATTCATAACCATCATTTAAAGAAAGGCGTAGTTTTAAAAAGTATATCTAATATATAAATAAGTTGGAACTACTCTTTAATATATAAAATACTTAAAATTCGTTGTTTGTCAAGTTATTAGTGAATGTAGAATATTAATTATTAATAGATATATTATGTAGATCATTCAGTGATGCTCGTTATAACGACCATTTTTGTTATGTACATAGTATTTATGTTATGTACATAAATGTTAAGAGATATTTCAAAATCCTTAGATATGTAAGACATATAATATTATTTTATAAATAAATCAATAACCAGTAAATTTTTTCTCAGATGCAAATACTATTCCGGTAAATGACAGAATAATAAAACACACAATACATTACATGTATCGAAAAGACTCAAACATAATATCTAGATGCCAATGATATTGTATTGGAAAACTAATAATTTTTTAGTCGATTTAGTAAAAAAAAATGGGAGGAGCGGAATTTTCAGTTTGTTTCAAGGTTGTGTGCGCTGGCGAAAGTTATAACATTTCTACGATGTTTGAATAATCATGCGTTGTATGGCGGTACATTTGTTTCATGCGTTTTGTGAATACTAACAAAATCACATCGAGAAATTCGACGTGTTGCAGTCTATATGTGCGACTCGGATAAGGGTGACACCTTTCACAGGGATGTCACTGTTCGTAAAATAATAGTGAATGATAGCAGTAAATATGAGTCTTTACTAGATTTCGTGGGGATAATTAGATAAAATTGAATATTCTCATCAAACTAAATAGTTACGGTACAAGAAAATATTCTAATGAGCTTAAAATCGAAAATTTTCTCTGTATTTTACATTCATTCACTATAAATTGATGAAAACAGTCAATGTAGGTACTGGGGATGAGTCTTTGCACTGTACACACCGAAATAATATTAAGTTTGACTACCATAAATTGCAGTTCATGAATCGTACATACATTTGTGGCCATTAGTTTCAAAGTCGGTGGCCTCCATAGTTCGCCATTTTGGGATGCCGTCAAACACAGTTAAGATTGCAAATAGAATATTTTCTTTTTACAAACATAATTAGTAAACAATTATAAAAACTTAATTGCAAAATAAAATTTACTTACCGTCATTAAAATTAATTAAAAATCACAGTTAAAATTAGTCAAAGAATAAAAAAAAATCAGGATGATAAAAATATGAATGACGTTACAAACCACCTCCTGTTTAATTTAATGTAACTGGACGGAGCTGGGTTTGATATTTTTTTATTAATATACTTACCTACATAATGATGAAAAAGTACTTACAGAATCAGAGCCAAGAAAAATGTTTTAAACAGTAGAAATGGAGGTTACTTTTACTGACTTTGAAGTCTCATTTACAAGAATATTCTAGTACCAAATAACTATAACACAAAGTAAGATTGAGAAAGTAAGGATGATTCATAATATGGTTGTAATGATAAAAATCGATAACCACCAAGTTCATCCCCTTAGTTAAATTTTCAAGGAAAATAACTTGATTTCTTTGTCACTACAAGTATCTTCCAGCTTCACCATGCGAATGAATCAGTATTTTCTCCAACTCACTCAGAAGATATAAATAATTATAAAGATTAACATGAATCATGCGTCGGAGACCGTGTGGTATGTTCTTTCTTTGGGTAACCATGTACCTATATGAGACGTATCTCTTGTCTCAGAGAAGTCTAGTCAATTCAATTTCATTTTGTGTTTGAAAGAAAGCTATAAAATATAAGCCAAAGACTTTTTACCTACATAATTACTAACGGTGCAAAAGAATTTGTCTGCCGGTCAAATTTAGAGTTAAAATCACAATTATCCAAAATAATTTTAATTAATAATTACTAATTAAGAAAAGACACATGTTTTTAGCATTTTTCGATAAATGCTAAATATAACACAATTTCGAACTATCATAAAAAGGATTATTTAACCTGTTTGTGTCATAAAAATCTGTCCGAAATTTCTAAGTCAGATGCATTCGAAATAAATTTTAAATATGCGAAATTCGTAAAATATGCGAATTGATGCAAAAATCACAAATAAATGTAAAATATTAATTTTTTGTTACTATAATAAAGAAAAATGCTGAAAAAATCTCCTCAAGCTTCAATAAAATACAGTGTTAATTAAAGAGACAAATATGTATTATGAAACATTAGTTGAACCTTTCAATCCATCAATAGCGGGCTTAAAATGTACCATTAATGTTGAAGAAACAGTTTTATTTTTTGTCACAATGCGTCGAAGGGTATGAGCATTTCTTTGAACAACTTTTGGCGAATATAAAAATCATGATATATTATTTCAATTATTATTGACCACAAAAGTTAAATACGGAGAATATGGTTGTGCTGCTATCAAATCAATTTGGTGTTCAGTCAGTGACGTACCTAGATAAAATGCCGCCCCTAGGCAGCGCCTAAAATACCGCCCCAGTTTTTACACAGTAATTTTTATCATCCTTTCATGACTCCAATATCTAATAAATGTGTTGTATGGATACATTACTAACAATATTATACAACTAAAACATACAAAATTATATTTACTAATAAATATTTTTTTCTCAAAAGTGGGGGTTTTTTTCACGTTCATAATATAATGGATTTTTACGTTTCATTTTTGCGATTAATTAATTTGCTTTATCTTGAGGAATTAAGGGAGATCCTTGTCGCTTTTCTTCTTCACAAAACTTGGCTATATTTGTAAAGATATTTCTAGCCTGAGATTGTAAAGGTTTATTTAGACATTATTAAATCGATAATCTATACAATGGCGGTATTACGTTTCAGTACAGACTAAAATCGTGGACCAGGAGCAGTAGGTGGGATGCTCTGTAAGAGGGGGTGCACCTTTAGTTCAATAATTAATACATTTTGTTTTCAACCAGTGAGCTGATTTTTTTTAAATGGAAAAACATTTTCGATATTACTAAGTTTAGGTACTTAACTATTTATATATAACAAATGATTCTCCTCGATTTGCAGCCCTTCAAGTAACTGCCGCCCCCAAGCGATGCTCAATCTGCATACCCCCATGGGACATCACTGTGTTCAGTGAATAATGTCGATGTGGAAGCAAGTATAATTTAATATTAATTGATCGTCGCACTATTCAACATCCGTTAAAACATGATCCATACTTAATTTTAATAAATGTAAATTTCATGTTAAGATTCAACATTTTACGCTATCCTTAAATTAATTATATCACGTATGTGTTTTTATATAATAAATTGTGTTAAAATGTTTTGCAATTGATAATTGATTGATATTTATGTCTAATAAAATTAGATGCTAAAATTCAACACTTTTAACGCTACAAAACGCTAAAATGATAAATCAAAATGCTAAAATGGAAAAAAATAGGTGCTAAAAACACGTGTCTCTAATAATAAGGTTTATTTTAAATGTTCCCAAAGTATTGAAGTTTTTCAAAATATATTATGCATCCGTTAAACCTATTCGATAATTAATGTTGAACTATTTTTGTAAAATTATTTAAGTAATTCGAGTAGACATAGTAAATCATCGAAGTTTATATTATATTTATGTATTATTTACCTAATTGAATTTTCGCAACCAGTATTTATTTTTAACTAGATAGTTACGTATTTTTTTCGTCGAATACATATTTTCCATTGCACTTCTTATAGCTGTCTTACAACCTTAGTACATTTGCTAATCATTATAATGACATGCCAATTAGAATAAATATTTCACGATAATACACTCAGCTCACTTGACGAAAATTTTTTATGGTCTATCAGTATCGAAGACTAGATCCAGGCTTCGAACCGTTATTTTTTTTCGATTCGGTTTTCGTTCCGGTTCAAGTAAAAATATCGGTTCGGTTCCAGTTTTCGTCCCGGAAAAATAACGATTTGTAATAAAAAAATATTTTCTACCATAATTTTATTTAGAACATGTATGGTACTTGTACCTTGTACGATAGCCCGGCGCCACGCTCCGAAACTAATAGTTATGCTGCATCGAATTGCCGTAGCCATTAATTTTTAAAATAATAATATGATATTAAAAATTATGAGAATAATGTCGAGATGCGTCACACGATCGTAAATGATTTCTTTGCGCCTAGAATTTGACATATATATTTCAAATTAAAAACAACAGCATATTTAGTTAATATACATATGTATTTGCGCGTGTTTGAACATGTACCGAACCGAAAAGACCGATATTTTTCTTTTCGATTCGGTTCCAGTTTTCAGTTATGTTTCGGTTTGAATAACTGCTAGATATTAAACAAATATTTAACGTTTTTAAAAGGAATTCAATACGGAAATTATCTCAACAATAAAAAATGATAAATAAGAAAGATTCATATATTTGACATATACAGATTGGCGCGCGTTATCCTGCGTTACTATAGGTACACGTTTATCACTGTATAAACGTGCATTCTTATTCTTTTCGTTTATCTCCGCCAAATCGACAACTTTCATCATTGGTAGGTATAATAGGTCGTAGGCAACATTTTATTGAAATTTATGTACAAAGTTTACTGATATTCTCTCTATTCGATGGTGATGATGTGTAATTTGGAACTCTGTTTTGATTATGTAGAATGTAGATCCTTATAAGCCATTTACCTAATTAAGTTTTTACATTTTGTTAAATGATTTTAAATTATGCACGTTGCTAAATTAGTACATACTCTTTCCTACGAACACTTAGGTTGGTAGGTAGGTACCCACCATGTTTATCATTCAGTCAGGTTGTTAACGAGTGATAGTGGAATGTCTCTAGCCGTATTGGTGAAATATTCATCAGGCAAACAGTATGGCTAAGCTCAGCATTCAGATTTCTTCCCGATTTGCTTGTTTTAAAAATAACCATACATAACGGATGTGTACTCAATTCTAAAAGAGCTGTTTTATTTCTTTTTACAGTATTTACTACCATAGAAGCGAGCAGTGACGTCTCTAAACAAAGTAAAAATACCACCCCTAATATGCAGACCAAAATTCTAAAATTGACTGAAACTATTTCATTGTATATTTTTATAATCTTTCGACTTACATAAATTATTATTTATTATTAATGTCATATACGCTTGCAGATTGACATCTTCATTGACAGATCACAATATTTCAAGAAACAAAAAATATAGCTAGTGCAAACCTTGGTGGTTATTTTTATATGGGGTGAAATTCTGGATATTATAAGATACTTAAGGAAAAAAATTCTCGACAAACAAAATACAAAGCCAATGCCTCAATTCTGCAAGAACTGCGCATCAGTGAGAGACTATCCAGTGTGCCTGATTATTTGCAAAAATAATGTTCGTTGAAAAGTGTTTTTATATCTTTTTTTCTTCATTTAAATTTAGGTAGAGTAAGGACAGATTCTTCTGATATTGTGACCGTGGCGAAATCACTTTACAATGGTAATAATGTCATTTCAAAGTAACCATACCAACTGTCGCCGCCACGATAGCCAAGCGGCTTAAGCGTCGGCCCATAACGTCGTGGATCAGGGGTTTGAATCCTGGCAAAACACATATTATTTTTCAATTTGTTGTTTGAGTCAGAGTATGGACTTAATAGGTTGAGCAAGTGACTAACATCCATTTCTCGAGAAAACAAATGTTTTAATATAAACCTCCACTCTGTGGAAGCCCATATGATCTTATCAGGATACCGAAATGGTTTATGAAAAATAAATACACCAACACCTGAATGATTCGCCTACACTGCCAGAAGAATCCATCCTATCTATCATTATAAACTCTCTCAAATTTGTAAAAAAGTGATTTGATTACCTATTCTAAGTAATTTATTTGACACAATATATACTAAGCTTATTTACTAATACAAACGACCTGGCGTGATATTGTGCATGTTACGCATGTTACAAATGAAAACATATGAAAGTAAATCAATTAATATAGTGAAGGTGCCAAATGTTCTAGTGTAACTACGAAGTTAAATACATATATATAAGTATTTTAAATATAATATTATTCCATATTTCTTATTTGTCCATATCCGCTACTTAGATTATATAGGCATATGGACGCCACGTGGGGCCTCCAAGAATCCCTATCATTCTAAAGTTTTCTTGTTTCTTCCCAAATCACGCCAGCATCTCGTAGTATGGCCGTATACACCATATGTATGGTATTTAGTGATTTTACAGAACACCAGAATCCGGTTGGTATGGAGAAATTGCAGGTCAGATAAAGACGATATTGAGAAATAAGTACGACATAACAAGTACTTAGGTCAATTTTTTTTATATCTTAGTTTCTAACAAAATCACACCATCTTATGCTAAAACTCACTTAAATGTAGATGTAAATTTTTTTTTTAAATTTATTATTATAAACTATATAACTCTTTGTTTTTATACCTACCTACCTCCCTACCTAAAAGGGTGTGTTATGACTTAGGTAATAACATTTTTATTCTTGCAATTTAACATGTACCTAAGTTATTGTAGTAAATGTTGTTAACGTAATATTAATATTATGAATATATTCCTCTCAGTGGTTGTCTCATTGCTCAGGATCATGGTCATCGGATGTAGATCGTGTTGTATTATTGATTTTCATTTTATGCTTCGTATAAAAATAATAGTTTGGATTATCTACATGTTTATCAGGAGTAAACCTGTGTTGTTAGTATTTCCGTCGCACGCAAGACAGTCCAATTATTTTCCGCGCATCCGGTGGTCGCGGTGCGGCACTTCGGCAAGTGGCAAACTGTCGGAGCGCTCACCAGTGTGTCCGAGGGTCTGCAATCAAGAAATCCCGAATCTCAATTTGTCTCAGATTCCGGGATTAGTTTCTCTATGATTTTTAGCTAAACTAACATATTTATGAACTAAATATGTATATCATAAATCAAACAACCAGTGACCAACCCCTTATAATTGATTTGTTTTATGCTTGACCGGTTCAATACTATACAAATCATTGAGGTAGACATATGCCTTCAATAGATTTCATTACATAAGAAATTGTAGGAAATGAAAAAATGGATCATCTGTCAAAAAAAGCTGACCAATCATGCACGCCACATCAATGAATCCCCAAATGCTTAAAGTAATATAAGTAAGTAATGCCTTAGGCTTAGACTGTAATGAGGTCATTAATAAAATATGCTAATGGGGGTGAATAGATTTCTACCGCAGGGCATCCCTGTACAAGGGGAAATGAAGTAAATCCATGATAATTATTTCCCCATGTTCGGTACCCTGATCTATCGAGTCGCCTCTAAGCAGAAATGAGTTCAAGCTGAAGTGTAGACTGTGGTTGAGAAGCGATTTGCAGCTTTGCGATGAATGTGGTGTCCAGGAGGATATTTCACACAATAATAGTAGTATAATGCCCTTAATGCATTCGCGTTGTTCTTTTTAACATACTGAAACTAACATTGAAAACAAAATATTTAAAAATTTATATGATTTCACCAATCCCGGATACTCGGAATCGAGATATAAAATACTATTCCCGGGAATTAAAAATCTGTCAGTGATTGCTATCCCTAGTGTGCTCGGTATCTCGCGCACCTCAGTATCCGCCTGGTTTTGGTAAACTGACTAACGAAAGTTTCCAAAAATAGTCAGAAATAAACGCGTGCCCGTGATCACAGCGCACATGTTGCACGATAACTCTGTTCTGGTGATTTTTAACGCCCAGCTGCATCGTCCAGAACGGATTAAACATTCCGTAATGAGTATTTATTTATTCTTTTTGAAAGTGCCTATAAACTAAGTACTATAGAAACGAAAGCGGACATTTTTTTATAAGTAATATAAAATATTATATATTTCAATTTAATAATTAGGTGCTTTTTCTCGTACAATTCTCTACCGGACATTGGCCACAGTCGGAGTAATCTTCACAGTATTGAAAACCGAACAATTCCAATCTTATCGATAGGTACTAAACATAGAAATGACTAAGCTACAAAATGCACTGTATAATAAATAATATACTTATAGATTATTAAAAAATCTTCTCAGGTATAATTCTGTCGTTTATTAAAGTGAATTTATTCAAATTCATTAACTAAATCATCTTTGTACTTAATTGAAACCATGCGAATGATATTAACAACCTGATTATACAGACAGGGCACGAAATGGACTGGAATGGATCGAAAATGGTTTAAAATGTGGCAAAAAAAATATTAAATTCATTAGCAATACATATTTTTTCTTAATACGGAGCGCGTGGTAGGTAGGTATATAACAGAAAGTTGTATTAGATTTTATTATTTTTGTAAAATTATTGAGCGCCCCGGTTGGTAAAATTTTTCATTTCAGACACTGTAGACATATGGTGTGAGGAGTCATCAAATTTTTAGTTATGACTGGTCAATGTTTGGTTGAATTTTAAAAACTAACCAATTCCATCTGCAACTTGTGTTATTAATTCAATAAAACAGGTAAGTACAGCTGATGAAGTGTAGTGTGCTCTATTTATATCGAATCTCTACAATCTACCTCCATCCTTCGCCACCGACTATACTGTGGCACTTTAAAACTGAAGCGAGTGAATGCCTCCTGCGCATGTGGTAAAATATTTGTCACAACTATAGCCAAATAAAATATACTATAGCCACCCTCGTCGCCACGATTATTATTAGAGTGTATCTAATAAAAATTGGGCTTGAAAATGCAGACACAGTATTTCAATTGACAGCTTGTGTACCTACTGCATAAATTACGTACGTCAAGTCGATCTTTTAAGTTGTCTGTTTTGTTTATAAGTAGTTTTAATACTACTGCTATTTTTAAGTCACGTTGAATACGAAGGAATTCTGGATTATTTTTTCGATTGGAAAATGTCTCCGGCGCTTATTCTTTGGTATCATTTCACACACTTGTGTGATTTGACAAGGTGTCAGTGTTGCTCGTGCTAAAATATGGTCAAGTAGGTACGCGCAACGCGGTTGGCATCTTTCCAAATCTATGATTATTTACGATTCTATATTTATGAACAAACAAACGACTCCCGCCTTGAACGCTTTGTACAGAATGACGAAAATGACGAACGAGTACGTATTCTTTCCCCTTGCATACACTTTTACAACATACATACATAGCATGTATGAAATTGTTGATACAATAATATACAAAATATATTATTTCAATCAAACAAACATACTTTCCTTTTACCACCCACACGACATCGCCCTTTCAAGCGTATATCGTAACAAATGAGAAGCTCCCTTCAAAGTGTGCAAGAGAGTGCCCCAAAAAGATCATCTAAAGATCGCGGTTATGAATAACAAGCACTAAAATGCACAGAATTTCTAGTGTGAATATAACTAATTTTATTTCGATAAATCGAGATGAAAAAAAAATCATTTACCTACTCTTGACATATAAAACTGAAAATTAACCCTCGTTGACATCAGTTCACATTAACTGATCGGCCTAACCGATGTTCGAACAGATTCAGTGTTTCTCAACCTTCTTACATCTGCGGACCACTGAAAATAGGAGAAACGTTTTGCGGACCACTAACGAAATGATATTATTTATATGATAATAACGTCTGATTGTGGTTGATTTCGTCACGTAATACCATTAATATATTTGAAGAAAAAAAACACAATGCACAAACACTTGGAGGTGCACGGGTTTTGAAAATTTTTAGCATATGCATTCGGGTGCCAAAAATTCACGGAACACCAGAAAATCGCTGCGGACTACCAGTGGTCCACAGACCACCGGTTGAGAAATACTGGAATAGACTACCATAGCTTTTCCCCTTCAACCAATACCTATATAAGGATACTCCGAAAAGTTCCTGCGATACGTTACATTAGCATGCAAACTACTCAAGTCAGTCAATGATCTGGGAATTCGCGTACTCTGGAGAAGTGTGGTTACCTCCATGCTCCACGTATCTGTTCTAAATATCTCCACTAATTCTGTAGATACAGTAACTAATAAAATGCTAATGTGCCGAAACCATTCGAGAAAGACCAACCGGAGTTTAGGTAATATTAAAACTATAAAACTACAGTTATTATATTAAAGAGGGCCACGTTATGATGTTCTCCGGTTTATTATGAAAGGATATATTACACCCCCGAATGGTCTCCATTTGGGGATAACTCTGTGGATCTGGAGAGGCCCGAGTCGATACCGAATCGACAAATAGTAAGGGTCGATTACGAAAATAAATAAATAAATAATACAACTGACAATATTGTAATATATGTAATTTAACAAGAATGGCAACACACTATTTTTGCGCATTCCTTTCTGCGCCGGATCGTGGCGCGCATGCGCAGAAAAAAAAAGGAAGGATTTTAATAGTAAAAAAACACGTTTACTCGAGCTCCGCATATAAAAGAAATTGTAACTGTATAAAAATGTAACCGTTAGATAATATTAAACAAAAATACATCTCGTCGTTTCCATCACAATTCCGGTGTGTTATTTGTTCACCTCCAAGTCCCGAATCCAGACGAAAAACCACAAAGAATAAAAGTGACAGCGTGCTTGCCACTTTCTAAAATGGAGGGAGATGACAGATACTACAGTGGCATACATAGTAGATGATGCCGCAAAAATCTCCGTGATTGATTTAAGTGTAATTTATCACCTGCTTACCCCCAAGATAGGATAGTACAACAACAAGAAGGCCAATCAATATTAATTGACATGCATATATCATAATAGTTCAAATACCAAGTTAAGAAGGGTGAGGATTGCGATCCGCGACCACTTCTGGGGCGAGTACCATTAATTGTCTTGTACACTTTAGTCTCATATAGACGAATTACAAAAGAAAAAACTGTCTCTCATGTGTATTATTATAGTTAAGGGGGATGTTTCTACCTATCAGAGGCACCTAGCGGGAAAATGCGAAGCTTGCAATTTGAGACATTTTTTTGATAATTTACAATTTCAACTGTATTAATTAATAAATATGTATCTGAGATATTAAAAAGATTAATATTTTTTTTATTTAAAGTCAAAGATAAACTTAAAATTATAGAAAAATATGAATTTGTTACATATTTACGTACTTACACAGTTACGTTATTATTAGGTACATTATATTTTATGGTCATATTTACAAAATTAATATTAAATATTGGGACCATACCTAAATAAGATTTGTTATAAATAAAAAGGATTTCAAGTTATACACATTTGTATTTTTATAAAAATCGATGTTTTTTTTAAAAGAAATATAAAAAATATTTCAACTATGTACGAGGAAAAATTGAAAACTTAATAAACTAAATTTTAATATAAAATATGACCATAAAATATAATGTAATAATAACGTAACTGTGTACGTAAATATGTAACAAATTCACATTTTTTTTACAATAATTTTAAGTTTATTTTTGACATAAAATAAAAAATATTTTTCTATTTAATGTTTTCAGATACACATTTATTAATTAATTAATACAGTTGAAATCGTAAATTATCAAGAAAATATGTCAAATTGCAAGCTTCGTATTGTTCCGCTAGGTGCCTCAGGTAGGTAGAAGCATGTGAATCTTTGCTGTCACGAAGGAATGGTTGTTATCGCATTTTTTCTCAGTTGAATTAGTATCCATCACAATAAATAAAATTATCAAATTATTGAAATATTTAAACGCACATTGGAAGTTTTCTACCACTATGTAAACATCATAATAATATTCTTTACTCCTTTAGATATTATCCCTCCCGCGAAACCATATGTTGAAGAACTGCTATCAGATCTCAACTCTCTTTGATCTCAAATACTCAAAGAATTCATTCAAATTACCCATTCAAGAGGTTGACTACAGTAAGACCAAACCTACTTGGACAATATTAATACAAAAAAACTAAATACAACATTTGAGTTTTAAATCTCGGCGCTTTGCGGGGGGTGGGGGCTCCGCACCCCATGGGCCCCTCAGATGATGGTTACTTTAACCCTGATGGCTAAAATTATTAAACATGGATACATGCTTTGCTTACTGATTCTCTGAATGCCGGTTGTCCAAATTCGAAACAAAATTTATTTGTCAAAGTAACCGAATCCAAAGGATCCAAAGAATTGCACTTTTCTGAAAATAAAAAATTTATGAACTCATTTAATAATGTTGGTGCGTAAGTATTTGCTACACATAATTGTTAGAAGTAATGGTCAATATGGGTTTATGATAGCTGAAATAAGTTATGTAATTTTTAGAATGAATTTTGTCGATGTGGCAAGCGAAGATCAAATTGATGCACGAGTAGTTGATATAGCTGGATTCATTATCAGCCGAACGTTTCCTCCATAGAATTAGTGATTAAATGTTGGTTTTTTTTTCACTTTTTTACTGCACTGATACGCACTGAGTACAAAGTTATGAAGTGAGAACTGTACATTTATCAAAAAAAATGTTCTAAAACGGTGTTGAAGGTGGAAATATATTTTTATATTATTAATTGTAAGCACATTATTCTCAGAAAGAATATCGGAAAACCATCTTGACGAAGAGAAACATACCAAATAAAAAGTGCTCATGCACATTATCAAGACTACAACAATAAAAGACTTAAAATGCTTAAAATTTAAAGAAAAATTATAGAACAACTTGATATTTTTGTTAATACTTAATACCGCTCGCAGCCGACTGAAGTATCTTACGGCCGCGCTACAATTGTGACATGAATTTTTGTAACGCCTGTGTGATTTTTCGTAACGACTCCGCCCGGGAGATTCAGGCAAAAGCATGTATCCATGCTAAAACTACAATTCTGAATCATATTATTTACTATCCAATTATTGTAACTTACAAATATAACTGCATCATACATGATTAGCAGCCTGAAGCTATCCACTGCTGGATTAAGTACTCTCCAAGCTGATTCCACTTTTAGCGGTACTGTGCATTGCGTTGTAGAATTTAACTATTTCCGTTTGGCCTTTCAAATATTTTTCACCTCTTGGGTATTACTACTATTATTACTAGATTTGTTCATAATATAGCAATAATGTATTATCAACCATGTTTCATTTGGACTAAAACTATTTAATTTATCTACTTCGTTCTGAGATAGGTAGCATGTCACTAGTGGCTAGGGGTGGAGGTAGGATCTTAAAATTCGACATAAATAGTGCACACTAAACTTTGTCAATCACACGTATTTGTTTTCATTGAACTAATACTACTACGTGTAGATAGTGTTTGTTAGTTTTTTCAAATTCAAATAATCCCTGCCTAATTCAATTGATCATAGTAGATAATAGTCAAAAAATATTCGTTTATCTATAAAACCATACATAATTTTAGATATTTTATACATAAAACAATATTTTCTATCAATAATTAAGGTTTGGAATAAGCAGGGCTTAATGAATTTTAAAAAAACTAACCGACACAATCTGTAATATTATATTCTTAATTCAACGAAAACAAATAAGTGTGTCGCTAGATTTCAAAATCAGCCAAGTCCACCTTTAGGTATTTTTCATTTTTTTTTGTGAATTATTGATGATGAACTACTGCTTTCTAACATTTCCGCATTATCAAAATGTGGAACTTATTAATTTTTAATATTCTCTACTCGAAATAATATAAACTTTCACCCTTGTGACTGTGTACTTGAGAAAACAAAAAGCTGTTTTTCCCCTGTTCATCTATTATGGACTTGGCTGATTTTGAAATCTAGCGACACAAGTATGTCTAAAAAAGTGTGCACTATTTTTGTTGGATCGTCCATGGCATACTATTACCTAAATTATTACGGTTTGGTTTAGGGAGAGTTTGAGAGTTTTTTTTTTCTAGAGAGAATTGAGTTTTAAAATTTAACCGGCACCATCTGCAAATTGTATTCTTCGTTAAATTAAAACAAACAAGTTTGACTGATAAAGTTTACTGTGCACTATTTATATTGAATCTTAACAACCTACCTCCACCCTTTGCCACTAAATGTCACTACCATTAGTAGGTAGCCACTGGCCTTATTATGGCTATATATATAAACTCAAAGGTCTGCTTCCGAGTAGACTACCATTACTCATCGTAATATAAGTATTACTGCGTTAAAAGATTAAAAAAAAACGCAAAAAATATAATAAGTATATTTATTATTATTAATTTAAATACTTACCTACCTATATATATGCCATACCCATCACGTCCCGTAGCAGATCGGTCTTGAAATTCAATATGCTGGGTCAAAACATAGCCTATTTAACGGTTTAACGGAAACGTGATATTGGCTTTTGTGATGAAACATAATAATTATTTTTGTCTTCAATTATTATAAACCGCTAATAAATAAATTGATATGGGATATGCGACAAATATTATCCTAAACTGTAAAAATATGTATTGTTGTGTATGAAGTGTCTAAATATTGTAAATTTATAACATACCATTGTTTTTAATTATTTACCAACTCAACATTCACAAAATTTATTTATTTATTGACATATAATTTTTCTCAAAAATAATACTTAAATAAATATAGCCTCAAATCTTAATGAATAATCATAATAAAATCATAATAAAAGTTGCAACATTATTTGGAACACCCGAACGTCGCCGCGCAAAATAAATTATGTTGCATCGCCGGGCAAAACTTCCATCCCACGTCCCACGCCAAATTAATGCGTTACATTTACGCGCGTCACACGCCAAAAATACTAAAAAAAACTGTTTTCCTAAACGCGCCTAAAGAAGTATAACTTCAAAAATATTTTTCTTTTTAATGTTTTCAGACACATGTTTATTAATTACTTAGTACAGTAAAGTTTAAATTGTAAATTATCAATAAATTGTGTCAAATTGCAAGCCTCTTTGTCTTCCGCTAGGTGCCTCTGGCAGAAGAGGATTTGCCTTAAAATATTATATACTTAATGTATGTATTACTTTACAGATTATTTATTATTTAATGTGTAAGGGTTTTTATGAATCCACAAAATTATTTCGTTAGGTCTCGAAAAATAGATAAGTATAAGAGGGCTGTAGTTTGTAGTAAAATTAGAGAAGTCTCACAGACATCGCGCAGAACAGACTTGTTGCATACATGGTCATATTAGTCTAATTTTAGAGCTTTGTACCAACGGCCACTGCACGCCATCTTGAAAGCTGCGAGCAGGTGTTCGCTGACAGTGGCACGCGCCCGCCTGTTGGTCTCGGAGCACGGAAAGTTCACGTAGGGACCAAATAAATACTTTTTTTTTTATTACTTTTGCTTCATGGATATTTTTGTACAAAATTGATTAAGAGTCTGAATTTTATGGCACTCTACGTCTTAAAATGCAGCTGGACATTGACGATATTTTCACGACGATAGCACAAGAGAGGGGAGAGCAATCAGCTGGTGACCAGGATATCAATAGGTACAAAACAACACAACAATAATAGGAAGTGGGTTACCTTATGGGTGAGGCTATAACAAGGTTCTAATCTCGAGTGTAGAAAAATATTAGTAAACTTAAACACGTGTTAATTAGTATGTTTTCAATAGTTACATCTTTATCTATAACATGCATGTTACGTAAACGCGATATTTTAGGACATTCAAATCACTTTGTATTTCTTGCGTTTTATAGCCTGACCGTTATAAAAGAATAAACCGAATCCAACATCAAAACTTTGGTCCATGGCAATAATTGGCTTTCTCATTTTTATCTTATTGATCTTTTCTGTGGTGGAGACTAAAGCTTGTCTAAGGGAAAAGATTACAGAAAATCTTTGATGAAATTCATCCTTCATGTGTGTGTGTGCAAGTCCATAACCAATACAGTCTTAATAATATTAACTGCAACGTCATGTAACGTATAGACGACCAGTATTTATAACAAGAAGTGTAAAACCGTTGATTTCATATTATCGTAGTAATTACTAACATATTTTATTTTGTCAACGATAAAGCTTACGTAGTTTATTTTTGTGCATCATCTACAGAAGCACGTTTCCCTAATGCAACAAGACGCAACCGATTCGTGAGAAAACGTAAAAGGGGGCCTCGGAATAGTTAAAACCTACCACTCGTTAATTAAATTATATTGCAATTTTAAAAAAGATGCATATTTCTAATAAACTCGGTGAAAAATAAGTATTGTTCAAAGCATAACAAAATCACTGCATAAAAGTAGGGTTTCTAATAGTTCTTGAATAAAAGTAAAAATAGACTAATTAAGTAGGTAGATACGAACAGTAGGTACTAAACAACAAAATGTTCCGCTTATGTAACTTTGTATCTTTAATATCGATTCCTTTTCGATGTTCGCATGCACGTATAAATATTAAGCAATTAACAGAGATTTCAAATCTACATTGATAGGTATTATGCTGTAAGTATGTACCTATTTATAGATTATGATTTGTAAGAAAGGAGACTCATATAATTAAATCATGTTTGTATAATTTATACAAAATAAAAATTGTATGAATGCATAGATTGTTCATTTTTTATCGTAGAGGACCTCAAAATCAGTTAGTGCGTCGGGCCTCTACGTCACTTAACTGGTCATCTGTCACTTTGGCTATCATTTGGCAACGTTTTGAACCATTTGATAAGCTTAGCACGATCCGGCCACGATTTGAATAATTGCGGGATCAGAATTTAGACCAAAAACGAGATGAGCATCAGTGGACCGTCGACAAAACTGCAAGAACTAATATATTATTTTCTTCATTTTCCACCCCTCTTGCTTTGCAACCAATCCTTGAAATAAAAAAAAAATCTTCCAAACTGTGATATCAATAAAATCTGCTTGAAAGGATGGGCGACGAAAGATTCCCAGATTGGTTGAAATCACTTAATTAAAGATAAACACGTTTCCAATTATTGTGTATTAGTTGTCATAATTAACACATTATTTACGACAATTTATTGTATTTATGTCCAAAATGCATATATGCATACCACGTTACATTACGCACATACATTGTTATCTGTGTCGCTACATTTCAAAACCAGCCATGTCCATAATGGATGAAAAGGAGAAAAACAGCTTTTTTGTTTCCTTGTGTACACGGTCATAAAGATGAAAGTTTATATTATTGCGATTATAGAATGTTTAAAACTAATAAGTTCCACATTATTAGTTTTCATGTAATTTTCATAGATTCTTCAAAAAATGGATTTTTTATATGGACATGGCTTAGATTGTCACAAAATCAACCAAGTCCATGCGGACTTGGCTTATTTTGATATTTTCGTGGCAGCCATTTTATTAGCTATAATGGTCTCATTCTTCTGGGCTGGACTTAGGAAATGGAAAAGGGCGGAATAATAAATAAATGCTGATGATAACATAAATTTATTTTCAAAAAAAATTTTCAATATAATAATATTATTAATTTAGACAAAAAATTAGGAAAATGTGATAACGACGGAAAAAATATGGTTACTAATTTTAAAACATAAAAAATCGATATAAAAGTGACTTCATGCTCGGAAACACAAAAACCTAAAAAAAAACCTTCAAGAATTGTTATAATTATAGTTTGTATTAAAAATTAAATTTTACAAATGGTCAAAATGGACAATAATTAATATAAATGGTTGAAGCCCTCAGCTGGATACAATTCTAGGAAATGCGTTGGTTTTAATAATAATTAAAAGCCAATTATATCTCAGGGTATGGATATTCAATAATTCTAACAATTTTATTTTGTTCAGTTTAGTCAGTCAATATCACAATTTTAAATGTTTTAAATACTGGTACACATTTTTCTATTTGATACCTATAACTTGGTAATCATAAAATAATTATAAAATATATTCTTAATATGATGTATATTACCTATTTAATTCAGTAAAGCATGTACGTATAATTATTATTAAAATCTTTAAATTAATTAAGGAGTAGGTACGGTGTATTTTTTTAAGAACTGCAAAGGGTTCTATAAGTCTCGTAAATAAGAATTGTGTAAAACCAAATTTATATTCTCAGTACTATGACTAAAATATCAAATGCGACCCTGCTTGACACCGGTTGCTTTTTAGGATGCAGGTTAAGCAGAATAAAACTTACCGATTTTCCTTATCTTTGGCGCGTTTTGTCGATTCTGCCTTAATTATTCGTTTTCTCGCCGGGAATGGGACGATTTGGCACCGCGAACTGGCCTCCGCCGATTGGCCTCCGGTAATTGGCCGCCGGTACAATCGGACGCCGACCCAATTGGCCTCCGGGACGATCGGACGCCGGTACAATCGGGCGCCGACCCAATTTGACACCGGCCCAACTGGCCTCCGGGAGATTGGACGCCGCACGGCTGAATAAAATGCGCAAAGGAAAAGACCTACGTAACGACTTGGTAGAGAAAGTAGACGCGACACTTTAATATGCTTCTATCTACTTAGTGGTTGTACCTAATATATTTTGCGCTTAACGTATTTTTATTATGATTAATAATTATTATTACTTATGCTTTATGCTGTTTATAAAAAGAAAAGAATTCTTTCCTCGTCAGAACTTGAAGATGTGCATAATTAAGTGGTTTATTGTGTTTACCTACCTATTCATATTAAAAAAAAAAACAAATATTAATAATGAATTGGTTGGTTAAAATAATATCTTTCGGCGTTTTTTCGATTTCATGTTATTATAATTGAACTTTATATGTGTACATAATCCGTAAATAAGTATTTTGAAGATTATGAAATTACAAACAATATAAGTAGGTAAACCACTTGAAAGGTACCCACATACCTAATTTATTAGCAAACTATACCGTATTCAGTACCTACTTTATTATATATTATGTTGACAAAGCGGATTTGTATGTAGGTGTATATTATTATTAATACACCATCGTTTGAAATAGGTAGTAGGTATCTTCGACTTAAAATTGCTTATTCCATTTTTATTACTAAACGTATTTTATAAAAACGCGCTAACTCACATTAGATGATTTCAAGAAAAGTTGACTTAAAAAATTCAGCATGGTGCATAGGTAAATGAATATTTTTTCATAGTGTGGTTTATTTTTTTACATTATTTTAAAAATAACTGGAGTAGAGTGAAGTAGATATTAATTTAAGTCGAAATGTTCATATGTTAAAAATTTCACCTTTAATTTACATGACGTGTATTTCATCAATACATATTTTTGTTGAAAGATAGATAGTATAGCTAACATTAATACATTATTATAAACATTATCATAGACGCTATACTAAGAGATGTCACGGAGACTTGAAGCTTTCGAGATGTGGCTGTATAGACGCATCCTCAAAATTTCTTGGACTGACCGGGTGACAAATGTTGAAGTTCTTACTCGAATATGGAAGGACCACGAAGTTCTACGTAGTATCAAAACCAGTAAACTACAGTACCTCGGCTACATTATGAGAGGACAAAAGTACAGTATTCCCTAACTTGTCATTCAAGGAAAGATTAATAGTAAGCGTAGCAGAGGACGGCGCCGCATTTCGTGGCTTAAAAACCTCCGTGATTAGTACGAGTGCAGCTCCACTGAACTATTCCAGGTAGCAGACGACAAAGCTAATATTACCTTGATGGTGTCCGACCTCCGAGGGGATGGCTTAGTAAGAAGAAGAAGATAAATATTTATTTCTGAAGAAAATGTCACAAAAAATGAAAATGTCAAAAACGTCCAAATTCACTGTCAGAATATGAATACGTATACCTAATATAACAAAAATAGTATAAAGAATTGGAATAAGTAACAGGGTAAACTTAATAATTATATATCCTCTTTGACAACAATAGTCAATACCACCACCTGTCACCTGACCAAGGCTGTTTTTCAAGCCAACTCGATTTTATTTTATTTATTTTTTACGAGTTGTATTTTTTTGTGTAACTACGTCGAAATATATAATACCTATTATATAAATCACTAGGAAGCCGATGTTTGTGATAGGGAATTATTTTTAATTTACCTGTGGAAATACCTGGGTACGCGCTAAGGCCCCAGGTATTTAAAAATAATCTAATCTAACTACATCATTAGTCAGGGGTTAAAAATGATTGGTCATTTTCATGAAAATCATACAAAATATTATAATAGCGTTAAAATATTTTTAATAGGACAAGAATTTCGAAAAATGCCTAACTCATCGGCTAATAGTCTAAGAGCAGGGCCATCCAGTGGATTCTTCCAGATTCATTATACCTAGCCAAACAAAAATATCAGCAAAATATAATTTATAAAACACTGGAGTGATCCCGAAATCGATAATTCAATACCTACTTTGATTTAAAATATAAAAGCCGATTACCAATAACGCGTCTGGGCGCGAATCCTGTTGGATGTCGTATTTTTTTAGTTAGGTTATACTGGGTAATTATTGAGTTTGGAAGAAAATAAATCATTAAATCGACATTAACTGATTATATTGCAGCACGTATTTATAAATTAAATAATTATTAGCATAACACAAATTATGACTTAATATGTAGAAATGAACAGAATTTAATATGTAAATTAAATATGTCGATGACCCAATCAGATGAACCTTTATAACTGCGACCGGTTTCGTCCACCCAGTGGCTAGTCTAGTCAGTACGATAAAAATGCGTTTTATTAAATTAAATCAATAACACAATTCATTTCTACCATGAATTGACAGTTAACACAATAAAAGAAATATTATATTAAACAGAATTATAGGAGTGAACACAGTTTAAAAACCCCTTTTTTGGAGAAAAATAGGTTTAATAGTATTATCTCGATCAGGGTTGGCGAACCTTTTTACGTACGCCGGCCAAAATTTCCCTATTATAATTATTCGACTGTCTGACACACCGAGCAGTTTTTCATGAGAAAAAGATGAAAACCAGTTTTTAAGAATGCTATTAAAAAAGTTTAAAGATTATAATTAAGTTCCCGAATTATATTTTCACCGTGTTTCTAGCCGAAAGCTATTTTTTTATTTGTTGAATAATTTTTTCCTTGTTTTCAAAATTTCAAGGAGATCGTGGAAGCATTTTAGCAACGCTTCTTTCATATTATTATAATATTCCCTATCACTAAGCGGTTTTCCGTTTTTAGCGATTATGTTTGAGGTAAAATAATAAGCAGCTGTTTATATTTGAATGACTTCCGATAAATTTCATCAAGTTGTCATCATTGTTGGTTGAATATTTTTATCTGTCATTTTTGCCTGACTTTCATCGATTGGTAAAAATAATATTAAACACCGAAGAAAACACGCATTACTCTGTCGTTATCATTTTTTAATATTATATACTTACTTATAGGAACATTAATTTATTTGCAAAACTTTCTTGTATATTATTAAATTATTGTAGGTTTTTTCTCTTTTTAAAATAAAACATTCGCGTGCCATGAAAAATTATCTCGCGTGACACTAGTGTCACAGGCTCGCCATCACTGATCTAGGTGCATTCTGTAGGGTTAATGCTTTTAACTTTTGCATTATCTACTTAGTAATAGTATTTTGAGATGTTTAAAAAATACCTAATGATTATTTACCTTTGTATACATAGACCATAATATATTTTCGTATATTTTCGTGGCAGATTTTCATAACAACTAAAAATCGTAAAATAAAAAAATGTATAATCCTCGTCATAGACATTTTCTTTGATCATTGTGGCAGTGTCAGTGTAATATTACTTATATAAATTTGTGACACTTATGATAAATTCACGATTGAATAATAATTCCATAACGTTATTCCTGTTCTTCGGAAGCAGATTAATGCAACTCCATTTTTTTCAGAAATGAGTTTTTGACAAAATAATTAAGATGAAACCATTTTTAATAATTGATAAAAATGTCCTACAGTCAATCGTGGTGACTATCTAACTAAATGATTGCCAAGTTCTTGTCGGTTGACTTTGGGATCAAGACAATGTGTCGGAATGATGGGCTATTTAGAGGCAATATGATGCTAATTATTACTGCTTATTTTAATAATAATTTAGTTTATATTCTAAATTTAATTTAACGTTTAATTTTTTTTAAATATTCTAACAGTGCTTTAATGAATTAAATTTACCAAAAAGATGATCGCCTTTTGTTTATGTTTTTAGTTCTTATTAGTTATAGGCATTCATCAAAAATATAAATTGTTTTTTTCTCTAATCTAAATTGAGAATATGGCAGTTGCCGCCGTCTGCCTCTGAGGTATATATATTATTTATTTAGTAGATTCTAATGTAATGAACAAGGAAAGGCCTCAGAAATACAATCATTTAAAGGTGCTGATAACCGTATTTAAAAAATATACAGGATTATGGTTGTAGAAATCCAATTGCATATTATAATGGACTCTTTCACAACTACAAAATGTCTCAATACGTCCGATAGTTTTTGTATAACTCCAAGTAGGCCTATTACTTAATAACCTATATATTTATAAAGAATATAAATACATTACTTATGAGGTATTAGATACAATAAATAATATGAATTATATTATATAATTAATTGCCATACAAAACCAATGATTTAAGAATTCTATGCGAAAGTTAATTTGAAAACCTTTAACAATAAAACGGTACCTAATTGTCAATTTTTTTATAAATAAAACAATTTAAAAAAACTGTAGATATCCATTAACTAATTATTAGGTAGGTATGGATTTTTAACTTTACATCAAATAAAAACATGTTATTTGTAAAATTATGGATACCCCCAAACTGGGTAACCTATAATATGATAAGGTATAAAACGATTACTTGGGAGGATTGACTTATTCAGTATTCAAAATCGTGTTTAAATAACTAAAACTTCCAATAAAGTTACAAATTCGCTTTGTCAACATAATATATAATGTAATATGTAGGTACCTTTCAAGTAGTTTACTTACTTATATTGTTTGTAATTTCATAATCTTCAAAATACTTATTTACGGATTATGTACACATATAAAGTTCAATTATAATATCATGAAATCGAAAAAACGCCGAAAGATATTATTTTAACCAACCAATTCATTATTAATATTTGTTTTTTTTAAATATGAATAGATAGGTAAACACAATAAACCACTTAATTATGCACATCTTCAAGTTATGACAAGGAAAGAATTCTTTTCTTTTTATAAACAGCATAAAGCATAAGTAATAATTATTATTAATCATAATAAAAATACGTTAAGCGCATACAACCATATAAGATTATATAAGACCAACAATTATAAGATACAACCACTAAGTAGATAGAAGCATATTAAAGTGTCGCGTCTACTTTCTCTACCAAGTCGTTACGTAGGTCTTTTCCTTTGCGCATTTTATTCAGCCGTGCGGCGTCCAATCTCCCGGAGGCCAGTTGGGCCGGTGTCAAATTGGGTCGGCGCCCGATTGTACCGGCGTCCGATCGTCCCGGAGGCCAATTGGGTCGGCGTCCGATTGTACCGGCGGCCAATTACCGGAGGCCAATCGGCGGAGGCCAGTTCGCGGTGCCAAATCGTCCTAGACCCTTTCTCGCCTTATCGGGGGTCACTTCTGATATTTGAAACCTTATTTTTATTAATTATTTCTATTAAAAAATGTTGAAAAAGATACTTTTGACACTCACTCACTCAACGGTTCGTAAACAACTGACGGCCATGTTGTTGTAATCGCCTTCAGTGATTGGCCTGAATGGACATGGCTGAGTGTGATATAATTACTTCAGTGGATATGGGTGAGTCTGAAAAAACTGTTCATCTTTGACTTCCATTTACTTATTATACAGGCGGATTCGGATGGTTTTGATAATACAAAAATGTTAGAAAGCATTAGTTCTTCATAAATTCACAAAAAAGTCAAAAATACCTAAAGGTGGACTTGGCTGAGTTTGAAATGTAGCGACACACTGTCTTCCACTTTCAACCCGTTAACACGTCATGATATAGTTACATTTTTCAGTTCATCCCCAAACACAGCGGCGCGTTTCGTTGACGCAAATGACGCAACCGATTCGTCAGAAAATTTAAAAGCAGGCACCAAGTTATTAAATTACATTATAATACTAATAAATATGCGCATTTCTCACAAACTGTCTGTAAAATATTACCCAAAGCATAACAAAAATCCCGCATTCATTATTTGTAAAATTATCTAGATTGTTATTTTTTTTATTGTAGGGGGGCCACGAAGCCAGTAGGTTGAACTTCTACGTCACTAAACGCGCCATTGCCCGAGAGGCTTCTATAATCTCTACGACGGAAGGGTCGACAGACGAGTAGGGGGTCGAACGCTACACTCGTGATTCGTTGTCGGTGGATAGCTTTAAAAATGTCCAGGTTTCATAATAAGCCAAAAGTAAAATATGATTTCTGGAGCAGGTAAATAAATTGTACTAAGCAAGCAATTATAATATTGTTTAATTTTTGTAATTCAAAGCAGATCGTGTGTGCATAACAAAGATCAAGGGCATCTTTGAGTTTTCAGTATAGGTACGTGGCGCATCCGACCGATTTAAACGCATTCTCCGACTTCGATGCTCATTTGCTTTATCTGCCTAACAACCTATCTAATATGCCTAACTGTATATAATATAACAAAATTTAATAACACTTATATCTTATAATTTTCAGCAGATTATTATAAGCTTTACTAAATATGTGATGATTAATAAATTGTATCTACTCATAAACAATAACATATATTTTTCCATCGACAAAGATGTGACAAAATCGTGACAGGTAGATAATCTTGGAAGCGCCGCGTGTGTCTGTGTTAAGCCGCTTAGTCTAGGCCAAAATATATGTTATATCTGTAAACAAATATCTATAAACATCTGCTCCACCACAAATTTCCTTGCGTAATCATTTGTTTTTAAAACACCGGCAAACATTACTATCAAATGAAACATGGTTTATATACATTCTACATTTTGTCTTTCACGAGACTACACTGAAAACTTTGAACAAATGCTAATTTTATATTCGAATTAATTTGACTTTTGAAACATAAATCCAATAGCTATACAGTAATCCGAATACAGTTTGCCTTAAAAAAAGTTTTAAAATATCAAAATCCTTCTAGGTTTAACGTCGTTTAACTGGGTTAGTTCTTACTACTCAAAATAATATGCTTCAATATATTTATAACTATATTATATATTACAATATATTTAGGAATTATTGTAGATATATAATAATTGTACATATATTTCAATATTTTGACGCTATGGTGCACACTGTATATTTTTTTTAAATATATATGTCTTTTTTTCAAAAAATCAATACTTGTCCATCGTTCCGAGAACGTGACGAACCCTGGTTGGATTATTAATCAACCTGAAGTTTGTATTGGAAAATATTGGAAACTGCATTACCGACCGAATTAATCTGGAATGTTGACGATATTCATAATGTTAGTTTATTTGTCATTTTTACAGAAGGAAGTTGGTAGCCTCCAACCGTAAAGATATTTCGAAATTTCTACTTGATTATTGGTGTTTTTCTTATATCACATTAATTTACCGTTTTAATAGTGACACAGTATGATAATAATTTAAATATATCTATAAATATATATATATATATATATAGTATTTTGTTATTATTGAGATATGTATTATTGGTGAGATGCTGTGACTTTATAATATTTAAAAACTGACTGAAGAAGAATAATGTTTCGTGATACTACCATTGGATCCGAGCAGAAGATGACACAGCATTGGAACGTAGACAAAACTGATTATTATGTGTGTAGTGGCAGTGATGACCAACCACTGGGCAAGTATGACTTTTCATGACTTTTAAATGATTTAGTCATCGTCAAAAACTATCATTGTGTTTCGATTATTCATTGGTTTTTCTGTGTTTTACATTATTTTTATTTTGATTTGCATGCCTAACTAAAACTTTACTGTTCATTGGATATTTTATATTATTTAGAACTATAGAATCATGGACCAATTACAAAATTTCCGAAAAATATCCTACAAAGTACCTACTATAATATTTTTCAAATACGAAAGCATCAAAATTAATTGTTTAAATAAAAAAAATATCATTCGAATAGCAGCCTCGCCCCAAAGAGACCATATTGTTATAACGTCATAGACAGTGGCAGAATTAAATTTCACAAGACCCAAGACAAAAGGTGGGGTCCTTTTTAAAATAAATATACGTAATTATTGTTAATTTAAATATGCATTGATGGTGACACGAATAAATTGTTGAATTGAATATGTTTGGACTAACACAAATGTTTCTTAAACAATTGCTAAGTGTCATTATTCATTACACATGATATAATATCCTTAATATTTCATCTAATTTAATAAATTCTTATAGATTCTGATAATTATTTTCCCATAAATTTCATATAAATTTGCTCTTACTCGATGCAACATATTATCTGCTTTTAATCAGTCAATGTATTGTATATAAATCGTTTTGAAGATAGGGTAGATTAATATACAATTCGTATATACTGGAAAATATAATCTCTTTATTTACACCAATATTACTCTCATCTGCGGTATTCATGCTACCCCGTTGAAAAACGGACGTGATGTTTCATAATGCTGTGGAATTAACCTATTTGATAGCGCAATGAAGATTAAACTATTTATTATATATGAACGTGTTACTAGTAAATAGAGTAAACTTATTAATCGTTTTTAAGTACTACGTTACTTTCACATTACATAAGAACTAACTCTCTCTTCTTATTTTTTGTTTTATATTATCAGAAATTAAGTATTTTGTGATATATTTCGTGGTTACAGTTTACAATTCTATACCAAGTTTGTATGTTATTATGACACATTGGCCAATCTAAATAAATAACTATTCAACATATTATCTACATAACTTTAAAAAACCTCAGATGTATACCCACTAGAAAGAATGATATTTGAAAAAAATAGGGAAATGGGGAAAAGGGATTTGAACCCGTACAACCACTGTTCAATGTTATATATATTATGGAATTTTACATTCTCAAAATCTTATAAATTATTCGTTGAATAAAAGAAACGGTTAATAAAATAACTATTTAGTTATATGTTCATAAAACCTTTTGTCAATAAAAATACTCGTAGTTAACATATCGATATCGTAGAATCAAAAAAAAACTTTGTTAGAAACCATTATAATAGAAATCTGCCACGAAAACTCAATTAATATACTTGTATAGACCTACAAACTTATCTAAAGAATTTATGAGAGAGCCACTGTCGAAAACTAACCAATCAGGACTCGCAACAGCACAGAATCTGACATTCGAATAACGTTTACAAAATCGTCGCTGTAAGATTGGTTTATCGAATAGACGAAATGTCAAATGTTCAGGAGACGAAAAACAAAGTTCATTATCCTATATTTAAATACATGGAGGTATTTAAATTGTTGTTTTTACAGCATATTAATGCTGTATTCATTACAAACCGATTTAAAGAAATGGATGGTTCTGGTCCATTTAGATACAAAAATCATTCTGCATTAAAAGATCAATTTCAACAAAAACGGATATTCGACAAACCAATCTATATCCATTCGATAGTTCGTAGTTCCATTGTTGACCATTCTTTAGATAAGTTTGTAGGACTGTAATTTAGTTGTTAATAAGATTGTTATAACATAAAATCGAACAATTCGGAAAATAACGTTAAATTTTTATAGCATATCAGGTTTTGTTGCGAGGGGCATAGAATTAAATTTTTTGCTACTGTAATGATACAGTAAATTTTGTACATCAAATAAAATTTCTGAAGTACTGATTTTTGTTAAGTTTAAGGTCGTTAAAATGAGACACGCTGGGGGATTAAGATCTAGATGTCATCTACCTGGGGTGTCTACAGATCTTTTTATAGTTATTCTATTACGCATTAAAAATGGCGTGACAAATTATCATTTTAAAAGTTTTCATTATTATATACTTACCCAAATTTTCCTTATTTCTAAATTTAAACACAAAATACCGAACTATTCATTCGTTTTGTCACTTCACTTCACCCAAGTCATCGCAAAAAATACGCGTAGGCTACTTACTTACCTATGTATATTATGATAAAAATAAAAATGAAATAAAATAAAACACTTATTTTAAAAAAATATATATGAATCATTGACACCAGATGCTACTTTCTTGGGGGTAATGCCGCGCCACAGTTCTTATTATCATGCAGGGCTACCACTATTAATTAACAAAAATAAAATTATTTTCTTCTATCCTTAAGATAATGGATAAGACGAAAAATGTTTCACAAACATATGAAACATACATAATACATTTACAATATACTTGATAGCATACAATCTAAAAGAATCTGAGAAAATGTAAAAAAATGTGTGGCTTAAAATACATTTATAAAAAAATTTTCTGTTTCATATAGACTCCACGTCTTGTCTTGACATACGGTAAAATGCCAATTTTTAATTATCATTTGTTATCACAAATTATGTGTGTGGTTTTAGTCTTTTTCAGTTAGTAGTCACTGCCATATTATTTTGCGACATTAATAGAAATATTTATTAACTACCTAGCAAAAAATCTACTCTGATATGTATTACGATTCACGATTAACTCAATACTTATAAATAATTGCACCACACGATTCATGCGTATAATATAATATGACCTTATGTTATATTAGAACTGAAGTGACGAAATATACTAAGGTCATTAATAGAACTTTATGTATAGGTAGGTATTATATTAAATACATTTTTTCACATAATATGGTCTATTTTATATTGTAATAATGCATAATCATATGAAAAAAATATATTTTTTGCAACTCGGCAGCTATCCCATTACACTATAATACATACTATGCAAGGGTCGGTAATCTACAGCTCGAGCCGAGATTCATTCGCACCTCTTTTTGTACGGTCCAGAAGCTAAGTATGGATTTAACATTTTTTTATTCTTTTTAAATTAAAAAAAGCCTCATCTGAACCTCCAATTGACATAGATTAGTTTGGGTATGATGATGCTAAAAGATACATTTCAAGAGATGAAACTAATTATAATTCTACAAATGCTTTCCAAATGATGACTATGATCATTTAAGATCATGTTTTTGGAGATTCCTATTAGTTTATGGCAGTACCAAATTATGAGAAAGGATATTCTCAATGATTAAATATATAAAATTTAATAGAGATGGACATTTGCATTAATTTTGATAATAGGGTGTGGGGTGGGTACTAACTTTAAATTCAAATTTAGTAAAATATTATCTTTATAAAATAGCAATTCCATTATTAGTAGATAGAGATGAAATCATGAATTATAGTTATTTATTTTAAGTATCCCTAGTCCCACTGCATAAATATCCTCTCGTTGACTCGTTTGGTAGGCAGAGTCTAAAACATTTGAACTTTACAAAAAAAAATTGAGACCCCTTCCGCATAGTATTACTATTGTATAGTTTATAAATACTCCATGTATACATAAAATCATATTATTTCTTTGGTACTCTCACTATATTCATATTTGATTTCACAAAATGTATGCAGCTTAAACATAAAGCGCATTTTATATATCGAGTCAACCTTTCGTTTTCTAGAATTACAATCTGCCGTATCTACCAATAAAATAAATATGTTGAGTCTATTTCCCTATTCAGTAAAAAGTAATAATTCGCAACATATCTTCTAATATATAAAAATTAATATTTGTTTGTTTGTTGGTTTGTTTGTTTGTTTGTTTGATCGTATTGTATGCGCTGCCATACCGTTCATCCGATTGCGATAAAACTTTGTGAACTTATTGCTTGCTTAAATATCTAAGATAAATATCACCACGAAGCGACCCTGTGCGAAGCCTGGTACTTCAGCTAGTACCTAATAAAATAGAACCCACTTGTGTTTTATAATATGATACCAAATCAAAATGTATTCGTTAACACTGGTGCAATAATAAAATCTTCGGCAGCAATTATAGATATCAATTCAATAAATAAATATATATTCTTCTTCCGATAGATATGGACAACATATTTTAATTAAATTCTATTTAATTTCCATTGTTGCTTACATTACATCACCATGTTTGATCCTAAGAGAATCGTTTGGCCATCCACAGAGTGGAGGTCGTATTTACAGATTTTTTTTGTGAGTAATAGATGTTAGCCACTGATTCTCCCTATTAGGCTCATACTCTGGGTCCAAACACAGACAAAAAAAGACATCATTTGAATTTTCCAGACCTGGGATTCGAACCCGTTTTCTTTTCAGAGCAGCAATAGACAGAGAAAAGATTGCTAAGCCCATAATCAATACATAACAGATATGACACAGAAATAAGAAGATGATTCGCTTATTTATCAAGTTCAAAACTAATAGCTGGAACTGCCAGTCTTCTGTTGGAAAAAAACTCGGCGCATTGCGCCTCGCGAGGGGGGCTCTGCCCTCCTGAGCCCATCGTATGATTGTTACTTAAACTCTGACAGCTAAAATTATTAAACATGGATACATGCTTTGCCTACTGATTCTCTGAATGCTTGTTGTCCAAATTCGAAAGAAAAAAATGATAATCTCTGTTGCTAACGAATTATATACCTACGACTATTTATAACTTTCCACTTTTCTCACTTTTTTACTGCACCGATATGCCTATTCTACTGATTACCTCGCATTAAATTAGATCAAATGATATTCACTTGTATTAATACATGTAGTAATAAATAAATAGGTAATAATATTATATTTAATGAAATATATTACGGAGTGCAAAGTTAAGAAGTGACAACTCTACATTTATCATAAAAAATGTTCTAAAACGGTATTGGAGGTGGAAATATATTTTTTTAATTATTAATTGTAAGAGTACATTATTCTCAGAAGGTTTATCGGAAAACCATCTTGACGAAGTGAACTTGCCCTACATACTTAATAAAAACTGCTCATGTACATTATCAAGACTACAAAAATAAACGACTTGTCTCTGCTTAAGTACTAAAGAAAAATTATAGAACAGCTTGAAATTTGTTAATACGTCTTATAGAATAATTATCAAAATAAATTGCTGGATGGGGGTTTACACGTCATCTCGGAAGCGCCGCTCGCGGCCGTCTGGAGTCTCTAGCGGCCACGCAACTTTTGTGACATTATTTTTCGTTACGCTTGTGCGATTTTCGTAACGAATCCACCCGGTAGGTCAAGACAAAGGCATGTTTACATGCTAAAAGTTATGTGCGTTGTACATTTTAAATGCTAAGTAGTATAATTTATGATCTTATATTTAAAAAAAATAATGTGACAACTGTGGCGACAAATTCATTCCAAATGGGGGAAGAAAAGAAGCAATTTTAGCGGGATAACGCACTAGATATTTTGTTGACTATTTTGATGCGAAAAGTTAGACCTTTTTAAAGTAAGTACATATTCATAAAAAATATATTGAAAGTAAATGAAAAAAAATGTACAAAACGTCTTACGGGGAAAAAATCTACTCTCAAGGCAAAATGTGAAATGTTTTTAGATAGACTAGTGCAAATCTGATATTGTCTTTTTGAGCTAATTTTTTAAAAATAGGCGTCGATAAAAACCTTCTGCGTTTCAAATTTATTCAAAATGTAATGTTTTTATGAAAATTTTAAAGCGAGACGCGTTGTGGAAAAATGCTGGATTTAACGTCATATTCCAGATGCTATATTTTCAAGCTAGACGTATACTCAAAAATGATCTGCCAAGAAATACTAAGTTGGCGACGGTGGTAATAATACGTTTTATACATTTTGGAAAATACGCGTCTAAAGTTTTAAATTTGCTTATACAAAATAAAACGTGAGATTAGCCCTTATCAAGAAGTAAATTCCAGAATTGTGTAAGAATTAAAAAATATCAACCCTGATACCGCGGTGCAAATCTCGATTCGCCCGCGTTCGCCGCTCACCACGTGTTTCAGCCACGTGCGTCGACCACTTTATAAATAGACTTCCGCCAGTGGCACCCAGGATACCATGCCGATCGTATCCAAACACCGCTCTCCGAAAAGTGGTCTGACGTCGCAGTCACAACATGCCAAATTTTGCTGCCAAATATATGTTAATCTTGCGGAATATTAATACCAATTAATTTTTTTATTAGACATAATTCATAACCTCAATGGGGTCAGAAAGAATGGATGATTGACGCTAAATCTGTTAAAAAAAATAGTGTTTTCGGTTCTGTTAATTATGTCGTAAACATTAATAGACAAGATCGAAACAATAATTTATTGTTTCGATCTTGTCTATTAATGTTTACGACATAATTAACAGAACCGAAAACACTATTTTTTTTAACAGATTTAGCGTCAATCATCCATTCTTTCTGACCCCATTGAGGTTATGAAAAGAAAATTGTATTATAAGTATTCAAGAAATTTTCCAAAAATTACTAAAAAGGAAGAAAACATTATTAAAAATTATTAGTAATATTACATTCAATACAATAAGTATATATACCTAATTATATTAATGGTACCCAATAATTATATTATTTTATAAAAATATTATACTTTTTGATTAAAAACGTACTCGTACATTATTTTATTTACGTTGCTTCAGAAAACAACATTTATTTTATACTAATAAAAATACGTCGAAAAACAATCACCTTAACATATGTACCACAGACCATATTCCGTACAAGGGGAAGGCTGACAGGGCTCTATCCTTGGGACCCGGACTCAAGGGGGACCAACCTGGCAGGCCGACCGGATAAATGATATAAACGCACATCACAAGTTTGCTATAATAGAAATTAAAATTCGCCAGCGGTGCTATTTCGATTAAGAAATATTAATATTTTTTAATATATTATTACAGTTATGCGATGTAATGAGATTGTTTTGTGTTGATACTTGAAAACTCCATAATATTATTCATGTAGATGTACCAAAAAATTGCTAAAAATAATGGAATACCCTTAATTTTACATCAAACACTACTTGGAAAACGCTACTGTTGAGCGTCATACTGGCAATAGCTTTAGCAATAGGTACGGGAGCTAACAATGGTCCTGGACTGGGGGCTCGTTTTAAAATATGGGGGCCATGCCTCAGACCCAGTGCGTCGTATCTTCGATTTTTTGTTTAAAGTATTATATTATTATCTTTCAGAACCAATTATTCACTTGTTTTGAATATAAGGTACATTGTTGAATTAAGATAACTGATATAACAATACTAATAATAAAATAATTACGCACTAACTTAATATGAAGTGTAAGATAAACTGTTTAAAGTAGGTATGATATTCAAAAAATAAAAGATCTTAGATTATATTGTATTACCTGTAACGCCAACAGGCGAATTAGGAATGACTAATATTGATTCCTATTAAATAGTACAAAACTGTCAACAATTAAATTTTAAATCCAATTTCCATTAAGTACCCTCTGTCGATAGTATTAATTTTAAAATTTAATATTGTTAATGTTGTCACGATAGTCCGCCAATGGCGTAGGAGGCAAAAGCCCGACGCCTCGATAGACAGACGCGCGACATAACATTAACATCTCGCCGTAAGTTCATTTCAGTTTGCGTCGACAACTCTCACAGTGATCACCCTTCGAAACTTCGAACAAAAGCTCGGAAAAGCTGCGCGGGAGTTTTGTCTGCGAGGTCTTAAAGCTCTCGGTCTTGATCGACGTCGCTTCGCGTTTAATCGCTAAATTATCGTTGCCCGCGCTTTATGCGGTTCCATAATATAAAATCATTTTTTGTTTTTTTCGTTTCTTTTGTGGACTTCCGGCGCCGCAGGAGAAAAACAAGCTGACCACGGCAGCAACAGGTATATAATATACAAAGTCTAATGCATGGACCATTAATCAATTTAATGATATTTACTAACGCGCATTTAAATATAGTTTGTTAATTAAATTTAATTAATAAATGCTCAATTGTATAATAACAGTAAAATTAGTGTATTCAGAACCTACAAGCTTATACGTTTATATATTTATATATATTTTTGTACAGAAATATTTCCCTACATATAGAAGCATATTATTATAAAAATCTACATTATAAAAATATTAAGCACAATAAAAGTATTGTCATAAACAATTTTATTTAAACCTTACATAAAATTATTTTATTTATGTTTACCTATATTAGTTTTTTTTTTAAATAAATAAACAGTTAATTGATAAAGGTATGATATTAATAATTTTATTTGCCTACTTAGAAAAACAATAAATCGATATTTTTGCTTTACAATTAAAACAAATCTACTACAATGCTCGACAATTTTTGAGCGTATCTGTCAAAAAATATCTCTTTTGATTTCATGCTTTGTATTTTTGTACATAATATAAAAAACCCAAGTGTCAAATAATTTAATAGTTTTGTAAATTAATTAAGGTAAGCTCTCATTTAAATATTATTTAACATAATATTGTATTATATTTTATTCATTGTATTTATATCATTTAGTATTAACATGTAGAAAAAAATAGTTTACGGTACGTATTATACATAGTTTTTTGTGGAAAAGTTACGTTAAAATCTAGATTTATCCAAAATAATATTCAAAATTACGTGTGGGAAGGTGGTAACCTTTCCCCTCAATCTAAACTTTGAAATAAAAATAACTACGTTTCAAGACACTGGTGAGCTTTTACTTTGTGTATACAGTAAATACCAATATTATTACAGCTAAGAGCGTTTTCTCAACTGGAAATATCGTTTTCGATAGTGTATTAATTTATTAATATCTAGTGAATTATTTATTATATTATAGAACTGTGTAAGTTGGCTGATTCATTATATTTTTCCATGGCCATATTACCGTGCGTCATGGATATTAATTCTTAGGATAGTCTGGCCGAGAAAAACACTTGCCTGCAAACTTACTTCAAGTCAAATTTAGGCGATTAATAATGAATAATAATTATACGATTTATTGCAATTTTATAATATACTCGTAATAACAATGTTGGGTTAACTTTGCACTGTACAACTAATCAAGTAAAAGTTAATAATAATATATTTCATGGGACAACATTGAATAGAATAAATAAATTATGCATATAAAATAAGTTTTATGTACTTAATTATTTTTACATAAAGACATTTTAAAATATTTGTAAAAATATAATAACTAACTAATATTTACCTTAGATTAGGTTTAGGATTTTATTTTTCTAAATAAATATCTGGTACGGGGGAGGATATAGGTTGAAGGAAAACTTGACGAAGGGTGTAAAAGTGTGGTTTGAAGAATTCCTAGTTTATTGAAAATATATTTTGAAAAAACTTCTGAGGATATGACACGTTCCTATAATGTGTCATTGAATTCGCGGAATTAATAGTACGTAACTATCTTTATTATCATATAATGTTATAATTATAATGTTCTCATAAGAACATTATAATTGAAAGCCTATTCTTACTACTTTCATATATCTAGGTATTAGTAATTATCTGTGTATGAGTAAACATAATATAATTTAATTTTTGTTATACACATTATTATTTAATTTTTTAAGACAGGTAATAATTACCTCCTTTTTACACTGAAAAAATATTCACACATTCCAATTTTACCTACGTAAGTAAGTTAAAAATTCAAGGAATACATGTCAAGAATTTTCTATATTCAGGCGTCAGGTGTCAAGTATTCTTTAGCAAAAACTAAATAAGTAAATTCGACGGGGAAATGTTCAACGTCTTAAATAATTAGCCCCAATACATGGCCCCAAGAATAAAACCAAACTTATTAAATTCCCAAATCCGAGATACGCAATTTTATATGCGCAATATGTTAGAAATGTTTGTTTGTATTGCTGATATGAATGTATTATTGAAATGCGTCAACAGGTGGCCAAGTTTGTTGTCTGTTGCCAAAACAACTTTGCCAAAATTCGTACCGGAGGATTTTCTTCGACCACTTATCATTGTATAAGATTTTTCATTTTACGTAGGTGCGCGCACTTGTCAGTGTATAACGTGTTGACTGAAAACTTTTGCCCTATTTCTAAGAATAATAATAATAAGATGTATTAACTACTCAGTCATCACCATTAAAGAAAGTTTTCACCACCCTGTTTTTAATTATTATTTTAAATTTCTGTTTCGGTTTTTTAATCTTTCATAACCACTCACATACTTTCTTATAATGGACCAGGTATTCAAACGAAAGGGTATTTGAGAAGTCTAAACTGCCTAATATGTTATCATCAACATCTATAATTCTCTATTTTTAAAAACTCACTATGGTGGCGTCTCTATTTGCAGTCAAACCTTCTCAACTGGTGTCACCCATTTTTTTCTTCATTCCTCCTGGGTTGTCATGGGATGCTTTATTTTAAATAGAGTTGTATCTCTATTTTATTATATGGCTCGAAAAAATCTTCTCAAAATCTTTCTGTCAAATATATTAAAGGCTGTTTTATATTTTATTGCGATTATCGAATATTCTGATGGATCTAATGAGTGTCTTGTATAATTAATAATAAATTTTCATTTTATTCTGAGATATCTTGGCTGAGCAAGTTTTTGGAAATCATAGCAATATTTTATTTGCTAAAATTTCACGTCTTTTTATTCCCTAACTATATTAATATTACGCTTCCTAAATGCTCCAATGCATTATAATATAAAGCTTAATACTATTACATCTTTCAAAACTGTAGTTATCTATAGCTGTCATCCTATTTTCCATACGAGCATATATTTTGTTTTATATTCATTTATATGGATACATATTTCTATAGTTTTTTTTCACTCCAGTAAAGACTTGGTTTCTGTCAACAATAACGATATCGTCGGTATAACGTATTGTTGTAAAGAGTTATCGAAAATAGTCCCTGAAAACTGTAAGATATTGAAGGGCAAAAGTAAAAATAGTAAAAATCAATCAATACCCACAATCTTTAAAAATCTTATTGATGAATAATTTTATTTATAGTCGATTATAATTTCCGTGTGTACATAATGACATCCACGAATGTAAAAAAGTGATTTGATATAATATTATAGTCATGAGCGAATTTAGAATTATTATCCAGTATTGTTTCAATCAGAATCATTTTTTGTTTTTAAAATCGGACCTCAATGTCAAAATATTCTGTAGACGTACCTACCCAAGTAGAAGGGGTCGAATGACGTACGGTCCTTTTGCATTATGTTTGTTTAGAAGTAACAGTACATCAATACTATTTTCTCTATCAGCTACAAAAAAATAATACAAGAGTTTTGGGTAATTGCTATTCCCACATAATTAACAATTTGTATCTGATTAAATAAGCATTACCCATGGATATTGACAAAATTGACGACATCGCCGTGCATTTAACACTATTACAATGGCAAAAAAACTCATAATTATAATTATATTTACAATTAGCAGAATCTTTATTATTTCGGATAGCGCATTTTTTCTTTCGGTATATATTATTTGCTTTACATAATCTCAAAACCCACCATTCCCCTTACATCTATATTATGTTTATTGAAATAGTTGTTAAGTAAATAAATATTACCAAGAGCCAATTTTTCACTGTTATAAACGTGATGAAAATGTTTACGTCATTTGAGATCTCAGGTGAAGCAAATAAACTAAACGTTGAGGTATTCTAACAGTTATAATGTAAGAAGAATTTGAGGAGTCCAAAATGATATGTTACTATAAATGATGAATCAATAATTATACTCAGTATTCAGAAACCATATTTCAATACAAAATATGAACTTTCATAATTGCAATATAATTTTGTTTAAAAATGAAAATAAAACTCCCTAAATATACAAATATAATAAACGTGGCTGGGACATGTCTTCCGTTTGCCGCCAAAGAGTGCGACACTCCGTACCGTTGTGGGACAGCCTCAAGGGTTCCGTCATCGTGGCCAGCCCTCCTTCACCCTGCAGCGGTGCTACCAAGCGATCTATGCGCTGCAGGTCTGGAATGGCAGGAGGCGCAATAGTTGGCGATGGAGCGAAGGAAGTGGCGCGAACTTGTGCTTGCCCTATGCCCCAATGCTGGGTCGTGGCAGAGTGAAAAAAAGAAATAAATATTATTGTAAAATGCTGCACATTTACTCACAATATAAGATGCACTCTATCTAATATATAAAAATCAATATTTGTTTGTTTGTTCGTATTTTATGCGCTGCCATACCGTTCATTCGATTGCGATAAAACTTTTTCAACTTATTGCTTGCACTTGCGCGAAGAGTATAGGCTATATCTTATATGTAAAAATGAATGTCTGTCTGTCTGTTTTTCTGTCTGTCTGTCTTTCTGTCTGTCTGTCCCGTATGCGTTCCTATACCATTCATCCGATTGCGATGAAATTTTGGTAAGTGGTTGTATTCACACCCGCAAAGGTTTCTGAATTAGAAAAATCATCATCATCTTCTTCTTCATTCTATTTTCTTTTATTCATATGGTTCCTATACCATTCATCCGATTGCGACGAAACTTTCGTCAGTTGTTGTACGTACACCCGCCAAGGTTTTTGTATTAATACAACGATTTTCTTCTTCTTCATTTTATTTTCTTTTATTCGTATGGTCCCTATACCATTCATCCGATTGCGATAAAATCTTCGTCAGTTGGTGTGGTAACACCTGCAAAGGTTTTTGAATTAGTACAACCATCTTCTTCTTCTTCTTCTTCTTCTTCTATACTATATTCTTCTATTCGTATGCGTTCCAATCCCATTCATCTGACTGCAATAAAATTTTCGTCAGTAATTGTGCCAACACCCGCGAAGGTTTCTGAATTAGTACAACCGTCTTCTTTTTCTTCTATTCGTATGCGTTCCTATACCATTCATCCGATTGCAATGAAAATTTGATCAAGTTTGCTCACGCCCACAAAGGTTTCTAAATTATATTATATAAAATACAAAGTTTGTTGTTTGTTTGTTCCATCCAATTTTGATTTTTTTAAATACACATTAATATCAATAATAACGTTTTCATATTTTGGATTCGATTTTAATTTAGTGTTTTTTTGTTTGACCTTCACTCATATTAGAATTGTTTTCATATTGCCATATTGCATTACACAGATATTTTAATATTAAAAAAATAATTAGCTTTTATTATTTTTTAAATATCTAATATAAATATAACCACGAAGCGACCCTGTGCGAAGCCGGGTACTTCAACTAGTAAACTAATAAAAACTATGAAAACACTACATGAAAATTGCATCTTAAAATATGAAATGTGGATTAGCGGTGTCTAGTGACAAAATGCGAAGCATACAATTTTATATTATTCCCTGATAATTAAAACTTGTATAAAACATTTAAAACATAAATAAAAAATTTTCTTAAATTTTTCTAAATTTAAAATCAAATAAACATACATTTTTTTATACGTTTTTTTAATAAATAAAAATATTTTAGTACCTATACCTAACTTGATTTTTTGTGTCGAATTGCTCTTCAGTATGGTCAAAATTCTGAAGAATCGATATCACTAAAAATGTTTGTAAATGAAGTGTACACATTTGTATTTCATAATTTGAAAACACCTCATCGAAATATATAACTATACTATGACAACATCTTCTTGGCTACGTGTTAAAACTGTGAACTAACATGCTCCTCCAATTTTTTACCACACTTCCATTATAAACTAACAAGCTCCTCCCATTTAGTCGACAACAGCGCCCTCCTTCACGTAGCCAAGAAGATGTTGTCGTAGAATACTAGAAAAACTTGTTGAATAAAATACGACGGTCAGAAGGATATGAACTCGCGTCCATTGGATTCACGCCAATGAATAATATGTAGGTATGTTCAATAAAGTATTTTACATTTTTTTTAATATTCGTTCAATAAAATTTAAAAAATAGCTTATTACTTTTTTATTTATTAGAAAAATTGTTGTTTTTTTATTAATTTAATATAAAATAATACATTAAAATTATGATAATCATTATTATTAAACTACATTGTAATACCATAAAATACTATGCAGATACTAATAATTTAAATCGGATTTCCATCGAACGAATTATTTAAAATAATAAATTTATCATAAAATTGTAAAACATATAACATTTATTTTTCTGTATGTTGAATATACACACTAGCATAGCACTCCTTCATATTAATTATTATTGAAAATAACTTATCACGTACTTCATCGTGAGTTGCGCATTCCTAGTCTATAACAATATTAATAGTATGCCACTTAAAATCGAGAGTGACAAAATCTTCAAGCTAATTTCATATTTATAGAGGCAGGTTTCCACTTAAATGAGGTTGTCGTATTTATATTTCTGTATCGTCACTGATGACGTCACTATATGTGACAGGTTGGTGGCAAGCAACCAAGTATTCGTTCTTAATTACATATTTTTATCGCCCTACGAATTATCGTATTTTCACAAAGATTTCGGTGACAGTGGTTGATCTGTATATACGTACAACAAAAGTTAAATCGGTTTCCTCAATAATATGAATACGTGTATTAAATAAGGCTCTAAGTACCAAAAAGTAGTATTGCCTGTAGTTACAAAATACCGAGTCATTGCAGTAAAATTTCATGAAGCAGACCTTTTAAAAAATGTAGTTTTACAGTGTGAAGCAATCACGGCAGCTTCTATAATTTTAGGTACTAAGAACTCGCAAGTGTCAACACACTATCGTCAGCTATTTTATATTGAATGCCGTTGACCACTGCAGTGCTACTTACACCATTATAAATAAAACACGCCAACGGACTTACAACGTCGACAGGTTTAATTATTTTGCTGTATTTTTTTGACTTGCTTAAGGCACTTAGACTATAGTTGAAGTTATTGGCGTTGGTATGTAGAACATTTTTCTATAAAATGTCAGTTTTTATTATTTTGGTACTTAGCGCCTTAATTAATACACGTATTCATTAATGAATTTATAACTATAGCTACATAGTTATTGTAATTACTATGAAGTGAAGGGTACCTCTGTATACAATTAAATTTTACTACACATTTTGGCAGACTTCAAAGCCCATCATCAATATCGTATCATCTCGACTAAGACTAACTTAAAAATACATAATGTGATGCACCAGGCTTGGCTAGCTCAATCCTGACTTGTGATCAACAAGACGAGGGAGTCTGGTAGTAGTATGGCTGACGATGATGACACTTTCACGGCATATTTTAACACGGATTTAAACACAGTTCGGTATTTTCACCAGTTTATTAGAACGCACACGTTATGCACATGTAGGTATACACGGAAAGAATGTTTATAAACGATCTCATCTAAATTTTGCAGGTTTACGTTTACACATCAAGTCATAAAAAACAGAAAAAAAATGTAAAGGACGTAAAGGCAATAGTAATAATTACAAGATAAAAAGAGTTTTTTATATGCCACGTTTTTAAATTTTCTGTTGAATCATATAAACTTGACATTTCTATGTATTAATAATTTACGACAAATAGGGCAATTATCAACAAATCATTTTTTTACTATTTTGCAACAAACAAACAAACAAACAAACAAACAAACAAACAAACAAACAAACAAACAAACAAACAAATATAGAATACTGAAATGTCATTTTGATTTCCATAGTAATGCATGTACATATTAATAATTTAGTTGCTAGGACCACCCCCTTAGCAACCATTAATAGTGGATTGGATTACGGAGTTCTTCCGAAATAAGTTTTTATACAAAACAGAATTAACTGAAAATGAAGTCAATCCTACATAAAGATGGCTAAAGTATTAAAATAATGCATTGGCATCGTGTTCTGATATATTCTAAAAGTTTCAAATGTCTAGCTAGTCGGGAAGTTAGTTAAAAATCGATTGTAAGATTTGTACTGGATAAACAACCACCGGACAAACAAGAATACGAGCTAAGAAAAACGTCGTAAAATGGTTGGTAAACCGAAAGCAGAACTGACGAAGTCCGTACGATACCACTAGTTTACTGTTCATACTATGGAACTATAATAGTATTCCGAAATAATCGCCCAAGCACTCAATAGTCAAATTCTCTGGACTTTAAAAGAAACTTGAAAGGACTCCGATATAATCGCGTAACGTGACTTACCCTGGAGGCTTGGAAAAAGCTACTGCCCTGCGGTCGGCCCGATCCCTGATTACTTATTGATTAAACCCTTGAATATCTGACCGATGCTTTATGGCGGAAAAAAATTGTAACCTTTGCTTCTCCTACGGAATTCGCATACATGCATTTAAAATATAGATGAGAATTTGAATACATGAAATAAAAGAGGCATTCCTTAAGGCTGACAAAATTATCACTTACAAAATAATCTTATTAGGATTACAGTAATTTTATATATTAGCTCTGCCCAGAGATAGACGTACTTATAGAACAGAAGGGTGGACTAAAATGGCCAGACCGTATAGTCGCGTCGTTTTATGCATCTTAAGTATTGGCTGAAGGCCAACACTTTGGGGTCATGTCAATTACTATCAATGAACCTAAAAATCAATTATTTGTAGAATTATAATTCACCTAATTGAAATCAGTGTTGGTGTTCTTTGAAGCACAGAAACCAGTACATCATAAAATTGCAATATCAATGCGTATTTTTCACGTTTCCAAGTGTAAAAAGTCATAGTGGCACAACTCATTTAGTTTACCGCGCCTTGAAAAGGGAGAAGATATGATATTATACTGTGATATTTGATGCGAAGAAATGTCCTTAAATGTATATGGAAAGGGAAGAGCTGCTCAAGTCGGTTAAACTACCTGTTGGACTCACAGAATCGTCCTGGCAGGTCACCATAAAGACCAATTTTGTTACATTAAAAAAAATGCATCATCATACTGTCAACGTGAAGTTCCTTTCAATTAGATTGTTCGGCAGTTTTGTATTTACCGTTTTTTAAATTTTGCTTCTATGTGTTCCCATCTCCCATGGGCACTTTTAACTTAAAGATGTATAAATTCAGTCAAAGCACACGTGCATGGCGACCTAAATTTTGAGTGTCTTGAGTTGAGATGCTCTACATCCAAACGTAGGTCCCGTGATACGCCCGATTAAGATCGGGTGTGGTTTGGTTGGCCATTAACTCTAATGTTGCGAAGGAAACAGCGGGGTTGTGGAAAATTTGATCTAACAAAATCAAGAAGTCTCTCACAATAAAATATTCCGTGAGAACGTTTTTCTTATATTATGTAAAATTAATAACCATGGCATTGCTTTTTCGTACAAGGTGGTTGTTAGTAATTTTGAACAATTACAAACACCGAAGCCTTGATAAATTTCATACAAAATATATCGTGTCTTCACCGGAATCGAACCCAGAGCTCCCGGATGGAAGGCCGATGTCTTACGCACTGCACCACGAAAGTCCGTGAGAACATTACCTGTAGGTACTAAAGTCGATCATTTTCATCGAAATGAGTTTTAAAGAATAATACCTCTATACTATGACGTATTTTAGATAGGGGGATTAACGATTCTGTGACTTAATATGGTGATATGGGGGAAGGTTCAAACCGGAAATCGTATGATGTCATTTATGGGCGACCACAATTATTAACATTCTGATCGCACTTTTTACATTTCGCAATGAAGCTAAACGAATACGTATACATATACATTAATGTAATGCCATATAACTATTTTGAAATATGTTTTATTCACAGATATATAGAAGAGGTACACAATATGCGCTAGATGGCTTGCCCAGAAGAACTCTTCAACCTGACGCAGCTGGCGGAGGTGTCGGCGCTAGCTGCAGAGATGGAGCAGCGGTACGAGCACAAGATCTTCGATCGCCTCCTGCCGCGGCGTCCATCATCAGATCCTCGCCAATGCCTAGACTGTGGTCGGCGATACAGTACAGCGTCGAACCTCGCCAGACACCGACAGACCCACAGCGAAACAGCACCATCCAAGTGCTGCCATCTCTGCGGGAAGCCCTATGCGTCCATGCCGGCACTGGCCATGCACCTGAGGACACACAGCAGGACGTGTGAGTGCCGGTTTTGCGGGAAGCGATTTTCCAGACCATGGCTTCTGCAGGGACACATTAGAACGCACACAGGTCTAGCATCCAGCGTCTACTAGCTACTAACATCTAATACTTTTTGGTACATAATAAAACTTTCATTACTTATTCTGCCCTCATAAAATAAGCCATCACCCACATTTTTATAAAAAAAAATGTTTTTTTGTTTCTCGATTGAATCCTTTTAAGTATGTGACTTAATTACCTACTTTAAAATAGGTTTTACTTTAATTAGTACATAATTATGTCTTACTTATCATTAAAATAATAAAGTCTTAAAAAATACAAGAAGTATGTCCTTGACAATTTTTAAAAGCCATTAATCTCTTATTATCTACTAATATGGAGTTAAGATTACTTATTTTAAGAGGGCATTATTTATGTACCCAAACTAAGGCCCGTTTCAGACGGGCTACCGATGTCGCGCTCGATATAAAGAAGGCCTTTGTATTCGAATAAAGGGGCCTTGTATTATGTTTATGAACGCCCCAGAGCAATGATTCAACGCGTGTCCGGTACACTTTTTAGTCGGCCGCTACATTCTCAAGCCGTCGATACACTTTTTTTTATTACCGCAGGCAGTTTTATGTTCTAATTTATAACGCGAAATTATGCGTTGACTCATTAGCTCTGGTGCGTTCATAAACATAATACAAAGGCCCATTTATTCGAATACAAAAGCATCCTATATTATATCGAGCGCGACACCGATGTCCCGTCTGAAACAGGCCTAAGTATATACATGAATTGCACAGCGTTACGCAACATCCAGGAGAATGGAACAAGCGTTGAAAAACTGTCATATTCTCTACATCTGACACATTTCCATAAAAACGAACATTTTCCGCGCCCCGTCTATCCGATGATTAAAACGGCATATTTGCATAATACTTTACAGCAGGGGTTCCCTAACTTATTTTCACCAAGACCAAATTTATGGCCAAAAATTTAATAAGTAAGCAATTCTTTCCAATTAATCTTGCATAACTTAAGTCTCTTCTGTATTGATGAAGTTTTAAATAGTATTTAAAGTCATTACTAAATATAATGAAATATACAATTAGAAATACGTTATTATATGTTTTGTTTATAAAATATGGATATTCTTATTGTTAAGCAATCATTCATATTATCGTCGCTATCTGTAATTCGATGTTACTATATTCATTGTTGAAAATAATGATTAGCATAAATAATTTGAACGATTATCATGATTTTATCTTATATGCCCCACTTTCTAATAAAACAATATTATGTTGCTGTCAAATCTACGTTGAATTCATAGGTTAATTGTTTTTTTTTAATTTATATTGTATTATTAAATTCACAAATGTCCGTGGGCGCACGCCAAAGTACTCACAGGCACAAGATTGGGAATCCCTGCTGTACAGCACGATGTAGCATACTAATTGTAAAATGTAATCCCTAACAGCAAACCTGCCTGTAAACCAACGTACATAGCTGAATTAACAATATAATATTGCAACTTTGATAATAAATAATATGTACGTTACGTTAAGTTAAAACTATAGTCATGCGAACAAACTTTATTGGAGCCATACATGTTACGAACGTTTCCTTATAGATTTATAAAACGAGCCCAAGTGACAATTTTTTATGATAAGATATATACTTAACCATTATATTCCTAATGTCATATAAAATATACTATGGTCTTAGATAGGTTATAAAATATATTTATTAGTCTCATAGCAACTGCATCTAATTTGCATATGTTGGCTTGTATTCTCCTGCTTCAAGTGATAACAATATAATATTGAAAACAAAACCTCATTTAGATAGACATTGTTGAGAACAGTTGTGTAACAATCTTTGAAGTCGATTTACTCAACTTTGTCGCCGGTGCACTTATATGCGTTCAATCCTTAGTTCCTTAAGTATTAATCTTAATAAAATTGTATCGCGAAGCAGGCCGATCAACGTGCAGTAGTCACGTGTTGACGTGTTGCTATAACCATACAAATCGTTAATGCAAAATTACCGTATCGCAGCTCGATTGTGTTTTTATCCTAACTTTGCACCGCAAAATTTATTTACTAACACCGCTATACAATATATTTGAATGTCAACAATTTTTCAAAATGTTGTATAAGTTTTTGTATAACCGAATAAAATAATAACATCGTTTGAGATTAATTATAAATCGTAATTAATAAACAAAATATTCATTTTTATTATTAAGTGTACTGATATTTTTACCAGAATCAAATCTAACAGTATATTTTTAGTGTAGATGCGTAATATATTAATATGTTGTATGTAGACTCGTTGACTAGAAATACAAAAGCGAGTCGTTATATACCAAGATTTTGACTGGAGTTTTATTTGTATCGCAAGAAATACAAAACCCACCTGAATGTCCTGAAATATTACAATTAATATTGCATGCGCGTTGCGTTTACATGACAAATAATTGTAATCCATTATTATGGTACACATATAAAATAACGTATACTTTTAAACGTGTTTAAGTTTAACCAATATCTATCCAAATTAGAGAATTGCAACTACTTAAGGTAATCCATTTTTTTGTATTATCTGGTATCGATTTATTTTATATTCCTTGCAAATTGAAATAAATATGTTACGTTAACGTTATGTTTAAAATATTATACAAAAATTTTAATTTAAAATATAACTATTTAAAAAAAAATCATAATTTATCCGATTGCATTACTAAATTAATTGCACTTTAGTGAGCGATTTATCTATAAGAACTAACAAACTGTATCCAATAATGATATTTAATAGAAATATGTACTAATTGAACAGCGAACACAACAAAAAATATATAACAGTAAAAATTCACTCAGAACTCCATTATTCCGTACTCTCGCATTCGTACACGGCCACGCACAAGTTCACGTACCGCACGGGATCCGACGATAGGTTGTCGGGTCCGTGCTTTCCTGGACGCGTGAAGGACTTACCGTGTTTGTACGCCATAAACCACCGAGAATTTTCGATGACCCTAAATTGAAAACTATTTTTGAAAACGTGATTTTGTGTTGATATCTATGAATAGTTTTGTCGCTATGCGTATTTCCATATTGTATCCTGCACCCTGCCACTATGCCAACAAAAGTGAAGAAAATTGCAAACGCGAAATTTAATATTAATATTACTGTATTTGTAATATGTCCCTGCTTTGATATTATTATTGTCCTGTATTTAAATGTATGCACTTTCAATATATCATTAGAAATGAAAGGTTCAAGAGTTAAATATTACTTGAAAAAAACACCCTCCAATATTTATTTCTCTTCTGCAGGTGAAAAACCATTCAGGTGCTCCATATGTTCGAAAGCTTTTGCGGACAAATCCAACCTTCGAGCACATATCCAGACACATTCCAATACAAAACCGCATATCTGCAATCGATGCGGCAAAGGGTTTGCCCTTAAGTCTTATCTGTATAAACACGAAGAAGCGTCTTGCATGAGATCGCATGGAAAGAGTGAGGACCACCTCTCAGACCAAGATTCACCAGTTGACTTTTCCAAAGGAGCCTTCCACCACGCTTCGTCCATTAAGGCTTGAAAGTATTTTACATGCATTCTAACTGACAAGAGTTTTAATATGTCGCATTCGTTAATTATATAATTATAATTAATATAATTGTGTTGTCTCGTATATCCATTCATACCTATATAACAGTCAAAATTATAGCATTCACAATATTATATTGTCTTGGCTAGCAACCTAGTACCAGAATATTATTCTACATATAAAATAAGTACAAGCATAACGTACTTAAACCAATAGAGGCTTCAAATTTCTAAGACTATATTAAATATTTATCTTACAAACATATATTTAAAAATAATTTTGTTTAATTTATTCAATTAAGTATAGATGTTGGCCAAGCCACAATATAGTCAGCAGTTCCGGAACGATATTCAAAAAACCGCCATTATTACGAAATTAGTTTTCAAAAATATATAAAAAAAACAGTATAATTAAGTAATATATTATTAATTGTTAATATTCCTTCACTTAAAATAAATAAATTAAATTAAATTGTGAAGTGAGTTTTCAGGCTATAGGTAATACCAAACTATAAATGATTGATATTGGGACGGAAAAACTTAGATCAGTACTTATTTTTTTTGACTATGTCCGACCGTAATAAGATCATAATATGGGTCTCCACAGAGTGAAGGTTTAGCTACATGCTCAATTTATTAGGCCCATATTCCAAACACAAATTGAAAAACATAAGTGTATTTTCCAGACCCAGAATTCCAACCTGGGATCCACAACGTTATAAGCCGATGCTTAAGATGCTCGGCTATCGTAGGCGGTAGTTAGACCTTCATGAAAACTTACCACGCAAATTTCTTTGTAAAACAGATTATTTTTATTTGGTATATTTCTTTTTATCGACTGGTGAAATATCTTTATACATTTAACATTTTAACACTTTACATAAAATATATAGAGTAAAATCATATATTATATTGGCTGTTTTGCAATGCATATTAATTCACACATTGATATGGACGGAAATGGCCTATGCCATATGAAACGTTCACTATTTCTAATATGGAGACTTCGAGTGTTCCATTACAACTTCAACTGTTCACATGAGATCTCTATTTTTCACGTGAATGAAAGACGTGTATATATTTATGATCCAACTTTTTGGCTAATATTATTTTCTTTTCGAAGTAGAATTGTTTCCCTTCATATCAAAAACGGTTATTAAAATTGAGTCATAGAATGAAAATAATCGGAAAATCGTCACTCCATTTATAATGTATCCAAAGAGAAAGTAACATAGATAAAATTTCCATCATTTATCAAAAATATATTGTATAATTAATAGTTATCTTCTTCCAATTTGCATTTCCTTACTTTATTAATCGGTTCCATTTTCTGTCAGAAATTCCATTCTGCCGGAATATAATATGTGATAACATCACATATATTTGTATTCAATTTTCGAACTCGATTAACCAAAATTAAAAAAAACTCTAGTTAAAAGTTATGTTATAATATATGTCACAAATTAAAATTGATATAAGAAGTTTTAAAGAAAATATTGTTTATCTGCATTGAATATTCGATATAATTTCATTTGTCAGCAATGCTTTCAAGTAATAAATCTCAAAGTTAATTCCAAAACTTTAAATGTGTATAATATTTATAATTCAGTGCTGTTTAAATTAGCGTTAAGTACATTATTATTATAATTTGTATATTATGGACAAGTTTTATATAACGGATATGATAACATATTATTTTTATATAGTATACTATACCAGCTGGATCTATAAAATATTACGTTGCTACGATTTAATTGGGGTTTTTGTACTTGGAATTATATCTTTCATTTGTTTTAATAGAAATATCATTTCATCACATGTTAATGCTATTTTTAAGTGAACTGGTTTATGTATATTTTGGTACTATTGTATTAAGTATTTTGATTTAAATTTGGCTGTTCAATTATAAATGAAAAGAGGTGGTGTGTATAGCTAATCATAGGGATAGGCCATACTGTGCAATATATGTTCTAAAAATTACGTGGTGATGAAGAGAGATAACAAGATGAAAACGATCGTGGGTCTCCTTCTTAATAATGACCAACCGAAGACCAGAACAATTTACGTAACACCATATCCACCAAATCGCCAGACATCTCGCAGAGTGTATCTTGTTTAAACATTTCTCCAGAAATTGTATCAACTCCAGCGCATCTATTCTATACACAAGACTGCTATAACCTGCTATAGGCAGCTATCGAGGGTAGTTTTTTATTTTTTGTATCGAAGTATTAGCACTTATTGTAACAATTGCAATAAGTTAGCCGTCTAAAATTAGCCGTCTAAACAGTCAAAACTGTCCAACTCACTCTAAATTTAACACAGCCGAGAAAGGTGCTGTTAAAACATAGCACTAACATAGCACAGTAATTGTTACAATAAGTGCTAATACTTCGATAAAAAAAATTTAGCACCAGATTATTATACCTGTAATTAATTGACAAAAATTTGTTTATTCAAATGGTGATTATTTCGATAACCAATGTTAATTATTAGCTGACAAAAATAATAAACCGCAATTATTTTCCTAACAACTATAATAGTTGAGAATTGTTCAACCAAAAATTCATAACTCCTCACACCTATTTGATATAATATCAAGTGTGGCAGTATTGCATGCATCAGTTTTCTGGGTTACAATAATAATAATATTGACCATTGCCCATATTATAATTTCACAGCGATAGTGATTTTATTATATGTTTCTCTATGGCTTTATATATTTTATTTTTGTTAGTGTCTTAATTCTGCAATTGATGTAAAATACTTTAACGTGAAGAGCATAATTATTTTCTTAAACACCTAACAAAAAGTATAGTACCTACTTCGTATGAAACATATTGCAGTCCCTTTTAGTCGTAAATATCATTACTACAGTAATAATATTATATTCATATACATAACAAATGTCGACATGGATTCAATATAAAAATCATATTATTTTTAATACAAAATTGTGATTGAGATATATAAAACAAATATAATATATGAAATAATTCCTTATAACGGGGCAAAATTGTTACGCAGTAATATCTGGGAATGCCATTTACAAAACAATGTTATGTACTTTAAGATATCTTCAAATTATTTCCAATATTCCTACAAATTGTGTGAATTCTTATGGTGTCCATTTTTAGACTCTTTAGGGACCAAACTAAGTGTTAATATCTTTAAAAAGTGTGAAAATTAGAGCATTTTGAATAAATTCTAATTAAAAATCATATTTTGTTATAAGTAAATTTTAGTGCATTTTTATTTTAAGCTTTTTAAACACACTAGATTCATAATACTTATAATATGTAGCGGACTGGTTTACTTTCATTATTGTAATATTATTTCTATAAATTTAATAATGATTACTGCGTATAATTCGCTTTCGATAGTATTTTTTTCCTACCTTAAACCTTCACACACTAATACATCGCATCGATTTTTAAAGAAAATCACACAAATATATGACTGAAAATAAGCAGAAAAAACTGTTATACTCACAAGATATTATTTCTACTATAAAATTAATTGTAAATAGATCATAATTTTTGGTAGTTGTAATATTGTACCGTTTGCGTTATACATTATGTGTTTTTTTTATATTTATTACTGTATTCATTTGTGATTTATCATTAAGTTAAGGGCTATATCTTATATGGTGCTTTTTATTTACGTACTTATTATTCAATATTAAATTATTGAATAATATTATATAATCTGTCTACTACTACGAGTACATTGCATATTGTATATTACATATAAAAAAAACTTACAAATAAAAAACCTACTTGATAAAAATATATTATCATTATAGCAAAACCTACAAACTAAATACTACCAAATTCGATATATAAATAAGACCACTCTTTGTTTTAACACACTATGCATTCATTGACAGATATTTTAAAATGTTACAGCGAATTGCCAATAAGTTTAATTATTTACTGATTTATTTTGCCAAAAAAGATCTAATAACTTGTCATTAATAATTATTTAAATGTGTAATTCGATGGATAGAAAAATCAGAGATCATGTTCATAGCAAAATATCAATTTAAAATTACTCACAAAAAAAAAATAGTTCCAATAATCAATAATGTAATATCTGTTAGTTAGTCAGTCAGTGTGGTGGATAAAATCCACCCTATTTCTAATTTAGTTAGTTGTAAGTGGTTATGTATTTGACTTTATAGGCTGGTGATGTAGTGTGCATTTAGATCTAGTTATAAAGACATCGATTCCGTTTATATATGGTTTGTATTCAAAGTCCTTCAATGGCTGCTTTACTTTTTATAATAATAATATCCTTCTCAACGTAATATGGCGTAATGAATATAAATTAAAATTATATAAATTGTAGACATACTTAATAATAAAACTACTGGTAATGTGACTATGTATATTCTATTAACTAAAATATATTATTAAACACTTTCTTCAATCCATATTTAAATTATTAAAGATTATATAGATAATAAAACTTAAAATAACCTTAAAATTTCATGCTTATGAATTTATTTACTTTTTTTAATTATTGTATGGGTCCATGACTGTCAACCAGTGGTCATAAATAATACTCACTAAACTTTGTCAGTGATACTTTTTATTTCCATTGAACTAAGAATACAATTTGAAGATGGTGATGGTTAGTTTTTAAAATTCAATTATACACTCCCTTAATGAAACCATAATCGATAAAAAATATTATTTTATCTATAAAATATACAATTTATGTGTGGTTTAATGGCATACTTTATATAGATAAATGAATATTTTTTAACAATATTAATTATCTTCTATAGCTTGGATTAGGCGAGGCTTAATTTAATTAAAAAAAACTAACAAACGCTATTTAGGTACACATTGTAGTTTTAGTTCAATGAAACAAATACGTTTGAATGTCAAAGTTTAGTGTACACTATTTATGTCGAATATTAATAGCCTACCTCCGCACTTCGATATTACTGTCAACACTACAAATTAGTAAGTATATTATGCGCAAATATCAATATTTATCCAAAAATGTTTATTTTTATAAAATACTAACGCCTGCGACAGTGTTGTAGCTATGGTCTTGTTCACTGTCCGAATCCAATCTTTTTTGCAAATATAATTTGTATTAATTATTTTATCTTATATTAATGCTGTGTATTATAACCTCCGTACTTTTAAAATAATATAAATTATTTGAGAAAATTGTAAATAGCTTACTTGACCTAAAACTATTCGTTTTGTGTTATGCATTGATCTTAATTAAATTTTAAAAATGGCGTGCCACTTGTGTCTTACTTTGTAAAAAGTATTAGTAAAATAGTAATCTAAATACTCCAATATATAATTATAAATTTGTAAATTTAGTACTTATCGTATTCTTGAAAAATATTAGTCCTTTAATTCATTTTGATTTTATTTAATTTCCTACATTATCATTTCTGTGTTTATTTTTTAATAATAATTGGAGGAGTGTTCCTAGTCACCTGCCGATTATTTAAATATTTTATTTTTTTCTTTTATATATTTTATTGTATCTTTTAATATATTGAGGAATAAAAACATATTTTTTAAATTCTTTAAGACAAAACTATTGTATCTGTTTTAATATATAATTGTATTATATATTTAAGATAATAATCATTTCAATTTGTGTACAGTTCATCAATAGTTAAAATTGAATGTTGCAAACTTACCACCATTATTTGTTTGACAAAAACTAAAGTTATTGGTTTGAATTGTTATTTATATTTCTCAACCCAGATTCGCTATAATGAGTGGGTAATGAGACAAGTCTTTCTAACCATAGTAATAACTGTAGGTACTTACTATAAATTTAGTTCTATGTAAAATATAAAATACCTTATAACATTTTTTGTCTCATATTTCGTCGAATAGAGTTACTAACACGACGTAGTATTATTATACATATTATCCAATCTCATCTTTTACATCGTTCGCTTCTATCTTCATGCTGGTAATATGTACTATTTTGGAAATCAAAAATTAAATAATAATCTTTCATTTGTAAATAATGTTAAGATATTTTGAGTTCGTTAATTTTGCCACTTTGAAAACTGGTGGGGAAAAGGTTTACCTTCAACATCTGATATCTCCTTCTGCTCCTTATAGTAAAACGGGAATTGAAGCTCGTTGACGTAGTTAATTAATACATTGTTTGCTATTGAATAACTTATTATATTGTCAATTAAAAATATATTTTACAAATTAAAAGAATATTAATGTATCTATAGTTATATCAATTTACTAACAGTTCTTAGAAATTCCATAAATAGTTGTTTGCATTCCCATGTGATGTGAATATGAATGTGTAAAATATTATTTTTGTACTTATTTTTATTTTAGTTAGTATTTGAAACTACGCAAAAGTAACGCCGTCATATTATATTACAACTTTGGAAACTTGTGATACCATAAAATGTATGTATATACTATATTAGGTACATATGTGAAGGTATAGTTCCCAAATATATTTTTTCCACTTCCTTTTGCGAAAGCAATAATATAATTCCTGACATATTTTTTTGGTTTTTGTTTTATGTAGGTAAGTATATTATATTACCCCATTTTGAACAATTGTGTTATATAATACCAAAGATGTTTAGAAATTATTGTTTCCATTTTATTATGTAAATACTATAATTTTTGTAATTATTACAAATACACGATGGAATAAAATGAAATGTCCTTTTTTCAATGAATATCCTTTTTTATCACCTTCGCGATAATTATACATAAATATTACAGTAATTATAAAATTTTTGTCTTTCGGAATTGTTTGTGGACATCTATAAAAAAAATTCACAACTTGGTGATGTAATAAGAAATTTATTCTAAAGACGAATCGAAACGAACGACAATCGAATAAAGTGGAATAACGAAAGATGGCAGTATTTTTTTTACTTATAATTACGCTTAGGATTCTTAGGTATAAATATATAATTACATATTTTTACATATTCAAGGTTCAAGCACATATTTTCACATAAACACAAAAATAATGGGAAACCGTTCCATAAAAAATTAATTGGAATTCATCATATCGAATTGTGGTGAACAGTGGTAACCACAATTGAAATGTTAGAATCATGTAAAAACTCACTAGTGGAACAAATTAATATTTTAAACAATACTGCTGCTAAAATAAGAAATGTTCCTGGAACAATTGGAATAAAAATATGTACAAAATTAAATAGTGTTTTAAATAAAAAATACTGGACTTCAAACACTGCAGAATATCTTTTGGAAGATCCAACAGATGCCTCAGATGTTTCAATTTTTTCTACTTCAGAAATAGTTTCATTTACATACGCAATAATAACATCAGTATAAGTGGAAAGAAGTTTTTCCATTTATAAAAATTTGAAGCAATATTTTATTATTTATTATAATAAAGCGTTTTCTGTTTGTGAATAAATAATAAATTAAACTGTTGAAATATATAGTATGATTTATTGTAAAACTCACTTAAATTTTTAGCACCTATTTTTGTTTTTAGCACATATTTTCCAATTATATCTACATATTAATTTTAGGTACCTTTTATTCATTTTTTAGCACCTAAAAATCCTAAGTCTACTTATCTAATTATTATTATATCGTCGGTTTGCAGCTTTGGTTACCGGCCATATTATTGTATACTATATAGACCAGGGATGGCCTGTGCGTCGAACGCTATCGACCAGTCGATCGCGAAGGTATTTTTGGTCGATCGCGGCATAAAGCCGGGAAGGCATTATGTATAAAAAATTTTTAAAAATAAAACTTAAATTATATCTTCAATCAATGACATATCATTATGAAGAAATACAGTCATGCGAAGAACAAGTGATGAGCTTAAACTTGGAAGAAATTCTACAGGAAAACAATGACTTAATGTAAATTCATATACTTGCAATCTGACGAGTCTGTAGATTACACGAATATTGCACAACTATGCGTTTTTATTCGATTGGTTTTGAAGATATTGTATGCTTCAGAAGAATTATTAACAGTTTTAACACTGAAGGAACAAACCAGAGTTTGATAGAAATAAAATTTCCATTTTATTTCTATTTTTTCTATTCATTTCTATCACCTATCTATAACCTTTTACCACCCTGCCTATATTACGTCACAAACAGAAAAAAATGTTTTTGAAGTTATACTTCTTTTGGCGCGTTTGGAAAATCAGATCAGAGTGTGTTTTTGGCGTATGACATGTAACACATAATTTATTTTTTCACACGAAAAAAAAACACTCGATTAGATTCGAACCACCGATTGTTCGGTTATCAGCCGAACGCACAACCTTTACGCCACAGTATGATACTGCAATCATAACGATTACAGTATAATATTATAGTTTAGACTTGTTCCGTTGCCTAGGCAGCGAATTTATTATTGTCAGCCATTTGCAATTAGTAATATAAGTTAAAGTGTGAAGAAATAAACCAACGGCGTTCCATTAAGAGCTAGTCAAAGAATCTAGTTATTAACAGTTTTGTTTTTGTTTTGTTACGCCAAGAAGTATAACTTCTAACGCGCGTACATAAGTACACACACCGATTTTTTTATTTATCCTAATATCCCCGATCGACGATATACCTACATATTGTTTACGTTGTGACGTCACATTTTCTTTAACCCCCCTTACCCCCTTCGCCAAGTAAGAGTAAAAGTTCAGTCAAATTTTAATTCTGCATTATCATGTCAGCTCATTACTTGGGGCATATAGAAATTCCAAGAATATTATTGTCGCTCGCCAGTCTTCATGGCAGCATCTCGTAGCTCCACCATATACAAACTGTGGATCATAGGCAGTGTTGCCATCTTTTCGTGGTCGAAGAAGTTATAGTATTTTGGAAAAATAATCAATTCCATGACCCCTTTTTTAGGTACTAACTCTTCCGACCAAAAACGCTTACCAACGAATTCAAGAAATTTCATTTTAAACCAAAGTTAATGGATATTTTTACGTTTTTCGAGCATTTTTTTCAGGATTTCCAAATATTCTTATAATACGAAATTATAGTACTTTTAACCAATTTATCTAAATTTGAGTACTTTTTGCCAATTTTTTCTGATATTCAAAATTATAGTGCTTTGGGCGTACTATACCTATTTTATTTCGTTCACAGTACAGACGAAAATTATAGCTCAAATACTCTAATTATAGTATGGTTGGCAACACTAAACATAGACTAATATACTATGCTGTGGATTCTATACACGAAAAGATGGGATTTAAGAAATCACGGGAAAAGTTGCCAGTGGCCTGCCTACCTGAGACTTCGAGCCCTTATAACGATTGCTGCCTATGCGTTATATAAACTTAATGAATAAACCTGGTACTATGAATGCATTCGTTTTATTTGTATTAGTTAAAAAAATATGTCCCTAACAATATTTGTTTTATACTGTGGTTGTTTTATATAACAAAGTCATTTTGTATCACTTCAAATACAATTGCATTTAAACAAACAGTGTATTTGTACTGAGCTACCGATTAGTAATACCTCCGGATGAAGTTAGTCTGGTTTAATTCAAACGTATCATATCTCATCGAGTGTCGCTGAAACTGCAAGTAGAGTATACGCTTCATAAGTATAATTAATATAATATAATGATATATTATATTTTAAATATTTTTTTTACATAATGAATATCTATTTATTCACTTATGACTAATACATTAATACAATTGAATATCATGTCATCTAATTTTATGTGAGGTAATCAGACAAAGAGACAAAAAGTGCAATTTTTCCGTCTGGTGCATACACTAATAAATCAAAAGGTTTTCCAACGCGTGAGCAGGCGACATGCAGCTGTACATGTGAGAAGCATCGATTTTTCAAATTTGGTATAGAAACGCATACGATTAGAAGATAGAATAAAAGAAAAAGAAGATGATTGTACTAATTCAGAAACCCACATAAGATTCATTGTAATCAGATGAATGATATATGAACGCATACGAATAAAATAAGAAGAAGAAGATGGATGTGCTAATTCAGAAACCTTCACGGGCGTACGCATAATAACTCACCAAAGTTTCATTGCAATCGGATGGATACTATAGGAACGCATACAAATAGAAGAAGAAGAAGAAGATGGTTGCACTAATTCAGAAACCTTCGTGGGCATGCGCACAATAACTGACCAAATTTTCATCGCAATCGGATGAATGGTATAGGATACGCATCGCATACGGGACAAACAGACAGACAGGCAAACAAACATACATTTATATATATATAGATAAATATAATATCCCAAAGATGAAGAGAACTATGAAAGGACAGCCTTGTGTAGCCATATAGCTGAGCCGGAGGCATTGCCATAAAGTGCACTTCAGAAGTATTTTGAGGATTGCAAAAAACGTTGCCATCTAATGTGTTATTTTCGATTTGAAAAATAATAATTATAAGATAAAAAGAACTTTTTATGTAACACGTTTTTAAATTATCTGTTGAATCATATAAACTTGACAATTCTATGTAATAATAATTTAGGACAAATAAGGCAATTGTCAACAAATCATTTTTTTGCTATTTTGCAACAAATAAACAAATATAGAATTTTGAAATGTCATTTTAATTTCCATAGTAACGCACGTATATATTAATAATTTAGTTGCTAGGACCACCTCCTTAGCAACCAATAATAGTGGATTGGATTACGGATTTCTTCCAAAATAACTTTTCATACAAAACAGAATTAACTGAAAATAATTTAAACATATTCAGTTTTTAATTTAATAATAATTGAATTGATACAACCATTTTCTTCTTCTTTATCTTCTATTCTATATTCTTCTAATCGTATGCGTTCTTATACCATTCATCCGATTACGATGAAATTTTGAGCAGTTGTTGTGCGTACGCCCGCGAAGGTTTCTGAATTAGTACAACCATCTTCTTCTATTCGTATGCGTTCCTATACCATTAATCCGATTGCGATGAAACTGTTGTCAGTTGTTGTGCGCACACCTGCGAAGGTTTCTGAATTAGTATTATATAAAATACAAAGTATGCTGTTTGTTTGTTCCATCCAATTTTGATTTTTTTTACTACATATTAATAACTTTCATAACGTTTTCATATTTTGGATTCGATTTTAATTTAGTGTTCTTTTGTTTGACCTTTACTCCTATTAGAATTATTTTCATATTGCCATATATATACACAGATATTTTAATATTAAAAAAATAATTGCCTCTTATTATTTTTTAAATTTCTAAGATAAATATAACCACGAAGCGACCCTGTGTGAAGCCGTGTACTTCAGCTAAAAATATATAGAAATTAATGGCCCCACCAAAAAACAACCGATCCGCACCACACCCAAGGGGAGAGGCATAGAAATTCAATGTCAAATTAAAGCTTTAAACATATTTTAATCCATCAATCCCTATCTAAATATAATAGGAAAAATAAAATATATTTTTTTATTTCAAATAGAAAGCGACAATTTAGAAAAAGCGGATAAAAATATGGGTTCGACTGTTCGTATTTTGTATTATTCCTAGTAGTTTTTTAAGACAAAATTATCAATTTAATGTTGTTTAACAAGTTTTCTTGTGACCTTCGTATGTTTTTGTCATTAATTATAGTTTTAATGTTATTTTTTCAATATATTATATATTCAATATATTAAAACAACCATTTTTCACGAACATTAATTTGCATTTTAAATGCATTATTGTAAACAGTCGTGTAAGTACACAATCTCTGTGTATAAATTGCTTACCTGCCATCACTTATTTTATTAGTTGTAAAATATGTGATTTATTCTTCGATCTTTATCCTTGTAAAGACAATGTTAATAATTATGACATATTTTTTGAAATGCTATATATAGGCTCTTGATTTTTTTTGAAATTTTAGAAAATTTAGCTTTTTTTCTACAATCAAGCTTATTTTATTACCCAATCTGAGATATTTTTGTGACAGTTTGCATCACTACTAAGTTTACAATAATTGTACTGCCTCTCTTGAGAATGTATTTTGTTAACCCATCATCGCAAGTACAAAGTACACAAATAATTACGATATGAAGGTACGTAATCGATATATTTTATTAGAATGGAATAGCAAGACATATATTATATATTAATAAAATATTTTTTAATCAAACCACAGTCGAAAGATAACTGTATTAATTTTCATTTATTACGAGGATGAGTTTATTATAGCCTGAAATAATATTAAAACATTGAAAAATTTTAAAAAAAAAGTAGAATTAACAATAACTTAATAAAAACATTATATTGGAGATCTTTTATATACCTATATAATATATCACCAAACTATTCATCATTATGAAGGTATGTTCAAAAACGGATCGTATATTCTTAAATCTTGCGTATCATTTAATTTAATAAAAATACTTTAAATATTAGGAAACCCATTGTTATTATTTATAAATATATGTTTTAATTATCCTTTCCTGTGACGTTTCCCAAACTAGGAGTCGCGGCCTATTCGGGTGCTCTAAAACTTCTCAACGCTGGGGAATATATCATTGGGTATGTATTTGAAAAAAGTAAATACACATTTCAAACATTAACTATAACGGATACTGATCTATTATGGGGTAAAATATACTTTTTTTTTGACAAATCGTTTTTGTAGACTGTCGCCATGGCGGGGGACCCACCCGTCTTGGTCGGTGGATCTAATAAGTGAGATAAACACAAATCACAAATTTTCTCTAAAATAAAAAATGTTCTATTTTATTTCAAGAATATTAAAATTTTAACATAATCTGTGGTAGTGCGATTCAATTTGTGTTGTTTTGTGCCGATTACTCAACAACTCCACAATTAGGGATTGCAATACCGAATGAAAATGTCAATACCGGTTTTTCGGTATTTCTTATTGAATACCGGTATTAATACTGTTATTTCTTAAACATTAAAAAAACAGAAGTAGATGCTTATCAAAAAAAATAACTATTAAAATCTTTTAAAATATTATTTTATAGCAAAAACCTACATACCTACATTTATTATGTTGACATTTAAAAATATGTTTTGATCATAATTGTAGAACTAGTATTTTTTTTAAATAATTTGAATATATTGATAATTTTAACAAAAACCCTCAAAATTCCAGTGCAAATAAGTCCGGCTGCAGGAAAAGCTTCTTAAATTCAACCCTTGTACAGTCATCAATAATTATAAGATAATTGAACATTTTTGTCACGGATGTTTTCTATTTCGAAATAATATTATGATAATTCATAGCGATAATTACTAATATAAATATATTTGATGAAATTGGTTTTATTATGCTTTCACCTCTGTTCGATTCACTCAATATATTTGCATATTTTAGAAGCACATAACTATAATTCCTTTTCAAAAACGTAAACGAGTGTGGTTTCTTAATACCGAAAACTCCGGTATTTTGGATTTTTAAAACCGGTATTTCGGTATTGATAAATACTAGAATTCGGGTTTTGAAATACCGGTATTGCAATCCCTATCCAGAATTCAAGTAGATATAAGTATTAAAAATTGCTAAACTTACGATACATACCCTTTATTTTACCTCTAACACTGTTTGGAAATGCTACTGTCAAGTGTCACACTGCCTTTAATCTTAAAATATCCTAGCATGGGGGGCCGCTTTAGAATGTCGGGATCATGACTGTAACTGAAAATAAATTAGAAACTCTAAAGTAAAACAATTGTTATTATAATAAAGGTATAGGTACTGATAATTAATTTTACATAAAATGTTGTTGTTAGTGAAGAGCACGACGTCGGTGGCTTGATACCCTAAATAATTACGATCACAGTATTGGATAGTACTGGAGAGGGATGCAGGTCAAAGGAGTTAGCATGAGGGGCCAAGGTACTCTTCAATCTATAGCACAATTATTAATAAATAACTATGTACCTAAAAAAATTAAGTTTAACTTTATTTTTTTCCAAATTTTGGGGATCGCAATATGAAAAAGTTTGACAAACACGGCGTTAACGCGTTGAGCCAACGCAGGTGCACAGTGATTTATTTAGTATGAGAAGGAATAGATAATAACATCTACTAACAACTACGCATCTAATACTGCACTCCCATTGTACGAATAAGATATTTAATTATGACACTATATGAACCGTGGAATACAATTCATGTGTTCCAACAAGGTCTTCAGCTAACTAGGGTCCGTAATGATTGAACATATACAATGATAATTGTATGAAATCAGATTACAATAAGAAAACGCTAATAAACGATATGCAGAAAAAATACATTGAAGTTAAGTAAATGTAAATGATTGTGTTTATTTGCCTATTTATTAATTATATAGGGCCAGGAGTTTTCCAGTTAATGTTGAATATAAATAATAATTTTGATACGTTGACAATGCTATGATATTTGTAGAAATCCATCACTATTACCACCATAAATATATAACGCAGTGACAAATACTCGATCCTAAGGCTTCGGCCACATAGGCAGGTGCTTCGCTAGTGCTGAGCTAGGTGCTATGCTTGTCTACTAAAAACACTACTGCCACATTGCATGCTACATGCTTAGGTACAAATTCATTTGACATTTGGGAGCGTTCAAGTCAACAACGATATGTCACTCTCAAAACTAACCAGAAAGCTACTTCTCACAGATAATTTAAGTTGAAAGTTTCGAAAGTTGCAAATTCGAATTTGTTGGATGCATAATGTCAATTCATCCCATGCATCATTATTCATAACCTCAAAATATACGGTGTTAGACGCTGGTCATACTGAAGAGACATCCGCCATCTTGCAAAATCCTTAGACAATGGCAAAATCACTAGGCACTATGTTGAAATGAATGAAGTGAAAATGTCCCTCTGAGGCGGACGAAACCGGTCCTAATCTATTATATAAAAGTGGAATAAGCACTACAAAAAAATTGCGTTTTATTAAATAAAAACAACAATCACTAGGTGACACAATAAAAATAACCAACACGTTTGTTCGCCGGCAGACTCACGAGGTGGCTCATAATCACGTAGCGAGGCACTAAGCGTGCAGTGTAGCCAATGCGATAGAATAGTGTGCATTCGTTCGCTAGGATATGTCACCTAGCACGTAGCCACCAAGCAAGGCACCTGCCTATGTGGCCTTAGCTTAAGCGATTAAGGGTATTAAGGTGCTGTGTGAAGGTCGAAAATGAATTTGGTGCATCTTTGCGAGTAGTTTTATCTAAGAATCCATATTTCCTATTTAAAAATAAAATATATTAAAATTAAACTTTGAATTCCGATTATAAAAAATGGTTTTATTTCACATGTCTAAAAATATCCAATTGCCGATTACCAATGAAAAACATATTGTCATATTATAAAATCATATTTTGAATAAAACTACTCCGTTTCTCATCTTCAGATAATAATATATAAAACTTTAAGTTCTTGTCAATTTAGTGGAAGCCAGCGGCAATTTTTTTTTAAATAATAGATTATTTGTTAGGTTAGGTTACCATTAATGAATTTTGCCGAAATTTGTTTCCGCCTGGCTTCCAGTAAACAGACTTGTACCAAACTCTCATAAAATATACTAATATATCAAGGCAAATACGGAACGCAAAACATTCGATACGACTCGATTACAAACTTCATTGAATAATTTACCGAATATATTTTACGACAATCTGTCAAATTGAATGAAAATTGATGATATAATTCGTGTGTTGACAGAATATTAATATAAAAAGTATTATCACCACGGACATCTGATGTACCAAAAATGGGTTTATTCCATTGATATACTACTGGATGAATCGTATGCTTCTTAAAATGACGCCCGATTTTCAGCGACTCGGCCAGTGTTAAAACTTACTCTTTTAATATCAGCGGACATAACTCGATATAAGCTCACTTAATATTTGTCTCGAAAACGACCTGGCAATAATTATGAGTAAGCCCGATCTAGCTTGCATCTTACTCTAACTAATAGTCAGCGCATGACGACTTGCTCTGTCCGCTCAGACATGAATTTTTGGTAGCTTGCAAGCTTTGGGTTGCAGACACCCTTAGTTTTACAGCCAGGGCTATACGGGTGAAATTCGGGAATCCATGTTAACGGTCTTAACGCATTATCTACAAGGAAATATTATAAGACGATAATCGTAATATCTTCTTTTGTGGTACATTTTTAAAATGACACTTGTATGGGAACTCCTCATCTAGTAGTATATCAATGGTTTATTCTCAATTTTATCACGACGGCGTTTCAACAATACTCTTTTATAGTATTAATTAATATCTTTATATTAATTTTCTAATATAAAAAAGACTAATATTAAGAAAGTATCATAATGACATAATCGTTTTTCCCATAAAATATAAAGTCTACAGATTATCTAAGTACCTAAAGCTCGAAAAAGATTGCATTTTCGACCTTCACACTGTCTTGTTGAAATATTTTTAATTCGAGAATTTTCTAAGCATAAAAACTACATGCCAATTGCCACGAATACTACTCTTTGGATGATATGAAATTATTGGATCTGTAATAGTAACTAATAGTTATAAGAACATCATTAAATGATTTACGCCGCACTAAAAAGGAAGAATTTAGTTTTATACAAATTTAATATCTAAAATTTACTGAATATATTCGAAAATGATAGGATAACTTAACACACGTTATTTGATGTTACTATACTATAATATACCTACATGTAGCAGTGGCGAAGGGTGGAGGTAGACTGTTAAGATTCGACGTCAATAGTGCACACTAAACTTTGTTAGTCCTTAATATGTTGTATATTGTAAGGTCTAGCACATCGAATAGTATATAAACATATTATGTGTGATTTAAGTATTATTCTTTTCGTTTCATTACCTCCATATAATAGGCAGCCTTCGTCACTTTCTCCATATTATTTTAGTTATAACGTACTTTCACTTGCTAATATGTACTCGTAATTTAATAAACTATTTTTTATTCAACAAATAGTTCACAAGATTTGAGATTGTACATTCTCAATGTACATAGTTTATTAGATTCTTATACAATGAATTTAGAATAAATTTAAAGAAAGATTCATAAAACTCTGTACAAAAAATACTTCAAGTATATCGAGCGTTTACCTTAATAAATTTTATTCACCGATTACGTTATATATTGTGTGCAAGTGCATAGTTTATCCGTATTACGGATGTTTTTATATTTACTCAATATTTACCTTCGTTTCACCTCTTGTCCAAATTCTTTTCAGTTTAAAAGCTATTTTCAGCGAACCAGGATTCGCCTTCTCTGAATTAGATCCTTCGGGTGATAACACCTCAATGACTAGCGAAGAAGAGTCCGAACCGACAACAAAGATATAAGTGCCACAGCACCGGCTGGAAGCAATGATAGGCTAAACACGAGCACGTTGTCTTAGCTATCAGCTATCACATTTGAACAGTCGCGAGTTGGATTTGGTAGCAGTGCGCTGAACGCAGCCAACAGGGCCGCTTCGAGAGAAGGTTTATGATGGACAGACTTGTGGCGCTGTTCCTCGTTTCTTTGGCGTGGCAGCAGCTCTTGGTACAGGTCAGTAATAAGTGATTCACTTCGGATATTAAATTTACCCTTATCGGCTAATCCATAAAAATCAGCAAAGATATAAGTATTTAATAATGATTCACTATGGTTGTAAACCTGTTCAATATAGTAAATCCTCGCTATTAAATGTTTTACAATGTTTGTCAAAAATAACATATTTTTAAACTGAATGCGTGAGAATTACATACGTTCATTTGTTATTAATTAATTATTTATTATTCATATTACGTTTATATACATACATCTCCAAAAAATTAAACAATATTTCACATATTTTTTTACTATTCCCGTGATCCTGGAATTAAATATTCTTTTCGACATTATTATAATATTTACTTAAACATAGCTTTTGGTGTAAAATTTAATTTTTACCAAATATTGTCAACGTGCCTATATCGTTTAGTAATAATTTTAAACAACGCCCGATAGTAGTTGTAATAATACTGACCTAAATCGAATATACTAAGGTACCTACCCACATACGTAAATCTTTTATCATAAAACATAACATATACCATGCGTTTCCACACACAATACATACCGTTTACTTATATTAATTAATTATTAATAATAATATTTTTTTTCAAATAAGTAGTTAATATTATTAATCGTTTTTTATAGATACCTACCAAAAACTTTTAAGTAAAATTTATTATGTTCATTAATTTTTTTACGTTTCGTAACATTTTCCTTTTTAAATAATTCCTGTCGTTTGCCAGTGACCTCTTAAATACAGGGAACTCTTTGTATGAAGTATTAATGAACGTTGAAAACCAAAAAAATATACACGGACACCAACTCCTCACGAAAGCTTTCAACATACTTATTTTTGATGAGAAGTTGGCACTGCATTAAATTTCATAACCTGAACATTTTTTTGTTTTTATTGTATGGAAAGTTTCTGGAAAACTCTCTGTTCTTAAATATAACAATAAAGTTGTTGGATCCTAGGTCAATGACCGATTCTCGTCTCTTATATTGTCAGATTCATAATAATTAATAATATTAATAGCAACAGTCATTGTTATATTTTAATTTTCACTTAATAATCGCTAGTTTTATGTTATAATTTTTTATAAACAATTAAATAATGATTATATTTACCTACTTAATCTAGCGATGAATAACCGGAAACTTTATATAAAGAAATCACATGGAATTTGTGTTATAATTAATTTTACTAATGCATGTTATTAATATGTCTATACTAAAATCGTTTCTTTCAACTAACTTAAATTTATTAAACAAATATCTGGGTATCTATTTGAGATTGAAACCTTCTTTAATTAGGCATCTATATAATCTTCAATAATTAAATCTTACCTGCATTAGAGCTTTTATTTTATATCTTCTTATGTATACTATTTGTATAATTACTTAATGTTGTATTTAACATTAATAAAGCACTCCGTAACATAGAGTTTGTTAAGAAAGGTTATGGAAAACTTTTAGTATGTAGGTAGATAATTGAACATTTTTAAAATAATAGTAAAAATAAAATCAAATCTCTTTGCTGCAATGCACATGCCAATTGGAATCAGATTAGTACAATGGTACATAAATAGATTAAATACCTAGTTTTATTGATACTACAAAATGAAATATTTGTATGTAGGTACTTCAATTAATTAAGTGTATATGAAAACATTCAATATGTATAAAGAAAAATATTTATCATCAATAATGATATAACGTCTCCACAACCTTCACCTGTGTTTGTTTCAACACTGTCCAACCATCTTCTTCTAGGTATCTCGATCCTCCGTGTCGTTTCTGGTCTAATTAAGATGAATTTGTTGAGTGGTTGAAATAATTCCATCCTTAAAGCATTTCTGTTCACTTTGACATGTGAGACAACAGGGGGTCATATAATTTAAATTAATAGGTACAGAAATAGGATCTTGTAGTTGGTAAATTTAAATATATTATTATAACATCGTGTAGTAATAAAGTAGTAGTGCAGTAAAAATATTTACCTCAAATTTCATTGATAATCTCACAGTTACCGCATAGGTAAGACAACACATCGTAATAATAATTAATGTGTTATATTGATGAAACGCTACTATAATTAGTGTGTTGCTATGAACATATTAAAAATTAAATATTACAGATTAAATACCATTGATTTTATCCCTACTATTTTCAAATTATGTATTGTCTGATAATATAATAAACATTTTTGTCTCCATTGATAAAATGAGTGTGTTTTTTTCTTATGAATTTACTTCCTTTTAAATTAGCTCATAATAATATATTATTATCGTCTGTTTGTGGGTCATTAGTTGGCCTCTTGCTTGATTCCAAAATATTGTAAGGAATTCTGAACAATTTAGGTCTGTGTAACACAATCGTTGGTGATTTTATCGTAAAGTGACGACCCATTTGAATATAATTATAATAGGTTATAAGTTATGTTATAATACATGTAGATACATAATAATATAATATGCCATAGATTATTGCAAACGCAAGGCAAATAAGGAACTGCTTAAAGATGGCATAGTAATATTATAAGGTAAACCAATGGAAGTTATTTGTGTAATAATTATTATTCTCAAAGATCAAATCACCTGCTGTACCTACTATTTTATTTTTAATAATCAAATGCAGCATACATAATGTACGTCTAAATTTAAATATAATTCAATATATTGGCTCCTTCCAATTCAAATTCAATACATATAAGACATAGATGTTTCTGTGTGATTTTTCGATTGTTTTTCAACTATCGAAAATATAATAATTGTATAATAGTTACAACAATAAAAAATGTTATCACGGAGGAGATCTTATGTTAATATTGTTTAGTGTCTCACGATTGAAATCAGGAATAATGAATATTGGACCGCTAATTTCAATTAAGTCAGTCAGTCTTCAGAATCACTACTATCCAGACCCAATTTCAGCTTGTTTTTATAAACGGCCATTTTAAACTATTCCGTTCAGTGTCACATTCAAGCCTTTTTTTACTCTTCTGATCTACTCCAAATGCATATTTTAATATCACGTTACAAACCTACGCGTAGAATACAAAATAAAAGACAACAATGTAAAATGTTCTATCAACAAAATACAGTTCATTCATAATATGCTTATAACCATCGGTACATTGCCAGTAACTCTGTATAATCGATACACGCATGTTTCTCGAGAAACGAGAATCTTGATTCGCCGTAAGAAAATTTTCGAGGAATATGAATATTTTAGATCACAGACTCTGTACACGCATGGTTTATAATATTAATACTATCGACTGAAGGTACTTGATAAAATCTGAATTTAAATTCTAATGGATTTAAGTTTTGTACTATTCCATTTGAGTCTTATGCACAATATCAATGATAGATTCGTTTAGTTCGAAGGCGGTTTTTTTTATCAGGCAAATGGTATAAGCAAAGTGACCATTTGTCCTTTATTTTAGAAGACAGTGCTTTATTTTAGCTATGTGTCCCGTTTCTTTTTTTTTTTAAACCCACATTTGACCTTTATATTTCATAATCGGTAGATTATTTTCGCTGAAAATACTGTGACGTTTGATTCTGATCAATTCACTGCTAAGAACATAATATATATTTCTAATAATCTCTGACTAAGGGCGCCATGAATTTGGAAATTTTTTAAACCAGTAATTAGTACTATGACGTATCATTTATTTATTTTTTGCTAAGGGTTGTCAATAAATTTTCTCTAGTAGGTACTTAGTACCTTTTCTACAATTTAATACAATCACAAACGAAAGATTTTGACACTACCCAGTCTTAGTATAAAATTTAAACACACAAACTGATTTCCTTGTTAGTCTATGACAAAAATAATTATATATACTTTCTAAAAATAATGCGTCATGTCACGAAGTTCTTGTGCTGAAGTTATTGTGCTACTGTTATCACTCGTAAAATGAGAATATTATTATCTTATCAATACTCTGACTTGTGAGCTCTGGGCTCATTTTCTATGAAAAGAAATTTAGAGAAATCATAACATAAGTATAAATTTACTCGTTGCGGAAATGTACTGTTCTAATAAATTGTTATTTTATCTCTACATATATCTATAACTTTTCTTACTATTTTTCAGGCAAATGACCAGCATTTTCACTTATCGCCAAACGTGGATTATTTGATTCCAGTGGAGCTCCCAAGATACAGTTATTCTATTGATAACCACAAAAATACTCAAGTAAAGGTTTTATTCAATTATTTATTAAAAAAAATAGTAATGGTGAATGAAATATTGTGTTGTTAATTCTAAGTTACTACATTAAAATTTGTACAAACTTTGGAAGTATTTAATTTGTCGAATATCGAAAAGCCAGTGTAAAGTAAAGGAAATTATTTTACTATAAAAAATAACAAATTAACATATTTGACTTTAAAATTATAAACATATGTGACACCAGCTGTTATTGCATTATAAAATTTAATTGTAGTGATAATCTATGGAGTAGGAATGAATTGACTATAATATAATAATATTCTATAAACAATATCTTCAATTTTAAAATCAACTTTATGTGTTTTACAGACATTTAAGGTTCGATTAACTGATGATGGAACCTGCCTTGTATTTATTGATGCATTTAATACAAAGGGGAGCAAAACAGATATGACAGCTGCAAGAGAATTTAAACAGGTAAAAAGTGACAATAATTTCACCTTAAAATATTATTTATCTGTATGAAAACTTCATGCAAAAGATTTAAATTATATTTTTTTAAGTCGATACCTAACAATGATAACGTAGGTAGAATTATTTCTGTTATACGATTGTAACGGGGGGGGGAAAGATTTATATAGAATAATGATGTACGCTATATGTTTAGTGTGGAAATAGTGTATTAGCAAAAAAACAAGAGGTTGAATCGCGTCTAGAAACTCTAGAAACAAAAAAAACGCACTTTTTGAAAATAATCAATAGGAAAATTAAAACATCCACTGTAAACTTTTCAGTTATTTTCAGTCTAATGCACGACTATAAAATTATGGCACAATCATATATCATCCAAAAATTGATTCAATATTAAATTAAAGGGAAATACATTATAATAGGTAATGATTGGTTCTTGTCTATTGGCCCTTTTCATTTATCGAATTGTTCATTTCTCTAATACGACACCCATTATTGATTATCTAGAATTCACAATAAGGCATATTCACATCAGTAAAAGTTTGAAATTCTTGTTATTTTCCACATTTGTATTGCTTTATTTTTCCATATTCTCACTATATAAAAATGCGAACCAAAAACATGAAATTCAACAGACGGTAAAGCAACTTAAAATTAAACAACAATGGTAGCTACCTTGGGGATGATACCTAATCAAAATCAAATGAGCATCTACGGTAATTTTAATTTATGTAATATTTGCGTTTTTTATGTACCTACTGGAGATATTTTTGTAGAAAACAAATTATTTAAACATTAAAGCATTATAAGCAGAGAGTGAAAACTATGTTCTTTGTATGGAAAACACAAGCTAAATACTATAATAATTCATAATTTCTGACACCATCATCATAAATGTACTAGAGCCACCGCTGACTGATACATATTTAATACTTATTAATAATTAATGATATTTATTCAATTCAACAAATAAAACACGACGATCCTTAAAAGCTATCGGTTAAAGATTCGCATTTGTTTAAAATATAGGTGCAGTAATTCAATTTAACTTTCCAAAAGATACATTTTTTTTAAATATATCATGTCACACACAATAAAATTATCAATTATTTTGTCAGAACGTGAATAGAATAATATTGCCAGCTAATTTGCGTAATGTGTAATACTACGTTTTACTGTATATGTATATTATGTCTACTTTCCATTCATAGCGTGGTATAATAATAATATAGGTGATTTTATTTATATTTGAAATAATCTTAACTTTTAATACATATTGCTCATTTCTTTTTAATATAATAAAACTATTTTTTGCATTGTTGCGCATTGCTTGCATTATACTATAAATCATTTTCACTGTGCTAATACTTAGTTAAGTATTGCTTTTAGCGACATTTACTACATTATTTACCCATCAATCCCCTGTGTATTATATATTTGTATATGTATTAAGTTCAGGTGAAAAGTAATATATGTTATCAATAATATATCCCTGGTTTATAACGAAGACACCATAACCTCCCCATACAGATCAAAATTTCCGGAGGGCCAACCGCAATAAGATGTGCGATTTCTATATATAACCCTGCGGTAGAGTCCGCCTGGGCGCGATTGCATTTTGTGGGTAGGGTCGACCGCAGAATAATATGACATATTGTATACATACCCCTCTATTATGTTACAAGACTTAAATAATAGTATACAAATCTGTTTTAATGATGACTATTTGCAGTATAAATGTGTAAAATTTAATATAATGTATTGAAAGTAAAGTGAAATTCTAATTAATTATTAACAATACAAACGGCATTTTGTTTAATAACTGTTTATGCCGCGAAAATAGTAATACATATGGCGATGTATAAAAGTGTTGCTATAATAATGTGTATTTCTTAAGTGATTATAATAACAAAACTGTGGTTGAGAAATAGCTGAGATAATTGGTTTTGAAATAAATCGACAGTTTTCAAAATACTCTTGCTTAGAAGTTAATTGGTGTATATTTTTTTTATGTATAATAACATTTTTGATACTGTGTTACATTTAATGTTTTGAATAGGTATGTAATTTTACTTAGAGTTATAAATGATTTTCTCAATTTAAGCTATTTTTACGAATTAAAATATTTATTTAGTTTGCTTACATGTGACAAAATCGATGATATACAAAAAAGAACACAATTCTTTACGCACATCGGCATTAATAAAATCTTAATTTCGTAAAAACGCGACTTAAGAACTTTTACCCTGTAACCATATATATCATGGCAAGATCTCACGTTAATAATTCATCTATGTACATTAATCATAGTGACAATATTGATTTTTTTTTTAAATCTGGTGTGTTTATAGCAGTCAAATCCAACGCGTCGATCGTGATCGACTGTTCCATCCCATATCCCATAGGAATTGAGTCGTGAATATGCAAAAAAACAAGAAATATGATTTCATTTAGATTTTGAATGAGAAGCTTTAACTATTCCTATTTTTATTTACATGACCAACATACGTGTGAGTTGTTTTCAAATTGACGATGAGGAAAACCACGTGACTTTGTCGTATTACTTGATTCGTATTGCATCGTTCACATCCTCGCGCAGGAGTGAGAGAAATAGAAGATGTAAATCTCCGTCCTTACACTCAGACGTAGTTTACTCTTATAGTCGTACAGTCCCCAAAATAAAACTAAAATATATTATTTTTAAAACGATTGGGAAATTAAGTATGTATTTGTGAAGAGTGAGAGATAAGTGTCGTTATTTAATTTGTGACACGTCACTGTCCTCAGCCATTTATATTAATACGTTTGTTTAAGTTGAAGAATGACAATGAAATAGTGTGGTAAAATACTGCCAGTTTTGATAGTGGAAAATATATCATAATCTACTAATTATAGAATTCACACATGTCTGATTTATAGTATAAGATCTGACATTCCAATATTATATACAGTAAAAAAGAACTTATCTTGAAAGATATATAAAAACTACGAAATTCTCTTTCACGATTGTATGATTCAATTTGAGATTTTTAAATGCTGTCTATAATATAATAGTAGAAATATTACAAATTAGGTAACTATATTATTAATTCTTAGTTTTCAACAGCCACGGGATTTGTTAGTGGAAAGTTAGTAACACAACTTGTCTCATCTTTTAGTTAGGATCTCGTTAAGAATGCTTTTTACTTTCCATACGTTGCCTGTCGTCTCACTTGCAGGCCTGGTCATCTTACACATAGTATGTATTACAATACTGAATACATACATTACCATGTTCGATCGTAAGAGGATGATGTAGGTAGACCTCCACAGAGTCGAGATTGATTGTTAGCCACTTGCTCAACCTATTAGGTACATAACGTGTACACAAACACATGTTGAAAAACCAACATGCAAAATTTCAGATCCAAGATTCAAAACCGGGACATTATAAGCCGACACATACCGCTTAACTATCGGCTATCCTGGTCATCAGAGAAATCAAAGTGCCCTACCACAGTGTATTGAGGGTTTTCTATGTTTGGTACTCGAGACACTTTGCTGGCTTTATCCATTCTTCGAAACTTTTCTGGACTACATTGCACTGCACCAGTTCCGTTTTTAAAAGAATAATACATCAAAGATTCGGATTATTTTATAATATTTTCATCAGTTCATCTTAACTAGTATGGATTTAGTTGCCATCGATCGAAAAATTTGATAAAGGCTTTTGATTCATTGCATATTATTACACAATTGGGTTCATTTATTTGTATATATTAAGATTTGAAAATTGTACCTATATTATATGTTTTACAATACTTTAATACTAAAACATTTATAAAGTTAGAGTCATTGACTTTGAATATGAGAGTAGGACAGTTTGAATCTGCTACATGACCCGAGATAATAACGTCCGAACTAACACAAAGGTCAATTTTAATGGATGATTTTTTCTTACTAGGTATGATTGTTTTAAAATAAGATATTTTGTTTTAGTACAGAAATAACTACGAAAAGGTTATCAATAAATATTATTAGTGAATTTTATCGATTTTTAAAATAATATCAACACGTCACTATTCCACCAAAATTATAATAATATGCAGATCTAACTACTCAGACCTTTCGTAAAAATGGAATTAGTTATTTTTTCATATTTTAATACAGATTCATTAATGTCAGATTCGATGGTAAGAAACACGTTATTTTTAATTGTATTTATCAAGAATTTAGTCAGAAATAATGTCGTTGTTTGATTTATGGTTTGAAATAATATTATTCTCAAATGATCAGCTATAAATAGTAGAATAATTTAGGTGGTAGTTTATAGTTTGAAAGTCATTAACTTCCAAAGAGATACCTCCAATCGCAAGAAATAGTCTAGCACATTTCGAGTGCTTAAAGTCAGACAACGTTATCTACAAAAAAGTGTTTTTTTTTTGAGATAACGTTATTTTACATTTACGGCTACATGATAGTCAAACAACGTTATGTCAATCTTTTCAAATTTCTTATTAAATCGTCAGTAAAGTTTAACGCTAACTACATGTTTTCATATTTTTTTTAAACTATCCCTATAAAATTTAACATCATCATAAGCAAGATAAATGTACAATACACAATAAATTATAAAATATTAACATTCGGTTTTAAATAAACAATTCCCTCGTTGAGTTACAAGAATCTAAAATAACGATTTTTGGCTCTCCTGTAAAGTTGCACTTTTGTAGATAGTGTTGTTTGACACTAAGCCCTCGATTAAGAACTGAAAATTTAATTTAATATTTTTTGCTTCCAAAAATATTAGTCAACAATTAGAAAAAGCGAATACATAGTCAAATTAAATGTCCTTAACGTCACTCAAATTAATAAAAAAAAACATGTTCGAAGCAGCAACTTTTCAATTAACCTCCGGTTTAATGTTACTTAACTAACAAAGTACGGAGCTGAATTTGATATTTTGCGAATATACATAATATGATAAAAAAAGTACTTCAGAATCTAGAATAATAATATTTAAAAAGTTAAATGGAAGTTACCGACATTGAAACTAACAACCATAATAATTATTAAAATAAATAAATGATTAATTATTTTGATACATCTACGACGAATGTGGGTATATATCTATTTGTTAATGAAAGCATATGTATATTTAGTATATTATTAATATTATATTTATACTAATACAATACGCCTAACAATAAAATTAAAATTATGTTTGTCACATAATATTACGCCCTATATCGTAAAATTATTAATGCTATGTAGAATATTGTTCTAATTTTATTGATTATTCCATCACATGATAGGTACTACAAACAACTTATATATTCATTGTGACCTATTAACGAAATCCTTCTTCTTAAACCAAACTTATATGTAACCGAGACTTTCGGAACCACGGACTTATTATTATATATTATTAACAACAACAAACCGGTTAGGCTTATCATCCTATCATCATTGTTGTTTAAAGCGAGATTACTGATTGATTATACTGAACACAAATGGTCATTATGATTTATCATCGAATTGTGAAATAATTATATATGCGTCGCTTTTTATTAAAATTTGGCGACCGATTGGCAGTAGGTACCTATGTAGATACATCTTCCCATCTTCCAGTCATGTGCCATTTTATTTTGATTCTCCAACATCTAAAAATTTGAGTTCAAATATTCACGTCATTATTAAAAATATACATAGGTAGGTATTAGCAGGCTTCTTTTATGCAAAATTTGTGTTATTATGTCAATTATTGAGCTAAGATTTGTTGGTATGTTCAACACATAATATTATAAGTAGATATTTTTTCAGTACCTAGGTAAATCTATATTTAAATTAAATTAGAAATAACTTATTTCCAGGTAAGAAAATATGCAGTCAACATTGTTCGAGATTTTTGTAGGGGATACAGTGTCATTTTCAAAAATATCAATAAATCTAACGAGGAGTTGGACTACTCGTCCGACCTGGACACCAATGAAATTGTAATTCCGAGAAGAAATGCGGGTCTAGTCAGGAAACGAAGAGGTGCCTCCACCACAGTCTTCAAGGCGCTTCCACGAGGCAGATATAGAGGACAAACGCAATCGCAATACCTGAATTTTGGAGACCAGGTCTCTCCTGGAAAGGCAGAAGCAGAGTCTACCCAAGAAGGTTCAAGAGCCTCAGTTAGTAAGTCAGTTATCATTATTCATCATTATTCTAACATTAAATTTACAGCGAACATTACTTAACGAAGATGAAATAGACGATTCGCTCTAGCAACAAGCTCTAGAGTCAGTCAAGCAATTTTCGTGCTCACTGTACATGCATTGTAACCAATACTCATTCTGTTCAGTTTACGTGATTATTTTATTGATTTGAAATCAATAAACTTCTGACCGAGTCATTGTTCTACTAAATAGCTTTAACAATATAATTTCATTACCTATGCGACAATACTATACTATTACTCACAGCAGTGGTGGTGAAACACACGGAGAAATTTTGGTGGCATACGAAGGAATTGTAGAACCATGTAAAACCTCAACTACGGGCATGCAGAACTACAGGTGTTGATCGAGACATAAGTATTGAGAAAAGTTGATTCTCACTTCTCGATTATTTTTTTTAGAAATTCAAGATTTCTATTTCTTGGAAGCAGCGTTGTCAACTTAAAATTGTTTTTCTTCAGAAAAAGGTTAAAAAATAGGTACCGAAACATAAATCCTATGATTTAAAAAAAAAAATGTCTACTTTGATTGTACCCTCATTGCACGAGGGAAAATCCTTGGCAAGCCTCCCCTTATTTCAAATTAATATTCAGTTTTTGGTCCTAAAGCATAAAAAGATTCGCCACTACTGTATTAAACAAAACTATGCTGCCTCCTTAAAATAATGAATAGCCCTGATTAAATTACGTTAATTAAGTTCAATTTATCACTTTATTGAATCATTAACTATACTGCAAAAAACATAAATAGTATAAAACAATAACGATTAAATAATAAAGAATCCTAATCCACATCAAGGGACAGAAATAGTAGTTGCTAGGGGCATCACGATTATAAGGACATCAACGTATAATGACTGGCATCGGTATACATCATTTTTACAATTATGCTAAAGTAGGAAATGATTGTCTTAAATATTTTTGCAATTAGATAAATATTAAATACCATCAACAAAAACTGTTATTATATATTTTCTTCCCTATAGTGTTGAGTTTTGAATGAGGGGGGGGGGGGGTAGTTAAAAAATATTGATATGCCCCGGGCACGCATTTTTTCTTAATTCCTATACCTTCCTAATTGATTACATATTAATTAATTAGAATAAGACAATGTATTTTCACCAATAACTTATAATTTTAAAATACCTCAGGTAATATATACCTACCTGAGGTGTTTTAAAATATTGTTCAATATAAAATATTCAATATAGGTATGTTACATTCTCAAATCTTATGAATTATTCATTGAATAGAAGAAATAGTTACGAATACGTGTATTAAATAAGGTTCTAAGTACCAAAAAGTAGTATTGCCTGTAGTTACAAAATACCGAGTCATTGCAGTAAAATTTCATGAAGCAGACCTTTTGAAAAATGTAGTTTTACAGTGTGAAGCAATCACGGCAGCTTCTATAATTTTAGGTATTAAGAATTCGCAAGTGTCAACACACCATCGTCAGCTATTTTATATTGAATGCCGTTGACCACTGCTGTGCTACTTACACCATTATATTAAACCATTATAAATAAAACACGCAAACGGACTTACATCGTCGACAGGTTTAATTATGTTTGCTGTATTTTTTTGACTTGCTTGAGGCACTTAGACTATAGTTAAAGTTATTGGCGTTGGTATGTAGAACATTTTTCTATAAAAATGTCAATTTTTATTTTTTTGGTACTTAGCGCCTTAATTAATACACGTATTCGTTTATTAAATAACTTATTAGTAATAGTATTCACTTAAATGAATAATACATATTATATCACCACGAAATAACCGCTAAGCGAATAATATTTAATCATATTGTACATATTAGTAGATTAATTCATACTGATATAAATTTCAGGCGGCACTAATGGAATGGGCCAAGCACAAAGTCAATCGGGTTTTAGCTCCGGCTGTGATGGCTGCTACGATAATCAAGACGGCACCCAGTCACAAACCATCTTAGCTAGTGGATCGAATGGGAGGTACCCATCAGCCATTTCCGGCCAAGGTTTTCGACCATCTCAGGGAAACACTGGAACCATCGGAGACAATGGACAGAGTCATCCCGCATATAAAGATCATTACGCATCTTCAACGGGGCCTGGAAAATACCGTGGTCCTCAAGATCATCCTAGTGAATATAATATAAACTCTGGACCGGGTTCAAACTGGTCGGAATCTCAGCCAAAAGCACCTATTTCTTCATCTCAGATCCACCCTGGTGATAGACAACCACAGGGTCCATGGGACCAGGCCGGCCAAGGAGGCTCGAATAATTTAGGTCCACAAGGTCCGCCGGTTAGTTCGTGGAACTCAAAGACAACTCCAGAATCATCTGGTGCGTACCCAAGTGGAGGAAGAGATTCATATGAAGGAAATGGAAAAGTATCACCGTCAGGATCGCAAAACTATCCAAATCAATATCCTGATGTGCCTGGATCTACTGGAGGATATCCGAGTGGAGGTAGAGTGTCACATGGAGAAAATGGAAAAAATCAACAGCCAGTTGGCTACCCAAATCAATACCCTGGTAAAACAGACCCAGACAGATCATATCCAAGCGAAGGAAGAGATATATATGGACAAAATGGTAAAATACCGTCGACGGGATTTGGAAACTACCCAGATACATCGGACTCAACTGGACGATATCCGATAGGAGGAAGAGAATCATATGATGTAAATGGTAAAATACTACCTCCAGGGTCTAGAAACTATCCAAATCAATACCCGAATACACCAGGATCCTCTGGAGGGTATCCGAATGAGGGAAGAGGACCATATGGAGGAAATGGTAAAACACCACCCGCAGGGTCCGGAAATTACCCTGATACATCGGGTTCAACAGGTTATCCGAGTGGAGGAAGAAGACCATATGATGGGGATGGTAATACACAATATGGGGGGGATGGTAAAACAACATCCACGGAGTTCGAAAATTACCCTGATACATCGGGTTCGACAGGGTATCCGAGTGGAGGAAGAAGACCATATGGTGGGGATGGTAAAACACCACCCACCGGTTCCGGAACTTACCCTGATGCATCGAGTTCGACAGGATATACGAGTGGAGGGAGGGATTCATATAGGGAAAATGGTAAAACACCCACAGCCGGATTTGGAAATTACCCTGATACGTCGGATGTAACTGGAAGATATCCAAGTGGAGGGAGAGAAACATATGGGGGAAATAGTAAATTACCACCATCAGGATCAGGAAACTATCCAAATCAATACCCTAAGACACCAGGATCAACTGGAGGCTATCCAAATGAGGGTAGAGACACATATGGGCAAAATGGTAAACTACCACCGACCAGCAACGGAAATTATCCTGATGCGTTGGGTCCAACAGGATATCCGAGTGGAGGGAGAGATTCTCACAGGGAAAATGGTAAAACACCACTTCCGACCCCTGAAAAGTATCCCGATGAATCAAGATTAATTGGAGGATATCCGAGTAGCGGGAGAGAACCATATGATACAAATGGTAAGTTACCACCAACGGGATTTGGGAACTACCCAGATACATCGGACTCAACTGGACGATATCCGATTGGAGGAAGAGAATCATATGATGGAAATGGTAAAATACCACCTTCAGGGTCTGGAAACTATCCAAATCAATACCTTAATCCACCACGACCAACTGGAGGCTACCCAAGTGGAGAGAGAGATGTATATGGCCAAAATGGTAAACTACCACCGACAGGAGGTGGAAACTACCCAACTCAAGATCGATACCCAGATAACTATGCAAGGCAACCGAGTGAAAAAAATTATGGACAAGATCCAAGACAACCACCGAGTCGTAATTATTATCCTGATGATGGAGGAACATACCCAAAACAATTTGGGAAGCATCCTTCCGTGGATCAAGAAGGGCAACAACCACATGGCCCTTTAATGCACCCAAGTGGAGAAACACATACAGATAAAAATTATCCTACAAATAATGAATATTATCCAGAAAGTTCTAGCCCAGGAAGACAAGGGACACAAAATATAGGCTCAAGACCAACTTCCCATACTCATGGAACTGATTTCGAAAATTATGGAAATCAACCATACCGTCCTACAGGTAATGAGTACAATCCGCCGCAAAGGGAATATCCACCCACTTCAAATATTCACCCAAACCGGCAAGGACAATTTGGAACAATACCCGGTGATCGTGAGAGTAATACATATTATCCAGAATCACAGGACCCTGGAAGCAGTATAAACCAACCACATACATCGAATCAGAACGGTTACTCCGGTCAATCAAGGCCAGATGCAGACAGGTCTGGACATCATGATGGTTATTCCCAAAAACCTCCACCACAATATAATCGACCTGATCCTTCAGAATATGATCAACGAAGGCCAGTATATTCTGATGATGGAACTCAGCATCCTGGAAGACCAACTGATCACATATCAGGAGGCTCAAATATAAATGATCGTGGCACACCCATTGAATATCCAGGAACTTATCCTGAAAATGGCAATTATCGACCTACGTCACCAGATAATTATGCTGAAAGACCAGGATTTTCACAAGGACCAAATTCTGGACCGCCTAATGCTCAGAAAGGCTCTTACTATCCAGAATATGATAGACAACCTCCACATACTGACACAGGTAGACAAAAATATGGTTCGACAGATAGTCAATCTGGAGGCAGAGGATATGATATTAATCAATATTCAGATAATATTGATGACACAAACTCGCAAGCAGAAACTTCTATTCAACAATTACATAATGAAACCAAAGCAAGTGCATTATCATCTGGTAAGCAAGGAGGTGGAACTGCACAGTCACAAATTATTGGCTCATATACTGGTTCTGGTTCATTTTCAGCACAAGCTCAAACAATCGATGCAAATAGAGGTGCTCAAACACAAATATCAGTTGGAGGAAAAGGTGCAACAAGCACTGCACAAGGAAATGCTGGATATGGTCAGTCTCAAGCTCAGTTGCAACTTGGGTCAGAGAATGGAGCCACAATAGCTGGTGCTCAGAGTGGTGGCTGGAATCATGGAACTAATACACAAGTTGAGGCCAGCTCTAAAGGTGGAATGGCTGATGCCCAAGCCAATGGACCTGGAAGCACTTCATCACAAGCTCAAATTGGTTTTCAACCATATCAAGAGACGAAACATATAAAAGAGGACAGTAAGCCTGGTTCACCATTTTATGGCGGGGGTACAGCATCTGCGCAATCTGGTAACTTTGCAGGCCAGTCACAAACTCAAATTCAAGGAAAATTTAAGTATGGATTGAGTTATAATGGAGCAGCACAAGCTGGGTCTGGAGGTAAAGATAACTTCTTTAAAAATAAAACAATAATTAAGCCTTTAGGTATTTTTAGCGCCAAACCAGTAGTGGCAGAAGTGAATGCTGCCCCGCAAGCACAATTTGAAGGCATGATGGAATCAGAGTCAAAAAACATTGAACAAATGCATTTTGAAAATCATGATAGAAAAGATTCCGATAGTGGTACTGTAGCACTAAGTCCTACAAAAAGAATTCGACATTCAAAAGCTCAAAGTGAACCAAATTACTCTGAAGACAAAGATCCACAAATTATGGATGAATATGACAATGAAGATGGAGACGACGATGGCGATTATGATCTTGAGTTTTATCCTAGCACAGAAGTTCCTCAGCTAACACCGCAGACTATAAATAATAATCCAAGAGACGTTGTTATACAACAATCAGCTCATGGGCAAAGACAACATATTATACTTGGTTCTCTTGATAATAATGGAGCAAAAGTGGTACAGGACTCTTCTCAAAAAGGCCTCCTTAAAGAAGGAATGCTTTTTCAACCAGGTGAAGTAATTCCTGGAACACAGGGCTATACAATCCCTATTGGCTTTAGAGGTCGTGTTAGCTCTATTTCTGATGGGGATGAAACATTTGCTTACACGGATGAAAATGGTGAATCACAAGCTCAAACTATTACTTTAACACCTGGTTCTGGAAATGTCACGTATAGTAAGTCAGCAACAAAAAGTCAACCAACAGTTCGAAGCTGGGGTCCAAATTATCGCTACGTTCGAGGCCCATCAACACATCGTCGATATATGAACAGATATAATTTAAAAAGCAATAACAATAGCAACATTCCTGAACAATATGTCACCGTAACAAAGACTGCAGCTGGTGAACTAGATTCTGACAAAAATAATTTACAGAATAAAAAGTACGCACACACATATTATACAAAATCTTCAACATGTGGATATTTCACATTTTCCTGTAATCAAGTTTATGGATCAAATGGCAGAACCGAAATTTGTACGCCAAAGGCACCATTAAATCCAGATGGGACACCTGTACAGTGTTAAATGATAATTAAAAAGAAAATATGATTTATTTATAGTGTGTATTGTTAATATAAAAATATGTAGTGTAAGTTAATGAGTATTAAAGATAATTGGTTTTGATTTATTCTAAATAAATAGTTATACTATATACTCTAAACGTATTTCAATCAATATTATTATGTACTTTTAAATAAAATTTCTACCAACATGTCCGATCCTAAGAAGATCACAATAACATTATGCGCCTCTATAGAGTGGAGGTTGTATTAACAGTTTTTTTTGTAAGATAGAAAATGGATGTTAGCCACATGCTCAATCTATTAGGTCCATACATTGGGGTTAAAGATACGATGAAAAACAACATGTGAATTTTCCAAAACTTGGGACCCACAACAGTATAGGCCCAGCCCGATGCATAGCTGTCTTTTTCCACTACACTAACTTAAAATTAATTCCACAGTTTCACTTTCTTTTTACACTCCAAAGACTTTCTTTTAAATTCAAATATTTAACTTTTCGTGAAGTAAATTATTTATCAAAAATAATACCTACTGTTTATTACCTAAACATTTCACAGAAAAAAAGGCTCTCTGAAATTACTTTTCTAAATTTAACTTAATTATACAATCGCGACAGCGGTTAAAAGCCTGCTAAAATTATTCGTAGAATTGCTACATTGGGAAAATGAAGTTTTAATGGGTTTTCTCTTATGATAATACCCAACTACGGTGCCCGTCCATATATGACGTCACACGATTTTGGCTATTTTAACCCTTCTCCCCATCATCACATTACGTCACATAACCTTTTACCCCCCTGTCTATATCACGTCACATTTTGACGCCCCCCCCTCTCTCTTAAATGCCCTTCATTGAGTTGTCGAATAGGAAAACGTTATCGGCGTATTCCAGGTCGTATAGGTTCACCGTGGGTATAACAGGTATGCCTCGGTCAAGTGGTATTGATTTTTGTAGTATGAAGTATGCGGATGCCAGAAGAGTAACTCAACGTGACTTGCCTATTCTTCAAACCAGCCAGATTCCGTCATCCTGGAAGGCCACTAAATACTATCTATAGAGTGTATACAGCGAAGCTACGGGATTCCGGTATGACCTGGAATAACACGAGAAGACTGGCAAGCGACAGGCACGTCCATATGCTCCAGCTAAGGGGCGGAGATGGCTGAAGAAGAAGGAGAAATAGACATTTTTGACACTTAACTTAGGTAACAGAAAATTAGCTCTTGAGAATAGCATTTTCGATGAGCCTGAAACGTTGAGGAAAGAAGGACAAAGAACACACAGAGACAACATATAAACAGGAATGTTTCAAACATTACATAAAATATTATTTAACATTGATTCCCAAAAATTCTATTAGATTGTAGTTTATAAAAATAATACTATCGACTGAGTGTAGGTACTTGATAGAACTTGAATTTAAATTCTAACCGATTTAAGTTTGTACTATTCTATTTAATTCATCTTTGCGACCCAGGTTTTGCCTTTTGGCATCTTAGGGCACCCACGAATGGCAAATACACACTGACAATGAATATACTTGGTTAATTATAATTTATATAGTAGTTTAATACAATAAAAGAAGGTAAAAACCGATTTACCTACTAAGTAAAGGATCAAGAAAAAAACAAATTTCCAATACTAGAATCTTTGAAGTGTTCGAAAAAACCCATAGTAAATACCTTAGATAATATTAATGCATTCTGTAAGTGCTTTAAAGTGTCATTACTCTTAACAATAAAATTAGCTAATGAGAAATGTCACTAAATGTACCTACACACTAAATAAAAAAAACAACAAAAGCATCAACCGCATCACCATAATGTTACCAGTGGCGAACGTTGGAGGTAGGTTGTTAAGATCCGACATCTATTTATAGTGCACACTAAGCTTTGTCAAGCATATGTATTTGTTTTTATTGAACTAATACCCCGTTTACACGTGTATGGATTTACTACTAATTACAGAACGTATTATCGCAGCCATAACAATAAAATGTATGTGTAAGCATGTATTATCCTGCAGTTGCAAAATTGCATGCATGGATCAAAAAAGCTCGGAAGCTTCTGAATTTTTATTTGACAGTTGAGATTTTTTCGATCTGCGCCTGCGCAGTAGAACGATAGTGGCGAACCTGCGGAAAGACCCATTTTGAGGTTAACCGATTTTTACAACCTGTCATATCGTCGGTCCCTATTAAAAAAGTCGGATCTGCAAAATGTTATTTTTCAGTACGAGCAATCAAAGATGTTTCATCAAATATCCTTTGTGACCTATTGCTTGCCATAATGAATAAAAATACGGGTTATAGAAACTTTTCTAAACGTTTATAAAAACATCCGTCTGTCCGGTGAACATAGCCGCAACTGTCAGATCCGACGCATCTTGCTCACCCACGCCCAGCCAACAATGTCGGTTGGTAATAACCGACATTGTTATTCGGACACTCTCGGTAGATCCGTCATTTTTAACTTGAATATCTCGAAATTTTTCAAACAAACAAAAAAAACTGTGATTGTGGTATAAATTTGTGTATAAAAGTGTTTAAATAACTTTTACGTAATAATCCGAAAATGACAAAATTTCAGATCCGACTTTTTTTATAGGGACTGACGATATAGTATCATAAAATGACTACATCGCGACTCGCTTACCTACTCTTGAAGAATGATATCGCCCTTAATTCCTCAAGACAGCAAATTAATGTATCGCAAAAATGACATGTAAGAAGACGAATAAATTTAACATTATATGTTAGTAATCCATATAATATAAGTATCCCTGCAATACATTTTTTAGATATTCTATAATAAAAATATAAGCATAGTAAAAATACTGTATAAAAAATGGGGCAGCATTGTATCGCTGCCTAAGGGCGGCATTTTGTCTATGGAGATCACTGAGATCGTATGTCCCACCTAAGAAGCATCATGGATTTGATATCTCATCTACATTAGGAATTGCAATACTGAATGAAAAAACCAATACCAGTATTTTCTATTAAATACCGATATTCGTGAAATACAGTCTTCTTTCTTCTTCTTTGCCCATATCCGCCCCTTAACTGGAGCATATGGACACCACGCGGCGCCTCCAAGAATCCCTGTCGCTCGCCAGTCTTCTTGCTTCGTTCCAGGTCAAACCAGCATCCCGTAGCTCCGCCGTATACACTCTATAGATTGTATTTAGCGGCCTTCCAGGACGCCGGAATCCGGTCGGCTTGAAGAACAGGCAAGCCAGGTTAAAGTTCTCTTCTGGCATCCGCAGCACGTGGCCGAGCCAGGTCCAACGTCGCCTCTTCACTTTCAGCGTGATGAGAGGCTGCTTGGTACGTTCTCTTATCTCCTCGTTGCTCCTAAAGTCATACCACCGCACACCCAGTATTCGTCGCAAACATCTGTTTTCGAAGCTCAGTATACGGTTGCTCTGAGCCTTCGTAAGGTGCCATGATTCGCTACCGTAAAGCAGCACCGTCAGAATGCAAGCGTCGAATAGGCGGCATTTGGTTTTGACCGAGTACAATCGTGAGTCCCAGACATTTCGCATCGAGTTGAATGTTGTTCCAGCCATTCCCATTCGGATAGCAAGCTCTTTCTGCAAAATGCCATCTCCCGTGATGTGTACCCCCAGGTACTTGAAGCTGTCGACGCTCTCGATGCTTTGTCCATCGCCAATCAGAGGGAAATCTGGATCAGGACAGGTACTATTGCACAAGACGTTGGTTTTCTTCGCGTTGATTTTCAAACCAACGCGAGAGGAGTTGTTATGCAACCTGTCGATTGTCTCTTGAATGCCCTCGATTGAATTGTCGAATAGGACAGCATCATCGACGTATTCCAGGTCGCATAGCTTCACCGTGGGGGTAACAGGTATGCCTCGGTCGGGTGGTATTGACTTCCGTAGTATGAAGTCAAAGAGAATGATAAAGAGAAACGGTGCAAGGACACAACCCTGTCTGACTCCGGTCGTGACCCCGAACCATTCCGTGACAGTGTCTCCAATTCTGACACAGCATTCGCTATTCTCGTGCAGGCTTTTGATTATGGCAATGATCTTGGGAGGGATCCCGTATGCTCCCAGTATCATCCATTCCCCTCACCATTATCGTTAAGGTCGCCGCTCACCATTATCGTTAGCGTCACCGAGGCCGTGTCGTCCCATCACCGTGGGGCCAAGCACCGGGTCTGCTCCTACTCTCGCAATATAATCCCCCATTACAATCATGCGGTCTCTTCGGGGGATGGCGGAGACTGCCGCGTGGAGAGAATCGTAAAAAGCATCCTTTGTCTGTGCGTCGGCATCCTCAATGGGGGCGTAGCACTGAAAGACGGTCAAGGAGCTACCAGGCGTCTTGAAGGAGGCACGTATCAGTCTCTCCGAGATTGGTTCCCATTTCACGAGGCAACGGGCCGCTCTCTTTGACATCAATACTGCCACTCCCTGGCGATGGTATTGCTCCTGACCTGAGTAGACAATAGAGTAACCCTCAATCAACTTTCTCCCGGCTCCTTTCCAGCGCACTTCGCTCAGCCCTAGGATGTCCACACCGTAGGTGTGCATGATGCGTGTGGCGTGCAGGTCCTTTCCGAGGGTACGCAAGGTGCGAACATTATATGTCCAAATGCAGTAGAACTTGGTTATTACGATCACGGACGTAGCGAGGAAATAATGAGGAAACATTCGTTGACATTTTAGTTTATGATTTTGTGTTCTTAGATGTGTATGTGCCTCACTGGTGATTCCATCTGTTTTATTGCACTTTTTACACAGCAATTTCTTGACTTTAATCCTGAAAGAAGTGAAACCAAACAATATTTTTTCCAAACAATTATATTTCTCCATTATTGTATAAGCTACTCTTTAGTAGATAAACATCAACAAATTAGGCACAGGTAAAGCCAATACCAATTGATGAGACTTTTGTATTTACCTATAAGAATCGGTGTCACCGATCTGGGTGACATATTCAGGCTCTATGTATCTTTTAGTAAATAAAAATCTGACAAAATTTATTTAATATTAGTGTTTCTAGCTCGGTCTCACATACAAACCCATCTCGACCGCGGCATGGTCATAAATCAAAACAGCCTGTAAGGTTGCAACTTTCTTCCCATATACAGGCGGGACCAAGCCATGACGGTGACGTCATACGGCTAGCCAAACGAATGACTGAAGGTGAAAAGCAGCATCTACACATACGCTGATGCAACATTTTGCAATTCTACCTGCGGTCTATGCCGAGTGATACGGACGACTAAAATACTTAATATTTTTTTCACCTTGACAAATAATTTAAGAAACAGGTTCAAATTGGAGTGAAAATACTTCACCGTTAAACTGTGTTAAATTTCCAAAAATCCAAATTTTGAATGATGAAATAATTGAGGAAATATCAGCCTCAGAAAAACAAGATCAAGACGACAAAGAGGAGATTCCTGAGAGGGGAAATATTGGTTCTACACATTCTGAAGATTTTCAATGCTGAGATTGCTTACAATGCCTAGAAGAATGTAACTCAAGACAACTTATGTTTTAAAAGTATTTGTGATTTGGCAGCTTCGAAAAGGACAGCTACTTTTAAGCAAAAATCAGTAGTTGAATATCTTACTAAAAAATAATTTTTAACTGAAGCTATGTATACCTACCTATATATCAAAGAAATTTTTGCTATATTATATCAATAAAAATTCTTCATACAAAATGTATTTTTCTTTCCCTAACAATTATGATTTTTTTTCGATTATCCGGACTACCTTTATTCTCAATTAGTCCAAATAATTGAGGTTCTACTGTATAACAAAATAATCAATTGTTTTTAGTTTTCATACATAGTATTCGTACATAGGAGGTGTCGAAGTGTCCTTTGTACTTGTGTACTGAAACTCTGCCAAAACAGAGGAGTCAGGAGTTGAAAGTGATGAATCTAAGGGATCAGAATTATTCCGTCCTCCATATGACGCAGTAAATTTTTCAAATGCCTCAAAGTTGGCCTTGATTGTTATAAAGTCGGCATGGCCAATCAGCCCCATATGTGACCAGACCCTGAAAAACAGCTCCGCTCGGTAGGATCCCATCAACGGGCAGTCCCAAAGGACGTGTTCAGTGTCTTGATGGTTGTGCCCGCATGTGCATTCCGGCCCATGTCCTATCAAACGAAAACCGTGCAGATTGACTGCAGTCACCATGGCCAGTCAGAAACTGGCTTACCCAGTGTGTTGGTCTTAGTTGTCTCATCTGAAGCCTGCAGGACACATCTGGAAAAAACTGATACGTTTGTCGTTCCTTGGTGGATGTCGACCACCTCGACTGCCATATATCGAGTGCTATTTTGTAAACAAACTGTGCTGACAGTGTGCCTGTAAGGTATGTCTTCAGATCTCACCAGAGGCGTCAGATGCATGAAAGTATATCAATTTTTGATGCAAGTGCGAACAGAACGCCATTTTCATTTTCATTAAAGAATAGTTGCAACCAGGAAGGATATTATCTTTTTTATAATACTAATTTAATCACAATCATTATCAACTGTTTCAAAGCGAAAATTTTAAATTTATGGCTTAATAGTTCTATAATGTTTGGAAATAGGTAGGTGTATTAAAACGCATTTAATTATCGTTACATTTCTAATATATTATTTTAAGTTCATAATATTATGTTCTTGTATAAATTTATTGATTAATATGTATAAAATAAATACGATATTATATCATAACTGAGTCACAATTTCGTAAAAAAATTGTAAGTTTATATTCTAAGATTTTTCTCACTAACTATGTTGCTTATACCTCTCATTGAGGGGATGCATATTTTTATCATCAAATTTAAAAATGAATACAACAATATATAATTATGTATGGCAACAAAATTGTCAGCTGGCATTATAAAACACTGAAATATATACCAAAATATACCTACTGTAAAATGAAAAAGCTTCAAGTTTATATGTGACAAAGCTGTATTATATTAATTAATCTAATTATTGATTAATTTAAAAATGCTATAATTCACAATTTAAACATTCATGCAAAACACTGAAAATATTGAATTTGTAAAAGAGTGAATATTCATTATTCAGTTCAACATTATTTTTTATTAGTTGATATAAGCTGATTGTGAAGATGTTTTCGGTGTAACTATGCAATTTGGTACAATTTTCAAAACACTTGATTATAATTAAGTATATTGTAAGTATTTCATAGAAAATTAATTTCTATTTACTGGTTCTTGACCAACAATTTCCCTGTGTGCTCCATATTCATCAGGTTCTTCTGGAAATGCCAATAAAAAAAATATTAGTTACCAATATTTTGATATAAACCTAATACAGTCTATATATAATAAATATGTATTCCATGTGCATTGAATGCAAACGCACTGACAAACAAGCAAGTGTGGACATATTTGGAAGAAGATTTGATGCTTTCTACTCTCTTTCCATCCTATTAAGGATCAATTGAATAGCTACCAACCGATGCTCGATAAGTCAGTTTTCCCAAATAAAAAAACAGTGGCAGATAAAGAATGTCTCACACTTCAAGTAGACATGCTAAATTTGGTAAATAAACAATAATTATTGTAATAGCAGACATTTTTAGTACCTAATGATAAAATGTGTAAATTGTCACAATCCAAATAGATTAATTAAAGCATTTAGAATGTAGTAATATCATTGCTGAACTGTTGTTCGGCAAAAAACTGCTTTATAAGCGCAAGCATGAAGGTAAACATACAAAACATCTTTGTCTAAATAACTTGATTTACCTAAATAACAGGTAGTGAACGGCTCATCATAATCAAATGTTTGTACTACTCGCAACTTCGATGTGATTTAGATGTGAATTGGATGTATTATGTCTTATTAAAATTAGATATGTAAAATCGGAGGTTTCTATAATTAATTCTATAATAATTTTGGTGGTGATTGAGGATTTTACTAGACCACTGGGTAAAAAAACAGAGAATATAAAAAAAAATTGATAAAATTATCAAATCACACATTTTCTTTAACAGCTCAACAGCGATACACTCCTTACTTAAAAGATTATAAATAAATATATAATGTTTACCATCATCTCCATCGAAAATGATTTGGGCAGCCGGCTCTGCATGATCCAGATTGTTATTTCCATCAAAATCGTGGTCATTTCCATTTTTTCTAACCACATTACTTATATCGGAATCTAAATTGACATCATTGTCAAGTTTAAACAATTCATCTTCTCTATGAGCTTCATCCTGGGGTAATATTTTGAGATTATTGGTCTCCATGTCTCCATTTTGTAATGCTTGATTACTCTTCTCAGGACTGTGTGGATTTTTATTGAGCTGGTTTTCAACATCAGTTAGCGGTTTGGCATTAGCATCAGCGTTCAGATTATCAAAAATTTTTATAGCCTTATTTTCAACCCTTGAGTCGACTTTTACATTAAAATCTTCATTTACCATCAGTTCTGGAGCAACACCTTCAGGAATGCTTTGAGATTTAAATTGCTTTTTGGAGCTTGTAGGTGTACTCTGCAATTAACAAAAGATTTACTATATTAGATAAATATATATAAGTACAAATGAACTAAATTATTATTTTTAGATTCAATATTGAATACACATGACCCAACCCAACCTTAGAAACATAGCTATTTGATAATTTGCATGAATTATGGATAGATTAATAGCTCAATGGACAAGAGCATTCACCCAGACAGTGAATTGTCATTCGGATCAACTTTTTTTTTTAGGATTGTTTCTGTTTCTGAGGTTTTTCACTAATGAACTGCCAACATTTTTATTTACAGGAAATATACGAATATATAAACAAAATAATTTATTATGAAGTGACAAACTATTATTTATTTGTATAGTATACTTTCCCACTTTATCGTTTGGGAATGGCCTCTGCAATGAACCCTAAATGACGATGAAGGAAAATGAAAACAATACACGGTAAAACCTAAACACCACCTTAGATAACAAATAACTTACTGTGAAACTAGTCACACCACTATGCAATAATGTCGCTAGTTGCCAAATTCAAACAACTAACTTTAAGTAATACATAGAATAGACATCCTCTACCGAAGGTGCGGATAAACATTGAGTTATATAAAAAAAATAGGAAAGTAAATATGAGGCATCTAATTACAAAAAGTCCACAATTCAATATTATCGGGAAACAACGTTTTTATGTTTCTAGCTTCAATTATTTGTTTTAACGTGAGATTTTTTCCCCGTTGTATTTTATGTCGAAATTAGAACCAAATGGCAATTTGTTTCAGCCGATAAACTCTTAAATGTAATAAATATAGGCAAAATAAAATTGGAGTTAGCACTACTTGTACTTCACTTTTTAATTTATCCCACATAAGGCACATATTTCCATGGCACTGTCATAAGTTTACCGGATGCTACAGCATGGGAGACGCCCTTTTCAATATTTAACGTTCCCTTATTGGTTGACTTAAACACGCGCGAAATCAACCAAGCTTTAAATAATATGAAACACGGACTTGGCGCTTTTTGTAATAAATCGAGACTTAAAATATTTTTTTTCGTAGGGTTATGTGGCGTTTTGGAATTTATAGATCAATACATATTGTGTAAAATTATACAAAGAATACATGCATATTTTTTTCTCGATTTTGACCAAATGTGGAATTAGACGCCTCATATATTATGTAACGGGAAATAATTAATTTAATACCTTAACAGCTTCGTGAAGTAAATCTGGTTTATTACTATTAGAATTTACAGACACCAAATATACATCATTTGATATTGTAACTTGCTTACTAATATTTTTATTATTACTGATGTTATCCTGTTGTGAGAACAAATTCGGTTGAGGGACTACATGATTATCCTTCGACAAAGCCTGTAAATCAAAGTAAATTCATAATTAAAAGTAGATACTTACATTGATTAAGATTTCAGTGAATATATTGAGAAACTGGATAAAATCATAATATTCTTACTTCCACCTGCCGCTTTAATCTCTCGTTTTCTTGAATTAAGTTATTTAATTGACTCTGAATGTTCACAGCCTCCTGTGATTTAGCCTCCAGCTTCTTTTGAAGATTTTTTTTAATTGATTGCTCTTCAGTGAATGATTTCTGTGGACGAAATGGGAGCATATGAAATTTTAAAACCACAGCCTCTATTTACAAACATATTTATTTTAATCTTAAAATAAATCTAGATAATTTGAATCAACTAGAATGTACCGTTTTAAAAAAAAAAAAAAAAAATTTTGGTTAGGTACATGTTCAAACACGCGCATTAACATCATTTTACTCCCTACTTCAATTATAGTTTGTCAATCTATGGCTACGGCCATATGTTGTAGCTTAACCACTGGGGAATGCCAAAAGAAATGGCGTATTTCAAAAAAACACTACCTTATTCTTAGGTCAATAATTATTATAAAGCAATCATTATTCGTAGGATGTTTTATCACATTTGAATGGTCAAAGACATGGCTTATAATCAGTATCTTTAGAATTATCTTCAAATGTGTTAATCGTGCCCATTTTTTGAATAATAAAATGCCTATTTCTTGTCAAATTTGGGATCACAGAGATTATAAATATAATTTTTTATCATAAATATTTATAAAAAGTAAACAATTTTACTAATGGTTTTATAAATGTGTTTAAAAATAAATAAATCTAAAAAATCTTAACACCACTTCACATGGACGTACTGAAATATGACTATATTCTAAAACATTAGAGCGAGAGGTTTCAAAGAAAACTATTCTATGTAATAAAAATACTTAATGCAGTCATCAAATGTTTAAAATAAATATAAAGGATAATAAGGCTTCAAATTTATATAAATAGATTATCTACAACGTTTAAGGAATGTCCAGGAGTATGCTCTGAAAATACCATAAAAGCTCCATTTTGACCTACGCTGAGCATGTGAGCCATGAAAGAAGCTACTTACGTCAATTATATTCATTATAGGCATATAATTGTGATATTATAATCATGGTAAATACGAGAATGTAAACAGAACTAACGATGTATTTTACAAACCTAATATTAATAAAAATATGTATGTTTCGATATTACAAAATCACAATATATACTTAAATGAGAATTTAAATATAAAATAACGCTTCCAAAAATAATATGTAAAAGACAAAAAACAATAAATGACAAGAGCTTTTCGACGTCATGTTTCGACATTTTTAATCTCTTTTCGATTTGTCAAAATCAAAATGGACGACTACAGCACAAATTAACATCTCTAGCGCCGAAGCATGTGAAGTTCAAAAGTGTCCGCCACTTTCATATGCGATTGTCAAAATTGAAGCAGAAATTAAATTTCCCATACAAAATTGAAGTAGGCCGCGTCGATACTGCTTCGTTCAAAAATTGCCCTCCTGGTCTAGGTCATTGTATTGTATTGATTGTTATTGAATTTATAAAAGTCTCAATTAACGGATTATGATGTAACACAATATAATTACCACATATTTATTCAATGAATCCCTATCCGATTTGACTGCATCCCTCGCCTTCCTACATTCCAACGTGAGGTCATCAAATTGGCTCTAAAAAACAACATCAAAAATATTATTTTCAAGGAATACATAATGCAATAGCTAAATAATTTAAGTTATAGTTGGATCATAATGAGGATAGAAGATATGCAACAAAAACAAATTCCAATAAGCCTTATGCTCAAACAGGAGAAAGCCCAAAGTCTTTTTGAAGAAGTTAGTGTTAATACTCATACATTCACTGCAAGCCACAGATGGTTTCAAAAATTTAAAGGCCATAATAAACTACACAACTTCAAACAGGTGACGCTGCCAGTGTAGACAGAGGGAGCTACTTTAACAAGGGAGTCAACAAAAATCATAAAAAATGTGGATTAGCGGAGGTTTGTTTTTGTAAAAATATGTAGATCCATTTTATTTTCACCTATTCTTTGAAACCAACAAATATTATTTAAAAAATTGCATGATTTTAAGTTTTATTCGACTTAAGTATGCGATTTTTTGACTTACACGAAAATCTTCGGAACAAATTAATCATGTAAGTCGAGGACTTAATGTACTAGAATGATCTATAAAATATTGGTTCCATGAGAAAACAGAACAGCCAGGGGAAAAAATAAAACATTGAGGAATCTACTTATTAATTAAATACTTATAAACCTTAAGTTTATAAATGAAATATATATTATAAATATTTAATATTTAAAATTTTTTCTATTTTTAAGTGAAATCATCAACTGTTTATTAGTTTATTAGATATATTATACATATTTTTTACAAAACAGTTATTTTGAAAATAATGCATTTTTTTTATATATAGAGTACCTATATAAAATTTTATAATGTTATTACTGCATGTTGGCCATTCGGCGTAAAAACCTCAATTTATCTGTTTAATTTTGATAATCATGCACAACTATTGTCACTCGATTACTATGGGTCTCATACTTTTTCTTTATATAACTTATAAACACATAACTCGAAGAAGAGACAATCGTTGGACAAATTTAGTCATCCAGTGGTATCGAAGAGGTACAAAACGTCCGCATGGAAGACCTAGAGTCCGCTGGATCGATGAAATGATAAAGTTCTGCGCCACGCACAAGATCGAGAGAGGTGGAAACAGCTTAAAGACGCCTTCATCCAGTAGTTGATAGATTCAAGCTGATGATGATGATGATATATTCCGTTAATAAACTTAAGTTTTTAAGTATCAATGGTGATTGGTAGTAAATCTTATAAAATTGACAGAGCTTAGTTGCTTGGAGAAGGAGATGACACCGCCAACTTCTGCTGTACACTTAACACTGATGCAGATAAATGAGGTGTCTAATTCTAATTTTCTAAGTCTAACTTACGGTCAAAATCTAACAATATAGGTACCTAATGACCTATAATTTTCAAAACCCACCAAAATAAAACCATATGAAAAACATATTTAAAAATGTAATGCCCGATTGAAACTGATTTATTAAACATGTACAAATAAATACCGATATGTCCAAATTTATTTTGCTTATTTTTGTTGCAATATGGAGTTTATTGGTAAAAAAATTGCCATATTGTTATAATTTGAAAATACAATATGATTGTAAAAAGAAACTAATATTAAAACCATCCACAATACACATACCAAAATACAAAAACATTATTTTTACCATAAAATATTGAATTGTGGACTTAACGGTTTTTGAAAATAGATAGATGCCTTAAATGTTAATAATTTTATGAAGTGTTTTCCGACTGTCGTGAAATATTTAGCTTCTGTGTTGTCTGACTTTGAATTATTATAGTTAAAAACAGTATTCAAACCTGTAACAGAGAGTGGTGCTGTCGAAGTGTATCCATTTCTCCTTGCTGACGAGTGCGAATTGCAGCGATGGTTCTAGAATACTCCATTTTTTCTGCTGCTAAATTTTGCTCGATGCGTCCTTTATAGTCTGTGACAACTGATAAACATAATATGAACATTATGTAATAATTAACATTTAACGAAAGTAAAAATAAATAAAAGAAAGCTATCGCATAATCATTCAGATATTTGATTAAATTACCATCACATATTATACGCAATACAATCACAATATTTTTTTACAGAACTTATAAAATTATGCGAAACGCTAATTAATAGATTAAAAAATACTCACCCTTTTAAAGAAAATATATTTTGTTTACAGCTATTAGCCAGCTGATAATAAATGTCTCTGTATTAGTATAAGTATAAATATTTTGAATATATAGAAGGAATCTTATAAACCATTGCTATTATGACATTTGAATGTATTTAACAACGAATGAAACATAGTTAGCTTTGTAAACTGCAGCGACATTAATAACGCCAAGTTGGCATTTTTGATTTCCTAACTCAACCAATGACTGCCACTTTTTGATATTTATTGTGTTTACGCTGTTTACTTACTTATAATAACCTACAGAATATAAAATAATAATGCCAACGCGCAGGTATTGTCTGCAAAGTTATTTATTGTGACGGATTGTCTTTTCCTACACCCTGCAAATTGGCAAATAAATCTCATAGTAGGAGTGTGTTCTATTCTATTCAAATGAAGTTGCAATTCCGTCACTTATAGTTAACCTAATCAGTGGACCAGGGTTATGTTTAGACTCCATCGATATAAAAGAAAGTTTTCTTCAACATCATTGACTTGAATTTAATTCACTATTCCAGGCATGTCTAACTTCAAGTAGGCTATGATCTATTATCCAGTATCAAAATTCCCAGTAATCTGCCACATTCTACTATTGTCATTCTTCAACTTAAACACACATATTATACTTGGCTAAAAACATTAAGGTGTTACAAATTAAACAACACCTGTCTATTACTATCACAAAGAAATACTCAATTTGTTATTTGTCATGAAAATTACACGTTTCACTCTTCTTTTGGGTACTCATAGTCAAACTATTTCACTACTTTGTTCCACGCGACAGCAAGAGCCTTAGATTAAAAAGCGAGGATTCACATTGTCTTTTTCTCATTCCTGCAATGTCTCAAATCATTTATGTGTATTATTATCTGAATGTACATAGTATTTATATTTTCATGACTCATTTCCGGACTATAATGCCATAAACCAAAACCCATCCCACGATCAATGCATTGGACATGTCTGCCCTATTTGATACGCCAAAATCCTTTATTTTACATTATCACATTTTATATTTGCAATATTAATGTTAATGCCTGGGTATAACATACCTCAATCAAAACCGCAATTATAAGTCCTCCCCTAACTGTTCATTAAGACAGAGAGAGAGGTAAGTAAATTTCATTTTTACTTTACTTCAACATGTTCTCAGAATTTCCCAGATTTTTTCATACTTTGTTTGACACTAGCGATATCCGTGTACGGCGTAAATATGTCGATAAGTCTAAAAAGATCAATTCTCAGGCCAGTTATTTGTACAGTTGGCTTTCTGTGGTAACTCTCTGGAATGTTTTTAAATTTTAGTCATGAATCAATTTTAAAAACATTCAAAAACATATACCTACTTAAGTAATCTGATATACCACAGAAAGCCAAGCTTACAAACAGCTGCCATGAGAATTTGATTTTAGACTTATCAACATATTCACACCATACACGGATATTATTACACTTAGTAATTGAAAAAGAATCACCCGTTTTACCATAAACAATATACCTACTTGTGCATTCGAGTCACTTTCAATACCTTTCGACAAACGTGTGATAGGATGATTCATCAACTTTATTTAATATTTTTTTTTTGAAAACATGAACATAAAATATTTTGTATTTAAAAACAGGCAATACAATGTCATTCCACAATTGGTATAGAAAAATGCAAATCATCTTCGCGCTTTTTTATGTAGTGGAAGGAATTTGCGACAGGCAGCGGAGAATCGAGGAAAAAGTTGGTAATTTAATTGATTTATGTATAGGTATAATTATTGGTACTTAAGTCAGGTTGAGGGTCAGTAAATTTGCTTAAAATGTTAAATTCAATATTCCACCACAGTTTATAATTCATTTGTAACACGCCAAGCAAGTAAATTGTATTAATAAAAATATTACAACATAAAATGGAAATATGAAGACAAAATACGCATCCACATTAAACTACTTACCTATATAACATAATATAATAATTCGTGTACTATGCAATATACTTCTGAGGTTTATAAAATAATCAACAATGAATATCCTCATCGCATTAACTGCAAGTTATCTATTCATAATATTGGTATTTTCGGTGAAATTAGAACAGTATGAAAAAGACATCCCCTGAGACCATGTCTAACTCTCAGGGAGACTTATTAAAACACTATGGATCGCAAAAATAAATAAAGCTATTGACATATAAATAACGCTACCTTGAAGTTGCGACGAGAGCATCTCCTGTCCTAATAGACATCTTTGCTCGGAATGTTTCAAAATCTGTAACTTCGCTTGGTTCGACTGATGATAGTAAATTACGGCTATGATAGAAAATATGACTAAACAATAAAGGCCTGTCCGGCTTTTAAATGGCCTATGAGCTCGTGAAGTCGTCATGACTGATTTATAACGATTAAAGCTCTTGAATAAAATAATATTACATTTTCGGAGAACTCAGTGTATTTGTATTATTGAATTTAATGCAATCAAACACAAAACACTGTTGACATATATCTACCATAGTGAATATGATAGTATTGGCAGTGCAAAAATATTATTATTTGATGACCATAGACAAAAAACGACAATAATAAATAATTCAAAAATCGAATATTAATAGCATTAAATAAAATTGTATAAAAATTAATCCATAAAATTGAAAAATGCATATTATTAATCTTTTAGCTGCATTTAGAGCATTAAGTCCGCAGACCAGGTTCATTACATATTAAACATGTTTGATATTTTACTTTCCGAGTTTTCAGAATTCGTCCGTCAATCACTACGTAAATTTAATTATAATAGGTAGTACCATAGGTACCTAGGTACGCAAAAATTTGGACCGCAAAAAATTGTAAGTAATAATTTTATTATTCTAAATATTTTGTATTGACTTATTATTACAATTTTTACATTACAATATTTAATTCGTGGCGCGTGCCATTCCTTTTTAAATGTACACATAATATATAATCTAAATCATATTTATTGAATATTAAAAAAAAATGGATACATTGGTACCTACCTAACTGTATTGTTTATTGAATATATGTAAAAAAATGACACCCCCTACACATAAAATGAAATAAAATAAGATAATATAAAAACATTTACACACTACCTACTTATGTAAATTTTGTTTGAGGATTTTTGTTTCATGTTATTTGCGAGACTTTTATATCAGGCTCATAATAATAATATGTGTTCGATTGCAAAATTAAAACATGCTGCTGAATCTTTGTATTTCTAGTCTTCAAAAAATGTACATGATTCAATAAAGAACATCGACTGTCCATTATTGCCACAATATAAATATACCTACCTACATCAACATGATTATTTCGCTTTGATTTTATATTTTTCCGCTATACTTATGTAAACGGTTCGAATATTAAAAAATAAAAGGAATTTATTTTTTGGGCGTGCTGTCAAAATATTTTAGCTTGCCAAGTTGGGCATGCGTGCCAGGTATTTGCCATCGCTGGATAAGTTTATATTATCCAATAGTAGCCTCTGAGGGTTTTCCCAGAGAAGCTTATAATTTTTACTTATAGCCTACCATTATAATATTTTATGGCAATATAAATTAAAATATATATTATGTAAAACAAATAAAATGAAAGGCGTTTTACCTACCATTAAAACTCTTATTATTCTTGTTGACTCTGAAGTCCCTTGAGATGTTGATCGTATTTTTTGCCTTGTGTTCTTCTGTGCTGGCCCCTTTTTACCCCCTTTTCTTCTCGATTATTTATCTCTCTGGTTGCTTATCTTGTTTAGCAGGCTGGCAGGACTGACGCTTCTATCGTAGCGTCCTTTGTCTTTGGTTATTCAATAGTTGATTATTCTTTTCCTTTGTCAGAAGCGAAAAAAAATTGTCAAACGTAAAAGTACAGTTAAATTGTGAAATTTGCGCATTAACATGGAGCGTAATGAAGCCAGCAACGTCGCGGAGGGACTAGTGAGGACGAATGAGTCGGAATTACTGTTGGACGATCCAGGGGCCCGATTTCCTAACTATCGTCTCGTGTGGCACCAGACGACATGACGTAATTGTGACGTCAGCCAATACATGCCGCCCGCTGGAGCGTGTATTGGCTGACGTCACAATTACGTCATGTCGTCTGGTGCCACACGAGACGATAGTTAGGAAATCGGGCTGCAATAGGTGAACTGAGGGCATCAGTAATGTCATTGGATAACAAGGTATCTCAGATTTTTTTCAATCTTGACCCAACAGGGTCTGCCTGCAGTGGTGCCTACTCCGCAGAGGCCGACGGTAAACATCGACTCTCCGGCAAGTTTTTTACGGCCACCCGCAAGGCCTTAAACAGCGGAAAAACCCAACAGGATTCTGTTGCCTGTATTTAGTGTCGTAGTTCAGGAGCCTGCTTTTCCGACGCCAGACAAAGCTCGGGTAGCGGAACTTACCAGACTCCAACTTTTCGATACGGATAATTGGGCGGGGGTTCGCTACGCTGAAACCCAAAAACAATATTTGGCGGCCCCGTCTTTCGTTGAGTTGGGATTCAACGATGAGTTACGCCCCTACGATCGTTCATCGCAAACGATACATCTAATGGAGCGTACGATCGCCGGCCTCCAAAATGCGATGCTCGCTCAAAATGAGTGTATTCGGGTCGAGTTACAGCGAGTGGTCGACTCTGTCAGCGACCACACCATCGGTACGGCTTTTTTTGAGACGGTCGTAAAGGAGTTCAGGACCTCTTCAGCACTCAACAAAGTGTCTGAGGACGTCACCCGAATCCTTTGTGGAAAACGGGCAGAGTTGGTTCTGACGAGGCGGAAGAAAATCCTCTCCGTTATAAAAGACACCTTCACGCGAGAGGTTTTTAACAAGATCCCACCTAGCGCCGAACATATCTTCAATAAAGATAAACTGGCGGTGTTCCTAGAAAGAGGTGGGGGTCGTGACAAGGTCTTCGATCAGACCACCAAAGTGGTTGACCAGGGCAGGGAGAGTCAACCTAGCACTTCGTCAGGTGGACACAAGGACACCTTTCGGAGGCAGGGATACACGAGGAGGATACCAGACCAGGTTAGGGATGGCTTGCCGAGAGGCCCACGCCCATCCAACCGAGGTTTTCCCGGTTTTTTTTCGGGTCTCCCTCACCACATTCAAAGGGGGACGCCTCCAGCATTTCCAGGAAATCTGGCAGGCCAAGGGTGCACCACCACCATTATTAAAAATAATAACGGGAACCCGTATTCCGTTTATAAAGAAACCCCCTCTAATAATGCCTTCCGTACAATTCCAAAAAGATTTCCAAACGCGACAATCGCCGGAGATCACTTCACAAATCGCGAAACTGAAGAAATCGGGAGTATTGGAATCGGCAAAACCATCTCCGAGCTTCCTCTCAACCCTGTTCTCTGTCTGTATTACAGGGAAATTTACAAATGGAACATTGTGAAATATGTTGCGATGAACAAACAGTAAAAGGAGAAATTCCATCAGGTTGGTTTGGAAGAGTTATACAAAACATATTTGGACAAAGAGAAATATCCTGCATTTTACAATCATGCTCTAATGATGACTTCGCTATTTGGAAACATTTAGGTACACATGTGAACAGCTTTTTAGTCGGATGAAGCATATCAAATCCCGAGTGAGAATACGAATCACTGATTTGGAAAACTGTTTGCGTGTAGGAACAACCTCACTCGATATCGATATTGATGCACTTAGTTCTGCCACACAAAGTCAAACTTCTCACTAAGTCTAATCTAATAAATATGTTTGATTCTGATTTTTGTTTTATTTTATTAATATAGGTATATAATATATATTTCTTTTTTTGTTTTGTATTATAAAAAAAAATCGATTTTGCGGCCCGGTAGGAAATCTCATTTTTGGAATCGGGCCCGGCTGCTGAAAAGGTTGGCCACCCATGCTTAAACCAACCGCCCCGCACCACACTCGATCTTAATCTAGTGTATCACGAGGTCCTACGTTTGGTGTGAAGCATCAGCAGTTGTTTTCACCTGGTAATGCCTCAGGAGTAGATATCCAATTATTGGGCCACGCTCTCAAGTGAGCTTTGACTGAGTTTACTGAGTTGACTTAAGTATTATGGGAGAGAAAGGCACGGAGAACTGATAAAAAGAAAAATTAATTTAATTCTAAATATAACGCAACCAACAAAGCTAAAACAATACGGACAGTAAAACTATACGAAGAGATCTTCATGCCCCGCATTTTGTAACGCAATAAAATTGGCCTTTGTGGCAACCAGGCAGGATGGGCCCGATGGATCCAAATATTGTGTTTTTATTTTATCCAACCGGTATTTAAGTCAATGGTTTGACTACTACAGGAAGTATCTAATTTGAAAAAAATGTATACTGACCCCATAAACAAAATGGCAACTATTTGCCAGTCACATTTTGAGATAATGAAAAATTCACGTTTTTCCACTTTCTCAAGAAAATTTTCAATAATGTGGATGTATCTTTTGATTTATGGTGTAATGTAAACAAAAACCAGTATATTTTCAATCGATACTGTGTTTTTGCTTATGAGTCTCCAGGGCTCGAAATGGACCGGAACGCACCGGAGCGCCGTTCCGGTTCGAGAAATCTGTAAAGTTGTCGCTCCGTCTCGTGGACAAAATAATTTGACCGTCTGAGCTAGATAGATATACCATATAACAAAAAAATCTAGCACACTTATGTTTATAAAATACACATAAAATTTGATAACCATGTTAATTTTCGAGCGCTCCGGTTCGTAATCTTTTCCATTTCGAGCGCTGTGAGTCTCGTTATACTGTATTCTTGTTTAGAATAACTGCTGTTTTCATGAAAAAAACGAAAAACATGTCGATGTTTATACTGAAATTTATTTTATTTTTTATTTATTAAATAAAACAAAACATTGTGGACATAACAAATCTAAATTCAAGATGTACACAACATGAGATTTACATTATAAAAAATATTACCCTCACAAGAGAGAAGAGAATATATATAATAATAATAATAATAAAAATTAAAAAATAAAAACATAATGTATATAGAAAAATAAAATTTCGAATACAAAATACATAGCACGTCACGGAAAATGTCTACGTCTTTGGGGAGCGCATTGACTAGTCTCGCACACATCGCTAATGGTGCCTGATAGGATTGACACGAGGAAACGCTTCCGATCCAGAATAATTAATCATGGCTGCGACCACGTAGGTAATTGACAGGCGCATATAAATTCAAATTCATTAATACACCAGGATTGGAAACCATTCCTAGCGATAACAGGCAAAAGTGTTTCAAGAGCAGAAGAGATAAAGAAATAAATTTTATACCTACTGCCTTTGACTTTATTAACAGATGCTTTGTTTTCCGAAACAAAAGAGCACAATATTATAATAAGTAGGTATACGTGCCAGTCAATAAAATAATATTGTAAATGTGAAAATCTAAATTTGAAATGATAGTTGATTAACCACATACTTATAATTTTGAATTATGGCGGAGCCATATCCGGTCAGTCCGAGCCGTAAACATGTCGGAATAAATTATTGTCCCAAGGAAATTGGGTACATTATAGTCAATACATTGACCATAAATGCTAATATATTGCCAAACAATATTCTCCGTAAAAGTTTGTTAAATATCTGAATAGTTGTAATCATTGTGTTTATTAAATTTTTAAAAGGTTAAGTAGGTATTATTAAGCATTCAATTAGAATTTATTGTTATCAAATTTACTAACCGAGGCCCTAATAAAACATATTAATAAAACGTAATTAAGTACCTATACATAATGTATTTTTTGTTCATAAACCCACAAAAAAAATGTTAATAAAATCAAACGATTTTTAACGTTTTAGGCTATATACCTATATCGTATATATTATTCAATACCTAATGATTGTTTTGGCTTCTATATTTTAGATTTTTAGAAGTTCGCACACTTGGGCATTTCTCTGCATCAATATATTTGAGCTTTAGAGTCTATTCTATATACCTAGGTTTTCGCTTTGTGATAAATTCAGGTCTGATCGTAGGACTAAAGAGCCTACGCCCTGAAGCAGCATCTTCAACATGATGGGTAGGTACACCAGAGTCTAAAAAATAAATTATTTGCTAAGGGAATTACCATAAATCAGAAACAATAGCAACGTTGAGTTCAGAACTTTTGGTAATGAGTTTAATGTTGTACCAGTCATTCTCATTCAACTATATTAAAATATAGCTTGTATCGATCATTATATTTAACCCCGTCGCACATACGATACACACTCGCCTCGAGTGCAACACGTCGTGTTTGTCGATGTGATTTTATGGTCAATCATAAAACACAATAAATGTAACTGAATGTATTTCCGCATATAGCGTCGGTGCGTGAGAAAAAAACAATCTGCTTGTCGTATGTAGCAAATTTCACTCGACATGGTCCGCAGGTATAATTGCAAAACGCTGCATCGGCGCATGTGCAGGTGTGCATTTTCATTCGTTTCAGCTAGCCGCATGACGTCACTGCCCCGATATGGCCCCGACTGTACACGCGGAAGAGAATTGCAACACTGCCGGCGGTTTTGATGTATGACCGTACGCAGCCGAGACGATTTTGTATCTGCGGCCGGGTTTAGAAATTGGTTTATTACTATGACACTTAAAAAAATAGTAGTTAATGTAAAAATTATAATTACTAAATAATATAACATAATAGATAAGTATATAGTATAACACTAAAACAGGCCATGAGGCCCAATGACAGTAGTGTATTTAGTAATATAAGTAAAACAATCACAAACACCCAGGCTTTGAGAAAATCACATAAATATATTATGACCTCACCGGGTATCAAACCCGGAACTCCCAGATGAATGGCTAGCGCCTTACGCACTGCACCGCGAGAGCCGCCTGTGACGTGTCGCTATAGCATAGCATGATACACGGTGATGGTGGACAGACGAAACTGTGCGTGGATGAAGCCCATATCTATATGACAAAGCGAATTCAAGGTATACAAGTGGATATCATGATTTATTCTGTCAGAGATATTACTCAATTAATAGGGTAGCAGCTAGGCTTTCCGCAAGTAGGCACTCGACGATTGCGTAGATTTAGTGAAAGCGTCCACAGATGGGGTGAGGATGTTATCGGACAAAACGTCAAAATAAATTTGATTTATACCGAATTACCTACAACAAGATCACAAGTGTTGTAGTTAGCATACCCGAAGATCATTATATCGTTTTACGAGCTGAGCTGGCTTACATCAATACACAGTTTTAATCAGAGCGTTGAGGCGGACTCTTTTTTGAGTTGCTCCACTCCAGCTCTGCTCCGGGACCTAATGCGCCAGTTCCGCTCCGGGTTAAAAGATGTAATAGGTATTAAGTATATATATATATAATTAAAAAAAAATAGTACATAGTTTTAAAATAATGTTTATTAGTCGTCATTTTCATAATTAATCCTGTTTATGAAAATTCCAACAGCCAATCGTCTTTCATTGTCTGCCTCTTCTCACTTAGAATTAATTTTAGGGCGAAAATTTAATAACAATAAAAAAAAATCTGAAGCAGTGCATTTCTGATGTAAGGCATTTCAGATACGTCATACGTCAGACGCCATTTTATGAAGTGAGATTTAGGCTACGGAATACAATGCGGAGCACTGAAATCTCTGCTTTTCCACAAGACCCACTGTAGTCAGGCCGTGACACGAACTGTATATATCGATTGTAGTGCTAGTTAATGCGCATATTTCGAGTGCAATATGATAAACTGTATGATTGTTTCACATTGAAATATATGATAATACGTTAATTGGTTTGAACGAAATATACAATAGAAAATCTTCATTTACTCAATTTACTGCGAATAGGTTACATTATTGCATTCGAAAATAATCAATAACTAACACCTCCATCGTATCGTAAGTTTCAGTCTTACACTGAGCCTCATCGAAGGATTGATGCTTTATTGGGTCCACTGTTAGTTTATTAGTTTAGTGTTTTTGATTTGATAATGACTAAGCCCTGGCCATCTCGTAAACCCAAGATTCTAAAGATCAATAAACAGATCTTGCTAAATAATGCGACTATCGATTGAATTTTTCGGTTATTACTGAATGATACCAGTCGATTGTTAACAGCACTCATTGCCAGGTCTTCGCCATTCGCTTATTTAGAGTTCATTGTCATCACACGGCTGGGTACAAACATTCATGTTATTGTTTTCAACGTGCGTTTGATCTAGTATGAGGACCCAATAGGTTGGACAAATGACTAACAAAACAATATTCTTTACTTATGAGTGAACATTGTAATTTTTCTGTTTTATTGTCGCAAATACTAAAAACGTAACCTGTAAAATAATTTACCGAATTAACCTCCCTATCAGGCAATGGCGAAGGGTGACTTTTGGAAAGAGGTAGATGTGGAGAAAGCACACTTGTCAGATATACTTACGGGAAATAAGAAGATAATCCAATAGTACTACTAAATGATCTTAGTCCCATGACTGAGCTAACCAATAAATAATACTCACGAGATAAATTGTTTTTTTTTAAATTTTTAACAACAATCAATATGTATATGTTATTGAATACATACAAACGTGCAGCCATAGATAATGATAATATTATGGAAAAATGTGATAGGCGTAGCTTCAACAGCCTATCGATTTGTATAGATTGGTACAGACATCATGAGGTCACGTGACATAAATTCAATACAAAAAAACGCCCGGATTCGCCAGAAAATAATCTATACAATACAACGTTGAAGAGAGACGCGATGTAGCGTATTTTTTAAAAACTTCCGACCCATGCCACAGATGGTATTTAATTATACGATAAATGTCGCTGGCAAATTGAATAAATTATTTTTATATAATATATATGTGATTATATAAATACGTCAATATGAAATTAAAAATTATTTTTCTTAAAAAGGTAGGCTTTAAATAACCGTCTAGTATGGAGTCTTCGCCACTGCCATCAAGTGCTATTTTGGTTTCCAAATATATCTTAGGAACAAGAACATGAAAGAAAACCAAAACTCTCCTACGCCCAATGTCAACTTATGGATGAAAATTCTGGGCACTCAACAACAGAAAGAGACGAAGATGAGTGTTAAAGAAAATGGCATTCGAGTGTTTCAGATTAATGACGATCACTACTGAGGAGAGCGAAAATAGTAGGTAGGTACGTGGCGTACCTATATACATGGAAATATTTTGCGGTATTGGTGATGGATATAACATGTTGGCGTCCGGACAAGCGGTCGACACCGAAATCTCTCGACTGTACCATGAGTGATTTGAGAACGTTGATTGGAAAACGGTGGGACTGAATCGCTCAGGGTGGAAAAAGTTGTTGAAAACACGCCATGAGCATAGCCAAAAATAATGATGACTGTCATGTCATACATAAAAATTTTGCTAGTCTCGATGTTTATATTATAATTACTATATGTACGTTTTTTAAAGACAACCATCTATTATAAGTGCTTGTTAGCCCTCAATATTAATAGTATATTATAGTGATTGGGACATTTTATTTCATTTTTATCTTCGATTTCTTTTAATTATTTCATCATTTTTCACAGGTCGACATTTTTTAAATAATATGTAAAAATATTTTAATTGTGATAAGCTCATCTTGAATTTGATTGTGTAGTGTTCCCCATCACATAAGGAGTTTGTTGATGAAGTAGAAGTAAATGTATTTGTGTGGAAAATAAATAAACCAAATTAACTACATACCAGGATATTTATAACTTTTATAAAATGGGAATCACATTATTTTATAAATGGATTTGTGTCGAAAAATATCTTTTCTTTAATTTAAAAACTGATGTATTTTGCATTTTATATCATTGCGAGATCATATCCTGACAGTGTTCAACAGTAATCAGCCTATATTTTTGTATTCCATTTTTCCTGATACCGCATATTTTCTTCCTTCGTATTATAACAGTGAAATCGAATACCCCGTTCATCTAAAATTATGACCGAAACTATTTTCATTCTTTTTTATTTCAAGTCAACTTCTTCACCGAACAATTAAGTTTTTAATATGAGTATTAATTTTAAAAATAGATACTGAAGTGTCAAGTAGAGAAAGCCAATGGCGCCTTTGCCACGACCTTTTCCAACAGAATAAAAACGAGTCTTTTCAATACTATTATACGAGTAAATAGTGAAGACGAAAACTTTCAGAAACAATGCTCAGAAGCTTTAAGCTTTCGAAATGTGGATGTACAGACGCACGCTTCGTATCAGCTGGAAAGACAACGTTGCGAATGTCGAGGTGATATATCGACGATGAACCAAATTAAAGAAATAATCATAGAATACAAACAAGAAAGTTGCGATACTTTTGCTCATCATGTAGCATCCCGAGAGATATCAACTTGCGTATCTTATCATTTAAAAAAATCGGTACGCGAAACCCTGACAGAGGAGAATGTATTTTATTAATTACGCCATCCTCACCCGTCGTGTATATGCAGCCGCGATTTGTGCACATGTCAGAATGAAAACATTTTTGTGCCACACGTCCCAAAACGAAGAAGTTTAGAAAATAAAAAAGAGTCTCGACTCCGCCGTCATTTACCTTTAGTGGCATGAAGTGCCCTCTGTAACCGTGTATTGAAAGTCGGCCGAAACAGTGGAGTCAGGAGTTGAAAGTGATGCATCTAAGGAGATCTCCATATTATGACGCAGAAAACTTTTCAAACGCCTCAAAGTTGGCCTTGGTTAATATCAAGACCTATCAAGTCTTGATAGGTGCCTGTCTCAAGAATCTCAGTGACTGGTTTGAGCTCAGCACTCCATCCATATTTAGAAAAGCGGCGGGCAGGCAGAAAATGACTCATTGCCGACGTCCGATAATGAATCTGGCGCAAAAAGAAGAAGTTAATCGTCTTGGTAACAATTATTCAAGTGAGGAAATAATCTAGGTATTTCATAGTTTGTATTGGAATCAGAATAGATGAAACTGCACTGCGGATTAGGGGTGGGGTGATAATGATAGACCCATATTATGAAAGCGGTTGTATGGATAAGATTTTTTTAAATTTTTGCGAGTTAGAACCATGTACCTACTTTACTTATTATAATTGCCAGTTCCGTTTATAGGTTCTCTCAAGGTAATGCGCACGTCTGATATGGAAACCATACTTCAGAATAAGTTAAGTAAACATAGGTAGGTAGGTAATAAGCATACCAAAAGTTATCACATTTTCAATCGATCTATGTTGCGTACATTGACATGCATTCCCTACTCACTACGTCACCTACTCAGTTATATTATATTTTTTACTTTTTTTCCATAAATATGTCATTATAATATTAAACAATTTTCGTGTTGAAGAAAAATGAAAGTCGTATTCGTAATCGAAAAACCCGGTTAAAGAATATTTAAAAATATGAGTTAATGAGTTGTCGTTTGCGATCCAGCTCGAGCTTGATTTTTACGTCAAATTAGATTATTATTTCTTTCAACAAGTAGGCACCTAATTATAAAAAAGATTATTTTATACTATTTTTCAATATTAAACAAATTTTGATAATCTTAGAAGTCTCTATACTTTGGGCAGTGTTATGTTTAAATTATAATTATTATACCTACAGCTTAAAGGATTTTTAAAAAATGCGTAGGTTATAATATAAAATTGGAAATTATTATTATGTACCTACTATTGAATGTAACATTTATTTTTGTATGAATGCTTTTCGAAATTAACTTCACATTTTGATAACGATCTCCTAGATGAATTCCAACAAGGCGAACGCTGGTAGTTACATACGTTCCCTTTTTACATAAAATTTGTATAGGAAACGAAAACAATTTAAGTTTTTTCGCTCTATTGTTGCTTAATTATAGAAAAGGGGGACTTTATATCAGCATCAAAGATCAAGAAGCGAGAAAATATTGTACAAGGCAAATTTCATAGCGGTCAAAGTAGCTTCCATCTGTTTACTTATAGTTTTGTATATCACAGTCCTCTTAATTTTACTTCATTATTTAAAAAAAAAATCAATATATCGGCTGTAGAAAGGAAAATGGGCGAAATTCTCACAAATCAAATTTTATAGGAGGCACAAAAACGTTTTTGTTATGGTCAAATAGAAAATATACATATCCGTGAAGTGCATGGTAATTAATAATTTTGTTTTTATATTCCCAATCTGATATTAATTATTGAGTAATTTAAAGAAAAACCAACAAAAATGGTGGTGTTCGTTTTTCCCACTTCATTTAAATAAATTTAGATAATAAATTGCCATTTGCAGCTTACACCCTTTGGATACAACGTGTCCCTATTTAGTCGTTTACAACGTTATTATCCAATAAAACATATTTGAAAAAAATAAGAGTTACGTCCTTTTTCATTTCTAGAGTCGATATGTATACAGTACATGCCTACATAACGCAATTTAAAAAATAAACTGAGTGATTTCAATTTATTTCATATTTTATAGTATTCTTGTATAAAAACCAAATTTATTTTAGGTGACTTAAATTATCATTTATTACAGGGTGTAATGAATTCCATTTATCTGTAGAAGATGATATTAATGTGTGTGTTTGTAATTTATTATTTTTACTGTTAATTATTATTTGATACAATCTTTGATGTAAGACAGATCGACACTACTAGTTGATTGTTATGTTTTTTAAATGCTTCCGATGTTCGTGTAAAATGTAAGGAACCCTTTATAACAAATAGCCTCTGAAATACCCTAATGATAAATGACCCGGGTGTTATATTGACCGAAAGTAAATCAAATATATTAGCATGTGTAGGGGTGTATTGAGGGTGATATCAGCTAAGTTAACGATATCAAAAGCATGAAAAGATATTAAAAATGAAAATATTAAATATTAAGCCACTGGTTAAAGTTCATTAATTACACAATTCAGCACAATATTACGCTTTTCTTATAACGATAGTTTTTGTGAAGATATTTGAGTAGTAATCAGCGCTCAAAATGGAAAAGTTTATGAACCGGAGCGCTCGACAGTTTTCTGAAGATATTTACATAGTAAGTTATCAAATTTTATCTGTATTTCATAAAAATAAGTGTGTTAGATGTTCTATTATATGGCCTATCTAGCTCTGACGGTCAAATTATTTTTTCCACGAGACGGATCGATAATTTTACCGATTTCACGAACAGGAACGGTGCCCCGGTCCATTTCGAGCCCTGGTAGTAATGGATCAAGTAATATTATCCAAAATGAGTTATAAATGCCATCTGATATTTAAATTTTCATATTGTCCTTAAACAATTATATATAAACTTATAATTTGAGAGAGTTTGATGTATGCGCCATTGGACAGATTGCATACATGTTTATTATTAGACAGTTCACACAAGACTTTATTATTATTAGACAGTTTCCAAGTCGACAATTTTTATACAATCTGCAGCCTTAGACCGCTCGGCCACCGTACTTGTCGCGATCTTGTGAAAAATTGTAATAAAATGAGTATCAGGGTAACATTTTGCATAACACTCAAATTTGGTGCATACAATTTTATGACACGGCGAGCGGTAAAACATACACACGTTAAAAAATCACTTCAACTATTCAAAGGTATAGGCAGGTACACAATATCGTCACTGTTCTGGCAGAAGACACTAATTCGAAAAAATGACATATTGAGTTAGTTATACCAAAATGTTCCTTATTTCAAACTTTACCGTATGGAAACTTTCTTAATAAAAAACCAGTCTTTATTTTAAAGTCATCCTTTTTACGATTAATTAATAAACTCACATGATAGACCATTTCAAACATTTTAACAACTTCAAAGTCAAATTACTCAAAACTAGTATTCTCCAATTAGTGTGTTCTGCCAAAACAGAGACGATATTACCTCTTTACATAAAAGTGACATAATTGAGCCGTCCACAAACGTTCACGACAAGTCTCTCGCGTGTGGTCGAGTTACAGGTGACTTCATTGAGCCGTCCACATGCACTAGCGGCGTATCGTGTTATCGAGAATCTAGCGAGTGCCTGCGTTTGTTGCGCGATAAATGACACGCTGCGTGTGCATGTGGACGGCTCAATAAGGCCACGTTCACCTGGAATGCGCGCGAGTTTTTACGTGCGAATCAAATCGCGCACTCTCATAAATACGCATATTTTAAAGATTTTGGTATAATTTATTAGTTATACGACAAATCGAATGCGTCATTTGCGTCAAAGAAAAATGCTGCTGAGTCTCAATTATTGTTACCCAAGTGATTTACTGATACCTTTTTGTAAGTGTAATTAATTATAGGCGGCTCTTCAGCTTGAAGTTGAAATCAACTAATTGGTTTTTATTATTCCTGGGTAATAGTGTAAAAATTGTAAAACGTGCGGCTCTGTACACGTGTCAATAAAGATTTGTAGCATGTTGGTACATCGTAGGTTCTTTCTTGCATGCCACAATCATGTTACCTAATAACAAAGTAATTCCTCGCCTTTCTTCGACCAATATAATGTATTCATACCTACTATTTATTACCTCTACGCTACGCATTAACACGAGGCTATTATCAGATAGTGGTTTAATGTATTCAGTAAAGAATTTTCATGCAGTATTCGAAGTGATTTTTGACAGGGCTGTGTGAAAATTTCTTAGCGTTAAAATACATATTGTATTTGAAATTGTCATAATTAATATCTTAAAATCATAAGTTTATTATTTCAATAAACTGCTATTACAAAATATCAAGTAATTACCAGTAATTTAATAACATATATTCTTTGACTCTACGAATTGGTGTGGATCTTGGCAGTTTTGCAAAGAGCTAAATAGGTGTTTTCAAAAAAATACAAGAAACAGATGCTACTTATATTCTCAGTCAACTAGATCCATGATCAATAATAACTATGAATCATTAATTCTACATATTAATACACTATGATATTATCTAATACATAGTTTATTTATGCAATTGAAAAAACATATGTATAGAATTTCTCGACTCATTCGTTATTCACGGAAAGATCAGCAGTAAACGTAGCAAAGGATGACACCGCATATCTTGATTAAAGAATCTTAGTGAGTAGTGCCAGTGAAACTCTACTGAACAGTTCCGGATAGTAGGCGATAAAAATTATCTTCACTGACTTTTTATAGAAGATAGATAGAAGAAAAATATCCAATTAAAATCAGGAGAGAATATACCGGAACGTCATTGAGCTTTAGATATTGAATGCCAATAAACTTTCCTAGCTTTATTAAATGTATTTTTCAATATATTGATATCATCATTATTTTATGCCACGAAAAGTTTACTCTTAACGGTTTTTGGGTTCCAACTTTTCCAGTATCGATCCTACCGTACCTTTACTTTAGTCGAGTATTCTTAAATTTCCTGTGGTTCACTTCTTGCTTTCAGGGTACATAGCCTGCCTTGCTGGTTACACCTGCGCCATTCTATACACATGACACTTTCATATGTCATTTTACCTTTTCGCCTTAATAAGGTGTATTATACATACAAATACATACAAATACAAATTATACATCGACTTCTAAATGTCACCTTCTTTAATACGCCCAATGATTCTTCTTAGAGCTCTCCTGTCAATGGTATTAATTAGTATTTCTCTAATTGTGTTTACTGGGTGTCTAGTATTTAGAGAGTTATTTTGGTTTTCCTTGGGTGAGTGCCTTATTTTTCAGAAGCCTTTGGATACCAAAATAGTGTCAGTTGGCGAGGTTGGTCACTTCATTTGTATTTTTGTGGGACTCGAAATAAAAATAAAAAATACTCAAAAGTATCACCACTTACGATAATGGTGCATAATTACCTGAATTAATTAATGTACACTTGTTACTTGAAAGTATGTAAGTCCATTGAATTTACTTCGGTATTATTTAATGGCTGAAATATTTCTCAAAATGAATGGAGAAATACAATGTATTATAAAAAACTAACGGCTAAGCTAGTAAGGTCAATTATAGTACTTTTAGATTATATGAAACACATTATATCAATTTAATATAAGTCATGCATTTTGTGTAATAAATTGACATAATAGAAATTAATAACAATCGATATATTATAAATGTACCTAAATTTAAAAAAAAATGAATATGCGCATTGAATGATATAAACCTAATTATCATTACAAGATTTTTAAATATGTTCACAACAGCAGTTAATAATAATATTACTATGCTCGATAATGCTATTATACTGAATAAGATCGGTGTTATAAAGCTGTATCAATATTATTTGTGACAAACTGTAGCGTGTAGACAATCCGCCATAGGTCTACGCTCCGTAGCAGATACCTGGCGTAGTACCTGCGCATTAGTCAATATCTATCAACGCAGTTATACATATTTTGTCTTAGTAATTATTTAACCATTAACTGATTTTACTTTTATCGTTAATTAACTTTTAATATCAAATAGGGACAGCTATTTTTATTATGACTTAATAAGTAATTTATAAATATTTTACACATAAAGGGCGGATGCAGTGACGATTTAAGGTGCGTGAAGGCTCCAGGCTTTGATCGATTAAGATTTCCCCTGTAATAGAACGAACCAAAATGTTAATCTTTGTTTTACTTAAATCCGTATTTTAGTATGATAAGCTGCTACTAGATGTTAAAAATACAGTTGTAATAAAGTTAGGTTTCATTTTTTTTACACTTAAAATATTGTAATTATCAAAAATATTTACCTGTATAAATTTTTGGCACCGTTTTATGATGAAACGATTACATCATGTATTTAAAATAAAACCGTTTTACATATTCAATGCAATTACATACCTACCTAACGTTGTTTCTTTCTATTAATTTTTTTATTAATTTTCTTTTGTTGTGGAATTTTGAGTGAGGGAGTAATCTATGAAAAAATATAATTTCACAAAAAAATCGTTAATGAAAATATCCATAGACAAACAAAAATATCTTAAAATATATAAATAACTATCATACTTCTTATATCTACATCACGTAGCGTGAATAGAGTGGCTGTGGGCCTGCCACATTAGTAAGAAAGGATGATCAGTGTGAAAATGAGAATAAGATCGAATCGGAGCATTGGAAGAATTAATAAAATGGATGATATCAGTAATAAATGGAATAAACATAATATTATGGCCAGTAGTGGATGTTGATAAGTTTAAAAAAGTATATTTTTCGCCATCAATAAAATGCCTGTATAAATATGTATTTATTTTTTTTATCGTAGAATATATTTTTTACGATAACCTGGCGCTATGCCCAATGGCATGTGGTATTTTTTGAGTCACCGACGCCACAAAAAATGTCAATCGATGCTGCAAAGCTCGGAGACCGGTATGACGACGCACTGAAAAGAGCGAGTTGCTGTCATGGGGGGATTTATCATATCTATCCGTGGTCGATTCATCCCGCGAAGTGTATCTTTTCACGGGGGCGGTGGGGTGAGCAAAAGGGCGGCATCCCCTGCGAAGCACGCCCATGGGCGGAGCTTTCCGCCACCTGCGAAAGCCTCTACCCCGAGGGTAGGAAACTCTGCCACTAGACCGATATCCGATACCAACATCACAATACCTATTCGATAAACACAAGTGAAAATCTTCCCGTTCCGATAGCCTGACAAATTTTGGACTCTCCTTCGGGATGCTTTTTTATCGTTCGACCCATGTTATCGGAGATTTCTGTGTGTGAATTTTATCTATAAATACATTTTTATACTTGGACTCATTCTTGTAAACATTTTATACGATTAATTGAAATAATTTTTTCTACGTGTTATATGCTTACTATATATCTTTTCGGTGCATAGTTAGACAACAAATATAAAGATATTCAACAATAATACAATAAATAAAATGAATACTAATACATCGAAATAGTACATAGATACTAATAATTAACTATAACTAATAATAAATCCTTTTTTTCTATATTAATTCCTTGCAGTGCTTCTTAAATCAGTTTTTTCCACATTTTTAAAAATACGACATAACTGGAAAACTTCCCACTTCCAACGTAATAAAATGTAAACAAACAATTTATTATTCAACAGTAGATAGCTACTTGTAATACTTTTACTGTATGCTATTGTTTGAATAGTATGTATAATAAAGTTATATGTGGCATACCAATGAATACAAACATACATTTTTAAACATTACGAAAATCTATTAAAATATATGTATATATTAAAACAGTGAATAAATATAGAAAACTTGGGACTTTGAAACAACACGAGTGCAACATCTGATGCATATTTTATAGGAGTTGATTCTTGACTGCAGGCATCGCGACGGACGATAATTCAGATCATTCAATTTGAGATAACGTTGGTAAGAAAAATCTTTCATTAATCTCTACTATAACATCTTTATACGTATAATACTTGCGACTAGGTATATAACTTAAAACACTTTTTATATTATGTTTATTAAATGTATATATTATTGAATCAGTACTTACATACCTAAATAATTATTATTATTCTTTCAATCGAATCGTAATATTTATTTGATATCTGTGACGGATCATTCTACAGACAAAGGGGTCAAATATTTGGACCTAGGATTTGCATTAAATTATGACCTTCAATGGTATCCTAAAAACAAATCATCGTGTGTGTATTTTAAAAAGTCTTTCATCGCTGAAGACGCGCTAGGCGCGTAACCATTGGATATTTAAATGTTGTAATTAATTAGTAATTACCTGGTCAGCAGTGAATGCAGTGAATGAGCAAAAAAATAATTGAATCATAAAATGAGAACTATTTTTCATAACAAAACAAAGTCTTAAGTCACGTCTTTCTGTGGACAGGGGGGAGCATTTAATTTGTAAACAATAAAATGCCTATTGTGACAAGTATTAACGGCCCACTACGTGGTAATTTAGCCAATGATCTTAATTATAAATCATATCTATAATCATCATTATCAGCTTCTTACTTCCTTCGATCAGTTCTCTAGAAATATCCGTATTCAATGTCCATGTCATTGGTAGCTAAATAAAGCCAGATTTTCTTGACTTGTCTCTTGCAGTTTCAATTTAGTTTCAATTGAATTGTTTGACATTACTCTCTTTACCGGTCCATTGTTGTTCCTAGTCAGCGCATTCTCCCAATCGGGCTATACCCCTTACAGACTATAGAACTCAGTACTGTATCTTCTCATTCAATTATTGTTTCCATCCCTAATTGGCTCATAAATACGGCAAATATTTTTTCTATTAAAATTGTTCAAGATTCATTAATTTCACATCCATAACCTACAATACCAAACTTAAGATGAAATATTTTATGTAAAATACATAACTTGATAACCACAGCATCTAGAATATCACATTTTTTTTATAAAATATCTTAAATCGAATGCCATTCATCCATACAATTTAGCCAAATAGTTTGGTGTATATCTATGGCTGCAAATTCATGTACGTTCAATCTACAATTATATTATGTTGTTATTAATTAGTTAGTACAGTATTTCATAAAATGATTAAATATAAAATCTTTTAATGTGTATATCTACGACTAGGTAACTAAGCTAATGAAACTTCATATTATAAACAATACATACATAAAATCATACACAAAATACATAATAATTATTAATGAACTATTTTTTAGATAAAACTGAATTTGTTACAATGATCACAATATTAGACAGATTTAATTAATTGTAGTAGGGTGTGTAGTTAAATTTATAATTAATATGACATGCAATGGTAAGAAAATATTATTATATAGATATTATAGAGCACAAACATCATCTACCCATGGTACTTGATGCCATAAAGATAATATAAAGCGCCTAGTTTCAAAAGCCCCTAAAACGGTTTTTGAAAATTTTTGAGTTAGATATGTAGTTAGATGGATATTTTGTGACCTATATGATGGCCAAAGATTGAACATTAAAAAACGCCAATATTCTTCAATACGTGTGATCAAAAATTAGCGTAAATTTCAAAACCCGTTAAAATGGTTGGGTATGCTTTACAAATACCGCTAAAATGGAAAGCCAAAATACTCCTTATAATGTAACGAATTAAAAAATAAATACATCAAGTTCACAGATTTAATAGATATGATTTTTTCTCATTTTTCTCAGATCTACCTAAAATCGTTTTAGGGGCTTTTGAAACTAGGCGCTTCATATGCCATTTCCATGAATCCTGGTCATTATTATGAGTACATATGCTATCAATTTAAGTTATTGACAAGTGTTATGTACACGATACTATAATAGTTCAAAGAGTCAGAATGAAGAAAAAAATACAGGATATAGATATTTGTAGGACAGTTTGGCAGACAATCGTGAATGGTTTCAGTGGCAGACGGTTTATCATAACAATAACAAATATTTAATAGAAATGATAATTTTTCATTGTAAAATTAACCCGAGAGTAACACAGGAAGTTAAATGCACGTTTATTATTGCTGTAATTATTATTACCAGCAATTTCCAACAATTTAGGATAGATAGTAAACATAAAAATATTGATACAACAACTTACCATGTTTTATAAAATTATAACTAGTTGTTATTTATTTTTAGTTTTTATTATCTGGCTATTCCTTTTACCACTGCAATGTTGAACTAGTAAGACTTAAAGATACGTTTCATTATATTATTATGTAAGTAAGATAGATAATGTGTTTATAATGAGTCAAAAAGCTACCATCTCGAGCTCAGCGTATTTACCTCCTACTTTTATTAACAGCAAGAGAACAATCAAAAAATATGTGTGTGACTTTATCATAAAGATTGTCTTTTTATATTTTATAGACAGACATATTTATTAGTTAAAAATAGTTTTATTAAATCGCAATTTTCAGTGAGGTGTTTTTATTTATTTATAATCTCCAAGTTACAGAAAATGTGTAACATGAAAAGTCCCCATTTCATATCAATTGTCAATAAAAAATATACTCTATTATAATCATTATTTTTTATATTCTAGTAATTATTTAATTACTACAAAAGCTAATAATAAGATGTAAGATAATAATATAATCTTACATTTTTTAATTAATTAAGTAGTAATAACTAATACAGTGGCATACTTAATTTCAAATAAGTCTAAAATGTAATTTACAGAATTTAACGTAATACTGATATTGTTCAGGTATGGGCTTCTTGACAGGACAGGAAAATTATTGTAAAAGATAATTTACTCATCGCTATATAATATATTATGTAAGTTTTAATTATACCACAACTATTAATTTTCTAAATCTAGCATTTTTTATTGATTACTAGCTGAAGTACCCGGCTTCGCACAGGGTCGCTTCGTGGTTATATTTATCTTAGATATTTAAAAAATAATAAGAAGTAATTATTTTTTTAATATTAAAATATCTGTGCATTACAATATGGCAACATGAAAATAATTCTAATATGAGTAATAGTCAAACAAAAGAACACTAAATTAAAATCGAATCCAAAATATGAAAACGTTATTAATTTTATTAATATGTAGTAAAAAAAAATCACAATTGGATGGAACAAACAAACAACAAACTTTGTATTTTATATAATACCAATTTAGAAACATTTGCAGATGTGTGCACAACAATTGACAAAAGTTTCATCGCAATCGGATGAATGGTATAGGAACGCATACGAATAGAAGAAGATTGTTGTACTAATTCAGAAACCTTCGCGGGCGTGCGCACGACAACTCACCAAAGTTTCATTGCATTCATATGAATGGTATAAGAACGCATACGAATAGAAGAAGAAGAAGATGGTTGCACTAATTCAGAAACCTTCACGGGCGTGCGCACAATTGGTCAAAATTTCATCGCAATCGGATGAATGGTATAAGAACGCATATAAATAGAAGAATAAGAAGATGGTTGTACTAATTCAGAAACCTTCACGGGCGTGCGCACAATTGGCTAAAATTTCATCGCAATCGGATGAATGGTATAAGAACGCATACGAATAGAAGAAGATAGAATGGAAGAAAAAGAAGAAGAAAATGGTTGGATCAATTCAGAAACCTTTGCGGGCGTGAGCACAACACTTGATCAAAATTTCATTGCAATCGGATGAATGGTATAGGAACGCATACGAATAGAAGAAGAAGATGGTTGTACTAATTCAGAAACCTTCGCGGGCATGTGCACAACAACCGGTCAAAATTTCATGAATGATATAAGAACGCATAAAGAATAGAAGAAGATAGAATAGAAGAAGAAGATGGTTGTACTAATTCAGAAACCTTTGCGGGTGTTACCACAACAACTGACGAAGGTTTCATCGTAATCGGATGAATGGTATAGGGACCGTACGAATAAAAGAAGAAGAATGAAGGAGAAGAAGAAGATGGTTGCACTAATTTAGAAACCTTTGCGAGTGTGCGTACAATAATTGACGAAAGTTTCGTCGCAATCGGATGAATGGTATAGGAACCATACAAATAAAAGAAAATAGAATGAAGAAGAAGAAGAAGATGATGATTTTTCTAATTCAGAAACCTTCGCGGGTGTGTATACAACCACTTACCAAAAATTCATCGTAATCCGATGAATGGTATAGGAACGCATGCGGGACAGACAGACATTCATTTTTATATATAATATATAGCCTATACTCTTCGCGCAAGTGCAAGCAATAAGTTGACAAAGTTTTATCGCAATCGGATGAACAGTATGGCAGCGCATAAAACACGAACAAACAAACAAATATTTATTTTTATATTATGGATATTATTATCTGGGAAGGTTTTGTCTCTACGAGATTTAAATTCCTCACTCAACTGGTGAAAGAAAGATAAGGCGCTGGCCTTCCACCCGAGAGTTCTGGGTTCGATTCCCGGTGAGGACACAATATTTATGTGATTTTCTCAAAGCCTGGGTGTTCGTGATTTTTCAAAATTACTAACAACCACCTCGTACGAAAAAGCAAGGACATGGTTATTAATAATTCTAAAAAAATGTGTAAATATTTTAATGTAACGAATTAATAGGTACGTTATGGATTTGTTTAGAGAGCCATTTAAATATGTCATGTAATTGAATTTACATATTAATACTTTTCATTTTTTTTGTAAATAAAACCTTACTATCAGATATTAGATGCCTGTATATTAAAATACACTGGGTAACCAAATGTTATTTAAAGATTTAAATTCGTTTAAAGTTGTCTCTTGGTTGTGTCACATACAATTTTATAATTCGTCAATTAGATCGTAGTTACTGCAAGATATCGATATCATTATGGATAATCTCAGTGCTAAAACTCCTAATAATGCGATAAAAAGTGACTGTAGTCCCGTTGTATTCGTAAATGGGTCGCGACGCATTTCCCTCGTACCGGATACAGTCAATTTGGCCACTATACAATAAGCGGGCTGTCTCTCCATCGACTCAATTCCCAGTTCTTGCGTCGGCTCTACCATCAACACATTACTAAGTGTTCACCAGTTTTTTTTTTTTTTGAAACATCGCTCATCTCAACTAATTAACAGTAGTTACACACCTGGGTAGTATGTGATATAAGTGCAGTGTCAATTTTGCAAAATAAAATTTCCGAAAATCTCATAAGGAACGGCTTTATCATGAGGTATGCGCAAAACAACTTCCGGTGTTTATATTTAAACTAATGTACATATTCTGTTTGTTACTTAGAACACTAAAAACATATCAAAGATATTTTATATTACAATAATTCCAAATCATTTTTTGTGTTTATCTAATGTTCAATAATACAAAAGTTTATAAATAGTTTTTAAATTATTTTATTTATACAAATTTCTATGCTAAAAAAAGTTCTTTCGCGTCAATAGATGTATTAATATAAATGTGAAACGATAATATATTATATATACATATTATGTATATAATATTGTAGTTGGTATACAAATTTCAATCATCGAAGTGTAATCAATTGAATAACGCAATGATAATTATTTGTTTAAAATTAGTTCAGAATTTGTTACTACTCTGGTCATAGTTTTTTTAATATTGCATAGTTGAATTATGTATTTAAATTGAAATTAAAGTTAATAAATTAATAAATAATTTTTCATTTAAGTACTTAGTAATTTTTATATTTCAATTTTATTTAAATTATATAATATAACTAATTTTTATCTATAAATATCATAGCAGGTAATAAAAAAAATAACTATGTAGGTAAATAGTGTAAATAACTATTTATTAAATGTATGATAAAGAAGTGTTAACATTATAAAATAACAATGTATATAACTTTCCACTAAAGCCGTATATTATGTAGTAGGCAATATACTAGTTACAGATAGAAAAAAATATTGTGTATGAATAGAAAGACATTTATTAATATTTAAAACTTTTCCATAATCATAAAATCATTATATAAGTAGATATTTAATATCAAAAAGATCCTTTTGTTACATATGCCAATCCAGTACAATGTTAAATGTAATACAAATTACTGATTGTTATTTGAATCTAATTGTATTATTAATATATCTGTATTATAAAGCTAAATTCCAACTTTATTTCTCAGTTATTTAAAGTAGTCGTCAAATAGTAAATTATTTTCCAATTACATTGTTGAACTTCGATTCATATAAAATGGTCTATGCTCATCTCTTGTGCTGACTAACGGTTTATTTTGATACAGTACTTGTTAAAACTAACTGCTCACATCCGATTCATTGCTAAATTGCAATGTGTCGAAAGCTTTTAGTACGAGTAATCAATCAATTAACTCCTTTAATTTATAAACGTTACATAAATTATATTTGCTCGGTGATTTACCGTGTCCCAAGGAAATATCTTAACTATGTATATCCGGGTTACGAGTTGCCAGGTTCATGTCTGTTCCTCAACCGGCGGTCTACGACTGGCGGACTTATTATAATAAAGTAAAAAAGTTTCTCATCCGTTAGCATACTTTGTGTACGAATAAAAAGGAGAGAATCTACTTAAATGTCTTCTTATTTGATATAATTGGACTGCGTCGTACATTTATAAACTGAACAACATTTTTTAGAAACGAACGGTTTATATTCCTTTGAATATTTGAGTAATGGTGTTTAAAATTAAAAACATTCGATAGACCATAAACTAATATATCTGGCGCATTATATAAATGCAATATAATTTTATTTCCTTTAAAATCTTAACCATCGGTTTATTAGAGTACCTATATGCTTTATAACTTTGCACTTTTTATTACACTGATATGTCTCTTTGCCCGATTATCTCACATAAAATTCGATCAAATGATATTTACTTGTATAAATGTGTGTAGTGATAAAAAAATTAATCGATAATATAAATGTTAAAAAAATAATTTTAGAATAATATATAAAATCATTTTCATCCTATTTTATATCGTAAAAAATACTCGTACATACGATAAGATCTTTTATTTTAGGACACAATTGTTGTACGACCGATAGTCATTAGTATTTAGTTTCACAGGTCAACACTGACATAAAAATTTTACTCATTAAAAAAAATCTGTGATTTAAGGGAAAATAAAGAATACATTGCAATAATACGTCTTTCATTCCAGCAAAAAAATCGACAAATATGTATGTTCTTCACTTCGCTGATGTTGCCGTTGCGTATTGAAATACTTGATAAGAAACTGTGATAATAACCGATGGATATTGAACAATGTAGAATTCTTGGGAGAACTATACCGTTGAGTAATGCTAGGATGATCATTCGACATAGTACCTACCTATAGTACCTAAGTTTTTCTTGTGCCATCCCTTCGGGGGTCGGCCGCCAACAGGGCGATTTTTACCTTATTAACTGCTGTCCAGTTCAGTAAATCTGCAATTGTACTAATCACAGAGATGCTTAAATCAAAATGGTGCATAATATTACTTTGTCATGTTTACCGTCAACTTTGTGTGACTATTATAGTTATATGTATCCGTAATGTAGGCGAATTACTGTAGTGCTGTTTAATTTAATAAAACGCATTTTTTTGTAGTACTTATTCAACTTTTAATCAATAAATTAGGACCGGTTTCGTCCGCCTCAGAGGGACATTTTCAATTGAATTACGTAGAACTTAGAGTTGAAAATGTCCCTCTGAGGCGAACGAAACCGGTCCTAATTTATTGATTAAAAGTGGAATAAGTACTATAAAAAAATGTGTTTTATTCAATTAAACAACGATACAATGCAGTTCTACCATGAATTGACAGTTAACAAAATAAAAGAATTGCTGTAGTTTTCTAGTTATAATATATGCAAAAGATCTAGGTCAATATTATATTGATATTATTTCATTAGGTTATAAACCAGTTAAACTTTTATATTATGATTATTTAAATAACGAAAATGAGTTTTATTTAAACTGATTAGTAATTATGTTATACTTAAAAGCTAAGTGCTACTTATAGTCAAATCCAGATATAGTGTATGAAACCCAACCATCAGCACTCACTTTTTGGATTCAAATAATATACAATGTTGATTGAAAAATAAAATAAATATATTTTTTAAAAATGGAAGTAAAATTAATAAAAGATCCTTTACTTATGGGTGCATAGTAAATATGAATATATTATAATACTAATGGTTTTATTGGATCGTTGGTGGTCAAAATAAAATTAATCGTTTAAAAACTGGATAGTTTAGACATGGCATGACTTTTGTTACTCGGATAGATTGGTGAATTTAATTAACTTGACCGCTGAGCATGATTCTTTTCGTTTTGCAATGCATACCTATAACCGACAATTAAGCGTTATAAAAATACCAATTTAGCACTTTAATTAAACTTACTTTGGCGCAACCAATATAAAATTTTGCAGGGTCATATTTAGTTTATTGTTATCGTAATTTTGACACAACCTATGTACAGGCTCACTGGTAAACTACAGAATAAAAATTATCGCGACATTTATATTTTGATCAATGGTATCTCGTATGCTGATACCTATGTAGTTGTACGTTTTGTGAGATATTCATATTTGTATTTTATATCTATTTATATATTATTTGGGTCATTGCAATATATGATATAATAGATTATCATTTCGAATAAAGAAAAGAAGTAGGAGTAGCCTCAGTTTTTTCAAAATAAGTTTTATTGTATAATAACATTGAACACGGCTTAATACACGTTGTGTCCAAAGCAAATGCCGAATTATTATCTAAATTTATCTTATACTTAAAAAAAGATGGAGAAAAAGAAATGAAGTTGGAAAAACGACTTACCTAACGTTTTTATTGGTTTTTCTCTAATTATTTCAATAGTTTAATATGAGATCGGGAACATGAAACACCAACATTATTATCTTCATGTACTTAAGGTCTATGTATATTGTATATTTTAACTTTGACCGACAACCATAACAAAAACGTTTTTATGCCTCCTGTAAAATTTGATTTGTGTAGGTTAAGTCCTTTTTTCTTTAACAGTCGATTGATAATGGCCTCTCCAACGACCCAACGACATTGGAAAACGAAAAACAAAATATCAAATGGTCAAATTAAAAAAAAAACTACTTATAGCTGACATGTTTGGCTGCTGTTTGACATTTCAGTATTATTATTATTATTAGTAGGTATGCAGTATGCATTTTGTTGTGACTATTATAACAATGACAGTTTAGTGTATTTGGATGTTTACAATGCAGCTTGTCCTGTTATATGCTATTTCAGGCATAAGTCGATCACTTTCAGTGTTCAATATGGGTGACATATTATTATTAAGTAAGTTAAGTCATAACAATCTTAATTTTTTTATGTTTATCCTGGCAATATCATTTAAAAATATAGAATTGAGTTTTTAAGTCAATCTAAAATTATGCTGCAATACTTACGGTATTTGAAAGATGCGGGCGATAACAAGATGAAATTTGCAATGCATAAATCAGGAATGCACAAAGACTTACAGATAATAATTTAATCATTAGTCTTTTTTGCAGCTTTTTTCATAATATATTGGGGATATCTTTCCAAGAGTTTTATCACACTTATAATTTATTCAGTGTAGAGATTTATTTCTTAGTGCTACAATCACTTATTTGAATAATGTTCGATTTTACACAATGAAGTAAGTATATTTATAATTCAATGTTTAATACCAACTTAACACCTAACTTCAATACAAAACAGATATATATACTTCATATTATATTTTCGTATTTTCTGACATAATATCGGTCATTTAAATCGGTTTTAAAAGAGAGACTTTTTGTTGATCTTACTATATCTACGAAATACATAAAAAGACGAGACGGTATGTATATTATTCCAGTATGTTTATTGAAATTAAAATGGGCACTGCTACTAAAATTTTAGCTGGGAGGTACTTAATATTCTAGTTACAGAGTTATGTAGTTAAGTTTTGGGTGTTAAAAGTGTATTATTCTAACTACCCATTATGTGATATGGGTATGGATGACATGATGGAAATGACTCTAAAGTTTTATATATAAGTAGGTATATATTTTTTGCAAATAAGCACATTCAAAAAAAATATCCGATTCTAATAAGATCATAATATCATGGGCCTCCACAGAGTGAAGGTTTGTGTTAACAGATTTTGTTTTTACGAGAAATGGATATCAGCCACTTGCCCCACATATTAGGTCCATACTCTGACTCATATACAAATTTAAAAATAATATGTGTACCTATAGTCTGTATTCTATAAACTGGCGTACACGTCACACGGAAGGCATTGTGCCATCGCATTCAACTGTTCAAGTTTTCAATGGGAGGGAACGAGATGGATGGTGAAGCGGGGGAGGGGGGGAACCGGCACGCCAGCTTATAGAAGACAGACTCTACCTACTTGTCAGACCCAGGATTTGAACGTGGGACCCACGATGCTATATGCCGACGCTTAAGCCTCGCGGCCATCGTGGGTGGGGTGGTATGGAATACGATATAACTTAATTATTTATTCTTATTAAATTTTTCTTCAAAATTCCTTGTACTGACACGGTGACTAAATAATGTTGAAATCATCGAACGAATGGGAGAGGACCGAGCGTAGTCTGAAAAACAGAAATCTACAGTACCTCGGCTACATTATGAAAGGACAAACGTGCAATATTGTAAAACTCGTTAACCAAGGTAAACGCAGCAGAGGAAGAAGCAATATTTTTAAATTGGTACGAATGCATATCTACCGAAGTGTTACGGATAGAAGATGATAGGACAAAAATCAACCTCAGATACAGGATGGTATGATAAGATGACGATTAATTAAAATAAAAGGAAATATAATATTAAGATAATTAATTAATTAATGATCGAGGCCATTTTCGTCTGCATACTTATATAAACATTATTTTTAAATTGTGATAAAGCGCATAGTAATATATTATTTTGTTGTATTTATCTTTGTAGCAATATTACATAGAAAACAAAAATCTTCTCAATATCGGTTTATTTTAATAAAACATATTCAGTGTAAGAGGACAAAATAGCGATTCAATACAGTTTGTTAATCATTTGTTTACTTTTAGAATGCAATAAAATACAACGTTTTTATTATAAATGAACTTAGTATAATATTCCATAATATGTCGGTATATATAATAGGTAGTCATAATTATTACAAAAAAAAATATAACAATTTTAGTAGATAAAATAGATATAAAATATTACGCCCACGATGGCCGTGCACCTAACGCGTCAGCTTATAATGCTGTCGGTTCCAGGTTCGAATCTTGACTCGGGATAATAAACATATTATTTTTAAATATATTATCTGTGGAGTCAGAGTATGGACCTAATAGGTTGAGCAAGAGGCTAACATCCATTTCTCTGTTAATACAAAACTCTGTGGATGCCCATATAATCTTCTTAGGATTGGACATGGTCAAAATATGAAAATTTTGATGTAGTGCAGTAAATGAATGTAACTATATTCTCAGGATTATAGTTTTAAATATATATTTAGATTACATCACGTTTCAACGATTTTCATACTGTCATTTTTTTCCAGACTCGAACGCTCCAAGTACGAAAAATATCGTCCCCAACGCACGAGGTCACAGGCGAACATGTACGAGAGCAGTTGTTCGTACGGCGGCGCCCTTGAGCTCAAAAGAGGCGCCCTAAAAGAAGAGCCATGGGCAGCCGGTGACTGGCCCCCTTATCGCCTTCACCAGTCCACCTTCGAGCAGCTCAAGCAAAGCGTTGAGAAGGCCAAAGCAGCCCTCCAGGATAGGTCTGGCTTCTTAGGCACGGCGAGTGCGTTTAGTGACCTCTATGGGGGGAACCAACGCATCAGTGATCACTTAGGACATGATATATCAGGCAATTCTTTGGGATTTAATCCGAGGACTTCTGTGCGAGCCGAAGAATCTTCGTTGACGACGCTGGAACAAAAGACCAAATCTCTCGGTGAGTGCAATCCATTTAATTGACTACGTTATTATCATTCTCATATAATTTGGCATCATGCCACATTGATGGTAGATACATACATTATTCCACGTGTATATCTAAATTTTCCGCGTACGGGTGAGATCTACTTGCTTTTACTAAACTATAAGACCTCTAAAGTATATTGTCTGCCAGTGAAGTTTTAAACTAAATTCGCTATTTTATAAAAAAGCATAATTGGTAAATATTTGCGTTATACTTGACTGTAATTAATAATATCATTTATTAATTTAACTGAATTTTACATGGTAGAACTTTTTAATGGTACTACACTCTAACTCCAAACACACATTGAAAAATAACATGTGAATTTTTGCCCGATCCTGGATTCTAATCCGAGACCTGCGACATCATAAATCCGATGCTTAGCCGCTCTGTCATCGTGGACTTCATAAATAACTCAAATATTGTATAATTATTATCCAAAACTTGATTTCAAAATCATGGTTTGCCTAAAACGCTTAAGGCTATACTTCAGTTGAGGCATGGTCTAAAAAGATCGTGGCTAGGCGATGCGCGGATTGTGCAAATGACGCGTGCCGAACGAAATATAATTTATCATAAAAATCCAACATGCGTCCATCTAATGTTATCTTTATTGTTATATTACTACTAATAATAGTATATTCATTGACATGTTTTCTTTTTTAAGTACATACGTAAAGTTTTTTTAGTCATCTTTACACGATTTAAGAATATTTTCATCCGGCACCATGACAAAACAAATCGACGTGCGGACACCTCTACTGTCGGTTTCCGATTGGCGAATAGTGAGAAATTTCGTCGCACCTACTGTTGAAAATTATTTGCCGTTTCACTGAAGTACGCTCTTAAGATTATTGACGAAAATTTGGGACATCTCACCTATTAAAATATATGTTTTTATATATTTAATATGTTTAATATTTGCACGGAGCAAGTCAAGATTCGGCATCCATTGAATTCCGGCCAACGTGTTTTACCAATTAAGCCATCCGTGACATACCTAATCACTATGAAATTAACGAATAGCAATGGCTATCTTTTGTTATCGTGAATCGAGGTATCAACAATAAGTGGGTACTTTCCTTGATTCCTGGATAGCGTAAGAGTATTCCTAAATTTTATTTTTAATATGTCATGCACTATTAATTTATAAATATACTATTTTTATTAATCAATGAATAATTACTTAAGATAATGACGTGATTTAAATGCAAAACGTAACGTGTTCAGTATAAGCGAAACAGGCTTCTTCGCCATTCGCTTATTCGACAATGAATAGTGTTGCCATGGCCCCCACAAGAGGGAGGGCTGACTTGGCTCTATCCTAGGGGCCTGGGCTCATGGGGGACTAAATAAGTGAGATAACACACACATCACAAATTTTCTCAAATAGTAGGTACGAAAAGTCGCCTGCGGTGCTATTTTTCTTGAAACCGCTTCACCGTGGAGCATTTAATTACTAATAAATTACCACATTTAAATAACATGCTAATTATATCTAATGGCCTCCTAATGAGGACACAACAGCTCTGCCGTCAGCGGTAACTGAGTTACCTAATGGTTATATTTTAAAATATGTGGCTGTGTGATGTAATTTTTAAATGTGTCATTACTAGATAACTCCATAATTCAACTGGATGTATTAAAAAATCACTAAATACCAACAATTTTACGGTGAACTCATTTGGAAAACGCTACTGTAGAGCATCACACTGCCTTTAACCTAAGCCAAATCTTGGGGCCCGCTTCAGGATGTGGGAGCATGAGTGTTGCTATAAAGTTGAGAATGTATTTCCATTGAAGTAATACTATACTACCTAAATCAATAATCTTACTTCGCTTCTTCGGATACAGAAATAATTAAAATTGTGTATATTATAGGCACCAAAATATTAAAACAATAATAAAAATAATAATAAAATTGTAGCATATACGATATATTATTACATTATTAGAAATTAATACTAAGTACCTACAATTTTACAGTACCACTGTTCCATTGGTTCCACTACAGTTATTTATTATTTCATGATACTACGTGCAATTATATTTTTTGTGTAACTTTGAATGTTTCTGTTAATTTATTTTAAAGGTTATAGAATTTTAAGCCATTGGGAATGTTAAAAATCAAGTACATATTTAAATACATACCTATCTTATTTATTATCAAATTAATTTCTAATTTAATATCCTATCTCAATAAAATGCAACTTACTATTTTTTTTTAATTCGTATAAACAACCGTTTTAGCGTAAAACCACTGATCGATGAAAATAATTTTATTTGGATTGAATGCATTTTGATATCGATCAGTAAATTTTCTTTCGTAAACAAAATCGTTCAAATTACATGTAGCCAAAATTGGGCCGGTAATAATTCATTGAATTCATCGTTCATTCTTTGAACATTTTTAATTTTACTACCTTAGCATATTTACATCTTGTCATATGGCTATCAAACAACAAAAATATATTGTTGCCAATACGCCATAAATGCAAGGTGATGTGTCACCTATGTGTATAGTACATTATCATACGTATATGTGCATACCCCCACGATATACGACGAGGGTTTCCGATCGCAGGCTCTACGCGCTGTGGAAAATGTATTTAATTGTGACATCGGGGGGGCTTATTTTGAGTCTGCAGGCGTCACGCATCATGCCGCCCTGGGCGCCGCGTTGGGAGGGAGGGTTGCCATGGCGACCGGAGAAGCCGCCCTCTATCCTCGCGGCGCCGCCCATTCGATCCCGATGCGCTAGATTACATCTCAATATCTCTCTCTCCCCAAACCCTCCTGCACAAAGGCATGCAATAATTATTTATCAGTCAACCTACTTGATGTGCCATCAAATATAATCTATACAACATACGTATTTACTTACTTGCCGTGTCCGGAATCATGTCACTTCCCTGCGAAGATTGCAGCGGAGATCACCAAATCATTTGCCTTCAGAAGATTTTCTTCATTGCATTTGATTCCGATACGAGGACAGACCAGCCTATAAATGACGTCCTGCACTTCACCATAATCACAGTTAAGATGCGCTTTGTCTTCAGTTTTTTTTTTGCATCTTAGAATAGTAAATTTGAGCTCATTCAATAGCTTACAGAAATCGAAAGGCAGTTTGTACACAACTAATTATAAAATGTGGCTATTTAAATTAAATACAACCAATGGGACTACATGGATACACAAACAACACATAAGTCTTCATGCAATCACCTATTGAAGGTCGGCCACCATCATGGTGATATTTGCTTCATCATCTACTAATCGGAATTGTTTGGTGGAACTGCACTCGTCCCAACACAGAGGTTTTTTTGAAGCCACTGTGCGCCGACTTTTACAGTTGATATTTCTTTGAGTAATGCTGAACTTTTGTCCTCTCACGATGAGACTGAGTTAGTATAATTTTCTGATTTTCTTGTTTTGAGACTGTTAATTTAAGGAATTTTGTGTATGCGCCTATACAGCCACATCTAGAAAGCCTTAATTATCCGTGACATCTCTTGGATTAAGTCCATAGTTATCCATACCCGCATGCCATATATTTATATAATTGCTCTTTTTAATTTCGATAATGTTTGTGAATCATCAATAACGTTTTTTTCTACAAACAGCTGGTCGCCAAGAAATATTTATTCGGTTTAAAATACTGGGCACTCAGCAAACATAATGAGACAGAGGTGTGATATATTAGTGAAAAGAGAGTCTTGAAAAAAATTCGGAGCTGTCAAGGAAAATTACATTTGGTAGTCGAGATAATAATAATGATGAGCTATATTCACTTTCTATAGGATAAAGGGTTAAACATTCACGCTGTAAAAAAAACCCGCAAAAATCACAATGGTTTATTCACTTACGTAAAATGCCGGAGGAGCTACCAGCAAGGCAAATTTGAAATAGTTGAAAATCGGTTGCGTTGCATCGCCTGAGAAGGAGACAGTTTCTTTAAGAGGTCAAGACACCCCTAGGATTGTAGAACCAAAAGCGACGATGGCTGGACATTTTAATTTACGCTCTAATGTCGAGAATGTGAACATTTGCAATGTAAAGATGTCTTCAAAGTTATTTATAATGATTTTTTTTTCAAACCGTTGAGCCAAGGCCCACGATACACAATACTAGTACATTCATTAAAATACCCCATGTAAATTTTACTCTAACCCGGGTTTTGAATACACAATCCACAATGACTACGTATCAAACGTACCTACTATCCTCTATTTCCAGGTGGGAGTGTATGTCAATATTATTATCCTCACAATATTTGAAATACAGTTTTCACAAAACAAACTTTATTAAATAGGTACTTACCTATACAACATATTTTGCATTCGATGTTACACTAATGTGTGAACTTCAGAAATGTCTCTTGAAGTCTTAAGCTATCTTAGACATAATTTTTGGGCAATTTTCGGTTGAAAATTATATTTATGTTTACTGTTATTGCAAACTACACGCGTATTTTTTATCGTATTGTGTCGTAAATTTTATAATACATACAAATGAAACTTTCACATAAATATTGATGTGCCATGTTCAACATTTGTGAACGTGGAGCATTTTTTTAGATATAAATACAATGCAATTTCTAATTCAAAATAAAAAGCGGAATGTTTAATTAGCGATGAATATTGGATTGGTAAGTAATATATAACGACATAATTTTAACATGGATTTCAATTGAAATCTCAAAAAACCAGCGCTTTCCGATTAATCCAACTTATGTGTCAGATTCAGATATCTTCTACGATATTGTAATATTTAAAAGTACGTACCTACAAAATAATGTTTTCCAACCTTCTCACCACAGTGAAATTTTACATATTTGTCTGTCGGTCTAATTTTTATATTATTAAAAATGTAATAAGATCGTTTAAATATTTTGACATTCATTTCGCTAAATAAATAATCCAACTAGAATAGAATTTTCTATTACTTATTGACTATGACATGGTATAAAGTAATGAGATTTGTTTCAATAAATACATTTATTATTTAAATAGGTTTACACCTTATAAAACCGCTAGATGATCAACAACCCTTACAAATTTGTCATCTACAATCAAACCAAATATATTATTACAATGCATGTCAATAAACCACCAATTTATTTGGAGCTTATACTCGGCAATATAAAATTAAATATGCCTAAGAATATATTGAATGAAAATAATTGTCATTACTTAGCTTTCAATCACAACATCATGTTTAGTTAATCATCTCACATGTAAGGACATATTTTAAAATATCTTATTGTACCTACAATTATATATAATATTATGTATTATTTATATTTGATAATATTGAAATATTCAACGATTTGAAAATAAAGTGACCTATCAATTTATTAAAAATTATTTTATGCGTTACCATGGTATCAATTTAATTTTTACGATAAAGAAACTATCCACATTTAATGGTTTCATTTAACGTTATTTAGTTAATATTGGTCGTTACAAGCAATCGGAGGTTCCAGGTTCAAGTTTCGCAGACTCGGAAATATGTATCTCGTATAGTAGTATGTATATATTATAATGTAGCATCAACCGAAGAATGTGTCCACATCATAAATATTTTACATGTTATCTTTATTTTTACTCCCATCTCATAAAAAAGGGAATGAGCTAATGACTAATATTGTATTAATTAAACTAACGTTTACGTGGTGTTACCACATTATAATAGTTTCTAAAGTACGTATATTGTAGATTAATATTTTATTATCTACATGCAAATTATACTCCGTACTGAGCCTATCCTCTTGATGTATGCCTCTGTCGAATACTAGTGTACGTTACATGCAAGGCAGTTGTATCAGATCATAAACATCTTGGATTTTGAATCACGTATGAAGGTTTCGTACCTAGATGATCCCTTTCTGCTTACGTTTCTGTGTCCATCTATTCATTTGATGGTGGTTGCAAGGCGCAGTCACTCATCTTAAAACCTCCTTATTGGTGACATAATGAACCCAAAAAATAGTCGATCCAGTCATATCTCGAATGGGAACTTTACCTGCTTGATATGTCTAGTATAAAATGTTAAAACACATTAAAAAAAATAAAACAATTCTAGTCCTCTAATCACATTATATTTATCATAAATATTGAACGTTAGCTGAAGTACTCGGCTTCGCACAAGGATGCGTCATTGATCGATATATATGTTTGTATATAATTATCTTACTTACCAATAGTAATTACATTTTTCAACATCAAAATAACTGTATCTAGGCGTAGAATAATTCTGATTGCAATAAAGTCAAACAAAATAACGCCACAATAAAAATCGAATCCAAAATATGCAAACTGTATTATAATTTGTGGTAAATATTAAGAATTGGAAGGAATAAACCAACATACTATATACAGATACAGATACCCATGCGTAAATCAAATATTTTAAATTACTTGTATAATCACAGTCATGGCCATGCGGATCAAAACTGTTTCCTCTTACCTGGTTTATCAGGTGACAGTATCAAGGGCTGCAACTAGACGTAGACATTTTCAGTGATATGATGTGTATTATGTTATTTAAATTTTATTTTTATAAGCATTTCTTTCTAATACAAATCTTCACTTTGTATTTTTATTATGCATTCGTTATATTTTAATTAAATTTCATGTTGTGATTAATAATTGGTTGTGTATTATGCAACATGTTTGAAATAAATCTAATTAGTTGACCTTATTATATAGGTTATTTACAAAATAAAGAGAGAATATATACCTAACTGATTTTAAAGATAAAAGTAATTTATGTTATTGTGTATTAAGAATAACAAAAAAAATATGAACGTAATACCTACAATTTTCAGTTTTCTTTCGAGGTTCTTTATAATCTTTTTTTCTAACAACTTAAATGCATCAGGCCTTTTAACTTTTTTCAGGCACACCACTTAGATGTGGCACAATAAAAATAAATCTGCCGGTGCCACACGGGGGAAAAACAAAAAAAAAGGAACCTTTTTTATATTCTTTTCTCTTCTCCCCGCGCCGCTTCCAATCTGACAAATATTACGACATCGAGAGATAGAAGGTAGCTATTTACCCTGACAATGGGAAGGAGAGGAGTGACTGGTGTGGGAACGTCTTCCAAAGTCCTTACATACACTCGTAGAAGTCGAAACAACAAAAGGCGTTCTATTTTGAAAAGCCGGGGCCGACCTGAGTACGGGGACTTCCGGCGCTTCGCCATTACAGTTTCCGCTCCCGCCATTTTTCAATTACAAAAGAAAACAATGCGCGCGCTCCGACTCTTCTCTCATTGTCTCTTTCTCTTATTTATCCTTTTCTTTCAGCCTTTTTCTTCTGCTCCCCTTTCTTTATTCCAACTTAAAAAATCTTTTTTACCGATGATATAACGTTTTTTTTTGTTCAGGTTCGGTTGCGCTACTGCTATTCGTATACGCGTAATTTCAGTACGCGTAAATGACTAACTGTACATAACTAATAATTATTATCAAACGACGTAATATTACACTACTAAAATCTCCAAACAATACGTGAGCATATTAGAATGAATTTTAGTTTGAAAGACCCCATGAAAATTATATAATTAAAGTCAATTATTTTTTTAAATTAAAACACTTGTTAACACATCAAATTAAAAAAACTTATTTCGCAAAATATAATATTGGTAAGGACTATTTTTGGCTGATTAAGAAACCATTTTTAATTTAGTTGTGAGGATCAGTTTGTTGAGGATGCCTAATTGATCAAACTAGTCCTGAACGTTATTATACTATATTGCATTTAGTTATATTTAGGATTGACAGTCAGTGGCATTAAAGTAATATCAGATTTTATTAAACAATTAATATTTAGATATTTCATATATCTGTAGTGATATTAGACTTGTATAAATTGTCAATATGATGCAAAATAGTCTAAAAAATCATAGCCCTAATATTGTAAGCGTCAAATGGACAATGTAGTCATCATAATTGCTCCAGAAGTACCATATGGCTAATACGAATTGATATACAATGTGGAGTAAAAACTTTAAAAGGTGTCACCAATAATTAAAATTCGCCTAACTTACTTTAAATAATAATTTATGTATCCGCATGCAGATATGCGTTTAGCGCGATATAAGAAACGAGAAACCCCTTCAAAGTGCCACGATTCAAGATTCTGGTTGTGAATGACATGCATTTCATTAATTTTAAATGCCTTATGGTATCGAAAATTTACTGAAAGTAATAATAATTATGCATCATTGAAACAATAGCTGATCGGCCCAACTAAATTCTGGAAGGACTTCAATCCCATTAAATCGATAGTCACTACATATACCATAAGTGGCTAGAATTGTAGTGATATCACTAGGGAGCGGATTTATATGCAACAAAGAACATAATTATATGCATGCACGTTTGCACTTAAAATCAATAAAATATGCACTAAAACCGAAAAAATATGCAGTTAAAAATTTACATTTTTTGTAGGAAAAAATTGTAAATACACACTTTACCCAATTTTACTGCCAAAAAATCGAACAACTAGTTATAATCTTTCAACATAATAAGATAACAAAACAAGAAAACATAAATAATCAATATAAAGTTAATCAATTATTACAGTTTTCAAAATAATTTTTTCACAACTACAAATAATTGAATAATAAATACAATGTAAATCAAACATAACTTTAAAAAACAAAAACGACACACTTAACAATTCCTTAATAATATTTTCTATTTTTTGTCCGAAAAAAATAAGTTACAATATTTTTTTCAATATTATGTATGATCTGGCATAAAATTTTTCCGCATATCTGTTTATATGCGGAAAACGACCACTCAACGTCTACAGAGGTGATTGGGTAAAATTTAAATAAAAGTGCCCGAGTTGACTTCACTTTTTCTCATAAATCCACAGCTCGGAGATGGCATTAAAAATGCAAGTGCATCTTAACTATCCACCTTCGTAACTTAGTTATATTTCGATGAAATAATTTAATAAAACTAAAATTATCAATGCAAAATCTCTAAAATATGCATTTATTTATGAAATATGCACTAATGTCTCAAATATGCTCTAACGTCTCAAATATGCATTTACATGCACAATAAAATTTTATTTTTGGATTCTGCGTCTTTCAAACCAGATTTCTGTGCAACTCTCATAGCTGTGCATACACCCTAACAAAACATGCACTAGCATATAAATCTGGCTCCTAGATATTACTATGTTTTAACGGTATCAAATATTTTTAATAGATCTATAAATATTTATGATTTTAATATATAATATAATAATTCAATCTTATTGTACGACTAATTGTTTGTCGCATCGTTTTGTTATATTTAAATTACCCGTTTACCATGCTAGTTGGCATAGATCACATAATTAACGCATGTATTATATTAGTTTCGTATATTAAGTTTGTTTTTAATTTAATTTGTAACGATAATAATACATAAAATCTGTAGGAATAGAACCACTTTGAAACTATGAATTTCCCGGCAGTAAAATTTTATATAACATTCGTACGTCGTTTGCCCATCTGTAAAAAAGCGTTAGTCAAATAGACAAATTAACATTTTTTTAAATTACCTTTTCGGAGCGTAAAATTTCATGAGACAAGATTGCTTTGTGCTTGGTTGTTACGTTAATTGAAAGATATTTAAATTTCTCTTTACAGAAAAATAATTAATCAAGTAATTGTTAAAAATTCAAAAATCTTCGCCAAATTCTTCCATACAACTAACATTAATTTTGCGATTGGTCATGCATTATGTTTGCAAAGATTTTGAACTATATGTACGTATGACATACTGTTGCTTGCAATTTTTTGAGTTTATTTTTAAATAACGTATATTTTGCGTATAAAAAATCTATGCATACAGTGTCACATTTACTAAAAAATAATCTCTAATGCATAATAACACACTTTATGGACATTTTAATATCTCCCGTAAGCTGTAAGAGAATACAAGAATTATTATTTACCTTACCATAACACTTACTAATGGTTTTAAACTTTCGTTACGTTTCTTGACAATTAGGTGCATAAATAGAAACCCCCGCTGTTATTCATTTTTGGTGCTAATAGAGATGCATAATCAATTTAAATTATCAAGCATTCGTAGGGGCTGAATTTTTATTGTTCCTGTAAATTAAGCTCATTTGTAACAATCTATTCATGGAAACGAGACGTTCGTGTGCTAATCGCTATTACATGTTTGGAGAATAAAATAACTATTACCAGTTTGTTAACATCGTATAGTAAAAATATATGAGGTAGGTGGTACGTGGAAATTCTCGATAGATATGCCTACGCCGCGCGTTCTGGTTTTTAGGGACCATGATCATCATCATTTTGGACTCGACAATTCTCCAGAAACTTTGTCCATTTCGGGCGATTTAGCGCTTTCACTTTGCAATTCTTTTAACCCAGTATATTTAAATCTTGAGGGTCGTAGGTCACCTTTGCTCTTAAGATATTTTTTTTCTGCTCTCACAAATGATGGTTTCCAATTTAACGTCTTAAATAATTTTAATTTAAATGCACCTTTCAATTACCTATATAGTCGAAGCCATGATCTCTTCTGTCAGAACTATTTCCTTGTGTCAGATGCAAGACTAATCAATGCACTCCCCAAAAATATATACTACATTTTTTGTTTTTAAATAATTAAATAAATAAATAAGTGTCCTGTTTCACTATATATTAATTGTCTTACCCGTCAAAGTGTGCGTTTACAGCCAAGGAATGCATACATAGCCCGATTTTATTGTTTCACCAACAGAAAGTATACATAGTTCTCAAAATTCAGGTGCGAAAACGAACAAAGCAGATGGTTTGCCGACACATGAACATGCTACGTACAATTGACCGTGAGAGAAACATTCATTTTATAGATTCAGGCCATAAACACTCAAGGATTGGCCTTATAATTTGTTGATCGTCATGCCGAATGCAAGACAAATTGGAAATTGAATTCGTTTAATGGCATATCGGTTATGATCATCGAAATTCTCGGAATGAGAATTTCCTCACCTTTGAACATTCCTTTGATTATCGTCGCGTGAATAAATTGCCCATGAGTTTTCTCACCACCAAACGCATTCCGTTAGATAGTTTTGGTTGGTTCAGATTTCAAAGCATGATGAATACCGAGCCAACCTTCAGTTGTAAATTATGCGGTGGCAAGCCAGGCAGATCCAATGAGTTTAAAAATTCAGTTGGATAGTTGGTTGCTTTGTCTTCGTTTGTTACACAGTCGATAGATTTGAAGGAATGCAGTGGACCAACGATTTCATTTTGAATTGTGAAGTTTAAGTGATCCACATCTTTGTTCTTTGCCGCAAGACTGCTCGTTCACTCAACCAATTGTGATTTTTGTGGTTAGCAATGATGTTCGGTAACACTTTGTTGATGAGTTCGTCCTTAGTTGAGACGAAATTGCAAAAATTCAGCGGAAACGAAATCAATCCATTCGACTCATCAACAGGAACACGGCCGTTACCGATAGTCAGCAATTACTTGGAGAAATCTTCGGCAGATGGATTGTTTAGCAATGCAACTTGCATGTTTGTCGTCAGCTGAAGTTTCTTCACATAGCACCACAGAGTCGATGATTTGAGGCAAGCATTTATTTCATCGGCAGCGGTCGATCTTGGAATGACTGGTAGTGTTTGGCGGAAATCGCCAGATAGTAGAATCACTGCGCCTCCAAAACTTCTTGAGTCATTGCGCAGATCTTTCATAGTTCGATTGAGTGCTTTCAATGCGCGTTTGTGCGCCATTGTGCATTCATCCCAGGTGATGATTTTACTTGCTAACAAAACTTTGGCCATTACTGAGTGTTTCGCAATGTTGCATGTCGGTTTTTCAGTCGTTGGCAGGTTTAAGGGCAATTTCAAGTTTAAATGAGGCGTTCGGCATCCTTCTAGCAACGTGGCCGCTATCCCAGAAGAAGCAACTGCTACAGCATTTTCGGATCTCGCACGAACAGTAGCCAAAATCAATAACATGAGGAATGTCTTCCCAGTTCCACCGGGCGCGTCGAGGAAAAATAAGTCACCATTTCCATCATTAATTGCCTTCATTAATGTATCGTACACTTCTTTCTGTTGGGCGTTCAACAGTGGTACATTCGTTCGAACTGATTGGTTCAATGCATCTCCACATATTCACGTTCACGTTCCAATTCTCGATTGAAAGCGTCGTTCATTCCACGATGTGGCGTTGGCATTCCTTACTTGACTAACAAACTGCCGCACATGAGGTAACACATATTATATACGATCAAAAGCAAAGCCTGGTTATGTATCTCCTTATTCACCTTGAGATCGGGATTCCCTGAACTGACACGAATTCGAAGTAAAATGTCTTCTGACATGTCATCCTTGTACTTGTTCCACGGTTCAGGTGGATTCGATGGGAAGCATGTCAAAATAATGATAGAAAATAATGTGCGTATCTGATTTGGAGATGTAGAAACAATTGCTTCAGCGATTGTCATATCCCAATGAGTATCGTTTTCAAGCAAATTGAGCTGTTGACATGAAGCACGAAATGTTGGGCACACTACACCATTGACAGTTAGACATTTCGACTATAATTCTTTCTTTTGTTTGTTTGTTTCTTGTTTATTGTTTCTGTCATGTATCAGAGATGGCGTTGTATATGGATTTAAATTTTTTGTGATTTTCTTTTATTTTCGAATGCGCGAGGTTCATTGTTCAAAATGTCAAAATGTATGAGAAAATGAATTTTCTTCATAATTTATTTTTTCCGTGATTTATCCGATATTTTAATAGTTATTCTGCTATTCCGGGCGGAGACAAATCCAACAAAACAAAGATTATAAAAATCGGTCCAGCCATTCTTGAGTTATAAATGGTGTAACTAACCCGTTTTATATATTATTATTATTATATATAGATAAGAATAATAGTGATCATCCCAATAAGAGGCAAAGACTAAAAAATCTTAGAGTAAATACAGATATAAAAAAAAACAGTGGAAGAGCTATTAAAAATTAATTAAAATAGAAAAACAGATAGTACTATAAGAAAATAAAAATCTATATATATAAAAGAAAGCCGGGTTAGTTACACCATTTATAACTCGAGAACGGCTGGACCGATTTTTACGATCTTTGATTTGTTAAATTCGTCTCAGCCCCGAATAGCAGAATAACTATTAAAACATCGGAAAATTCACGGAAAAGAAAATTATGAATAAAATTAATTTTTCATACATTTTGTATCGAACGGCTTTTGACTGATATCAATGGATTTAAACGATGGATCTCGCGCATTCGAAAATAAAAAAAAAATCACAAAAAATTTAAATCCGTATACAACGCCATCTCTGATACATGACAGAAACAATAAACAAGAAACAAACAAACAAAAGAAAGTATGAACATGGCGTTTTTGACAGTTGATTCAGTTCAGCCTCAGATAATACCGAAAGACTTTGTTATAGACAAATAGCGATCTTGATCGTGATTTTCAAACGATAAGTTGCCTTTTAAAATGTTCACTTTCTGAGGTTATGAAATTTCGCGTATCGATAATTGCTTCATTATGTAATTTTCAATTGTGTGATTAATTTTCCAGTGTTATTTACAATGCTGCAAGCCAGAAGATAATCTAATCTAATCTAATAAAACAAGTCGGTTTAATTAGACCATTTATTTTATAATTCAAAATTGCTTGACCGATTTTAATGATCTTTAATTTGTTGGATTTGTCTCTGCCCTAAATAATTAATAAAACATCGGAAAAATTCACGGAAAAATAAATTATGAAGAACATTAATTTTCTTATAGATTTCGTATGGAACGGCTTTTTTGATGTCTATTGATGATTTGGAACTGATTGACTGATTTCGATGATTTTTTTTTGTTCGTAGTAAGAAAATCACAAAAAAATCCATATACACCGCCATCTCTGATACATGAGTATTGCAATTCAGTAAAGTACATCAAATATATCTGCAAATATGACACCAAAGGCAGCGATATTGTGGTTTTTGGCGTTCAAACTCCCAATACCAACGATGAAATCACGCACTATCAAGTTTGTCGATATGTGAGCTGCAATGAAGCGATTTGGCGTATTTTCTCATTCCCCATTCATGAACGTCATCCCACTGGTATACATTTGGCGGTGCATCTGGAGAATGGTCAACGAGTTTATTTTAATGCATCGAATGTTGCTCAACGTGCTGTAACACCTCCAGCCACAACATTGACCAGTTTCTTTTCAATTTGTCAAAGCGATTCGATTGCACGAACGTTGTTCTACTCTGAGACGCCACGTTATTACACTTGGAACGCTTCATCGAAGAAATTTCAACGTCGTAAGCAAGGCGATGCGGTTCCTGATCATCCGGATGTGCATTCTAATGATGCTCTTGGTCGCATTTACACAGTTCATCCGAAGTATGACGAATGCTTCTACTTGCGGTTGTTGATGGTAAATGTTCGTGGGCCGACATAATTTGAAACACTTCGAACTGTCAATGGTGTAGTGTGTCCAACATTTTGTGCTGCATGTCAACAGCTCAATTTGCTTGAAAACGATATTCATTGGGACATGAAAATCGCTGTAGCAATTAAGTTAATTAAGTTTCTGCATCTCCAAGTCAGATACGCACATTATTTGCTATCATTATTTCGACATGCTTCCCATCAAATCCACCTGAACTGTGGAACAAGTACAAGGATGACATGTTAGAAGACATTTTAAATCGAATTCATGTCGGTTCAGAGAATCCCGATCTCGAAGTGAATGAGGAGACATATAACCAGGCTTTGCTTTTGATCGAAGACATGTGTTATCTCATGTGCGGCAGTTTGTTAGTCAAGTTAGGAATGCCAACGCCACATCGTGGAATGAATGACGCTTTTAATCGAGAATTGGAACGTGAACGTGAATATGATCGAGATGCATTGAACCTATAGGTTCGATCGAATGTACCAATGTTGAACCCCCAACAGAAAGAAATGTACGATACGTTAATGAAGGCAATTGATGATGGAAATGGTGGTTTATTTTTCCTCGATGCGCCTGGTGGAACTGGGAAGACATTTCTCATGTCATTGATTTTGGCCACTGTTCGTGCGAGATCCGAAATTTCTGTAGCAGTTGCTCCTTCTGGGATAGCGGCCACGTTGTTAGAAGGATGCCGAACGGCTCATTCAGCGTTGAAATTGCCGTTAAACCTTCAAACGACTGAAACACCAACAAGCAGTAATGCGAAACACTCAGCAATGGCCAAAGTTTTGGTAGCAAGTAAAAACATCACCTGGGATGAATGCACAATGGCGCACAAATGCGCATTGGCAGCACTCAATCGAACTATGAAAGATCTGCGCAATGACTCAAGATGTTTTGGTGGCGCAATGATTCTACTATCTGGCAATTTCCGCCAAACACTACCAGTCATTCCAAGATCGGCCGCTGCCGATGAAATGAACGCTTGCCTCAAATCATAGACTCTGTGGCGCTATGTGAAGAAACTTCAGCTGACGACAAACATGCGAGTTGCATTGCTAAACGATCCATCTGCCGAAAAGCAATTGCTGACTATCGGTAACTGCCGTGTTCCTGTCGACGAATCGAACGGATTGATTTCGATTCCGCTGAATTTTTGAAATTTCGTCTCAGCGAAGGATGACCTCATCAACAAAGTGTTCCCGAACGTCATTGCTAACCACAAAAATCACAATTGATTGAGTGAACGAGCAATTTTTGCGGCAAAGAACAGAGATGTGGATCACTTAAACTTCACAATTCAAAATCAAATCGTTGGTGCAATGCATTCCTTCAAATCTATCAACTGTGTAATAAACGAAGACGAAGCAACCAACCATCCAAATGAATTTTTAAACTTATTGGGTCTGCCTGGCTTACCACCGCACAATTTACAACTGAAGATTGACTTGGTAGTTATCATGCTTCGAAATCTGAACCAACCAAAACTATGTAATCTATTTCATTTTGATTTGATTTTTGCACATTTATTGAACTTAATTCATTTTGAGTATTTTAATTCAGCTAATAAGTTAACACAAGATTATTGATTCTGAGGCGGTCCAAAGTTCGCTGGGTCAGCTAGTTAAATATAAAAATAAAAATAATGTATGAAGAAAAAACAGGCAATATATTATGAAAATTAAAAGTAATACTTCTTTGGCGTAAGAAAACAAAATAAGCCGTAACCTGAGTCTATTAATATTACAGTGGATTAGGTTGATGAAAACGTACGCGATTCATCTATGTCGCATATAGTACATGATAATTTAATTATTGCATTGGACCAAAACACATCTTTGCCACACAGCGGTAATAATCGATTGAGAAGTGCCCATGTTGAATTATAAAAAATCAAATTTTAATAAATTTTTTGAATTATTTACCAACCCAACATTTGCGATATGTATTTATTTATAAATATGTAATTTTACTCATAAATAATACTTACATAAATATAGCCCCAAATCTTGATACACAATCTTTACAATGAAAAATAAATATACACTCCAATATAAATAAAGTTTTATGAATATAAATTAACAGTGTAGAATGTTAGTCTCCAGAAATTAGTTTATATATTTATTATGACACAATATTGGTTATGTTTAAAACATGTCGTTACCTTACTTTGAAAAGGTACTAATTGACATTTTGGCCTAAAATTACTTTTTGGTGTTAAAAGGTTCCATTATACATATTCTATCATATACGTTCATTTCAGAGTCATCTTTTCTCAAATATGGGAATTAGCAGTATGCCGGAGTCCTATCTACATGTCTTTTTATATTGAAAATATTACCATTCCAAATTTCAAACGCTCATAGCTCAAAACATGGTCAAGTGCAATTATAACCTTTTCAAAGTGAGATAACGATGTGCTGTTTACTTGGTTGTATTGAATGACTAACTAAATGACACAATGCGCATGTGAATGTACCCTGAGACCGAAATGAATATAATCATAATAATAAATTATGTGTTGCATCGGCCCGCGCAACTTCTGTCACACGCCAAACTGTTACATCGGCACGCGCAACTTCGTTACACGCCTAAAATACACAAATTTGGAGCAAGTTTTTAAATTTAAAAGAGGCAAAAGAAGGCAAAATAGTTCCTCTCGATCATTCAGAGTTTTTCAGAGTCCAGGCACCAGACAATAGTAGGTACCTACCCTAGATTGATATTATACTTGCATAAATATGATTATGCTTGTGTATAAAACTTTGAAAATTTGTTTCCTAATAACTTGATATTGAGTTAACGTTTTTTTTAATTTTAGGAAAGAATTCTTACATGTATGTTTGAAATATTATAAAATATAACACTGTTTTAGTCAATAATAATATTTAGCAGAATATGATGCCCAATGTTTTCTGAACTTAGTATTTATAGTAAACACATTAATAACAAACAATTACATAATATATTCAATCATGAAAAACTCTAACTGGTGAGGAAAGGTTGTCAAAGAAGGTGTCAGAAACTCAGCAACACCTTCGTGTTTTTCCGGTAAATTAATTCACAAAATTTACATAGATTTTTAAAATACGAGTATGTTCACGTAATAAAAAAAAATGCTGTATCACTCATTGTATGTGTGGAATTTGTAAGAATACCGCATCAGATTATTTAGCATAACATGTGATACATAGTTTAACTGTTTGCATTTTGCATACACCGTAGAGTAGAGGATAGCAAGCAACACTCCTATCGCCGGGTCACTAGTTCAAACTCATATATTTAGTCGTCTTATCCAGCTGAATGGATAACAATTATTCATTTTATTAAGTCCTCAGTAAATGAAGTGGAAATATTAATTCAACGATTAGTAATAATTAATAATAACAGTCTACATGAAATTTGAATTAAGGTTGTAAACTTTCCTATGCCTCATACTCCTAGTAAATGTTTGATTAATGTTCGCACCCCTACAAAATTAATATCACATTTGAAGATGAAAAAGTATTTTTTTTAACTACAGATGAAAACACATACTTAAAAACCATAGATAAATAAACTTTTAACTCAATCCATATACATCACATTATTATACTGTTATTTCAAAAATTTTAAACAGAAAAATTAACCCTAATTATTAACATAGAATTCCATGACTTTATTTCTGCTTCTTATGCGTGATGTGTTCGCAAATTAAATGATAATGATCAAACATTATGTTTGATCATATTATTCATTAAAAAAATTACTTGAAAGTCTGTATCACACCTCTAAGGGATATGGGTACTGCAAATTGGCACACTTGAGTTAAACCTTCAAAATCTATAGCATATTTTATATTGATGGTTAATTATTGTGATCGTTGAAATAAAATGCATAAAAAATATATATATCTAAAAATTCGGTTACCAGATGAACAAAATACGAATAGCAGATAGATTATATGAAAAGAAGAATTTGGCAAAAAACAAAATATCACAAGACGGAAAAAGTCATATATAAAAAATAGAGACCTATTTTATGTACACAACACAAACTATCTTTTATGAGCTTCCTTTTTTATAAATGTATTTTTTTCTGAAAAATAAGATATTAATAATTATTGGACTAACAATTCTCAAGAGGTTGACATATAAGTAACATTATTAAAACACTCGTATGTGGAGGATATTATATTTTAGACAAAAAGAAGACATCTCCTTTATTTGAATACAAAAAAAAATCTATACAACAATACTTACGTTGACAGTTCATTAAGTAGGTACGTGATGATTAATATTATTCTTATTCCACTTATATTTTACTATTAAATGCGACCAACAAAAATATCAATTTTATTATGATAATTATAATGTAATGTTCTTTTTTAAGTATACATTTTATTTAACTTTTTAAACATCAAAATAAAGCTTAAAATACAGTTTTATATTTATATATAAAAAATGTATTTATTAGAAAAATATCTACACAAATGGTTAATTTTTTATATTTATAAATAGACCGTCCGTATAAAGTCTTCTTCTATTTTGTTTAGGATATTTTTTAGTATAAGTACTTATATGATTATAAAATTGTTGAGCATCATTTGAAAAGTTTAGAAAGCTCTGGCGGGTGTTGTGAGTGAGGGATGCTGGGAGCTCTCTCGCATGTTTGACAACAATCAAACGAATTAACCCGAGCGGACGAGATTTATGGTCTACGAAGAAGACAATTTTATTTATTTTTCCTTGTCAATGATGATTCACATTGCCGAATAAAAATGCGAGCCCATTTTGCTTGGGAAACAAATATTACAGATAAATAGGTACGAGTAGTAAATATTATTAGGATAACAACTATTAAAATCGTTTCAGAAAACCCTTTGTCGGAATTTTCGAAATATATCGACTACCTCATGGAATAACACACTAACTCTAAATTATCAACTTTTCAGGAGAGCAAAAAAACCATTCAAAAAAATGTGTAGCAAAAGCCGTTTATTATGTGCAAACATTATTTAAATTATAATTTATATCTTTAAATAGAGTATCATTTAAGCATACAATCAACTTTTGCAAGACAATAATTTGGGAAATAATACCCTAAATGTGTTTTTCCACGTTAAGTTTGACAACTAAAATATTACATCTAGATTTGGTGTGATTTTTCCCGTTTATATATTTTTAGAGGGTGTATATATCTATACTTGGTGTGTTTTTCCACGTAATTATTTTTTTTTTCATAAAAAAAGTACCACGTAACTTGAGATGGTGTTTTTTTTCATGCTAATTCTGAAAGATAATCTTAAATATCTCGACTTAGAGAGATTTTTGTTTTGACTTTTACGGGGAATGACATACTATGTGCTCTTAGTGTTTTCTCTCTCGATGATATTTGATTAAACCAAAAATATGTTTAGATATTCTGATTGAATATGAAGAGATTTTTTAATTAAACAATATTTTATCGCAATAAACTGTATTTTAACCATTCAGTCAGTTTGAGGAAATTGTTTTACAGAACATAATATTATGGTAAAATAATTGCAAAGTTACCTAATGAATATTCCACTCAACATAATAATGATTGGTAGTATAAATTAAGAAATGATAGGATAGTTTGTTACCTATATATTTTACGTAAATTACGTTGCAGCATTATAAACTTTATGTAAATTAAACTTTTTTTAAATTAAGTATAGGAAAACTATCATATAATATACAACTGTATTCTTAAAATTAGATTTAAAATATGTAAAAATAGTACTTATAAGACTTCTATACTTCTATGCAGCTACTTATTTCTATCGCACCTCACTTAACTGTTTGTAGATGCCAAAGGTTACAATTAATAGCCACCCTATCATGAACAGTGAGATTATAGATGGCATATTATTTTCTCTTATAATGAAAGACTCATACTTCACTTTGTGACACAGTTAAAACTTTTGTAAATCAAAACATGCTGTAACAGTTGTAATGTGATTTTCTTTTGCACGATTTATATCACCCTGTTTCATCTCTCTCGAACGTTCTGTAAATAATAAATGTTGCTGATAATCACTTTATTTTTTATTAAATATTTAATTTACTCAATTATTGTTTCCGTTCCTGTTCAGACGAAGAAATACGAGAAAAATATGCCTTTATATTGGCGTTCAGTAGCAATTGGAAATTGATATTATTTTGATCCAAATCATATGCTATATTGGGGAAACATTTTCACCATATTCAAATTCTCGTCTTAATATTCTTTTTGGCTATTTTTTCTAACATATTGGGATTCTTTTCTTATGAAATATATTATTAACATGTTCAATTATACTATTTTTTTTGCTTCCTTGAGTGCATGAGAACAGTTGTTGTACCTGCCTTGACTATACAATAGCAATTCTGACTCTTCCTTTTTTTAAAAGCACTCACCACCCACATATTTGAAATTGAAAGTGTTTGTAAAAACATAGTTTTACATACTTTTATTATTTCGTTATTGCATGACAAACCATAAATAAGTGCTTTTAAACGTCTTAAAGAAGCTGGTAGTTTTTGGGTTTTCTTTTGCACTGACTTGTCATATCGTAAAATGTAATCCCATTGTTTCTCATGATTGCCAGTAATACAAAATGAATCAAAACTAACTTGACGTTTGGATTCACTCATTTTTTGGGCACATATTTGAATTGGCAAGAATTTTTACATAGTGCTTCCATGGTATTCAAATATTCTTAGATTTATTCACATATTCTTCACCTGAATTGAATGCTTTTTTGGCTTTCTTCTTTTTACACAAGTCTTAAATTACAGCTCTCTTCTTTTTCTCGATTCAAGTGTGTCAATTTATAGTGAAAATACTTTGTACAGATGCACTAAGTAGGTACAACGTCATGTCTGATGACGTGATGTCTACAAGTGCATTTATGTTTCAAGGTGGCAAAGTACCTACTGACAGAAGTATACTGTTATTTATTATGCTCTAAAATATAGCGATATATTTCATTCTGTGTAAGATCTGCTGGAGATTTCGTAATTTCTTCGATCAAATCATCAATCATTCCCAAATCTCCTCCAAATTTTTGCGTCATAATGGCACACTAGAAGAACAACTAAAACCCGACAATCCAGGATCACTAGGACTATTCGGAGTCTTCAGATGGGGATAAAATCAACCTGGACTATCCAATTTTCACCCAAACATGCAATAAACCTTTTAGACTTTTTTTACTACCATATTTATCATAAAAGTATAGTAAAAAGGTCAACACATGTGCAAAAATAGGCAAGTTTTACCTTATTTACTTATCACAAGTCGTCATGGAATCAATACAAGAAGAATAATTATTGTAGGTTGTAAATTGGAAACTAATGGTGCAAATATGCATTTATACGATGCTTACTAATGATAGGAAGACGTTATAGTTTATATTACAAAACACAGAATATTATAAACGTTGAAAATCCTGTAGGAGCCAATAGTACAGACAGAATATTTAAGGTTGAATCATTTATAATTATAACCTAAAAATGTGTTGTCTGAAATAGGAGATTTATTTTTTTATTGTTTCCATCCTTTATTTTATTAGTCTCTTGAGCTTATTGTAATATTCGCCGAGATCTAGTTGGCGACATATTAATTAAATGGAATAGTTCATAACTTAAATCCATTAGAATTTAAATTCGAATTCCAATAGTACCTACCATAGGCCGATAGTATTAATAATAATATTAAAATTAGTCATTTGTACACAATAACAAAAATAATACAATTTTACTGTCACAAAAGCAATTTGTGATAATGAAAGTAGGTGCGATTCATTACAAAGGATAATGATTTTTCAATACAGTGTTGTTATATGTTGATAAAGGCGAGATTTAAAGGTGAAAGTTGAATTAGTGTCATATTCTGATACACTAAAATGATTTGTGTAGGGAGCATGTATATTTTTTCCGAGTAATAACACACCAACTACAAGTGGATTATTATTCCATGTAATTTAAGATTTTACAAAAAATGTTATATAATCATAACTCTACTTACGAGTATTATTTTAAACAGTATTTTGGGTGTTTTTCGAGAAAAAAATCCAAAAAAAAATTGGCTGGTGTGGTATTTTTTTCTATGCAACAATAGCTCAAAAAACATAAAACACACTATTTCGAATTGGTGTGTTATTACATGAGGCAGTCGATATTATATATTGTGTGTTTCAAACATAAAACATTTTTTTTTTAATAGTGTTTTTTTATGTTTTGTCAAACGATTTTCTTAGAAATATCTTAACGTGTCTGTCACCACAATAATATATTTCCTACATACAATAATATATTATACGGCTTAATATATTTCAGATTTTTAAGTAACATTATAACACTACATAAAATATTTAAATTTATTTCACTGATACAGTTTTTAATGCCAGAACGATTATATTGTCTGTTTAAACGATTCACAACCTGTTGTTTGAGGATATCGAAGTTGTTTATTATAATATTAGATTTTTGGGTTGTCATCGCGGATTCTTCTTTCTACCTTCCTCATTTCTTGAGAATGGCTTCTGCAACGATCTCAACACATCAAGGAAAGAAGGAGGAATAACACGCGGTGACAATCGGAAAGTTTATTACGATTTATAATATATTCAAGATTCAATTCAATTCTTTCTACAAGACATGGTCACTTTTCACTTTCTTGAATCTTGACTCTCGAGGGATGCTTTCCAATGCTGGCGATATTGGCAATAAAAATTAATATTTATATACACCTATCAATTACCTACGTGGTCGCAGCAGCCATGAGTCAGAACTGTTTCCTCGTATCAAGCCCATCAGGTAACATTAGCGAGCGGTGCAAGACTAGTCAATGCACTCCCCAGACATTTTCAGTGATATGCTGTGTATTTTGTTTTTGAAATTTTATTTTACTGTAGGTATAAAATTGTTTATGTTTTTTTTTTAATTTTTTCTTCTTTTCCCGTGTGAGGGTAATATTTATTATAATGTAAATCTCATTTTGTGAATGTCCTGAATTTTGATTTTTTATGTCGACAATGTTTTATTTTCTTAAATAATATATAAATAAATAATCAGAATCTATCTTGAAAATACATTTTTTATTCGATCAAACCACAATTTATGATGAATTTCGAGAGCTAGGAAGCATGGCATTATAATTATATTAATAAATTTCTATTTGTTTTTATGTATGTCTATATTTATTATGATTGTTATGACACGTGATACTGTTTTGTTTATTTAAAATATAAATATTCAGTTAAAATTAATATTTCATACAGTTACGATAATTTTAAACATGTATTATGTATACAATAATAATAATAATATATAATTATGAAATGTTCGAAAAAAAGCGTTAAGTTAGGAGTCTTCACCGCTGATATCCGAATTCGTGCGACGGCTAATGTTCGAGTATGACTTTCAACTTCGATAAAGTGTTAATTGCCAGAGATCGATGTGTGTTGCCAGTAAGTGCCTGGCGAAATCAAAACCCGAAATATTTATTTATACAAAGCGAGGCGAGCGATATCGGGGATGAAGTGTGCGACGTCCCATTGTGCGGACGCGTGTGCCTAAAACGTCGGGGAAGACCCGGAACCGATTTGGATCATCATCGGCGGCTTGGACGGAGTAGCGACCCTAAAACAATTTGATCCGCTTCCAAGTATAACCTGGGAATTTATCGTACATAATCTGTATTATTCGACTGGTACATTCAAATAGCTTCAAAAACTTTCCATTGGGGAAGGTGTTGTAGCTTGTTCACAACTCGTACATTTTGGGGTATACTACTTGCCATATTAAGACTGCTTAGTAAAATATTACCTAGTCCTAGTACAGTACTATTCCAATTTTTTTTCTTTTTTTCTATGATTCGTTATAAAACCGTTTTTTTACCAAGATATCAAATTGTGATGGACGGAAAGACGTTTCAAGAAATACCTTAAAACACACTATGCTATGGAACATTGAATATTGTATCTTTTAACATTAAAAAAAATTGAGGTATTTTTATCAATTGGAATTCATTGATACAATACAGGATAGGCATTTAGCTAAATTCGCATAGATTTTATGCGTACACAATTTTTAACAGTTCAATAAGGCTATATATACTTCAGCTGAGGCATGGTCTAAAAAGATCGTGACTAGGCGATACGCGGATTGTGCAAATGACGCGAGCCGATTAAATATAATTTGTAATAAAAATTCAACATGCGTCCTTTTAATGTTTGGTTTATTATTATATTCGTAATAATAATAGTATATTCATTGACATGTTTACTTTTTCGAGTACATGCGGAACGTTTTTTAGTCATCTTTACACGATTTAAAAATATATTCTTCCGACGCCATCGAAAAACAAATTGACGTGCTTACACCTCGACTGTCAGTCTCCGATTGGCGACGATTGCGAAATCTCGTTCCACCTACTGTTGAAAATTATTTGCCGTTTCACTTATGTATGCTCTTAAGGATTCAGAGGTGTAAATTGGGTTGGAGTATTAGTATTAGACAGCTGTAGCCTATGGTGTATCGACTGATTAGTATGGAGTAGTTTTCAGCCAATCAGATTTTATATCATTTTGATGCAGGTTTGCCCAAATTGTACGATTTTCGGTTGTCAATAAGACCTCATTGGTCAGAAGTCAGAATACTCAATTGAGATTATACAGTGGAATTAAAATAAATATTATGTCAGATAATATTTAAATAAAATACATAAAATAATATTTTCATATTAAAAATGTTAAAATACTCTGATTATTTATTATCGACTCGATAATAGTATTATTTATTGAATTTTCAATATCTCAAACACATTTCTGAAGTACCTACATATTTTATTGGTTTTAATACTGATGTAGTTATAAGATGTATTAACTCAAAATCTTTACTGAAAACCCTTTTTAATTTATCCGTAGCCTAACTATTTAAAAGTAAAGGTGAAAAAACTTACAAAGATTAATTGAGGCGAAAGCCGATTTTCTAGTAGCAAACTACGCACTATTGTATTCTGAGATTTATTTTTCAGTGTTACAGGTTAAACAAAAATATGTTTATACGATTAACTATCATTATTTAGAATATTTAATTGGGTGAACAATCATAAAAAAAATCGAAAATTGTTGTACCTTGGTACAAATTATGACAAAATAGATTTTTTCAATAACTAAATTAAAAACTTTCTGGAGTTTATATGCATATTTTTATATAAAGTTTAATTTTTTTAGTGCTATCAATTTTAATAATAATAATCCATTTACTATTAAGCATGCCATTTCAGTACAAGGAAATATTCTTTATGATTAATAAATTATTACTTGAAAAAAATATCCTGTATTTAAAATTAAAAAAATTAACTCGAAAATAAGGTTCCATATTTAAAATCACAAATTGGGTTCTTCGAAATATGAATGATTTTATAAGGATGTTTTGATATTCGATATTCGAAAAAATACTAGATTGTGAACATCAAGCAATATTCGATATTTAAAATCAACAATTTATTAAATTATCTCAGAGGAACGTTCGGTATTCGTAATCAGGAAGCGTAGATAGAGGCCGCGTAGATTTGGATAGACGCGCACATCGAAAAAAGTCGCACGCGCGCATCGAAAGGTCGTCCGCTTTATGGTAGCAGTGATTTATAGTGGCGATGCTCGATTTGCGCCACTCTATTCAATGTCACGTGTGAATATGATGTTGACATTGCGCTGAGGAGCCCCCGTAATTTCTATAATTGTTAGCTATTTTTCGGCACTCGTCCCCACTCAACCTAAGTCACTTTCACAGCACAATAATTATTAACTACCACTAAGAAAAATATCAAATAAACTATAATGTAAAAACCTATGAATTCTTTATAATATTGTTTCTCGGTTTATATTGGTAGCGACCACCAGCAATTGTGTATACGTTGGTAAACATTGTGTTGATATTAGGTGATTCATGAATTGGGTAAATTTACACATTTAAAAATCAGTAGAACCAATAAAATAAATAGGTAAATACTTCAAATATTTCCAGATCTCAATTGTCATGAGAAATGTATAAATGAAGTTAAATTGCACTAATTGTATACATATTTTAAACTTATTTTAAATTTATCGAAGACTTGCAAAAAACTGCTTGTTTTATATATATATATACCTAATGTAATCTAATTATTATGTATTATGTAATCTATTTACGAAAATTAGTTATGAACGTGGTCATTCTTAATTTTTTTTTGTCTATGTATGTACATTGGTAAAAGAAATGGTTGCTCAATAATGAAAAATCACAGTCGAGTTCAAAAAATCTTTCAAGGATCAATAGTCCAAATACTTAAATAAAATGGAACTATATTAGAACAATAATAATTATATAATATTAATGACAAGAAAAATAAAAATAAGAACGAGAAAATATTGAGTATGTGTTGAATATGAGTATGCCTCCCTCTTGAATATTTTTTAATATATTGTGACACCTGATCGATCACTTCTCACTATCTAGATATTTATTCCTTTTTTATTATTATTTAGGTCAACCAACAGGATTAATCACAGAGGATAAGTAAAATTATAATATAGAAAAAATATTATGTCTAAAATAGTATGGTCCCAATAACAGGCGGACACAAAAAGCATAATACATAAAATTAAATTAGATCAAATAGGTGCAGCTGTAATGAATATAATTGGAGAGTTATTTAAAATCGTTAAAAAAATTAGTAGTTAAAACACATTAAGCATAAGAAAAATAAAGAAAAAAAAACACAAAAAAGTGTATATATGGATAAGACAGGCAATATAAGAAAAATAATTACCAGATAAAAAGAACTTTTGTTTTGTACTTGATAGAAATACTGAATAAATATAGAATACTGAAATGTCATTTTGACATTTCATATTTATTTCCATAGTAACGCACGTATATATTAATAATTTAGTTGCTAGGACCCCTTAGCAACCAATAATAGTGTTTTACTTTTTACGATTTTTTTCCGAAATGACTTTCCATACAAAACAGAATTAACTGAAAATGAATTCAATTCTGCTTAAAGATGGCTAAAAGTATTCAAAGAATGCATTGTCATCGTGTTCTGATATATCGACGGTGTTTTGGCCAATTGATGTAACCCTCAAATTATACGAAAATGAGTTAATGATTGGATCTCATTTTAAAGACGACAGAGCAGGTCCCGGCCAAATATTGTAAATTAAAAAAAATCATTTACCACTTTTTGGAAGGGAAACATCATTTTACATTGGTTTTAGGTAAAAAAATTATGACCCGGCCACTTGATGTAACTGAATAGTGTAACCCACTGCAAAAACTTTTTCTCATAAGACAATTGATGTAAGCCACTATTATATGTTGGTTACACCATTTGCCCTGCTCGCTCATTCATAAAGTTTGTTCGCCACTTGTGGTTTGTCAAGTGATCGGAGGTGTATTAAACGTATAAGGTGTATAAAAAGAGAATATTTTGTTCCTGTTAATAACGCTACCCGAAAAGTTTGCCAGATTTTTTTATAAAATACTCTTAAGAGCATACTTCAGTGAAAAGGAAAATAATTTTCAACTATAGCTGCGACGAAATTTTGGACTCGCTGCCAATCAGAGAGCGATAATCGAACTGTGAACACGTCAATGTGATGGCGTCGGGGGAATTAATTTTTAAATCGTGTAAAGATGACTAAAAATCGTTACCCATTTACTTGAAAAAGAAAACATCTCAATGAATATATTATTATTATTAGAACAATACACATAACATTAAATGGACGCATGTTGAATTTTTATGATAAATTATGTTGTGAAATGCACAGTTTGCACAATCTTCGCGTTGCGTCGTCACGATCGTTTTAGAAAGTGCCCCAGCTGAAGTATAGCCTTAATATATCCCAAAATAAGGTTTTCTACACAATTCAAAACAAAACAGAACTTCATACAGCCAAACGATATAGTCGTGAAAAACACACTCCAATTTCCTTTATTTTGTTAACTGTCAATTCATGGTGGAACTGCATTGTATTGTTGTTTTTATTTAATAAAACGCAATTTTTTTTTTTTATAGTACTTATTCCACTTTTAATTAATATATTAGGACCGGTTTCGTCCGCTTCAGTGGGACATTTTCGACTGAATACATTTTTTTTTTATAAAACAATATTTATCAAACAAAATTCAAAGCGATAGAAATAATATAACAATAGGTACATAATAATTATCCGTCCAATAATACCTTCCCAATAACAGACTAATTTAAAACTAATGAGGTTGGACATTAATATTTCATACTACGTCAGGGGCATTAAACAAATTATTTAAAATATTAACAAACCACAAAATATAAAACAATCTACACTTACAATAACATTAATATCAACAAATAATTATAATTAGTCAAAATTAACAATAATTTTTTTTTTTTTTTATAAAAAAATAAAATAAAATTATCAATTGAAGTGAGATGGAATAAAAAACAAATACAACCAAAATATGAGTCAGAATTCAATAAAAATAATAAATAATGTACAATATATAAAGTTATGTTTTTTTTTTTTTTTTTTTTTTATATGGGAGTTGCATTTATTATTGACCTTGCTTATTATGTACAAGGTTTGTAGATCTTCAATTGGAGTTTTCTTTATTTATTAGTCTATAGTGTTAACTATATAGTGTTGGGATCAGGAGGGATATACTACTGTGGGTCTTAACAGGAACTTCTCCGCATTTGCTCTTGTGAAGAGGAAACCACAGAAAACTCTTCAGGAGAAGACGGACTGTTGACAGAAATCACCAGGCCTTCCGTTTCACTTGAAGAGTGTTCGGCATTTTGTGTCCTGGCTTCGTTTATTTTGCCAATATCCTGCACTATTTTAATCATGTATGATACTACCTTTCGTGATAGTTCCTTGTGAACTATCACGGATCCGATGTCGCATAGGTCCTCATCTAGACTCCTGCATCGCGCCTCCAGCTGCTGTCTTTGGAAGCTGAAAATGGGGCAATGCATAAAAAGATGAGGGACATCTTGAGGGGTCATATCATCACACGGGCAGCTGTCGATCTCGGAGAGCTTAAATCGATGCAGGTAGCTCATGAACCCACCGTGACCCGTGAGGAATTGTGTGAGTTCAAAGCCAACTTCCTGCATTCTCCTGAAATCAAAGGCATGGAAAATTGTTGGGAAAAACATTTTAGTAATATTTCCTGTCGTTTCTTTCAAATATCGATCATTCCAGAGTTGAAGGGTCCTGCTTTTTATTTTCCTCTTGGCAAAACTGAGCGGAAATTTGGCAAAATCTGGGGCCGTCTTTTTAAGAGTAGCCTCTCGAGCCTTTTCGTCCGCTTTTTCATTTCCTAGGATTCCGCAGTGACCCCTTATCCAGCCGATGTGCACGTTCTGTTTTCTGCATCGTAGTTCCTGGATATCAGTTTTAATGTCCATGACAATAGGATTGACCGAATTTCGGTCCGTTATTGCATGGACGCCTGATTTGCAGTATAAAGTTATGTTATGACAATCCCAAATATTAAATAGGGTACAATAATGGAGAAGACACAAAATATAATTGATCATTTAACAAATTAGAATTGGGCAAAAATTTATACCTATTAATTTCTAGGATTTCCTGTTTATCCAATTTTATAGATTTCTCATTCAAATGCAGGATTTTAAAATTTTTACTGATATTAAAAGAGTGATTATTTAAACTTAAATGATTTCCAAAAGCTGAAGATTCATTACCATTTTTGGCACAGGCTAAATGTTCTTTGATCCTAGTATTAAAGGATCGTCCCGTTTGTCCAACATATTTGGCATCACAAGAGTCACAACTTAATAGATAAATTCCACTTTGGTTAAGTTTATCTAATCTATCTTTAGTATTCACCAGTATTGAATTCAAATTTTGTGTGTTGTAAAATGTTACATTGAAAAGTTTTTTATCTATTTTTCTTGAAATATTTTCAGACACTCTTCCTAGGAAACATAATTTAACCCAGCGTTTAATTACACTGGCTTCATCTATCACTAAGCCAGAAGTCACATTTAATAAAGCTAATTTTTTAGATTTGCTGGCCAGAATGCGATCAATCAAACGTGAGTCATAACCGTTATTAAAAGCGATTTGTTTAATCGTCTTTAACTCCAAAGCAAAACTATTTTCGGACATAGGAACCATTAATAAACGATGTATAAAAGCATGGAAAACTGATAATTTATGTGAGATATGGTGTCTAGAAGAGTTATTAATAATGTTATCACTGAAGGTATCCTTTCTAAAAATGCTAAATGTATGTTTGTTATTTGTAATATTGATTGTTAAATCCAAGAAGTTAATTGTACTGTTCCCTAGTTCCATTGTGAATTGAATTGACTTATTAATACTATTTATGTCTTTTAAAAAAATATCTAATTGTCTTTCCGTGCCTGACCACAAAGCTAAGATATCATCTACATATCTATACCAGTAAATGATATTTCTAAATGACTTTAAATTGCTTATCTTAGATTCGACTATATCCATGAAGAAATCTGCCAAAATAGGAGATAAGGGACTACCCATTGCCAAGCCATTAATTTGTCGATATATGTTTCCATTGAATTTAAAGTAATTCTGATCTATGCAACATTCAATCACAGACTTTATGTCTTTAGTCAACAATGGATTAAGATTCTTCATGTCTATAAAGTCCAAGATTGCTGATTTCAAATCCACTATTGGGACACTTGTGAATAAACTCACGACATCAAATGACACGAGTTTCGCATTCACAGGTACCACAACATTTTTGATTTTATCAACTAAATCTAAAGAATTCTTTATTGTAAATTTTGGTATAAAATCTAATTTGTTATATATGTTTGAATAAATTATTACCCAATTTAGCTAATTTGTATGAAGGCGGTAACATAAATTAGATTTTATACCAAAATTTACAATAAAGAATTCTTTAGATTTAGTTGATAAAATCAAAAATGTTGTGGTACCTGTGAATGCGAAACTCGTGTCATTTGATGTCGTGAGTTTATTCACAAGTGTCCCAATAGTGGATTTGAAATCAGCAATCTTGGACTTTATAGACATGAAGAATCTTAATCCATTGTTGACTAAAGACATAAAGTCTGTGATTGAATGTTGCATAGATCAGAATTACTTTAAATTCAATGGAAACATATATCGACAAATTAATGGCTTGGCAATGGGTAGTCCCTTATCTCCTATTTTGGCAGATTTCTTCATGGATATAGTCGAATCTAAGATAAGCAATTTAAAGTCATTTAGAAATATCATTTACTGGTATAGATATGTAGATGATATCTTAGCTTTGTGGTCAGGCACGGAAAGACAATTAGATATTTTTTTAAAAGACATAAATAGTATTAATAAGTCAATTCAATTCACAATGGAACTAGGGAACAGTACAATTAACTTCTTGGATTTAACAATCAATATTACAAATAACAAACATACATTTAGCATTTTTAGAAAGGATACCTTCGGTGATAACATTATTAATAACTCTTCTAGACACCATATCTCACATAAATTATCAGTTTTCCATGCTTTTATACATCGTTTATTAATGGTTCCTATGTCCGAAAATAGTTTTGCTTTGGAGTTAAAGACGATTAAACAAATCGCTTTTAATAACGGTTATGACTCACGTTTGATTGATCGCATTCTGGCCAGCAAATCTAAAAAATTAGCTTTATTAAATGTGACTTCTGGCTTAGTGATAGATGAAGCCAGTGTAATTAAACGCTGGGTTAAATTATGTTTCCTAGGAAGAGTGTCTGAAAATATTTCAAGAAAAATAGATAAAAAACTTTTCAATGTAACATTTTACAACACACAAAATTTGAATTCAATACTGGTGAATACTAAAGATAGATTAGATAAACTTAACCAAAGTGGAATTTATCTATTAAGTTGTGACTCTTGTGATGCCAAATATGTTGGACAAACGGGACGATCCTTTAATACTAGGATCAAAGAACATTTAGCCTGTGCCAAAAATGGTAATGAATCTTCAGCTTTTGGAAATCATTTAAGTTTAAATAATCACTCTTTTAATATCAGTAAAAATTTTAAAATCCTGCATTTGAATGAGAAATCTATAAAATTGGATAAACAGGAAATCCTAGAAATTAATAGGTATAAATTTTTGCCCAATTCTAATTTGTTAAATGATCAATTATATTTTGTGTCTTCTCCATTATTGTACCCTATTTAATATTTGGGATTGTCATAACATAACTTTATATATTGTACATTATTTATTATTTTTATTGAATTCTGACTCATATTTTGGTTGTATTTGTTTTTTATTCCATCTCACTTCAATTGATAATTTTATTTTATTTTTTTATAAAAAAAAAAAAAATTATTGTTAATTTTGACTAATTATAATTATTTGTTGATATTAATGTTATTGTAAGTGTAGATTGTTTTATATTTTGTGGTTTGTTAATATTTTAAATAATTTGTTTAATGCCCCTGACGTAGTATGAAATATTAATGTCCAACCTCATTAGTTTTAAATTAGTCTGTTATTGGGAAGGTATTATTGGACGGATAATTATTATGTACCTATTGTTATATTATTTCTATCGCTTTGAATTTTGTTTGATAAATATTGTTTTATAAAAAAATAAAAAATAAATGTATTCAGTCGAAAATGTCCCACTGAAGCGGACGAAACCGGTCCTAATATATTAATTAAAAGTGGAATAAGTACTATAAAAAAAATTGCGTTTTATTAAATAAAAACAACAATAAAACACACTCCAAAAAACAAAACATCTTTAGAGGTTTTGCACGACATTGAAATGTTTATACAAAAATTACCAGCAGTTCTTTCGCACTACTGTAGAGCAAGCACAACACGAAAATATTTAAATAGAGAATTGAAGAATACATCACTTGTTTACAGGTTATACAAAGACGAATGTAAGATACGCAATTTTATAACATGTTCTGAGAAAGTGTTCAAAGATGTATTTCGTACAAAGTACAATTTAGGTATCCACCATCCAAAAAAAGACAAATGTAATTACATGTGAAAAACTAAAGAATATTGCTGAAGAGAATATGACAAATGTAGAAAATGATTTCTACAAAAAGCACAAATTTGAAGCCGAGTTTTCCAAATCTATACACTGAAAGGAACAAGATTTAGCCAAGGAAATCCATTTTTATGTGTTTTGATCTCCAAAAAGTCTTAAACATACTACTTCATTATTGACGAAAATACAGTCTTTAATGAAACTTTCTATGAAAGTGTGACCAGAAATGGTTATTGTTTTTTTTATGGGGAGAACAGGATGGACATAGGGGAGCCAATAAAATTTGTACAATTTTAAATAACTACCTATTTGAATATAGTGGATGAAAGGGTTTCAGTGAGCACGGTGTCGCTGTACTGTGATTCATACCCCGGGGCAGAATAAAAATCACCAAATTTTGGCCTGTATCATTCGGTTTGAACAGCAAAAAATATTTTAAATATCAGCATAACATACCTTAAACCTGGACAGACTTATATGCCTGTTGACTCCATTCATGTAACAATTGAAAATAATTTAAAGAATAAAGTTATTTGGGCCTCATCTGAATGGCCAACACTAATAAGTAATTCTAAAATCAACCCCAAACTATACAACGTAATAACAATGGACCATGGAGACTTTAAAGACTATAAAAGTCTCCAGAATGCAATTCTCCCCAAATTAAATAAAGCAGATCAAAAAATAATGTTTAAAAAATATTAAAAAGGCTTGGTTCTCCAAAGACCACGTCATGCTTTTTTCTTATTCATTGAACCCTAATGCGGAGAAAAGTACCTTTACATTTGCCAGAGGAAGGTTTTCCCGACGAATATCTGAGTCAACCGTATTGTGATGCCTATACGAAACACCAATTTCTATTTTAACGGCCAAATTTAAAGATCTGTCTAAACTTGTACAAAATACAATAATTCCATCCAGATACCATGAAGAATATTTGACAATGGGGCATCACAGTGCAGTTGGTGATACACTGAATGAAACAGACGAAGAAGATGAGCCACCTAATAATTTATAATGTTATATTATTTGGATACTTAACTATAATACATTATTTTTTATAACATAATTCTTGTTTAAAACTTTTAGTAAAACACAGCATTACTTTTTAATTATAAGGTACCTACCTACCTATATGACTTATGTTTTATTAAGATATCATAATTATATTTCTTTTGAATTCGTCTTCCTTTTCAACAATTTAAAAAATATGTTAATAATTATAAATTTGTTTTATTTGTAATTTAAAAATATATTTAACAAAATGTTATGTTTATGATAAATAAAGTCAAATGATGTAACCCATAAGATATCTCCTATAAAAATGAGATATTGACAATAACTGGACCATCCAATTGATGTAACCCTCATTTTCTAATTTGAAACATTTTTTTATGTAAAACTGGTTTAAAATACATATGTTTTAGTAAATAATAAATACTTCAATAATTAAAATCGTATTAATTATATTTTTTTTAATATACTTCATAGTAGAATATTTCCGACAAAAACAGTTTTTACTCTCTCCTGAACATTTTCAATTTTGAGGGTTACATCAATTGGCCAAAACACCGTCGATATTCTAAAGTTTTAAATGTCTAGTTAGTCGGGAAGTTAGTTAAACAAGATTTGTATTGGACAAACAAAAAGAAATTTGTACTGGACAAACAAGAATACGAGCTAATAAAAACGTGGTAAAAAAATAAGCAGTTGTCGAGATACAGTTAGTCGTAGATTTTGGAGCAACTTTATTTGAAAAAGGCAAGAGAACAAAACAGATCTATTCAATCACTGTGAAGATTTAAGGTTCTGCAGAGTCGAGCTACCGGACAATTGTAACCTAGATTGGTTTTATATGTATGAATGTATAAAAGTGAGAAAATATGACATATTGACTCTTGGTAGGTACATTAAATTTAATGTAAGGAAGTTAGTAGTTGTGGGGAATCTGAATTGTTATTAATTACTTTGAAAATGCATATCTTTATTAATAATATTAATAAAGAAGGCTATGTTGAGATTTTAGAAATCAAATACAATAAGAAATCTAAATGCATTTATCAGCGATTTATATTAATTTGTAAAAAAAAAAAAAAAACAATACAAGAATATAACGAACCCTAATGTCTGTTCCAATTACACTGAAAACATACTAAGGTGAAACAATTGTTTGAAAAGCTAATAAGGGAGGGTTGCGTGACTCGTGGCCAGGGAATTCATGTGTCGGTTAAAAAACAATAATTACTTATTAATATCGTTTTGTTCGAATTTAATGCGGTGGACGCCCCCCTTTAAGCGACACAGACAGGTTTAGTGCCGCCGAAATTACTATGCCCCGTCGACACTGGAAAAATCGTAAAATAAATTATGCGATGCTTCCACGAAACAAAGATACGCTGTAACGTTTTTAAAAGTAATAAATAACATCGGCAAGTGTGTAATTTATATATTTCTTGTACTACCACCTTGCATTTTTATCAGATAAGTATCAGGTGTGAGACTAATAATTTCAGGCTTAAAAATATGACTCCTAGTTTTTCAGTATCGGTGCCAAGTGTGAGACTCAGGGAGATGCCACACTTGTCAGTTTATTTATGATCTGACACTACGAACAGAAAGTGAAATGAAAAACAGAACTGTCAGTCAAATATAAACACCAATAATACCTGGAGTCAATCTCTGAATAAAGTTTTTATTTTGATTTTCTTTCATTCAAATTATTTCTTCACTAAGTAGTGACAATTATTAACCAGGATTGCACTTAGTCACTAACGCTCGCTTTTCCATAATATATGGAGTAATATAATCAATCCTCTCGAAGTATAATCGCATATTAAAATATATTGTCCTGGAAAAAAATAATAATGAGGATTTCGAATATACACTAGAGAATGATATCCCTGACAAATTTGTCAATCCCAAGATAACTGGATCCTTCAAAACTCTACTTTTACATGATATATACCACCTATCAAAATATGTTATATGTGCGTCGTATCATTATCTGCATCAATTACACAGGTCATTAAGTGTTTCCCAGCCCTTATTTTAGCATTTTGAATGATTGGGTGTCTTCTGTCCTTGAGACATGGTATGCCCAGCGGAGACAGGATATTTTAACTTGTAAGACGATATAAGGATTATTGTACAATATGTATAACTCGTGACTGTACCTTATTTGCTTCGTCTCATATATGTTATATCTATACAAATTCAAAAACCCTTCTTCATATCTTACTTTCAAAGATATCTATTTTCATCTCATTTTTTTTTTGATTAAGTGTTCGGATTTAAATATAATTAAATAATAATGTGTTATTCATACTAATAAGCATAAGTTTATACACAAGATAAGTAATTAAGAATTAAATATAATAAAATATAACGCAAAATGAAATATATAAATATAGCAAAATTAATGCTATCGACAACGGAAAGATATTTGGCAAATATTTTATTTATATCAAAACTTATATAAACTTTGTTCACTTACATAATTATTATTTATGATTTGATAATTGAAAACAATATTAAATACATGTAATTGTTGCGTTATGTAAGTACACATTAAAATATAAGCTTATACTTTATAAACAGTAAAAATAATACAGGTAAGTACTTACCTAATAATAACACTGAATTAGTATCATTTACTAACTGTTAAAAACTGTTAGTGAAAGCCAATCACGGAATACAAAAATTATTTAAATGAATCTGCTCTTTAATGCCAATAAAAAAAATGTATGTTATAATATTATTATTATTGCCTTCACCATTTAAAAAAAAGGCTCGTTCCGGCATCTATAATATATTTATATTGATTTTCAATTGATGGAAATATTAATATATTATATTGTTAAGGTTGTTTAAGAAACATAATTAATGTAGGTATATTCATCGATATTAAAAAAGTGTAGTATTCAATAAATAGAACACTACATAAAATAAATTAAAATGATGTCAACCACTGGAACCAATGCAAAGATAAGCAGGGTGGAATTTATTATTTCTATATTATTACCTACCATAGCTCTATGTTTGTATGCAAGTAGTTTTCGCCACATTTGACTTTGTAAATATGTTTCAGGGTTTTAATGTTAAATCATAATTGAATAACATTAAAAGTGTTAGGGTGTTTAACGATATGGGGTCGATGGATGGATATCCCCATTGGCGTGCATACAAGATTTTGCGGAAGTAGCCGGCGCATACAGAATCATTTAGGTACCTATTTTATATTCTAAATATGTATATTATGTATGCAGATTGAAAAAAATAATTCGAAATTGTTGCTATCCGAAAACATTTTATTGTATATATTATATACGCGGTATGAAATGATGCATGTTTGGCATAATGCGAAAGGACCACAAATGAAACCATAAAATAAAGAAACATACAGGAGTACGCAATGTGTTAGAGTAGACGCAGATAAATGGATATATAATGTCGTCATACAGTGGTACCCAAGGAGCACTAAATGACCACAAGGATGTCCTAAAACTCGCCGGACGGACAAACTCATAAATTTCTATGGATGTGCGTGGCAGAGCTGAATTAGGGACCAAGAAGAGTAGAAGAAGCTAGAGAAGGCCTTAAACCAGCAGTGGATCAACCCCGGATGATGATGATGACAAAATGCTATAAGAATCGTGAGATATAGATTTAAAAAAATATATATTCATATACCTAATGTGAGATACCTACTAACATAATAATAATATATTAAAATAAAAACACATATTAATACTGCTTATATACTGATAAAAGTAAACAAGCATAAATTTATTATACATACGTAATGTAATTTATTGATTTCATCCACCTCGTAAAAATACTTTGCACCTTCACTGGTACGATAGTTACCCCTCATTCAGAATACATGACTATCATGTTACGGTATCCCACCCCTCGGGAGATACACGTTTTTAGCATGCAGCCAAAGGGAATTTCATGGGAACACAGCGATAAACAATAAACTGTTTGATTGCACAAGAAATTTTCAACAGACATGCGTGGCGCATCATCACGACGACATGATAATTATGGATGCTCCCGATTTTAACGCTCCCCCCGTTCAAATATTGAAGCACGTATATGTGAAAATAATATCTTTATTGGTAAAAAAAAACAATGAATATATATCGACACGCTTACCGAATAAATGAGGCGTTCATTTCTATAAACGGATGAGGTAGAAATATAATAAAAATGTGAAGGTATGTACGTAATATTCTTTAGTTAAGTACCTACGTAACCTATAATTTTATATAGTTCGTATTGCGCATTTTATTTAATCACTTTCTATAAGTTTTTAAACATTTTTTTCGAATATTTTTTCGGGTAGGGTCATAGATAACAGACGTATATATATTGGGTAGGGTCTCGTGTTATAGTGTTCTATAACTAAAATAAACAGAAATCGGATCTAAAATACTCAAATTTATTTAGTTAATATTCGTTAAAATAAAAGATTGATTGGCTTATAAAAATAAGAATATCTTTCAAATTTACTAAAAAAACTTACTATTCTCATTTGTACACAAAAACATGGTTTGCAACCAATATTGAATGGTGGGATTTTGAAATATTTACTTCCCATTATAACGCACCGGAACGTACCGGAGCACAGTTCCTATTCGTAAAATCCCTGAGATTATCGCTCCGTCGCGTGGAAAAATGAAATATAGCATTCCGGTCGTAAATTATTAAAAGTCGAATCCTGGGTCTGGCAAGTATACATGTTGTTTTTCAATTTGTGTGTGAGTCATGGTATGGACCTAATAGATTGAGCAAGTGGCTGACATCCATTTCTCGTAAAAAACAAAATCTGTTAACACAAACCTCTACCCTGTGGAGGCCCATATGATCCTATTAGGATCGGACATGGACGAAAAAAAAAATATATTTTTAAAAGTTTATACGAAAAATATCGGAAACATATAAAAAATAATGTTTATGACGTGACGTAAACCTGAATTTTTATTTGCGGCGCCAACAACATTACATTACTTAGGTATATCCTAATCTTACATGCCTGAAGACTGTTATTTCATTTGAAAGTCTGAGTTTTATATAACAAAATATCGAATACACTTATTTTTATATAATGCATACAATCATTACATAAAATATGTTATTATTTTCGAAAAATTACCGAGTGGTCCGGTTCGCAAAATTGTCCTTTTCGAGAGCTGATTATATATTTTTATAACGACCGATTATAAAATAAATCTACCCGGCCGTTCACTTATTATATTATATTATAAATTATCATTTCCATCGCTGATTGATGGTCTCTACTTGCTGTCCCAATTCTTCTCGTTGTCATGCGCTGATACGTGCATTCGCTAAATTAAATTATCTGATCCGTCTTGCGATCTCTTGTAGGTATTTTAGTAAACTTTTGGTATCGGATGCTGTAATTTATCTAGATCATTGTCCTATCATTCAAAGGATGTGGTCTACCAATCTCTACTTTGAGATTTTTTCTCTTATTGGTATGATCGCAGCATGTGTATACTCCTTTACCACCATAGAGATCTACCTCTAACCACCTTTGTTGGGTACTCTTCGTTTTAAGACCCTTTTTGAATCTAGACCCATGTTTCTCACTCATACATTCTTAGCTACTGTTTAAACACAACACACATCAAATAGATTACTTAAATATCTTATTCAGCCTTCCAAATATACTCCATCCCAGTTTTGATCTCGATAGATTCGTCTGAAATTTCTCTCTTTATCATCATTAAATTTATGGCACTAAAACCCTTGGTAGGTCTTGACCTCCTTCAAAAACTTCCTCCACCCTGGACGATCCAGCGTCGACACTCTCCAGTTACTTTGACCGAGCATTCTTAAATCTCGTCTAGTCAACTCATTTTCGTCCAAGTATTCTCTTGCCTTCGAGGGTTGCGTACATAGCCCGACTTGCTGGTATAAGCTCCGGCATTTTATGCACGTCGTCGATCCAGTGCAGTCTCTGCACCACGTGATCTTTTCGCCTCTGTAAGGTGTGTACAGTTCATCATTACATCTTGACCTTCAAATGCCACTTTCTTGAATACCCCCAAAGATTCTTCCCAAAACTCTCTTCTCAAAGATATTCATATTTCTCTCATCCTATTTGCTTAATGCATAGCATTCTGATTCATACCGATTCTTGTATTTATTATGTGATATGATATAATATGTTACATATCTAAGATATACGACGTATTTTCCGATATTTTAAAGCTGAGCTCCATGCATGAACATGCCCCCGCAGTTTTAAGGGAATTTCTTTTTCTTTAATATTCGCTTCTTTAATTTCTTATATTATGCTTTGGAAATCATCTGGATACTGAATAATAGAGATTGGTCAAAATTTTAGTTGTCACGTCCTAATATTTCCCAATCTTAACTATATTTTTTTTGTTCAAAAGCGAATACACATAATAATATTATTAAGTATATTATTCAATAATTTATAAGTATTTATTGAAACAAAATATTTAGAATCACTTTAGTAGCATACTTAATATAAAAATACTCCATCCCACTAATTTATATATTTCATTGCAAGATTTATTATTTCTGTATATGAATTTAAATAATTTTGATTATAATATTACATTACAGGTGGTGATAAAGTGGGAAGTGGCCTCGTCAAAGGATATGGATCCAGTACACTTTCAGAATCATTACGGACCCCAAAATGTACAGGTAAGAGATCTTATCATAATATATATAATAATAATTATAAATCTTAATAATTAAACATCATAATATATATTCAGAAATGTACATTCCAATTACATTATATTGTCATCACGTCCTAGTCTTGTACTCTGCATTAAAAAAACTATTAGAGAAATAATTAATTCACCCTATAGTATAAATGCACAGTGACGATAAAACAATTAATACTTCCCTGCTAATTCACAATACGGTACTCATATAGGTACTCCACCTAGCAGATATTATGGAATATTTTAAATATAACAATAATTATTCACAATAACAAGAAAAAATATTGTTATATTAATGAAACTTTGTTAGTTAATTACGTATTATTCAAACATTAAATATTATGCTAATAATATTATATACCTACTTACTATATAAAATATCAATTCTATTTCTTCTTTCGATTATGCTTTACCCCAAAACTATCCATGTTTTACATTCATATCCTCTCCAGTAGTCGCTGGCCATTGATATGCGTCAAGCAGCCGAAGTCTTCACCTAGGTATTGGTGAGGTTTTTTTCAAACTGTGGTCACCTGCACTATAGCCATTTAATATGTGTAAAAAACCTGGATATCGGTTTACCAATTGCACTTGTCATAAAAATATTAACGTATTTAATGCAAATATTTATATAAGTTTCAATATAACGACTCCTTGGGTCTATCGACAATTTATTTTTGAAAAAATCTATTGAACATTTTATTTTCCATTTTGATACACCCAATCCTATTTATAGAATAATTATGATGGGTAGGTATATGACTAGCTCATATAAATTATTATGTTTAAAAATATTTATTTTGCTACTATTAAAAATGTAAATTGGTACTTTATAAACCGTTTTAATAGTGCATAACTTTATGCAGCTTTCCCCGTGAACGGATTGAAAAATGTGCTATTAATTATAAGCAAATTGCATGCAAAACATAGCAATTTTACCCTCCATTCTTCACGGTTAAAAGAGCTCTTAGTAAGATCAGAGAATAGATAGTGAACACGGCATTCAGCTACCGTTTAATACGAGAAAAATTCAACACAATTCCAAAGACATCTCTATAATAATTCGTGGAGAATTTTTACGAATGTTTTTCGGCATTACCTTGCACTTTGAAGTTTTCCACAGCAATTGGTAATCATGGTACATTAAAACAGTAAACGATTCATAAAATCCTAAGTACAGGGTGGCGTGACTTATCCAGAAAGAGCGGGCTAAACAATAAGTGTTCGGATCAAAGGCTCCCTACAATTTTCTAGTTGAATGTCAATTCAAGAGGATGTCACGAATCTCCATTAAAAAGTCTTTAGTTTCTAATCACCGTTGCTAATACCAACCGCTGCAGATCTCAATTCTGGATGCAAGTCTTCCCATGCATTTATATTACTGACAAGAGATGAATTTTAATAATCTGAACTGAAGAGAAGGTATTTAAATATCGCTTCAATAAAAATACATCATTTTATAATCAATTCACCACATATTAAAATGTTTGAATTTTTTAAAATACATTGAGATGATCATAAAATGTACTCATATATGTATAATATGTATCTACTAGAATATTTAAAAAGTAAACGTAATACGTCTGATGAAATTAAAATAAGTAAACTTATACGGTGTTTAAAAATGAACAACTTCTCTTTTTAAACTTGTAAAAATAAAATCATTTTATTGAATTACCATCATCCCATCAAAAAATAGTTTCACTCTCTCTTTAGCAGAAATTTTCATTTCTAGCACTATAATCTTATCGTTACTTATTATTTCTTCGTTAACCATATCCACTCCTTAGCTTAAGAATGTTTACACTTGACACAACACGGTATTTGCAAGAATCCCTTTTGCTCGCCAATCTTTCTAGTTCATGCCAGTATCCTGTAGATCCACTGTATATACTGGTATTTAGCAACGTTTCAGGATACCAGAACGCTATTGACTTGAATAGGTAAGCCAGTTTGAAATTCTTTTGAGCCAGCACCGCGCACTCGGCATTCACAATAATATTATGTTCTCGATGATCAATATACTGTTGTTCTGGATCATTGTTAACCTTGAAGGTTTTCAGAGTGACAGTTTTTTTGTCAATCCTTACTTGTCCATCTTGTGTACATGACTCAGCCATCTAAGACGATCCAATTAGATGGACTGTATTATTTGAAACAGTTAACATAAGCTCAAAAACATTTCATTTCTTCATTTTAAGTATTACATTATCAAAATACTATCATCGCAATTAATGTTGGGTCGTGGGACCTGTTTTATTGTCAGATAAGTATATTATTTTTCTCTTCATCGAATTACGGATAATATAAATCGATTCATTTTCGACAATACTCTCATTTAAAGGAATAGTAGTGATATAGAAAGATGTATATTAGGTATAACGCACTGGGATAGAAAATAAATACATAGATAAAGGAGCAATCATAAATATAGGACATGATACAATGGACAAATCTCATCATGCAATAGAACCCAGAAGATATAAATATACATAAACGGTGACCAACAGGTCGATCGATGACATAATTAAGTTTACCGGAAACACGTGACAACGAATGACAACGAATCGTAAAAATTTGATACGGTAAGGATCGGCCTTTATCTTGCAGATGCATAGATGATGAATAATATTGAACTATCGACGATATTAAATATTTTATTATTACAGTTTGAGAATAACTGAATGTAATTTTTAGGTGAGTACGTAGTTATTGTTAGGCAGAAAAATGAATAATGGATATTCAATTTTCTTAGATTTTACAGTTTTGGTTCCGTGTGTTGTTACTTTACTCCGTGTTTTCATAAATGAACAGAAATTTTATTGAAACGATGTAATATGTAATTTAATTTCTTATGTACAGTATGATTACGAATTAAGAACAGTATTTTGTTAAAGTGGAACAAGAAAATCTATTGCGTTGGTACATAATATACAATTTTATTCGCACCCGACCTCATATTATTATTCTCACTATCAAAATAATTATGTTGGTTAATAATATGTATAACGTAAATTCAAAACCGATTTTCTTCTAAGACCAAGCATGGCATAAATGTTTTCTTTTTGTAGCAATATAGGTATGTATTATTGCTTCCTATTATTTATTAATATTATTATATGTATATATTTTCAAGTTTTATATATATTTTTACCTATAGTCAAATTATCGTGTAATAAAATTCAAAAATATACTTTTTTCAATGTTTATTTAAACTTGAGATAGGACGCAATATTATATTGTGGTAAAGGCTAAAATCTAATAATCGTAAATAGTGTGTTATTATATATTATACTCTGAGGGGTCCCAGAATAATATACTCTGCCCGTAAGTGATAATGTTATTTAATTTGTGTACGTAACGTTTAGTATGTATAAAAAAATATAAACAAGTTTTCAAAGGACTATATTTATATTGAAATTGAAAAAGTAATGAGTGTCGGAGCTAAGACATAATATATATTTTTTGGTTATTTCAATTAAATATGAATAATAATCAGAATTATAGCTTAAGATCGGTACATTTTAAATACAAAACCAATCTCATTTGATGGTATTAAGTATAACATGATATAAGGTTTATAATATTTTATTGAAATGCCATTATAAAGACGTGATTACAGTACATTTTTTTATTCCGATATTATTGTCGTTGGATTAATATCGTATTGAGATATGTGTATGGAATTTTAAGTCTTTAAGTAAAGACAAAAAGTTAAATACATTACTAAGTTAGTGAATGTATGGAAAAGTAAATATTTTTATATCAACATATTTTGCACATGTTAGGGACCAATTTCGTTTGATCAACTGATATTTTCGGTACGCGTAGAGAAAGAGAATATCGAATACATAATCGTAACATTGTACAGATACCTATTGGTGATATATAAGAAAAGAAAACGATTTAGATGGGGGTAAAGATGACCCTCGTTATCTCCGATTATCTCGCCTTGTATGACGTCACCAGCGGGGGTTCATGATAAATTACGTCACGGCTTGGATACCACCCTCGAAACTAACGAATATCATAAACGGTGAAAACTGAGCGTTGTAATATAATGGACTGAGCTGAAACGCTGTATGAATATGCCCACCCCGTCAACAATGCCTGGAATACTGGCTTTATTCGCCAAAAGCAAGAGAATGGACCCCCAATATGGAGGGCTATACTAAATTGGCCATACACGACTGGTTTCACTATATTCTATTGAAAAGCGTTGAGTTTTGAGTTTCCAGTTAAAATTCAACATCATTCAAAGGGGTTTTAATGTCAACGATGTCAAATTATGCACATAAATGATCTTTAAAAATTACTTAACTTTATTACTATATAAATAACTGAAACCATATTAGCTTTTAATTACTAGTGGCGTAATTATTGGAGTTTGCAATCCAACGATACTACTAAATTTCTTGTTGGTGAAAATATGGAATTCTCGTACTAAATTTTATATATGTATTTTTTATCTCAAATGATATAATTATTAACAACAAAAAAAGTATTAGATGTGTGATCATAAATGGTCGGTCTCAAAATAAACAATTATTATAAATCATAGGCTACCACTAAGAAAACGCTCAATATTTTGAGCAGATGAGGTGTGATATGGAAGTATGTAAATGTATAAAAAAAGAGGAAGTCAGAGTGCTTCGGTAGTAAAAAAGTGACAAATGTGTATTACTGCATCGGATACCCACTAAAAAAATGTTTTTCAATCCAACTACAATGATAGACACATCTTTCCCACAGTTTACTTATTTTTTCAGTTCAATACAAGTTTTAATGCCATCTATATGTTACCGCTAAGTTAACTTAATTGTCGAAAATACATTATTTTGAAAAAACTCAGATGCATACATAAAAAGATGTGTTGAACCGAGTGGGATTCGCTCTAATCTTTCACTATCTGGGTTGGTGCTCTTATCAATTGAGTTATTGATCCAAGTATTTGAATCAAGCAAATTATCAAATGAAAAAGGCTCAATCTAAAATTATACCTGACTGACGTCTGGTTTTAATCATTTTTTATTGACATGCTCATGCTTTTTTTTTATTCAATAGGTAGTGAATATACATAAGATTTGCCAATTTTAATTTTATTAGTATCGTCACCTTTTGCGCGCTATAAAGTGCTGTTATCTATAGAATTCATAATAATATGTTCCATAATTCATTAAATATGAATTATAAGTTGACAAAATTTAGATCACTGCACAATATAAATTGTATTCATAATTATAATTTAAATGTTATTGTTATTATACATTTTAAATAATTCAATAGTTGCATTATATATCAAAAGTGTAATTGAATAAAATATGCACTCATTGAGGATAGAGTGACGCTGGCATTTAAACATAATAATTTCAATGTATGACGTCAAATACGCTCTCGCTGGCCATTCAATATTCATATTTTTATAATTAATATTATCCGACTATAACCGACGTTTTGAAATAAATAGAATACGTTTACGTCTCTAATCGTTACTCGATACAATTTTGTCGCAAACTAAATACTATTTCTCTGTATACGAAATACTCGTTTATTTTATCAGTTTTCACTTGAAGTTTTCCATTCTTTCTACCATTAAGTTTCACGATGCTGTCACTAAGTTGTCGATTTCGCTTGCTTAAGTCACAAGTATTTAAGTAAGATTTTGCCTATAGGCAAATTCATTTACCATCAATTTAGAATTATTAAAAATGATAAAAATACATTGGTCAGCATTAATGCAATAGGAATAGGGCATAGGCAAAGATTATGTAATGCTTTACATTTAAAATATCTTTATCACGATTTAACTTATTCTTATATCTTCATCAAATCTATCGATACAAAATCGGATTTATATCGATATAAATCCATTATATACATATCGTAACTAAGATTAGAAACTTTTGACTCCATGATATTTTAGTATTTTTGAAAACTTTGTTAACGTTTTTTTAATCACTGAAAATACAATTTTTTGACTTGTTATTATTTATAATAAAAGGAAAGAGATCTATTCTTTTCAAATGGGCTTGTCAACTGACATTTTCAATTGATTAACTGATGTTAGTTGACGTAGCCATATCCGATTATTAATTAGTTTTATTAAATCTTGTCTTATTTTAATTAATATAAAGTCTCTGTATCAAGAATTAATAGTTCAAAATCAACACTGAATTAATGTGTCTAAATAACTTTAGCATTCAGTATATTTGTAATATGGATCTTATCTACTGGACTGTAATACAATAACCCTAGTTATTATAAGTCATTACTTTTATTACTTTCTCGAAGGCTTTTTTTAAGGTATTGAGTAATACGATATCATTATTTCTCTTTTAAGGGAAGCATGTCCACACCACACCCTTGTGGATAGAAAGAACTGTAGGCTTGTTAATTTTTTTACACCTACCTTGAATATGTACACGATTTTAGTGTGATATTATTGGCATTAGCAGTTATGATAAACATTTCTAATAAGTGGCAGAAAATATCCACTTCTTGTGACATTATTAAGAGTTGTTACCAAATAATTATAGTTTATTAACTCAAGTATGAATAATGAAACTCGTCTACCATCGTATATAAAGGTAAAACTATATAATAACCAAGTTTTCTAGTATATATTTAAATTTATTTTTTAGAATCCAGTTGATCAATTTAATATTCAACTTCTTTGGAAATGAATTTGGTGTTTTATTTAAATTAAAAAAAACTACACGTTATAATGTAATACTCTTATTCAGTTTCATTCACTTAGCAAGATATTATGAATTCAGTTGAGTTAATCTTAATTAAATAACGTTGAATACATATTAATGAATTGTATTGTGTTTTATTTTTCATTAATAAAATAGTTCAGTTGACTAGATAAATAATCAGATATAGAATAATTGTTAATGTATTCGCCAAATAAATAGTCTATTCTATTGGATTTAAGTTTTGTACTATTCCATTTTAGTCGTAATTACCGAACCGGGTTTCGCCTTTTCGCATCTTCCGGCACATGCGCATTCACAAATAGTAAATACACACCATCAATGAATAAAGTTAATTCCAACTTATACAGGGTGTCTGCTGGAAAGGTTTACTACTTTAATTTTATATAACTTTATGGAAAATGAAAACAAAATTGTTTGGCGTATGGAAGACAATGTCAGCCTCTTGTAACCTTAAAAATAGGGGCTCTTTTTACAACATTTTCTTGACATTTTCACACATTTCAACCGGTATTTCATTAATACTTTGGACGCGGAAGACGCACACGGCGCGTAATGGCCAGGCGGCCGATCGATGTAATTAACTTGCATTTTAAAGGGGGCAATTAAAATCTCATTATCTCTTCAGCAGCGAAAGCATTAATCTAGTCACGAATGTTTTGAATAAGTTGCTGACGTGTTTCTAGTTTGTTGGCATAAGCCTTGTTCTTTAGATATCCCTACAAAAATAAGTTCGGGGCTCTTAAATCCGGCGACCGTGTAAGCCAATCGAAATCACCATTTCTTGAGACAATTTGTTGTGGAAATAAATCTCTCAGTAATTCCATTGTAACATTGACTGTATGTAAAGTGGTACCATCTTGTTGGAACCACAATATGTTAAGCAAGCCCAAAGCATTTAAATATGGTGTCAAAAAAATGTCAATTATGTTATGATAACGTTCTCCATTAACAATTACCGTAACGCCACGTTCATCTTTAACAAAGTAAGAGCCAATGATTCTTCCAGACCACATAGAGCACCATACATTCATTTTTAATGGATGCAAAGGTTTTTGGCAAATTTGGTCTCTAATTATCTGCTATATAGTCTATTTCTTCAAAATCATTCACTAACCGATAAATAGTGGGTTTTGATGGCACATTATTTATACCCAAAATTGTACATAATTTTCAAGTCGTCACAATAATAATTGATAATTGAGTTTGATAAAATGTTTTTACGATTAAAACATATTGGTTTAAGTATTGAATAATTTTCCATAAAAAATTTTCCACGTCTATACTTCACGATTTCCAAATATAAACTGTCAAAATTCATTTTTACCAAAATGGCGACCAAACAAAATAGTAAAGCTTTTCGGCGGACACCCTGTATAATAAACTAATACAAAAAATAGGTAAAAACTTTTTCACCGACCATCAAGTCAAGAATCACAATAAAAAATATGAATAGTTCATATTACGTAAACGACTCAAATGGAATAGTACAAAACTTCAATCCATTAGAATTTAAATTCAAATTCCTTGAAGTACCCTCAATCGATAGTCACGACATTATAAATAGTCAATTTCTTTAAATTTATATTCAAAATAACAAATTTATAAAATAGTTTTGGGCATCTTATGCGATAGTCAAATTTAACGTAAGTATATAATATCATCCAATGCTCCTATTGGTTTAGATTATTTAGATTATCTCCAATTTAAATTTCAGTAAGTAAAATTTCAAACCACATAAAAACTAAATTCGGAAAGTCGACAGCTAATCAATTGGTGCTACATTTATTATCCCACTTTGTCGCTTCCACCGTCAACCTCCGCGATTTGGTTTTAGCGATGCACCACTTACGAGTCTTTGTCATTATTTTGTCCACTCAGAAGTAGTTGTTGGGCGCGCATAGCTTAACTTAACTTATAACCATTTATGTCATCCGCGCCGCTCTACATGATGATCTTTTAGATATGAAAATAACAAAAAACATTTCTTGTAATACCAACGCGTTGAGTAATATCCCAATTACTTTTAAACATGTAGTTTATTTCATTCCAGTTGGGGTTTTCCCGCCCCCAACCTTCTATACGCGTCTGCGTACAATTAATTATTTTTTACACACTAAAACTCGAACAAATTATATAAACTTCACAAGACGATTCGTTTTACTTTCTTAATTAACCAAGTATTACCGAGATGTGTTTTCTTTTCTTCGGTTGGGCATCGCTATTCAATAGCATGCCTTAAATTACTTATAAATGGAGGGAAAATTTATTTATTTTATCACCTTTTCATGTTTCGTTCAAATCTTCTTTATCATTTACATAAATGAGGGTTGATTCAACGTAAACCATACTTGTACGTTTTGAACAATATTAACGAGTTATGTTCCATATTTTATATTTGAATAAAATTCGGGAAAATAATCCGACACAACATAAAAATAAAAATTGACACAGAAAATTCACGCAAGTACTGACGACTTCATTTTATTTAAACTTGTTTACTACTCACACCATTTTTCCGTTACTGTAGTATGATTTCGTTCTGTCTAAAATATGTTTTTTCTTGATATTTTTGAAAACCAAGACATATGTCAAAGTATAATTTTACGTAGCTCAATCCAGACTACCTTCTAGTTATATAAGGTTTTATAATGATTTATCATTAATATATTCCAGAAAGAAATCGCTAATTTTGATATTTTAGCTTAATTTTACACTATTAACCAGTGTGCCTAAAGATATATTATTATTAGATACAGTACAATTATTTATTGTTCTTCTTAACGAAACTCTATTCGTTTGTATTTGATGTAATGGCGTGGAAATTATTTTTTTTTATTTATAAAAATCCAAAAATCCAAATAAAAACTAACAAACACAATATATTTAAATCTAAGCTTATTCTTTTGAAGTCAGGTTTTTTTTAAATAATCATCATTTATGGCACTACAACCCTTGGTGTGTCTTGGCATCCAAAAACTTCCTCTATCCCGGACGATCTACTGCCGACACTCTCCAGTTGCTTTTACTGATCATTCTTAAATCTCCCGTGGCACCGTCCAGTTTTTATAACAGCTGTCTTTAAATGTTCGATCGGTGATTAATTCCAAACAAGGCAAATAACTATAAGCATACAGAAATCTGAATATTCTTGAAACTCCATTTTTATGTTGTCTAAACTGACACTGTTTGATGGATATATAATTCAGTAATCTGAATTTTGGTTTATTGTAAAAGTAACTATTGTATAAACACAATAATATACGACACAAGAAATATAAGTGACTCATTCAATTATCGATCCATGTATAATTATAATAAATTTAGAGTTTGATAAAGGTGGTTTGAATAGCATATCGTGACGCAAAAATATGGAGAAGTACTGGTGTATACTATATAATAATATTTATACTACTTTGAACCTAAAAATGTATAAGATGAAAGGTATTTCGGCTATGTTTTATAACTTACTAAATATTGCCAAAACATAAATACAACTACAATAATGCGGAGTAAAATTCTTAGAATGTTTGGAATAAATTAACCCTCTTTTTCAAAATTGTCAAATTAAATAGAAAATAATTAAAAATCATAATTTTTCCATCGTTTTAAAACAAATATAATTTAATTGTAATAAAAATCGCTATCATTAATTAACTATAAAATATATTGTTGTCCTCTCTAAAGACGATGTATTACATTATACTTTACGATTTTTTTGTTTTGTATAATTTTATAATGAGTAGTGTGATTGAATCGGTAGCTAAAAATATTATTTTATACAATGGAAACATTAAATTGGTCTTAAATCAAATATAATAAATGGTATATTTAACATTTTTCTTTTTTCACTAACTTGCGTACTGCTGTTTTGGTTTTTTGTGATTGATCATCTAAATATTCTAAATAATGCATCTTATTTTAAAAAAAATGAAATTTGTATTATAAAATTGCATTTTATTTAATTAATAATACAATAAAACTATTTAACTAAATCAAACAAACGACATGTAATACTAAACGTTTTATGAAAATGGCCGGTGCCATCAATGTTATTATTAATATATATATATATATACATATATTAACTATCAAATCGATGCTTATATATTTTCGTTGAGCGGTTCAAATGTAGACTTAGTTTAACTAAATAACCGCTAGAGAATGGCTTGTCATCGCCGAGTGTTAGTAATAGCTCCGAAGTGATATTTGCAAATAATAAAGATATTGTATTACAATTTCGGAGGTTTCAATAATAATTTATATTTAATTTTGGCAGTACATTGAAGGCAACCTAATAAATATCACCGAACAGGAAATATAAAAAAAACATACTTTCAAAACTGTCGCTTAAGAGTTTTTAATAGTTCTACGACGAAATAATATAATGACTAAGACTAGATTACATAATGTAAGATATCATTAAATAAAAGATATATTCTCTCTATTTAAATTATTTTAGTTCATAAATATTAAAATTATTAATATTCCGAAATGTATTATGATCCAAGTATATTAGAAATTCAGTATGAGATTTGGCAACAAAGACAAGTTAATCGTAATTCATAATATAAACTTGCCAAATGCCAGTTAAAGGCATAGTGAATAAATTACGTGAATGCAGTGCTTTAATGTCAAACCCATAAAACAAATCTGATTAAACGATTTCTCTTTCTCTTGTATTATTCACAGTACAACAAACAATTCTAACGATGCATTAGTTATTCAAAGTCTTGCATAGTAATGAAATAATGGATACTGAGACATGTAGATTTATTCCACCACTATAGAAATTCAATCCAGTAGAACACTCAGAGTAACAGTTACATGAACACCATTCTAGTATGACTATTGTTGGACATATTATTTTTATAATACGATTGTTGAGCTGTTAAAACCTCCGATGTGACAATTTGTCAAAATGTTTCTTTTAGACTTCCTGTTATCTTATATTATGACACATGATTTAGTAAACCATAATTAAAATATATTTAATTATAAAACCTTATATATAATATGTTTTATTTTAATATAACCGTAAATTTTCACCGTAATTAGTCAGTTCACAAAAAAATAAGTTTATTTTCATTTTTGTATTTATAACACATTTTTCTACTCTCCAGTAAAATTTAAAAACAATAAAACAAATAAATATTTTTTTTAATAAAAAAAATTACGGTTTTAAAATTATCAATACCAACTTATTTTTTTAAAATTTAAATGTAGTTTTATTTAAAAGTTCTGTTGAATGTGTATTAGAGTAAATTATTTAATTTAATAAACATCGATTTTTCTAGAAAATTACTAAAAATACGACGTTTGGTATTTTTATAATGTCGAAATTTTAATGCTTTAAATATTTCTTGGCATTGTGATTAAAGAATAATATTGCGGTGTTATTAATTACGATTATAATTTCGTGTATTTATGTAAGATTTTTTTCCAGAAGTAATCTATTTTGCTGAAAATAGTAGAGTGTTCTTAATGTACGCGCTACACAAACATAACCAATTAAAATAAATATAAAAAAAATCATTTTAAAAAAATGAATATACCATGGTTTAGCACTTACATATTCTTGAAATAAACGGAAGCTTCAGAATATTTTTCTCAATACAAAGCAACTGGAGTATATTCGAGGCAACAATGAACGATTCGCGAGAGTAAAGTATTTTTGCTCTCTTATTCGCAACAAAAGACTTTCTCTATAAATTATAAACACAAATAATTTTTAATGGCCAGAAGAGAAGCACGTGTCAGGCTGCATACCGGAATTGTGTGACGTCACACCAGCGGTGCCCAACGTGGGGAGGTTAAGATTTATATTCATAAATGAAACTAAAAAAATAAAAATCATATTCAAGCCGGTATATTGTGATCAAGAGCTGTTCCGAGTGCCCTTAAAAATAATATTTATATCGAAGGAATTAACGCATGACTATTTTCACTTATACGTGTTACAATGTTATTGTATACAAAAAAGTAATATTATGTCAAATAATAAATGATTTAAATAATTACAACGAGTAGGTCCCATAAACTTTACCAAGATTCAGACCTAATACCAGACACTTAACCGAGTAATAATAATAACAATAATAGTTTTATTCGTATTTAAAGGTATATTGTAAAAATACCTATATGTTGTCAACATACTTATATATAATTCCATGTATCATAATTAGGTTAGGTATAAGATGTTTCTAGTAGTACTGACATACTAAACACATTAAAATAATATAACGTAAGATTTGAACCGCGTATATAATTATATTCGGCAAATTGAAACAATACAATGTCATAATTATTCATGAATTTAAAAAACATATTTCAAACTGTTAAATTATGAAATATTTTCATCATTAAAGAATATTTGAAAATCTATTTAATGTATTACAAAGGTACCTACTTGTGATATTTTGATTTCACATTGAAGGTTGTCTCGCCAACGTTCATCATTACAATTGATAAGAATGAAATAAAAAGAAAATTCTGTCTTACCTTTTGCCGTGTCAATTAAAATATATTTGAGGTTACTGGAGTAGTAATTTCCTTTTGCCTGTCATTCAATCACTGACAATGTCTGATTATATCTAGAAATTTTCTTGAATATCTATTGAAATTGTTATTTGATTCTACAGATTTTACTCTACAGACACTGCCCGGCATGACACGGAGGTAGTATGTTAGGTAGTGAATGAGGGGCTTGGCTCCTATTCACTTTGACTGAGTAAAATCCAAGTGTATTAATTATTTTTTCTGTACAAGGGTTCCTCTGATCCATCATCAAATAAGGTTTTAATTTAATAATCAAAAACTCGTCTTAATAGAAAGTCAAACTACCAGACATGTTGATCCATCTTTCACCGTGATATTGTTAATTAAGATGGTAAAAATTACCTGTTAAAAACTAATTAAAAATAATATTTACATAATATATATCACTTTACGATAACGATAAATAGTAAATTTAAACATATTTTAATTATAATATTAATACTAAATTACTTATTGAAAATTTTATCGAAATTGATTTATATTCACATCCTTACAATTCACGAGATTTTTTTTTTTTTAGATATTTTAAAACATATCTTATTCTGTCAACGAAAACATGTATAGTAATTAGATACTTACTTCAGTATTATATTGAACGTTCATTATAAATTATACTTGTATGGTGTAAAAATGAAAAATAAAATCAAACGGACGATTTATTTATTTGTTAGTAAAGGAAAAAAAATATTAGTTAATAAATAAAATATTATATATTACACCATAATATATTATATTGTAGCTATCCTTAAAATAATATTTTTTACTGAATATTCCCATGAGTTATTTTGTTATATAGGTATATAAGTTATATATTTCTGTAAGTGTAGCTTTTGTAGTGTTCATTGTTTTCGTTGTTCATTTAGTGGCGCGTGCAAATTCTTCAAATCAAATTCAATAGAAACAATAAACATTGCTCTTTTAAATATGATTATTATTTATTGGCAAATTCTATTGTTTGCTATCTATGTGGATTTATCGAAAGTGCAAAAGTATTATTGTATTGGGTAGTATTGAACTACTATTGAAATGGGTAAATGCTACCTACATTATTTCGTTTAAAATGTGCAATAATTTAAAAAAACTACAGTATTACTGATTTTTGTAGAACGTAATAGTATTGTCCTCAAGGTGTATTAGTATTGTAACTTATACGTCATAAAGCTCCTCTGTGAAGCTGTGGATATGGCTTTGATTTCCTCATTTGTTGAAATTAGCATAATGCTTTTTTTTGTTTGATCGATCATGTAAAAATTGTTAATTTAACGTTTATTTAAGCTATTGCCAGTTTAGGGCTATATTATGTTTCACTCAGGAACGAAATTGTAATATACTTTATACTAGTTAGTTAAAAAAGACGATTACTTTTGCGTTATTTAATGTTTATCTAATATGAAACAAACCTTATTCCACATATGCTATTATCAATACGGAGCATACCAAGACATAATCGATAAAAGTACTATGTTATAATTTTATTGATTTATTGTGTTAATTTATAAAAAAATATTACTCATTGTAAAGGTATATTATATAATATTGCTTAAGCCTTATTCGCATTTTATAAGCTTATTATAGCTTTTATAGCTCTTTTAACACCGCATCCACAAATAAAAGTTACCACACCCTTCTTGTAGGTACTAATTCTTATAAAAATCTTACATATTATGCAAAAGAATATCGTATCATAGAATCATGACACAATGATAAATATAACATATTCCTTAAAACATCATTATTTAATTTATATTGAAGTCTAAAGGATATTTTTTTTTCGATTTCTTCTCGGGAATATAAATCCACTATTACCAAAAACGCCCGAAGTACTCCCGTGTATAATTCATATCTATAAACAATGTCAGTCTTTGCATTGCTATCATAATAATAACAACATATCCTCTAAGTAAATAATAATAATTATTTTCTGATGATAATTATTCTGAGATAAACGCAGAATATATAAACAAACCCAGGTAAGTTTTCACGCAACAGCCAGAGACTATGGAGCAAGATCCATGCTACGGTTTATAACCTGTACCTAATAGTGTAGTGTAGTGAACAGTTCCGGTTTCGAAGTTTGTCCCGGTGTTCCAGTCAACTCATAAATCTGCCATGGTTTTATCGTCGTGCGATATTAATACGTTCACCAAGTGAAAATGTTAATAGTTTGGTTCTGTCTACAAGAAACACTTAATAATAAAACACAATAACATGGCCGCCGAATAATAGTGGTTATAATTTAAACAAAACGTTATTGTAGGATTTACATTCCTTGTAAATGTTTGCTGAAGTGTTATAAAAATATGTAAACAATTAAATTTAATATTACGTGTATGTAACCTTAAAATTATGGAATCGTATATCACCTCTCCTATTTTAATTTATTGTAAGCGCGATATCGTGTTGACGTATTTTACGGATAATCATCCAGTTTCTATACGGTCACAAAATTGTATCCCTATTAAGAAATCAAATTGGCTCTATATTATAAGAGCTTACCCGGATGAAAACCAGCAAGCTCCACTTTTTGACCAAAGACAACCACGGTAAAATAGTTGTCTATGATCAAAAAGTGATTTAACTTCTTTAATACTACCAATAATTAATGCAAATGAGCAAGTTTTATTTATTATAAATTTAAATGAATACGAATACTGACTATGGATATATTTTATAAAATCACTATAAGGCATCCAAGCCATTTTCACTCGTTGGTATAGGTATCTTATTTATTGATTAAATATGAGTCGGAATTATCTGAAATAATAACAACTATTTAATTAGGGTAAATATATATTATTCGAATAACACGACTGAAAATTTTATAAATATTGTTATAACGTTAAGCAATTTACTCGTTTACCTTATTTATTGATTAAATTGGAGTCTGATTAATCTGAAATAATAACAATTAATGTTTAGTTAACACGGCTAGATTTTTTATACTTGTTCTAACGTTATTTTGAACATTGTTCCTTATTTTGGCCTCTTTAGAGCATTTTTACACGGAGGATTAAGCACGAGTGTCTTCGTGTCGAATGTTACATTATATATATTTAAAATTTTAAGAAATGCATTGGCAACCTCTATTATGGCGAATTTTATTCATTACAAATGATTTATATATTTTGGCGTAGTTGTCTATGATCAAAAAGTGGAGATTGCTAGATTTCATCTGGGTAAGCTCTCGTGACATAGAGCCCAAATGCACATTTTAATTAAATATTTTATCTTTGACTTAAGAAATATTATATAGTTTCAATGTTTTTAGACAGGTATTTACGCACCTATTGAATATTTAAAAATACATTACAATGTAAAGTATCAAAAAATTGTGTTATATTGCATAATTCGTATTCTGCCGCTAGATACTCCTAGTTGATTGAATCTTGATCAAATTTGATGATGTCTACTGAAGAGAGACCAATAAAATATAGAGAACAATGGTATAGGGAGGGGTCCATTTCTCAAACAAATAAATAATACTTAATATGAATAATATAGCGGCTCTCATGGTCCAGTGCGTAAAGCGCTGGCCTTTCGCCCGAGAGTTCTGGGTTCAATCTCGGTGAAGACATAATATTTGTATGGTTTTCTCAAAGCCTAGGTGTTTGTGATTGTTTTGTTTGACTTTCAGCCTTACTCCGCCTGGTACCTACTTACCGTGCCTTTCACATTATTGGGCACATTCCCAGACACTCTATGTTTTGATTAAACTTTGACTCTGTAGCTATATCCACGTGTAAAATGTTAGCATATGAATTGTGGTGATCGGGTCACCAAAAAGTGTTTATAGTCTATACTCTATATTATGCACTGTTTTATCTTTTAGGCACGTCACTTGACAAAATTAAAACCAAACAACAAATCAAATTCAAAAAATCAATTAAATGATTTCTGATTTTATTCATTTGAGCACACCTTTTTGTAGATGATTCTTTTTCAAATCTTAACAATACAAAAGTTAAAAAATGTCTCTTTTTGCATACGTTATGCCAATCATTTTTTTTCGGATATAATACGTACAATGTCAAAATTTGGATAAGAGAGTATTGTAGGTGATACAACGAATACAGCACGTGTCATTATATCTACAATTTATTATAGGTAGTCTGTCAGAACGTATTTAGGGGATGAGCCATTATAATATGTAGGTATCGTGGCTCCACCACACCTCCAAAAAACCGCCCTTAATTCATAGATACACAATAAGGGTTGCTATTACTTATGACTATGAATGGTTGACGATACGAAATACAGAAAGCGGATCGTAATGTATACACTATACTTTCATACATATTTATTTACCAAGGAGTTTTCACAACGAGTATTATACTCGTAAACTTTTTATATTATACACTTAATGGAGATTCCTCAACGTCGGTTCAGTATGGTTAAATTGATGACCATAGAAAAAATAATATATTGTAAGTTGGCGATCTTTTGACGATTCATTATTATGTGTATCACAAATGATTTTTAATCATGGTTAATTAATTTATTTGTCTGCTAATCTACATATTATTATATATTATACTAAAATAATTGACGCGATCTTTACTTGCGTAAAAAGTTATAAGCTATAATAATTGTATTATAATGTGATTGCTTTAGTTTCAATGCAAATGGTCAACGTATGGATGTAGTAATTAATACAACAATAGATACCATCTAATCATAATAAATTCAATTTAAAGAGTATGCAGATGCCTTGGAATTGTTTACTTGCTTGATTGTTTATAATAAATAATAACCATGATTCAGCATGTATAACAAATTCATGTTTCAGGGTTTATCTTTGGCAATATATGTATATTCAATAACATTATATAGAATTGAGTAATTATTGATGAATTTAAAAATGTGTTGAAATACTATCGGTTTTTAATTAATAGTTGTAAAGTTTTCTATAAATATATATTTTGCATCTTAACTTTCATATAATTATTCGGATCTATAAATATAGAAAAATTCTTTGACGACAAAGGTATTAACACTTATGTGTGTTAACGTAGTTCGTTTAGTCGAAATAGGTTGTGTGTTATTCACTTTAAAAAATGTGGAAAATGTATTAAAATTAAAAATATATTGTACATAATTATTAAAGTGATCAATAATTATTTGCAGCTTTACTTTCCACTGAGTAGTGCATTTAGGCAATGTCTTTTAGGGGTATTTTTCTTCGGCGTTGTTCACTTTGAATTATTTTATAAAAATAATAAAACCCATTTGAAAGGGTTATAGTGTAAGTGAAATACCGCATGTTTTTCACGGGCCAAGGATTTGTTTGGTCAGTCAAATTTACGAGATTATGCATTCGAAGACAACCAGCCAAGGGGGGTTTCCCTTGCCGCCCTTATTGGGGGCCTCGGTGACGGTCGTGCGCCGTGTGTCGAGCGCGCCGGAAATGTACTCGACGTGTGGCCCCATCGTTCGGTGCCGGAAATTCATAGATTAGTCATATCGTGCTCTGTAACGAAATACTACTGCATAATGTCTATGGTTCGACCAGGCATAGCGAAAACGACATTTTGGCGATGCGAAATCTCAATCAAAGTAAACTAATTTTCTTGTTTAGTTAAGTAGTAATCTAATTATTTTTAAAAGCTCTAATCAACTATAAAACAGTTTGTAATTTTTATAATATAAGTTAAACGAATGTTTATTAAATATCTAGGCTTTGGTAAATTAATGATAAATAACCATTTGATTGTTTCTTTTAAACATGTTATATCTTCAAAGTAAATTTTTTAAATTATAAATTTTAATAAAACTAGATAATCATCGAACATTACTGGATTAACCAAACAAAGGATATTGCGGAAAAATTCTACAATTAAATATTCAGTTTTGACCGTTTTATAGATTGACTCATAATCACATATCTCCTATATAATATCTTCCAGTGATTATTTTTATATTTGACATTTCAAATCGAATTTAATAATGATAACTCAATAGAAGAGTTAAAAAAGTACAAGTACCTACACTTCAGAGCCAGAATGTTTAAGAGATAAATTAATATAGAAATATTATAACCGACCTTTATACACATAAAACAAAGATCAGATCAGAAGATCATCAGATTTTTTATTTAAAAATATTATAAATGGTCTATTCTAATAAAGAAGAAAATAAATAATTATTTAACAATATTTAATTAAATTTCCAGTACTGGAAACCAGGCGGGAACAGCGGCAATTTTCATAGCAATTTCGGCAAGAATTCATTAATTCAAGAATTTTAACCTAACCTAGCCCAACCTGGGTGGGACTCATGCAGTGAATAGTGCACTAGCCTTCTATCTGGGAGCTATGGGTTCGATTCTCGGTGAGGACACAATATATTTATGTAATTTTCTCAAAGCCTGAGTGTTTGTGATTGTTCAAAATTACTAACAACCACCTTATACAAAAAAGCAAGGACAAGGTTATTAATAATAAAAAAAACTTACAAATAATCGTGTAAGTATATTGGCTTCCACTAAATAGACAAGAACAAAATTTTCTTATGTAGTTACAGGATATACTTCTTAATTTTTTTTTGTATTATTATACACAAAATGCCATTTAAACTAACTTTCCGATATCGTCTCGTTTAAGAGTATGTACGTTATACACCTAAACATTAATTCAGCGACTGTTGTTATCAGAGAAACGCTAGCCATCCATCTCAGATTTGCATACGAATATTAAATAACGTTTATTTCACATATCCACATACAAACATTAGGTACAATTTATAACTTTTTTCATTCAAACTGTTATCCGATTCATGCAATCAATGAATGGGAGTGAATCAAGTTAAAAACAAATATATTATGTCCATTCTACTTGAAGATATTTATATTTGCCACGGTACGGCGCATACTATGCAATTCTTAAATTAATATGCTAAATCAACAATATTCATCATAAATTAAAGATGGAAATTCTTTAAAAATAGTTTTCATTAATGAAATTTTTTCAATGACTAGATAAATGAATGATGTAATTTTCTTTTAAAAAATATTCATCATATAATATTGCTATCAGCAAGTAATCATAATATGATAGGTATTTACTTTATAATATATTATAAACTATGTGTTAACTATTTCTATTATTCAACGAATAATTCACAGGATTTTAAGAATGTACTATTCTAATTATTGATCATAAATAATTTTGAAAAAACTTCTGAGAAAATATATTACCTATAACCAATAGATTTTTTTTTTTCGAAAAATTAAGACACTCGACAGGAATCGAACCTGCGTCTCTTTCACAAGTTATATGTGAGCATCTGATCGTATCTGTTTGTATGCCATACACTTACACTTACAAACTTAGTGAAAATATATTTTCATGAACAGAAATCATAAGTTTATATAACACACGGTTCTAAACCGCATACGCTTTAAATAATTATGGATGGCCTCTTATTGTCAACATTATAACACTAGAACTAGTTATAGAAATTAGGGAGCGAGTGTTAGACATAAAGCTATTTAAAACATTATAATTTATGATAATATGTGTAATATATACACATTATCTATATATATAAAGTCGGGTTAGTTACACCATTTATAACTCAAGAACGACTGGACCGATTTTTATAATCTTTGATTTGTTGGATTTGTCTTCGCTCCGAATAGCAGAATAACTATTAAAACATTGGATAAATCACGGAAAAAATAAATTATGAAGAAAATTAATTTTCTCATACATTTTGTATGAAAAGGCTTTTGACTGACATCGATGAATTTGAACGATGAAAACCTCGCGCATTTGAAAATAAAAGAAAATCGCAAAAAAATTAAATCCGTATACAACGCCATCTCTGATACATGACAGAAACAATAAAGAAGAAACAAACAAACAAAAGATAGAATGATAGTCGAAATGTCTAACTGTCAATGGTGTAGTATGGGTGTAGTGTGCCCAACATTTCGTGCTTCATATCAACAGCTCAATTTGCTTGAAACGATACTCATTGGGATATGATAATCGCTGAAGCAATTGTTTCTGCATCTCCAAGTCAGATACGCACATTATTTGATATCATTATTTTGACATGCTTCCCATCGAATCCACCTGAACTGTAGAACAAGTGAAAGGATGACATGTCAGAAGACATTTTACTTTGATTTTGTGTCAGTTCAGGAAATCCCGATACATAACCAGGCTTTGCTTTTGATCGAATACATGTGTTACCTCATGTGCGGCAGTTTTTTAGTCAAGTTAGGAATGAAACTCTACATCGTGGAATGAACGACGCTTTCAATCGAGAATTGGAACGTGATCGTGAATATGATCGAAATGCATTTAACCAATCAGTTCGAACGAATATACCACTGTTGAACCATCAACAGAAGGAAGTATACGATACGTTAATGAAGGCAATTGATGATGGAAATGGTGGCTTATTTTTCCTCGACGCGCCCGATGGAACTGGAAAGACATTCCTCATGTCATTGATTTTGGCTACTGTTCGTGCGAGATCCGAAAATGCTGTAGCAGTTCCTTCTTCTGGGATAGCGGCCACGTTGTTAGAAGGATACCGATTGCCTCGTTCAACGTTGAAATTGCCGACTGAAAATCCGACATGCAACAATGGCCAAAGTTTTGTTAGCAAGTAAAATCATCACCTGGGATGGATGCACAATGGCGCACAAACGCGCATTGAAAGCACTCAATCGAACTATGAAAGATCTGCGCTCAAAGAAGTTTTGGAGGCGCAATGATTCTACTATCTGGCGATTTTCGCCAAACACTCCACTTCCAAGATCGACCGCTGCTGATGAAATAAATGCTTGCCTCAAATCATCGACTCTGTGGTACTATGTGAAGACACTTCAGCTGACGACAAACATGCGAGTTGCATTGCTAAACGATCCATCTGCCGAAGATTTCTCCAAGCAATTGCTGACTATCGGTAACGGCCGTGTTCTTGTCGATGAATCGAGCGGATTGATTTAGTTTCCGCTGAATTTTTCCAATTTCTTCTCAACTAAGGACGAACTCATTAACAAAGTGTTACCGAACATCATTGCTAATCACAAACATGACAATTGGTTGAGTGAACGAGCATTCTTGCGGTAAAGAACAAAGATGTGGATCACTTAAACTTCACAATTCAAAATCAAATCGTTGGTCCACTGCATTCCTTCAAATCTATCGACTGTGTAACAAACGAAGACGAAGCAACCAACTATCCAACTGAATTTTTAAACTCATTGGATCAGCTTGGCTTGCCACCGCACAATTTACGACTGAAGGTTGGCTCGGTAGTCATCATTGAATTGAAATTGAATTACAATATGTGAACTTACCAGACCCAGGATTCGAACATGGGACCCTCGACACTACAGACCGGCGCTTAATCCACGCGGTCATCGTGTATGCACAGTGTGTACAGTTCAATATAATTAAAATACTTTTCATTTTGATTTGATTTTCGCACATTTATTGAACTTATTCATTTTGAGTATTCATTTTAACTTAATAAAAAACTGAATTTAATTCAGCTAATAAGTTAACACAAGATTATTGATTCTGAGGCGGTACGAAGTTTGCCGGGTCAGCTAGTTATACATAATTTTATATATGGTTATATATTATTATAACCAACAGAAAAAATCTTTTCGAAAAAAGCAAGACACTCGACAGGAATCGAACCTGGGTCTCTTGGGGTTTACTCCCTGTGCATTACCATTATACTACGATTGCCATGCTTAATTGGGACAAACTTTAACTATTGACCTTTTTAAGGGCAATGATTATACCAGCAGAGGCACCTAGCAGAAAAATACGACGCATGGAATTTGAGACATTTTTTTGATAATTTACAATTTCAACTGTATTAATAAATAAATATTTACCCATCTGAAAACATTAAAAAGATTTTTTTTTCAAGTCTAAGTTACAATTGTAAAAAAAATGTGAATTTGTTACATATCATATCAACAGTTATGTTATTATTACATAATATTTTATGGTCACATTTATTATTAAAATTTAGTTTACTAAGTTTTCAATTTTTTTCCGAAAACCACATGCGGTTTCAGTCTATGGATGGCCAGTTATACTAATATTTGGGACATGTGAGGCGTCTATTTCCAAAAACATAATGTATAGTCAAAAATACCTAGATTTGTTTGTATATAATTTTACTGATGTCTTAACTGCAAACGTTGTCATATTATCTCTTCTCCTAAATTAGAGGATTCGTTATTCAGGTCTTGTCTCAAATTCAGTTTTAAAAAAACATTACATTCTTACCAAGTTCTTCCATCTTCTCGAATGCTAGGGCACTGATTAGCTCTTTCACATTCTTAAATACATCTGTTCATCGCAGCCCTACCTTGTGTCACTCAAAATTTGTGGTTTGTATCACTATGTGTGCAACGAATCCCACTATAATCAGGCCGTGACACGAAACTATAAACTACGATAGTAGTGCTGGTAAAGTTGTTGCTTATACTTCGAATGCAATATGGTAAACTGTTTATACAAATTAATGATGATGATTGATGCATATTGAAATAAATGATAATAATTTGAACGAAATGCTACCTTTCTTTATTCTAAGAAAATTTTGAACTAGTATTGCCATCGTAATTTCCAATTAAGTGCCTTGGCCTGAATATAATTGGCCTTGTGTGTGCAATTTATTCGTACATAATCTATACGTCAACATAATAATATGTCACCATCAGCACCATCATCAGCGGTGGTTGATCTACTACTGGATGAAGCCGTCTCCTAGCTTTTTCCACTCTTCTCGGTCCGTAGTCATTTGCTGCCACCTACATCCACTGAAATTTATGAGTTCGTCTATCTGTCGGATTTTAGGGCATCCCTGTGGGCGTTTAGTGCCCCTTGGTTATCACTGTATAATGACATTTGTCCAGCGGTTGTCCACTCGCCGAGCCACTTATCCAGCCCATCTGCTTAGCGACTCCTATCACATCGCGAAATATTGTTTGCTTCATTGTCCATTGGTTTCTTGCACCATCAACATGCACCTTTCCATGCCACGTTGCTGTACTCGTAATTTTTTGATTTCTTTTACGTTATATACATATCTCATACTTATACGTAAGTGTTGATAGCTCACATTGGTTGAACACTTACGTTTAAAACACAATGGGGGATCACTTTCAAAAATACTATTCATGCACCCTAATGCCAGTTTGGTTCTACAAGCAATATTGTCATACATATTACAACCGTGAATAATTGAATTGATCTCTCATTTGCAAAACCCACTAAAATCTTATGAAAAAAATGTTTAAGTATATCTTGACTTTTGCCTTCCTTATAGAAATCGATTATTTAAAAATATTATACAAATAAATGGCAATATATCAAATTTTACTTTGCTTCTATTTATAACAATACAATTTATTATTGTTATTTTTAATTCTAAAACACAATAAGATAGAAAAAGAAGCTAACATTTACACTACTTGGCCACAAATATATCATTTAATACAAATATTGAATTAGGGATTCTTCGGTATTTAAAAATAGACGTAGTAACTGAATATTGTCATTATGTGTTAGAAAATAAACAATTAATTCGTAATGGGTGGGTATTTCAATGGAAAATTGACCATCTACATATTATATTATCTAACCTTATAATGCTCCAGCATCGGAGCACAAAGCGAGTACAAAATCATGCTATTACCCTCGATCCATCGCCATGTCTTACTCTTCTCGTAATGTGAGACCTGCAGCGCATAGATCGTTTTTGTAGCACTTCTGCAGCAGAGTGAGGAAGGTTCGGCTATAGCGATGGAATCTAAACCGCTGTTCCACAAAGTTGCAGATTGTTTCATTCTCGAATGGCATCCAGAGCACAATAGGTACCTACAATATAATGTACATCAAACGTATAAGTCATAAATTAAAAAGATAATTGAAAGTAATGATGATTTTCAATCATTCATCGATTTCATAATATTATATATACTAAATCTTTACAGCTATACTATTTTTGGGCGTCAATATGCATTGGGTATTATTTTTACAGTAGGTATATATTATTATTATGAAAATAAATGGGTTGGTAATAAATTTTACTTACTACATACAAACATATCAATTATCATATTAATTTTAACAAGCCATCAATCTATCATATAGTTTCGTTATTCAAACCACACGGTGTGGTAAGGCAGGTGGTAATATACATTAGTATGGCAAGATCGTAGCCCCCAAATCTAAATAAAAATAATGTTATAGGTATTTTATGAGTAGAATAAATATGAGTAATAAATATATTTTATAAATCGACGAATTCGTTTGAATATTTTTTCTTTTTTTAAATATAATAAATATGAGACCCGCGATGGTCAAGCGGTAACGTGTCGGTTTATAAAGTCGTGGATTATGGGTTAGAATCTAGGGTTCGGCTAAATGACTTGATATTTTTTCAATGTGTATTTGGTCCCAGAGCACAGAAGTGTCTAGCATACATTTCTTGTAAATTAAAAATTTGTTACGGTACCTTTTCGTGAGGTGGCCAATATTCACATCCAATTGTATAGCCAATAAATATGAAAATAAAAATTATAAATAAGTATAGTTACATCATTATCGTACGTAACGCAATGACCCGGATAGAGTTCTGGCCTCATATAGTGGTTGTCGCTATTCTGACTCCTCCAATCTAAGATACCAATTGCTTGCGCACCCTTAACTAAACTGTCCAATCACTGCAACTTAAGAATGACCATCCCATCTTCGTCGGAACATTTTCATGTATTTTTTGATTATATTGAATTCACAAAATTCTTTGCAGACTTCGTGATCGAGTCGTATAATATACTAGGTACATCCCTTCTTCATTTTTTACTGCAAACATTGTTTGTAGGACTTTTCTTTCCAAGACCAACATGCCTTTTTAGTTATTTACAATATAATGTATATATATATATAGATATATATAATCATTTTCTTCCGTTTATTATAGGCATAACAACCCTATACGGATCAAGCTACTTTCACCGCCTTAGCTCTAGGGATGCCGTTTCTCTGTCTACACAGTCAAGACCACCCAACTCTCCCTTTCTCTTTCAGTCTATTTAACTATGGGAGTTCGCTTTTCTTTTTTTATAAGTCCCAGCATACCGATACATATACCAATATTGGTCTGATAAGGGTTTTATACAGCTTTATTTATGATTTCTTTGACAGTAGACTTTATCTACTGTTACAAATCTCTCTGTAAACCGTTGTAAAATTTGTTTACCAGAGTAATTCTATTTAGATACATCATTTTGAGAAGTAATTCATGATCCAAACATAATCTAATCAATAATTTCATTAACATATCAGTCGTACCTATCAGCATTTAATAAAGCTTCTTTTCATTTACTTTGTACGTTCCAAAAAAGCTGAGAATAAATATTAATTACTATAAATTATTATTAATATCAATATATTCTTATCTGCATAAATTCTTAAAAAATGGAAACGAACCGCTGACCAAAATTTATATAGGCACTCGTCTCACAATGCGCAATAATTATTCCTAACAAAAGCGTAATATTATTATTAATTGTTCCTACGAGCATTCTCACTGATTTTTATTAAATACATCTAGTTTTTTATTGATAACTTGTCGTCGCTTTATGTCATCATTTCCATCAGTTAGGTATTACAATTTTATTATCTAGTTCTAGCAAGACTTTCCCCTATGCTATCAACCGGGCTTAGTATTTTCCGACAGTAAATTCTACACTGCATTTATTGTATGTATACTATGTATGAATATAATCTTTAAACTAGATTAAATCAAAACTAATGCATCGTACTGAAAAGTTAAAACTAGAGTGACAAAGTGATAAATATTCGAAGTTATCTTAGTGATGTTTTGTGGATGGATTTTTATCCTGAAATACCTATCTCTCAACATAAATAACTTAAATATCGGACAACTAACAAAAACCGAATTTTGAAACGATTATAATGAAGTTATATCACGTAAATGCCTATTAAATTAATAATGATATATTATAGTTAATAGTAGTCATCGACCTAAAATATTTTACATTAATGTACATAAGAAAAAATTGCATATAAAAACGACAAATTTATTGGATTTAAATAGTTGTTTCATAAATATAAATACATAAAATATTATTAATAATATAATATGACTCAGAATAGACAGGAGTAGGTGAAGACGGCTTAATGCCATCTTTTGTGAAATATAATTTCTTAAGATATTTCCAAAGGAAAAGTGTTCGTAAGTTAGCAAAGGTTCACACCATTCAATTGTTTCAAACTGTTTCCGAGTTCCGTCGGTAGGGGAAAAGCTCAGCTCGTTCAGTAACTCCGACCCCCGGAAAAGAAAACTTCCCGCTCTCTATCAAACATGTCCGATAGATGGCAGTGACTAGTGACTGTCAATAGTATTAAATTATAATTATATTAGTGATATATTACGATCATTTATATTATAGCTGTAGCGATTTTATTATTAGGTGTTTTACAATAAAAATGTCATAAATAATTACTTTTATAATTGCCACTTAAAGACAAAATAGTCCGTTCACATAAAATAACTATCATACGGTAAAATTAAAAATTATATTGTCGAAAAATACCTACCATAATTTACACAAATACTTATTTTGAAGGATGGTAAACAATCAATATTGTTACTAATGTGAAAGGACTGAGAAATCCTGCGTAGTAATAAAACAAAAAAGACTACAATAGCTGTGGCACACTGTAAGAGGATAAAATTACAGCATTTTCCAACTCATTATCGATGGAAAAGTATTTTGTGTTCTAAGAAACTTCATGATTGGTACGAGTGTCGAAGTGCAGCTCTACTGAACTGAGCAGCAATCTCGAAAGCAAATCTCATTGAATCTTTCTTCCTAGTGGCAGGCTTAGGGACTTAGAGGCTAGGATAATGACTGATTTTGAGGCCTCGCATGATACAAAATAAAATAAAAATCATAAATTCTGACTACTAATGTACTTATTAAAAATATCAATGAGTACTAACTATTGAAGATACAGCGATGACGTATATCAATATTAATGGTTTATATTGTATGTTATAAGTACAAATCTGTTTGAGTGGTTGTGTTATAGTTTGAAATTACTTACATAGATTTTTCTAAAAAAAATAAATGATTTAATAATTGCATGACTGATTTTAACTGTTTAGAGACCCCTTTTTAATTCTTCTAACAAATCGATTGCATCATCTGCGTCAAAAAAAATTGCCGCTACAAGTTCAATTTGCTATGACGTTGGCTACATAGATACGAAAATATGTTTTCGGCGGTAGCTGTAATAAAAACAAAAATAAATAAAACGGTGAATGATGCTAGGCGGTGTCTTATTTGGTTTCAAGATTTGGGGTAACAAAATCCGCCCACCCCACTAATTGGTATTTTTAGAGTGCCGTAAAAAAACTTTATACACTGAGAGTGCTGTGAAATGAAAAAGTTTGACAACCATCGATATACTATGTATCATTGTTGCTCCTTCAAAACCGACTATTACATCATGTTTTTGGAAAAAATATATAGGAGAGGTGAAAAACATTGAGAATTTTAATCATTGCATTAACATAGTAATATTTGTTTCAAATTAATACAGACAAAAAATAAATAATTATAGTATGATAAAATATATTCTGTAATTGTTGTGTTAGAAAATACCTATTGTTTTTTTTTTCCTGTATAGTTTGGTAAAAATGTAAATGTCATGTAAAAAATGAAGGCGCTATGGCGATATTTTTAAAAAGAGAACAGATTGGCATCGAAATGTCAAAAAAGTCGAAAATGTTGGCTCTGGCAGGTACTATTTTTTATCGAAGCGAGTACCTACTCAAATGTGTATTATTTATTTAAAATAGCATGATTTCATACACAATAATCAGATAAGTCCTGCGTAAATTCTGTAATATCTAAGCCAGTATCTATTGCGTGAATCGAAATATGTAAAAGTTAGTTGGGTACATAAACATAGAAGGCATTTATTTGGTGGGATGGCGTATCGCTTATATCACACCTCACATCCACGTCAGTACTTTTAACTATCTAGCATTCTAACGTCTAACAAATAGGCATTTATTTGTGAGTGTAGAGAAAGTGGGTACTTCCACCGATACTAGAGATAAAGGGGCGTAAAACCTTGCGGAAAATATTAGTTTTTACAGGTAAACTTATTTCTTTTCGGCATACTTAAAACAAAAAAAATGCAATAATAAGTATTACTTATATTAAATTCGCTAAACCAAATTTTAACTTAATCATAATATTGCTAGCCGGTTCTATGCCTTCAGCGAGTTTTTTCGTTCTATGAGGCCGTGATTGACAGGCCGCACATACAAATTTCGCGGTTATCTCGTCCGACTTTAAACTCAAATTACTAGCCACTGACGATTAATTTATATAATCTAAAAAATAAAACACAGTGACATCTGTTTAAATAATTATTAAATACTAAGCCACAAATTATCGATTATTAAGTAAGAGCTTCGCTTTACATTCAACGTGTGTCGTTAAAAATCTGCGGCCTGTCAGATACTGCCATAGTAATATCGTGAGAAAAGAAAATCTATAAAAGGCTAGTTACGTAGTAACAAATAGCCAATGCATTTTTGACGTTTCGGTTATTCTATTTAAATTAGTGACAAGGCCGAACTCATACTTTCAGAAACAAATTTAAAAAGAATAAAGTAAATCTACTTTTATAAAATAAAAGATATTACATAATATTTAATTTATGTTCGAGTGCAGCTGTATCTAAAAAATCAAGATTAATTTGTAGCTAACTTAATCTGCGGATCACATGTCTTTTTTCAATTCCATAAGCTGATATAAATAATCTATCAATTCTAGTTTAAAAGACAGTGTGTTAATTAATTAGCTACAATAAAATATTCCATATACAACGTATTCTAAATTCAATAACGATTATTTGCTTAATGCTATAAACTCGATAGAAAATGGTACCGTAAGAATATAAAAACTTTTTATTTTCACGGTGACATAAGGGCATTAAATATTTTTCATTAAATTACCTATAAATGAGAGTGGGATGAAGGATGATTTGAAAATCTCCACCTTCATAAAACTTCTGATGAAAGCCGCGTCCAGAGTATACCAGAGATATGGATACTGAAAATAGTATCCGATGGAATCCCAGGAAAACTGCGGTAAGAATTTACCTGGGTTACGTTACACAAGAGCCTTTCTCACGTCAAAAACTAGAGATAAACCATGGATGATCGCACACTTGAAATAAAAATAAAAAATATGGTTAAACCACAAGAGACTAGTTCTGTAAAAACACACGTACATGTGTGTGTACAACTAGTAAAGTATCGCAAGGGGTTCAATTTAATTCAATTCATTTATTTTACATATTGTGGACATTACAAATTATAAGTTTAAAACGTTCACAACATGACATTTAGAAACAACGAAATATTATTAAAATATTATTAGGTACATAATAAAAGAGATAGATTCTACAGAATAAATGTGTAAATACAAAAAATTATATAGGTACAAGGAAGTACACCGGATGAGTTAAGCAGACCCTATTTTAAGACTTTATAAAATAACGTCCACCTATACTGATCCTCACGTAGATGGAATATATCAACATCCGAAGCGATTTGGTTGAACAGAGTTATTGCCCTCCCAATTGGCATCACCAATGGCAGGTTAGTTTTGCTCCTCGGGAGAGGGTTATTTTCTTATACACAAAGTGTTAAGCAAAAAATAACTTATCCCACAAAGATTTGAGCCTAGTTCACTGCAACGATGTCAATGTTTATGGGATTCAATTTATTGACGATTTTATGTGTATCGCTCATAAACAATTTTGACTTCAAACAGTATACATGGCATATTCAAGCCTGAATAAATGCTCGTGGCAGCTATTTGATGTGACGAAATAACGACGATAATTTCGGATAAACAGCGTGTGAAATATAATAATAATCTAATTTAATTAAAAATGTTATCAACATCTGGATTTGCATAATACTTATCCAAGTGGTGCGGGCATTAGCATGTGAGGCATGCGCACCAGTACAGAAGATGATTGTAGTGATTAGCAGCGAGGGTGTCCATCCCTCGTCCTTGTCTCTCTCGAGCAATTCTCTTGTGAATTCGTCCTCACCATCTCCCTCACGCTCGCTTCAAAGTACTATAACCCGGGGAGGATGAGGCGATGATTGCTGCGATTAGAGTCGCCGCAAAGTGGTTCTGCCGAATGCGTGCGGGTGTGTGCGTCTACATGAAGATAGCACATACACAAGCTTATAGCATTAGCACTCTTATGTAGAAATAAGACACAGCAATCACTGAGTATTCAAACGATGTGCTTGAGGTTTTTTAGGCCAAGCGTACATCGTTTATTTTTTCGTTTTAAATACATTTATTATTAAATTATGAAATATACCTAAAATAGTAATTTAAATTAGTACTCTCCCCATTATATATTATAAACATCGTATGTACCTAATCTATCACCTTATATATTTTTTTAAATGCTATAAATATGCTTTTCGCAACACATGTTGAATACCTTATAGTGTATTGTGCAATTAAATAACATACAGCAATAACAGAGTAAATCGTCACTGTTCTGGCAGAAGACACTAATTCGAAAAAATGACATATTGAGTTAGTTATACCAAAATGTTCCTTATTTCAAACTTTACCGTCTGGAAACCTTCTTAATAAATAAACAGTATTTATTTTAAAGTCATCCTTTTTACGATTACCTTATAAACTCACATGATAGATCATTTCAAACATTTTAACAACTTCAAAGTCAAATTACTCAAAACTATTATTCTCCAGTTAGTGTGTTCTGCCAGAACAGCGACGAAATATGCTGCCTACATATGCACTTAGACGCAACAATATGAAAAAGTGCCTTTACTTAAGCATACGTAAGACGTATGTCGTTGTCGTTTACTACATTAGTTAGAATTACTACATTCAGGTTGTTAAATAACATTTTCAGTTTTTGCGACAAATATTACTTAAAAGCGTTCCGTCATCCTATTTTTCAGATAACGTGACCACGCAAAACCAAAATAGAATTTCAACGAGTACTATATTATAAGCTGAGGAAAATGGAAATTCCTTTTCAAAAATCAGGACAAATATCATATAGAAATTGAAAGCCAGTGCAGTGAATAAAACAAATCTTATTTTTACCACGTTTTTCTTAGCTCGTATTCTTGTTTGTCCGGTGGTTGTTTATCCATTACAAATCTTCCAATCGATTTTTAACTAACTTCCCGACTATTTAGATATTTGAAACTTTTAGAATATATCAGAACACGATGTCAATGCATTATTTTAATACTTTTACCCATCTTTAAGTAGAATTGAATTCATTTTCAGTTAATTCTGTTTTGTATGAAAAGTTATTTCGGAAGAAATCCGTAATCCAATCCACTATTATTGGTCGCTAAGGGGATGGTCCTAGCAACTAAATTATTTGTGCGTTACTATGGAAATCAAAATGACATTTCAATATTCTATATTTGTTTGTTTGTTTTTTGCAAAATAGCAAAAAAATGATTTGTTGACAATTGCCTTATTTGTCCAAAATTTTATATTATTATATAAACATATACAATAAAATTGTCAAGTTTATATGATTCAACAGAAAATTTTAAAATGTGGTATATAAAAAGCTCTTTTTATCTTGTAATTATTATATAATTATATTTTCTTCTAACAGTCAAATATAAAAATGCAGAGCTACGACACCGTTTTTTGGAGCATATTTAAGCTGGAACTGAACATTCAGAACAACCGAGGAAGTAGCGAAAATAATTCAATTCCAAAATTTCTACTTACTCGTAGTACACATTATACCTAAAAATCACTAATTTTCTCAGTTCGAGTATGATGACTAATGTAGATACTATATTAAATAATTTAATAATGAAATACGTGATGAGCATAAATAAAGAGTTCTTTCATATAATATTGATGATATACATTATTACAAGAAATATTGTGAGAGTTGCCTTAATGCTACGCCATTCTTCTTGATTGTCCGCTACGGCCTACGCCACTCTCTACAGCGTTCCCGTCGGTGTTCTACATTCTTTCACCTACTTTACTTTACTTTCCGTGATGTATTTATATATCATGCACTTTTATAGTATAATTGTATAGATAATATTTTCATACATTATTTTACATGGAGATTGTGCAATAACATCTTGTTATTTCAATAAATAATTGTTTTTAATTTAGATTTTTAATATGGTTAGTCAAAGTATACATTAGGCACTATACATATACTTTTAAACCAACTAATATAATACCTTCATCTAATCTTTAGCCTGTACTATACATTTATTAACAATATAATATGCAACTTAGATATTATTTTAAATTCCGTCAATATTGTGTATTTTAAATTATGCTACATTTTTTTGATTTATTGATTATTCATTAAATAAAAAATAAAATATAATTATAATAAAATATAATATAATACAATATAATATATACTTACACTACATTATTTATTAGATCAGAAGATGTTTCATCTGCTTAGAAGGGCATTTTCAACTGATGAAAGTGAACGAACCTCTCTTAACATCTATTTATTATGGAATAAATATTAGGTAGGTAGGTAGATATACTTAATTTTTTTTTAATTCATCAAATAATTTATAAGATTGCAAAATCTAGTACTCTTTATTAAATATACACTTCTGGGACAAAACAATTAGAAAAAAATCTTGATAAATATTGGTACTTTATAAATTTAACCATCTCATGTTAACACCGGCATAACTGTTAATTAAATTATAGCATTCGAGGTGTTTATCGAATTTCGTTAATATCGGCAACCGTAGTTTTTTTTTAATATTCAAACAATGTACATACTATAATTAATAAACGCCCGCGTTAGGATCTCTCCAGATTTTAGACGTACTTGCACTTTTCAATGAACCTTTTATTATTCAATGAATAATTGACAAAATTCAAGAATGTAATTTTTATTGATCATACATATTAAATTTAGAGTCCGGTGTTGGTGCTAGTTCCACCCACCACCAATATTTTTTTCTAATATATTTGTTATGTTTCTTAGTTGTTTTCGAATTATGTGTATTAGGTATATACTATTTTTAATACAAACAATGCCCTGAGAATTAATGAATTTATATTCAATTTTAAAATAGCTATAAATCAATTTGTAATTATGTTTACATAATTAATTATTATACATGATTAATTTATTATACCTCACGATTTTTTTTTACGTATTGACCACAACACAAGGTACCTGACGTTAATGATATTATCTAGTATGAATCGATGCAATATATCACGTATAAATCACGGTTACAGGGGTAAACTAATGATAATTTTGGATCTAATGATTAGTTAATGATGGCTAAAAAAAATACAATTAAAAATATCTTCATGACATGAAATTAAAGCATTTAAGTTAGTCGAACATTAAAAAGTTCTGATTTGCATGTGTTTGAATATGCTGTGTTATCAAAAATGCAATAACACAATTTTTACGAAGCCTGAATATGGTATAAATGAAATGGTTTATTTTTAACCTGTTTATGAGTTTAAATGCGTCATATTTTTTTGTTGGCGGCATTATATTTGACTTCAAGAGACACCAGTTTTTCAAATCTAATAGTGGTGGGTCGTGGTGGGTCGTGGTGGGAGGATCACAACTAAAAAAAAGTTAATACCCAAATCATAAAGTTGGTGAGTTCATCGGTCCAACAGTTATCCACTCATCTGCTCCATTGGTTTTTCATCTGTTTAGCGATTTTTATCACTTCGCGTAGCATTGTCTCCCTCCTTATACATGGATGTAGTATATTATGGTATTTCTATATTATGCCCAACATCCACCTTTCCATGGTACGTTTCAGGACTCATAGTTTTTTTTTTATTAAATTTATCTAATAATATGGGACCATGATTCATATGCATAAATGAGCACTAGTCGCACAGCTTGGTTCAATATTTTAAGGTTTAGCCAAAATTGGGGGTCAAGATACTTTCAATAGTCCAAATACACCCCACGCCAGTTTTTCCTACAAGTAATCTCATCGTACATGCATCCACCAATAAATATATGTTGTCCGAGATAGATGTAGTTGTTGACCAGCTATAGTGAATCTTTTTGAATGCGATTGATCGATTCGGTAAAGCAGTTAACCAATACTAGTATCTTCGAGATATTTATCTTTGAACCTAGCAGAGTGTTAAATAATATATTTTTTATACTACAATAATACTTTAGAATTTTTTTTGAAAAACAATTTGTCAAAAACATTCCTCCGCGTGTAGGTATTATTATTTCCGAACAAAACAAAAAAGGGAAAAACACTTTTTCCCGCCAAAACAAATTCGAAAAGGAAATAAAAATGTCGGAGAAGCCCTCAAAGTCCGATTGGCGAATAAATTCGTACGACACAGCTTGTCTCCGTATGTCGCACGACCCCACCAGGGACGTGCACATATACCTGATATAATTAAAGCAGAAGGGGCAAACCAAATTATTACTTGGAAAACCTAAAAACGTATATAAAAAATCAGTCAGTATTCAGGTCAGACCAAATCGAATCACCTGTTGTAGGTTTTTTTAGAATTATCAAAAATCTATTTTATATTTTACGTCAGTGGTTTTCATTTATTTTCATAACACGGCTCCCTTAAAGTGTAAACATTGCATCACGGTAATTATTTTTAAATGCGACCAACAACAGTGATGAGTACACTTAAAAATGCGGCCCCCGTAGTCCAGTTATTGAAGACATTAGCTTCTCATCAATGTTCGATTCCCGGTGAGGTCGCAACACTTTGTAATTTTTACAAAGCCTGAGTGTTTTTGATTGTTTAACTTTACTTCTTTTATTTATTACACTACTGTGAGTGTACCTCGTGACCAGTTGTGAAAAGAATATAATATAACAATAAAATTATGAATAAAATAAAATCATGGTAATGGTCCCATTATAATGTATGTAAGTAAATGACAGTTAAATTATTAATAAAATCAAATTATGTTAATTATGTGCTTTATTATATATGTTTACTCTTCCCTTGAACAATGGAACTGCATTTCTTTCCATGCTAACTTTTCAATGCGTAAACTGCTCTTGTATCACTGTTTCGGGATACATTCGCAGACCTAGATCAAATAGTTCTAATATAAATATTGCTGTGTAGAGAAAAAAAATAGGACAAACTTACCCTGATATACACAAAGTTATCCAAATTGCTAATATGTGAATAAATGGAAAAATGGAAAAGCCTAAAAATATATAAACCTCGGGCTGAAAAAGTGAAAATTAAACACACTTCTTTCAATTACGATAATTCGTGTTTAGTATGCATATTATTTCACAGCATTCAATATATTTTATTTGAAATACGCACTTTAATAAATATTATCATTATTTCCTAAAATAAACTCTGTTTCGTATTCGCTGGCATCTTACGTATTCAATTTCTCTCGCTTATTTGATAAATTATAACTAAAACTCTAACTAGATTTGACTTATCTTTTACCCTTATATAATTTTATTTGAAACACGACCCTGCAGGGGTTTCTCACACTATCGCAAGAGTACAGGAATTGAAAATTTTCCTTTCGGAAATAATAGGAAAGCATTCCGGGAAGTGGGCGATGTCAACACCATATACCACACCATGCGGCGGTCGACCCCTGCGCGGCCACTACTTCATAAATATTTTATTACATTTGACTCGTTTTATAACTTTCATTTCATTTTATTTTTTATAAAATTTAAATTGTATTTAATAGACATATGTTATAGATTTTATTTTTATACATCATAATACTTTTAATAAAATCATAGATAAGGGGAATTAATATATAGATACACAATAATAACAATAAAAGGTTAAAACAAAATAATAGTGAAATTATGCTTCTTTGGTGTAACAAAACAAAAAACTCATCTTTGCGATACAGCGGTTATAATCGATTCAGAATTGCCCATTATGAATTAATAAAATATTAATTATGAATTAATAAAATTAAGTATTTTATCGATATATGTACCGTGAGCAATAATATTATGTATGCGAATAAATAATATTACTGCAGAATGTACCTACTTTGGAAGAAAAAAATCTCAAAACATTTTGTTTGAAAAATTTAGCAAACCGCTATTTCGACCATCTTTTCTTAAACAGATGACTGTACAACTATTTTCGTTAACAATAATAATTTATTACAAATCGAAAGTAAAACATTGCCTGTTTAATGGTTTAACTGAAACGCGATATTGGCTTTTATGATTAAACATAATAATTATTAATGTCTTTAATTATTATAAGCCGCTAATAAATAAATTGACATGGAATATGCGAGAAATATTATCCTAAACTGTAAAAATATGTATTTTTGTGTATGGTGTCTAAATAATGTAAATTTACAACATACCATTGTTTGAATTATTTACCAACTCAACATTCACAAAATTTATTTATTTATTGATATATAATTTTACTCATAAATAATACTTACATAAATATAGCCTCAAATCTTAATGAATAATCATAATAATAAATTGTGTTGCATCGGCGCGCGCCACTTCCGTCACACGCCAAAAATGCACTCTGATCTGTTTTCCCAAACGCGCCAAAGAAGTATGACTTCAAAAGGTATAGAATTAAATTATATAAGTACGTATGTTATATATATATAAATATAATATATGACTAGATTATTCCTAGTATATACAATATCTTCTTTAGTCCTCTGGATACCTCAAGAGTATCCAAAACAGCGACTGCATTACCTCTTGGGATTTCGATGCTTATTCGCTGTCTCGGTTGAATGACATTAACCTGTTTTATTAGTCGAGCGACGACTGATCTCAGCCATCATCTTCAAAGCAGATTGTCCCCAGGGTCCAAATGTTTGAAAACTCAGGGTATTTACAATATAATTTGGTAACAAGCAGTCGTATTTTTGGCCATGTTATATTCGGGTAAAAGAAGTTCAACAGATTTATTCAGAGATATCGCGAGTGTATTCACCACAGTAGAGTATTCCAAACTATATATTTTCCTTCCATCCATGGAATCATCGTAACACCATCAGACCGCCTGCCATCTAGAGGCTCCTGCCTTGACTGAACTCTCGGAATGGCGACTGTTTCTCTCACCACTCCTATGGCAGCCCAATCTATATAGACCCATATTGGTATTCTGCATTTTATGTAAATGACACAAAGGCGCACCAAGCCGGGAACAACAGAAATGCGTAAGGCATAATAATTCAGAAGGGTACTGAGGCTATATGGTAAAATAAAATAAAAGCTTAACGGCCCACATGCTCAGCGTAGGTCAAAATTAAGCTTTTATGGTATTTTCAGAGCATAACCCTGGACATTCCTTAAACGTTGTAGATAATATATTTATATAATTTTGAAGCCTTATTATCCATTATATTTATTTTAAACATTTGATTGCATTACATAAAATAGTATTCTTTTAAACCTTTTGCTTAACGCTAATTAAAATAATGTTAACATTATATAGTGACATATTTACGGTAAAAAAATATATTTTATAATCTTTTTGATCCCAAATTTGACAATAATTAGGCATTTTATTATTAAAAAATGGGCATGATTAACACATTTGAAGATAATTATTATAAATATACTGATTATAAGCTATGTCTTTGACGATTCAAATGTGATAAACATCCTACGAATAATTTTTGCTTTATAATAATTATTGACCTAAGAATAAGGTAGAATTTTTTTGAAATACGCCATTTCTATTGGCATTTACCAGTGGCTAAGATACAACATACGGCCGTAGCCATAAATTGACAAACGATAAATGAAGTAGGGAGTAAGATCATGTTAACGCGCGTGTTTGAACATGTACCTAACTGAAAAAATAATATTTTTTTAAAACGATTTTTCTCGATTTTTTTACTATACAATATAATATCACCATGTTTGATCCTAAAACGATCAGAGTAGAGGTTGTATTAACGAAGTTTTATTGTTATACACTTGTCCAACACATTACGTTCACACTCTAGGTTCAATCACACACTGAAAAAATAAAATTAGATTAAATGTTTAAATTACACTAAATATGTTAAAAATGATAACAAGTTCGATATTCAATAATACTTTATTCAAAATAATCTATATGCTATGATTTAGTATGTGTTTTCCACTCACAGTGGTGATGATGACAGAGTGAGCCTATGGTGAATAAACCACGCTATGAAAAAAATGCATTTAATTTTTTTAACGTTTAATTAATCCAATGCAAGTCCCCAATTATTTTAATGAATGTCTAATAACGTAATTACATTAATCGTAAAAAAGTTTATTAATGTAACATCCGATACAAAGAACCAAAAACTGTAATATACTTAGTACGTGATGTCACCTGATAATTAATTACTTATCACACCGTACGAGATTTGTCAACGAAGACAATATTACCATAATCATCGCGAAAATATTACGCCTTTAGAATCAACATAACTAGTAAAATTTCCCTGATACCTTATTGCGATACCTCCAAGTGTCCATGCCACGAGAACGGTAGTGCGTAGAGGACCTGTGATGGTCGTCCGCGGATGAGGCGGGCGGGGGGCGGGGCCGCGACGCCGGAACATCCGACCGGCGACCGGCGGCGTCGTTCCTCTGTACTAGATTCAATAAAACACCCCCGGTGGTCGCATATTGCCTCCCCCCCCATACTCTCCATGCGCCCGCGACACGTCTTATACTTCCGTACCCCGGTAATAATTAGCCACTCCAGTTTGGAAAAGACCAATATGTTTTTTTAGAGAGCAGAAAATATCTCAGTCGTATGAAGAAAATTCCTACTAAACAGTCTTTTTACTAACTTTAAAACGGTCATAGTAATCGGTATGGATTATTACTACGTAAACATTGAAAGTATTATATAGATTCCAAACAATAATTATTGTAGTATATTAAAAAAAATAGTTTACCGTTTAGCTCGTAAACATAACATATGAGCCTCCGCGTGGTGGAGGTTAGAATATTATATTAATATGTTTTTAAGAGGAAAAAATATTCTATCTATTTTGTCTTTTCTTTGGATCAAAAAACATGTTATTTTGCCAGACGCAGGATCAAACGCAAATACGCGGCTTCAAGTACATGTCATCTATTAGTGCGTTACCGTGAACCTGATATAAATATTATTATTATCGATTTTATACGTTGTCTTACCAGAATATTATTTTCTGAGTATAGCAGCAGTTGTGCATAAAATATTATGTTTATATAAGATTGTTTTATATCAATAATAAATCATTTTAACTGCACGTCACCATTGTCAAATATTTACGAATTTCAATGTCACATTATATTACCAATCTAATTTTTATTTTATAAATAATATTAAAAATTTTAAAATACGTTATTGCAACATCTAAATAATGTACTTATAGGCGTTTTCTTATTCCACTTGTTATATACCGTTAAATCTGCTTTTATTACATTTTTCGCAAAGTTATCACGGACTCCACAGGTATGTAAAATGTATTGATTGGAGACTATACAAAACAATATCCATAATAAATATTACAAAAATGAAGGTTGAAAAATTCTGTATCACGTGTATTTCTTAAATCAATAACATATGTTATATAATATACCAGACCCAGAAAATTTTGACAGATTTTTTTACTCTAATATTATTGTTTATAAATATGTCTGTCTCTATGTTAAATACATTACTGCTATAGCAATAATTTCGATAAACCATATATTTATGTCAAAAAAAATCTAAATATTTTTCTTGGATTTTGTGATAATCGGTCTGAGATACACTGTATCATATACGGTTATTTTATTGACAGAGCACATGAATCAAATATTTATACTGTAGCACTCCTATTTGGCCAACTTTTTGATGAGTTTTCTCTTACTGCGCAATATTAATAATACCAGAAAATCGTTTCGCTTATTAAAATATAGCTCTTCAGATTCATTAAAGTGTGATATAATATTAAGGATATAATAATAATATATTATATCTTCTTGTATATGATATTTTTCCCAAATATATACGAATTAATTACCAGAAAAAAAAACATTAGGCATTATTGAAAATTGGTGATAATTATGTGATTTAATTTAATAAGCATATATTTTTATACTCAATTACTTTTTTGACGGGTTTAGAAACACGGCAATAATTTCGCAGATGAGTTTATCAATTAGAAAACTTTATACATGTACGTAACTAAATGTTACCTATATTTACAAAATTGTGTGTTAATAATACATATTGTTTTTACAACGTTTTTATTAGCTCGTATTCATATTTGTCCGGTACAAATCTTTCAATCGATTTTGAACTAACTTACCGACTAGCTAGACATTTGAAACTTTTAGAATATATCAGAACACGATGCCAATGTATTCTTTTAATACTTTTAGCCATCTTTAAATGGAATTGAATTCCTTTTCAGTTAATTCTGTTTTGTATGAAAAGTTATTTCGGAAGAAATCCGTAATCCAATCCACTATTATTGGTTGCTAAGTGGGTGGTCCTATCAACTAAATTATTAATATACACGTGCGTTACTATGGAAATCAAAATGACATTTCAGTATTCTATATTTGTTTGTTTTTTATTTACTTCATATCAAGTACAAGTTTGAGCATATTGAGCATAATAATTCAACAGAAAATTTAAAAATCTTTATCTTGTAATTATTTTTTCATTTAATTTTAGAAAAATGTCGTAAAAACTTATTTAAAATGACTATTTGATTACTGATATACCTACCAATAGTTAACGTATTTCGCTTTCATTATTATTTACGTCGCTATTATTAATACTGATAAATGGCATTTATGCGTAATGAAGATATACAAGCTGAAATAAATAATGGCATGTGAAAAGGTATACTTACAATATTAGTATTAACAATGTTTTCACATTGATTTAACGTATGTAAACAATCAGTAGTGGTTAGTCGGGGGTGTGTATTTTGTAAGAATACATAAATTATCTGTTGTTATTCATAATATATATTATAGTATGTGATAATTTCGAATTTAATGTATTCCTAATAATTATTCTTCTTTAGTGTATTATTCAAATATAATAAAAATAATAATTGAATCATCGGAATAAAAAAAATAGATTAATTAATTTTCTCAATTTTAATTAATTAAACAATTTTAATTAAAATAAAATAAATTATTATTTAGTTACATATTATTCCACATAAGTTATTTAAGTGGAAGAAACCTGTTTTAATCTTATAAAATTATGTTGAAGTTGTTGTAATATACATATATTACACACTTCACACTATATTGTATTTTATATTAATAATTATTACAATATTTTTCACCAACAATTCACGGAGTTGATTGAGTTAATACCGTTAGAATGATTAAGATTAATAGAAATAAAAACATATTTCAACAAATATCGATGAAATCAATCACATACCCTTGTAAGGATATCGAATCTTTTTTTTATAAATGCATTTACAAAATTTGTCATTGATTGAATATTCACATATTGAAAAGCTAGCTCCACAACATTATGTCTTATTGACTTGAGAGCGCCATGTAATATTTCTACGTACATATATAAAAATAGGTTGCACAAAAAATTTATGACGTAGTCTACATAAAGGATACTAAAAATGTATACTCTTAGTTTTTAAATATAGGTTTTAAAAAATAATAAAAACTAGTAATACTTCGCATGGATTTAATACTTTTCCCAAAAAAATAATCTATGTATTGTTTTATTTGTATAAAAATGTCCATATTCAGTGAAAATCTTGTTTTAAATTTTAGCCAATTTAAACTTCTAAACTGTTTTTCTTCAACATAATGTAAGTACTATTCAGAGCTTTATAAAAACCACTACTTGAATGTATTTTAATTTTATTTTTAAACGAAATATGATAGTAAACCCGAAATAATTATAATACTTCTGTGAGGTTGAACTATATTCTGAATATATTTCGATGATATCGAACTATTAATGACCATCCTAAAATAGATAATTAACAAATATGAGGACGATTTTTTTTCTTTTATAGAGATAGCCTATTATGAAAGACCAATGATTTGAATTTCCCCATCTTCACCCGCCATGTATATGCAGCCGCGGTTTGTGCACGACGATGTCCATGACGCTATAAACGTGTCAGAATGAAAAGATTTTAGTGCCACACTTCCCTGTCCCGAATCGATGCTGCACGGGACTGATGTAGTAACCATGCACCTTAGTGCTTAAAGAAAGAGTTTTAGAAAATAAAAGGAATCTTGACTTGCTCTGCCGTCATTTATTTTTAATGACATTTAGTGTCCTCTGTATCCATATACTGAAACTCTGCCGAAACAGAGGAGTCAGGAGTTGAAAGTGGTGAATCTAAGAAGGGATCGGAATTATTCCGTCCTCCATATGACGCAGCAAATTCTTCGAATGCCTCAAAGTTGGCCTTGGTTGATATCAAGTCGGCGTGGCCTATCGGGCCCGTGTGTAGCTCCGTTCGGTCGGATCCCATCAACGGGCAGTCCCAGAGGACGTATTTAGCGTCTTGATGGTCGTGCCCGCGTGTGCATTCCGGCCCATGTCCTATTAGGCGAAAACTATGCAGCTTGGCTGCGAAGTCACCAATGCCAGTCAGGAACTGGCTTACCCAGTGTGTTAGTTGTCTCATCTGAAAGACCAATAAGATATACCCTAAGTCTTCTGATGTTCATACAAACCATGTGGAGTTGAAAGGGTTCGTCGTTGATATGTTTTATAAAAATGGCACTCACGTCAAACTGGATTGAATAATTATTGATTCAAGGGTTATGATGGGTAACCACAGAATGGTGCATCTAAAAATTCAACTATATACTTTTTACACAAATATCTACTCTACCCATACTTTATATTGTCTTCTTTAAATTGAACTAATTACATTATATAACAATACTCAGACAAAAATAGTATTGCATGTTTTTTTATTATTCCATTCATAAAAGAAGACTTCACATAAATTATAAATTGGAAAACTCACAGAAACAACATACTGTGATGGAATCCTAAGTGGTACTCGGATTTTTCATTATAGGTATATTTATATATTTCATAAAATGTAATTAATAAAATAGTATTATATATTTAGATTATTGATAGCGATCTTTAAACTGTAGTGAAGTTGTTCCTCACTATTTAAATAGAATTCTACTAGGGCAATGAAAGTTCGATTAACAAATAACATCAAAGGTTATAATCATATAAGCAGTCTGTTGTGTAAGGGTTTGTATTTACATTGGTAAATATTGCTTGCATGTATTTATTTAACCTAGAGGCTTTTACTTGGTTTAATAGTTTGCGGTGATAATTTGAAGTCAAAACATACAAAGGATAACACATAAATCTGGCCCGAGGTGGACTTGTTGATAATATAATAATTTATGTAGTGAAATCTGGCATTTGCTATTGATTTATTTTTAATGAAGAGAATTTTGAAGGCATCCTGTGTGTATTATTTGTAAATGGCTCGTTCACTTCGCCGCTCGAGCAAAAAGCAAAAGCTCCGAGCGAAATGACGCTTTTACATTATTGAGCGCTTAGTTTTTAATATATTTATGTTCTAAAAACCAATTAGTTAAATATAATACCACCACCAATTATTATCGCTAATTTATCAGCGTTCAAAAAATACACAACAGAAATTAAAAAATATATATATATTATATACGTGAAATATGATTGAAACATGTTTGTATAAAAATATGTAACCATAACCAACATTCAAGTATTCCCGTGGACATTATGTATTAAATGTCGTTATTATGTTCATATTAACCATATATAATTTAATTATTTTGGCTTAATACACAAAAATATTTTTAATATAATAGATAAATAGTCATAAAGGAAAATAGGTCATAAATTTAATGTTAATTTTCCAATCGTCTATTTTACTGTGATGTCAGTTTACTCAAATTGGTCACTGGTGTAATTAAGTTAGTTCAGTCCTCAGAATCTCAATTGTATAATTACTTTCAAAAATAATTCAGTACGCATGTTCTTTTTCACTAAACTTACATAATAGTAAGTTCCAAAAATCATTATGTAGGTAGGTAGGTACTTAATTAAAAACAAACATTCAGAAAATGACTCATCTGAACTTTAATAATACTCGTATCTTATAAAAATATAGGATAATACAATATTTATTTTTGCTTTTCTATTGTATTTTTCCAGACTTTTCTAATAATTATTAATTCATTCGTAGACAACTAAATATGTTCGTATATTAAAAAATATTTTAGTTTTTCAGAACAATAATTTTACATGTCCCGAAACAGGGCGCTTCCTTCTTCTCATTACAAATATAAAGTGGTTAAAATAATCAAGATCAGGAATTAGATTATAGATCCTATGAAACGTTTTCTTATATTGAAAATATTGCATATATGCAAATTAATATTAATAATAATAGATATATATAACTGTGATCAAATACCATCTAGTGGATTTTTGCTGGAATGCGTGAATTTAATATTATATTCTCTTGCCTTTCACATAATCATGTATGTGATATGTCTGAAATTGTTTGAAAATTACACACAAAATTTTAATAAAACGTTGAAAATAATCATTTTATAATATTATAATTGTTATTTATTAATAACTTTCTTTTAAAAATTGAAGACAATATTATACACGAGGATGAAAATAAACTAAAATCGTGCAGTTAATTTAAATAACTTCATGCACTTAATATTTATCAGTTCATCAGTAGTATGGTGACTAGTACGTACCTATGGTCTGTAAGATATTATTGTATTACTTTTAGCGTTCATCTCAATACACCCAGTTTACTGCTAGCGCCCCGCGCGTTATCCGAGTTTAATTTAAAATTAATATAGCACAGGCGGTACGGCGGAAATGAGCTTAGAGCGACCGGGGGAGGCTTGGGGAGGGTGGCAATGCTACTAAGAGGAAAGGGGGGCAAAGCGGCAAAAGGGGCAAAATTTAATTATTACTTCTCTCACAGCAGCACCAATTTTGGGCTGTATAAGCCTCCTTTGAACGTCTCTCCTAGCCCGGGACGCATCTTCTTAGCCCTGCCTCTAATTGGTAGGCTGTTCAACGATTCAAATCACCCGTATAAGACAATAACTCAAAAAGATCAAAGTTTTTAGCTGCATCATAATGAAACATATGTCATGATTATTTATTTTACCACCGTAAATTAATTACGTACGTAAGTATCCCTTGAAAGTACATTTTTATTTAATACGTTTTCATTTACTATTATTATAACAATATTTATAATAATGAGTCAAGTTTTTTCAGCTTAATATTATTGGAATTCAAAAACAAATAATTACATCTTTCGTATTATATACTTAGCTCAAAGCTTTTAGGCACACGGGTCACTGAGAAATGAGTTAGTCACGACGTGGTCGCAGCCATGACCTCTTCTAGCTTGTGTCAGGTTTATCAAGCACCGTTAGCGAGGGGTACCAGACTTATCAATGCACTCCCCACAGAGACATATAGATTTTCAGTGATGATACAACACATTTTATTTTTAAATCATATTTTATTGTTTAACGTTGTTTATTTTTTTATTTTATTTTTTTCTCTCTTCTGAGGATAACATTTCCATGCATTTTTATTTGATACGTTTGATAATAAATAATTATTTTTCAATTTAAATTTCATGCTATGAACATGCTGTGTCCTTAATGTTTTGTTTTTAAATAAATAAATAAAAACAAGCAGTGGCTTCCTTTATAAAAAAATACCTGGTACACATTCTTAACAATTGGGACCTCAACCAAGACCTGTTTGCTATTATGTCATCCTTTTCTATGGCGTTGAGAGTGACGTTAGCGTTTAGACTATGAAATATTATAGAGGGTGATGCTTTCAAGATGTGGCTACATAGAGGTATCTTCAAAATTTCAAGAACCGATATAATGATAATTGGCCCCAAAAAGTACTTTTTTGGAAAATCGTAGTACCTGTTTAGTTGGCAATGATATATTATATTTAAAACTTTCATGCAATCGATCTTTTTTGAAGACATAGTGTACAAAAAGTGCTAACTGATAATATGGTTTGATCTCAAAGCAATTCTAGAAGACGCGATCAGCGACTTCCTGGGTAAAATTATAAATGCCAATATGTTAAATTTGCACTATAATAACTCTCGATAACTCGAGGTGTAAAATTATTCATAATCGATACCGATGTATTTAATGTCTGCTGAATATCTCATTAAAAGTGTAGTGTTTTAATATTATCATTAAAATACACAATTTAGTTTTCAATTTAGTTAGCCATGAGTTGTTTGCATAATATTGTATTGTGTTAAAACTTTTCCTTGATTTCTTTAAATATACAGCATGCTTTAATATGAAGAACAGCTAATTATTTTAGGCAACTTCTATTTTGTTTTTTCATTACATATAAAGTAAATTTTATAGGTTCACAGTTCATAATGGCGAAAAATGATATATATAAATTTTGTGATTAAGAATGTTTAGAATTAAATTATATATTTTTTCATGTAATCATTGTTATAATATGTTTTCAAAATTGTTATATTATGTTTAAAAACATATTTTCGCAACATTTAAATAGATTTCTTTGATAATAAAGTAACCATTTCGAATGTGTTTAGATTGTCAAACATTCTTATTACTCGAATTATATAAACAAACATTAAATTTAAATATTTTATTGGAAATATGTATATTTTTTTCTATTACTAAATGTAAATATGTATATATGAAGAAAACCTTCCGCTTCTTTGATAAAATAAAGAACTTACCCACTTATATAAATTGCTTTATAAATTACACATAAAATCTGTTTTGTTCTTGCAAATCATTTACAGATTTATTCTTTGTTTTTTTCAAATAAAATATGATCACCGTAACTACGTAATACGATCGACTAATATTAATTATATACATAATAATATGTCTGACAAAAATACATAAGCTATTCGAAAAATATATCCTAACAGATTAGAAGTATTTGACATAATATGATTCCTACTGTACTATGTTGCGAGAAAGCAATGTATATAACTCTTCATATAAAGCATGTGTACCTACCATATGTTTACTTTTCAATCAATGCAAAACGCGATGATGATCCAATATAGTCGAAAGTGGCTAAGGTGTGAGACTCCACGTATTGAAATTTTAGATTATCTGATAAAACTAATAATTTAGGAGTGGTTGAGCTCACTATTTATCATCATTATATAACTTACTGATGCTACAAACCAAAGTGTTTTTTTTAATATCTGATGGTATTAGCCTCCTGCATTTTAAAAATAAATAAAAGGTGAGGTCAGGCCTTTACTCAGTATTAGTTATGTTTTTTTATTTCCATAGCGACTGTAGGAAATAAATTACACGAATATATAAAAGGTAATATTTTTTTTGTTAACATATATGAAAATATGACACATATATGCAACAAACCAAACCGCCCCGCACTACACCCGGTCTTAATCAGTCATATAACGAGTCATTTCATCAGCTTGGTGACCCTCATCTTATCGCGTACTCTTGTGCGTATCCTTATTCTTTGTTTCGTTTTATGATTTTTCTGCGTTTTCCGTTTTCCATACCTGTGTAACTCAAATCGAATGGGTCAGCAATTGCGTCTATTTTTGACAACACATGTTAATTGACGGACGTGTGTTTTATAAAATTTCTAACAGGACCAAACTGACCTGAATAGTCTTCAAAAGTGTTCAACCAATGTGTGCTACCAGTACTTTCGTATGTATGTGAAAAAAATTTAGAGAAATTTAAAAAAAATATTGGTTGATGATTCATTAGCTATATTAATTTTTTCTGTCGTAATGTTATGTAGAGCATTATACTAATATAAATATTTAAAAGTCCTAAAAATATTTGCAAATAAATAATTCTAATTTTTTTATAGTAAATTAGTTCTATATTAAAATATAAACTCTGATTCAAATATTCTTTATAATACTTATAGGCTGAACTACATCGTAACTTTTTAATCGCGAAAATAAACAAAAATACAAATGGATAATTGAGTTGTTTCTGGCGTGTTAAAAATTTCGCGGGATTTGTAATAATAAGCATGTTTGAGTGGAAAACCAATATAGTTGGAGCTAGTGATTTTTGATTTGTGATTTCCAATCAGCCGCCGGCGGCACCTTATAATATAATCCGTCGCGGCTAGCTAAATCGGTAGACATCATGCTTAAGGCACACCAAAACACCGATATTACTTCGTGAAGTTTATTTCAACATGATATCTCATACCACACTTGAAAATGTAACATAAGAATTAGATATAATTTATAATGACTAGTTTTAGGATTCTTAGGTGTTTAAATATTCTTTTTTGAGCGGCCCACAACAAAATATCAAAAATATCTATCTGTTTCAGACAATTGTGAAACATTTAAGCTCTATTTGTTAGCACCTATTTTTAAATATTTTTGGATTACTACATATTTTTACATATTCTAGGTTTAAGCACATATTTTCACATAAACACAAAATTTCAACTTCAATCACTACCCCCTCAACCAGTAAATTACTATACTGCGAATTTGGAAAAATTACAAGAAATTATGGAGATGCGTGATGAGGAAGATTCCAATTCTATTTCAATATCAAAAGAAATAATGGGAAACCGTTCCATAAAAAATTAATTGGCATTCATCACTTGAAATTATGGTCATCTGGTAAGCACAATTGAAATGTTAGAATCATCTACAAAGTCAGTAGTGGAGCAAATTAATATTTTAAACAATACTGCTGCTAAAATAAGAAATGTTCCTGGACCAATTGGAATAAAAATAAGTAAAGGAAAGTATAAGGGAAAAAAATCAAAGAATAAAAGATATACGTACCATCGGCTACAAATACGGTGAAAAATAGAATATCAAGTTAATAGAATTCTTAAAAACTATTTTCCTTTTTCTTTTAAAAAAAACTTTTTTTCGCTATGAAAAACTGCTTGGCATGTCAGACAGTCGAAAAATATTTTTTGGAAAATTTTGGCACGCGTAAGTAAAAAGGTTCGCCATCCCTGGTATAGGCTAAATCTTATGAAACTTAACGACCACTTAAATGTGACGACAAGATTCTAATATATGGTTTTTTGCTAGCCGTTACGTTATGCATTGCTATTATCATTTGTTTTAAATAATATCATACGAGGACTTGAGCTTGGTTCATTGTTGCTTACCAATCCTTACTCTACCACGGACCATAAAATATTACGTACCCACTATAATGAACAAACCTACCTACGATATAAGTCTAATGCATTGTAGTTTTGTTCGTAATGTAAACACTGCGTACACAATAAGGATTGATTGTACTATTGACAATTATTTAAAAGAGAAAGGAGAAGTATACTTCTTGTTGTGTAAGGTAACTTCATAAATAAACCTTCGGCGTGTGGACGCGCTCGGCGTCTTACCTAGTTAGTTCGTCCGGGCGTCGTCGGCGTCGTCAGGCAGCGGCAGCCCTGTATAACCGGAAGCGTCACCATGGCAACGGCGGGCGGGCCGCATCGATCACGAGTCGCGGAGGGGGAGGCTCGCAGGCTGACACGCCGCCCGCAGCCCTCTCCCTCGCGCGCGCCGAAGCCTCCAAGAGGCCGGCGCACACTTTCGCAGATCGAAGGCGCGCAGCGGTCCAACGGTAAGATTGCGGTGGCTCTATCACTGCCGTGTGTTGAATTAGCTCGACTCCCCGCGATTCAAAGCCAATAGAATCATTGCCAATATTATTTCGTTAACAGTTTAATTATATTATAGCCAGGCATATCAATCATTGGCGTATATAATTTATTCAGTTTACATAAATGACGAGTACCTACTTGCTAAAGAGATTCTTTTTGCTGCCCTAAGTATATAATAATTGGTTGTAAAAATAGTCATGGACGCGCGACAATAGAAAACTAATCACACGACAAAACGATTGCAATCCTAGCGCTACTACTTATTACAATTTCAATTTACTATCACATCTCTATCCATATTATGTGATTGGAAAATGAAAAACAATACAACTTTTTCTACGCAAAGTGATTCAGGATATACATAAATTACTTAGTTAGAGTTTTTGGACAGATCTATGTTTTTATTATTGTCAAAGTCAACTAATAAGACTATTTCCACATTTTGTCCATAATTGGCATTTAATCAGCTTGGTAACCTCTATCACATAGCATATCTATATTTCCTGACTTATTCGTTTATTTGTGGTATTTTCGCGCCATGTCCAACATTCATCTTACCTAATAGTCCAACACGTAAGGCGCTGACCTTTCATCCGGCGGGGCCGAGTTCGATACCCAGTGAGTTCATAATATATTTATGTGATTTTCTGGGTCTGGGTGTTTGTTATTGTTTCTCTTCTATTACTAAATACACTACTGTTTCACTACACTACTTTCATTGAGTCTCGTGGCCTATATAAACATGGTATATATAAAGGACGCATTTGAATTTCAAGCATCTGTTCGTTTTAACATTAGTTTTTTTTTATTCAATTGTATTTTCAAATTAAAAATAATTTCCACATTTTTATTAGCCAATAAATACCACTGTTTCACTACACTACTATCATTGGGCCTCATGGCATATTGTAGTGTTACAAAAGAATATATATAATAATTCAGGTGCCAAATTTCTATGACAGTTTAGTTTTACCAACAATAATTTTGACCGACATAACATTCTTCCAGCAATAAATATTGTACGTCTTGTATGAGTTTCATTCATAGGGATTGCTTTTGAGTTTCCCAAATCATTTATTTCATTACTTATAACTTCGAGATATTTATTTTTAAACTTGCTTTGAGGCTCTAATTTGAAACCTTCTTCCAAATTTAGATAACATGATAACATGGAGATATTTTGGATATTATTAAAATACTGTCTGTGAATCACAGATGAATGAGATATTCAGAATCGATTTGAATTAATTTCTTTCGGTTTGTCTTGAATAAATTTTTCAAATTAAATTCAAAATCTTATTTAATATTTATTACGTAGTATTTATTTTTAATTTTATGAAACAGTGAATATTAAGCAATGCATTATTAGCATGAATAATATATTATACATTTACACCCACGGTGGCCGCGCGGTTTAAGCGTTGGACTATCACGCCGGGGGTCCCAGGTTCGAATCCTGGGTCTGGCAAGTACAGATATTGTTTTTCAATTTGTGTGTGAGTCAGGGTATGAACCTAATAGGTTGAGCAAGTGGCTGACATCCATTTTTCGTAAAAACAAAATCTGTTAATACAAACCTCTACTCTGTGGAGGCACATATGATCCTATTAGTATCGGACATGGTTGGAAGAAATGTATTATATAACATCTAATTAAGTACATGAATAGTTGCCAAATATAAAAGTTAAATCATTTCTAAGTGGACGAAACCTAAATATATGTAACTGTAACTGGAAAGGGTAAATTAAGTGTATGATTAAATTATCTTTGAAACATTTTGTAATGCAAATTTGTAAATTCACTCAGTCAATTTCGTAAATTAATAATATTGTAACTGCGAGTTATATACAGCAAAATACGCAGAGCTATCATAATATATAATATTTAGATAAGCAATCACAACATTTACGTACGTTTTATATCTAATTTCGAAACTTTAAAACCACAGTCTGAGATGGCAACTATTATAGTTTATAACATGCCATAGCCGACCGCCATGTTTCTATAGAACTATGTATAGAATATTAATTACATTATAATAAGTATTATTAAACTCATAATTGAAACAATGAAAACAGTATATATATAACAGAAAACGGTTTAATGTACCTACGTTTATTTACAATATTATTTTCTCTTGGCTACAATTTCCAACGAAATTTTCATAAAACTTACTTATAATCAATTCATACGATCGATGCAAATAATAACAATGAAAGAATAATATTTATTCGAATTGCTGACTGAATGAGTTATTTAAATAAGTATTCAAAAATTGCGACATTAAAAATAACAAATGCATTGTATTCTATTAAAACAGCTTGCTTTATCAAAAACAATCGGTGCGGCAATGCTAATTTATCGACTAACACATTTTGACCATTTTTATATATGTAAATTTATACTTCCGGCCGATATGTATGCAATGAATATAGGCGAAAGCGGTTCCGTCATGGTCTAGTAATTGGGTGAAAAAAAACTGACCCATGTAAGGGTGGTTTTCTTTTTTTTCTAATCAAAACGTTCTAAAATATGCATTTTATAGGTGAGAAATATAAACAGGTAGTACCCATTTTTCTCTGTTCAAAATGTTTTACAAAAATTGAATAACCGTAATAAATTTATTTGAAATAATCAATTTTTCAAAAATATTTTTAATAAAGAAAAACTATGTGTATATTATTTTATATTTCTTATTAAATTTACAAAAGAATATTATAAGGTAGGAAAAGCCAAAAATAAATTAATAGATTCAAAAATTGATTTTAGGAATGTCGAAACATTATCCAAGTACTATCAGATGACACATAATATTTACATGTAGTAACTTTTATCAAACTTTAGATTTAAATTTATTTTACCCAAGTGAATATGTGTTTAGCAAAGTATTATCAGTATTAGCTAGGGGCAAAGCAACGTGATATAACATAGAAGAACCATTCAAGGGACTATTGGGTAAAGAAGCAAACAAGATTAAGCAATGTAGTAGATATCATGAAAGGGCTGTAGTAATAATGGTCTAGACATACTATTCAGATAGTGGATAATTTATTGACAAACACCTTCATCCAGTAGTGTCGAAGATACCATAAAATTTACTACAATGTAAATACGTCACAGTAAGAAACAAAAAGAAATGATGCATGTAAGGGATGCCTATAACTAAACTATATTAACTCGGACTGACAATGGTATACCACCATTTTGGCTATTGACATCTTCAGTAGTATTTCTCTCAACCTTCATCAAAAAACTCATTTTAAATAATAATAAATTATATATATCTCTGTGTTATTAAAATGATTTATATGTACGAAAATTGTAATGCTTATTTTTGATATTGAAAATATTACAGTGTGACGGCTCAATGCTCTGACAAGTCATAAATCCACGCGTGCTTAATCTGCATCCTGAAACTGGAGGTCACACAATCCAGTGTGTGATATGGTCGACCATCAATTAAAACGCATTGTTTCATTCGAAAAACTAACAATTTAGATATCATTAATGTACTAAATAATAACTGTCAAAACTCGATTAAAATAAAACTGAAATAGACGAAATATCAAAATAATCATTCTTCAGTAGAAATTTTTTTTCTGGTTTAACAAAATACTACTGTTCTTCTCTAGAGACTTGTGGTGTATCCCCGGATGAACCTTTGCCGCTTCAAGCAGACTCTTCCACACTGCCTTGTCCTCCTCTCTCATTATTCTGTCGCTTACAAGTTTCTTTGTACACGCCAATGAAGTCGCGGTTTTCCCGCACTGCATTTTCAAAGCGTTTTGACGGTACGTGTTCATTCATACGTGTCACATGGCCTAATTATCGCAAACGTTAGGTTTTGATAAATATATCATAAAGTATAATATCAAGTATTTAAGTGTCTTATAAATTTCATAATAATGTATTAATCTCCCAATCACTTGAACACCTAATTATATGAATAGAATCCTGCGTGTACATCACATTAACCGTATTCTTTCAATTAAAATACTATTCAATTGAATAATAATCTAATTTACTCTTTAACTAAAGTTTATAAAGATCGTGAATTAATGTAAGTAGCTATTAATTGTTTATCTTGATTCTAAATTACAAAAGATAATCGTTAATATTAACGTAATTTGATATAATATTTCGGACGCATAATTATTAGTAAATATACGCATGATTAGTATGATATCGATTGCTAATGTGGTAAAGAAGAATCCGATTTTTTTTATACTTCTGAAATATTCAAAAGCATCTTTACTGGTTTTATTTCTATCGATATTGACTTGTACAAACTCTCCATTCCCCAGTGATCCCAAAGCGAACCATCTACTAGGGTGTATTCAGTACTCTGTACTTTGGATAACGATAAACCAAATACGGGTGGGAATAATCGTAATAATGGATAATATGAGGATTTGAAGATACACTGTAACCGTGAGACATATGATGGTCCATCTCTTTTTTGCATCTAGCCGTACCACCAACTTCATATTAAAAGTCAATGACGGGATAGTGATACGACAGAAGAAAGCCGTTTTAATTAGTTTTAGATAGTCTTAATATTATTGGTAATATACACCAAATTAATTTTTCATTATCATATGACACTATAAAACATAAAATTAAACTGTCGCATGTTATGTCATAATATTTAACTTAAGCCGACACTTTCAGAATAAATAAATTGTTTAGAAACTGATTTCTTTTTATTTTTCCAAAGTTTAGCGACAGTTATTAGATATACCACATCGCGACCAATACTCGGGGGTGCCACAGTATATACGAAAAAGCAAACTTAATTCAATTCACGATTACAATGATATACTCATATACTTCGATGGCTGTTTTTTTCAGGCAATAAAAAAAGAATAAACTGCTATACCCTTATCAAAAGCATTAGACATGGAGTCAAAATCTGATATGATTTCATGATTGACAACTTTCAGTAACCTTTAAAAAGCTCTCGAATGTAGTTCTGAAAAAGAAAACGTAATTGGGAGGTCAGACGATCTAAAAAAACTATCATATAAAATTCTGAATGGATATTTTTAATTGGCAGTTCATGAGATAAAAAAGGTTTCGTCGCTATAAATAAATTCCAACAAAACCGAACCAAAGGGCGCCGTTTGAAAATGAAAACCACTGAAAAAGTTACACAAAATATTAAGTATGTAGTTACATCATGGCCCCACATCCTGAAGCCGGCCCCTAGGCCAGGATCTTTGTCGACCCTCCTACCTATCACTAGAGTTGGTTTGTGTGACGCTCTACAGAAACGTTTTCCAAATGGTGTTCCAGTTAAAATTAAGGGTATTCAGTGCATTTTAGCTTGTATTTTTCAATAAATGAAGTTTTCGAATATCTAAATATATTTTTATTAATAGAGAAAATTTGTGATGTGTGTTTATCTCACTTATAAGGTAGTCGCGCCACGCGGTGCCCCCAGAGCCCTGTCACCCCCCCCCCCCCCTTGAAGGGGCCATGAATTAGATACTATCACGGATCCAAAATTTTGTCATGTTTATAGATGTCAATGTTTCTCAAATTTTAATTTTATTATAATTATATTATAATTTATTATGTTAAGAAAATTGTGATTTTGAAATAGTTTCTACACTGATATAATAATAATATAACTATAATAATAACAGGTACTAAATGTAAATTGTCAAATATTTTTTATATCAAATTCGTCGCCATTCGAATAAAATAGAAGAAAAGAAAAAAACAGATTCTCAGACGGTATCCTAAGATTTAAAATCAAACTGCAACTGAATATGCATCTAGGTATCGTATGTAATAAGTAATAACAGTATAAGTCAGAGTTAGTTGCTATTTAAGTTTTGATTTTGTTGACCCCGCATAGTAATATAATTTTCCAACCGTGAAGAATAAAAAAAGGTACATATCCCATTATTGTAAGGTGGCGCGTGGCGCAGGGCACGCATAGAACCGCCATGTTATTATTATGCATCGTCCACGACTTTTCGTCACCAGCCAAATTAATATTTATTAATTATACTCATAATTACAAGATCAAAAGAATTTTTTATATACAACGTTTTTAAATTTTCTGTTGAATCATATAAACTTGACTAGACTAGCTTAAACGATCAAAAAAAATTGTACTTGATAGAAATAATACTGAAATGTCATATTGATTTCCATAGTAACGCACGTATATATTATTAATATTAATAATTTAGTTGCTAGGACCCACTTAGCAACCAATATTAGTTTTACTTTTTACGGATTTCTTCCGAAATAACTTTTCATACACAACAGAATTAACTGAAAATAAAATCAATTCTACTTAAAGATGGCTAATTTAAAAAAATGCGTTGACATCGTGTTATGATATATTCTAAAAGTTTCAAATGTTTAGCTAGTCGGGAAGTTAGTTAAAAATCGATTGCAAGATTTGTACCGGACAAAGAACCACTGGACAAATAAGAATACGAGCTAATAAAAACGTTGTAATAATAATAATAAAAAGTAAGTCAATGTAACCTTTACTTCACGTAGGCCCATTTGTTATAAACAAAGTTTTAAAAAATATGACCGAAAACATAAAATATATTTCATTTTTTTTTCAGATATTGTATTCTCAAAGCTTATGTATGAGTGATATGCTTTGGACTTTGTAATCTGTAATTTTCAATGTCAAACACTGAATTTAATTATGCACAGTTAATCCAGAGGTTAGGTTAAGTTGAATTTGTGTAAACCTAACCTAAACTAGCTCATAGATCGCAACCAAAACTCAGTTATAGAGCGTTCGCCTGCAGATCGAAGAGCAGGTGGTCCGAATTGAGCTATAAGAATTATTTTTTCACGTATCCGTATTAAATATGGGTAACAGCATGGCCCCCACAAGGGGGGCTGACAGGGCCTGGGCTCAGGAAGGACCCGGCGTGGCGAGCCGACCAGATAAGTGAGATAAACATAGAAATTTGCTCTAATAGTAAAAAAAGTCGCCTGCGGTGCTATTTTGATATGGTGCTAATAACTAAAACTATCTGGTTGTACGATGCAATTTTACTGTGTGCCGATACTCGACAACTCCATCATGCAAATGGATGTACCTACTCGTACATATTAAAAATATAAACAATCGCTAAAAATACACCATTTGGATAACGCTACTGCAGCGCGTCACACTGACTTTACCCTTAGCGAGAGGTAGGGGGGCCCGCCAAACATCATAGCCTGGGGGCCCGCTTCAGGATATGGAGGCCATGGGTAATAGTAGATATTTTTTCCGCGCTGGGTATAGGATTTAACTGCAATAGTGTGGTGGTTTGAACCCTTTCTTTCATTTTTTCGTTTTACGATTTTTAAATCAGTAATGATGGTTTTTCATTACACATTAGCCGGATTTAATTTATTGGAAACTTTACTGTTACATAGAATAATATATGCTAAGCTTGAGATTTTGGAATGAATCAATAACATCAAAGTATGTGAATAGATTCCCACAACAATAAATTTTGAAATATAAGCCGATATACTGGATTATTTGTTAGGTTAGGTTAGGTTTTCATTTTTGAATTCATGAATTTTGCGAAAATCAGATATGAAAATTGCATTAATGTTCATATTTAATCTAATAAAAATAAACTCGCTGCGAAATATGTTCACAATTTATATGTAACCAACGACATTATTAATGGACAACGCACTCAATACAGTAACTAGCAAGTAAATTCGTGCATAGCGACATTCGCACATGTATAGGTAGACGTCACGCAATTTCCATTATGCAATATCACGCATCGGGATTTTATAGCAATATCACTTTTATTATAATGGCGTTAGAAAAGTGTTTCTAGTGTCAATGTTCATTTGAGCGAACCCGTTCGAACCGAACCATTCGGCAGATCCGACAAAAAGCATCGGGAATTTATAGCAATATCACCTTTATTGTAATGGCGTTAGAACAGATTATGCCATTCGGCAGACCCGACAAAAAAGTGAGTGTCATTTTTTTCCAGATGCTTCGTCCATATTAATCTCTTGCATGTAACCAACAAATTATTCATATCTTCGTTGAGAGAAGCGATTTGCAGCTAATGCTAAAGCGAATGTTTTATGATGTTCGATCATAAGAAGATCATATTATTATAGTATAGGTCTTTACAGTGCCAAAATTATAAGCGACGCAAATTATAACTGTGACGAAGACAGAAGAACGCGGTAAAATTGTAAAAAAAAAATAACAGAGTTGTTGAGAGGGCTGAACAACAGATCCTCACCCAGAGGAGAAGAGGTGATATGATAGCGGGTCGCATTCAAGTTTCGGTAAAATTATTTAAAAAAAATATATATATAGTTCGGTGAAGAATTGTGTGAGGATCCCCATTCACATCCCAGACGGCTGCGATCGCACTTAGTCGCGAGTCAGTCGTGCGACTGTTTTTCAATTCGGCCTTCGTGCGCGATTGTGCTACGACGTGAGACTGAGAGCGACCTGCGTGGAGTGACGTGACACTGGGACACGTTTTCACAGTCTACCAGCAATTGCGACTAGTAACGAAATAGTGTATTATGACGTCATCGTTGAAAATTCATAGACACAAAACGACGACTGTTTATTAAACTAATGATCTATGCATAACAATATAATTAATTATAAACACAGTCATTGCCGAAAACGCCGTTACTAAGTCTAATATAAAATTATATTCGAATGAATTTAAGTTTTGTACTATTCCATTTGAGTCATTTTTTTTTGACCCGGGATTCATTTCCTTTCTCCATTTTCAAACACTATTTGCACTCCCTAAAAGGTAAATACACACAGGATGTACAAAACTTAAATCCATTAGAATTTAAATTCAAAATCCATCAAGTACCCTCAGTATTTTAATATTAAAATTATATATATGTACGTCATTTGATTTATTGGAAGCTACGCACATAGTATGCTCTTTGATTTATTTTTAGGACCGAACCGAGATAACAACGCCTCACATAGGTGTTACAAGTCTAAAAATAAAAAAAAATATGCAAGTAATTAAACCAAAACAAAACTTCAAAACTGACACCATTTTATTATTTTATTTAGACACCAATGCTACCCATGGAAAGTGATACCTAGTGAATCGCTGTTAAACGTTGTAGAGCAAAAAGCTAAATTCTCTCATAATATACAATAGGATACTTAGTATTAATTATATTATAATAATGCCTAAACATTATTAATTTATTTCAGTTGACAAAATTTCATTAAAGATATAATCAATAACGTCCACGATAGATGACTGATAACATGTCCACTTATGGAGTCGCGGGTTTTGCGTTTGAATCGCACGCCTTGTAAATTAACATGTTGTTTTTAAATACGTGTTTGGATCAACACCATGGACTTTATAGGTTGACCACGTGACTTAAACCACTTTATAAAAAAAAACTGTTACAAGCTTATTCGTGAGGTAGCCAAGCTCCACATCACTTTATTGAATCAATGAAAGAATTATTATTAATTGAAAATCTCATCATTGAGACTTGAAAAAGGATGATCTTGCGACCGTTCCAAAATGATGACTCAGTTTCACAATGTCCACGTTATCCATTTAAAGATAAACTTAGTGGATAGATAATATTATGTTTAAATAAATAAAAAATGTAACTTCATACATAATTTAGAAACACATCAGAAATATACGAATTATGAAAAATCTTGAAAAAATATGGAGCCAGACAGAACACCATCCTACATTCATCAGATTCTGCGTAATCCGGTTTATCAATAATTTGGCTTGCGCCCTACCTACTTACGTTTATTTTAATGTGTTGTTTCTAAATTACATTCTCAAATCTTGTGAATTATTCGATGATTAAAAATAAGTTTATAATGTCGTTATTTTTTTAAAACTACTCGTATCATGTCATTTTACCAAAAAATATTATCAAGAAAATATCTTCAAAAGTGACTTCCCATTGTGTCTTAAACGCGAAGTATTCGTATAACGTGTGCTACCAATGCTCACTAATGCGTATGAAACATGGACCCTTAATAGAAGAGAAATCAAAAAAATAGGAGAAGCGTAACATGGCACAGAAACGTGAATCTTGGGTATGATGCAGAAAGATAAACCAATGGATAAGGAAACAGACAAGAGTACGCCACGTGATACAGGTCGCTGTTGGATAAATGCCATCATACAGTGGTAATAAACGACTAGAGGACGTTCTAAAATCAGCCGGATAACTCATATAGTTGTAATTATGTATGTAATAGCAAATAACTATGGACGAGAGAGACCTTTATCAAGAATTGGATCGACCCGGTTGATGATGATGATTAAAGTAATCATCCCTTCCCTTCCGTTTGTATTTGTAACTTGGAGTATGTACTCAATATAATATATTGATCATAACGATTTCAGTATTTAGTTATATACGAGTACATGAGATTTTTTTACATTATTATTAATGGTAACAGCAATAACCATTTAGGTCTACTGGGCACTCGACTTGTATATTATAAATCACCGCTCCGTTATATGACAATGCACAAAAATCCTAGCATGTGAAAAGTAGGCCTAGGATTTTCTTCCCACAATGTTGTTATTGCGAACATGATCATTTTGATAATAGAAACAATATGCAGCGCACGCACGTAAAGTCACACCCGGGGGTGGGAGGGTTGCGACGCGCCAGGGTGCCACTGAGAAACGCCACTTAAAAATACAAACGAGTGTTTTGTGACAACATTACGGTGCCGTGAGCATGCTGAATGTCTCTTCGATTTAGACCCTAGCGTCCCCCTCACCGAATTATTATTATTATTATTGGTTGGGGTGGCGAGCGCCGGGTCGCGATCCCTCGATCCTGTTCGGGCGCCGCGGCTTGACTTTTGCAACCCCTGACACACGACCACCGATGCAACAGAGCCAGATTTTGAGATATCGCTTGTTTTTAACGAGGGGTTAGTATATTATATTAATTTTCTTTTTGAGTGCGTTCGTCTATCATAATGACCTACGCGATTTGGAATTTTTACAATTATACTTACAAACTAACTAACATCGTAATGAGTATTGTTTTTTGATCAAGACTAATTTTAATTAAAATAAAATATAATTTATCACATAAAAAATAATGTAAATAATAAATGTAAAAAATACTTATTAAAATGAGGAAATCCCATCCCAACGACAAAATCACAAATTTAATCATACGCCTTCTTCTTTCTCATGACTGAGAAACGTGACCCTGATGATTTGACTGTCAAATAGCCATCTCAAAGGGTTGGCACACGGTATTTTCTACGTCATGCAAGGCCCGTGTCAGTGTAAAACCCGTTGCATCCATTAATTATTAATTAGTGCAATCATCAGCTGATGCATCAAATGTTTATTTTAATATCCTGAAGCGATATATACAAAATACAAGGCAGCGCAGATGACACGAACGGACACTAACTATCCTGACAATAAAAACTGATAGGCCACGCGCATTCGATAACCACATGTAAATAGATGTGAAAGGTTACATTAACTCGTAGGTAAGCACATGTAGTTATAGCTGCAAGCCAGGTGTTCATCACTAGATATACAAAACGGAGTGTCTGGGTGTAGGGAATGTAACCTAAAAAGTACGGGGACTACGTAGTAAATGTGGAAATCAGTGGCACCTGTCAGATTTTGTTTAACCCGCCAACGCTTAAAAATTAATTATAAATTATTCGAGATATTTTTTTTTATTGAATCCCCCCTCCGAAAAAAATCTGGTTACATTGAATATGTTTGTAGTGAGATTTTTAGTGTGAAGCAGAAAATCTTTCGGGTTCAATTAATTCGATTCAAGTGTAAGGTTGTTATAAATATTGTACTTATGACCCTTTAGATTTCGCGCTGTCTAACATGCCAAATCCCGTCCTGGTGGTTCCACTTCCGGGCGGAATATAAATAAGTTCGGGGCGAGATAACGATATGTAATCTGAACCCCTGGCAATCTTTTTGTTGCCATTATGAAAGGCAATGGTTTGCATTACATACACACACATGCATACACGCACACTTTGGTATTTATCATTTTTTTCTAGGAAAGATTTATTTCACAAATTTAATAATCAATACAATACCATACCTATGAATTTGATTAAATATCACTCACTTGTGAAGGATGGAGGTAGGATGTTAAGATCCGACATAAATTAATAGTGCACACTAAACTTTGTCAGTTATGCGTATACAATATGCATATAGTATCGGTCAGTTTTTAAAAAAATAGCTAAATCATGCGTAAACAAAGCCATATTAGATATTAATCAAAAAATAGTTTAAAAATATCTAAAATTATACAATTAAATCACAGATAGTTATTGTAATAGTTTATAGATAGAAGAATATGTCTTATGGTTTGGCTTAGACAGGGATTAATGAATTTAAAAAAAATAACCTACGCCATCTGTAAATGTATTCTCAATTCCACGAAAACAAATAAGTATGACTTAATTGATTTTTTTAAACTAACCACCACTATCAATATATTGTAGTTTTAGTTCAATGATAGATTTTAGATCAATATAAATACGTACGATCGACAAAGTTTAGTGTGCACTATTTATATTTGATTCTAACGGCCTACATTCACCCTTCGCCACTGAATTCTACACCAATGAATATATGATCAAGTACCTAAGAATTTCATCTATGACTTAAGATTACCGAGAAATAATAGACACCCAGGAAACATTTTGTTGAATAACTCGACATTCAAAAAGACCGCTAATTTTAAGTAGGTACTTGCGAATTAACATTTCCCAAAAGAACGAGATGAACCCTAAACTCACCAACAGACTGAAGAGTGGAAACGTAGTGTTCTTCGCCCTGAAGTGTCTATTCAGGTCCAAGTCACTTTCCAAAAAGACAAAATTCCAGGTATACAATGTGATATAATATGGTTATGAAACCCGGAGCCTAACGGAGAAAAAATAAGAGAAGGCTATCTAAATATTGGAAAACAAAATTATCCAAAGAATAATAATTATTGTACCTGTTAAATAAAATCAAATGTGACTCATCCGTACAAATGCTGAGCTCTTCAAACAATATGGCCAATGTCTTGAGGGCGCGATAACGACAAGAAGGACGCAGATAGTATGAATGTGGCAGACTAAAGAGAAAGAGCTCGTGATAGATAAACTGAAAGAAGATTGTACAGTCGGCTATAGGCTCGAATGGTCTGTAACACCACGTTATTGAATGGATTAGTAGTAATGCCAAAAATGCCACTGAATGGTATCTAAATCATTAATTCTTTCTTTAAGCACCACGGTGCATGGTTTTTATATCAATCCCGTGTGGCTTCATATCTGGATAGTAGAATGAGCATGTAAAATCTTTTGTTTCAGACACATTTTAAGCATCATGGAAGGCGGCCCTGCATATCCACGGCTGTGCATATATGACGGATGGAGATGGGGAACCTAAAAGAATTACTATATTTTATCTTGGCTGATGTAAAAATGAAAATCGTTTTCAAATCAAATACATTTTCTAATCATTTTTATCACACTCAATAATTTAATAAAATTCTCAGTGTAGTATATACCGCCAAAATTTAAATATAAACAACACAATTTGTCTCATTTTAGTAATAGCGTAATACCTCCGATTTCACTTGACGACGAAGAGCTTTTTACTATCTGTTATTTAGAATATTTAAATAAACTATGCTATACAAACAGAATTGTATATTCTCGTCAATGCGGAAGCGGATATTGGTTTTGCTAGCGTCTCTCAAATCCGATATCAAATTAGCTATGAGAAATCAAAAATAGAGTAAGAAAATGACTTACCAAGCTATCCTAATCGAATATTTTTCAAAGGCGGTGCTTTCAGAGAATCCAGTCTCGTAACGTTCTATTAGCGTTATACTTAAGAAGAAACTTTTAAGCTCGAATAAAATTCACTGACCCTACGAATTAATTCAAAATATTCTACCGGCAATGATTTGCGACACGATAAAGGTCGCGTTTGAATACCATTGATGTTTTTTTTTGTTTAATGACATCATATTTTGTTAATTATTATTGATGAAAATACATTGTATTTTAATATTACATTAACAACTGAGAGTGTATTATCAAAAAAATACGTAACCGATCTTGACCCATGGAATATGCTTTACATATTGGGTTTTTTAATATTATTTTATTCAGTTGCCTCAAGAAAGACAACGTTAATAGATAATGGTTTCTTATCTGCGTATTTATACTAATTATATTTTCACAACGCTTACCGTTGATTTAATATAATATTCTATAAATGAGTTATAAACAGCTATGCCAACTTACGGTTTTTCTTGCCAGATTCGTTGATTTTTCATATGGCGTATGGCGTTAAATCCAGCGTTTTTCGATATCAGGAATAGCTTCGCGTCTCACAAGAAAGCTAAAATATTACACAAGATTTGCTTAAATATTAACACGATATCGTTATCTACATTTTAGTGATTAAAAAAATTGGTTTATAGCAGCATGATGTATTTATTAGTTGTAAAACAATAATATATTCTTGTTCAATCTTTGTTTTCGTAAAAATCAAGTTAGTACCTAATAATTATTTCTTGAAATATTTTTTCTGTCATCTAGCTTATTTTCTTATCCCATATTCCATATTTTAATGAACGATATTTTAGCAACACTGATTATAAATCAGAACTGTGACATTCTTGTTTCAAATAAATATCTTATAAATCATCAGTCATTTATTCTCTCAATATGTAGATGGTTATTTATGTGATGCGAATTGGGGAGCCAATGAATAGAAAGCTGCGGTCAACCAAACCGCTTTGATATCGGTATATTTTGAATGTGTATATAAGTATAATATGTATTATATAAATACATTGTTTTATATTGTCTTAAAATAGGGTCTAATTATTAATTCACTCGGTAGATTCTCCCTGCTTACTGTATAAAATACAGAAAAAAATATATAAAATATTTCTCTTAGGTACATACTTTTATACCTTGATCTTATAAAATCTAAATCTATTGTGAATGTTTTGGTAAATTCATTGAATTTTATCGATATACAATTCATTTTTATATTTTTAACACATAATGACAATAGTATTGTAAACGATTATTATATAGGTACACTTTCATTGACTTAACTTTTTCCAGGAAAATAAGAATAAAAATAGTTTATCAACAAAGCTAACTTGTCATCATTTCATTAGGGAAAAAATATGCGCCTTTAATAGTCGCCTATCAATTCCAAACAATCTTTCAGCAAAAAAATATGTCACTGGGGAATATTCCCAATTAGAAATATAATAATTGTGTATCTGTACCTGAGTGCCAAGCTACCTTATTTAAAAAAATGACACAATTTAAGATCTTTCATGTCCTTAATAATTATAATGTATAACTTAATTATAACAATTTCGGGTTTCTGTTATAAATAGACTCTAAGTGTAAATTGGTCATGACAAATATTATAATATTAAAAAGCTAGGGTTGATCCATTACTGGATGAAGGCCTCCCCTAACTCCCTTCACTCTTCCCGGTCGATAATAATTATAGTATAAAATCTGTACTTAACTAATTTTCGGTGCAATTACACTATGTTTCTCAGATATTGATTATATTCTGTTCAACCGATCTTTGTTTACGAAATTTTATACAAATCCACAAATTGCCAGTTTCCCTCTTATATGGAGCATTTGGGAATCCACATTGTATAAATTATAAATCAATAGACATTTTTACGAGAATGTACCATAAGATTTTTGCCTTATTTTGTTATATAAAATTTCTGTATTATAAACAATAATTAACTGTATACATTGACAGTTTGTATTTTCCATTGGTGAGTGCACATAGATGCCGGAAGGCGGTACCCGGATCGCAAAAAAATACTCAAATATAACAGTACAAAACTCAAATCCATTAGAATTTAAATTCAATTCCCATCATGTATATACCCTCAGTTGATGGTATTAAATAAATACACATTAAAATATTACAAATATAAATGACATATTGCCGCAGAACAAATCCAAAGAACGAGAAAAGTAGAAGAAGCTTGCTGAGGCCTTCTTTCCTCAGTAGATTGGCATCGGCTGATGATGGTGCCATTGTGCTGGCCATTCTTTCAATTTTCGTTAATTTATTTGCGTCGGGAGGAAATAGAATTAAAATTTTCGATTTAACAACACTAAATGCCAAACGTCGCGTGACAAGTAGTTATGAGAAAATAATTAACATGTTGGGAAAATGCTGTCGGAATATAACAGCATTAGGAAATGTTAATGTTAAATATGTTATATTGCATTCTTTTTCATGATTCCATTTACATTATTATGGAATATATCACAACATATATTATACTGTGTATAAGCAATTTTTATTCATATTCAATATCACTTACACTTATTCATATATGCATGCAAAATTTTAATTTCATAATAATATCGTCCCTGTAATACAAAAAGTGACTAACCAACATTTTTTTGTAAAAATGAGTTATTTATTACTAGGTGTTATTCTACGGGTTTTCTTATCAGTGCGAAAAGTGGTTAAGTAATATTCTAGGTATGGAAAAAAAATTGCAACGAAATATAGAATCTGTTTAATTTCCCTCAGTAAATAATCGTAACATCAGGAAAATTTTGATTCTTTAATACTACAACAGACCGTGAGGCCCAATGACAGTAGTGTATTGAAACAGTAGTAAATTTAGTAATAAAAGATAAACAATCAAAAACACGCAGATTTTCAGAAAATCACATAAATATATTGTAACCTCATCGAGTTCGAATTCAGGCCCTCCAAATGAAATACCAGCACCTTACGCACTGAACTACGAGAGCCGCTCGAGCCGATTCTCGGGACAGATAGTAACGGCAATGTAATGTAATTATGTGTTTGTACATAAAAAAAATTAAAAAAAATACTTTAAGTAGTTATATTACATAGGTGTCAATTTAAAAAATTCCATTCTCGCTATCGGTGATGTATAAGTCCCTAATAACTATCTAGGATATAACTTTTTATTTCACCCAAAGTGCAGAATTTATTCAATTATTTGTGATGCCAATTGGGACCACAATAACTGTGTTCAACTTTATATATTATGTTATGTCATGTTATGAACGTCTGTAACTTGTATTTTTCAATGCTCAAGCATTAAGTACTAAATTAATTCCATAATTAGTCTAGAATCTATAATCCAGAGTGTGGATAGTACCACATACATCAATGGAATAAAACAACGGGTGAATGCCCCTTAATACGGGATTAAAATCAGCGGAAATCTTTCAAACATGTTATATTACATTATTGCAGGTATATTTAAAAAATAAATATCGTGTGAGGTTTTAGATTTTAATTAAATATTGATAGATTTAAGACTATTTTTGTACTAGTATATTTATGTTATTCTTTAAAATACTCGTTGTTTTAAATTAAATGAATGTGATTCAAAATATTTGATTACCTTATGTATTATATCCTGACTGACAAGAAAAAATATATAACAAAAAGTGTATATAAATTTAATATTCACAGCTGAAAAAAATTGTAAGTATAAAATTCACATTATGTTTTTTTTTGTTTTTATCAAAGAAGCCTTTTAACGAAGCGTCCGTATAATAAATTCTCATGAAAATGTATCTTTCACGTTTTGTAGCACATTGTTTCAACTAAATATTCTATACTTGTACTGCGTCTCGATGGATTACCTACCCGAGACCATCGAATTTTCACGTGGCAATGCCAAGTAGCGTGATACTTCACACTAAGTATAACTTATGATGTTTTTCTTTGAAATGGGGAGCATTTAAAAAGGATTCCAGTTATAAAATTCGTAATCTTTTTTATCGCGAGCATGTAGGTTGAGCTGGCGTATAAAGCTGATACCTGAATTTTTTTTTTATTTACGTAACTCATTTGACCAACAATTTTATTCTCTATAAGAAAGGTACCTACGATTAAATGTAAGTAATTGGATAATTATGATAAAAATATAATAAAACACATTAAAACTAAAATTTTGAGAGATCCAGTTTAGCAATCAAAGTAAATATATAATTTTTTAGTTCATACTTTGATTTAAAACAAGAAAAGTTCATCGCGAATATTAACAAAATTTAAAATAACATTTAAAATGTGCCATTATTAAGAAAAAACTAGTAATTACCAATTATAACAGTAGCTTAATCGGTACATCTCACTGTCCATATTTTTTCAGTTCCAAAATATTAAGTATGATAATACAAAATATTCTGCTTTACCATAATTAATTCTAGCCTACCTATTCTGAAAAATAACTTTGTCATTTTAAAGTTTGGTCCATTGCTTGTCTCCCTCATTGCAACTCTTTCCATTTTTCTCGGTCTCTAGTTATTCTCGGTCATGTTCTTCCTCGAAGTACTCATTGGGTACGACTATGATATGATCTCATTTGTCCAGTAGTTAACCAGTCGTCCAATGAAGTTTTCGATGGAATACAGTTTCATTAGCTTGGTGACATGCACCACGCCGCGTACTCTCACCAGCCTTATTTTATTTATATTTTATTTTATTCATTTTTTATTGCAATTCTTCTGCGTTATACCCAACGCGCACCTTTTTATCTTACGTCACGGTAATTGATATTAAAAATTAATTAACTGCTACGAATGGTTAAACGAAAATTTACAGCGGGCAGAAAATAAATATATATTTTAATCCAAGATGTTTTTGTTTATTTTGATTCAAATTCATAAAAAATAAAACTCCCCTGACGTAACTCATTTGATTGGCAATATATTCGAATTATTCAAAATTCCTATCCGTCATATCAAACGATATTTTGTGGTGAAGTGGTCAAACTGATTCTGAAACTGAACTCGATTAATTTTGTCCATAGTGATTATTGAAATTCTAATCTATATCATTGCAGTGAGTAGGTAATACATATTATATTATACTAAACTGACTCTATCCATACGTACGTGAAAATAATTTCCAAATTAATTTCTCGTTTTTACTGAGCAATAATATTTAGAATATCCAGTCATATCGTAATCGTCGTAAACTATCGAAATATGTTCACCTGAATTTAAAAAAATCTGAGTAAGTTAGTCGTTATATGGTGAGGGAGTGCCGCCATATAAATATGCTGTGATCTAAATTCACGCGATAAAAATCACCACATGAAACATATAAACCAATCGGCGAATTTTAAAATATACACAAAGCTATACGCTTAACTAATATAACAAAAAAAATCGCTATCGGATATGAAAACTGTTGTACCAATACAATAATTAATGCCTACAGATATGAACCAAAAATCTTACCTTTGGATGTCAGCATAGCTTTATTTTCTTGACACGCAATCTTTCACGATATTAAATAATGTACATACATGTTATTTAATATACTACATTATATTATAATGAGTAAAAAAAGTAAACTGAAAAACAATTTTTATCAAACACATAAAAGTCAATGGAGTAAAGGTTTTCTTAACAATTTTTATTTTAGGATGAATGGTTGCTAACCATTCACCCAACCAATTACGTATTAAAATAACATACAAATGTTACTAGACACGTCGTCAGAGACTGGATGCGTTGCGTTATATTAATTCTTACTATAATGTAACTATATCAAATCTTATTATTTAATGAATAATAATAAAATTGAAGAATACCTGCTTTTTTATAAATGACGTTTAGAAAGTTTAATTGTTGTTTTATCAATGTGTTTTTGGATGTAGGGCAAGAATTTAATAGGTTGAATAAATGAAATTGGTAAAAACAAATAGTAAAACATGTGTCACCAAGCAGCCTATCATCACGCTGAGAGTGAGGAGGCGACGTTGGACCTGGCTCAGCCACGTGCTGCTGATGCCAGAAGGGAATTTCAACCTGGCTTGCTTGTTCTTCAAGCTAACCGGATCCCGGCGTTTTTGGAAGGCCGCTAAATACTATCGATAGAGTGTATACGGCGGAGCTACGGGATGCTGGTTTGACATAGAATGATGCAAGAAGACGGGCGAGTGACAGGGATTCTTGGAAGCGCCTCGAATGAGCGGATTTGGCAGAAGAAGAAGAAGAAGATAAACCTTCATCGTGAGACGCCCCTAATCGACATCAGAGTCCATATTGTAGAGCTAATGGATATATATACTTATATATGTGTATGTGTATGTGTGTGTATACGAGTACATATAAATTCCAAAAAACTATTTAAAATGAAATTGTCTTAGAATGTATAGCGTCCGTATATGAATCATGTTTATGTCGTTATGGACCCATTGTTAGGGCGAATTATCCACAAATTGTCGTAAATGTCCCGAGCTCGTAAAACTCTATAGGTGTGTGTAGTCGAAGCTTTCAAAATATCAAATGTAAATTTTCTTTGCCGGGCAACATTTTTCAGAATAATAAGTCACTGTCTCGAATAAAACAGCTCACCCATTGAGCGGGTGATAAGCTCGTGTGATCGTATAATGGAGCAGCCCCACGCCACATCACCATAAAACATGTCCATTGTTCGGTGAAAGCGCGTAAAAAGAAGCATCTCCCCCCGCACCCCCCTCCCGAGCTTTCCTTCACCCCTCCCCTCCCGGCCCGCGGAAAAGCGGCAGCCATTATCTCTTCGGAAAACGATAGGCGCCGCGCGTTCAGCTAACGATGTTTATTTTTCTCGCGCGTCAAGATAAGGATTAGCTCTTGTATGTAAAATCGCAACCGACAACGCTTTACAGCTTCGCGATCCTGCCGCCTCCCCATTGGCCGGGAGCGTCGCTTTTCATTGGGCGCGGCGCCCTAGTCACGCCCCCGCAGCCGCCCTCCGAATCAACCCCTGTGAGGGTGGTGAAAAATCGCAGCAAAAGTGTTCGACAGGTCAAAGATTGTGTCATAAATCGGTTGGAGTGAGCGCAGGCAACACGGGCTTAGTGAATTGCGACAGCGAGCGAGTGTGCGTGTAAGGTGACGCGGCCATGCGCCGATTCTTTCGACGTCTATCCAGTGCCCCTTAGTGTCCGGTGTCCGGCGCCCCGCGACGCCATGTTGGACATTAAGAGCTCCGCAGACTACCTGACGCGCTCTGGGACATTTACCAATTTCTCCATGTTATTTGCTGGTGATTATGCTCATTAATGGTCAAGTGAAAAAATCGTTGTGGTTGGTGTCCGAGCGAGTCGCTTTTCAGAGTGGCAATAAGTGGGCCGTCATCGATTACAACCTGTTGTTTACATTTTCTGTCAAATATATTTTATTTACTTACCAATGACACTTCATGAAAGTGATCATATAAATTATTTAACATCATGTTTTTAAAAATAACAAAATAATAAGTATCCAAAATTATTAAAATAATCTATAAAATCATTTTTACAGTCAGTGATAATATATATAACACCCGTTTTTAGTCTAAGCCACCTTTGTCTTGTTTCTTTTCATTTTCTTTAAACATATCAAAGATATTACTAAATCTTTTCATTATTTTTCTTGCAGATGCATCATATAAAAGCTCTTGGTCTACACATGCATCTTCACAAGGAACTCAAGGTGAGTTTTTCTCAAATTTAATTGTACTGTATTTACATAAATTCACTGTAACGATTAGTATCAAAATGTAAAGTGTTAATATTGCGATAGGTATGTGAAAATATACATTCATGGTCATAAAACTGTACCCACCCACTACATAAAAAGTCTATGTATGTTTCTATATAAACCACAAGTCTATAAGTCTTGTTGGTTTGCTCTGATTGCGTTTATATAAAAATTCCTCATTCGATATCTATATAAATACAGACATTAAATGTCTAAAATAAATTTAATGACAAGCAAACGTCACGCGAGTTAACAGAAGACAAAGAAGTTTCTAAAATTTGTCTTTTATTATGAAATGTCCAAGTTAATTGAAATGTAAGTATAATTTATAAATATTAAGCATTATATTAATTTGAAGATATAACTAACACATAATAATAAATAATAATATTACCGATGCGAATATTTCTTTATTATTTAAAATAATGTAACCACATCATTATACCGAACTGACATGCATTGTTTAATGAGTATTCAGAGTTTTGAATGAATTTATTTACAACAGACTAATACTATAAAGTAATATTAATATAAACCTAATAAATACTTATGAGTCATTAAAAATATTGTATTTACATCACTAAAATGATTACTAATCATCAAAATCTAATTGTGTCAGTGTTTTATAATAATAATCATATGAATAAATTCAGGCTTGTTTGATTTCTACACTATCATCAATTTTCAAGTTAATTTTATTAACATTATCATTATCTTCACTGTTGTTTTATAATATGTTTATCCGTTAATTCTGTAAACATTCGATTAATACTGATTTTATATAATTATAATGCCCAATTCAGACCAAAATATATTATCAGTGGAGGAAACCAAAAAAAAAATATGTATCAAAATCTTTATAATGCTTTTTATTATTAAATTATAGTTTTTAAACAATTGTTTTTTTCATTGTGTAGTGTTGATTTATTTACTTTGACAATCTTTGTTTAGGCGAGGCATAATACTAACAATTAGTAGTCAACAAAGACTTGTTTATGACAACATATAAATGTCATGTAATTTTCACCATTCTTATATGTGGATAAAAAGCATATTTTTTTATAAATTGTGTACACTCTTTCAAAGATATATATATATTCAGTGTCGTGAGAATAAAAATCTTATAAATTTTTAAAATTGACCAACTTAAGCCATTTCATTTGTTTAATTCCCTGTCTTACATATACGTCAATCGATGCACTAATGTGTGAAACTTATTCGTATTAGTAAACAATTAGTTAAACTTCCTAGATGTAATCATAATACGAATATATAGATAAAAAATGTATGACTAGTTGTATATCAAATATATTTATATTATTTATGTTGGATATTTTGTTAATATCTTGCAAAGAAATCAACACTAATAACATGATAAACATTTTTTGTTTATTGTTATCATACAAAGCCCGATTATCAAAATTATGGCATTTTTTCACAACTTCAAGATGTAATACGTTGTAAATATCAGTGATCGTTTGCCATTGATGAGTGCGCATAGTGCCTGAAGATGCCGAAATGCAAAAACCGGGTCACAAATAATGACTCAAATGGAACAGTACAAAACTTGAATACATTACAATTTAAATTCAAAGTATTAGCAAGTAGTAGCAAATTAATGTTGTGAATACTACTATTAATACATTATTAAATAGAATGAATATGGCTCAATTGGTAAATCACATTGCGGCAAATCCAGTGGATGCAAGTTCGAGTTCGGTTCTTCTCCCACTACTCTATTATAGTAATAATGCAGTACACAAATAAGGAGAGGCATGCTTCATAAGTTAACATATGAATACCTAATTTCAAAAAAAATTTACAGTATGCTAACTATGTCTTTAATATTAAAATTATTAAAAAAAGTTTCTGTAACTTATCTGTCTGTAGAATAAAATAAATAACAAACCAAAATAACTATCGAATCATCAATAATATATTTTTCTCTCCATCATCTAACAATGTCTGACATAGAGGATGAAATTGGTCCTGATCATTATAAATCTTTATGAATTAAGTCTAAGTAACTAGTAACTACTACCTATATTGATTGTTTTCTTTTATTTTATATATATATATATATATAAATTGATAAAATATTCACAACAGAAAGTAAGAATTTAATTCATTATAATTTTTGAACCTTTGTAAAATAGACTTTACCTGCTAAATGCTAACTCACAACTATGAACTTAATTTTCAAACTTGAGGCCTAACTCTAGATAAGGGTGGAATAGACTGGTATATCTCCCCTCTCAAACTCCAAGGGCTGGATCTTCAGCCACGCCCACACCCCAAAGTGGGGTAATGTAAAATTACTTCGTTTTCCTTCGCGGGGTGGCTGAAAATGTTGCTTTTCACAATAATCTCACCCTTATTTTAACACAGTTGACTGTATCACACGATACACATTCCCAAACTAATAGCCAAAATTAATCTTTTACTCAATATTTTGCAATTTATATTAAAATTTCCAAAAAATAAACTTATAAACTTTCAACCTATCACATTTAATTTCCAGATCTAGTATAACTCTGTCTAGTTGATAAGTACCTAAACAGGTAATTGTTATAATTGATATAAAAAAAACAATCTTGTAGGTACACCTATTTAATACTAGCGATAACCCGCGACTTTTTCGAGAAAAGGGTAAACAGATTGAATAAAGATTTTTTCAATCAACAGACAACGGATGAATCTAGGCGCTCGCATTTTACCTGAAAATCTCTTCACTTATTAACTACTTCTATCTGATCACTACCTACCCGTGATTAAAATTTGTTATTATCTCCGACTATGCCCGCGCAATTGACAACGGTTGGATGTAGGTGCGCGACTCTCTATCTGCACCTCTCCTCACTGGTCTATTACTACTATCTGAACACTTTACTTTTTTTTTTGACCATGTCCGATCCTAATAGGATCATATGGGCCTCCACAGAGTAGAGGTTTGTATTAACAGATTTTGTTTTTTACGAGAAATGGATGTCAGCCACTTGCTCAACCTATTAGGTACATACCCTGACTCACACACAAATTGAAAAACAATATGTGTACTTGCCAGACCCAAGAGTCGAACTTGGGACCCACGGCATGATAGTCCAATGCTTAAGCCGCGCGGCCACCGTATTACTTACTCGTGATAAATTTTTGGAAATGCAGTATTTTTAATAAGTTTTGTCTTGTAAAGTCGAAATCTTATATATGTATACATTTAATTATATCCCGAGATGAAATATTAATAAATTAGTACCAAGTATGCGAGGCTCATCAATATTAGTTTAATATGTTTTTTAAAGTTATAACATTAAATAAAAACAGACCGATAAACAGATATATTAAAACAGAAACTATTTATTTTGTGTCTCTGTATTATGAAAACAGTGTAAACGGTGATTAAAATGTCAATATTTCGAAATCACAAAGAGAAACTTAAATGTTATAATTAATGTTAGTATGTATTAAAATGTAAAGATAAGTAGATAGATAGATACACTACAGTAATCTACGTATATTAGGTATAATTGAATGAATTTATTAACACAAGTATATAAATTTCACGACGCTTTTGCCGTCGCATTTCGGTTGCTTCAGTCAAATATATTAAGATGCATGATATTTTAACAATTTAGGTATATTCTTGTCAGGTTAAATTATATGACACCAAAAATAATATTTGTAATATATTACTCTGAATTATTTCGTAATTGTGTTTTATATATTATAATCTACGAAAAAAAGGGAAAAATTCTCAGCTTTCAAAAGGTTAAGGAATCTAATGGTGGATAAAAAGGTATCTTATAATCATAACTTGGCCATAATATATTAAATCTGAATAATAATCATACTATATTGTTTAGTATACATCAAAAAATGGGGGAATTAAGTATTTCATATAAATTGATAACTACTCAGTATATTCAAAAATATACCTATCGAAAAGCATTACTTTGAAATATATTTTAATTAATACTTAATTCATTTAAATCTAATGCATCATTGTAACTATATAACAATAATTGTAAATAATATAACTGAATACTACGAGTATAAACAGATCCGATCTTTACAGGTAATCACAAGTCTTGACTGAGTCCTCTACGGCGCCTACGCGACTATACCTACCGTAGATCTTTTATTCACAAAATTAGTTTCTATATTTTGACACATGTTAACTAATTAATACGTTCATTTAACCAATTATATTTCATATTTCAAACATAGAATATAATTATATATTGTATTATTGTTTAAAAAATAATAATATGTATATAATTAGGTGATATATGTCAATCAACATTACCGCTGTAAAATAGAGCAAACAGTTATTTACGACGAATGTATCTTAACAGATGTTTCCGAGAAATTATTGTTAAGCCTCCAATTATTTCCTTGTATATAATGTTTATTAGGTATTAGGTATAAGTAGGAGTTTGTTATAGTGCCACTTTGAATCCAATATGGTAAACTGTAAATCAAATATATTCGTTTACTGCAAACAGGTCACCGCATTACATTAATAGTTTAACCTATAACACTACGATCAGAACTCGCAATTTCGTCCTGTAGTCTGACTATAAATTTCATTGCCTCTAACCCACAAATAAGTCAATAGCAGGTCGAGTTATTAAAATAACAAATAGTTATTAGTTGTAACGCAACTGACCTAATGTCTGTAGCACATATTGTTCGTAACGCCACGGTATATATCTTTTTAACGGGTGTGAAGACGTGGCAAGGAGTGAAGGAAAAAGCAAGTTGTAATCCATCGATCTTGTCTTCATATTTCTACACAGAATATTAATTTAGTCGTATGGCGGTAGGGTATAAAATACGTAATAACACACACACAAAAAAATCAAAGAAAATCGTAGAAAAGTCTATAAGAAAAGCGTACAAGGAAAATGTCTCAGTGATATACTTAGTGGTTTGAATTGATCCGCACTCAAACAAAGATTACTAATTTAATATGCACTTAAGCAAACAATACGAATACGTGTATTAAATAAGGCTCTAAGTACCAAAAAGTAGTATTGCCTGTAGTTACAAAATACCGAGTCATTGCAGTAAAATTTCATGAAGCAGACCTTTTGAAAAATGTAGTTTTACAGTGTGAAGCAATCACGGAAGCTTCTATAATTTTAGGTATTAAGAACTCGCAAGTGTCAACACACCATCGTCAGCTATTTTATATTGAATACCGTTGACCACTGCAGTGCTACTTACACCATTATAAATAAAACACGCCAACGGACTTACAACGTCGACAGGTTTAATTATTTTGCTGTGTTTTTTTGACTTGCTTGAGGCACTTAGACTATAGTTGAAGTTATTGGCGTTGGTATGTAGAACATTTTTCTATAAAAATGTCAGTTTTTATTTTTTTGATACTTAGCGCCTTAATTAATACACGTATTCAATGAACAACGAATATGATTGCAGTGTTTGCTATACAGGGGTTAAAAATGTACATATTTGTTTATGTCTAGTTATTAGTTCATCTCACTACAAACTCATGCGTCTTCTCAAAGAGCTTCTCTTTTGCCATTAACAGACGTCTTATATCACCATACTAACGATATGTTCTTAAGAGTGTATATATTTTATTAGTGTGTTAATTCTTTTGAGATAATACCGTTTTGTTTACATCTATTTAAGTTAAAATCAATTCCCTTAATAGGTTTATAACACCCCAAAAACTCAATTCTTCCATTGTAGTTTATTTATATCCCAGCCGTGTCGTGTTTTGTTAAAAATACCTATGTGTAATATACAAACGCGTATTCTCGTGTGTGTTGGTGTGAATTATGTGTAGGCAAATGAGAAATTTATTGATCGGTGTAAAAGCAAGCCGGTAAGACGTAAATCGTGAGCCAAGTCTGATTTGATTACCTATCACGAAACCCTAACTACTTATAGACACATTTCGAAGACTACGTGATTTTCGTTATAGAAATTCGTTTAATTTATTATAATATATAGCCCTTTGGTTGCAAAATGACATTATGATTAATTAGTTAAAACTATCTCTAATGTACATAACTATTTGTTACAACATAACAATTTTAGCTAAAATAATTTTCTCGGTCAGTATCTGCGGGCTCAAATTTCGCAACGAAATCAAATTGTCTTTCAAATAACCTATGTTTTTGGGTCTAACGCGTGAGGTAATGGAATAGTTAACAATCGTTCCTTGTAATGATAACTATTCTCTGTCTTGAACCAGAAAAATTATTTTGTTATTTATTTTTATTACCACTTTTTATTATTACCTTTTGAAATGAAAACAAAAAAACCATAAAACTCTTCCTAAGGGTAGGTAATATCAAATATATTAAATTTTACATTTTTAAGTCGTTATTTATGTCAGCTGTTACACAATTATTATCAAGACTCAACAACAAAAAGAGAAAGTTTTTTTTGAATTCGATATGATCTATATAATGCCGTTTTAAAGTTCTGGTGTAAAAAAAAATAATGTCTTGAAAGGTTCCTCTCCGTTGCACCCTTTCGACATTCCGTCGGAGATCACCGCCTTCATAGTTACTACAGCCTCGAGGATTTTCTAAGACCCCCTGAAAGACAATCCAATCCAAAGGTTAAAGTGTGGGAAAGCTTCTGAAGATTATACCATTCATCCATAATTTATGTTATGCTGACTGAGCACCATGTCGCCAGCCTTGCGTATTCTTCTACTTACAGTGTGGGGAGGGAGTAGTGGTGCAAAGACTAGAGAAATAGTAGAACTATTATTTATTTCTATAAAAGTGGGTATTTACTTGACTGATCACTCTCGTCAGTGTTCTCTGGAATATTTTCTTGACAGTAGGATACGACTTCTTCATGATAACATAACCGAAAGATGCGAAGAAAGACTACAATTTTGAGTACGCAGACCATGTAATTATTCTTGGCTTGAACATCAAAATGTTGCACGTCACCGTGAACTCAAACTGCGTAAGACTTCATCTAAATGTGACGAAGACCATATCCATCTTTAGTGATGAATGTTATAACATCGAAATACTTATGCGGGTTTGCTAGCTAGTGACCAAGTTTAAATACTAAGGTGTCATAGTTGCCGATAATGACATTCTATCGAGTAAACTTGCAGTCCAAAATTTCCATATGAGGGCTTATGTTAAGTAAAATTAGAGTTTCGTGAAGGTCAAGTTTATGAATGACCAAATGCCTTGGTTTAATACATGCATGCATGCTATCTATATTCCTTTACGACACAGTATAATATAGACTTTATTTACAAGATTTAATAATGGTCAAAATATGTTTCCTCCAATTAAAAGGACACTACCAAATAATTGTGCGTAATATTAATAGTAAAGTGAGGTGTAAAACTTTGCTAACTTTTAATTTCATTTTCACAAAAATATAAATTATAAATAATCATTTTATCAGAACCATTAGAGAGAATTTAGACATCACAGTTAACGCGTTAAGTCTGACAACATATTATTAATTAACTCTTTCAAACCAACATATACGCTTGGTATAGGTAAAATTGCCTCTAAATCATGTGGTATACATCTAGTAACAATCGCTGGCGGTTTGTGTCCCTTGGATGAGGATGTTTTATCTTGTCGGAAATGTATTGCCTCCTCGGCATGAGATATATCCGTGCGGAAACACCGCGGATTTCTGTGATATATTAGCCATGCTAATGAACTGGAGAGAAAAAAAATCATATTTTATGGAGCATTACATTAAATTTACTTCATCTTTACCTAAATGTAAAAAATATATATTCAAATGTGTGCTCGGCTTCCTCCTGTAAAGCAGCTACGCCAGTAATTTATTTCCATGAAAATAGGTTAAATAGGTATGCCTACTGTATCTAGAGAAATACGCAAAATATATAATAGATATAGGTTATTTATACCAATTTTTTTTTAACTTTTATTTTAAAATTTAAATAGGTATTTATATATAATTACTTACGGTATTTTCATTTCATGGTGGCCTTTAAAGTTGTTGTCATGATGCACTTAAAATAAGAATTAGAGAGATGCGAATAATCTAGTTTGTAGTTGTAGGTCATCACTAATCGAATCATTAACGCAAGGATTTGACTAAGGACATTCATCCTTTACTGATATTGAAATCTCAACCGATCCTATATTGACAATTTGTATATAAATATATTTTTGAAAACAGTTAAATTCGACTTTCGGTTTCTAGCGATATAAAATTAAATTGAGGATTTTGACTGTCGTAATGCCTGCAATAAGGAAAGAGCAGTGTGTTGTATTGAAATGTTGTTATCGTTTAAGCCAACCATCTAAGCATACAACCCTATCATTGTAGCTATTTATCACCGCATTCATTTAAAATTGCACGAAATCATATAACACATTCATATATCCTACGACACCTTGGGGACCAAAGAGCGCTGTAGCGTACTCAAATTAACTGCAAACGAGCATTATTAAAAACAATTAATTAACAATATGATTATTTATACAAATTACGTATATTTACCTATATTACGTAAATAGATTCCCACGATGGCCGAGTCGGCAAGTGAAGAGCCTCGTGCTCGAATAGCGGATTTGGAAAATTTCACATATTTTTTTCAATGTGTGTTTAGACCCAGAGTATGCACCTAATACGTTGAGCAAGTAGCTAACATCAATTTCTCATTAAAAAAATAATCTGCTACCAAACCTCTCTGTGAGTGCCAATGGACAACAAAAAAACAAAATAGGTACAAACAAATTGTTTGTTGTTTTCCATAGATAGAGTGCAAGTCTCATATAATATATATTGGTTTGAGATGTCAGCGTCTGTCGAATCTTAGCGCCCTGTCTTAAACTGCATATTATTGTATTTTGTATCAAACAATATTATTACTTTAATATTGTATTAGAGCGATATTATTTTTATTTATTATCTTACAGTTTCCGTTCTCATCGATTAAATTAAATTTTAATATTATTACATATTATAAAATAAATTAACAGTGGCACCTAAGTTTACACCATATAACTATTTATTGAGCACATTTTATCCACTGTAGATAACTAGCTCTTCGTGATGTGCCAATATTTTTGTAGTTGTAAAATACATCCTTCAATGAATATAATATAATACAATTATTATTCTTGATTGTATCTAATATACCGCACTACGTTGAATTGGTCTGGGCCTTTAGTATTTTTGTAGAACTTTTCTCTCGTAAACACTCAGTGCATTTTTGCTTGCTTTTGTTTCTGGAATAATTGTTAGAAGTAATCTCTTTTAGATTAGTTATTTTATTTTTCTATACATCAGATGTCATTTTAACCGATTCTTTAATCCATTGTACCTGTCTGTCTGTTTGCTGCCATAATTAATTCATTTGACTTACACACTAACACAAATGGTAAACAAATTCACTGACGAGAAGTAAGTTAAAAATTAGTTATCGATGTCTACAATAAAATATAATTTCTATATTTTTAATCAGTAATAATTAATATCGATAAAGTACTACCGCGATGAAAAAACAAATTAGTTATGATCAGTATTGCATTTGCGAAAGTAATCTGTAATTGCGACTATTTTTAATATTAATTCTCACGACGATGAAAGATAAAAATGGAGGCTTCATAAAGTATACTACAGTACACACATATGTAATCTTGTATTACCGGAACGGGTGGTGATAGAAAGAACATGCAAAGAAAGAAAAATCTGACCTATGTCCGGTACTATAAATATTTCAACTCAGTAACTTCGTCTACTTTTTTTAAAATAATTTTAGTTCTTGCTGTAGCTAAGTTGACAGTATTATTAGTATAGCAGATCATTCTAGGTTATTGAGTTAATGTATTGTTTCCCAAAGCGGGTGCTACTGGCCTTCTGTGAATATTGACTGAATTGATAACCAATAATACTCGTAATTATAGTAATGCGTCTTATAACATATTATATAAAATCTACATACATAATAATGTTCTGAAAATCGTATTATGTTCATACTCATTTGTAGAATGTTTTATTTATATTGATAACATTCTCATCCTGTAGGCGGTTATAAATTTGTTAAATACCTAAGTAAAATTTCTAGCCTTATCAAGATTTGAACTCTTAATCTTCCATGAGTTTTATTGTTAAAATTATATTACAAGGGGAATTAACAATTTAAAAAAAAATATATAATATAATCATTGACAGGTGCTTAGTGTTTTATCAAGAAAAATAAATTCACTCTCAACTTGATTAAAATCGCTGTAATAAATATCATAGCGCCGTTTTATTTATTCTACGTTTTTAAGTCACTTAAGTGGTATTAACAATCAATAATTATTGGTGGAAAACATTATAATAATTAAAATAATACAAAATATATAGTACTTATTTCACATAATTCTCAACCAATACAAAATTTAGGTAAAATAATAGAGAACTGAGAAATTTCTAGATTATTGCATTTAATTATTGTTAATATTTGTAAATATTTTTTTCTTTAAATTTAATATCATAAATTGCTGGAAGATTGTATGAGTTGGTAATATCCCATTTAAGCGAACGAAACCGGTTCTGGTTACTATACGGAATAAATATTGGGTATATACTGTGTTTCTATTTTAATTTAAACCCCCGTTTGTGAAGTAATAAATTCTGCACACAAAAAGTAAAATATTGTCATATACGACGAATGTTCGATAGGTAAACGATGTAATATTGAACATCTAAAACCACCTGTAATTGACGGATTGTCCCCAATAATCATTGTCCGAATCGTCCGGTTCGACGTACCCGCAACGCAACGACTGTCCGGGATATCCCGACCTCTCCGCAGAGCCTGAAAGGAAGGCAATCTTGAGTCCAGGAAATTTGGTTGGCGGTCGCCCTGGCGAACTGCTTCCTTCCCGGGGCGCCGCGACGACACTTACCGCCGCCGCGGCGCCTCCGCACACGGTCACGTACTAGCTCTACGCCTTCAAAAAGCTCAGCCGGTGTTATGTGTTTTTTATATTAACACCTATATAATGTACGATGAAAAATTTCATATTATACGGTTTTAACTTGACGAGATTCTTAAAAAAAATAAGTAATTATTTATAAATAGTTATTCACTCAGTTATAAAGCAAGCGACGATTTTTGAAAATGGAGCAATAGCTTAAGGGGGGACATGCTCGTCGAAGGTCAAAATTGAGTTTTTATTGTATATTCAAACCATGATCCTGGACACTCCTTAAACGTTGTAGATGATCTATTTATATAATTTTGAAGCCTTATTATCCTTTATAGTTATTTTAAACATTTGATAACTGCATGAAGTATTTTTGTTACATAAAATAGTATTCTTTTAAACCTCTCGCTCTAATGTTTTAGAATATAGTCATATTTCGGTACATAACTGTGCAGTGGTGTTAAGATTTTTTACATTTATTAATTTTTAAACGCATTTATAAAACCATTAGCATAATTTATTACGAGATAATTTTTGTAAAATATTCACGATAAAAAATTATATTGATAATCTCTGTGATCCCAAAATTGACAAGAATTAGGCATTTTATTATTCAAAAAATCGGCAAGATTAACACATTTGAAGATGATTCTAAAGATATTTATTATAAGCTATGTCTTTGACCATTCAAGTGTGATAAACATCTTATGAATAATGATTGTTTTATAATAATTATTGACCTAAGAATAAGGTAGTGTTTTTTTGAAATACGCCATTTCTTTTGTCATTCCCTAGTGGTTAAGCTACAACATACGACCGTAGCCATAAATTGACAAACTATAATTTAAGTAGGGAGTAAAATGATATTGACGCGCGTGTTTGAACATGTACCGTTTAAAAAAAAAAAAAAAATTCGGTTCGGTACATGTTCAAACACGCGCGTTAACATAATTTTACTTCCTACTTTAATTATAGTTTGTCATTTTATGGCTACGGCCGTATGTTGTAGCTTAACCACTAGGGAATGACAAAAGAAATGGCGTATTTCAAAAAAACACTACCTTCTTCTTAGGTCAATAATTATTATAAAGCAATCATTATTCATAAGATTTTTATCACACTTGAATGGTCAAAGACATAGCTTATAATAAATATCTTTAGAATCATCTTCAAATGTGTTAATCTTGCCGATTTTTTGAATAATAAAATGCCTAATTCTTGTCAAATTTGGGATCACAGAGATTATCGAAATAATTTTTTATCGTGAATATTTTACAAAAATTATCTCGTAATAAATTATACTAATGGTTTTATAAATGCGTTTAAAAATTAATAAATGTAAAAAATCTTAACACCACTGCACAGTTCTGTACCGAAATATGACTATATTCTAAAACATTAGAGCGAGAGGTTTAAAAGAATACTATTTTATGTAACAAAAATACTTCATGCAGTCATCAAATGTTTAAAATAACTATAAAGAATAATAAGGCTTCAAAATTATATAAATAGATTATCTACAACGTTTAAGGAGTGTCCAGGATCATGGTTTGAAAATACAATAAAAACTCAATTTTGACCTTCGACGAGCATGTCCCCCCATAATACATTTTTTTTTTTTTGAATATAAACAGAATTCTCGCAAATATGCTTGATGCCTGCAAATTTCTAAAAAAACAACAAAGCATATATTTAAAATTTATTTTTATTTTTATTTATAATTTTTAGCATTAAAATCATATAAATAGCGGAATACATGACCGCATATCTAACTGCGACAGGTCTTAATACGATATCTGTTTATAAATTTTATACAAATTTAATTATATGTATATGTCCTTGAAAAATAAGTAGGCATGTGAATTATTCATTAAATAAATAAATAATTTAGTTAATATCGTTGCTTTGTTATATTTACTATTGAATAAATATTGTTTATATGCAATGGAAAATCTACTATATATTTTAATCATAACGCACATAACTAACAATTTCAATATGCTGGTGATTATTTTACTACGATATTCGATAATAATACACTAATTATATTTTCCATATGTTATAATTATAGAATCAATTAGTTTTAATTATGCTGGTAAAATACGTTTTTCTATAAGACTGTAAATGATCGATTGCAATCATCAGACATTATAATAATATCATAATATTTTGTATCAAAAAAGACTAATTATTTGATTTATTTATTCGAGTGAGGTAAAAGTAAGGACCACACGAATAAAATGTATAAGCATGACAGTGTACAATTGTAATAATAATATAAAGGTGTCATTTGTATAAATGTTAAATTAGGTAAGCTACCTACGTAATAAATAATTGTATATAGAAAAGCTAAACCGTGTGACCGGAGTAGTCATGATCATGGAACATTGTTCGCTTCGATATGGATATTGGACACGCTATGGTTTTTCAATGAAGGGGCGACAATAATGAACATTATACCAAAGCTAGCATCAATAAATCTATTAAATTGCCATTTCTGTTTATTTAATAATTGTTTTGTTAAATCACAGGAATTGCACTCAAATTGTAGACATATAAATAAATTATGTTAATGTAAATTATATACGTCATAATTAGGATATAAAAATAAATTAAATGATAATTTGATGTATATTACGTTTATTAATTGAACTGCTATTTATATTATTTTTAATTAACATTTTTATATTATTTTTATGTCAAAAACGGTTTAAACAATACTTTAATACATATAATTTTCCATTTACTCTTTTTTATGAATTCATTGGGGGGTCACATATTATCGAATCGAGCTCATACCCATGTGATGACATCACATCTTAAACCGCCAAATTTTAAAAAAAATCCACTCTCAAACTCCTCCACAATTAATTTCCGTAATTAAACATTGCCATTTTTTCATTTGCATTTATTTAAAAAAAAATATATATATATATATATATATATATATCAATATCTGCATAAACAAATAGACTCAATTGCATTTCATTATGTTTTTAACATAACCACAATCATATCGTTTATAAAGACTTGGGGTCTCGAGGCAAATTCGCGTGTTATTTTTTGAATTTGTATATGCACAGCAAAACATACACCTAATAGATTCAGCTGGTGGCTATCGTTCATTATTTCTCGTGAAAAAAAACCCCCTAAGGCAGTTAAAATTATCAGATTGTAGGCCCAACAAAAAAAAAATCAAAAGATTCTTAAAATACATCGGTTTATATCTACAGAAAAAAACTCTCTTAATATACAAATCCACATCTTTCAGAACCGGTCCATTTTTTTCTTACCTAAGTTCGAAGATATATTTTTTCTAATACCAACGGCAGACGCTGGACGCGGTTTGCTTAAGGTGACGCATCAGTGAAACGCCAAATAATTTTCAACTGTACGCGCGACGAAATTTTGGACTCGCTGCCATTCACTGAGAGAATGTTGACCCAGGAACACGTCACTTTGCTGCGTGATGGCAACGGGTCAATTAATTCTAAAATCGTGTAAATATGACTAAAAACGTTACCCATTTACTTTAAAAAGAAAACATGTCAATGAATATATTATTATTGTTACTAATAGAACAATAAACAGAACATAAAATGGACGTATGTTGGATTTATATGACAATTAATATTTCGTTTGACAGGCGTCATTTTCACCCGCCACCCGCAATCCGCGCATCGCCTAGCGACGATCTTTTTAGACCGTGCCTCAACTAATGCATGGCCTTAAGTTATCATCGACTATTTTATGAGTAATATTTTTAACACTGCAATAAGATATGAGGCCCAATGACAGTGGTATCTTGAAACAATCAAACTAATAAGCTTTGTTAAAATTACATAATTATATTGTGACCTCACTAGAAATCAAACTGGGAGCCCCCGAATGAAAAGCCAGTACCTTGCATACTTTATTACGATGATAATTAGTCATTATTATACCAGATAGTTTTCAACGTGGAAGAAGAAGAAAATATTCGATTATCAACTATTCCATTGAAATCAAAGTGTTTGGACTAGTTTTCATGAAAATAAAACATTAATCACTCGAGTGTGGGTCCGCCGTAACGGCGACGGTTTTATTGGGCGTCGTGGGCGAGTGGTAGGAGCGTCGCGGCGCCCCATCTGCAAGGGCGCGTGGCTAGATCGACGCCGCGTGTCGACACACAATACAGCCTAATGCCTTGATTGACAGTTACAATATTTCGTTAAGTGATGCAATATTTCGATGAATATCTTTTAAATGCAGAATCATTCACAGTCGAGTGGCTCCGTAACGCTTCGTTTTGATGGCTGCTTGCGTGCACTGGTGATCAGGGGTTGCGAATTTTGTTATAATGGCATGTTGCAATATTCTATTTTGCATTCATCCTATTGTGTAGCTTTTTATGTAGAGATTTAGATTATTTTTGATAATGGTACAACTGCCATATGATGATTTTGATTGTTCAACAACAATTAAAATAATCATATTGTGATATGGTTCATGAATCAGTTTTTTTTTTTGTATCACTAATGGTAAAATTTCCACGATAATTGAAGTAAATATATAGTTTTTCTCCCCCAGTAGAGCAAAGCACATGAGCAGTGGATAATACATCAACAGAATTATTTTTCATGAGGATTCGCAAAACGCATTAGGTCCTAAAACAAAATGCATATTTACCACTTGCGGAGACCAGATCCTATAGAACAATTGATTTACCAACTCGGCCACCATGGATCACGATTTTATTACATGTATTAAGTCAGTTCTCATATTAGTCAGATTTAAATAGTTTTTACCGAATTATTAGTTTAAATCAATGGATAAATTTTATTTTAAAAAAAGTTAAGCTGGTTTTTCTACGAGAATCCCCAATTACGTTTTAGCATTTTATTTATAATGTGTGCTATAACTTATGAAATATTATGTAATCTAATTAAGATTATATTATAAATTATAAGTTCCTCCATTTTGTGAAATATAATTTTATCAAGTAAATACTAACTTAATTAATAGTTTTCGATAAAAATAACATTTCTATTTAACTATTTCACTATATTTTCAAATCAAAATCAAACCCTAAATATTTTGACAGTAAAACTAAACAAATGTGTTAATCTCCATTCAAATACAACATTTCTCCTGTATCAATAATTTTCAGATTTTTGATGCGAAAACGAAATAATTTATTTATTTATAATAATGTAAGTAATTATTCTACAGCATATTTGTGAAGTACCTATTATTTTATATGTTGAATATTCCTGCTCTGGTTCTGATAGCATTTTCGTATTCGCGTTTTAAAATCAAGTCTCCCCTCTGACGGCGGAGTTAATTCAGCGAACTGAGGGCTGTTTTAGCCCTTTAAAATTGTAAGAATTTAAGATGACTGTAAATAATAGGTGCAAATAATACAAAACGATAGTCGTTATTCATAGCCTCCCATTTTATTAGATTTGATTAAATTTACATTTTGACTTCTTGATCGATGTATAAATTTCACTACAGCTATGCGGAATTAATATATATCATCAATGTTATATAATATAATAATATTTAATAAGGTTTTATGTTCAATTTATAACATCATCGTATAGGTGACGTTAAACTCATAACAGGAACATTATTTAGAAGAAATCGAATACCAAAATCTGAGCTATATAAAATAAAAAGTATTGTTGTATATACGAGTAGTATGTTCTTGCAAACAGTTTCATAATACATGAGGCTGTTAATTTCAAAAACTATAACCTCCATATTCCACCATTTTTCAGATAATCGCAAAAAACGTCAAACTGCGAATAGAATATTTTATTTTTGAAAACATATTAATTTTTAGTAAGTAATACAATAATTTGGGATATCAAATAGAAAAATAAAATTACCGTAATGTTATAAAAATTATTAAAAAAACATATTTAATGTAAAATATTTAAAAAACGGCGACTGATATTAACGACTTTGCATTTTCTGATTTAATTATATTTAGCTGCATTTAATATTTTATGAATACAGAATAATACGATAATTGAATCAAGAAAAATATCAAAAAAATAAAAATGGAGGTTACCGTCTTTGAAACAAATAGCCTCACTTTAAAAACATTACTTTCAAATTTCTGTTCACAAACATGTTATTCTTATTCAACATGATTATCATAAATGTATATTTTCGAGATGACAGTGACATAAAATATCATTGAAGTCTTTCTTTTGTAAAGTAAAACTTAATGTGAAGAAAGTTTTTTAAAAGCACTTTTTACTCGCTATTTTTCTGTCCGGGCCAAGCCAGAAAAGTTTATAGCGAAATATAAATAAGAATATTATTATTGTTGGAGAAAGGGTATAAAAATCTTTACGGTTTCGTAAATTCATGCGATCACTTACTTGGCTGAATCCGAACATAATATCACTATCTGACTAATCCGAGGGGTGTGCACTGGGGCGGAGCACAAGCTGCAAATCGAAATAAAATAAAATAAAATTATAAACACTTTAGTTTTTATAAAAAAAAAATATTTGACATTTTAGAAAACGCTATTGATTAGGTAATTTATTATTATTACTGACATACTAATTCACAGCTGACTTTTTACATAACGTCACGTTTTATTTGTATTAATTATATATCTGTAAACACGATGAGAAATCCAAAATATCTAGTGTTGTTGTATATACGCGGTATCATTCTAGCTTGATCAGCTTCACTTGCCATTCTGTAATGTGTTTCGTTAAATGAAATTCCGACACTACTTACAGGCAGTAAATACAGAAAGAAAATACAAACAAGAAAAGTCGCCTGCATCACTATACACAAATATGCCTTCCCTAAACGTGGATATATTGTGTAAATGTCAATTTTTATTGCTTTTTATTATTTAAATACAGTAATATATTACAATGAATGTTTCTACATATAATTTAAGACTACAAATTTAGATTCACCACCTGTCATCTGTATTTGTGGATCCGGAATTTATTTTTTTATTTCCCCTATCTGCACGTAAGCTTTTTATAATTATTGTATACTCTGTATTTTCTAGTAATAACAACTGTAAAATTATCTGTTAATTAATTGTATACGTCGATTTTTGATTATTAATTACCACAACAACCATTTAAGTTTCAATATTCATCTGATGGCTCTCACTAATCGGAGCAAGAGACATTACAATATCTTTTCAAGGTGAATTATATATTTATTACTATTTTTACGGAATAATGATCGTGTATTTAATTTTAACGCCCACGATGACTGAGCGGTAACGTGACGGCTTATAATGTCGTGGGTGCCGCGTTCCAATCCCGGGTTTGGCAAAATTCACATGTTATTTTTCAATGTGAATTCCGACCCAGGGTATGGACCTAAGTTCAGCATGCGGCTGACATCCATTTCACGTCATATAATGCTTTACTTAGGATCGAACATGGTTATGACGTAATTTAATTTAACTTTAAAATTATCTATCACATTTGTGTAATTGTTATAACAGTCCAAACTGTTATAAAAATGTTGATACTTTTAACCATAACAATATTCTGCTTCTTAATAATATTTTTTATTGACGAATTATGAAGTTATACTAAAAATATTATAAGCAAATAATATCATTATTTTATACGTATAATGTCGTCCGCGCTCCACCCCAAAGAGGCCCCTTAAAATATCAGTGTATTTATTACACATACACATCGCGGTAATATAATACAATGACTACTTATATTATCCATTTGAGTTAAGCGAATTCGTAATATTCGTAATAATTGCGTAATAGTTATTACATACTCACTTACACCATCGTAACCACAATATCACATAATATCCTTGTGTCCAACTCTTGCTCCTCTTACCACGTTAGACCTGCAGCGCATATATCTCTCTTGTATCACCGATGCAGAGTGAGCGTAGTTTGGCGATACAATCAGTGCGACTATACAACAAAAGTGCAAAATGTCACACTGTCGGGCGGCATCCATGATACTTGTCCCAGCTACTTGAAGCTTATTTTCGAGAGCACATCCGCTACCAAGGACTGAAGAGTCTATATATAAAATTGATTGTTTATTGCCTGGATATATTTTTGCCAATTAAAAGTCATTGTGAAAAACAGTTTTTATATTTCGTTAATTTATAATCGTATAAGAAAACCGTCTTTTTAATCGTTTTTGAAAACACTTGCCCACTCATCATAAGCCGGGGTCGGTCCACTGCTACACTAAGCTCTCCCCTAGCTCACTCCACCCTTCTCGTTCCCTAGTCCTTCACTGCCACGTACATCCACCAAACTTTGTGAGTTCGTCTATACAGTAGGGTTTAAGGCTTTTCTGTGGTCGTTTTGTACCCGTTGGGTAGACAGAATTCGTCGAGCGATATTCATTCCCCGAGCGACATGTCCAGCTCATTACCATTTTATCTGCTTAACGACCTTTATCACATCGCGTACTTTATCTACTTCCTTATTCATTTAGTTTTTTTCGCGATATGTACAACATGTACCTATTATATTTTTAATATTATACCAAAAACATATATAATAGTTTCTATACGTAGCAATGATTATCAATAGTTACCAATTTTATACATAAAGGCCATGTAAGTATTTCAATACAATGTCATAAATTAATTACAAATAATAACAAGATAAAAAGAACTCTTTATATACAACGTTTTTAAATTTTCTGTTCAATCATTATGCTCAAGCTTGTATTTGATAATACAAACTTGTATTTGGTAAATAAAAAACAAACAAACAAACAAATATAGAATACTGAAATATAATTTTGATTTCCATAGTAACGCACGTATATATTAATAATTTAGTTGCTATTACCACCCACTTAGCAACCAATGATAGTGCATTGGATTACGGATTTCTTCCGAAATAACTTTTCATACAAAACAGAATCAACTGAAAATGAATTAAATTCTACTTAAAGATGGCTAAAAGTATTAAAAAAATGCATTGGCATCGTGTTCTGATGTATTCTAAAAGTTTCAAATATCTAGCTAGTCGGGAAGTTAGTTAAAAATCTATTGCAAGATTTGTACTGGATAAACAACCACCGGACAAATAAGAATACAAGCTAATAATAACGTTGTAAAATAACTTAACCATTGGTGATTTTTATATACCAATCATTTTTTAAATGTTTCGTTGTTGGTTTTCGGCAAACCGTTCTGAATGAAATAGCTATCAAAATAATCAACCGAAGTATAGAATTTTTAAATAAGTTTGTTTTATGCCAAGTCGACAAATAATATTATGTAACCCTTCAACTTCACTGTTGAGTCTGTAATATTAGTATAATAATAACATTAATATAAAACCACTGTTACTGATAAGATATTCAGAATCTAATGGGCTTCGTTTGGTTTTATAATGTGAAATTCGTCATAACTTACACAGTATATTATATATTTTTTAAAGAAAATCATGCAAAAACATCGCGTGGCAATTGTTCATTCAAGTCGAATAAATTCGAAAGGAAAATGTACAAATAGTGAGAGCGACTGCCTACACATCTAATCATTTAGTATTACACTAGCGGAACGTATTGTATGGCATTTTCAAGACGTTTATGCCCGCCTTTACCAGTGTTTATGTAAAATATTTCGCAGATATTTCGAACAATAATTCTGAATTATTTATAATATACTTAGATAAGTTATGGAACATTCTAATTGTATACTTGTATATTTATATCATTCATTTTTATTTGCATACTCTTTCGTTACGAATACTTTGTTTAATTGACACAATAACACAGGCATTTTCAATTAACCCTAATTAGTCACTACTAGGGATCCCGGGATCCCGAACTATATTCGATACCTATGAATCCCGGGATTGGTAAACATAATCTCGAAACTGGGATTGAGTTCTTTAATCAATTTCTATGGAAAATAAAATAAAAACGAAAATATAACATAAAAAAAATACAAATACATTAGAAATAAACTGAGTTTGAATGAAGTTTGATTTATTACCCATGTCTGACCAGTTCATTTTATTTTTTAACATAATCTAATAAAAATGAGAAAGATTGGAAAAAACAATGCTTCGCACTTTTAACAAAGTGATTCCACCATATTTTTTAATGCATTTTTTTATTTTAATTGAACTTGTTTTTGTTATCTTTTTATAAATAAATAAAACTGTTTTACTTGCACATTATTGTTTATACATATTACAATATTATTTACTCCATTAAACCTATGTATTTCCAAGATTGAACGTACACAATATTAACAATGAATGTCTTAAATAGTATAAATTATACTACATTTATTTTTGACCGATTGTATCAACGTTATTTGTATATATATAGAAATTTTATTTTACTATTGAAAAAAAATGCCAATCCCGGGATCAGAAATCGTAATCCCGAAAACCCGCGATCAAGATTTTAGCTCGGGATTGGCTTCACTAGTCACTACCCAGTCTAACCGATGCCAGTGTTGAATTTAATATTATCACCACCCTAGATCAATATACTTCTAGATGGAGTCATTTTCAAGCTGATTCCATTCCACTCGGTGCTGTCAATAGCGTTGATATTGTTAAACAAATTGATTTTGAAAATTCAATATAGATTATTCAATTTATTTATTTGGTTCAGTAAGTAGTATTGTGACATTGCAGCTTTAGACCCACATAACAGATTAATAAATATAATTCAGATAAGCTATACCCCAACACTACATTTTGAAGCAGGGTTTTGAATATATTGAGTGTCCTATGAAAATGAAACACACATTATAGTCGTGCAATAGTGTGCGTTGCAACCTTCAAATACACCGATATTGAATTCGCGTCAGTGCATAAACCGTTAACAGTTGTCAGAATGAAGAAAAATCGTATTCTTGACACGTGTTTAAGTTTATCCCATATCCTTCCATACTCTAGATCGGTTACCTATTATGCCACACACGTTAGGTATTTTAGTTCCCATTAACTATGTGTTCCCTGTTTCGGCCATTGCATATATTACACAGTAAATGCAAAAAATTGACGAATAATAGAAAAAACATAGTGACAATTTCAAGCAATGTAATACAGACTCAAAAAGTTTTAGGTAAAATATCATTAGTTTATTATATTTGAAATAATTACAAGATAAAAAGAACTTTTTATATACAACGTTTTAAAATTGTCTGTTGAATCATATAAACTTGACTTGACTAGCTTAAACGATCAAAAAATGTACTTTATAGAAATACTGAATAATGAAATATCATTTCATATTGATTTCCATAGTAACGCACGTATATATTATTTAATAATTTAGTTGCTAGGACCCCCTAGCAACCAATAATGGTATCGAAATAACTTTTCATACAAAACAGAATTAACTGAAAATAAATTTAATTCTACTTAAAGATGGCTAAAAGTATTAAAAATGCATTGGCATCGTGTTCTGATATATTCTAAAAGTTTCAAATGTCTAGCTAGTCAGGAAGTTAGTTAAAAATTGATTGCAAGATTTGTACCGGACAAATAAGAATACAACCTAAGAAAAACGTTGTAAAATAAAACGATTTTAATCCATTTAATACAATATGAAAGATCTAAAAATGTTTTAAAAAGGTTAATAACTGACCAAATATATTAACCGCATGACAGACAGTATTAAGAAATGTCACATCTGTTCTATGAGGGATATATCAAAGATAAAATAATGTACTGTAATAAATAGTCGAATATATTATATTTTGCTTATGATATCACTAAGTCTTTCTTTGTGATAATTAAAAGATAGTTATTATCTATAATCGATAGAATTAATACTACCTACTGAGAGTAAATAAACATGATTCAAATGGAATACTTAATTTAAAATTTAAATTAAAAGTATTTAATCGAGTGGTTACATAACGATTAAGAACATAATTATAATATGGGAATGTCTATTACCTATTGTAAAAGTTATGTTTACGTTACGATTATCTAAAGTCAGATTACCAACATCGCTATATTTTTGATATTATCTATAAAATTATTAAATATATCTCGTCTAAAGAAACTTTGAAACGTTATCGAAAAGTATGCGAGTTTTATGCTTGAAAGAATCCTATTGTGACGAAAATATGAGCTATCGACACCACAGCGTTTGCGAGACAACTCGTCTTTGATGTCGAGCAGCGCGTAAAATTGATTCGCTGGTGTTTGAAATCCCGAATGCGTGCGTATCAAAGCAAATTCGCGAGAGCTGCGATGGCCCCGGGCTTCCCAAAGCAAAGTTGTCCTTGCAAAGTGAACACTGCTCGTTTGCGGGGCCGCCTCTCTTCTCCAAGTGAATAAACTTGATTCGTGCTCGAATGAACAAGGTGTCAGAGCGGCTGGCAATATACGAGCGAGCCCCGGGCAAAGTGTTCTCAGGGCCCTTTGTTACGGAGCCCGTTTGTTTGGTGTTTGTCGACATCGCGGTGTGCTAATATCGTGTTATCGCATACCACTAGCTACTTCAAAAGCAGCGGCGCGACAACCCCCTCGCACCCCCAACCGTCAAACCACCGAATTTATTTTATCAGGCCTTTCATTACGACGCCTCTTTGCGACGCCTCGTTGCTAACGCGCGATGCCGCAAACTTTGCAGAACCCGTTGTTGAAAGGCGGCCCGGATTACGTGTAGTATCGGCTAGAAAATCCGATCGTAAAAATGACACAGTGATTTCACATAATATAATTTGACACAATATTAATATACATCATAATATATTTTAATACAATATTATTTATGTTGACATAATAACAGAGTATTGTGGGTTATTCGGAATATTAAAAATGGGTACTTATGTACTAATATCAAATTCTAGTTTAGCCGTGGCTATAATAATCGAAAAATATTGTTAAGATAAGCTACGTTTTTTAGTATCGCCATAATTTTTATTTTCATTGTTTACATACAAGTTTCTTTAAACATTCAAAAAATTCCACTATAATTTTGTTTATCAAATTTATATATTTTGAAAGTGACAAAATAAGTATATTAGGAATGCTTACGTTTAATATATCTATATATTGTATATATGGATAATTGCTAAGAATTTGAATGCCTACGATATATTACCAAATGCATATATTATGTACCAACACTTCACTTCTCGTAGCTATGAGTAATTTTCGAAACACATCCCGCGGCACTTAATTGTTTTAAACGTGTCAAACAAAGCCCCCAGCATAATTATTTGGCGCTCGGTTAAGCACAGCTCAAAGTTAGCAACTGCTACAGACTTCTCGCAGAAAAAAACTGGTGATAAGCTAGTGAGTGAAAATTGGCCGGTAGCTTTTGCCTCTTGTTACTCTCACAAAGAGATGCCTCCCGACGCCGTGTCAAAGGCGTCGATTTTCCCTGTGAAAAAAAAGCACTTGGGTGTATGCTACAGGACGTCCTGAATGTAGACTGCTATTATTATAACTGCCGTCTTGTTTTTCTTATTTAAATAGTATAATAACAGTAATGTGTTTTAACTATAAAAATAGTAATCGTTCCCATAAACCACACTTGTAATGTGATGTATGAAAAAAGAGGTTTTAGATTTATAAATAAAATTTACAACTGTGTTCCTATAAATATTAACGATGAAAATATTTTTATAATACTTTAATAGTTGTTACAATAACATGACCTTGCCATTATACATTTTTATTCGTATACCTATTATGTTGGATCTTTTGGTTGTTATATAAATATTATGAAACTATCTATCTACCAAATATTGGAATAGATAGTTTAATACAAATAATAATAATGTTAGCTTTAAGTATTTTTCTACAAATATTTTTCTACAAATATTTTTAAATAAGATATTTATTTTTTGATTTATATATTTATTATATGTTTAATTGAATCTTCCAGACAGCCTCCAGAAGAAGTCACCTATCAGATTTTTAAAAAATACTAGCATTTTTCTCAATCTATGCTCCATTTTTTCATTTCATTTTTCATCAGAAATTTATATTTCTGAATGTATTTTTAACCAGGATAGAAATCTTATAGCTTTGCGGAATGGTAAATTACCATTTCTCGTAAAAAAAAAAAAAAAAAAACTATTATGAACTAGACCAGGGGTCAGCATATGCGGTTCTTTGCATAGACGTTTGCGGCTCTTCAGACATAAACTCCAATTAACCTCATGTCAAGCAGCCTTATTTATAACATATGAGTTTATGAGATAGAGCCGCCGAACAAACTTAGACTCGTACGACAGTTCAGAGCAAGTAAAACTACACTAGCTTTTATCATACGTCCTATTAAAATAAATGTCAACAAACTTAACTTGACACCGTTCGACACAGATGCTGGTTCACTCCAGATGCAGTTAGTAGATTTAAAAATCAAGGAACTGTAGAGCAACAAATTCACAGATCTGACCAAGCGCTTGGAAGAACCCGAAAGAAGGCAATCCAATTTCATTTCTCAGCACAGGTGGACAGCTATAAAACAACTGCCTAAAATAGAAACAATAATCTTTAATACATGAATTAGTTTGCCTGAAACATATTATAAAGCGTTAAAAAAAACTAGCTGTTGGTATTCTCACAATCTTTAGGTCTACATATGCGAACAAACATTCTCATCTATCATCCAAATAAAAAATATACTCAGAAGTAGAATAACGGATGAAAATTTACAATCATGTATTCAATTATTAAAAATAAGTAGTTATTTGCCAGGTATAGTAAAGCTACTAAAAGCGATAAATGAACGCCGTTCTATTTTTTTTTTATAAAAAATTTTGAATTTTTTGTCCTAAAAATCCATATACATATGTATATTACATATATGCGGCTCTCTGGTACCTTTGTTATCCTGTTTCCCTAACAATTTGGCTTTTCTCACTTGACAAACTGCCGACCCCTGACATTGTGTTTCAATATATAGACATACACTGGATAAATAATCAATTACACATTTCGATATGAGTTGTATGTAATGATAAACATTTTATTCGACATCTTTGGTCAGCATCTTCTTTTTTCAACTTCTTATTTTTCCTTTTTTATGTTATGTCACTTAACTTAGGGTGAAATGCATAGTCATAATTACGTAAATAGGTCAGTTAATGCATTATACGTTAGTTGTAATGGTAAGTATTATAGAATATTACATACATGTATTTTAATTCCAAATTATGCATAACGTATAATATCACTTATTTACAAAAGTATGGCTATGCAATGGTATTGACATCAGCATCAGACAGAGACGTACCAAATAAAACTCAACGATCCAAAATCAACAATACATAGTCTGTGTAATGTACAGTCACAGTGTTTCTTTTATTTCCAACAATACGTGAAATGCGATTGTGATACATCAAAGAACGAATGATCGGCGCCATAAGCTAGTTACAACCCCCTACTACCTTGTGTGAGGGATGCAGCTTCCAAAAATCTAATCACCGAAACCCCGCTACATGTTTTTGTCTCTAAACCATTTACTAATATTTCGACGAATTGATGCTCATCACAGCAACTATCATAGTTTGGTAAAAATCTAAAATAACTGTTAATTCATTAACTAAAATATCACACAACATGTAATAATAATAAATTATCCACTATGTTTGATTGTGTGAAATTAGTACTATATTTTATTGTAATTAATATATTTAAAATATTATAGAAAGATAAGATAAAAAATGATACGGCATCAAAGAGAGTGTAAAAATCATTGCATCCATGCCATAAAGCGTATATTTTATAGTCGTAATGCATTGGTTAAGGATAACTTTGCCTATAACTTATACTTATCGTATAGAGGTGAACGAAAAATAGACGCAAATATCACGGCTGAAGAATCTACGGAGATAGTTTCATAAGAGCAATATTTCGTTATTATTCGACGCTTGCATTCTGACGGTGCTGCTTTACGGTAGCGAATCATGGCACCTTACGAAGGCTCAGAGCAACCGTATACTGAGCTTCGAAAACAGATGTTTGCGACGAATACTGGGTGTGCGGTGGTATGACTTTAGGAGCAACGAGGAGATAAGAGAACGCACCAAGCAGCCTCTCATCACGCTGAAAGTGAAGAGGCAATGTTGGACCTGGCTCGGCCACGTGCTGCGGATGCCAGAAGAGAACTTCAACCTGGCTTGCCTGTTCTTCAAGCCGACCGGATTAAATACAATCTACAGAGTGTATACGGCGGAGCTACGGGATGCTGGTTTGACCTGAAACGAAGCAAGAAGACTGGCGAGCGACAGGGATTCTTGGAGGCGCTGCGTGGTGTCCATATGCTCCAGTTAAGGGGCGGATATGGCAAAAGAAGAAAGAAGAAGAATATTTCGTCATTCTAATGGCAGGTCTCAAAGGTGGAGATTGTTTTGATGATTGACAATTTTTGTAGACTAAGAAGAGTTCATTCAGAAGAATAATTGAGTTGTTAACACTATTATAGGTTCGCGATGAATATGATTATTCTCTCCATAATAAGAACTTCGCCTAAAGAACGCAGTCGTACAAATGAAATTGTTTAGTACTAGAACGTTATATATCCCGATAAATAACTTATGGCTAATAATAATATATTATGATTGGAATTATAAGTAAAAGAAAGTAACACAATAGTACACTGTACTTGGTATGTAATAAGTGTAATAAAATAACAATACTTAATGAATGACACCCAGATTAAAGAATTCAAAATTCTAACGGAACTTGATAAAGCCCTACCTTAAATGCATATTTGTTAGGATTTTTTTGTGTTATTAGTAAATTATTATACAAGTAATTTAATCGATAAATCTCACCCCCCAGAATATAATAGGTATGGGTTGAAGCTTAATTTGGTACAAAAAAATATAATAAAAAATATGTTTCTGAAGTTGTTACCTATTACATACACAGGTGGTAATGTTCAATAGTATAAAATATATACATAGTTTATATATACATATAAAATATATACATGTATACAGTTTGTACACTGCTCAAAAAGTTAGACTAGAATTTTATACCATGAATATTATCATAATTATCAGCTGCAGCCAATCTACTACTTAATGAATGCTTCCCTAGGCTCTTTTCACTCGTCGGTCATTAATTCTTCTCTACCATGTACATCTAATGAACGTTGAGTTTTGTAATCCACCAGGTTTTAGGGCGATTCTGTGATCGTTTAGTGCTGTGTTGGTACAACTGTATGACTGCATTTTGTTCAGCTCTTCTCCACTCTCCTAGTGATATATTCAGAATACTGGTGACCTTTGTTAAATCGTGTACTCTTTTCTGAATCATTACCTGTAGGTTTATTTTGTGGTCTTTTCAAGTTAAACCCATTTTCGTGCGACTTCATAATTATTTGGTTAGTCTTACAATGATCAATAGGTATATTATTATTAAAAAATATATATAAATACTCATAATAATGATTTAAGGACTTGTCTCATACTAATCATATAAAAAAATGTATGTGACAAATGAACAGTCTTTCTCTAATAACTTTTGATTTGGCTTAAGTACTTAGTAATTTATTCAAGTTAAATACTACATCATTAACTGTAGTGACTTTTTTGAGCTAAATTAATCATCAGAGGGTAAATATGTAATTGCAACTACAGTATAATGACATAATAGTGTCAAAAAATCCCCCTTCCGTTAAACCAAAGACAATACAAACTAGATTCATTGGACCGAATGAAGAAGGAGGCAAAAACCGCCTTAACAATCACAGCGCTCGTGTCAAATCACCGTGACTGTGACTGGGACTGGGGGACTTCACAAAGAAACAAAAATATGAATTCACTGACTTGCGAACCTCGACAAGATACGACAGGGGATATTTTTTGTACTATCATTTTTCGACACGAAATTGATAATATCAACTTACACTAAAAATAAATTCAGATTTACACGTCATGGGTATTTTATAGCGATAAAGAAAACCCTGAATCAAATCCGCCTACTAAAAAAAAAATTCTTTTCGATTTGTGAATTTGGTTTTTTTGGGTTGGACAAAAATGATTAACAATCAATTCTTGTTATGCGTTAAATTATCTGACACATTATTGTAGTAGCTGTATGTTGTACCTATAGGCTTTATCTCAATTGAAATGTTGATTTACCCTTTATGCGCTACGTAATAATATTGTTTATTTGGATTAAAATCTAAGTTAAATCAATAAGTCTTTCTGTTGAAGGCTATCTTTAACCTTTTCACTGATTTCGTCTTTAGCTTTTAATAAATACACACAATTTGTTATTAAATAATATCACCTTTAATTCATAATATGTACCTATATCAAATAAGTACACCTACTTTAATTTACAGAAAATATTTATGGTAAGCTTTTAATCACTGTCATCTAATTATTTAAGTTATTTTAAAAACTATGAACACATAATAACACCTATATAAAACCATAATATTAATTTACAATAATGGTAGACATGTGGTAAATGTAAGGATGCCAAACGACATCCCGATGGCTGAATACCCGAAAACACAATAATTGTATATTATGTTCTCTTTAAAATGTATATAATATATTCAGAGGACTGTGATCAATGAGGTGAGATTATTCAATTTGATGTATCTATAATAAATAACTGTACTTTATAGATCGGAAATAGAATTCGTGATTTTGACTCAACCCTAAAATAAAATATTCATTATGAGTTGCACATTTCAATCTTGCAATATATTTTAGTTATGAATAACCCAGTTGCGACGACTAACCAAAATTAACAAAGACTTTTGATGTAATTTGTTGAAAAGGTCATTTTATAAGAAATTAAATACTTATAATAAACAGAAATGTTCCAGAAATTACTCATCTGTTTGATTTAAAAATCAAACACCGCCTAAAATTCAAACAATTCACTGCGTACTGAAGAGTAAAAAATGCGCTGTAACAAAGGAATCCCTCAAAGAACTATTTTTAATTGTAGCACTGGGACATTATTTTGTTGTGAGGGCACTCGAACGTTGCGGCGCGATGGTTTTAAACCCAAGCTTTTGAGCGACGCAAAAAAAATGACATGCAATTATTGCGACTACAAAAAGAGTGACAGCGAACCATCGGCTGGCGCTTATCGGCGGCGGCCAAGTGAAAGAGCGGAGCTCCGCAGATAATTGGCAGGTAATCGCAGACCACGATAATGGTTGCGTCCCCACAAACTCCTGAAATTATTCTCCCACTCCAGCGAACCACAGAAGAGGATGAAACTGCCTTTGATCAATGCACCACCACCTACTAGCTGTAAATGTGTTTCTACCACGCACAATAGGGAACCAGTGGTGTGCAATGATTTGAAAGTAGCAAGGTAGAAATAACTTAAGCTGCGGAAGATGGGGGGAGTTTTTAACGTATAAAAACGTTTATCTTTACATAGGCTTTCTTTGTTTCACTCAGGTCACTAGTCAAGTAAATCGGTTTATCTGTCAATCGAACCGATTGACTATTATGGCTACGATGGCACATTATAATATATTTTTTTTAAATTGAACCTATTATTAGTATAAATAATAAAACTTATATAGTACAGGCAACATTGTCACCCTTCTTGATCGAATTGGCATTTAGTTGCCAGTACTTAGACACAATAGAGCGAAAAATATCAGAAGCATACCATGATTTTCAATTCTTTGTTGATCAGGCGGCCTCGAAATTCTTTAACATTTCGAACCCATAATAACATACAAAAATACTATTTAACCGTAGATATCAAGAAAACCTTCTTGCGTAATATGTGAAAATGGTGCCTTATATATGAAAATTTAATAAAATCTATAATTTATCTACTACATTTAGTGACACATGTTATTTAATCTATAAGTGACAAATAAATCAAACGTTTTTTTAACATGGAACATGTTTTACTCATGATCTCCAACGCAAAAGACAGCTCGCCCGCAGCCCGCGCCCCATCCCGATTACTTACGCGCGCCGATTATTTTCATTTTATGTTCAGTGATCCGTAGCCTACATTCTGTGCGATGTATTGTTCGTCTGTTATATTTAGTTTTATTACTGTAATTAAATAATTTTCTAAAAAGTAAATCACTAATAATTAACTAATATATATTATTATAATAGTAAATAAAACTAACCTCACATAAAAAGTGCACCTATTTTTACTAGTATTATTATTAAATCAACACAAAGTGAATACTTTTCTCGTTAATATATACCAGTCACAAATTGAAACACGTACAGTAGAATATTTTCTGTAATACGCACATTACGAAGTAAGTAATAGCAAATACTTCACATGTTTAATTATAAGTTTTGTTTGTGTTATGCACGTCTCATATTTTTTTATTGACCATGCCCGGTCCTAATAAGATCATATCCACAGAGAGGATATTTGTTTTAATGGATTTTTGTTTTTACAAGAAATCGATGTAAGCCACTTGCTCAGTCTATTAGGTCCACACTCTGGCTCAAACACAAATTGAAAAACAATACGTGTATTTTCCATACCCAGGATTTGGACCCGGGACCCATGACATTATATACCTACCGACAAGTAAACCGTAAACCATCGTAGACATATAATAAATAACTGCTAATAAATCTTATAACTAACCATTTATTTGTTTTTTCTAATTGCATGTCATTTCATCAATAATTAATTTGAAAATAATTAATAATGAGGATATGAAGCCATGTGAATTGTGGGTACGTCATCGGATACTGTTGGCATTTTAAAATAAGACAGCGCAGTGAATCGATATGATACATATTTTTTTATTTGTTTGATCTATCTGTTATCAGTAATATCACGACAATGTCTCTAAAAGTCAAGGCAAGAAAGGGACAGTGGCTAAACACGATTTTAAAATGTAGTGCTAGGGTGAATGCTGAGAATCATGGATGGCCAAACGTACCAAACATCTCCATAATAAGCAAGTAACAGATTCCAGACAGACTTCCCTTGGTTCGCCTTCGTCGGATACTTCATTTTTTCAAATAGCCCGCAGAGAAGATGACAACCTGGGAAAACTCGTGATATTTAGTCTGGTCGAAAGTCAGAGAAGGCGACAAAAAGCTCCTTCCAGCTGAACAGACAAATCTTTGAATGCCACATATTTTACACTGACAAAACATCTGCGTGCCGCTGAATGCTGAAAGGGATAGTATCACCCCGCAGAGAATGTTGTCGGATGGCCAAATCATCTGAATCACGATCCTCAGTCGTGAGATCAAACGATAAATTTGGAAGAAGTGTATTGCGACATGATCCATTTCCGCGATATCTAGGTGTTACACTACATCAGAACTTAACATACTGAGCACCAGGCGCGTACACAGAAAACTGTTTTGGGGAAAGGTCCGTTTTGAAAAAATATCCATAATATTTTTTTATTGATTTTTAAGATGGCGGGAGGAGACGTAGTTATCAAAATCTAGCAAATATCACTTACTTCAACACTTTTTCCGCCTACTACTTACAGTTTCTCGTCGATTCAATCGCAGAATACTACACTTTTCTGGGTATATTTCTCTACCCAGACTCTTTGAGTCTAACGGTAAACACCTGGCCAGCAGGTATATCTAAGGGTGTTCACTCACAAGCTATTGCGATATGTCTCATCCACAAATAGTTATCGAATGATCGTGTCTTAATAGTCATAAACATTAGTACCGTTAGTGTCCGTTTGTGTCAACTGCGCTGTTTTGTCTTTTAGCATTGTAGGTTTACCCTATTGAAAAGGCATTTGACAGCCAAATCACCCGGATCACGATCTATAGTCATAAAGCCATGACGAAGTAATATTCCATTTGATTTTTTTACGTTTCTGATGTGGTCCGGACCCGAACCCTTTCGAATACGTATTCTCCCTGTCTTGGTCTCCCCTAAACATTCCCATATATTTTCTCTCATACATTACAGATAAATCAAGACAAATATATAATGCAATATATAATGGACTTACTTTATAAATTCTTATGATTCCTCAGTAGGTATATATTATTATTTACGCTGCGAAACTCTTTATAATATAGTAACTCACTGACTGTGTTCATAATTTTAATACTGAAATTTTATATATTGTAGATAAAATCATATATATTTTTTTTAATCTCTCACATAAGCACACCACTGTTAGAAACATGCCACTGTGTGTAGGATATATTATTTTTCTCGTATTGCCTCGCTTTCCCCCGCGACTGTTTTTCAAGTTAATGTTTCATGAATTCCGGCTCTCGCTTTTCTTCTGCGTCCCTCGCTTGGGGAAAGAACTGAGAGCTATTATTTCTCAGATTAAATTAGGCAAGAGTAACCGAAATGTTTTTAGGTACACTGAAACGATACATCCCATCGTATGTCTCGATTGCAATAATCGATAATATAATTCATCTATTATTTCCAACGATAAAATCTTACCGAATGTGGTCGAGAATATTAATTAATACTTTTCAATTCGGAAACGAAGCAATCTCTCATTCATTGACTGTCTTGAGACAAAATTCTTCTCTCTTTCAAATACAATTAATTACTTAATCACATTATTTTTTATTAAACTTTTATTCATTTTTATTTGATGTAAAATTTGTAACTTGCATATCAGTTATACATCTAAAATTGTAACATTCATTGACGTACAAACTCGTTTTAATCATACATACTTGGAAGACATCAGTTTTTTTCATATTATTTATTAAGATATAAACTAATTTCTTCAAGATGAAAAAATAAGCTACATTTAAAGAAATAATTGAAAATAAATAAATCCCGCATTAATTTTATTAATATAATGATTTTTAAAATTAATATATTCGTCATATTATACTTTTATTGTCGCACATATTTTGAGAGCGTTTTAATGATTATAATTAGATGCCAAAAATTAACAATAAAATTGTATTGAGGGCATTTAAAAAAATTGAAAACAGCAATTTTAATTAAAAGCAATAACCTCTTTTCTCCGAAGATTTTTTTATCCAACTTTGAAGAAGGAGGGTGCGCACACGTCCACAATCAAAGTTGAGATCGTAGATTCTTCCAAATATAAAAATTCAATCTAATCAGCTTTTCCTCCCAGCGTGTGCTTTAGAGCCTCCCGTTTGCTTATCCGATCAGCTTTTCCACCGAAAAGAAAATGTCCAAAGAAATTTTTCATATTTGCCAGATGCTGTGTATCGTTTGTTCCATTTTAAAATTCCGAAATATATTGCATGGTCACAATTAAAACTATACAATTCTTTCGCGTTTTCCGTAAGTTCATCTCTTTTATTCTATGCATTTTAAGATGTATATGTCTTACCGCTCGCCGTGACATTAAAATAAAATTCTGTGCACAAAATTTGATTGTAACCCAAAATATTACCATTACTATTTTATTACAATTTTTTCACAAAATCGCGACGAGCACGGTGGCTGCAGTAATTTTGCAGTAGTTGGCGTAGGTTCGAATCCAACTTCCGACAAATATTTTTATATTTTATTTTATTAAGTACTAATATGTATTTTTTAAATTATTAATTTATATTTTTAACCTTAGTAAGACAAATATACGTTAAAATATTCCTTAATAAGTGAATACTAGACTAAAAAAAACTAATATGTATTTCTTAAATTATTAATGGTTCGAATCCAACTTCCGACATATATTTTTATATTTTATTTTATTACTAATATGTATTTCTTAAAATTTTAATTAATATTTTTAACCTTAGAAAGACAAATATACGATAATAAGTGAATACTAGACTAAAATTGACGATAGAAAATATTCTTCTACTTATAAAATATCAAAAACTGTGTATGGTTTAATGGCATAATTATAGATATTTAATAAAAATGAATATTTTTTGACTATTATATAATATGACTTGGATTTAGTGTTTAATTGAATTTTAAAAAGTAACAAACACTATCTATATCAGTGGTTAGTAACCTTTTGAGAGACTGGGTAAAACATATACATATTCAAATGTACTTCCATGTAGCGGATGTACTCAGAATCAGGCTACTGATGTTTTTTATCTTTCACATTTCTTTCAATAGGTATGTTAGTAAACAATGGCAGACTGCTCGATTCTTGACCATGGATCGAGGAATCTAACCTCATAATATCATTCGCATGCTTTTTTTCATAAGTCACGTCTGTGTGACAATAATAATATGCATTATAGTTTTCACGTAAATGTAACATGCATTCTAGGTATTCAGGTAGTCGGTAGGCTTTTATATACTTAGGAGCTACGGCCTAACCATTATAAAGTATACTGCTTTACAACCTTGGTCCATGGCAATGCCTTTATATACCTATATATATATATATATAGATATAATATATTAATCTACTGTGTGCTTAGATACCAATCAGTATTATATTATTAAGCATAATATAAGGTATCGCAAATGATAGCATGTGATTTGGTAAGCTTTAATTTTGAAGGTAGTTTTAATTTTTTTTAAATAATATTGTGTACATACTTATCCCATAAATTAGCATAATAATAACTATATATAATCATGATACACATACCTATACAAATATGAAATTAAGTAGTTATTGGACTAATAAATTTTATTATTTATACTGTATGAAAGTATATTTTTGATTAAAATATTTAAAATTTCCGTTCTATTCGCACTTTGCTCAGTTGGTTGTTTGTTTGACTTTTTGTAGTACCGTTTGGTGTAAACATAGATCATAACTTAGTCGTAGTTTTTATATGTTATATTAAAGTGTATATAGGTACTGCCGCATTTTATATATATATATTTTTTCATTTCAGGATATGGCTCCAATTCACTTTCGGCGATGTCTAAATCATCTCTTGAGGCACACTCTCACCTCCGGCAACCAGGTAAGATTTATTATTTTTTAATATGTAACTACTTAATAATTGCTATACTTCATATTGAATAAATTACTTTTTCTACTACTTAAAGACGAATTTTCAATTTCTTTTAGTCTTTAGCTATTCACTGGCACGTATTTCCAACAAAAATCAATTCGGCGATTTAGTGGTCTTTTTGGAGCGTTTCGTACCCTTTGGTGACGACTGGATGACAGAATCATTATAATTCGATCATTACAAAGCTTTCGACTCAGAATAGGTATAATGAGCTTTTTTTAAACAGCACTGTTCTATTGTGTCCCCGATTCGTGAAAAGGAATATTAAGCTACTTTGTCAAAACCACTGCCCCAAATTTGACATGCCCAATATAATGGATGTCGCCTTGCCTAAATCACTATTTGATTGGTAACACAAAACTTATTTATAGATTGCCTTGTCGGTTTAACAACACTTAGCGTCGGACTAAAAGCACGACTTTTTGCAAATGTATTGGTATATTAAATGCAACGCGAATTCGCAAAACCGTGTCAAATATTTACCCGGCAAACATACAAGGTGCACGCATAACCCATCTTATGAATTCTACTGCAATACCAACGCTCCCCTTATGGGCTGACTTTGTTTGAATTCGATATGGTCAATAAATGTGCTTCTGTTTCCTAATAAATAATGACGCCTTTTCGAACCAATACTCTCAAATCTTTTAACATCGGGGTTGCTTTTATTTTTCCCATAAAATTTACTGCCTTTTTTTAGTAGGTATATTTTTCTACAAAACCTGAATAATAGTTTCATTATAAAAATACCAATACACAGTTTGTTTTAAATAGATAATTATATCAATTCATGGTGAAAAGATATTTTATTATTAAAAATAAAATGCAATCGACCAGTTTCAACCACTTGAATAGGAAAAAGGTCCATATATATTGAGAATGTATTGTTAAAATCTACGAAACTGGTCCTGATCATTATGAAATTATGTGAAATAAGTACAACATACTTAATTTTTTATTTTCGTTAATACATAATCATATCAGTCTAGAATATTTTGATAAAAATATACATACTACCTATAAATTAATAGGTGCCTATTGACATATTAATATATATTCTTTAAAATAACAATATTGACAATATGTTTCCGAATCGATAAAAATGTGATGTGATAGGTAATATAAAGTTTTTTTTATGGAAAGCAATAAAGATTTTAGTGTTATACAGTTGGGTTTAGTTTGGTTATTCATATAATCCACTCATAAAAAGCTCACCATTAAATAAGACTCGTAATTTATTAAGAGCTTTTGCAACTATTTAATATTGATTAATTATTTCTATTTTTATTCAAAATAATATAAATATTATTTACCATATATTATTATAGTGTTAAAATGAAGAATAAAAATTGTACCTCGAGTTAAATAGTGGCTGAATGTATGTTTTTGTAAAAGAAAAACTCTAATTGTTTTAATAACAGTAATATAAAATATCAACAATACGATTTTTTTAGTTAAATTAATAATAAAATTATTACATATAGGTATATAGGTAACATCAATATCAATCTCTTTAATCGTGTCATGTGATTAATAAGGAAAATTAGCGTAGATTTTTATTATGAATATTTGGGGCACTCTGATAGTTACTTATATTGGGAAACAACGTCTTATTGACAGGTTGGTAAATGGTTTTATTCAACATATAACTCATGAACTGTTTTTCCGGATCATTGGCCATCGGGGTTCAGAAAATCTTCAATGAAATACAGTAAAAGGGCAAAAAACGCTCACAACTATTAAGGGGTCAAAGTGATTTAATGAAATGAATTATTTCATGTAACTAGTATATTTTATGTTGCTCATATTATTTATTATGGGGGCTATGAAAGCATACTCCGACAAGAAGTAACCCATCTAAGGTAAAATTTATTATATTTTTCCACTATTTTCTTGGTCAAAATATTAATATAAGTACTTGACTTCCAAATCAAGGAAGGCTTCAACCCAATTTAATAAATTAAGTCATTAAATTAAATAAACGTTGAAATAAAAGGTCGTCCATTTTTTATTGGGTACCTTCGTTTAATAGCGGACATTATTTTTATTAATACCTACTATTATTGTTAATCAATATGTAATAAATTTTATTTTTGTTCGCATTTTGCACTAATGCATAGATACTATGTGACTGATGTGAGGGGTATTCTAAAACATTTTTACAAGAATCAGATATTAGAAATTCACTGAAATCCTGATTTAAGTGGTAAGAACAGCGAGAAGGAATGGAAATGCATTGAAAACTGTACCAGCTGAACAATAATTATCGTCCGCAAGAAAAAAAAATCTCGCGGGGATATATTCACAAGCTTATTTTACCTATAACCTAATACTATACCCGACGTAGGCGATATTGATTGTATAAATGTAATTTTAAATGATTTGCATTTACAGCTAATTAAAAAACTTGTACAAGTGATGTTTCTTTAATAAAGTAAGAAAGATACAGTAAAAAATCGGGAATAAAAATATAATTTTTGATTTACGCCAGCGTACAAATTGTTACCGGCGTTAAATTCTCCATTGACATTGCAGATAAACATCTAAATCTAACGTCACGTTTGAATTTCATACAACTCATCACACTTAAATCTAGAGCCCCGTATAACTATTGCAATGCGCTTCACACTGTGAAACATTCTGTATAATCATCAGATCCCTTGAACGTGGGACAATTAAATTAATATGTAATTACCGCATTATCAAGAATATTTGATAATTGAGGCGGGTTCCAAGAGATAGTGGTAGAAGTGCTAAGACCATACAAGAATGTGATATAACAAGCGCGATTTAAACAGAGTAAGCGATGGCAACCATAGACAATAAATATCTTATCCCCTGCCTACTTTAAATGTAAGCGCTTCCACTGTTGCAATAATCCATGGTAAATATCCATATACTGCGTCTGTACTCTGGTATAATTTTGGTGTTATAAAATGTGCATTTATATTAATAAAATGATTAAGGATCGCAATAAAGGAGATGTCTAGAAATATTACATATATAACGCGTAATGACAAAAGCGACATAATTCAGTAACAACGAGATAGTGACGTTCTGTGAGATTACATGGCAAGACAACGTACACCCTCAGAGGAATGTAATGTAGGAACCATTATTATATTAATTTATTTATTTAAGATATTATAGATATCTATGGTCAAGTGAAATACTGATATTTTTTAATGATAACGTAAATTTCACCATATAAAACTAAAAAATAAACAGATGCCATAGTTAATTACTTATATTATTAGTAATACTTTATTAGTTTGGATTGACAATGGAAAAACTCAAAAACTGTATTCTGTATTCTTAAAAAATCCAACTAAGATTAATCATAATACGACAAAACATAGGTATATATGTAGTTTAGATATATAATACAAGTTATTTTATTTTCTAATAAATATGTTCGTATGGTTTGTGAGTGGGTATGGCATGTGTGTTCGGTGTTAGCGTGTGTTCTCTGTGTGTTTGTTGAGCACGGTCAGTTACACTGGGCACATAAAAGCTTATTCCTGTCGCCGTATACTGTCTCCAAATAATAGTCACCCTACTCCCGTCAGTTGTGCATGCTCTCTCCTCCTTGAGTTTTATTAAAACGGCCAACGCTCCCTTGGAAATGTTCGGCCCAACAAGCGACTTCAAACTAAAGTCGTTTATAGAAAAATGAAAATTACAAGCTAACAGAAAAAAATATTTATCACGAGATTCGAAGATTTTGGTCTATTTTCGTTTTTAACACCTAAATTGACTATTACAGTATAAGTACCCAGTTAATCAGTATAACAGTGGAAAGATTATAAAAATATCCAAGATATTATTATGAAGACATATTGTGAGTTGTGACTTCACCAGGTATCAAACCCGGAGTCCTCGGATTTGAATACAGTATGCATTGAATCACGAGATCTGATACGACAACTATCAAATGTTTAATTAAAAATACTTAGGTTTGTGTAAAAAACTTTTCCTCCAGATTGACAATATCGATAAAATGAAATATATACCCAATAACGTAGGTACTATTTTAAAGTGAAATGAACGTAGATATCATTTTTTCCAAACTTCCAAATGGAGCTTTCATAAAGTGGCGGTTATATTGACAGGCTTTTCAATTAGTACATGTCGAAAAACCATTTACCGACATATGTGTTTGCCAGATACGAAATTCATAACCTAAGGCGTTCGATGCAGACTACTGCACTGCAAGTAGTATAAATCAGTGGCAAAGATTGCTTGTTGGAAGGAAATAAACGTGTAGATATAAAAAACGAAAAAAATAACAACAGAGATTTACAGCGATCGATATGTCATAATAATATAAACAGTAGGTACTAACACCAATAATTAACCCTTAGCAATTTGATCGTCTATATTTGGCTTAACCCGAATATATCAAAACTGCTAGATCTTTATAGAAATATTAGTTAAGATGACGAACCAATAATTTCATACGAATTCTGATGTAATTTCGTTACTATACTTCTTAATTGACAGTGTTAATACCTATGACATTATGTTTATGTTGAGGATTATGACTATTACTTACCGTTACTCTTCTTAGCAGTACACGTGAGGGAAAACAGAGACCATTACGAATTCCCATGCTTTATACATATTAATTGAATATTAATAATTATTATTGTAAACCGCAATTCCTATAAAAGTCAAAGCACAAAGCAAACGGCATGAACATATTATTTTCTATGGTAATCGCACTTACCTTTCCCATCATTATAGCTAATTACGTACTCTTATCTGATTTTGTTTTGCGGTTATGTTTCCCGTCACCTATGAGATATCTATGCGACTTATTTCTTAAAACAAACGCAGATTAATTAATAGCAAAACGCTTTATTAATTGACGTCATGGGTATGAGACAAATATTGACTTATATAAGTAAATTTAAATATCCTCTTTATTGATTCCATTGTCAATAATTATTCTTTTTCATTGATAAAATTTCTTATTTTTGTGGATAATAATTACCTCATCCTATGCCGGATTTAAGCTTAGACGGGTCTAGGCTAATATATATTGGGGTTTAAAAAACCAACAAATTGAAACTCAGTTTAAAAAAAATATTCTTCTTCCTTTTTTTTAACAAAATCACCCATTATATAATAAAAATTAATTATCTTACACATTTCATAATGAAGTACATTTACAAATATATTAGGCTCAGTAGAATAAGTAAACGTTCGATAACGATTTTGGCAAATGGTTATTTTTATTCCATTACAATGTGTAAAATGATCTTTTACGTTGGCAGGTACACTGATAAGTGATAATTTTTCTCAAAGAGATTAATTTAATCGTTTGGAAATACATTTAGAATTGGACTCTCGTCTTCTAGAAGCCTAAATTTTTTCCAAATATTTTATCATTTAAATCAGTTGCAAATAAATTTAATTTACATGCTTAGTGACATACATAATTTTGTAAACGTCAGACATATGTTTTAAAAATCTGTTTCTGAGGTGTTCGACATTATTTATATTTAATAACAAATGTTATATTCTTAGATCTAGTGACTAATTCATTGAATAAAAAAGTGGTTTAAATAGTCAAAGTCAAGATGTCATGAACAGTTATGCTTTTTAAAAATGGAAATAGCCTCACTCAGTCGCTTCGTCAACACATACCCTAACACTTGTTTGCTTCCAGTGGTGTCCATATGGAAAGGTTGTGTATTGCCAATTTCTTCAATTCACAAATAATAATAAGTATATATTTTTACTTTCACTGCCTGACATTAAGTTAATTATAATAGTATAGGTAGTCATATATATATAATGAATAAATCTGAAAACGAAAAAGATCAACATAAGCCATATAAAATTAAAACTGGTCCCACCAATATTTTTTTGATTGTTTTTTTTTATTTAACACTCTTATTAAGACTCTAATAATAAAATATCTCTCCTTGCTTGTATGTTTTATTTAGAGAAGAAGAACTTCTTTGTTAACCATTATAGTAATTAATTTATCCTCGATTAGAAATTATTCAAGAAATGCGTTTACCGAGTGGTGAGTTCAACATTTTTAGCACTGTGTACCTTTCGTTAGAAAATACAACTTTATTAACTGTTAGTTTTTCACGTAATAGGTACATAAATGAATAGACCTAAAATGCCAAATGAAGAAAACGGGTCACAAATAATATAATTATATCATGTTTTATTGAATTTCTTCACAACTATTCATTATTATAATATTCACGCTATGCAGCTTAAGAACCTAAATACGATTTTAATAATATTTTCTGAAGAGCTATGTAAATTCAATTGATTTATTTTGAACAGAGAATCTCTTGGAATTTAATATCGCATATCATCTAATTGAATCATTTTTAGCAATCGTATAAGAGATCCAGTATTAATTTGTTAGTAAGTAAGACATGATAATATCAGTATATAAATAGTGTTATTTGTAACTTGTAATTTTAAAGTATATATATATATTTTGTTATTCGCATAAAAGTTCACAGCATTTCGATTGTAACTACCACTGTGTTTTTCTCGTACATAGTGTAGAGACGTGAGAAAACAAATTCAAATATTGACACAGCCTGATGGAACTTCTTCGACCAGGCCGAATCGGCGACTAGTATATCAAGTTAGCCTGCTATTTGCACTACCAAGTCTGCAAGGGAGAGATTTTTCACAAAAAAAATATCCGAGATATTGCGCCTGACTGAATAAATCTAATTTTTAGAAAAAAAAATACTGCTGACCTTGGATTTCGAATGTCTTTTGAAATAATGTTTTATTTTTATATTTATTTTCTTTAATTTATATTTATATTTCTCTTATTATAATAAAAAATAATGTAGTCATTTTTACTGTACCTAACATGAATTCTTATGATCAGAACCGTGTAGTAAGTGAATCAATACGCTCTATCACATTTGACATGATCTTATCCCTTTCTTTAATTATGGCTTAGAATAACCATACTACTAGACAAATCTAAACAAACCCATGTAAATTTATATCAAAACATAAATCGCATTAATATAATTTTGTGTAATAGGGAGAACAAACGAATTTGTTTTTTTCCAAGCGTGTTCTAAAGACGTCAGATGAAACATCTTAGACCTTAATGACTCTAATGGTGTAAGTTTGGATGTCTTTAATCTAATAAAGTTATCTTTAGATTGTTAGTATAAATATATTATACTAGCTGAAAATATTTAATTTGAAAACATCTCATGCATATTACGCTCACTATAAAAAATCCATTTAAAAAAAATACGACACCCCGCGGGACCTGTAACCCTTAACCACTGGTTTCGCGCCAGTGCGCTTTTCCAATTAAGCTACGGGCATCCTACTTAATTACGACTGTCTTATCTAGTAGTTCTTGTATGAAATGCTTATCAAATTACTTTAATAATGTTGAATATCGGCTTTTGGATATTAAATCAATGCGGGTATCAATTAATGTATATATCAATAAATATTCGTTGAATTAAAGAAGTGATTTATTATATACCAGCTGGTCGGAACTATTGGAGAAAATGTGAGATTTTCCATTAATTGATAGTGAAATATTATAGTGTTGTTATAGTGGTTTAAATTTTTGTTTTAATTACACAAAATTTGAATATTATAATCCTAGGTCACTATTAATAATTAATTTGTAAATAATTAAATATTTTTTTACCCCACCCACTCCAAACACAAGTATTGTGTTAGATGTGCAATTCTTATATCTATGCTGAGGAAAAACATAATGAGAATTTATCATAAGTCGACAACAGAGAAAATACATTTTGAAAGATCTGAGGATACTCAAATTCTGCTAAACTAATAATGCCCACTATGTCAGCATACAATGTTGTGTGTCTCAGGTTCAACCACTCGGTGGAGGCTTATATGATATTATTAAGATCGAACATGGTCAAAAAAAAAATACCATCACATACCTGCAGGTATGTCCAATAGTTTTTTTTAAATTCGTAGCAATTATAAAAGACACATTCTGATATTATAAAATAAATTTTCATATAAACGCAGATTGTATAAACCTGATATTAGATTCTTATATAGAATCTTAGGATAATATTATGTGATTTTGTATAATACATTTTGAATTTGGAATGGTTACGTCATAATCTATACTATAATTATTTGAAGAATATATTATTTGGATGTATGTTTGTACCGTCCTTCGGTTTTTTTTTATACAAATCCACACGCGCAGTCGGATTTCGACAAAATTTGGACAGTAGACGGAAGCCAACGAGCCGGAGTGCGTGGTTGGGTCTCGAATCTCAAATTTAACCCGTCGCACCCCGGGGACAGTTTACGGTTTTTGCGGAAAAGGGCGTCGCATACAGGGCCTTGAAACGCAGAAGTTAATGCTGCAACCCCAGTGTTTATTAAAAATTCCACTAGAATGTGTACATTTAAAAAATATTGGCGTTTATTTCAGCTCGATCAGAGGTCAAATGGCAAAGATAGATGCAAATAATTGTGTTATTAGAATCGCTAATCGGCAGGTTGGCGTGGGCAACGCAGTACTGCCATATTAGATCGGAATGCTTCACTCACGGACAATAATAAAATTGTATGTAGCGGCATCAGAGCCGGAGTGCGTGGTTGGGGTCTCGAATTTAAGATTTATCCCGTTGCATCCCGGGACAGTTTTACAATGTAAATTGAATATGTACTACTTTTTAAGATATTTAATCCAATACATGTACAAAAATATACTATATTATGTTAAAAATAAAAATCTCTAATATTATATTTTTTTACTTTTTTAAATTCAATCATTTAAACTCTACGTATTAAGTTTAGATTTTTATTTTCAAATATTAAACCATTCCATTTCCGGGCAGCGCCGAGTGATAGGTACTGCTAGTATAAACATATCCTACCTGAAAACACCCATCTATGAATTTAATAAATATCGTTAGATTTTTAGTACCTATCAGTTTCATATCTGGGTAATCGGAAGAAAATGGTGTGTATGTTTATTTTAAAAAAAATGTCGAATAAGTATCTTATGTTGTGTTTTATTTTAATTAATACAATGTCTTTCAACAAAGAATTGACAGTTCACACCATTAAACTAGATATGGTAAAACATAGCATCTTAGTAATTCAATTATACGAAAGAATAGCTGCTTGCCATCTTCACGTAAGCACGCAATTGGAAACAAAGGGCCACTAGAGAGCTGCGAAGATCCTCTAATCTCTTCGGAGAGGCATCACGTTTTCCCATCGTTGGTCGCAGCGCCTGCCATTTTACGTGATTCCACACAAATGAATGGAACGACAAGACTCGATTAGCAATTAGTTTCACTTAGTTCGGCCGCTCTCCAGCTCACGACTGTAGCGCCACTCTCCTCTTGAATTGAGAACACTACACAGTATTATAGGGTGGTTAGGAACATTTGACTGCAAATTCATGAGGAAAAAAAATATGGAAATGTAAATGCAGTACAGTTATTTCAAATTAACTTGTATAAATAAATATGTACACCAAAATAAATCATCCTGATACTGGAATCTCTATAACTTGGATCTGTTATCATCTGCTTTCTTCTCAAATTACATAGCCTACCACAGTGACTTCTTACCGGTATCATGGTCGGCTCGGTAGCGCGAGAAGATATTTAAAGGCATCCTTTAAAAAAAATTGTTTAAATTAGAATAATTGAATTCCTATTTCTCTTGGCGCCGTTTTCTATCAAAGGTTAATTCATCAGTGATTAGCTTGCATTATACCTCCGTATCCTGGACCAGCCGTATCTCCCCCAACCACTTAGACATTGAGCCACCCACGGTGGTTGCGTAGTCAAAAATATCCACTTTTACCTACGGTTATGCTGGTTTCTTATTTCCCCTGCATTATGAGGTTGTTGTAAATTATACTTCTGATTGCGGAAAATATGGCCAACAGATGCAGTTTTTCCGTGCTTATTAGTAACCTCTTGTTTTATTGGCTCGTCAAACTTCCTCGTAGATAATGTGATCAGCCCAGGGTAGGAAATCCAATCCCGAGCCAAAATTTTGATCCCGGCATTTCGGGATTACAATTTAACGATCCCGGGATTGGCATTTTTTTGATAGTTAATATATATTGTTTAGATATACAAATAACATTGATAAAATCGGTCAATATAAAATTTAGTATAATTTACACTATCTAGCTCTACTTTTTACTCTCTACTCTCATACTAACTCTACTTTTTTCTATTTAATATTTTTCGTCCTCTAAATTTATTTCAATAAAGGAATTAATTATTTTTTTGTTACGATTGCGTAAGGCAGCAAAAAATGGTTAATATTTATTATCCGGTGATTCCCCCTGGATCAATGGGTCTCCAGAATAGCATTTTCTGGTAGTGCGCAATGGTTTACTTTCTAAAAAAAAGACAGCTTAGGTATAGGTAAATGGCTGAAACGTCTAACAAAATTTTTCTTGATTTATTTATTCTATTTCTCAAATTCACTTCGCGGATGTTACCTGCATCGTACATATGTGGATTTTTTTAATTTATAATAAACTGTTTACAAATCTAAACGATATTCATTTATTTTCGTGGAATTAGTATTGTGTTTAGTGTTTACATATTATATTATATGTAGTTGCAGTTACCGATAGTAAAGTCTTAATGAATGGGTTAGCGAAATTTAAAATAGTAAAGTAAATGGCTTTTTCGCTTCATAAAAAACGTACGAGATCATGGTAGAATCACTTTGTTAAGAGTGCAAAGCATTGTTTTTTTCTAATCTTTCTCATTTTTATTAATTTTATTTATGTTAAAAAATAAAATGAATTGGCAACACATGGTTAATAAATCAAATTTCATTCTAACTCAGATTGTTTCTAATGTAGTTGTATATAATTAAAAGTATTTTTTCTGTTATATTTATTTTATTTTCTATAAAAATTGATAAAAAAATCAATCCCAAAAGCTTCGGGATTATGTTTACCAATCCCAAGATTCATAGTTCGGGATCCGTGATCCCGGGATTGTAATCCCTAGCCCAGGTTATCTTCATGGTACGCCGGTACAGCCATATTTCGAAATCCTCGTATTTTTATTGTACATTTCTTTAACGTCCAGGCTTCGACTCCTTATTACTTGATCGCCCTCCATGGTGTGCGCCCAGAGCTATATTTCGATTGCAGAATTCCATGTTTTCCAAAGTGTTTTTTGCCATCGTAATCTGATGACCTGGGCTTCAGTGTTCGTGTAGACGGCAACCGAGGTAGTTTATATGCTCCACCCTCTTTACAGGTCTGCCCCCAATGTACATACTTTCGTACTTTCTTTACTTACTGAAAACCGATATATATATTGTATAATCATAATTCGTCAGTAATTAAACATAGTTGTAATCAAATATATTGAGAATAAATAAATAGTACATATATATGATAATATAGTATAATTAAAAGTTGTATTTTATTACAAGTTAATCTAACATATAAATAAAGTAATAACTTTTATAGTTTTTAGTCAGATATAAACATGGAAGATAAATTTCAATAATTGAGTACCTTGGTATCAAAGTGGGACAAACGCTACCTCCCACTAAATTCATGTTTTAATTGATTATCGTAGTGCAAGTGATGTTCTTTTCAAAAAAATCCACCAAAAGTATCAAAAACGGTAGTTTTCATAGAGATTTTTCAATTTATAGTTAGTATGTTATATGAAAAACGGACACTTTTCACACATGTTTGTGAGTCTCCTGTAAAATTTTGTAAATGGCTTATGTCCCACTTTGATACTAAGCTACTCAAGTAAATTAACTAAATTCCACAAATCAATTTTCTTAAATGCCTATCTAATAATTTCCGTAAAATAACGTCTATCCACCATAGGAAAAGACTTCGTTAATAAAAAGTCATTTGCCTACGTTTCTCGAAAATTTGTTAATCAGCGTGTAGCGAATACTTACATGTAGGTATATACCTACCTTGCATTCGGAATGTTCGATGTTAATTTCCGGCATCCTCGAGAGAATCAACGAGAATTGGTTTAGTTCTTGAATCTATGAAAGTGCAATGTTTATTTTTACCCAGCTATACCTGCACATCGGAAAATGTTCATTCGATTATATGCCTCGAAGAACACAGTTTCGCGTTATATTAAGGAATATAATATATATAATATAAGAGTTTTAATTTTGTTTTTATTTATTTATAATTCAACATGTATTTAGCAAGTTTAATAATTATAGCATGCTTTAATAAAAGTATTTAAATTTTAAAACACCTTTAAGAGAAATCTTTTTTGAATTATTTCATTTCTTAAATGAATGATTAGTTTACAAAGTATGAATGTAAGCATCCGGATCGGTTAAGTTTTCACCGAGTTCGCCACCGGCATAGACTAATATACTTTTGCAACCGGACTGCAGTTATCGAGGATTGTTTTCCCCATACGTCTCACCATTCTTCAGGATCCAACCATTTTTACCATCAGGGAATTTCTTTGTCTACACAGTGGTAGGTATATTGGATTACAATTAGATTTCATTACTGAGCGACCAACCTTGCCTTATTACGAACACGAAGTTCCACATAAAAATTCTAGGCTACAGTGAGAATCGAACATAATAATATATCGTTCATATTTTAATCAAGTACTAACGTTACGGTTTATTTACTTAATAATAATTTATAAATGTACGATGATCGCAATAGACGTAGAGGTTCACACATAGTGCTTACACCCCCTACAGTGTCTTTATATCTTAAATCACACAAACACAATACGGTAAAAATCTCACAATGGTGAATACATAACTATTAAAATAATATCAATTTTCAACCATTATTTCGGGCTAATAGTGTTTAATGTTTAATGGACAGCGTATGAATGCGCGCGCATTGTGAAACAAATGTTACAGCTGGGTATTTTAACCGTAAATAAAACAAAGACCGACTAAATACAATTATTTTAAGTACAGATTATACACGTAAACGCGAAAGTCAGCAGTATTAAATACGTCTTATTATATTATACATGTCGATACAATTTTTTTTTTATTCAAGAGACATCTTATACAACAGACATCATCTTAACAATTTAATTGCCATATTAATAAAAATATACAAAAAAATATGACAATATTCTGTATAACAACTAATAAATCAACAGTTACAATATTTAAAGTTTATGATATAAATCTTTATTTTACAATAATTGTGCAGTTTTCAATATTTTAATAACTATCGGGTAACCGGAAACTAAAAAATGGCAACCACGCAAAACAGCGTTGTCTTGTTAATTAAATTTTTCGCATCTGTCATTACTTTTTTATAATATATACCGTTCGTCGTAACCATAACCAACAGCAAAAAAGTGCATTCGATATATCTTCTATATTCTATTCTTTAGAATTATGTAGTCTAAAATATTGATTGCGGTTGAGAAGCTTTTCGACGTTAAGTACTGAGTATAGTGATTATTACAGTAACATAAATTGTGATTATCATTTAACAAGTACAGCACTACGTTATAAAAGTAAATTAACCACCCCTTCGTGATGAATTTTAATGTAGTTTATATACTAAGATTTATCATACGCCCCCCGATCTGTGGCGCTCCGGGCTTGCGCTTTTGGTGCTGCTGTGTAAATCCGCCCCTGATTTTAGTCACAAATGACCGCCTAATGAATAAGGGTCTAATGGAAATAAAAAATGTAATTTTCAAGCACTCCTGGTCCAAGGCGAGAGATTTGCAACAGTGAGTCGCCCTTTAATTACACTGCCCTCGCATAAAAAGCGCGTTAAATGACTATTTAATGATCTTTAAATATGAATAATGGATGTTCAAGTTTATTCTCAGATTTTTTAAATATACTCCGCGGCGCTATACTTTTAAATGAATATTTAATTTGGTACAGTGGCAAAAAATAATATATATTCACTTGTTAAATATACATTTTCAAGTAGGATAAAATATATCTTTAACTTATAAGCCAGTCGTATAAACCACATTATTGTGAAACCAAAAGTTTCAAAAATACGTAAACTATTAACTATAAGTGATGATAAAAAATATAATCGTATCAATATGTTTAATCAAACATTTTTTATATACACAAGTAATGTATCAATTCCATTTTACAATATGATTATAATTTAAATTAAATTAAAATCAGCAGGAATTCTATAGTTACTTCGGTTATTATACCATCATCAAGATTAACTAGCTACTAACGAAATACTAACTTAGCTAGTATTAATAATTTTGTTACAACCAAAATAACTATCGATTTAAAAAAAACATTATGTGGAATTTAATATAATTTATATCAAAAGTTTGTGATAAATTTATCATTCTTCATTGAATATACATTATTCCTAATATATATACATATCAGAAAAATATGCTTCTGTAGTGTTACTAAGTATATTATGAAATCAGTATATTTCCATATAAAACTATTGTTTCAAAAGTTATAGATGACTTTTTATGACATCAATCTTTATTATTCATTTTTTTAAATATGATATCGTTCATTAGTATTCTAAACAGCTATATTGTAGTAAAATAATAATAAATTTAAAAAATATATATAATTATTGTGCCAAAATTATTTACTTATTGATTAATACACATACATATACATAATATATATGTTTAACTGTATTAGTTAAACATGTATTCATTAATAAATCTTAATTTATTTACAATCTGACATATTTCCATAATCAATAGGAATAATGGAAAATATATATTCAGTTTTTATATAAAACATTCAAGATATAAATGTAGTATAAACTGTTAAATTATATCTTATTTCACCACTTTACTAATGTATTTGCAGAACTATTTGAAAATTCTTTCTTGTGAACTATTATTATTTCGAAGAAGATAATAAAAAATGAAGATAACATTTAATGTAGAGTTTCGTTTTTATATTCATAAAAATATTCGCCAGCTATGCTATATTTATAAGAATAAATTGTATATCAACAAATAGTTAATTGTCATAAATGTACATTATGGTACTATAACAGTTTTATGTCCATTTACAATTATGTGTGCCATCATAATTATCTCTACAAGTCTAAAATATACAAGTAGTCTTCCAGGTAGTTATTCTCAGAAAGACGATCATTTTGTGAAAGGGAAGAATATGTAAGACTGCGTTGAGGGAATATTGAATTCATTCAGCGACGATGAAATACAAATTAATATCTCCCCAAGGGCGAATCAGCAATCAGGGTGAACGAGTCTGGAGTCCGACACCCTTTCGTTTTCATCCCCTGCTCTTTCCTTCGTTGTATTCAACTTTCGCAAATCACCACTAAATTACAAAGGGTGGTTTTGCCAATACTTTAGTTTGCAGCCAGATTTTGCGCACTTTGTTAAATTGTCACCGGTTTTGTATTATTGTATTCATTATATTTTGATAACACGTATTTATCACTTTGATCCATAATCATTGAAGAAAACGTTATTCTTTATGTAGTAGACTAAATCTTAAAAAATGTTACCAAGTATTCTGAGATTTTTAAAAAAAACACCTTGCAGTAATGTTACAAGCATTTAACAAGTTAACCATTATTTAGAATATTTAGATGAAACATCATAAATAACAATAGATCATGCGCACAGTATAATAAAACGTCAAAACAGGTCATCATATTACTAATAACCTGTGAGATGCGTCACGTTTTGTTATTAACATCCCATAGTGAATTTGAAGGTGTGTACACAGAGGTGCGGAACCCATTCGGGTCATGGCTGTTAGCCATGAGGTTTCAACGATAAAGAAGAAAAATGATGCTAACACCAAAGAAACAACGTATGTACTCGTACCTACTCTAATATTCACTAAAATACTATATCGTAGAATTAACAAAAAAACTTTGTTTCAAAACCAAGTGTATATTCTTACTTTAGGATTCATACGTCTTACGGTATGTAGGTATACTAAACCAATAAACTACCTGGTACCATGCACATTCTTAAACTCAATGGCCAGCTTTAAAGAATATTTAAATAAAAACTGCGTCCATACATACAAAACTAAACAGCGCCATTATAATTCGAAGCTAGGGGGGAATGATGAGTTGAATACACGACCACTTTTGATTTTGCCACCTTGATTTTACGTGTATACTATCGTCCCAGGTAGACGAATCACAAAATAAACCGTGTATATGATTTTGTACTTATTTTATACTGAGAGAATATTTTAATGAAACTGTTCGTAGACAAACCTACTCAATGGTTAAGAAACTTCGTGCTTATTTAAAGTATGTAGTCGTGCTTCTTAATATTTTTATATTTTCAGACCTGTAATGCTAAATTTATTATCATCTGCCATCATAATTTAGCTTTCACAAAATCACGATGATATACGCTAATTACAGTCAACCATATGAAGAATATGGTTGAGGATGCTCTTCCGTCTCTTTTACTGTCCCAGTCACGCTAGGTGACCGGAAGCCCCTGAATTTAACATTCAGGGATGTGTTCGGGGGATCTCAATCCACATTACCCATCAATTTTCCTCAGAGAGGGCGCCAGCTTCTTGACTTTCTACTATAAAGGAACACATGTATATTACCATCAAAATAATTAAAAACTCAAAGTTAGATAGTATAAATTCACTGTAATTCATATTAAAATAATTACAAGGAGTACATATAAACTAAATACAGTGAATTAGGCATAAAATATAACAAAAAAATAATGAAGATTAATCGACGATGAGAATTGGGAGTTTACGAATGATAGTTGATTGCACGAATATGTCACCATGAATACTTGACTACCACTACATCCGTCTGTACTGGTCCGCCATGCTTGGTACCTACGCGCTAGCCCGCGCGCAGATACACGCGTCTGCCGCCTATGAAGGTGCCGGAACAAGAGAGTTAGAGTTATTGATTATCGATCTCTCTTTCACAAGATGGTCGCCCGCGCCCGAATTGCGACGCGTTGTTGTTGTCTATAAATACTGCAAACGCTACCAACCTAATTGTTTTGAGTTACCATTCTAATAAATTATCACGAATGTCGATGGCACAATTTGGGGAACCGTGGCATGTAACGTATCACGTTACAGACCAAATGTTTTCAAATGCTCTTTGGTCCGAAAGGTGAACAGACCAAGCTTGATTGTTTAAGCTCAGGTAGACTTTTAGTGAGTGACAACATCGCGAAATAGTGATGGAAATTGAGAAACAAACGCAAGAAACAGCTATCAAAATGGTCAAGTGAATTATCCATGAAATTAGGATAAGTAAATAATTATTGTATTTAATTTAAATTTCAATCTAAATTCAGGTTGCGATATGCTTGACTGTATGGACAGGTGCCACATGCGTTTCTCAAATTCTTTCACTATTTAGTAGCAGAATTATTTATATTAGTAAGGTTTATTTAACAATGATGCCTATATCTGCATGTATGTAAAAAAATGTATTTATTTCAGTTAGAAATCTCGTGTCGTGATAATATAACCATGTAAATACAAAGTGTTATTTTGTTAATACACAATGTTTCTAGTCAAAATATCCAAGATACTGGATATTGATTTTTGTTATAAATATGTTAAGACGTATTAGTATTATGTACCAGATAGCTAGTAGTTAAAAATAAAGTATTTCTCTAATTTATTTTGTAGAAAAAGGTCGGGATTTTTCAATAATAAGTGGTTTTGAAACAGCCGATTTCCATTGTATTTTAATTTGCAAGATTTAATATAGGTACGTCTAGATCAAAATTTCTTCGTTTGTGCTAAAAAAATTAATTAATATTTGACAAGATCTGGGACTCACGACTGTACTCAGTTAAAACTAAATGCCGCCTATTCGATGCTTGCATTATGACGGTGCTGCTTTACGGTAGCGAAACATGGTACCTTACGAAGGCTCCGAGTAACCGTACACTGAGCTTCGAGAACAGGTATTTTTGACGAATACTGGAAGTGTGGTAATTAATATGAGTTAAGGAGTAACGAGAACTACGGAATGCTGGTATGACCTGATTTTTGGAGGTACACTGAGGTGTTAATAAGCTTCAGTTAAGAGTAATCCACCAAAATCTTCCAAAACTATATTATTATTTAATACCTATTCTAAATTTAAAACGAACACCACCAGTCTCGATCTTTGTTTTATATTATGTGATAACTTTTTACCAAAGAATTATTGACAGATACAATATTAAACTCATCTCTACATCAAAAAAATAGAAAGTTGTTTACGAATAAGTAAAAATATTATATTATAATATTATAGAAACAATAAAAAATTGTGTCAAATAATTGCAGTCAATTTAACCTCTCAAGTAAAATTTATAAGTATGGCACTTTTTATTCTACACACCCACCCATTCAACTTCGATTTTCGAAATATTCTTCAAGTAATGCTAATTTTCTGAACCTTTCCCTTTCATACTTCTCAAACATGTCATTTCCATTGATGTCTCTCACGTTGAAAAGAGTCTACAAGTGTATTTTCGGTTTATTCCGTCAATGGCAGCACTTAACCTGAAACCCCCTTCCCCCCGTTTGATTTCGCGTGATAGACATACATAAATAACCTTTCTGCTCATATGTGTTAGAATTTTGAAGAAATATTTTCGGAATTCTTCAATGGTTTCAACATGAACGTTACGCACTCGCATTCGTTTAAGTCAATGATTAACTATAATATATATTCTAATATTTCTTCCACTTAATATGATTAATTAAAATCAGTACGTGCATGACATGTTGGACATTATGTGAAAGAACTACAAAATAAGCCATTAGCTAAGAATAATTTATATAATTTAAAAAAATCTAAACATAATAACTTATATCATTACTTCACCGCTAAATCATAAAAATACAACGTTCGAAACTAGCGCCATCTTGAAATATCTAATACTATAAAATTATTGAGTCTGTATTCATAACTAATATTTGTGTCGCTACATTTCAAAATCAGCCAAGTCCACCTTTAAATATTTTTGACTTTTTTGTGAATTGCTGAAGAACTACTGCTTTTTTAACATTTCTGCATTACCAAAATGTGGAATTTATTCATTTTAAATATTCTATACTCGAAATAATATAAACTTTCACCCTTTCACCCTCATATTCATCTATTATGGACTTGGCTGATTTTGAAATCTAGCGACACATTTGTATTTACATTATATTGTTACAACTGCACTTCCAAGATTTTTTTATTTAATTTACTTTATAATTACTGCATTATTCAAAAGTAAAGAAAAAAATCATTCGATTCTTTCAATTGGTTGTAAATTTGAATTAATTATAATTATAAATGACAAATTTGGCAAGGAGTAGGTAAGGTGAAATGGCATACATTATTCTTAGTTGTTAGATAAGTGAACAGTTATTTTATGAGATATATAGGTACGTAACTTATGAAATATTATTTAGAAGATAGCATTGTCTATTATATTATATTCGCAGTGATAGCGTTGAATTTTTTAAGTTAGTTAGTTAATTAGTTTGAATTTGTAAAAAATATAATGCCCATATTTTTTTTAAACATTTAACTTGATGTTTTTCAAACTACCGCTTCCTTTTAGAGAACATATTATGTTGTCAGTTCTGGCTTATAAGTTTATGAATTAAAAATTATATTTTAATTAAAAAATATTTTAAAATATGCTATACGTATTTTTGTACGATCAGAATACATCGATTCTCAAAAATACGAAATATTAACCATCTAAATTTAATGTGTGATAATTTACATGCATAAAGTCTCATGAATTAAAAAGACACAAAATTACCCATACAGAATTCTGATGAAAACCCTGGAGAATTAATTTATTTGAATAATATAACGCCCTTCTAAGCCACTTTCGTTCCAGTACCCCAATTAATTTGAAATAACTTTGAGAATCACTGATTTACTAAACTTTTTTTCGGGTTTGTTTCAACTATTTTCGATTATAAGTTTAATTGCCCTGATCGTCTGGCAATGATATTGTAACAAGTGGGCAAATTAATAAACCTGTTAAAAATGTAATAGAAATACTAAAAATGTAAACAAATACAATATTCTCGTGTGACGTGTAAAATTTCCCCGCCAAACACGATCGCATAATATTTCCCGGCGACCTTTTCCCTTTCCTGTCTGCTTGAATTAGAAGCGACGTCGACAAGTCGTCAACACACTATACCTAAAAACATACAACATAAATTTTCTATAAAATAATTCTACGCTGGTATTAAAAATATGTATTAATAATAAAATATTATTCAATTATAATCATTTTTTTAATATATACATATTGAATTAAAATTATGTCTGAAATATATATTATTAAATATATTGTATTATACAAAAACACTAAATTTATTTCAACATAAACCATACGATAATCGTCATCATGTCATTATAAAAATGGTAAATAATATTGTTTTCTTTGCTGTTATTGACCTAAGGTCATGGTAATTAGGGATTTCAATATGTACCGAATGAAAATGCTAATACCATTTTTTCGGTATTTCGTATATAATACCGGTATTTGTGAAATATATGGAAAAAATATCTACCAATAAATATATATATTTATCTTTAAATTATTAATATTTTATAGCACGTGCCATTGCTTCCAAGGGCGTTGAAGGTCAACGAAAATAAACCAGACATCGCGTAACTCGACAAAAAATACAGTCATGTTAAACCTTCTATATTAATAAATATATTTTGTTTCCACTTTCAATATCGAATATATCGGTATTATCTAGTTTTTAAAACCGGTATTTCGGTATGGAAAATACTGTTGTACCAGTATTGCAGCCCTTTTAGTAATATGCATATACTTATACCAATTTCCGTTAAATGATCTTTGCGAACATATTGATTACTATTAAACAAATATTTTCTCTCTCATACGCCACGCGTAAGAATGAAAATATTTACAAAATAAGTTTAGCATGAATAATTTATTATTTGTCATGGCAGCCAAATAATTTATTCAATATGTAATTTTCTTCACGGCTCATGAAATATAATACGTAATAAGCATCATATTCATTTCAGTTATTAATTGTAATAAAATAGTTTAGATCTGTCTACAAAAATACCTATTGCGAAAATTATTTGCCTATGATAACATTAATATCGGTTTGTATACAATCGCTTAAGTTGATAAAAAAATAGAATTAAATATATTTAATAAAACCTCATTATATATTAGGTAGATCATAATTATATACTTTAAAAAGAAACTCAAGCTAGTCATTTCTCATTATAGGTTCATTTGTAGTATACATGACTATGACTATGACTATTTCATTATCATGACTGCACAAATACAACACATTTCACTTGTATTACAAGCGTAAAGCAAGATTTGTTCATTAAAAAATTCCTTACATTATGACAAACTATCAAATCAAGAATTTATCTTTCGATGAAGACGTACTATTTTTATATGGCTATCAATTCGACAACAATAAACACGTCATGGATTTGCCATGAAGTGTTGTAATACAAAATGTCATGTGAATCTTGCTAGTTTTAGATCAGCAATTTTGCACAATTAGGTAAATTGTTATATTTAGTGGGTCACAAAATATTCTCGATAAAACAACATTCTTGAGATAATACTCGTACCATACCCCACAAATTTTATTTGACAGGTAACAAATTGAGAGGTTAAAAGTCGTGCTATATGCTCTGTCTAGAAAAAGTGTTCAGTGGCTTGCTGTCAGGCACAAAATATAACACTCAATAATAATTGACGCGCACCAGACCACGGTGGTCCAAATTTCAAAACAGACTGCGACCTGAAGAAAACCTAAGGTGCAGCCTGTCTAATATTATAATACTAAGATGTGATGAAGTCTCAACATAAGCCAAAGTTCACATTTATAAGATCTAATCTCGTTACCAATACTGTATTTTATATTGTTTATTTTTTTGTATGTGTTATTTTATTCATATTGTCTTGGATTGCAAAACCAAAACTATTACTGTAATTTAGGTTAATGCTCAGAATGGGTAAAAAACGCTGTTCTCGATAGACCAAAAAATAGTGATAATAAACAGATTCACCAGAAAAAAAATAATGATGACAATGAAAATGATAATCAGCATGAATATATTATAATATAAGATTTTGTAATATTGATATATTAATTACTTTTAATATCACAAAAATCATTGTCAGCATACAAAATTTTCTTGATATATTGTTTTATTCAAATCTATTTGTTATGTGATTCAGATATAATTCCTATATTATAAAAATAATTTTTGTAAAAAATAATTATAATTTAACTTAATTATAATATTTTCAATTATATATCGTCACCCAGTGCTTTGAAATATTTCAAAAGCTGAGACGTGTTAGTTTATATCAAGGTGCGATTTGTTTTTATTCACATACAACATGAGGATTTATATTTAAAACATTTTTAAATAATATAACTAAAAAAACCCCAAGATTATTATTTAAAAAGTATTTTTAAAAATAGGTAATACGTATCAGAACACGTTAATCATTCTTGAGACATTTTCGCCGGGACAGTACACAAATGAGGGAAACTTCTTTAAAATGGATACTATATCAATATCGTAGTGCAAGTAAGATTTTCCGGCGCCGAATTTTCCGAGCGGCGCTGAAAAGTCGGGCGGAAATATGGCTCTCGGTGTCGCCGGAACCGGCGGCCGACGCGACACGAGTCACGACATGCTACCTCCTTGTCTCACGCAGCTTTCTTTTCCAAATTATTATAGGCCAATTTCAATATGCAAGGACAACCGTTTCGTTTATCCTCATTTATTATTAGACACGATCTATACAACACCAATGGAAAAATAAGGGTTTTTGACGACTGGTAGATTTCTAGGCGGCTCCGATCGACAAGCAAGTGTCCGCTTATGAAGGCATACGTCATGAGAACGCCGGATCTGGAAAATTTACATGTTGTTTTTCAATATATGTTTATACCCAGAGCATGGCTCTAATATGTAGTCCAAGTGACTAACATTCACTTATTGTAAAAAAAACTGCTTAGAATCCTCTTTATGAGGCGATCAAGATCCACGTCGCTGCAGAGTCAATGAAAAAATTATATTTCTTACATGTCAAACATTACTTAAAAAACACAATTAATGTTAATAAAACTACCAGCTTCGTCTATTTTCATTATTTCTTCTTTTTACTAGCGATCTTTGTTTTATAATATATTTTATAAACATTTCGGTGGAGCTGCACTCATACCAATCACGAAGGTTCATAAGCCACGAAATGCGACGTCGTCTTCTGCTATGCTTACCGTTGATTTTTCCTTGGATAACAAGTTGAGGAATGCTGTACTGTTATCTTCTCATAATGTGGCCGAGATACTGTAGTTTTCTGGTTATGATACGCAGAACTTCTCGGTCATTTTCCATTCGATTGAGAACGTCAACATTAATTATCGTCACTCGGGCAGTTCAGGGAATTTTTAGGATGCGTACAGTCACATTTCGAAAGCCTCAACTGTCAGTTGCATCTGCTGGTTTAGCATCCATATATCTATCTTTATCATAGAAAAGGATTGAGACAACATAAAAGCATATGACACTCAGTCTCAGACCTAATTAGGGTGGCGATTGCTATGGAGGCATTTCGGGGCACTCATTGTGATCTCAATTTTATTTTATTTTTTATCTGAGTCTGGTCTAATTTCATACTTTAACTTAATAAGTTCTGTAATAGGTAGATCATTTTTAGAAAAATGGGCTTAAATTAATGAAAGTGAAGCTGATTACTAGAAATAATGATTATGTGATTGTAAGTTATTCGGCACCGATAGTGACCTAATTTTAAAAAGCACCCTCCTCTTTCTGACGGCCATAACCTACCTACTATATTCTTTTTAATATTACGCTCGCTGGGGCTCGAACCCTCATCTATGGATATATAATACGTATATATATATATATATATATATGTGTTATGAGATTATGTATGTACAATAAAAAATGTCATATTCTCAATTTTTTTTTAATTATTCATTGAATAAAATAAAACACTTCATTGTTTTATTAATCATTCCATACGTTTTTCCATTTCGAATATAAAACATGATCATTTATACTGAAACCTAGAAATTCACAATATAATGAAAATTTAACTATAACTGATTGTGCGACGGCAGCCAAATACACCGAACCATCACTATTTAGTATAGTATACAGATGAAAAATCGCATATATCAGACACATAATATACCGAACTCTTAAAACAGACCGCCAATGATGGCGGCCATTAACATTATTATTTCTTTATAATCTCCATTTTTCAAAGTGCCAACGCCAACGAGGTTTCAAATTTTTCGCTGCCGCGCTTGCTACCACACGAGAAACGTTGTAAAACAGCTATCGAGTATCATAATACAATTTTTCATAAGACTACAATTTTTATATTGATACTATCGACCGAAGGTACTTGGTGGAATTTAAATATAAATTCTAATGGATTTAAGTTTTGTAGGTACTATTCCATTTAGGTAGTTTTTGGCGACTCGCAAAAAACGACCTAAATGGAATAGTACAATACTTAAATCCATTAGAACTACAATTATTAATTACAATCAAAATTATTTGGTGTCTGCAGTTAATTCATTCAAATTCCTGACTCAATGAGTTATTTTTCAAAGGGTTAAGAAATTGCTACATTCAAAAAAATATGTCAAATCTTCATAATATTGAAACGTTAAAACAGTTTCCAAAGATGATTATGTTTCAATGTGCCAACGTACAGAAAATGATACTAAATCAACGTTGCATAATTGCCATCAAGTGTTGCATTAACAATAATATGTTTAAAAGACGCCCTCTAATAATTATAGTACATACTTATTGTTCATTTCAACTATTGGGTCGGCATTTAAGTAAATCGATGATGGCTGATTTTAAAGCCGCCTGTCAAATAAAAAAACGCTTCTCAATTTTTTACAATAACTTTGTTGAAGGAAGAGTTAAAATAAAACCTACTTGGTCAAGCATTTGTAACTCTCTATGTGGCGCAATCGATTAATCTTTCCCGCTGACTTTTTTTAGATGAACCTAATAGCCGATAAGTAATGGTAACATCTATCAAAAGGTCATTAGTCAGAAAGCTGGCCTGTAACATGCGTTCACCAGTAATTTCTAACTCCCACCAGAATAGGGGTCAACATAATGCGTCGATAATTTCACGAGGGGTGAAACCACTATATTCTTTCTTACTGCATTATTTGACTATTAATAATTAGCCAGTTCTGCAACCAACTAATAAAATATATCAATGTTATACTTTTTACTTTATTATCATAATATTATTATCTCCCGTCGAAAACATTAACAAGAATTACCAAAATATTATAATAACAACGTTAAATGTTTATACGTTTACGAAATAATTTAATAGTATGTAGGTTATTATTTTATATTTTTCATACTGTCACAATTAGATGTTAAACCAAAACCGGCTTCATTCCAACAGACATTTTCAGTTGGACGAAGTCTTTCAAATAATTACTTTATTATTTCTAATACAATGTATTTTCATTCCATTAGGGACACGATATGCCATTATTTCGATGTTTAGTGATATTCAATTGCTGTTTTTTTTTATTTCTGCAGAATAATGGAAATTATATTTATTATCACGCCACGTTTTTGCAAAAAACTCCACCTTAACAATATACTTGACCCAAAATATCTTGTTGCATGTTAATAAATATACTAAATTCGACCACAGCGTCGTAATATTTTTTAGCATGACCAATAGAACACGGGCCTGAGTTTTATTATACCTGAAATCATATTAGCGTCCATATAAAATCATATAACTTCAAAGGCTGACCTTTATTTCAAATTCAGCTGTTTTTTTCTTATTCACAAAACAGAAACCATTAGGGGTCGACTGTGACGTAAATTGATCGTTTTTAGTTCATAATAATTATTATGTTTTATACATTTCTACATAATGTCACAGTAATGCTATTATATTTGAGTTTAAAAGAGTTATTAGAAGAAATCTCAATGATTTTAAGAATATTGGATTATCTTTCTTAAACTAAAATAGTACACCTATCACTTGGCAATATATAAGTTAATATGTCTCGCGTATAAAAAAAACTTATTATTCGCATGTGATTCTTTATCGCCTGCAACGATTTGAACCACCGAACGCAGCATCTAATCCCCTACTCGCCTGTCGACTCTTCCACCGTAGAAAATATACAAGCCAATCGGTGTGGTATGCCTGCGTGGGTGGGGAGGTATAGGGAGAAACGCAACCACCTGACGGAGTAATGGGCGGGCAGTCTTATCGGAGATCATCTACTATCCGAGATAGTTTAGTATAGCTGCACTCATACCGATCGCGAAGGTTCTTAATATAATGTAATAAATTTTATTATAAATGGGAATTATAATTGTAACGGTTTTTAGGTACCTACGTGTGGCGCGTGCTAAATCGTACATTATTTTTAAATGCTATTATAATATATTTATCACATCTTTATTTACTTTATGGTTGCTGCATTATTTAGTGTATGTAAATGTATTGTAAAATGAAAAATCGACGGGTGCAACCCATTCAATTAGCTTTAAGCTTGAAGTGGGCATTCAAAATCCTAGGAGAATCAGTCCAACTCAATAAAATTAATCTGACAAAAATTACACCTCTTCAACATGATTCAAAATAATACACAAATCAAACATACTTTGGAAAATCGGGGTGTCCATTTTTTTTCTACAAATTTTCTACGTGTTTATTAATTACCTATTTTGAACCGCTTTATTATTTTCTCAATTGTTTGTAATATTTTAAAATTGTAATTTAAAATCTCAGAATCTTGGGAAAAAAAATCATTGAGAACCATATTGGTATTGTTGGCCATGCAAGTAACATTAGCCGGACGGAGGGCACGTGTCTTAGGGGTTGCTTGACGTCTCACCCCCATGCGATGTTCACTTGTTATTCATCCCCTCTCGTGAACTTCTCAGTCCACTGCATTAAACCACCCCTGTTTACTGTGCCCCGTTTTGATTTTTCTATTTTTTTTTCTTCGCCTAGATTTTCCGACTATTATTCTTTTTTACGTCTGTGCATTACAAAGAAATCATCGCGCTATTCAGGGGGGCGGGTAAAATGCCTTATCCGCCTAAGGCATCCGATATATCAATGCAGTTATATTTGATCGACGCTTGGCATCTTGTGTATTTTTATAATGGGTTTCAACTGATTAGATAACTAGGTCTCTAAATATTTTTTTAATAAGAACAACCCTATAGCTGACAGAATATAAAATTATAGACGTTGAAGAAACCGTTATATTTTAATCATTCGTATGGATACCAAAAATATTAATAGGAAGCTAAAAAAATATACTAATTATAATGACTAACTTAGCTTCAAGTCGTTTTGCATTTCAATTACTTATCTAAAAAGCCCGATAGCATTTCTACATATTTTAAACTTCACTCAATAAAATAATTCAATAAATTATTAAATATTGGCTATATAAACTCTGAGACTTTAATTGTTATTTAGAAGAGCAGTATACATGTTATAAATTAATTATAACATATCATCAAAACAGGTCGCCACCATATGCCAATGCCACCAATGCACCATAAAAATTAATATTAGTTTATTTTTTTGCTATCAATTCAACCACATTAAAAATATTAAGGGATCTTCATCAACTGTTCTCTAATACAAAAGTCTTACGATACCTACCCTCCAGTAACAGAACTGAATTTACCTTTAAAGGGGTCCTAAGGGCCTCAAAATTTCTTTAAAAAATTAATGGTAATATATATATATATTTTAATAATCTTCTTCTTGGTGTTTTTAGCCAAAACCACCTATAATTTTATCAAAATTTGTTATGTTTAATATTTAAAACTTTATTGTTAGTGAACTTAATCAATTTGTGTTAACGATGTCGGGTAAATAAAATATATTAATTCATGATAATATAGGAAATTATCTTCGCTTTCGTAATTAATTGCTTATCATGGGAAAAACGATTCGTATGTTTAGAAAATTTCGGGCCCCCACAAAATTAGAGGTCCTGAACCCCATTAGCCTGGAAAATTATCGAAAGTATTTCGTACTGCTTTTTACGAGAAGTACCTACGTAATATTCTCAATACCAAACCTATCTGGCTACTCACCGGTAAAAGTCAAATTATTGTACCATAATAATTTATTTATACTGCCGATTGACCAAAAACAAGCTATAAATCTATGCTTGAAAGGTAATAACCCCCTTTCTGCAATCACGTGCTCTACAAAAGATAATTTTTACAAGAATTTATTACGTATTTTAATGGTGGTGTTGGGGTGTGGATAAATAGATATTTATCTACGTACCTACATTATTTACTGTTCTTTTGGCTCGACTCATGAGTCATGAATCATGATTCATTAGTAGTAGAGAGATAAACACGCTAAAAGAATAATATTGTACAAATTTTATGGACTTCGACTACATTGTTATGCATTATTTTTGTCTATGAATGTACTCGGCAATAAAAATATATCTCAGTAGGTTCTTACATCATTATCATCATTGTCATCATCCTGTTTCAATACACTGTTAGTATAAGACCTTCTCAAGTACCCTCCATTCTTCTGAATTCATTGTAGTAGACTAGTAAAGAGGTAAACACCTTAAAAGAATAATATTGTACAAATTTTATAAACTTTAATTACATTGTTATGCATTGTTTTTGTATCTACGAAGGTAGTCGGCAATCAAAATGTACTTCACTAGTTACTGAAGTATAACATTATCATCATTGTGATCAGCCTGTTTCAATATACTCTAGGTTGAAGGCTTTCTCAAGCTACCTCCACTTTTCTCGATGTATTACTCTTCGCTGCCACGTAATTTCATCGAACATCGATATATTTCATCAATTCAAACATTTTGATACAGCCTTTTGGTTGTATTATATCCCTCGGATACAACAAAATTGCTCCCTTATCTATTTTCCACATTTGCGCATAATGTATAATACACAACTTTCGTTGTATAGGTAACTTTTAATTTAAATATAACTGTTACTTAGATATGGGTATGCATAGGCACCATGGGTACGACAAACGCCGCTAGCAGTTGTAATGGTATTGTTTGCCAGCATTCAAAAAACATTGCAATAAGTAATTCCAATACAGCTACAAATCGCCTATGGTGTACTATCGAACGATTTATCTCTACCAACCAAGGTACATTGGATAAACAAGATCGCTATTTAGATGTAGGTACTTACAGGGTTCGTTAATGTATATCATGTATGTCCAACTTCAAGTACGCTGTGATTTACCACCGGTATCACGTCATGGATCCCAGGTTCGAATCCTGGGTCTGGCAAGTACACATATTGTTTTTCAATTTGTGTCTGTTAGGGTATGGACCTAATAGGTTGAGCAAGTGGCTGACATCCATTTCTCGTAAAAAACAAAATCTGTTAATACAAACCTCTACTCTGTGGAGGCACATATGATCCTATTAGGATCGGACATGGTCAAAAGAATCAAAACTGCCAATAATCCTTCACACTCTCGCATTGTAATTCTTCAACTGGAAAAAACGTATTATATTTGACTGAGAGTCTGTCTTTTAGTATCACAAAGAATTAAGTTTTTATCTCATTTTTAGAATTCATTGCATTCATTTTCAAAATATTCCCCTACTGGGAAAAAAGTTTACAGCTCGACGGTAAAGAAAACTACGCCTGAGTTTAATTAAAGGGGATTCATATCTTTTCTTTCTATCACTCCTGTGGCATGCTGTGAGTGATGCAATACAAATCATATGATACGACGAGAGGCTTTCTCAAAACAACTTACAATAAAAACAATAATGATTAATGCTTCCCCATAATGAATCTACACCAGCGGTTCCCAACCTGTGGTACGCGTACCACCGATGGTACGCGAGTGGATAATTGGTGGTAAGTGAAAAATAATTAGTAATGGCGGACATAAAAAGTAAAAAAAAAACAGTCATAAAAATAACATTTAAACTATTGTATTTTTTCTATAATTCATAATTTTAATTAATAATATACAGTACAGTTGTTAATATTTATGTACAGTCGATGATCGAAAATCCAACAATCAATATCGTATTTTTGGAGTGCACTTTTAAATTTAGCGCGTTAGCTATCAGTAACTTGAGATGTCGCCGTCACTGTTATGATGGCGCTGTATTCCATTCACTTGAAGAATTTTTACATTTACCGTGTTTAATTAATTTTATATACATATATTTTCTATTAATATCGGTAATTTTTGGAAAAAATTGCCTGCGGCGCATTTCATTTTTTTTTATACAAATAATTTAATTTAATTATATGTAATTTTTTATTAAATAAAAATTAGTTGTTAAAAAAAACTTCTTCAAATGTCCTGGTTTTGAATTTCGACAAGAAATGAGCTTCGGCACCTTTTATTAAAAAAAAATATTGTGATATGTAAAGTTCAAATGTCTCATTTTTATCAGAAAAAATAAACACAAAATAAAAAATAAAACTTAAATAAATTGAGTTCTGGGAAATATAGTCACCCTATAAAATTTATGATGCAAATAAAATAACAAATTTCTCGAAATACAACCATTTTTACGAAGTGGTACAATTAAGCGTGATGTACTGCCAAGTGGTACGCGAGCCAAAAAAGGTTGGGAAACGCTGATCTACACGATTCGATTTCTATAAGCATATGGTTCGATCAACCAAAATTCATCCCACGATCGACGCGGTGGACATACGTGATGTATAATATGATTGCTGGACAAATTACAAATGACCAAGAGGAATTTAATTAGCTTGGAGAGGCCTTCATCCAGCAGTGGCTTAATTCGCATGAATTTTTATAATAATTAATATAATTTAAAAAAAATCGTGTTTAAAATAACTCCTTAATGGTATTAATCTTCCGGTATGATACCGCTAACAAGCATGACAATTCAAATTTAATATAGAGGGGTGCATGAGTGATAAGAGATAATAATATTACATTAAGTGTATTTCAAAATATGAAGCCAATACACCGTTTTAACATCAATGAAGATTCGATAGTTGACCACTCAAATTATAGTGGTTTTGGGGTAAGGAACAGCTCCCACAAGTAGGTACTGGGGTAGTGCAAATTAATAATAATATCGGCTTGACCTAGTAGAGCATGTGTTAACCATATGGCTGTAAAACTACGTTGCGAGGGTAATATGCTATAAATAAAAAAGTGCCATTTTCTGAAAATGTCTGATGAATTAGGTAGATATTTATATATTAATTATGTAGATACTATAAAACACTAAATAATATTTTTTTAAGTACCTCATAATCTAATTAATAAACGTAATTAATAAAGAATCTGTATTATTCTTTAGTTACCTACTACTAATTAAAACTTTTATTGTGTCGAAGAATGTTCGCAAATAATAAAAGCACAACTATTTTTAAAAATGAAGAAGTTAAATAGTGACTCATTTGTTTCAAAACAAATGAAAATAATAAAAAGTAAAAACATGACTGATTTGTTTTTAAAACCAATAAAAATGCAGTGAACTGCATTACCATTCGAGCTTACATTTATTATTTTCGCCAATAATTTATAAAAAATGACAGTAATATTATCTTTTATTTTGTTAACTGTCAATTCATGGTGGAACTGCATTGTATTCTTGTTTTAATTCAATAAAACGCATTTTTTTTGTAGTTCTTATTACACTTTTAATCAATAAATATCAACATTTGATGTAGTATGAAATATTAATGTCCAACCTTATCAATTTTAAATTAATTTGTTATTGGGAAGGTATTATTGGACGGATAATTTATGTACCTATTGTTATATTATTTCTGTCGCTTTGGATTTTGTTTGATAAAGATTGTTTAAAAAAATGTATTCAGTTGAAATGTCCCTCTGAGACGGACGAAACCGGTCCTAATTTATTAATTAAAAGTGGAATAAGTACTACTAAAAAAAATGCGTTTTATTTAATTAAAACAACAAAAGTAATATTATCAAATAAGCTGCATATTGAAGACGAAGTTTTCTGTGTATATCCTCTGAAGTTTGTTGAATGGTCTAAGTCATGAATTTAACATAATATAGAGCTTCACAATATGGACGTACCTTTACAATTTTTGTGATTGTTTATTAACCATTTTTTCAACCCATTGGATCATTGTCCAAGATTCCTAACGCGCAAAAAAAATATGAGCTGAGCTCGAAAATATTAACTGTCATTGTACAGTCCAGATTCACGTTTATATACACATACTGCAGTTTTCACAAACGGAGCATGTGCTCTGTACTTCTAGTTGACCCACCTATATATCTTCCGAGTCCTGGTTTTGAATCGATAAAACAACGTCTGTAATTTCATAGAAGAGAAGCAATCATCTGTCTGAGAATTAAATCAAAATACAAACGTATGTTCTCCGGATAACTCAATATCCTCTTCCCAATTGAAGAATCTGAAATAAACGCATAGACTATAAATAAATAAAAAAAACCAATGATTGATACAGTCGCTCCCCGGCTCCGGTATGATTGCGATTTGACGAAACAGCAAAAGTGATTACTTTTTCGATTTAGTGGTAAAAATTGATGGGGTGATATATTTTCGTCTCCCCTAAATGTGACAGAATGCCGACAGATATATGTCTGCCTCTTTGATTGTGATTTTTCAATACTAATGGGTTATTTGAGATACAGGCAAGAGTTTTTCACATAAAATAAAACGAATTTACAAATTACGAATAAGATTTAAAGAATGTATCATTCTAAATTGAATTATTGTAAAACATTTTAGATTTTTTTTTACACCGAATGGGAATAGAGCACTTTACCATCGCATACCATGTAGGTACTTACTACTTTTAATACATATATTATGGTACTTACCAATCACGTTGAAATCTCCTGACGATACGCAAATGATGCAGCACTCGAAATGGAAAATGTTACGAACCGAAGCGCTCAATATTTTTACGATAATATTAACATAGTTATCAATTTATGTATGTAATAAAAATAAGTGTTAAATTTGTTTGTTAAGTATATGGATTATCTAGCTCAGGTTGTCAACTTATTTTTTCCACGAGACGGAGCGATAATTTTGGGGATTTCATGAACCGGAACGGCGCTCCGTGCCATTTCGATCCCTGAACTAATGTGTTATTTCAAATCCATTTAACACACACACATAACTTAACTGACTCTTAACACTGATCTTGGACCTCGCTTTGTTTCTAGAGTCAGTCTTAAGCACCGAGGTGCATGGTTGCAAATAATCGGTCCCGTGCGGCTCCGTTCGGGACGAAAATATTATGTGAGCAATTAAATATTCAATATGTCACAATACAGCGCTGTGGAAGGCGGCCGTGCATAATCCACGGCTGTACAGACACGGCGGGTGGAGTAAGTTGTATTGGTCTGAGAATGTGCCTTAAATTATATTAAACATATCCCAAATATTACATTATATTATAATATACATTTCCCAAAGAGTTTAAATGTCTCAAAAAAAATCAGTAACGGCAACCTCCAATAGAAAGTGTACCAAATAGTATATGTTTGAAAATAGAATAATATTTACGATATTAAACAAATTTAAGGTTTTTTGCTCGTAATAAGAAAAGAAAATACAAACTTGCTATAACCACGGTTATATTATGCTGTACTGGAATATAATAACGTAAATATTCGTCGGTATACTGGCAGAAAGCTATAAGTCAAAAATCCTTGTTTTGAGAAAATCGACTTTTTCTAAAATCAAGAAGTTTGGAGCACTCTATTTTTTCACCTAAATCATTATTTATTAAACAAACCACTCTATGAAATGCATTAATCATGTAAGAATTCAATTCAAGTATAAGCAAGTATTTTTTGTAATAATTATTGTTGATTTTTTGAATTTGTAAATAAAATGGTGACTTATCGTTTTCTACCAGTACACTTTTGGAGTCAATGGAGTGGCAATAGGTTAAATGTTATAGGTAGTTGGCTAGTAATATACAGGACTCCTAATTATTATAGAAATGGATTTTTTTACTTGCAATTTTATATAAATTAAAAATTTACACAGAAATAGAGGTACTTCTGTTTGACATTATTATGAAAAAATATCTACTTTGATGACTTTTTTGTGTATCATTGGTATTTTAATTTCAAATTAAAATAGTCTTTATAATTTTTTTCATACAATCAATACCTAATTAATTATGTCAATTACGTGTATTTAGAGGAGAGGATAAAAATAAAAATGGGAATTACATAGTATTTTGTTTATTAATTTGTTTCCAAAAATATTGAAACAAGAGTTAAGTACCTACCTACCTATGATCTATTTTATAAAAAAAAACATATACGTAATAGTTAATTATGTTAGCCACATTTAATTTTACACAAATTGAGATAAATTACATAAGAGTTATTCCTCTTCCACATCAGAATCAAATTCCGATGGCTCAGGTAATGACGTCCTATCCAATGAAGTTGAAGTAGGCAAATTTTCACACCACGGATGTAGTTCTGGAGGTATAATGTTAGGTACTAAGACACATGGCCAACAAATCTTTATTTCTTCCTAGAAATACATAATTACGAATGACACGCGCTCTACCTTCAGCAATTCGAAGCCTCCGTATCTTTGGTGCATTGCTGTCAATATTTCCCAAAATAAAATCTTATTTGCGCTCAAAACTGCCTGATGCATATAAAATCAACTGTCAATCGATGAGTAGAATGCGCGGGTGACGTACGCAATTTAGTTAAGTTGGTACAAATAGCCGAGCAGTGGCATAAATGTGTACAGCCAAAAAGATATAAGTCACGTTGACGTTTTTGTGCAGCTATAGAAATATTAAATCTCTACAGTCATAAAACTTTAAGTGTACTTATAGTTATTTTCCAGTAAGAAATGCGAACATAATTAACTTAATTCGTATTGACATCTTTATATTACGAAAACAATAAATGGAATATGAATGAGCTTGTTTTTCCAGACGATAGAGCGTGTTAAAATCTATCAAGTTGCATTATTAGGTCAAAACAGCTAAATTTTGACTTAACGTTTTCTGCCAGTATACTGACGAATATCCGTCTTTGTTATATAATATACATTATCAAATATTGATTTCTCAGATGACAATAGATTGCGAATTATAATGGCATAAGTACATCTTTCCTACAAAATCTACATATTTTCAGACTGAGCTCATATGGACACCTCAAACTCCTAAACTTAGTATAAAGGATTAATGAAGATTTTTCTGTGTTTTATATTTTTGGGGGTTTTTGAACTTTTTTCTTTCAATGCAATGCTTTGCTTTTTTAAAAATCATATATATATTTAGACTCCAATAAAAATCATAATAATAGAAATCCGTGTGTGTGTTTGCTGTACATTTATTTAATCTTTAACAGCACCATCGTCAATGTATGGTAACTATGGGAGGAATTCTCGTCATCATTCTAAACCAAACCATCCCATTTGCACTTTTACCAAAGTTTTTCACATACTCATAAATGTGTACTGGCTCATATAGGTCTCGTGATATATAGATGTATCAATAAAAGCTGATAGTTTTATTTTCGCCACCACTTTGCACTGGTATCACTTTATTATTTTCAAATTTGACATACATAGTCTGGATATAGGGTAAATTAGTCATGGAAATACATATACATAGTACCACAACGGGTAAAAATCGTAAAATAATATAATCAAAATAATATTTCTACTACAACTATTACGTAGCAAAAATTACATGATATTTTCGGAAGAAATCTTGTGCCATAGGCGAAACTGCCGGATTTTAGAATTTGATAAACGTTAAGTACTTTATTAAATTACGGATTTGTATGGTTTTTAGGTAAGAGGATAGATGGAAGCCATTATTGTGACATCGGTAATTTACATTTTTTGTGGGAATTAGACGGAATGGGCACGGTAAACATTTATGTTCTCAGTATAACAACACGGGAGATATTACAGACCATGTTTTCTAATTGTGTTGTTTCCCATTTTGGCGACGTTGACTGATGACCAACATCGTTTGATTTAACACCATTTGATTTCTATTAATAATTCTGTGGTTGCAGGGTAAAAGTTCTCAAGCTGCGTTTTTTGTGGTAAGAATTGTTCTCTTTTTGGTGATCATAGATTTCGTCACATGTAAGAAAATAAATAGATATTTTAATTTGAAGAAATCGCTTTTTCTTCTTCTTCTTTCACCATGTCACGCCCCAGCATTGGGGCATAGGGAAAACACAAGTTCGCGCCACTTCCCTCGGTCCATCACCAATTCTTGCGCCTCCCGCCATGCCAGACCCGCAGCGCGTAAATCATTTTTGTAGCACCGCTGCAGGATGAGAGAGGGCCAGCCACGGTGACGGCTACAAGGTTACGAAATAACTTATTAAATTCAGAAAATCATTTTTAACTCTAAGTAAAATTACTTATTCAAAACATTGAATATAACATAATATTAACAACTTAATTATACTTACATAAATAATGTAAAAAAAATTTTAGCAAGAGTATTTTGAAAACTCTGATTTACCTCAAAACTGATTATTTCAGCTGCAACGACACTGACTTAAACACTTTTACTACGAAACCACAGAATTTGTAAAAGAACGTCCACATATATAATACAATCCTAACGTCCGTGGATTATATCAATATGCAAAGCGAATTGGTTGATCCTGATTGAACAAACAATAATTAATACTTACGATTTCTAAGTCGACTAAGTTAATTATAAGAATCTTTTTCCACTGTACTGATTTTTAAAACGTTGGATTGAATTTATCAACCCCATAAGCTAGACGTCCAGTTAGTAGATATATCAAAACAAATTAACAATAGTAGATCAGTAATTAAATCGATACCATCTGCGTCACAACAAATTCAACGATACATAAATTATATCTCGCAAATATTTCCACACGATAACGTTCAAATAACATTAATACCGATCATTAAAACAAATTTCATTGTTAACTACGACTACGAAATTGTACACAAGTAAAAAATTCGTGTTTATTATGAGAATATTCGTATTTGGAGAGCGTTCTGTCCGATCCATGTCGATCGAATTGTCCAAATTCTGCTCGCTACGTGTTAGTTGAAATTTAGTAAGTAGCAGAGATTTGCGCGTGCTGACTGCTCGCTTAGTGGCTATCGTTTGGTGATACACAAACAATCCACCCTTAACATTCAAATATTTGTATTATTCAAATATATTATATAATAATTTGATAGTGGACATAAACGCCATATTATGTAGATATATTATCTTCATCATAAGCCGTGGTCAATTTACTGTTGAACGAAGGTCTTTCTTAACTCCTTCCACTATTCTCGGTCCCTAGTTATTCACATAATATTATATACACTAGAAAACATTTATTAATAAAAATACGTCACCCAACTGGTTGTTATATTATTTTTCAAATAGATTTTTTCTAGTGTTTTCTAATTTCTCAAATTATGTTATATATGTTCAATAAAAGAATGTTACATTCTTAAATCTTTTGAATTATTCGTTGAAAAAAAAATAGTTTATCAATTTATTTTATTTAAATTCTTTATCTTCTTGATTGACTATTATAAAAAACAATTAATAATAATTAAGTATATACAATTAAAGTATTTAATTAAATATTGAGGCATCTGTTATTATATGCTTTGTTTTGATTAGTCTTGTATAATGACAACTATTTGGAGTAGGTATTTTTTTATTATTATCAATGAAAATAATAATTTAATCTTTACGCTGACGAATTGTCATCGCAAGTCATTTTCACTTACCGCGTAAAATGCACCCCACAGTGTGAACAGTTTGAAGGGAGGGTGTACATAAAGCCCCGCTAATTTCTTCTCAATGGGTAATTATAGAACAATAGAATAGGGTATAAGTCATAAAAAATTATATCTCATCTGAATGTGAAATATACATATCGCCTGCGTGCTTATGGAAATTGTTATATTTAATTGATATTTCATGTAAATTGTTATGCACAATAAAACACTTACATATAGTTTTATATTACTTCATTACATCATTAGAGGTTATTTATCTACACAGTGCTGGATGAAGACCTTCCTAAACCTCTCCACCGTTTGAGGTCATGTTCCTTGAAACGGCACATAGGTTCTTACCAAAGTCTTGCCTTTATAATAAAGCATATATAAAAATATAAGCAACACTGGGTAATCTATATTATATTATTGATATGTCCCCAGTTCTTAATCAGATTAAAAACACTCCATATTACCATGTGTTCGGCTTAAATTGTATTTAGATTATGTACGATAATTAATTATTTTTTCTTAGGTGTCCTTTAAGGGAAACTTCATTGAAAATTTTTAGAGTATTGTTATATATTATCAGCCTTCTGTTAATTTGCCGACTTGAAAAATATTCCACCCCTAAACAATACATAATTTGTTTACTGACACTGTATATGATAATCTCTGTAAATACAGTATATGATTATTTTTTTGTTAATAATTACACAATCTAAATATTTTTCATTTACATGATATTTATATACTTAATAAATTAAAGAATGAAACAACGACATCTACAAATTTTAATATATTTGTGTGTGTTTGATTTAATCATTTTCATCCGTCGTTACATATTGGCATTTCAAGTTTCTTTCTATACCATGTTATCTGCTCACGTATTCTATACACAAGACTGATATCGGCCGCTATCGGCGGCTGTCGAAGATAGCTTATCATATTTATGTATTGAGGCATTATAATTGTTACAATTAGTTAGTTATAATTATTACAATAATGTTTTAACAGCAGCTCTCTTGGGTGTGATAACTTTTAGAGCGAGATAAACAATTTTGACAGTTTTTTTCAGACGGCTAACCTATTGTAACAATTATAATACCTCAATACTTACATATGATAAACTACCCTCGATAGCCGGCCGATAGCAGTCTTGTATATAGACTAGATGTGCTGCATTAAAAATTCTTTTATGATTTTACCGTATTACATAATTTAATGTATTATTTTCAATGAATATAATATATCAGTTTTATTATTTATTCTTTATTCAAGGATTTTGACAGCTCGATTCCCAATATTATCTTCAATTTATCTGGTTGAATATACAGTTACCAATTATAATAACATTGGAAATTCATGATCAATTGTTTATTTCTTTTTTTTCAGATCCATATCAGATGTTTGGTCCCACCAGTAGTCGTCTTGCAAGCTCAGGTGAGACCGATTACTAATTCCATTCAAAAATAATCTGCCACGTCTATGAATACGTGTGTACCACACCTATTGGAAATTTTATATATTTATACATCGTATATTACATTGCATATTATGTGCCAATACAATCAGAATAATTGTCGTTAAAAAAACAATTAAATCGCCAGAATTTACAATTCCTAATTTTGAAGAAAATATTGAAAACTAGTCATTTATATGTAAATATTACACTATTATTATTGTTTTATTATACACAACTGATGTACAAAAAGATGTTGAGTCTTCTTTCATGATTTTTCTATAAAAACCCTGAAGACAATTTGAGTTCCATTTTTAATGGAAAAAAGGGTTAACGAGACGGGTAATTCTGAGTGTAAGAAGAAGAACATAACATTCGTTATCTTTTTTTTGTTTTTTAGGCTCTATCTTTGTACAAAAAGGTTGTTCTTTAACATCTTTAGATATCCACTACATTTTATTTTTGAAGTTATACTTCTTTTGACGCGTTTGGGAAAACAGATCAGTGTATTTTTGGCGTGTGACGCCGATGTAACGCCTTTGGCGTGTGACGGAAGTGGCGCGCGCCGATGCAACACAATTTATTATTATGATTATTCATTAAGATTTGAGGCTATATGTATGTAAGTATAAGTATTATTTACGATTAAAATTATTTATCAATCAAATAAATAAATTTTGTGAATGTTGAGTTGGTAAATAATTCAAACAATGATACGTTGTAAATTTATAATATTTAGATACTTCATACACAAAAATACATATTTTTACAGTTTAGGATAATTGTCGCATATCCCATGTCAATTTATTTATTAGCGGTTTATAATAATTGAAGACAATAATAATTATTATGTTTCATCACACAAAAGCCAATATCACGTTTCAGTTAAACCATTAAATAGGCTATGTTTCACTTTTGGTTTGTAATAAATTATTATTGTTAACGAAAATAGTAATGTACAATCATCTGTTTAAGCAAGTTCGTCGAAATAGTGGTTTGCTAAATTTTTCAAACTTAGATTTTGAGATTTTTTTCTTCCAAAGTAGGTACATTCTGCTATAATATTATTTATTCGCATACGTAATATTATTGCTGGAGGTATCTATATCGATAAAATACCTTTGAGACCGAAATGAATATAATCATAACACGCCAATAAAATATGTTTTTTTTATTAATTCATCATGGGCACTTCTGAATCGATTATAACCGCTGTATGCAAAGATGAGTTTTTTTGTTTTGTTATTATTTTTTGTTTTGTTACGCCAAAGAAATATAACTTCTTACGCGCGTACACACACCGATTATGTTTATTAAATTGTTACTAACCAACCCGGTGTAATTTTTGGTGATACAAATATACAATAATTTTCAGTTAAAAAGAGGAAAGTCACACGCGTGCGTAAGTACAGTGGGCGACTCGTGTTTAAAAGCGTGATTGCCGCACGTGACCTATCCACCCCTTAAACGTTGTAATAATAACAGTGGTATACAACAAATGGTTCATGAATAATGTAAAAAAAACAATTTGATTAATTTGGAAGAACTATAATATGTGACTGTGGCCCACACCATGAGATCAAGACTTGAGAATTGAGATAACACGAGGCGGCTGGGTGCTTCATGATGTGCATATTGAACTATGAAGTCAAAACCTGGGAGTCGAAGAACAAACTATTAAACTTGAGATATTGGAGATGTTTCGGCATGACCACCAAGACGTTGAACACGTCCTCTGGGATTGCCCGAATATGGAACCTGAATGAGCGGAGCTGTTTGCCAGGGTCCGTCCTCACACGGGTCCAATTGGCCAAGTCGATTTGATAGCAACTGAGGCCAACTTTGCGGCATTCGAGAAATTTGAAGCATCGTATGGGGAGCGGGATAGTCTCGACTCCTCTGTAGAATCATCCATTTCAACTCGTGACACTCCGTATGCGGATACGTAGGGCGCTTAACGTCAGCGAATAGCAGAGCCAGTCCGTCTTAACTCGTACGTACGCAAGTACGTCTCGTAACTGTCTTCTTTAAGCACTACGGTGCATGATTGTAGCATCAGTCCCGTGCGGCTCCGTTTCGGGACGGAATGAGCACTTAAACTCACTTCTTTCACACGTTTATAGCGTCATGGAAGGCGGCCGTGCATATCCACGGCTGTACATACATGATAGGTGGTGGTGGGAAAACAAAATAGATGTGTCGGTTTACAATAAGGGTTGTCTTGGCTGATTATGTCAGAAACTAGAAGTTTTTAAGACGACACAAGAAGCCAAGATATCTAAAAGCTACCGGAAAACTGAAATAACCTACACAATTTGGTTATATTTTTTTGCAATGAGAAATAAAAATTACCCCACCCCAACTCATAATGCAAAGAAAGGTAGAGAAAAAATATAATTTTGCTTACACTACCATTTGATGTACCTACAAAAGTTCGAATACGATTGGTCCAGAATAGTAATAAGATATTGTAATTTGGAGACTAAATTGGTGACAGATGGTACCAAAGAAGACTATACTATTAGAACCATTTTTATAGTGTGTAAACATTGAAAATTTGTGATCAGTTTTGATCTCAACTATCATATTTTTATTATATATCGATACAGCTCATGTATTACGATGCTCTTTTTCGTTACTCTCTTGTACATCTCTTATACAAACCTTTGTATTAAGTATGCTTACTTACTATGTAATAATTACTCCTAAATAATTATAAGAGAGAATTAGTAAGATGAGCTCGTTTCTTGCTGAATCTGAAATATGTAAACAAGATAAAATCATTCAACAATTCACAAACAAAAAAGCTATCGATTGAATAAATAATCTGTGACATATTATGTTCTTTTGTATTTTGTACATATTATGTTCTAACTTTTTGTGCTAATACGATTGCTTTGTGATATTCGAAATATAAAATAAAAGATTAATAATTATATCGTAAAAGGTATTAGAAAAATAACGTCTTAAAAAATGACACAGCCGAGAAATTCATTGAATGCCCGAGTTTTTAATACTAATTTTAACGTACATGTATTCATCACGGTATTATTTCTAAAATAATATTTCAAAGGTTTTGACCCTCTGCTTTATAGAAAATAAATTAACATTAGGAATCTATGATTTTTTTTACACACGCGATGCACTTTTGGTAATAGATGATCGACTGTCGTCGAGGTCTGAGGTGTAGCTTTTGAAATTAGTCATAATTTTCAGTTAATATTGAATTCTCAGAAAACTACCATTGCCCCCTAACTTATCGCAAATGATGCAAGTAAACTTAGTTTTGTGATATCAGAATCATTATAATATGCCGTTATAACGGTTATCCCCCCAGTCATTCAATATGGAGATCATATAATACACAGACCCGTTGATCATTGGTATAACAATTATTGGTGGCCAGAAAATAAATAAGTTAAGATTGGTAGATAGTACTACGTTAATAGCCATTGATAAAAGAGAACTCACAGAGTTGCCACACTAGTTAATAGAAGAGACTCACAAATAGGTACGGCTTTCACATTAATAGTAACAAAGCCAATTTAATGATTATCGATTGGGCTAATCTTCTGCTAACAACAATAATTATACTCTAACGTCTAGAAACAGTGAACGAGTTTGAATATCTGGGATCGACCATTAGTGGAAAAGGAGGATGTGAAGCACAAATTGCGAAAAATGCGATGACACGTCTTACCATTATATGGAAGGATCGAGGACTTTTAATTCCACAAAAATTGTGCAAAAATAAATGTTTTCCATATTATTTATGATATCGAGTCACCAATCTTGGTGACAAGGGAGCGAAAGACAATAATTGATGTCTTTAAAATGTACCGATAAATAATAAAATAAATACCGGTGACGAATGCTTCGTATTTATTGAACAGATCACAGGACAAACCAGTCAATCATCCATAGACTCCAGATAAAGGAACTCATTCAGTATTTTTATGGATATATTATTCAACGTGAACCAAAGAGGCTGGTGGATGCAGAGGAAGAGCGTGTACGCGCTGGAGTGACCAAGTGAAAGGGCTTACATGGAGTAGCCTTCACTCTACCCTAAGAGAAACAAAAGACAGAGAGAGATGAAAAGAATTAATCGTTCATAAAATGACTGGAGTTCAAGGCGGTCACGATCCTCAGCCATGAGGGAACTACCAAAAAGATATAATATACAAACATGAATTTGACAGTTGAAAATGTCTCTCTGAGGCGGACGAACCCGGTACAAATTTATTTATTAAAGTGGAATAAGTACTACAAAAAAATGCGTTTTATTAAATCAAACAACAATACAATGCAGTTCCACCATGAATTGACAGTTAACAAAATAAAATGAATTTGATCATATAATAATTTAATTTGATTTATAAACTACTTCTTTTATTCAACGAAAGGATTGAGAATGTAACATTCTATATTATATTGAACATACATAATTTGAAAACATCTAATGTTATAACCCACTAGAAAAAATAATTGTTATTTATTGACATACACCCCTTATCTGACGATGGATATACAGGTAGCCGAAATCACAATATTAAGTGCAAAATCGTTACGCCCCGCTAAAAGAAAATTAATTATTATTTTAATTTCACCATTGTGATTGTATGGGGATAAGGAAAATATGTTGGTCTGCAGGTTTCCCACAAAACCGCAGCTGGTTGCATAAATAAATGCCCAAGTGGGTGGACTAGCCTCACAGAAACCAGGCACACAATGCAAGGTGTTCATGATAAATGTTGAGGCCAACACCTGGGGAGAGCCGGGACCATTTGCATACGTATAAAAAAACAGCACCCCTATACAAAGTGACCGTCGTATGTATTTTTTGCTGATTTAAATATTAGTATCATATGAAATGTGTGCCATCTAAACATAACAAAAATGAACTGATATCAATAAGCCACTTCTACATTTATTTTTACTACATATTTATAATTTATTTTTACTACATATTTATAATTTATAAGTCATGTAACTTTACAATAGTCATAGCTTTTAAAAAATGATTGAATAATAGTTTGTACGTGTTTTACCGTACAATCAATGGTATGATGTGTGATACTCTCGTTCTAGAATACTTTTAGTATACGATAACTGCTATACAATTTGATTTTCCAGCCATGATGATTACTAGGGACAAAGTTAATGTGGTAATTTCCCGTTGCTTTCCACGTCGCAGTGTCAAAGCCATTAAAGCCGTTGCGACCATGCCTTCAGTTATCTAAATGTAAGCTGTACCGAAGTCCATCCTCTCCACCTTACATCAGTACTGGTAATTTCTGCTGCCCAATACTAGGGATATTTATTTGACTTCCCAGTCTAGATCCGCTGTGTTCTGCGATACCAGGGTCACCTCTAGGAGGATGTGGTGCTGGCACCATGCATAGACGGTCTCGGTAAGGGAGAAGCTAATGATCTGTTTTAGATCTATATTACGCATCCACTTGCCTTGTAGGACAGCGAGGACCAGTGTCTGGTTTACTCAGAACAAAGGTACTACCTCTGCAGTCCAACTTAACCCTTAGTTCCGGGTAGCAGACGACAAAGATAAGATCACCTTGATGGTGGCTGACCTCCGCTAGGGGATGGCACAATAAGAAAAAGAACTGCTATACTGTATAATCTACAGACGTTATTATGAAGAAGAGATTTTCCTTGTTTATGATAAATTTGTATGTTTGCAGGATCCGGTCAAATCCAGCTATGGCAGTTTCTGTTAGAACTTCTGAGTGACTCCAGCAATGCCGGCTGCATCACCTGGGAAGGCACCAACGGTGAATTTAAATTAACAGACCCTGACGAGGTGGCCAGGAGGTGGGGAGAGCGCAAGTCAAAGCCGAACATGAACTACGACAAACTGAGCAGAGCTCTCAGGTCAGTCAAATATACCAAGTTTAGGAACATTAATTGGTACAAACAGACACAGGTAGGTATCTTAAAAAATGTTTCTAAATCGCTCAAAAATAACCCAATAAACAAATAACAACAACTAGCTTTTATATAAAAAAAATATAGTACAATCTTTTTTTAATCATTCAATATGTTAGTAATTTTTGGTATCCAAGATTAACAAAACACCATTTCAATACATGACAATTGGTATGTGTGAGAAACATAACCAATTTATTATAATAACTATAAAATAACCTGTCATTTCACTTTAATTAAAATTATACTTATATGTATAGTATTTTTTTTAAATATCTACTTCGTAGTAATTGTTAGCCCACCAATTCAATAATATTATAAAAAAACGAAAAATTTGAAATAATTATTTTTTAAAGTATATTATATTTATATTCTTCGTATTTCTTCATCTCACTTATTTAATACAATCATGAAAAACTTTGTATACTATGCTAAAGGCAAATTAAATACATAATTTCTTTGAAAATTATAAAACAACCCTAATCATTACGTTAAGCAAATCGAAATAAATCTACTTTGGCCAAGAAATTGCTATTAATAGGTTTCCCACTATTCGTTTTTTATTTAACTTATGTTTATATACATATTTAAAAATTTCTGTGCATTATAAAAAATTGTCATATAATATAATTTAATTAATAATTCAGGTATACGTACTCACATGTCCATATTCTAAACATGTGTACCTATATGATAAGAGTTTATAATAATATAATTCGGTTTTGTGTACTGTATATTGTATATATTATTATTATTATTATTATTATTGTCTTGCAGCGATATTTTTATGGTTTAGTAGTAATTATTGCGCGTATTAAATAATTACTTTATTAATACTTTTTAATTTGCGATATTTATCAAACAGTTGCATATATTATATGTTTTATTTAAAAACCTCAACTAAATTGATATTAATTATTGCGAGCAAGCGATGTAATAACAAATAATCCACGCTGTCATGAAATTGATGCAAGCGTATTATAGAGTTATGTGCGCACATTTCAATTACCTGTAAAATATTTTCGCTCTTCGCCACTCAACTGATTGCTTTTAAATGTGAATTGCCAATTTCCTAAATCGGAAAACATTTGATTGCCAGCGACAAGTAAATGATGTCAAAAAATTTTAAGCGATTAGTTTTCTACATAATGTTTGAAAAACACTAGTTCATCAAAATTGCCTATATATATATATTATAGCATTATAGTGTACGATTCTTTCATCGCATCGGCCATATTATGTATTAATAATTACGGAGCTTATTAGAAATGGGGCATACATATATTATGATTAAACTACGTGGCCGGAAACTTGTACGTATGCAGTTCGCTGTGAAATGATGTATCGGAAATATATGGCCGTATATTAAAGACCGTCCAACCTCTTTGAGTCGTATAGTACTGACATAAAATTTATGTCTAAATAAAACACGGTTCTTGTCGGATTACACTTTACAGAAAGCCAGCAGCAAACATATTTTGAAAATAGCCGATATACTGGATTATTTGTTAGGTTAGGTTAGGTTAGGTTTTCATTCGTGAATTCATGAATTTTGCCAAAATCAGCAATGAAAATTGAATTAATATCATATTAAATCTAATAAATTGGAGACCGTATAGTAGGTGAACGGTCATCTCTTTCCGATAGAAATCTCACGGCAAACTGTGCCACGGTGAAACGTTTTACGTACAATTTACATATAACTGTTAAACTATGGTTTTGAGAATGCATTTAAATAATATTTTAATGAAAATAAACAAATTGTATCGGTTCAGATCGTTCGATTTTTGTTGATAAAAAATATAAATATTGAAATAGAAAGTACTAACCGATACGTCTTGACAACTCGGATTTCAAATTATTTATTCAACATTATTTACCAATAGATTTACTACAGTAATTGTAATTATATATAATCAATATTCATTTTTTAATTCTTTATAGTACCTACATCTGTGTAAATTTACCCATTGCTCCATTTCCTAATGTGTAAAGAATATACCTATGTATTTACGTGATATTTAATAAGTATAATGCATTCCGTATACAATATTATAATATTAAATTGATTTAAAATACCATATGGATAAGAAGTACGTCATGAAAATTAGTACCATCTGAATTAATTTTGTGAAAAATTTGATTAAATAATTTTAATATTTCATTTTTAACAGGTACTTACATGAAAAGATAATGTATAATTTATTTAACTTAATATGGTGCATAGCATACGGGAGATATTTTTACAATTGAAAATGCCTAAAAAAACTTTGGAAACTGTCAACAGTGATTATCGTAGATTTGTTTTATCTAACTTAAGGGTCGATTGATTTCATCTATAGTTGAACCACCGAAAAGAGATCATTTTTAAACAACAAATAAAAAATATTTATATAGTCGTCTTGCTGTCGATTGAGGCGACCGAAACCTTAACCGCTATTTATTACAATTAAACTCAATCACTATTTTGAAGATGTTCTTCGTAGCCGTTTAATACGATATATCTATATAGATATAAATTAGTGTCATAGCATTGAATTTATTTTGAACATTCGACAATATTATTGCTCGAGAGATCCAATAGATTTTTTTTTAAAAGGTGTATGTATAATAAAATAAATGTAACTTTCTCACGTTGGTGTCTATCAATTTAGAAATAAGACTTTAACATTGACTGATCCGTCTTCTTATCAATAAAAAGTCTTTGTGTTCACGAAATTTAACGGTGATTTTTTTTAGGAGAAGAAAAAATTTAGCTAAACATCTTTAATACCTACAATTTTAATTATTATCAGACCTATTATATTATAAGTTGTAGTTTTCAAGATAGCGCAAAGTGATCTAATCAGCCATTAACTATAAACTGTAAAATACAAAACAAATAAAAATATCAAAGTCTATTTTGTTATGATCTTTTTATTGAAATTTTCTTCATGTCTGTAAAAGAGATGACTTTATAAAAGAATATCAAATACTCAGTCTATAAAATAGTTTGTTATCTGATCGCTGTCCACAGGTATTACTATGACAAGAACATAATGACAAAGGTGCACGGCAAAAGGTACGCCTACAAATTCGATTTCCAAGGACTGGCCGCCGCGACACAGCCTGCAGCCAGCGACCCAGCATACAAGTACCAGAGTGACCTCTTCATGAGCTCGTATCACCACAGTGCTAAGCTTTCTTCCTTCATGTCTCCGCACGCGGCTATGCCAACATCCACCGGTAAGGAATATATATTTTTTATTACCTTCATACATTTTGCGCGCAAATATTACTGTGTCGTTCGTCATATCTCGATTGATACGCATAAAACAATTTTAAATACAGTTTCACCAAACAAATATATTTTTCATATGCGAATATATTAGCACGTCGAGTAAGTTTTGGTTTTGCATTGTATTGTTATTATAGTTATTTTATTTTTAATTATTGAATAATTTTTGGGAAAATGGGTCACCGTTAGATTCAAAGAATTACACAGATTTTACAACTTTTTTACCCATTACCCACTTATAACATCGTCTTTTCAAACTTAACATTATATGTGTGTAAGTCAATATCATTAAAAACATTGATAAATAACTTTATATAAAATGTAAAATAGCTCAGAAAATGTTGTCACAGTTTTGTGGAACTGGGCCAATTTAAATATGTATAATTTCCTACATAATAAGCATGCATTTAGCCCTTTGACGATTAATTCAAAACACATTTTTAATTGTATTTTTTTTATTAAATTAAAGTTTTACTAGTAGATAGTTATTTTATTACTCGTAAATATTTTTGGGTTTATCGTTTGATATACAAATTAATAGGTCAGTTATTTTTGCAGTAGCTGTCGGCGTTTTCTATAAAAATGTATAAAGTGTGTATGTAAAAATATTGCGCTGTGGAAATTCTAAGGCGAACCCCATAATGATATAATGATGAGTGATTCCACGTAGCATTGTTTCTACTCGAAGACTAAAAGACTAAAATTCTCGTCACGTCATAAAACAAGTCCGGCGCTTCCCTTGCTTGTCTGGTTCCTTGCTGGTGTCACTTGGCGAAATTTTCAGAATCGTACGTTTCGTTCAACGTTAGATTAAATGTATACCATGTCAATTTGACAACATAGTTACACAAATTTAGAAGAAAGCTCAAAAATAAAATACTTTCATTGCTTAATCATTTTTCAGTAATCAAATATACTTTTTTAAACAATAATAATAATTCTTCTTGGGTACGTACATAAATATAATTTTCTCGTTGAAACGTGACGTTATCGAGCGTAGCACAGCAATTTATATTTTTAATGTTAATATATTATTAATTAGTGCTTATAAATTTTAATGTGAATATTAATTTTAAAAAAAAAACAGTTTAATCAATACGAAGGTACAAAAACTAAAACTTCTCAAAGAAACTGTGCTAGACTGGCGACAAAATGTTTAAATGTTTTTAAAAAATATGGTCATCACATGACTTTGATATTAAATTATCTACATACTCACGTGCAGGATAGGGAAAAACTTATTTATTGGTGATTACCCTTCAAACAAATTCATTTTAGGGATTGTGTAAATATACGAGTGGGCGGGACGTTTCTCTGTTAATCATTCGTACAATTGGTTGCACGGGAAAATTTTATCTCATTCTACACAATGCATAGATATATTAGATGCAAACAAAAATAATGGGACCATAATAATCCGAAGTATTGAAAAGGCAGACGAAAATGTAAATTAAGATGTTTTTAAATGTTGTTTTATTCCGTTGACAGATTCTTATTTCATCAATATATATGAGGTACTGGCACCGTATAATATAATAATAAACATATAGAGTAATACGTTTAAGAAGAATCATTTCGATTTGCAAAATTAAAACCGCCATTATTCTTGCTAAAATGTTAAACTCTGAGAAAAATTATTAAAATGCAAGTGGTAACGTTAGTGCTATCTGTGGGATTTATAACGAAACTACCAAGTGTTCGTGATGGGAATCCGAACACGACGCTAGAAGAAATATTATAACGCGTTATAGACATATATATAAATTAATTATTACATTAAAAATTGTCTTATTGAAGAGAGGTTACGGTTATAAAATAATACAAATTTATGATATGGAAATAAGGCGTTCGCTCGGTGGCGTTTATATAATAATAACTGTAGGTAATAATATATCAATGATTTAATTTTACTGTCACATGAAAGCATTTGCGCTAAATATTATCAGATGATTTCTTAATATAATGTGACTGGTATTCATGGTGTATACTTATTATCTCCTATCTTTTCAGCATCCATATTCCCCGGTGCGGCATCATGGAGTAATTGGGGCGGCGGAGGAGGTAACCTGTACTCACCCCACTCGATGGCGCCTCCACACGTTACCTCTCACCTGGGATCATATCCACATTACGCATGACCAACTATATAAAGAAACCAACGACAACGATAAACATTACATTCTACTATAATAGATACTTAGCACAAATTTATCAACATTCAAAAATTACGCAAATGATGCGACCTGCTCTTTTATGATAGTCAGGTATCCTTTTTTAATAGTATCTCTGTGCCTGGGAAGCATAGGGCACCATGTAATTATTTTTCACCAAAGTATACATCTGTATTACATACATCTATCACTATCTACGTATAATTCAAACCAAGAGTATAAATCTTTTCAGTTTTGGTATTTTTTTTAAATATTCAGTTGACACCTACATCTTCATATTGGACTAGACGTTCAAGTCTCAATATTTTATTATAAAAAACTCGTAAGATCATAATAAAATATTTTAATTCATTCATCTTCAGATTCTTTATTTTACACTAATCATTAAATATAACCTGTGTCGTATTTCAAAACCGAAAAAATCCATTATATTAAATTTCCCAATAACACTTACATATCACAGTTTATAAAATTAACAAAATGGTAATATAAATTACATAAATTGGAAATGTTGATTTTGTTAGTCAATACGCTTTTCTTCTCTAAATCAACATTAGAATCATAAAATATATTACAATTTTGTAAAATGGAATTGTACCAGGATTAACTCAATTAGATAATTATAAAATTGAAATTGCTCTCTTGAAAACATTCTGTATTTGAATAATACGTAGTATTATAGATAACTACCATATAAGTTTTTAATTTATATCACATCAAATCGTATTCTCTGAATCCTACCTATTTTATATTAATGACTGTTTATTTCTTTTAAAATCAAATAACCAATTGTCCAATATTTTTCTGTCAAATGTGACATAATATTAAAGTGCATACTGGTGCCCGAATTAATATACGTGCAGGCGAAGATTTAGATGCTGCTTTGCGTAGTTCGTTTTCATAAAAAAAGATTTATTAAATTATCTTGAGGGAACCCTGACCCCCCGACTGCCCCCTGTATGCGAGGCTGTGTATTCAATAATATAAATCGTAGTATACTTTCTGTTTATTGGAATATAAGAGTGTCCATCAAAAATTACTTTGAGTGTTTAGTAAATAATTTGCCATATTATTTCTTATTTAAAGCTGTAATAGATTCGCTTTCAAATAAAAATAATGGTTGGACCATTACTTTTCAATGTGAACTTATCATAGAAATGTATGTTTTTTTTCACTCATGTAAATTTATAATTTTAGCGCATGGTGTCCTGCGCCTCCGATGTGCAGATTTAAAGAAACATAATCAAGATTTTTCATATTATGTTATGTTGCAGAGGTTTAAAATAAATTATTATGAAAATGTCATTATTAGATAATGTAAAATATTAATCGGTGTTTTCAATAAATTAACCTACATAGAATAATATTAATAAATAAGAAATGTTGTGTAATATATGCGATAAAATATAGTAAGTTTACTTCTTATTGTTTTATGTAGTGTCGTTAATTTTCAATTTCAGTTATTTTTAAAAAGAATATTGTATTCTCGATAATGCACAATATACATACACCAACTAACTTATTACGTGAAATATTTTTGACCTCAGATTATCTTAAACAACATCAATGAAAATTGAATATAATATATTAGCAGAGTCAGAGGGCGATGTGAAACAATGTGAAACAGTCACCAGCTTTTATGCGAATAAAGCATACAGTTTCATGAAGTAATAAGCAAATGTTCAAGATTCATAACTTCATAGCATGATTGTTTCTTTGATAATACTAAGACGTCATAAATGATGAAGATTAAAAAACAGACGCTCATGTTAAAATACTATTACGCAATACATTCATGTTTCCAACTGACCAAAACAATATAATCAGCCAGAACGGATAGGATAGAACCTATAATTGAACAGAAGACTTTGAGTCACTACTGAGTGACTCGGTTCCCATGACTAGATACTATAAACTCCACGGCGTCAGACTTGACATCAAACTTTGGATGCAAACCGATTATATTGATCGAAACAAAGATTAATATAGAACGCCAACCCGAATTAGTTATTGCGTGACAATAAAACTATTAGATCTTGTTAGGTGGCAATACTATATATAAGAAAGAGAATAAATTAAAAGTATGTTTGGAACCCTCCAAAGGACTTAAATTAACTATCTATTTTAGGGTCCTATGAAAAGGCCTACTATTAGTCAGGCCGTGACAAAAAACTGTTAACTTCGATAGTAGTGCTAGTAGTTGTTGTTCATACTTCGAACGACATATGGTAAACTGTCGAAAAGGATGATTGTTGCATTTTTAAATAAATGATAATAATTTGAACTAAATATGGAATCGAAAATTTTTATTTACTGCGAACTGGTTATCGCATTGCATTCGAAAACAAGAAATAACTAGCACTACTATCGTAAGTCGACATTCAGTGCCACGGTCTGAATATAGTCGTATACACGTACCTATGTAAATATGTGGGTTTATGCATTTCTCGGAAAGGGAACTATTGCGAAATGTTACTTAGACCGAATTCCATTCCGCATAGCGCTTAACCGCACTTATTTAGGTAATTATGACTATGCATAGGGCTCTTAATTTAAAAATAACGCTCCCATCATACGACGTGCACGGAAAATGGAATTTTCCAAAAATAATGTGAATCTCAACATATTATCCACAAATTAATCAGGACTTTCCGTGGCATAATTTTGTAATAATGATAAAGCTCAAAATTCCTTGTTGATTGTATGGTTTCGACGGAATTAAAATACAAGATACCTATATAATCAAACCTGTTTTATAGTACCTAGTGTATGATATTTTACGGTACTCAGTACTTTAACCATTGACTTACTACTGGACGCAGCAGCTAGAGAATAATAATGCCTCTAAAACCTTTCTTCATAACCTTCAATACCTGCGTTTGCTCATACAAATTTTATTATTTTGTAAACAGATGAATATGGTTGAAATATGAATTCTATCTCCTTTTTAATAAGGGCGCATACCTATTGCAAAATTTCATTCATGCCTTTACAGAATTTTTGTCATGTTATGCTAAAGTAACCGCTTAAATAGTTCTGCATCGTATATTAGTGGTTGAAAACTAAGTATACGTACTAATGTATATTGCAATTAGGATGAATTTCGGAAATTCGCATCCATGTTTTTTAGCTACCTCGCTAACGTGTTCTCTATAAGTCAGTGGTTTTAACAACGATTTGATCTTCAATGAAGGTTTTTCACGTTTCGCCATAACCAAAATATAAAGTAATTAAAACTATCAACTTTATTTAATTAGTACATAATATTATGATGTACTGCACATTTTGATTGAAATGAAAATTGCACACTGATTGATTGATCTATTACGTGTGTAATATTATAAAACTTATTCTCTGCCAAAGATTAGTTTTGTTTAAAAATAAAGTATTTGTTTTATAGTAGGTAATATGTACCTTCCTAGATTAAATAAAACATTACTTGGTATCCGGCACGCACACAAGGGGAACGAAAAAATACAAATTATTTTAGTAAATGGAATAATACTTCTTATTCTTCTTCTGGACCTCATGATTGAGGATCGTTACCCGAATGATTTGTTTTGAAAGGGTTGCCCCAAATCTCCGCATTTTTGGCGCGCAATCCCGTGTCGGTGGATGAGTCATGATGACCACAAAACAGAATTAATAAATAAAATTCAGATACGCTATACCCAAATACACTACATTCGAAGCAGGGTTTTGAATGTGTAAGTGTCGTACGAAAATGAAACACACATTATAGACGCGCAATAGTGTGTGTTGCAACCTTCAAACACATAAATATTGAATGAGCTTCGGTACATAAACCTAGAGCAGTTGTCATTACGAAGGACAGGCTTATAATGACGTATTATTGACATGTGTTTAAGTTTATCTCATATTCTTCCACACTCGAGATCGGTTACCGGTTACTCCATACGCGTTAGGTATTTCAGTTCTCATTAATTCTGTGTTCCCTGGCCATGAATTGGGGCAATCGCCAAGGGCTTGCTTTAATATTCTGACGCGGCATGTTTAAAAGACAAAAGATAGCACGAACAACACAAACAGACATCAACAATCCTAATAATTATAACCGTTAGGCTTCACGCATTCGATAACCATTTGTGGATGCGACAGGTCGCAATAACTCGTAGGTGAGCACCCGTAGATAAAGTTGCAGGCCAGGTGTCCATCACTAGACTCCGTAAAAGTGCGAGGGTCCTCGGGGTAAATGGAGGAGGCAGTATCTCCTGGTAGATTTTGTCAACCCTGCCCTCTCCCATCGCCTTAAAAAATCAATAATAAATTATTACCGATGGATATTTTTTCTAGATGGACCTACCCCCATTTATTACCATTTTCCTGTGTGCGCGCTTTCTTAGTATTAACCGTAATATTTATGATAGTAAAAAATCATGGAAATAAACCTTTTTTGGTAAATCGATTGTATTAGACACATAATATTTATATAATTATAAATGATCATCTATTCCATATTTTTTTGATTATTTGCAATGTGATTTCAGTAAGTTGTTTATACCATACCATGCACATATGACCTCACAAGATTTTGGCTATTTTTAACCCCCCACCCCCACGTCACATTTCGCCACACAACCTTTTACCCCCCCCCCCCCCCTAAACGTTGAAAAACAGGGGGAAATATGTTTACCATTAAAGAGCTTAAATTGTTGGTTCACTTTGTGACATCACATTTTCTCTGACCCCCCTCCCCCTTCGTCGAAATTCATCACATTATATCAACGCCCCCCCCTTAGAGTGTGACGTTATATGTGGACGGCCCCCAATAGATTTTGTATTTTTTTCTTTTATTATTCATAATTAATGAAATGCTACCTACTTCACAATTTGGACGACTAAATTAAACTAAAGGGATTTATTTTGAGCAATAGTTTTGGGTGATAAAAATATTAAATTGATAGGAAATATTATATAATATCCTCATACATTTTGTAGCTACTTATGTATTATGAGTTATGACGATAGTGAAGTTGAGTAATTTTTCAAAAATCCTCCTTTCTGTACCTACTAGTTTTATCATAAAATAAATCTAAACTCATTAATATATCTAACAAATAAATATAATGCTTAATTGACTTTTTATAAAAATTATATTTATTTTCTTTTTTTAATTTCATTTATGTGCTTATAAAATTTATGCACCACTTGACCATGCGAGCGAAATAATACACATCATATTGTTTTACATGAGGATCTCTTGAAAAAATATGTAAAGGTATTTAAATTTTATTAACTATGTATTATTAACTAATAAGCACAACCAGACTTACCATTAATTTAACCCTGGGCTTACATATCAGGCGATCAAAAAATATTGAAACGTGCCAAATTTAAAAAAAAAAAATATTTGGCCACAATCAAAATCTTAAAAATTCAACAATGAAGTCGCAGAAAGTGGACATGTCATGATCAATATTGATCAGTGATGTTCGTATTTCGAATTCGATGCAATCTGGAAAAATACTTTTCCTCCAGCAATTAAATATGTTTTCCCTTTGTCAACCATATGGTAAATCCAATACCTCTCTTATTAATATGACAGTTAACATAAATTAAGTTACCTACTTAGGTACTTAAAGAAATTAATGGTATGTTCGTTTTTTTTTTTACATTTATGAGTATTATATAATTTTAGATTTTAGTCAAATTATCAAATCATTATTATTACTCTGTACAGTTCGCTCTTCAATAAATGATTAACAAGTAGGTACAAAGCTCCACATACTCTTCGGTCTTCTTATAATACATATATTCTTGTATCTTTTTATCATCGTTCACATTTTTTTCAAATTCCTACCATATGTGGAAAAGTTATTATAGGAGTGTCTTATTCTCCTTGGAAAGGTTTCACTGTATTATAAATATATTTTATTTTATAATTATTATAACATAACAATTAATTAAGAATGATTATAATAGTACCTTCTTTTTTATTACACTGTAAATAGTGCTATTATAATATGTGTGCAATTGTAGTTATATATTTGTATAATAATGAAACAACATTATTTATAAAAAAATATTTTTATGTATTTTAATAATAATATGAAATATCAGATATCAATGTGCGCATAACATGTGATACCTCGGGTGTTTATTTTATTTTATATTGATAATTGACAGAATAACCAGTCATTTTATTAAAAACAGTTCATGATAATATATTATGTAATAATTGTTAGGTAATATTATGTAACATAATTTTACCAGGAAACAATTGAACCTTGAAAATGATATGATATAAGTATGTATCATTTTCAAGATTTTGACATAGATATTACATAATTTTAACTACGAGTAGATGAAGAAAAACTTATACATGTCAATGATCCCAATTAATTTAAAATAGATTGAATTTCCTTTCAAGATTAATAATACTAGGTATTTATTATACATGAACCCACAGAAAAATGAATATCCAGTATTGTGTTACTTATAACTATAAAATTTTATTGATGTTTATCTTACCTGAATGTTAGAAGTCTTATTACAGTAATTCATAAAACATTTATTCATTTAAGTTTATTTTCCTCCCAGTACATTAATCATTTTATTTAGAAATAATGTAATTTGTAACAATGAAAAATGTACTAATTTTATAATACTTTTAAATGGGAGTAACATCTAGTCTTCTTTAGATATTTATTTTCAAATAAAGCAATATGTGGAAAACTCCACTCAGCTATCTTTATTTATTACACTTCAATGAGAAGGGGATATTATATAAAATATAAATTCTTAATAATCTTTATGTAGTAGGAACTATGTATAGATGTTATAAAATAAAAACGTACAGATAAAGCCAATTAATGGTTTGTAAATAATGACTTTTTCTGAAGTGAAATTATGTTTTCATTCTCTATATATACCCACTTTCCTTATCCGATAAACCTCCAAAGATAGTTGCTGTTTTTCGTGGAACATCAGAAAGTATGAAAATTATAGTGTAAAAAAAATCTGACAACCCAGATTTGTCGCATGTTCAAAATCTTAGGAAGATGGTCTCCAAACCTGTTAGCGCTAACACATAGGACATACCCACCTAAAACTCCCACTTTCCGGACCAATAATTTATAAGGTAATTAGTTACTATCCAACAACAAACGAAACAAACCCAAGATATAGGGTTATCAAATAAGAGATATATATACTGAACTTTTCTCTCAGTGTGTCACGAGCAGTGTAGCCATATTTTTCTATGGTGATTATAGTACAAGGGCATAAAAATTATAGTATTTCTGTAAAAAATATAGTACAGGAACATTTTTCGGCTCAAATCCTTTAAAATTATAGTATTTTGGCATATTTGGCGTAAAATTATAGTATTTTACATTTTTTGCAGAATCAAAATTATAGTATTGTACTATAATTATAGTACGGTTGGCAACACTGGTCACGAGCTGTGTCGCAGTGTTGCCATGTCTACTGAAATTTCAGTAGATCAACTGATATTTTTTGCCAATATACTGAATTTTTGATTTTTTTTCGAAATTCAAGAAATCTACTGATATTTGTGTTTCTCCATAATTGTAAATTAACTGATGATTCTTTTAATAATAAACTTGAAATGATTTACGCATGACCTTTTTTGATGTTATACACTTCTAAATTGACATAAAAAGCATTGTAACTCTACCCAAGAGCGCCATTTTATCCATTAATATCATCATTGTTTACAATAAATTAATATTATTAGTTATTGTTATTAGTTTTAAATCATATCTAATATACCACATTTTTCAAAATCTACTGATATTTTATGAAATCTACTGAATTTTTTGTCAAAATCTACTGAAATTTTAAATTTTGACTTGGCAACACTGGCTGTGTGACATGTTGCACCATCTTATTGGAACCACATCTCTTCCAAATCAAAATCATCTAATTTATGCTAGAAAAAATCAGTAATCATAAATATGTCTGTAGCGTTCTCCATTGACAGTAACTGCATTGCTATTTTCGTTTTCAAAAAAATACAGTTCAATTACACCTCAAGACTATAAACCACACCATACTGTTAATTTTTGTGAATGTGAAGATGTTTCAAGAATAGCATGTGAATTTTCATTACTCCAAATGCAACAATTATTGTGCTAATTTACGAAGCCATTTAACCAAAAATTAGCTTTATTGCACTGAAGATAATTTTTTCATGAAACGATGGATCTGTTTGAAGTTGCTCTAAAGCCCAATCAGCATAATTTTGACGCACCGAATAGTTATTCAGTTTAAGTTCTTGTGTTAACTGTATTTCATACGTCTTCAAATGCAAATTTTTAGAAGAACATTCCATGTAGTGCCATAAGAAAGTCCAAATTCTTGAGAACGACGTGTAATTGATTGTTGTGGATTTTCATCCACTTTGATTCACAGCATCGATATTTTCAGCAGTACATTTACGTTTTTGACGGGTTGGGTTCTTAACATTACCATTTGACTCAAATTTTCCAATTAAATTACAATAATAGTAAGCTCTGTAGGTCGATTATATTGAACATAAATTTTACGTAATCTCCGAAACATAGCTCAAATACATTCATTATTGTTGTAATAAATTTTAACAATTTGTATACACTATACAGCTATGTATCTTTCCATGATGATTTGTCAAACAATACTGACCACAAATGTCAATTTTTGTGTTCATCAGAAAAAATGGCTGCTATGACGTTTGGTACCCATGGTACAATAATATGAAACTGGACCTACGATATCAGTGTTCACAAAGCCTTTATTATTATATAGTCGACAGTACAGTTTCATCTACTTTGCTTGGTTCTCTTGTGAACTGAAATAATGATATCACAAAGAAAACTAACAAGAGAATCACTTCAATGACTAAATACTAGAAAATTTCTCCGCTGTCTCTACAGGTCAATTAACAGCGGTAACAATAAATTGGTAGGAAGAATAGAGTTCCAGCGCAGTTCAATCAATCATGATTTGGAGACTACATTGACTATCCCATGTACATAAATACTGTATTAACAATCGTGAACCAGCAAAGAAAGTGATGTCGGCAATTCAGTGTACTGGCTAATTGCAGCTATCAATGACTACGATATACTTAGGGTACCTACCTACCGAATTATAGACCTACCACATTGGATAGAGCCAAGTGGAAAGTTGTTCGAGAAAGCCAAGACCCACCCGGGGTTGTCACGCTCCAGCATGATCTTCACCATGTTAAAAAAAAATTATCATGTCTGATCCTAATAAGATCTATATTATGGGCCTCCAAAGAGTAGAGATAGTATTAACAGATTTTTATTTTAACAAGAAATAGATATTAGCCACTTGCTTAACCTATTAGATCTATATATTGGGTCAAAACAGACATTAAAAAACAACACGTAACTTTTACATGCAGACTTGAGATTCCAACTTGGTGCCCACAACATTACAGTCCGATACTTCAGCAAAGATGTTGAAAAAACCTTCTATAAAGATGAAGCTTAAATGTATGAAATGTATACAAAAAAGGACCCTTGGTCTACTGATTAAGTTAAGTAGATGTCAATATCGTAATTGGGTTGATTTCATTAAGCCAGATTTCGTTTTATGGTATCTTTAGACTTTTAGGAAAAAGTGTTGAAAGTTTTACCTACTTATTGAAATATGAATATATGAATTCACCCCTGCCACTAACTTTCATGGAACATTTCAAATGTCAAAATAACTGTTCGTTGCATAGCAACTAGGAAATCTGATAAACTGACATTAAATTTGCTTCAACTGGCAACTAATGACGATCCTATATATAATAATACTAGCAGTATCACTCGGCGCTGCCCGGGAGTGGAATGGCTTAATATTTTTGAAAATTAAAAATTCTAAATTTAGTTCGTAGAGTGCAAGATTGATTTTAAAAAACACGAAAACGCGGTGAAAATGTTTACGCCAAATCATCAGATTATCTATATGCAATCTGTCAGAGCTGAAAATTGCATATAGGGTGGGTCTCGCTGAGCCTTTTTGAATTGGATTCATTAGAAAATTTGGCGGCACTGCGACGCCTGCGCCGCACCGGCTCAGTTGGCTCCCTACCGATTAGCGATTCAAATAACACAATTATTTGCATTTAACTTTGCCATTTGACCTCCGATCAAGCTGAAATAAACGCCAATATTTTTTTAATATACACATTCTACTGACATTTTCAATAAAAAATGGGGATTACAGCAATAACTTCCGCGTTTCAAGGTACGCGGCGGCCTTTTTCCGCAAAAAACCAATGCCAGGACAGTACATACTAATATCCAAATATATTCTTCAGCAATAATAAAATAAAAGATTTTCGACTAATTCATAGTTTTAATATTTTATACTTATATATTATATTTTAAAAAACATCATTAAAACACATTTAAGATGTTTTTATAAAAATCGATGTTTTTTAAAATATTTATACCTTCGCGAGTTTTGAGTTCAAGAATTTCGTATTTTGAGTTGATTATAAGTATGGAACCTATCTACCATTTTTGTATGCGCACCATATCTTTTTTTACACGGCAGTCTTTGGAACGTATACCCGTGCAAAAAGAGGATCGGGTGTACTACTTAGTAAGCACTTTTTCAACTCAGCAACATTTAGTAATGTTCATTATATTAAAAATATATTTTCTCACTAGGTCTGAGATATTTAGAGCAAGCATTTTCCATCATGATGGGTTCAATAAAAAAGGCTATCACGATGGAACAAATCTCACTTTGTATCGTCGCATCGACTAAACTCTCTCCTCATCATTGTTCGTGTAACTGTCATTCCGCCTCTGGCTATCTTATATTGTGCAATATTGTTTATATGTACCCATGTAAACTGTACCTGACAAACCGCAAATAAACACGCAATGTACATCATCCTCAGACTCTTCACTCTTCCATCGCTCAACAACCTCACCTACTTACTGCCAAAGTGGTCATATTCCAAAAATCATCTCTAACCAAAATGCTAGATATAATATACCTAGGTACTGATAAAATAAAAGAACTTCTCCATTAGATTTTTTTTAATTACAAAATTGTGATAAACAATTAAAATTCAAAAAAACATTTCACAAACAATTTAAATAGACGATTAATTTGTACTAAAAAAAATAATACTAAAGTACTTGGAAATTTTACAATGACTACTTTTATGAATCACAGGTAAGTTTCAAATATCACATAAAGAATAATCATAAACAATATTAATAAATGAATATAATAAATGGAATATAATAAATTATTTAAACTCAATTCAAAACCAAAACATAAATTATGGACTATTCTAGGATTATTATTGATTCATAAACAAACAAAAAATACTATGTTATACAGTCAATGCCTATAAATTCTAAAAGCCTATAAGAAACTGATAAACCCAAAGAGTTTGAATAGCACAATTTTTGCAGGTAATCATGTATGTCAGCCAGCTCGCACATCAAAACTCGTCTCGTCTGCAACGTGTCGAATACGTCGATGTGACATCATCGTTATTCACAAAACACACTAAGCCAAATGGAACTCCGCAGATTGGTCGAATGCGACTGACTAGTTTGAAAAAAACATCTAGTGCTGCCATCAACAAATTGCATGCGTTTCAAATCGAAGACGCCATAACGCATACACACACCTACGAATTCTTTGCGCGGTCTTCATATGCAACACCGGATCGATGTTCGTAGAAGGTTTGATTTATGGCTGTAAGGCAGACGTGGAGAGTTTAAATGTGAGAGCCGGCTAAGAAATCTCTGTAAATTGGATAATGTTATATAATTATGTTAGCATAAATTGATTTTTATTATCTTGCAATTTGAATAAAATTAAGAGTACAAAAATATATATTTAACATGGCATATTAATTAATTATTGCAGACATCGTACCTACCTCGCAATATATTACTGAAGAAAAGGGATTGCTATAGCTCAGTGCTTCCCAAAAAATTTATACCACGGACCCCAAAATCTGAAAAAAGTAATCCCTGCGCTGAAAAATTTTCTGACAGAAAAGCAAATAGTCAAACTAGTGAGTCATGATGATATTATATAAAAAATATTTACTATGCACAATTTGTAAAATTCCAAAGTTGCCTGTTAAATCAGAATTATTAATTGACTTTAATTTTCAATTCTTTTTTTGATAGTACCTACATATTATTTTCGCCTAACATATTATATTATATTGTTCTTATCTGATAAATTTAAATATATAAACCTATAATAATTGTAAAAAATATTGATAAATAAATATTTGTAGTTCTACTGAAACATTTCGCGGCAGGGGAGCGCGGCGACTGTTTGGGAAGCACTAAATTATGGTTGCCCGAAGTATGAATAAATTACTAAATACTTGTTTCATATTAATATTGTGACTTGCGATTCAAAGGAATTATTATTTTACACTATAAAATTAAATAACATGACTATGCACACATAATAAACTAATGTTGCAAATTAAAAATATATATATATATATATATATATGGGAAAATTGAGATTTCCCTGTGATGGTTCCTTATTCCATGATAGTTTGCATTTTTACAATAACAGCGTAATGAAGGAGGTGATAATATTTAGCATTGATAAGAGAAATAAATAATCTCTTTAACGTTTTAATCTGCCAAGACTTACGTCCTGCAATATTTTATTTTTTCACTTTTTTGTTAAAACTCATACTAATTCCATATCACGCAGTTAGGAATATACTAACACAGAGTAACTTTAAGGAAGCACAATATTTACTACGATTTTTATGTCCAAATAACTCTTGCTAAATACATTTGAAGCTTCATTCTTATCTCTGCCAAATAATATATTTTCTTAAGATTGTTATCAAATATGTCAAAAAACATTGAAAACCTTAAAAAAACCTTAGTACATATCATGGAATAAGCTCAGTCTACCCTATATATTTATATATATATACATAAAACTGTATAACAATAAAAACTTATCTGTTATGTAGATGATTATATAAAAATAGATTTCTTTGCAATACCTACAAGTGCACATGAATAATCAAAATACATTTGCAGCTACAAAATAACAAAATATACTATTACTATTTACTCCAAAGTTATGTTTATAAGTTCCCATTTCATTCTACATAGTTTGACTATTCTAATTTCTGTCATGGAATAAGCACTCGATATTAGCTATTACAAAAAAAAAAAACAGTGGGAAAATGATAAATTAAATTTTTACAAAAATCTTGCACATCTCAGGTGACTAGAGGATACTTTACTTTACTTTATAATAGGCTACTTATATTAAATACAAATATTTACATTAATATCACTGGAAATTCAACTTTTCGTTTGGTAGGTAGGTACCCAAAACGTGTTTAATTGTAACAGATTTATTTTTATTAAACAAAAAAGCCACATAATCATGAGAACCATCATCACGAGGAACGTTGATTTACTATAGGCATCCTCAAAAATTCAGAAAACTATGTAGAACTAATATTACACAAAGAAATTATTCTTTCAATCCAGCAGATAAATTGCCGACTCCTACAAATGCAAATTTTATAATAGACATAATAATTAATTTTACAGTTGACTCCTAACTGAAACAATAATCAATTAGTAGTATACATATCCACATTCACGGTTAATCTTCTCTAGGAAAGGCAGCTTCCTTAGTAAGCATTTGGAGTATCTTATAAATACAATTTAATAATAGACAGCTACCAGAAAACGACTCATTGAAAAATGTCAGCATATCACATTGCCAAAATATTGTCTTATAAATTATTCACTAATGTTGAATGTATCAAAAATAACAACAAAACCTAATAATAAATCGTAGAAAAAATATTATGTATGTTTGAACTTCATTTGAAATTGTAATAATTATAACTAAGTATGACTTCAATAAAAGAAATACGAAGATACATAGACATATAAATAATTTTAAAAAATTACCACATAGGCACTTCTACTCGAATTAAAAAAAATTCTGAAATGTGATAAAAATCTAAATTAAATTACGTTTTAAAACTTAATGCCGATGAACCTTAATTACTTGTACTGTGCAAAAAATGGCGGGATTTCTTTTAAAATACACTGATTTTGCCATAATTCATTATGTCACAAGATGAAAATGACATATTATTTTAAATATAATGAGAGCATTTTAATAATCAGAATGTGGACTGACTCAACTATGAATAACATAATACGTTTTTATTTATTATCTTTAATCTCTTGGAAAACACACACTATTGTGATTATTTTAGACTTTCACTTCATATATACACATACACGATATCTACAGGTTTAATCGAGCACATTATCAAGAAAATTGGTACCTACTTAAAAAGATATCCAATGTTAAAAATTGCCTTTTCTATGAAACTTGATATATTTTGTGATTTTAAATGACTATAATAACAATTATATTGTCCTGATTTTTACATATGAAATTACCATTTTCGCTTCACCAAGCATGTTATGACCCTCCCTCCCCACAGAGTTATGTTAAAATACATTTTACGAGAAATAGTTGTGAAGATATTCAACTAATCCATTGGGTTCTTGTTCCATTGAAAAAACCTTATTTATAATATTATTTTACTGCAACTATCTAAATATACGAAAATTAAAACCAAATCAGTGAAAAACTGTCAAACTAACATGAAGGTGACGATCCACCTCAAAACAAAAATCATATCCCCCCCAAGCCAATGCTTACCATTATTTTATAATTTATTTCATTATTATATTAAAAATCTACCACTATGTGGTTAGGACGCCAATCTGAACCTAATCGTGTAACGGGAAAGCTGGCTCCACTAGTATGATATAATTATTATACGGAGCTTTCCATTTACATTTGTTTTAATAGATAGTATTTATTAATGGAATGTTTATATTATATTGTAGAATCAAATAATATGCCATTAAATGAATATCATCAAAAATATTCAAATAATTAATGAATTCCATAGAATAAAGAATCATAGATATACTAAAATATAAGAGGAAAACATCGTAAATTCTTTACCAAAAAAGACACAAAAAAGTAATTTGATTCATTACCATCAATTCAAAAATATTAATATGGAATTCTTAAAATTAGGGAAACAGTATAAAAATTTAAATGATGAACATCACCAGCCAGTCGTAGCAGCGATGATTGAATATGTAATATGAAATTATTAGAAATTGTATATATTCTTAGTAAAAAAATAGTGTAAAATATAAATTGAAAAAAGGAATAAGTACTTAAAAAATATCACACTGAAAATACAGATAATATACTTATGTATTTAATAAATATAAAAATATAAATAGAAAATTCTCATTGCAGCCACAGCTGTCTCTTTCTCGGATTCTAAATAAATAAAAGCTGGGTCAGGTTTATAACAGAAGCACTAATTTACCACTTCTTTTCATGAGGTGGTTTTTGAACCACCTTCGCAGAACTGCTTTGTGTAGGGCGCTGAAATGTCGATGTGCTAGGTCGAACACCGACATCGCTATCTGTAATAATTGGTGATTCAATGCCCCTACGTGTATCGTCAGAAATTCGTGGATTAGCCTGGTTTGATTGTGCTTTTCTAACGATTGGCAATGGAATTCTAGATTTCTTTTTCGATTTGATTTCTCTGGCAACGGGCTTAGCAAAACAAATAACAATTTGTGGTGCATTGGAGCAACTTGGGGTTGATTCGACTATTGCATCTTTTGACGGACCCTTTCTTGCGGTCACCACTTTTTCCACAGATGAGTTTGAACTTGCTTTAGTATTTTTTGCCTTTACTTTCAACATAGTTTTGTTTACTACAGATCTGCTTTGGTCAATATTTGTTGGCTTTGGAGTAGGTTTAGTTTTAGTTGGGTCTCGCAGGCGACATTTCTTCATCAAACGGTGTTCTTCCATTGTTTTCTTTGCATAATAGCTTTCCACAGCATTGCATATTATGTTAGTCTGTTCTCGTGTCGTCGACATGTTTTTTCTCTGCAAATAAAGAAAAATAATATATTACTTCACCGACATGATAAGAAGTGATCAGAAATTATTATCAAGCCAGTTAAGAGCCAAGCTAATAGGGATAAGCATCACACAAGAAATCAGAAAACTTCCACGGATTTTGTAAAATAAATATTATACAGTGAAACCTTGATTCTACGGTTTTCATCGGACCCTAAAAAACCGATAAATGCGGATATAATTTTTTTTTTTTAAAAAACTCTCCTGGATGTTTCTCGACGTCTTGAATTGTTTTCAGTTTCTCAGCTAGAGTTCTAGTTTTCTTCAAGGGGGGGCATTTTCGTTGCAACTTATATAATAAAAATTCGTGATACGAGATGTGAGGCAAGCCTGAGCGCCGACTAACCTGTGCAAACAAAGCGACGCGACTGAGAGGTCTGCATGTATCATAAACAATTCTACGAAAGTGAAATGAAAAATATTCAACAAAAAAGGTCAATTGGGATAATATTTGTGATAGGACCATAATATTTAGATGATAGATAGAGGAAAACGATCAATCGGGGAACGGTGAATGCGGGATTATTTAACATTGTTCTTATGGGTGTTTGATGGGACTTTCAAAAATGAGCGATCCGTGCGGAAAAATGATTTATGCGAGAACGGTAGATCGGGGTTCCACTGTAAAGCGGAAATAAATAATTTTTTAAATTCTGACTAGGGTATTGAATTATGTTATGGATGTCAGCCATTTGCTCAACCTATTAGGTCCATACCCTAACTCAAGCACAAATTGAAAAGCACTATGTGTATTTGCTAGACGTGGGACCTTCGACGCTATAGGCCAACGTTAAGCCGCGCAGCCATCGTAGGTGGCCGGGGTTAATCGGTTAAAAGTGAAATATTTTTGTAATATTTTGCATGTCGACACCCCCTACATAAATGGTCGTAACTGTGTTTTTGGATATTTTGACTTGATTGCCTTTATTAAATAATTTTAAAAATAATAAAACAATATCGAAAAAAAAAAAACAAAAATTTAATCAAAATTTTATAGGCCAATCTAAAAAATTTACAATTCAAGTATTTAAATTAACTTGTGGTGTCATTAAAATCTATTGAAATCGTACTACATTTTGCAGTTCCGATCTTATACGTAGGGGGTGTCGATGTGTAAATATTACAAAAATATTTCACTTTTAACCGGTTAATCTGTTCGTTATTTGCAAAAAACTGCTAACTGGGTAGTATCTTATCCCCGAGTACATAATACATAAATATATAAATACAGTATACTGACAACTGACAATGGGTTAAAAATTTGCTAAAATAAAAATATGTCGAATCTCCACCGCCTACCTCCACCCTTTGCCTCTGTTATTTATACATTATGTTAAACCAATAAAGGCATTTGGCCCCATAAACAAAGTAGAAAGCTGGAATTTGGCAGGCATTGAGTTTTTTTACTTGTGGATTCGATAGAGTTTATGCTGAGCTTCCAGTTTTTATGCTGAGCAGCTTGAACATGAGTAGATTTGTTGATTTCTTCGAATGGGGATGTCAAAATGTTGGTGAAGTGACAGATAACACGGAGCTTACTTTAAATGCCCACAGAAATGTTTTTATCTTGACACACAGAATACTGATAACAACCATTGTAAACAAAAACAGGAAATGCACAATTAAGGTGAAGTGAAGGTGGTCGAATGTTGACCATGGATGATCGATGGAGTAGTCAAATGAGTAAGGGGGAGGTTTTGAATCAACCCCTTATGTGGTATTGAAGGTAGTTGATAGGGTAGGTAATAAGTAGGGCCTTATGTAATGACGGTCTTCAACAAGTTAATGGCTTACACCTATGACCATGGCCCCCACATCCTAAAACGGGGCCCCCAGGCCAAGATCGTTGGTGGGCCCCCCTACCTATAGGTTAACAGCAGTGTGATGCTTTACAGCAGCGTTTCCCAATTGTTTTTCCGCGAGGTAAAATTAGTAAGAATATTCAGCGTATTGTTGAGTAGGTACATACCTACATCTATTCAAAATATTTAATATCTTGTGTAACTGTAACTTGTAAACTGTAATCAAAAATTGTATTGCACAACCATATTATATTTTAAACTTTTAAAAATCCTGAAGAAAACTTACGCCGTAGGCGACTTTTTTTATTATTAGAACAAATTTTTGATGTGTTTATATAGTTTAGTATGCGGATCAATATTATAGTACAAATACTATAATAATTATACAGTTGGCAACACTGCACCAGACCAGTGTTGCTATCAGTTTATGACCAAATTTATAGTACATGGTCCCAAAAATTATAGTATTTAGTGCAAAAATAAAATAGCAGGTACCTACTCATTACTTTCGGTTGAAAATATACTTACAGGTTTCTTATCTGTCACAAAAAGGTAAGAAACGGATTCCGAGTTATATTTTTTTTTACAAGCGAATCTGAAAAACTCTTTCGCTTCGAGGACTGTTTTTCCTGACCTAACAACTTTTTTTTCTCAGTTCGACAAATTTTCGTCTATTACAAAATTATAATACTTCACACCAAATTATGATTCGAAAATTTTGGTATTTTTATTGTAGAAATGAAATCTTTAAGAAGAAAAAACTTATCCCATATTCGAAAGTATAGTATTTTGGGCGTCCTATACCATTTTTATATTGGACATGGTACGCGCACCAAAATTATAGTAAAAACTCTATAATTATAATAAAGTTGGCTACACTGCCAGAAATGTCAAACTTGTCGACCGACGGGATTTAAGAAAGATTATTAATATAATGCACCCTTTGTACAGTTACTTTTCTTTGTCGGCATTCATTATCTGAAATGTGATTAATTATCAAAACAAACACCTGCAATGCCGACAAATATGTCATCTCATAAACACCGCCCAAAAAGGAATCGCTTTTTGTCGCCTATTGCGTTTTTTATTGTTTTTGCAATTTGAGCTTTAAATCAAACGCAATTGATTTATTCATTAATGTATTGTATTATATTTCAGCATAAAAGTGCGTATGGCGATAAAGATTGTCAATCACAAGAGCCGAAATAAGTCGGTATGATGAAAGGAATAATTGTGTTGTACCAAATAAAATAATTAATTTTATTTGCATGACAAAATAAAGTTAAATATTGTGTAAAGTTTCTTTTTGTTTTCTATTCATATCATTTTTAGCTGGTCGCTACACCGGGCCCCCCTATGCCCGGGCCCCCAGGCTAGAGCCCTATCAGCCCCCCCCTTGTGGGGGCCATGCCTATGACACAGAAGGGTGGCAAGATAAAGAAGAGTACAAACTCAGTATTCACCTTATGTGTTTGGTTTAAGACACTACAGTTCCCAAAATGTAATTTCTACGTAACTTTGGGTGTATCATCGCTACACTAATAATAATTATAGACAAACTTACATTCCAAAGTATCACAAGCCTAGCTCTTGTGCTGGTCCGTACTGCATAAAATAAATCAGTGATATGTTGTTTCACTTGTAGCTTTAAAATGTTTGGTTCCACAACCCATTGTGGCCGCTGCTTGTTTAGCAATACGCTCTTAATTAAGACTTTTTCGCATCTCACTGATAATTCGTTATTCAGACTAATCCACATTTCGTGCCTTTGGTAATCAGCCAGATCATCCAATTTATCGTATGCTCTGATTGCTTCCTTGACATTGGTTCGTTCTGCTCCCAGCAAAAGACAATTGCTAACAATAGGCAACAAATGTTCAACTGGATCCTCCTTTAATATTAAAAAGGCATTCGAGCCGATGACAGCATTTAAATTACAAGCAATGTACTTAATACATTGTTCAATAACTGCATACGTTTCCACCATTTTCTGGGAGTCTTTCGTTTTGAGAATCATCCCAAAGAGCACTAAGTTTTCCATGAGGTTTTTATTATTCTGAAAATATATTGGTTTGAAATGACACGAATAAATTTACTTAATAAAACTTAAAAATACTTAGTCATTGAAAAGTATAAATCAGAAATTTTATTCAGGATGGAGTATAATGGATAATAAGAGAAGTACCGTAACCTATTGACTGTTGAAAGGCATAACCACACCAGTGGTCATCAATAAATTTTCAATATAGCAAAAACAACGAATTCGTAATGGAATCCGAAATTCAAATCATGTGATTTGATAAATTGGCAGAGCAAACAAAATGATAAAGTGTGAAAAAATTTGGCATTCAACAGTTGATATGTTTTATGAGGATTAGCCATTTACTCAACTGCGACTCGCGGAATTTATGTGGGAACTGACAAAATAAAATATAGAATACACACATGAACAAACCATATCCTTGTTTGAAATACACATATTAATTGAAATAAATAATATGTATTTAATCCTAAATTCGTACCCTATTGCAAACACATCATGATGTGGTAGATCGTGATAAATTATGTTGAATAATATTGTTTGCAATACAAAAAAAAACAAAATCATGTAATCATTTACAAATGAATTAGTTTAAAAGTTAAAAGCACCACAAAAGCGTGTAAAATTATTATGAGGGAAATGTCAGAGAAAATTAAATTCCATTATCTTAGTAAATATATTCACAGGACAATATAATATTCTTTTAACTTACCAATTCTGGTTGGTATCCCTTGAAAATCATATCAACTACAGCATCAGGTAATTCGAAGCGTGCAATAACGCCTTTGAATATTTCAATATATTTTCTAATCCACTTCAAAACTGCACTGAACATATTATCATTATGGGTAACGTGAGTTAACTTTAAGCATTTCAATCCGGAGATTTCACAGGTCGAACAAGGCTGAAAAGAAAAATATAACAAATGTGTATAATAGTAAAACCAGAGTGTAAGACTGTTAGAGGGACCCCTTATGTTAAAATGTTAGTATGTATTATAGAAATGGCATATAAATAAATATGCATGTGATATATGTGGTGTTTGTGGTTGTTCATGTATTAATAAAACAATAACATCTATTTGTTACAATACTTAGCAATTAATAGCCACACATTTAATAATTGATGGAATTGACTGTTTTAAGTAAATCTATATTTGTGTTTAAATGTCTGCTGGTTTTGACAAATACGCGCAATACAATAACAGATGAAGTTTACTATAAATGAAACTGTAATAATTTAAATGTTAGTCCAAAAGTACCTTTTTTCAGCTCACCTTCGACATAGGTATTTAAAATTTGTCTAGTAGAGAATGCTTTCTTCAATATCTTTGAGTAAAACTTAATACATATATTACAAAATTTTGATATCGAAATCACGCTTGCGATGCCCCGGCCATGACAAAACTTAAGATACTAAAGTGCTAAATATATTATGTATATTGAATAGGATTGTCAGCTAATAAAAATTCATAGAACAGGTCTATCTGTAACATTTATAACAAAAAGCCATCACGCAAAAGAAAGCAAACATAAATAACAACTTATAAAAAAATGATTTACAATTTGAAAAGTTGCGATATGGAACAGTAGAAATATACAAACACCAGAGAGAAAACCCTGCCAAAGCTGTGTGCAAACGCTATTAAAACTATAAATACAAATGCTAATTATAAATGATTCAGTCATAAAAATTTATGCATAATTTCAAAACGCATAGCCAGCTGACAGAAAATAAAAAGTTAATATATCACCATTCCCGATTTATTGCAAAAAACTAGTTGTTGCCAATTAAGCCTTCAAAACCACACGAGACACCCACGATGGCCGCGCGGCTTGAGCGTCGGCCAATAGCATCATGGGTCCCAGGTTCGAATCCTGGGTTTGACAAATACACATATTGTTTTTCAATTTGTGTTTGAGTCAGAGTATGGACCTAATAGGTTGAGCAAGTGGCTGACATACACTTTCTCGTAAAAACAAAAATCTGTTAATACAAAACCTCCACTTCGTGGAGGCCCATATGTTCTTATTAGGATCAGACATGGTCGGAAAAAAAAACCTTCAGGAGAATAGAATTTTTTGATGTCAACGAGAAATTCACAGTTATTACAGAATGTAATAATATTTAATTAAGCATGATGCAGTAGGCATTTCAATACCCATAATATTTTGCAAATAAGAAAGTTTAAAAAAACTTTGTTCACTGTAACTCATTATTGTGTGTTAAGATTACTCACGGACTTTATACATTTACACAAAAATGTGTTACATGACTATTGCAAACTAAACATAATTATATTATAAAATGCAAAAATTAATAAAAATCATTGGCCCTGGAATTAAGGATTGCAATACCAAAATAAATAAACAATACCGGTATTCCTTAAAATATATGGGGAAAAAAACAGAAATACAAATTTCTTTAAAATATTAATATTTTATAGCAAAAATATCTAAATAGGTAGGTACATAATATATTATTATGTTACCCTTTAAAAATAGGTAAAGATAATAATACGATAGAGATGCTGAATTTTACAAATACTTTGGATTTATTGATGATTTGAACTAAAATATCACCTGAAAATGGCTAGTTCATCGAAAGTGGAATCTGTTAGTCTTGATAATATCTTCATGCAAATCAGTCCGGCTGCAGAGAAAGCCTCTTAGACCCCACATTTGTTAGACGCACAGTCATTAAATAATTATAAACTAACTGTAAATATTTTCCAAGAATGGTTTCTATTTCGAAATAATATGATACTTCATCGAAAACTATATTTGGTGGATTTTTTGGTTATTGATTCACTTTAAATGGATTCATAGATACCATTCTTTGTCATTTATTTTCTAATGAGAGAGAGCTAACAGGATCAGGTGCTACGTCTTCATCTTCTTCTCTCCATTATCAATGAAAACTTCTTTGCTGTCTATCCAAACAAGGGTTAACGACTATTTTAGTGATTTTTGATTTAGTGATTGGATTAAATATTTCTGACAGTTCTTAAAAGTCCATATATCTTTTGAGCTGTTCAAGTATTGAAGCATAATATCTTAATTGTCAGTCTGTCTCCCTTGTATCCTTTTAATTTATTTTTACATTCATTGCTTAATGGTGTATTTTGTTCGATCAGCTCTTTCAATAAAAAGTGTAGAGTAGCATCAGAAGATTTGTCTTTGCGACACAGAGCTTCTAGATTCAATTTAATTGGCAAAAAGTGCCAAGTAATGAGGAAATGATTGTAAATTCATCTTCAGAAAATTTATATTTTGAATAAAGATAAATTGATGACTTTATCAAGCAATCTTTAGATGAAAGCGTTCAATCATGACTAGCAGACTATTCCACCTAGTTTTTCAATCCAATATTAAGGATAATTCATTTCCGAATTTTTCTTTGACATTTCTGTAAACTTTTATCATTTTTACATGGTGAATTAACGAAATAATCTCAGTTTCCGAATTTTTTATATTACTTCACTAATTTTGGACACAATCATTAATGATTATTAGACTGTTTAACTTCATCATCCTTTTTGTCATGATCATTGGCACCAGATGTGGATTTAATATCGACGTCGCTTGTTGCATTTAATGTTTCTTCATTATTCCATTAATATAGTACACTAAGCACCACCAATTGAATTCTTGAGCTAACCATAGTTGTGGTTTAGCCTCAATTAATTTTCACCATTATAGATGGCACCATCAGTCGTAATACAAACAATGTGATTTTTTAAAGTTATCCATTTAATTTTTTCTATACGGCTTCCGATATTGCAATTGTATTTGCGAATCGGCACGTGTCATTGACCAAGGACAACAGAAGCAAGCCAGACATTGTGTAATTCGACAAAAAATTTACAGTTCTATTAAACTTTTTATGTTTATTTCACATCTGGTTTCCGCTTTGTTAATACCGAATATAACGGTATTTTCTGATTTTTAAAGCTGGTATTTCAGTATCGAAAAATACTGGGAAACTGGTGTTGCAATCCCTAACTGGAATAACAAATTTCCTTTCTACTTACGCTTTGAGGTTTGACGTCGGCAAGTATGCAATGTCCCATTACCAATTTATAACAAATGCATCGATTATATTTCTATGAAAAATGCTACAAAAATAACAATTGATTTATCGAAAACAATTTTTTCTTCAAATTTTTAAATTTAAGTACTTTATGTTTCCAACAGATATGCCAATATAAAGACACTTACCTCATGGAAATTATGGCAATATCTGCTCGTCAGGGCATTGTCCAAAGAAGCGGTTATCCCATCTGAAAGAAGCTTTGCTGTGAGGTCTGCCAAATCCTCCAAGTTAACACATTTCGGCACATCAATGGTTCCCGCATACAGGTGGCATATAGCAAAATGGACGGTCTTAAAAAGATATCTGAAAAGAAAACCGCGCAATTAAATTTTTAAAAAATCAATTTCTTATAAAATCTCTAGAATCTCTAAAATGGACTATTTAAATAATAATTTTTTTCTAATAAAAATAACCATGCGGAATGAAATATCTACAAATAATTAATATTTTATTATATTATCCCATAACTATTCTATCCTTATCGCGTAAGTTTCACTAAAAAATTTTAGTAATATAAAAAGAAATCACACCCATCGAGAGCAATCACATCTTCATATTTGGTTTCACCGCTAAATAATGTTGCGAAGTACTGACACCTGGAAAAAGAATTGTTAAATTATTCAACTATTACCAAAACCAAAAAATCTGTAAGAAACAATAAGATATTTAGAAAATAACTCATTTAAGAAACTCTCTTCGAAAATGCAACTAATATTGTAATTATATACCTACCATAAAAGTAAATGAATGCGAGTAGCAACTAATTGAAATTAACATAACAAAATATGGTATAATCAGCGCTAAGAAAAGAGAGCAATTTTATGATAAATAATAACTATTAATACATAATTTATTACAGATAGGTATCACACAAATCGCTGAAGATCGCATTAAGAAAATTCTAACTGTGTAAATATTGCAAATGAGATATACTTTTTTTTTAAGTACATCAACTGAAAATTGAATCGAAATAATATATACTATGTTGATATATATATGCCAGAATAGAATTCTAGCATCAGGTAGCAAAGACTATCAGATAAAAAAAATAATGTAATACAAAGAGTGATCAAAATTACATACATTTACGGTTACGAATGTCAATTCAAGTAATTTTTTCCCTAATTTTGAATAATCTTGCATCCAATAACTATTACTGGAGGAAATCCTGTCTTTGTGTGATCATAAAATTGGCTAATTCATCAGAAATGTGTAAATTATTATGACTTGATCATAATATTGCAATTAATTGAAATGAATGGCAGTTTCAAAAATCTAGGTATGTATCATCCTATTTGAAAATCTTTAATATAGACATTTACAGCAGTATGCCTTATGCGGAAAATATTCTCGGGGACTATCAGTGTGGATCAGTGCCGAGGGGTGGAGGTAGGCTGTTAAGATTCGACATAAATAGTGCACAGTAAAATTTCGCAGTCATATTTATTCGTTTCATTGAACTAATAATACAATTTGCATATGGTGCTGGTTAGTTTTTAAAATTCAATTAAGCTCTGCCTAAACCAAAACATAATAGGTTAGGTATGCTATGAGCGATCCGACAAAAATCCTGCACAATTTTTCAGTCATACTTATTTGTTTTCGTTGAATTAAGAATACATATTATTACAGATGGTGTTGGTTAGTTTTTTTAAATTCACTAAGCCCAGCCTAAACCAAACCATAATCGAAAAAAAATATTCGTCTATCTATAACGTATCTAAAATTGTGTATGGTTTAATGGCATAATTTTAGATATTTTATAGATAAATGAATATTTTTGACTATTATCTACTATGATGGTTTGGATAGGCAGGGTTTGATTGAATTTTAAAAACTAACCAACACTATCTACACATTGTAGTCTCAGTTCAATGAAAACAAATCCGTTTGACTGACAAAGTTCTACTTCTTATTGTGCCATCCCCTAGCGGAGGTCGGCCACCATCAAGGCGATCTTAGCTTTGTCATCTGCTACCCGGAACACTTCAGTGGAGTTTAGTTTGCACTATTTATGTCGGATCTTAACAGCCTACCTCCACCCTTCACCACTGGTGTGGATTCAGAAGAAACCACAGCACTACTAATTAGATTTTCACGCTATAACAGACACTGGAAAAGGGGTGGGAATACGACCAACATGTTCACTGTCTCTTCGTGGATTTCTAAACTGCATATGACTGTGTGCATAGAGAAGCGCTTTGGAACATATTGAACGAATTGCAAACCCCAAGGCAGATGATTAATATGGTGACAGTAAGCACGGAGGGATTCAGACGCAGGATACATATATAGGGGAATGTATCAGAATCTTTCGAGATGACAGCTGGATTAAAGTTGAGTGACTCCTTATCGCGAAATTCTTTTTAATGTTCCTTTAGAGAAAACTGTAAAAGAACCTCTCAAACCAGAAGGCGGAGCCATCCTAAATGGTTTCATTAAAGTATTAGTTAGGCCAGTGGCATGGCCCCCACATCCTGAAGCGGGCCCCCAGGCTAGGATCTTTGGTGAGCCCCCCTACCTATCGCTAAGGATAAAGGCACTGTGATGCTCTACAGTAGCCGTTTTCCAAATGGTGTACGCAGTAAAATTAATGTGTATATTTAGTGTTTTTTTGTATCTTTTAATACATCCATTTGAATTGTGGAGTTGTCGAGTATCAATACACAATTAAAAATTGTATCGTACAAGCACATACTTTTAAATAATAACGTTATTGAAGGAAAATAGCGCCAGGCAACTTTTTTTTACTATAAGAGCAAATTTATGATGTGTGTTCATCTCACTTATCTGGTCGAGTCGCCACGCCGGGCCCCTCCTGAGTCTGGGCCCCCAGGCTAGAGCCTTGTTAGCCCCCCCTATGTGGGGGCCATGGCCAGTAGTCTCCAAACTCAATAAGGATGTGAACTACTTTCAGAAATTGAAATTGTCTGGTGAGCTACTTATACATATTCTTTCTTTAGAATTTTTTATCATCGTCCTTATATCCTACCGTACATAATATTATTATATTACTTAAAATAAATTAGGACAACGGACTTTCAATAAAACATAAAACGTGTACTTTAATTATTTAATTATTTATAAACAAAATAGTAATTGAAAAATATCTTGAAGTAAGTGTGAGTAAAAGTAAAAATAATTAGTGAAAAAAATGGCATTCACCTTCTTCCACAATTTCACAACTCCCACCTGAATGCAATTATCAAGATGTACATCTGCGAGTCTGTTTCTTTAATCCTAACCTAACCTAACCACCTTCATAGTGGAAAACGTTGATTCACACAAGTAGGTAGAACAAAACAATGCCTTCATTTTGAGCGCAATTCGAAATAAAATTGGATACTTTTCTGTTGGGACGAAAGGCCATACAGATTCCACAGTTGAGGCAACACTCTTAGGGATAAAGCCCACCAAAAAAGCGTTCGGTGCGCTCACTACTGAGTAGGCCCCCTCCCACCCGCGCATTACCCTTCACCTATGTAATAAGGGGCTCAAGGAGCACAAAATAATTATTATTATCAGCGTCTTTCGTAACAAAGCAATAAAAATATTATTAAATTTCTCGGGGCTTGTAATTATTATCGGACACGCAATAACTAAACAAAGAGTTCGTTGTTCTTAAATAATGGCTTCTCGCTCGTCCATCGACGACGCTTCGAGGTGCGTGATTTTACTTGCCGTGTTCAATGAATGGACTACGTTGTATTTTCGTTAATTCGTCCAGCTGAAAAGCCACACAACGGTGACTCATGGGGCAGGCGGGCACAAAGCATCGTCAAATCCAGTGTGCGCTGGCGTATTTGATTACGTTGTATTTTCGATGATTTACACGCCACTTGTGAAATTTTGCGCGAGAGCCCCACTCGCTCCGTTAAGTGGGTTTTACGCCTTAAGCGACAAATCACATTCAAATTTATAAATATGATAAAATATCCTATGCGAGCTACCGAAAATGCCGCTGCAAGTGACCGTTTGGCGATCACTGGATGATCTAGTGAATGAAAAAAGGACACATATACGGAATATTTTCACTCAAATCTAATGGTACATTGATAAGACCAAGTACGTAACTAAGCGTCGAAGAAAAATAAACACCATAAAACATTTTGGGGGGTTATACGACATATCGAAAGCACCGCCGTTTTAAAGTACTTTGGAACAAACATCTCCAAAAGAACGAGATGAACTTCGAAATCAGATAAAAACTGAAGAGTGGAAATTCTTCATACTGAGCTAAGCCACTGTACAAAGCGACAAAAGTCTAGATATACAACATGACCGTGAAACAAATTGCTTTGTATTGGTATGAAACCTTGGGCCTAGAGAAGAAACAAGAGGTTATCCAAGCATTCAAAAACAGAATTCTTTGAAGGTTACCCGACCGGTTAAAGTCAAAGAAACCCAAAGATGGCGCATCCGTACAAATGCTGAGCTCTGCGAACACTAAGCCTAATATAGTCAATGTCTTGAGGGCGTGAAGACTCAGATGGGACTGTCACGTTGTTAGATGTGATGGATCTAGAGCTGTCCATAAAGTTTATAAAGGAACCCCCACAGGCACTTGGCTCCTAGGCCACCCCCGGAGGAAATGTGTGGATAATGTCAAGAGGGTCGCAGAGAGGCTGAGCGTGAATGACTGGAGACAGATAGCTTAGGATAGAGATACCTGAACAATGGTTGGGCAGTCGGCTATGAACCTGAATAATCTGTAGCATAAGTAAGACATAAGTAAATATGTAACATACTATAATAAACCTATTTTCTATATTTTAAATTGTTACCTTGAAATGAGAATATTCTTATGAGCTTTAATGGTCATGTCTTCATCAGTAATTATAGTGATATCCCAACATATCTCTTTTAGGAAGACTGTCAGTAAATCCATGGCAAAAGAACCCTTTGGCAGGTTGTAATTTGTAAAAGGGACTGAAAATTGTACATATTCAATAATTAATAGATATTTGATTGGAATTGGATTCATATTGCATTGAAAATGTTCTTACCTATTAATTGTGTATTACGTGAATCTCCTCCATAGACTTCAAAGCTCACAGGCGTACTCTTAGTTAGCTGAGTGTTCATTGTCGGAAAAAGTCTGAGAAGACTAGATATATTATCAATCCCCATCGAGTTATCCAAAGTTTTATTACTAGGTGTATGTTTTCCACTTAAATTTGGAGTGGAAGTGGTCATTTTCTGAGCAGTTAAACCTAGGTATGTATTATCCATGTCTAGCATTCTCACAAATGGGCTTAAACCAACATTCTGAAGATGTACTTTGGATGAGTAGGAAATGTTGATTGGTCTTGATTTGAATTCTCCACAGCTAGTCTGCATAGAGAAACATTTCGGTATATTCACATCGATACAATCAGGTGTTGTGGGTTCCTTATGTGGTGGTTTTTTAAATCTCTTTGGAAAATTCTTCAAAACCTTGTCATCGAAGGGTATAAAGTAAGATGTGGGAGTTTTTTTTGGATCATCAATCTTATCAGCAGTTTGAGCACTTTGTTCTATGTCTATTGGCATATGCAAGAAGTAACACACCGGTCTCTGTATTTCATCATCATTTTTCTTATTTTCACTTGAAATCCTAGTCCACTTAGACATGCATTGCACAGAATGTTGTTTTTCGTGTTCTATGAACACAGTGTTTGATGATGTCATTTTCGGCATTATAAATTCTGAAATAAAACAAAAATCCCAATTAGTAAGTACCTATTCAATTTATAGTACTTTATTTTTCAATTTATAGCACACTGCTGGAATGCGACATTTTAGATTGAAAAAATATCTGATGTCGCATGCAATAAATTTCATCCACCATGCGGCATAGGACCACACTGACGGATACTCAAGCAGTTGTCAATGTGCAAAATGAGCAAACTGAAAGCTTCAAAATCAAATCAGGTGTGAGACAAGGGGATGCGCTATCCACTATGGTATTTAACCTTCTGGTGGAATCCATAGCTCGTGAAACCAACATAAGAGGATAGGTAGATAATAGTATAACGCAGATGTGCGCTTATGCTGACGACATAGTAATTACAAGCAGATCCAAACAGAGGATGATCGACCATGGTGGCACTATGAAAATAAAAGCAGAAAACACTGGGCTGCAAATAAACCAATCAAAAACTAAGTATATGGTCAGGATACGCGATCAGTTACCGCTGCAGAATATAGACATAGGACAGCATGCATGTGAAGGGGTGGACAAGTCACGTATCTCGGATCCAGCCTAATTACCCAAAATAAGACAGCAGAGGAGATAAAAATCCGCCTTATCTCCGGGAATAAATGCTGGCATGCCTGCAAGCGACTGGTGGGGTCGAAAATTCTAGGCAAAGAAGTGAACTTCTAATATATAAAACAATTATGAGGCCAGTGGTCACTTATGGCTGTGAGACTTGGTGCTTAACTCAAAACGAGGAAAATAAATTAGCTGTCTTCGAGCGCAAAATACTCCGAAAAATCTTTGGACCCACGTTGGAAAATGGGAACTACAGAATAAAAATGAACCACGAGTTGGAAGAGCTGATTGAACAGCAAACAATCATAAGATACTGTAAGTCCCAAAGACTACGATGGGCGGGACATGTGGAGAGAATGCCTGAAGTTAGAGCGCCAAGAATCATGAGGAAGTGGCTACCCCAACGGAAGAGACCCAGAGGCCGTCCAAGAAGGAGATGGGCTGACGCCGTAGAAGAGGGCTGGCTTCATATAGGAAGACCCAGTAACTGGAGAAGTGTGGCGAGAAACCGAAGTGAGTGGAGAGCGGTTATGGAGGAGGCCAAATCCCACCCCGGGATGTAGCGCTGTGGAAGAAGAAGATGCGGCAAAGGTATAATCGCAAAATGTCGCACATTGTCATTCATTTTGGCTGGCCGCGTGACGTCACTGTCCCGATATAGCCTTGCTTATGCACATGGAAGATAACTGGACTGTTGCACCCAGTTTTGATTTATGACTACATTTCAGTCGAGACGGTTTTCAATGTGTGACTCAGTATAACAACCTGCACATAGAGACTAATGACAGTTTGCATCTGTCAGTGTCGAATAATTCGCTACTCACGAGTAGGGCTACCAATTAACTTCCAATTATTAATGAATAATTGCTAATACTCCTGGGGGGCGATGCATTTTGTAAATATTTTAATAATGAAACTAAACGTGTAGTTCGTCGTTCTAACATTCGTTCAGTTAAAATATTTGTCAATTCATAGCTTAGAGGATTCTCATTTTTTTTCAGTTGCTCAAATAGAAAATGAAATACTGCCTCTGCCGTTAAATTGGTTGCGTCAGTTTTGCTCAATTCTTACACAAAATTTCTAATGGTTTTAAAACAGACACTAAGCTTTCTAAAATATTAAATTCAAAAACAGTACTTAGGTATATTTTATGAAGGTAAAAATATGTATCCATAAGACACTTGCACTCAACTTCCCAAGAAATTTGTGGATACCCACCCCCTCAGCTGTATTTACACGTAATCCTTTAACAGCCCACATGCTCAGCGTAGGTCAAAATGGAGCTTTTATTGCATTTTCAAACCATGATCCTGGACATTCCTTAAACGTTGTAGATAATTTATTTATATAATTTTGAAGCCTTATTATCCTTTATATTTATTTTAAACATTTGATGACTGCATAAAGTATTTTTATTACATAAAATAGTATTCTTTTAAACCTCTCGCTCTAATGTTTTAGAATATAGTCATATTTCGGTAAATGAATGTGCAGTGGTGTTAAGATTTTTTACATTTATTAATTTTTAAACGCATTTATAAAACCATTAGTATAATTTATGATGAGATAATTTTAGTAAAATATTCACGATAAAAAATTATATCGATAATCTCTGTGATCCCAAATTTGACAAGAATTAGGCATTTTATTATTCAAAAAATCGCCAAGATTTACACATTTGAAGATAATTCTAAAGATACTAATTATAAGCTATGTCTTTGACCATTCAAGTGTGATAAACATCCTACGAATAATGATTGCTTTATAATAATTATTGACCTAAGAATAAGGTAGTGATTTTTTGAAATACGCCATTTCTTTTGGCATTCCCCAGTGGTTAAGCTACAACATACGGCCGTAGCCATAAATTGACAAACTATATTTGAAGAAGGGAGTAAAATGATATTGACGCGCGTGTTTGAACATTCTTTAAACTTTAAACAATCAAACAAACAGATGCATTGACAAAGTGACATTTGTGTATGTACCTATTAGCGAGTACCTGGCATGCGTTGCAATGCCACTCAAAGAAATAAAGTATTTGTGTTTTAACTCTGTTTATTGAAGTGCTTTTGGACACACAATATTTTTTGTTTTTCCGTCTGGTGCATACACGAATAAATCAGAAGGTTTTGCAACGCGTGAGCAGGCCACATACAGCTGTCCATGTGAGAAGCATGGATTTTCCAAATTTGGTTTAGAAACACATACAAATAGAAGATAGAATAGAAGAAAAGGAAGATAGTTGTACTAATTCAGAAACCTTCGCAGGCGTGCGTACAACTGACCAAAGTTTCATTACAATCGGATGAATAGTATAGGAACGTATAGGAATAGAAGAAGATGGTTGTACTAATTCAGAAACCTTCGCGGATGTGTGGACAACAACTCACCAAAGTTTCATCGCAATCAGATGAATGGTATAGGAACGCATATAAATAGAAGAAGATAGAATGAAGAACGTTGTTTTTTTAAATTCAGAAACCTTCGCGGGTGTGCACACAACAACTCACCAAAGTTTCATCACAATCAGATGAATGGTATAGGAACCATACGAATAAAAGAAGATAGAATGAAGAAGAAGAAGACGGTTTTTCTAATTCAGAAACCTCCGCGGGTGTGCACACAACAATTCACCAAAGTTTCATCGCAATCGAATGAATGGTATAGGAACGCATACGGGACAGACAAACAAACAAACATCAATTTTTATATATCGTCGGTATAGTGGCAGAAGACGATAAGTCAAAAATTGGCTGATTTGAGTTGTGAATGCAGAATGATAAAGTTTAACACGCTCTATCGTCTGAAAAAACAAGCTCCGCCAAAGTCCATGTAGTTGTGACATAATTTAAAGAATTCAATACGTATTAAGTCACTTTCTTTCATACTTCATAGTGGCAAATAACAATAAGATGACTTAACGTTATTTGGCTTCAAGCTTCTAGTCACTTGTCCGTTATTTATATTGACTTATTGTCTATGCCACACACAGCTTGCAACCATTTGACAGTTGGTTCTGAATGTTGACGTTTCGCGCGTATTTATATATCTCATATTTTCTACAATAATGCTTGTAATCTATTGTATAATCGTTTTTATCAACGTGTATAATTTAAGATTGGAAAATATTATGTTTCTGTATGGGCAACAGAATAAAATAAGGGAGCATGTAAAAGGTAAGCAACTTAATTCAACATAACCTCAAAATGAGGTTTGCTCTACAATTATTGATTATTTGTGTACTGATATCGCGTTTCTATGGCGTATTTTTATGTAATCGGAAAGACATCCTTACTAACGCATATGTTTTATTTATATTTTAGATGATGCACACCAAAGTGATGTTGTGGATGGAGACAATATTAATAATGTCTGGGACTCACAATTGTACTCGGTCAAAACCAAATGCCGCCTATTTGACGCTTGCATTCTGACGGTGCTGCTTTACGGTAGCGAATCATGGCACCTTACGAAGGCTCAGAGCAACAGTATACTGAGCTTCGAAAATAGATGTTTGCGATGAATATAGGGGGTGTGGTGGTATGACTTTAGGATCGAGGAGATAAGAGAATGCACCAAACAGCTTCTCATCACGCTGAGAGTGAAGAGGCGACGTTGGACCTGGCTCGACCACGTACTGCGAATGCCAGAAGAGAACCTCAACTTAGCTTGCCTGTTCTTCAAGCCGACCTGACTCCGGCGTCCTGGAAGGCCGCTAAATACTATCTATAGAGTGTTTACGGCGGAGCTACTGGATGCTGGTTTGACCTGGAACGGAGCAAAAAGACTGGCGAGCGTCAAGGATTGGAGGCGCCGCGTGGTGTCCATATGCTTCAATTAAGGGGCGGATATGGCCAAAGACGACGAAGAAAGAGCTTCGAGCGCAAAGGGGATTTTATTTTAAGGAATGCAGACAGTGCTGCTCCAAAAACCCAAAGGGTACGAATTGCTGACGGCAAACTGCGCAAGGACTCAAAATCATACCAATTTCATCAAAATGAATTAAAAGAAAGTATTTGCCAAATTTCTTTCTTAAATCTCTATACCGTTTATCCACCTGTTATCTGATGTTTCTAATAAATAAATTAAATACTCTTTTCTCGAACCCTTCGAGGTTGGCTATGATGAAGCGGAAATGATCGCTTAATTATATTTTAAGTTTTCTTAATTAATTTTATAGGGTAATTGTTAATTTTAATTGTTTTCATAAATTATTTTTGTGTAATCATCATCCCCATACCGTTTATCCACCTCTAATCCAATGTTCTGATAAATAAATTATATAAAAATGTATTTTTTTTTATTATTTTTACCTAGTACTTAGCTACACAAATTTATGTTTAATAATTTTATAAAGATGAAAAGTATCGTAATTTGAAACAAGATTATTACTAATCTTACATACAAAAATATCAAATTACTGCTATACCTACCTAATATTATTACCTAATAGTTTCCACCTACCTAATATTATTTCTGTTTTAATTTTAATTTTATTTTAAATTGGCCAGTTTCTATTATTATTAGAGTCCAATGTATTACTACTCAACTACAACATTTTATGTTTGACTATTCTATTAACTCAAAAATCATTGTGGCAAAAAACGTTAATTCACCTTTTTGTAAATAAACTCAAAAAACGAATTATTATTACTATAAAAAAGACTTGACAATACTCAAATCGAATTCATAAATGATTACCAAATATCATAAAGTAGCAAGTTTAGGTAAAAATGTTTAAACTATTTAAATAGAGAGGTTACAATTTCTTGAATTTAGAAAAAGACGATTATCTCAAAACAAGGTTTTTTGACTTAACGCCTTTTGCCACTATACCGACGATATATAGATTAAAATTAAACAATGCAACACAATCAGTGATTAATGTAACCAATGATAATATATTATACCCAAGTAAAGTGTCGACCATACGCAGACTCAAATTGCAGTAGGTACCTTACTACGATAACGATAATGCCCACTTTGGGTAACACTGATTATAGTCATATAACTATGACCTATTCCGACCATGATGAGTACAAACTGGTTTGCATCCTGTAGATCACCACCACATGGACATATTGGTCTAGTGACAACTCCAAGCTCAAAGAGATTAGTAGCAAATCAACTGCAGCCAGTCAAAAATTAAGTAAATTAACCAGGTTTTCGACACCTAACACTAAAACGATTGTGACTACGCGACACGAAGAATGTGTAAACGACGCGTGCAGAACAAAACATAATTTGTCATAAAAATTCAACATGCATCCATTTAATGTTATGTTTATTGTTCTATTAGTAATAATAATATATTCATTGATATGTATTCTTTTTCAAGTAAATGGATAACGTTTTTTAGTCAACTTTACACAATTTAAGAATTAATTTCCCTGACGCCATCACAAAACAAATTGACGTGTTCACAGCTCGACTTTCGCTCTCCGATTGGCAGCGAGTCCGAAATTTCGTCGCGCCTATAGTTGAAAATTATTTGCCGTTTCACTGAAGTATACTCTCAACATATTTTCCATTTTCTCAGTGACATTTTCAGCATCAAGGTTTGCAGGCGGCCAAGGTGAGTCCCAAACAATGGAGTACCTCACCTTAGAGGAGCATCATGGATGCACTGCGTACAAGTATGTGCAGGTCAAGAGGAAAAATTTCAGCCAGGACAGGGAGCGTGTCCGTGGAAGTTGAACGGTAGGTCTCAGTGAATGACAACTAAGCCCACTAAAGAGAATAGTTTTAATCGTAACACTTTTGTGGAGATAACCACTAGAGGTGAGTTGGAAATACTGTCACCAGTTTGTGTACTCAACTTTCGGATGAAACTACCCATACTCAGTATGTGTGGCTCAATAAACTTAGTCCAAAAAACTTGTGATGATATCATCGCGAGTTGCTGTTCTGTGCACTCGCCAGTTGGTAGACTTTCAACAATATTGACATTAAATGCGCGCGAACGAGATAGCACTGAAATATAGGTATATTTTAATTTATTAGTCTATTGCGTTTGAATGTATGAATAATAGGTCATAAATTTTGTGTCGCAGCACAGTGGTGAGATGACGCACAGGCTTAGGCTTGTTATATGACAGCTCAAAACATGTTTACAATTTAAAAAAATCACTGTTATTCATTTTTGTTAACAAGAATATTGTAACCTAACAGAAAAAAACCACTCATAAATTTACGTGTTTAAAATTTTATAATAAATGGGACTTTTCGAAAAGCGGAGCTCAGCGTATTTTTAGCGATTCTATTGAAGCCGATACACAGTCTGAGTTCCCTGAGCCGATACGTATTTCAAATAGTAATATGGACTTGGTTTTAGTTCCAGTTGAGTATGAAACTTTTGTCGCATACGCACGCCAAACGTTCTATATAGTATTCCAAATACTAGTAAGTATTTTGGAACAAGTTTCGATACAAAGTATTTTTTTATACTGGTAATAAGTATACTTAGTCTTCAAAATCAACCAGTTTTCCCACCTGTAATAACCACACACTAGCAGCATAGGCAGCGATCCCCGTGAAAATGGCATCATAGGCAATTCTGAGTGCCCTTATTATTAGACCTATCTGTTACCAACCATGCGACCAACTCTCTAAAAGGCCGTCCCGGCCTTGTAAACCTGGGCTCTGGTTTTACCTACTTACACGCTGTGATATGTGACGATCTTGAACACTTTAACGCTTGTATCCCCTCTGCTTTCATTGAAGTCTACCTGGACATTTAAGGACAATGGCTTCTGTTTTACTCAATGCGAAGACAGTCTAGTTGATTTTCCCCAAGTCACAATTGATTTTAAGGCTACGCCAATGGCACTATCAATGTTCGCCCTGCTTTTGGCATCAACCAGAAGTACTGCATCGGCGGCGTAGGCAATGATAGAACAGTCAGTTGGATGCAAGATTCCATGTAAATCATCAAAGAGTACATTTCAGAGAAGGGGCCTGAGGTCAGAACCTCGGGGATAAACCAGTCTGATGCGCCTCTCTACCACTGTTGAACCAACTCGAAACTCAATCGATCTGTTGCTAAAGTAACTTTGAATCGACACGAATTTTGAAGAATAAGAGGCCTGGACGCACCTGCAATGTCGAGGAAAACTCCAAGGAAATACTTATTGTTGGAATTTTCAGCTATGGCAATCATTTTCCTTATGGTGTCCTCCATTGATTTACCTTTTCCGAAACCGAATTGATTTTCCGAAAGCGGTGCGATCTCATTCAGGTGGGCACCAATCCATCCGGCATGAGTCTTAGAGGGCGATTGGCTTTGAGGTCCGAAGGTGCTTGACTACCAGCTTTGGGAATTACCTTCAGTAATCGGGGAATATTCTGCTGTTGATGCAATCACTGAATGGAGTGGTAATCTCTGGCGCAGCGACGGCCCATGTGCGCTTGACAAGAATATTGTCAATGCAGTCCGGACCTGGAGCCTAGCCTGAAAAACAAACAGTGACTGTTATGCACCGCTGACCATATCCAAACCTTAAACATCAATTGACTAATTAAGAATCCCCAGTTCGATGTTGCCATTGACAAAAACATGTAGTGCGGCGAATGCTTATAATAAAAATAAGGTACTATTAATACAATCTGCAAACATCCAATGTTTTGCCACTACATCCTAATCAATTAATATTGTGTGAAACGTTAAAGGAATGATATCTTATAATTTCATGGGAATATGTAGTTTTTGAGAACTATGGATATAAAAAATAGCTTTATATAATAGTATATAAACATAAGATTCGCAGATGATAATCAGTGCTGATGAAAGAGAACTCGAAGAGCAGCTATGGTAGATGAAGAGAGTCGCAAATACGGCCTTCTTAGTAATAGGAACAAGACCAAGTTAATGGTTATCGAGCAGGCTAACCTTTTACTAGCAGCAAGTATACTCCAAATCCAAGCAACAGTGCACAAGTTTGTATATCTGGGATCGACCATTAGTGGAAAAGACAAATATGAAACAGAGATAAGAAGGTGCACACAGATTGCGAAAAATGCGATGACACCTCTTGCCACCATATGGGAGGATCAGGGAATTTCAATTGTCACGAAAATGATGCTTGTGAAAACATTAATGTTCTCCATACTCTTATACGGTGTCGAATCATGGACCCTGAAGGCTAAACACAATTGGTGCCTTCGAAATGTGGTGTTGGCGCCAAATGCTTTGTATTTCTTGGACAGAGAACAGGACGAACCAGTCAATCATCCAGAGACTGTAGATAAAGAAACAATGTATTCTGGATTTTTTTAGACATATCGTTCGGTGCAGACTGAATAACCAGGAGAGATTGGTAGTTTTGGGTAGCCTCGGCCTAAGGCAAAGTAGAGGAAAGTATTGACGCGCTGGAACAACTGAGTGAAGGAGCTGACTGGGGGCAGCCTTCATTCTGTCCCGAGAGAAGTATATGATCAAGAGGGGTGGAAAGTCTTGGTCGGTCAAAAGACGAATCAATTTTAAGATGGTCACGATCCTTAGCAATGAGGGAACGACCAAGAAGAAGGATATAACAGTATAAAACATTAATATTGATACCTACCTAATGGTTTAGTCAGTTTAGTGTGTGCATTATTAGATTGCTAATAAAATAATAAGACTATAATAATTTTACTTTCTGTAACCATGCAACTGACCCTACAAACTTGTATGTATATCAAAATCCAAACAAACAAGACAAGACCTCAAAAATGACAAAAAAAGTTACAAATATTGACTAATAAATGAAGCAATATTACACTAATACATCTCACAATATGTACGTTACAAGCAAATAATAAAGTTTTAGTCAACGTAGGGGCATTATTCTGACAATAATATTATTGGGGTCAATCTGTCATAAAAATGTATTTCACACAAATTACATAATGTGCTCGGTCTTTCAGTCAGTCATCTCAATTGTTTCCAACATTATAATATTTAAAGCAAATAATAAATGCATATACGATTAACCGATATTCGATTCGATTCGTAACCGATATTGAAACGTCAAAATAATCATGATTTATAAATGAATTACAATATATGTTTACAACACAAATACACGTCTTAAAAGCTGGTATGCAATGAAAAATAACAATATCTTTAATCTGAAAGCATTTTGAGCGAAAATTATAAATAATAGTAAAATTGGTAAACAACGTACATAACCTCAAACATTTTTTTTTAATAGAACAACATAACATTCTACATCGACAAATTAATTGACTAATTACAATCTTGTTCGTATCACAATATGTATGTAAAGGCTAATAGCTATATTGTTTCTCACTTGGAAAACATTTAATATGATTATTATTAAATTTAATAATAATTAATCCGGATCGATCCGTCAAAAAAATGTATTTCTATATATTTCAACTAATTACTGATTTTCGGAAGTGTTCAGTGAATAAACTCAATTGATATTAATGCTGAAACAGATAATTTAAGAAAATAGTATAATATTAATATGCAATTTATCAAATTCTAAAATTTACGAAAATGTATTGAACTATTGAAACTATCCGATATTGAAATGTAAAAAAACCAAGATTTATAAATTAATGATATTATGTTTTACAATTCCAACACAGGTGCAAATCTCGCTCACCTGTATCCAATAAAAAATCTCTATATATCTAATTTGAAAGTACTTAAAGAAAACTTTTAAAATAACAAGATCGAAATCACAATGGGAGAACTCGCAGAAAAATTGATTAAAAAACACGCCGACGCAACCAGTCAGATTGACAAGACTAGGGAGTCGACTCGAGTACAGTGTTGCCATATTTTGAAAGTGGAATTATAGTACAGAGCCTCCAAAATTATAGTATTTGGGGATAAAATATAGTACGCGTTGTCATCTGTTAAAAATGTATACATTTTTTGTTTCAAGAGAAAAAAAATAACGGGGAATATTTCACCGCGGGCCGCAGGTTCCCTATTTTTCATAATCGGCTCGTTTTTTTTAGGAAAATTATTTCGCCGCGGGCCGCAGGTTCCCGATTTTTCATAGTCGGCTCGTTTTTTTTTTTAGGAAAAATATTTTGCCGAGGGCCGCAGGCTCCCCATTTTTCATAGTCAGCTCATTATTTTAGGAAAAGAAAATTTTTAAGTGAGGCAGATTTCCGAATTTTCGAAGACGACTCGGTTGCGAAATGGCAAATGCGAAATTATAGTACTTTTATATTCAATTTTAGTAAGATATTCAAAATTATAGTATTTTGGGCGAACTATACCCAGGGACATTTAGAGTACGGATATTGTAGGTTCCAAAATAAAATCGTTTACCGAATTCGGGCGAGGTCGTCAAGATGGAAACGGGGGTCCGAGGCTTCCCTGTGCTTGGATTAATCTGTTGTTTTAGGGTGTGCAGGTGATCATCCCACAGCACCCGAGTTCACTGGTGGGGCTGCCACCTTAGGGCCCGTGAAAATGCCTTGGTTTTCTGTAGGGGTTTTCCTTCCCGTAGCCAGGATGTACCAGTTTTTAGGCGCTGGTGATTCGCCTTGCACCCTCCTCTATCTGCTACAGCATACTGCATTGCCTAGGGACCCCCACGGAGAGGTTAGAGGTAGGATTTGTTGGCTATCATGGATAGTCGACATACTCAGCATTTCAAATGGAAGCACACCTGATCTGGCATCAAGGCATACCCCACTGAAGTCATACCAACCTTTGGCCCCTATATACATAGTACGCGGACCAAAATTATAGTACAAATACTATAATTATAGTACGGTTAGTTACACTGCTCGAGTAGCAGTGTTGCCATCTTTGCAAAGTGGAATTATTGTACAGAGCCTCCAAAGTTATAGTATTTGGGGGGAAAATATAGTATGCGTTGTCATCTGTTGAAAATGTATAGGTTTTTTGTTTCTCAGAAAAAAAAATTACGGAAAATTTGAAAAACTCCAAGACCCTTTTTTATTTAAGTATCTCTTCCGATGAAAAATGCTTAGAGCCCAAAGAGATTGGACTCCTCCCACAGAGGTAGCACACAAATGTCAGTGTGTACCTTAGACTATAGGGTGTGTACTCGTTTTGTGAGACAAAGTTTTATTTCTCTGAAATTAGGTACACTTTGCTGCAAACGGGCCATACTCGGACATAAAAACGCCCCACTGAGTATTTTTTTTTTATCAACACAAGCTTACAACCAATTTATGATAAACGTATGTTCATTATAAAAAGTTCCCGCAATAAAAACTTTATTAGGATTCAGGGTAAGAAAGAATAATGCAAATGGAAGTAAGTATTTTATTTTTAATAACACAAAAAACACAATATTTTGAAAAATTAAACATAAATCAGTTAATAGCAATTGGTTAAATATTGGAATAAGAAATATGGTCTTGTTTTTACATATTGTTCTATATAAAATAACATAGCATTATTGTTTAGATAAAATGGTTAAATAAAAAAACACAAATAATATTATTACAGTTAATTACAAACAAAAAAAAGTTTATTATATTACCTAACCTATTTACACATGTGTATTTTGAAAACATTTTATGAAATAAAAATATAACATGGGTTCGTTTTTGACATATTGTGTATAAAATTACTTGTTTATATAAACCTATTATACACAAAATACAGGTAGGTATGTTGAAAATTTGATTATATAGTTAATTGCAATATTTTATCTATTTAACATAATATTATTATCAAAGAAGCCCTGCATATATAATATCAATTCATACAAAAAAATCGATTATTTAAAACGAAAATGTTTTTATTTGAAATATAATGTATGAAAGTCAGCGTTGAGAAAATAATATTTTGAAAAACTATTGATTCCTCAGTATAATTAATCTATTAAAATATTGTCTAATATGGTTGATTGGTTGCTCTGCATTTTTCGCTAAATGATGATATCTTATTTCTAAATATTTTTTTGAAACTAGTTTCATTAAATTTGTGACATGGTTTGTTAATGGCGAAGTTATCATACATGTGATTATCTAATCAGTTTCCAAGAAATGCTTCCCACACAGTAATGCATATTTAGATGGCACCCAGCTCTCCCGCCCGAATGTATCAATTCACAATTTCCGAAGAACTTCATTTTTCGGAAATCTGAAATAATTTAATTTATATAACATTATAAAATTGCTACATATACTCCATTACATACTTCATATAAATACAATTTTTTGTTTGGTATTCTTAAAAATATATTTAACTCGGAAATGAAATATAAAATCTATGTAAATAATGAATGTCATTAACTAGGACTAACAGTTTTTACTTTGAAAAACACATCGTATATTTTGGGTTCAAAATAATATTATACATACGGCCCTGGATTTTTCGCAATAAACAACCGTTTGACGTTTGATGTAAAAGTTGTGATTTGTTATTGTAAAAGATCTTTTAGGAAAAACTATCAATGTATAAATAATTAATAGTATGCATATTGTTCCGAAATGCTGTTCCTCATTTGTATTCTTCCATTAATAAACACTTTTTTACCGAATAATAACGTATAATAATACAACAATTATTTGTCAATAAACGTAAAGAAAAATGTAATATTATTATTATAAATACCTGTGAAAAGATACGCCGGCATTTCTCCTGGCTTTGCATCCTATTGCACTGCAAGAGACCATGGTTTTTTTTTCTTAAAACGTCGACGAAAATATCTTACTTCTTTCAAGATCGAGAGAATAACAATATTATATCCGCCATGTTGTTTTACGACACGAGCTTGAAGTCGCAGCTCCAGAATACCAACATTACCAACTGTCTTTCTCCGATTCGTATTTTTTAGTACATAAATGATGGCGTGTTCCCTCTCCAGTCTTCAATCTCTTTGTTAGAGCCTGTCCATGTGGCGCGTTTTTGCGCGCGCAAGGTACGGCGAGTACCAAAAATTCTACGTTCAGTATTCAACATGGAAACTGTTGTGTTGTGGCTTGCGTACCGTCGATGGCCATAGAAGATGATCTAATGCAGCGGTCACCATTTTTTAAAGGGTCAACATGTAAATATTTTAGGCTATTCACTCCAAAAACTTTGATATTTATGTATCTACCGAGCCTACTTAAATAACAAGTAAAAAATACACTTTCACAATTTTTTTGAACAAAATGATATTTTAATATTATTAATAAATTTAATTGAAATACAGCTCTAGGTACATACTGAGAGTTTCTATAACTATACAACTAACTATAATTCATTGTTAGAGCACCAAAATTTTTCTAAATAAAGTTTTTCACTTACCTAGAATTGTTTTTGTTCTTCCGAATCACCAGGTTTACAAAATATTTCTACGAACTCTTCCAAGCTTGTGAGTTTTATATTTCTATTAGAATAATCAGAAGATTCCATGTCCCATATTAAAACAAGCCGACAAATCACTTCCGCGCACGTTTTCGATCGAGTTGTTACTGGGCGCAATATTTGGCGCCATAATAGGTACCTCGACTCGCGCACAATACGCGCGAGGTCGAGAGTCTGGCGTTTGCCCGGCGCATTCCGCGCGAGAGTCATCACGCGCGAGCGCTTGTGGACAGCTGAATTGGGTCGCATGTACCTGGAGTACGCACGATTAGTCACTCACGCGTTAAAACGCGCCATGTGGACAGGATCTTACCGAAGAATTCAAGCGAGCAATTTTTTCCAAGTTCTCTAAATCTTCTTATATTGCAAAATTATAGTACTTTGGACAAATGACTATTGGAAAATATCGAAATTTTAGTACTTTTTACATATTTTTTCCGATATTCAAAATTATAGTATTTTGGGCGTACCTTAATTGTTTTATATCGTACATAGTGCGCGGACCAAAATTATAGTACAAATACTATAATTATAGTACGGTTGGCAACACTGCAGCAGTATCTACACAAACTACATTAAAAAAATGCTAGACTGCATAGGTACCTACATAATAATAATAATTTTAATAGATAATAACAATAATCGATATCGTACTAATTGATTATCTGCATACATGATTAAATTAATTATCGAGTCAATTCGAATTTTTCATTATTGCTACAAAAAGTCAATGTGATAAACCTACTAATTAAAAAAAAAAACTAAAAAATCGACCGTTCTGCTGCTATTAATTTTTGTATCTAAGGCCTAATTACACCAGCAGACTCGCAGACCCAACTGGATGCAACGATCGTCGTGAGCAATTGTTGACTTTAAAAAGTAATTACATGGAACGATTCAGCTACAAACAGAATGCAGATTTTTCAGTCGCAAATGATCAAACAGCTGTTTTTGTTCATTAAAATAACCAGCAGAATTATAGTCTTTCAATATAATATAACAATTAAAACACAATTGAGCCCATATCCGGAAAACGAGCGTTATCGCGATAACGCTGTTTTTCGTAAATCGGCTTAAATTACGCGGCACACACCTATGCATGAGGGGTATAAAAGCATATCCGCCACTATCCACAAATGCAAATTGTCTAGTATTAAAAAAAACGATTTTAATGTTCCCTTTACACCTTTTTGAATTGTATTCACATCCTATTAGATTTATTCTTAGATTCTCAATTCCAAATCAAGCAATTTTAGTTCTGTTACTCCTCATTTTTTTTAATAGTGGAGGATTTGCATCTCATCTTTTCAAAGTGGCGCTTTTGTTATTGAATGTTTGGGGTAGTGGCTGATTTGCACTTCAAAATAGGTACTTTTACTTAATGACTTAACCATTTCGAGACCCGAGAGACCTACGAAATAAAGCTAATATGTATGATTAATTTTGTTAATATTTTATTTTCTTCATAGGGTACATAAAATGAACAGGTAAAAATATTTGTAAATAACAATGATCAAATATTGTGAAATAATATTTACAGGCTAACAAAACCCACTGAATAATGGTCAAACATGGAACTACTAGAACCTATATGGACGCTATATGGAATACGCCATTCCAATGTCAGATTCTGTCCAGTTGCGAGTCTTGATTGGGTAGTTTTCGACTGTGGTTCCCCCATCAATACTTCAGATAAGTTTGCGGAACTGTACACACAATTCGTGCTTACGGACGTTCACGGCATTTACATTTGTTATTGCGAAACATATTTTTTTACTCTTCAGAGTATAAAATCTGAATCTATTTGTTCTAAAAAAGGCGTGTCATTGATGAAACTAATTATTACTTCAAAAACGAAAAGTGGTCAAAATTATAAAACTTTTAAAGGAAAGATTATCAAGAAAATATACTTTGATGTATGTGGATAAGAGCTGTCAGAAGTTTTGCAATATATCTTATCAGCCGTTGAACAAAATAATTTATTTTCCAAGTTTTGGGAAATGGGAAATAAAATCCAACGAAATGCAAAGTAAATGGAAGACATTTTGTCTTGTTTGCCTTTTGTGAAGCCAACAAATGCTGATTGGTTAAAAAATATTTTGGAATTTATCCCAATAAATGTTGGAAATAGACCTTCTGATCAAGACATCACTTCAAGTGACTAATTTAAAAACTTAGGGTAAAGGATGTTACCATCAAAATCAGAGTTGTACGATTATTTTATGTTATACGGAAAAACAGCGTTAAATTTGTTATCGTATATTTCATTATAAACATGGTGATTTATCTAATAAAGTTTTTTTGTTTAATAAATTAGTCAAACTACTTTTATTCATCGGAATTAAGTATTTTCGATAACGGGTATCTCCACAACAACCAACTGAAATGTTTAACTGACAATATCTCTGAACGCCGCTTTTAGGATAACGCTCGTTTTTCCGGATATGGGCTCAATTTGTATAATATTAATCCATGATGTGGTTTCGTCTGCTTCAATAAGACATTCTCAACTTAATCTGATAAGTACAAAAAATACATTCTTAAAGCTATCTATAATATAAAAAAACAATATTTGTTTGTTTGTTCATGTTTTATGCGCAGCCATACCGTTCATCCGATTGCGATAAAACTTTGTCAACTTATTGCTTGCACTTGCGCGAAGAGTATAGGCTATATCTTATATATAAAAATTAATGTCTGTTTGTCTGATTTCTGAATTAGATAATCATCTTCTTCTTCTATTCGTATGCGTTCCTATACCATTCATCCGATTGCGATGAAACTTTTGTCAGTTGTTGTGCGCACACCTGCGAAGGTTTCTAAATCAGTATTATACAAAATACAAAGTTTGCTGTTTGTTTGTTCCATCCAATTTTGAATTTTTTTCTACATATTAATACTATTAATAACGTTTGCATATTTTAGATTCGATTTTAATTTAGAGTTCTTTTGTTTGACCTTTACTCCTATTAGAATTACTTTCATATTGCCATATTGTATTACACAGATATTTTAATATTAAAAAGATAATAACTTATTGTTATTTTTTAAAATATCTAAGATAAATGTATCCACGAAGCGACCCTGTGCGAAGCCGGGTACCTCAGCTAGTTTATAATAAAAAATCGGTGTGTGTACTTATGTACACGCGTTAGGAGTAATACATACTTATTTGGCGTAACGAAACAAAAATAAGAAAATGAAAAAAAATATCCTTCGTGCCAATAATTTACGTAAGCAGGAAAATACGATAAAATATTTGAAGAAAGATATTTAATACAATTAAAAAAGTTTTGATTAAATGCATAATCAAATTAAAATGATATTTAATTGTACGCAGTTAAATTACTTTTACACAATTAAACAACATAATACGATAATGTCACAAAATCTTAACTTCAATAAAACCTACTTACCTAATCAATATTTTGATTTATACTTATTAGTGAAAAAGAATCATTTTAAAATGAGACCTTATTATTAGGGAGCGGATTTATATGCAACAAAAAACATGATTATAATTGCATGTACATAATATGCACTTAAAATCGTTAAAATATGCACTAAAAATGAAAAAATATGCAGTTAAAAATTGAGTTTTAAAAAAAAAAAATATAGATAGGCGCTTTATTAATTAACGAATTATTAATTTTAATACAAGTAAGTATATTGTAATTTTGTAATTTTGTAAAAAAGAAAATACAAATTTAAATGATCAATATAAAGTTACATTATGTACTATGTTCAAAATTGTTATAATTGCAAATAATTAAATAAGAAATACAATGGAAAACTAAACACAACTTTAAAAAACAAAAACGACACACTTTACTATTTCTGAATACTATTTAGGTACTTACTGTTTTTTGTCCGAAACAAAAAGTTACAATATTTTTTTTAATGTGTTTTGGCATTAAAATTTTCCGCATATCTGCCAGTATTTATTTATATTTCGACCTCTCAACGTCCACAGAGATGATTGGGCAAAATTTTAATAAAAGTGTCTGAGTTTTCACTTTTCTGATAAATCCACACCTGTTCAGTTATGTATGCATCATTTTTGTTAATGATTCTCTAACTTTGGATTTCTGGATAAAATATTGTTGAATTTTTCGTATTTGTCTCCCATCACACCTTATATGGAAGACAATATTTTTCACCATGTCCAGACTGTTAAACGAAATCCTCACGTCTCCTCCAGTTTTTTTTTTAATATTTCGGGTTAAAAATGAGTTAAATAAATAGTTATAAACAAGTGCAAAAGCCCATAAATATGCATTTATTTATGAAATATGCACTAATGTCTCAAATATGCTCTAACGTCTCATATATGCATTTATATGCACAATACAATTTTATTTTTTGATTCAACGTGTCTCGAAACGGATTTCTGTGCAACTCTCACAACTGTGCATACACACTAACAACACATTCAGTAGCATATAAATCCGGTCCCTACTTATTATACATAGATACACCTAGGTACCTAATGTTACAAACAAGTACCTAGGTATGCAGCGCCGGCGCAAGGTTATTTGGTGCCCTAGGCAACGTTTATTTGCGTGCCACTTTTTAACAAATTGTCTCATTTTTTTCAAAATAATATAAAAAAAGATTTGGGGATCATTAGACATATAATACACATTAATAAAATAATTTTAGTCTCTTAAGGGGGTACATGCTCGTCGAAGGTCAAAATTGAGTTTTTATTGAATTTTCAAACCATGATCCTGGACACTCCTTAAACGTTTTAGATAATCTATTTATATAATTTTGAAGCCTTATTGTCCTTCATAGTTATTTTAAACATTTGATGACTGCACAAAGTATTTTTGTTACATAAAATAGTATTCTTTTAAACCTCTCGCTCTAATGTTTTAGAATATAGTCATATTTCGGTACATAACTGTGCAGTGGTGTTAAGATTTTTTACATTTATTAATTTTTAAACGCATTTATGAAACCATTAGTATAATTTATTACGAAATAATTTTTGTAAAATATTCACTATAAAAAATTATATTGATAATCTCTGTGATCCCAAATTTGACAAGAATTAGGCATTTTATTATTTAAAAAATCGGCAAGATTAACACATTTGAAGATGATTCTAAAGATACTTATTATAAGCTATATCTTTGACCATTCAAGTGTGATAAACATCTTATGAATAATGGATTGCTTTATAATAATTATTGACCTAAGAATAAGGTAGTGTTTTTTTGAAATACGCCATTTCTTTTGTCATTGCCTAGTGGTTAAGCTACAACATACGGCCGTAGCCATAAATTGACAAACTATAATTGAAGTAGGGAGTAAAATGATATTGACGCGCGTTATTGAACATGTACCGTTTAAAAAAAAATTAAAAAAAATTCTGTTAGGTACATGTTCAAACACGCGCGTTAACATAATTTTACTCCCTACTTTAATTATAGTTTGTCAATTTATGGCTACCGCCGTATGTTGTAGCTTAACCACTAGGGAATGACAAAAGAAATGGCGTATTTCAAAAAAACACTACCTTATTCTTAGGTCAATAATTATTATAAAGCAATCATTATTCATAAGATGTTTATCACACTTGAATTTTCAAAGATATAGATTATAATAAATATCTTTAAAATCATCTCCAAACGTGTTAATCTTGCCGATTTTTTGAATAATAAAATGCCTAATTCTTGTCAAATTTGGGATCACAGAGATTATCAATATAATTTTTTATCGTGAATATTTTACAAAAATTATCTCGTAATAAATTATACTAATAGTTTCATAAATGCGTTTAAAAATTAATAAATGTAAAAAATCTTAACACCGCTGCACAGTTATGTACCGAAATATGACTATATTCTAAAACATTAGAGCGAGAGGTTTAAAAGAATACTATTTTATGTAACAAAAATACTTTATGCAGTCATCAAATGTTTAAAATAACAATAAAGGACAATAAGGCTTCAAAATTATATAAATAGATTATCTACAACGTTTAAGGAGTGTCTAGGATCATGGTTTGAAAATACAATAAAAACTCAATTTTGACCTACGACGAGCACGTGGGCCGTTAAATTACTATAAAACACGCACACACACACACATAAGAGAAAAATCATAAGAAAATTATAAACTCTTTATTTTGTTATGTGCCATTCAAATTACGTAACTATAGTGAGTCAACATTCCAGTAGCTTCGACTGGCTGGAAACAATGAGTTCATTATTTTACATGTTAAATCATGTTTCATTTTTGGTTTGTTGCATCATCAATATTATTCCTGCCTAGTAGTTATCCACACCCACGGTGGCTGCGTGTCTTAAGCGTTGGACTATCATGCCTCGGGTCCCAGGTTCGAATCCTGGGTCTGGCAAGTATACATATTGTTTTTCAATTTGTCTCTGTCAGGGTATGGACCTAATAGGTTGAGCAAGTGGCTGACATACATTTCTCGTAAAAAACAAAATCTGTTAATACAAACCTCTACTCTGTGGAGGCCCATATGATCCTATTAGGATCAGACATGGTCGAAAGAAAAAGAAGTAGTTATCCAGTAAAAAAAAACACTCTTCAGTTGGACTTCTAACCAGAAACACATATTGTAGTAATATTCAAACTTTATATTAGTATATCTACCAGTAAAAGTGTTATGTGATTTTATGTTATAAAATGGGAAATAAAGGACAAAATTAATTTTAATTAATAATATCCTTTAATAACTCCAACCCATAACAATTTCACAGTTTCAAATATACAGTTTAATTTAAATAAAAAGAGAATTTGTAACCAAATAATAAACAAAAATGCACATTTTAACAAACAGATAGACATTATTACAGAATTAAAATTTAATTTTTCTTGCCTTCTTTTTTGCAAAAACTTTTACCAACTCCTTCAAATCTAATGTCGTAGTTTGGTCATACTCAATTGAAATTATTGTTCCTAGTCTGTTTTGCGACCTCGTTGAGCGCAAGTACGTTTTAATAAGCTTTAATTTTGAGAAAATACGTTCACCACTTGCCACTGTTACAGAAAGTGTTATTAATATTCTTAGAGCTACAAAAACATTTGGTACACAATCTTCAATATTTTGTTCTACTATAAGGAGCAGTACTTCTGGTGGTGGCATAGATTTTTTTAGAAGATTTAGATAAGCAAGTCTTCGAGCTACCTTGAAGCTCACTGCATAGATCGTTAGCATCAATATCTTTGTAAGCATTATGAGTCAAAGCATTTTCTAAATTTTTGCAGTCGACTAGTATATCTGCAGGTGGCTTTTTGTTTATATAATATTTATGTCATCCAGGAAGCCAAATAAAATATTATATTGCTTCAATTGTTTGAACCTCTCTTCGATAGATTGCATAGCCATGTCTAAAACTGGACAGTAGAAACCTATTTTGTATTGCTGTTTAGGTTCTTGGGGTGCCTCGTCTTCAGTTTCATATTGAAAGTGCCGTTTCTGTCTTCTCCTTCGAACATGTTTTGTGTCAAAGTTTGGTTCTGTTTCTAGCATCTTTGCAATCTCAGCAGCATCAATTAAAACTTGTTCATAAATTTCATCACTCCTGCATCTTAGTAAATATTTTTTAGTTAGCTCTAACTGATTTGAAGCAGAATATAATATATCAGTATCCTTTTCTTGTAATATTTTACTTGCAATATTTACTTCTAAAAGAATATTGTACCATGCAACGTTGACACCATAAATTTAAAATTGCAAATTACATCAGCAAGGAAGGGCCTTTGCTTCAATTCAGGTAGAATTTCGAGATAAATTATTGAATATTGGGTCATCAAATATCTCCATTAATGCATCTTATATATCACCAAGATTGTATCTTAACACTCCCGTTGACACGATGGTCTCGCAGTAAAGAAATGACCTTAAATCATAGATACCCCACTTATTATTATGTATATAAACGTCTACTTTTAGCTATTTGTAGATAAAATATTTAGGCATAAAAAGAAAAATATATAAGTAGTTGAATTGAATGTTTTATATGTAAAATTAATCATTTTTCGAAAGTCTAATCAATTTTTCTATAAGAAGAAATATATACGTTAGAGAAACGCGCATAATAGTAATGTAAACATGAGACACTATTTTAAAATGTCATTTGTTAGTCAGAGATAGAAATGTATGTCTTTGTTCAACATAATTCTGTGAAAAATGCATTCAGTCATAGCCTCCCATAATATATCGAACCTTGAAGTTTACATTTTTCAAATACAGCTGACGATAAACGCCAGAGCAACCCTTAACGCAATGTTATTAGTGTTCATTTTACCGTGTTAACTTCGCTACATGTGGCGTTTATTCATAAACAATTGACAAAAAGGGTCCATTGCCATTGACCATAATTCTAGTAATAAAATAATAAAGTTATAAAATCTCTCTCCCCGGATTTAGAATATGGACCCTTGTTACAAGGTTGTGTAAGGATTACATCAGTTTGTGGGACACAAGCAATTGAAAAAAATCTCGAGCGGGCTAAATAAAAACAGCACAGCATGTGGCGTGGCGTATTCACATGTTCTACATGTTTATACTATTATCATATTAGGCAATGCAATACGTTAAATATTGGCGAGGGTAATATTATTTCATTCTGTTTTAGAATTTTAGGAAAATAATACAGTGCGATAAATTTCATAATATTGTTGTACCTACCCATTCAAATGTTGTATTCAAACCCAAATGTTAAACCCGTTTAAATAAATACCCTGCATTGAAATCAGACAGCTACAAAAAATGTAGGTATGTTCTAATGACTGGCATCAATAATAATATATTTGTATTTATTTATTATCGTTAACTGTAGCTTTGTAAATTGCGGTGCGGTGTAGTTAATACGATATTCTAAAATATCCTTTTTTTGACGATATCACTAATACCTACCTATATTAGTTTTTTTTAATTATAAAAGATTATAAATGAGACATTATTTTTTTGGTCCATGGTTGAACCGTAATAAATTGTATTGTCGTCGTAAATCACTTATAATAGCTTTCATCCGAAAATAATAATGAGTCAGCAAATGCAATTCAAGTGCAACTAGGTAGTACACGTGGAGTTTCTTTTGTTTATGAAGTAGACACACAGTTGCAAAAAATATTTTATAGTGTTTGCAGTTACCTATGTTCAAACTTTCCCGTCGGAAAAATCGGTATAATATCTTTTAGTAGGTACAATGAATATTTACTTTTATTTTTTTTACATTTGTATCTCTTAATTTTATAAGTACCAATAATAAAATTATAAAGTAGGTACCTACTTACATACCTAATATGTAAATAAATAATCATAGTGAACCTGTTGTGTTTACATGATATTGTGTTATAATATTATATATTATTAACTATATAATATAATATAATATGTCCATAAGATCGGTGGATTGTAGGTAGGTACAAGAAATTCGTTTTAAGATTATTGAATCATTCTAATTTCATAAGTACTTACCAAATAATATTATTATATAAATAAATATTATCATACTCAATCTGATGTAGGTATATACATAATATTATACTATTATTTCTTAGTGGTGAAGTGTGGAGGTAGGCTGTCAAGATCCGACATAAATAGTGCATTCTGAGTCATACGTACCTATTTGTTTTTCTTGAACGAGTACTACAATAATTTACATAGTATGGTGTTGGATAGTTTTAAAAAATCAGATAAACCCAGCCAAAATAAAACCATAATAAGTAGTTTCGGTACACTTTGGGCAATCCGACAATTTTGTGCACACTTTTTCATTCATACTTATTTCTTTTCGTTGAATATAAAATACATATTATTACTACACGTCATGTTGTTGGTATTTTTTAACTCTTCAAGTGAAGCGCCTAGTTTCAGAACCCCCTAAAAAGGTTTTCATAAAATTTTGAGTTTGATATATATTTAGATATTTGTTTTAGTCCACTATATATTCGACAAAATGTAAGCAATAAAACTTAATGTGTTCATTAAAATATATCGAAGCCAATATTATTTCATAATATGCTAGGTATCTATTATTTTATGTGGCGAACGTAATAACGAACGCCTGCACACGTGTTATTCTACCTTACAACACCCTCATCCGCTTCGGATGAATTAGCCATCCCCACTCTCCGTGAAATGACAGCGTGTGTTCGTTGTTCCATTTAAAACAGATCGAGACACACCGTGGTTTGGTTATGACGTACATTTATCGATGTCCGATTATTATACACGATTATAAGATAATTGCATGTGATATACACAGGATAACATGTTAAACGATGACTAAATAGTATTTAAAAACATACTTTACCTTTTGAAGCAATCAATTAGCTTTTAAAATGCCTTAAGGGGGAGAGGCATAGAAATTCATTATCAAATTAAAGCTTTAAACATATTTTAATCGATCGATACCTATCTAAATACAATGGGAAAAATAAAATATATTTTTTTATTTCAAAGAGAAAGCGACAAATTTGAAAAAACGGCTAAAAATAAGGGTTTTACTAAAATAAATATTTATTGTTCCAAGTAATTTCTTGAAACAAAATTATCGATTTAACATTGTTTAATAAGTTTTCTTGGAACTGGCGTATCTCTTTTGTCAATTAATTATAGTTTTAATGTTTTTTTTTCAATCTAAAATCAATCGATTTTTATGAAAAATAAAAATGTTCAATTTTCATTAATTGCATCAAGCGAATACGTGAGCCTGTTCAATATATTTTTCTTACTTTTTAGGTATATTTAACGTAATATTTTAATTTATATTTATTATGTTATCTACTAATTTCCAATTAAATACAGTCGTCAAGGACGTGCTGCCTCTAGCGGCAATAACGTGCGATACCGAAATAACTGTCATCTGTATAAGATTCTAGTTCGCATGAATAATAGGTACCTACCTCGTATGTTTAACACCTAACACCGGTTTTTCGATTTTTTCATCGATTTTTAATACGGAGACATCTAGTTAAGATGACTCGAAGGTTCTTTGAATTGGAATGATATTCCAATATGATTTTTCGTATATGCTTTGCAAATCGTGTAATAGATGTCTCTATGAAATCACAATTTTTGATGACATCCCCCTTAAAATGCCAAATTTCTATCGGGACACTGAGTGGACGGCATGGGAACGGGCGTAATTTTTTTACCATGGTAAGGGAAAGGTTAAAGGCTTCAAAGCTTCAATTCGGCTCTCCCACCTTGTTTCGCTGTTTGAGAGTGAACATTGGGATACGGTTAGATAAAACTTTCCAACGACGTGTCGACCCAGAGAAATAATTATATATTTATTTGTTGAACTATATTTTACATAAATTGCTGAGTAAAAACGTATACGGTCTCTTTTTATCTTGGTTTAGGTTAGACCGCCTACCTGGAAATGTCGTAGTTTTAACAAAAACGGTCGATAGAAAATAAAAATTTTGATTATCGATCGGAATGTTTTCCGAATATCGTGGCGAGAGGCTGGGTTTCAGGCCCAGAACCGCCTTGTAAATGCATTTAAGTAATTAGACTAAGCAATACACAGCTGTGTGACAAAACCCTGGGATTTGTATCGTTTGTATCTGGCTGTATCGTTTGTATACCTGAAGTTGGCCATGGAACGCCACCAGATTCCGAATCCGATCACTACTTATGATACATAATTACAACAAACAGATAAAACATCAAAATAAAATAAAACATATTATTTAAAATTATTAAAATATGGAAATTAATTTTAGTTCTCCATTTATGTGCCCCCTTATGTCTTGTGCCCTAGGCGGTTGCCTAGTTCGCCTATATGGATGCGCCGGTCCTGTAGGTATGCAGAGTTTACAAGAAATTGCGTAGGTCCTTCAATGTCGATTTGCTCAACTTGGCCACTGATAGTTTCACACTATTTTACAGAATCTGAATAATTGCCATAGGTAGGTACTTACTGGTTATATACCTACATAGGTACATACCAAGATATTAACTGATTAAGACTTGTAGGTATTCAACAAAAAAGTAAATTATAAATTTCACATTATTATACTATCTAACTGGTAAATTTATAAATTACATAGATACATACTTACCTATGAATAAGTAACAATTTAAATAAGCATAGGTACCTACCTAAATGCGTAGGTATAGATTGGTGTTACTTTGGGAGAGTGTCACATTATGTGCAATTACATAATAGGTAGGTACCTAGGTATATCTACTTAATGTTGAATGCTATACCTAGGTATATTCAGAAATCATAAAACTTATAAGTACCTACTTATGCCAATAATAAATTATCACAGTTTTGGGCAATGATTTTGGAACGTATGATCTATTGTTCTATATTATAAGCACATAGCATACAAACTCTAAAATGAGATATTACTCCTATATATTATCTTAGCATACAAAAATGTCACTTAGGTCAAACTGAAACTTGTTGCAGTTTTACATACAGCTCCAAATAGCCCATCCTTTCAAAGATGTCCAGTATTCACTCATTCTGTCATAAGCAATAGCACTTTAATCCTTATGGCCATGAGGGATTTATAATTTGGTTTCGATTTCTCTATAAACCATATTATTTTGTAAGTAATAAGATATTATCACCGGCCTTGTTCGCGCTTAGGCGGAGATGGCAGACCGTGATAATTTCATGGCCAAAGAAGCGGGGGTGGGAGACAGAAACGCACGGTGTATGCTGTTGTTGGTTTATTATAAGTCGTTGATACAGGGTATTGTAATGGCGATTTGGCGGGCTGCAGACGTGGTGTCGCGGGCTGGGCTGCTGATGCTTGTTGCTTGAGATGCTGCTGGCTAATCGGTGTCCGAGGCGAGAGAGTCAGGGCTTGCGGCTTACCGGTCTTTTTGGCGGGAGATGCTGGCTGGGCTGGAGATGCTTTTAGCTTCGCGTCCGAGGCGAGAGAAAGCTTTTCACGTGCGTCCAACGGTCAGACCGCGGCGTCATGGCTTGCGGTTTGCCGATGCGGTCTTTTTGGTTGGAGAATTGGAGATGCTGGCTTGGCTTCACGTCCAAAGTGAGCAGAGGCGATGCTGGCTGTTCAGCGGCCGATGCGAGAGATTTTCGCACGCGTCCAACTGTCAGATTGCCGGCATCATCGCGCTCTCTGTTTTTTACCGACGGATTGACTAGTGGCGGCGCGAGCGGCCGTTTTCGACAGACCGCGTCTGTGTTTTGGCGGGAGCGTGGACGAATTCGAAAGTCGGATTTGAGGAGCGGCGGGCTCCGCTCGGCCGAGGGTTGCGAGAACCGCGAATAGTGAACGTAGGCTGTGGTGTTATGGGAAACTTGATAGTTCGGTCCGTCCTTTGAGGTGGTCTCCTGTGGGAGACCTTCATCCGGTATCAATATGTATTGGCCTTACAGTCATAATTATTACGATTGTTGGGGCGATGATCTGTATACACATTAGCTTCATGTTTTTCTAGCTACTAATACATATATAATATACTACTAACATGTGCTTGAGGGGCACATTCAGACATTCTATCAGCATCACACCTGTCAGAGATTGACTTTTTTATTCGTTCGTTGATCAGCAGCATATTATACAAATCGGACAACTTATTGTCCTCAGACTTTTGGCCCATCAATGGAGCGGTTGCATACGATTTTTAGATACGGTTGATTTGTTGGATACATAAATTACATCCAAAAAGTTAAGAAGCTACTAAAAGTACTTTTTTTTCTATTCTGATATCTCTATGTCACATGTTTGCAGCTATTAATTTAATTTAAATTATTATTAAACCATACTGTAGAATATTCTTTCTCTCGTTTCCACTGAGTCGCCAATGAAGTAATTTATTACCTCGAACCAGGGTAAAGATAATTTGTATATTTCTGATGAACTGGTCTCTGGTCGCATTAAATCTATTTTTTTTTTAATTCTTGGTAATACAATACAGAGCGTAATTTTTTTAATTTTGATACATTTTAATGTTAAACTCTCATCATTTACGTTTTCCATTAATAATTGCAGAGCAGAGAAATTGTATTTCACAAGCATTGCTAACTGTGATAACATCTAATAAAGTTCATAGTCTTTTCATTACCCCATTGAGCCCTTTTTATAGATTGCGAAATCTTCAATATTACTACATGTGTATTATATGACGTAACATTCTACCTACTACTCGTGGAACATGTTCTCACATGTCAGTGACTCCCACGATGCGCTTCCCATCACTCCCTTGCAAGCGAAAAATCAAATGCCATGCGATTAGTTTGCATTCGAACTGCTCGTAGCAACATGATACACATGCTTCTCACAAGCTTACCGGTCAGCTTAAGAGAGCTACTCAAGCACTACTACTTAAGCACATGCTAGGGCGTAGGCGCCGAAGTCTGCTCAGAGCAGGGTAGCTCGTTGTACTGTATGCACAAATTTCTGTGTGACACGTCTCATTTGGACATTTTATTTTCATCTTCACTGCCCTGCATTGAAGTGAAGATAAAAATAACGAGATCAAACGTGACGCGTCGAGCAGAAATCTATGCTGGCAGTGCAACGAGTTGTAATGCGCTGCGTACCAGCATATGCTTAGCCTTAATGTTGAGCAATCCAATAGGAAGCAGAAGAGGCAGGCCAAAAATTCACTGCCGAAATTGAGCTATTTACCAAAAATTGGTGTATACTTGGATTACCAAGCTGGGAAGTGGCCACCATGGACTGGCACAGATGTGGAGTTATGTACTGACAATGTAGTCTATAAGCTATGAAAATTTCATCAATATTTGTCAAGTAGTTTTTGAGTTATAACCGAACAACAGTTGTATGGGTTGTAGATTGTACAAGGACCCCATGTTTGGAGCACCAGAAGATGAAACTCTACTGAGTTGGTATGTAGGTAGTAATACTAGAGATATCGTAAGTGAAGTAATTTTTAATTAATAGAAAACAATAATAAAATAGAATGTTTGCGGACAATGACAGTTTAATTTTTGTTATTTGGATTGTCTACTATGAATGTATAGTTCATTTGAATCCATTTATCTAACACACGCTTTACGAGTATGGTTCAATTGGCACAGTCAATGGAGCAGGTCCAAACCGTGAAAAAGTTAAAAATATCTGTTCAGTAAATTGTATAAGTAAAATACTGAAGATGAAACCAAAATGACAGTCCTACCACTTTTTATCGTTTACCCATAACCTAGATCCCTTCAATAGATACCGTTTGCCAGTGCAGTATAATTTTATTAAGTAGATAATACACATAGATCAGGGTTGTTTAGTCTTTTTACATGCGCATACCAAAATTTCCCATATATTATTTTTCGACTATCTAACGTGCCGAGCAGTTTTTCATGAGGAAAAAGGGGAATTTTTGTTATCCGGTTAAATTGGAGGTTTTTAAAAATCCTATTGAAAAAGTTAAAAATTACAATCGAGTTCTTGAGATTCTATCTTTCACCCTTTCTAGCCAAAGACATATTTTCTATTCTTTGTATAATTTTTAAGAAGAGGTTGTGGGAACATTTTAACCACACTTTCCTTTCCATTTTTAGCAATTATGTTTGAGCCAAAATAACAAACAGCTGTTATATTTGAATGGCTGTCGATAAATTTCATTATGTTTTTTGATTGAATATTTTTATTTTTAACTGCCCAATTAATAAATTCTTTTCGTTCGTCCTTGATTTTCTCAGGGAGTGATTTATGGTTTGTCTTATAATACTGTTTTACTGACGAGGTTCTGCATACAACTGTCCCAAAATACATACTGCTTTACTGACTTCATTAATCGTGCCATACTCCTCAGTACACCAACTTTGAAAGTCTTGTCTATTAATAAATCTAATAAGTTTTGTTTTTTTTTATTTTCACTATGTAGCCTATTAAATTACATTAACGTCTTCACTGACACTTGCTATGGCGAACATCAGCTGGATCTAATAATTATTGTAACCAATAATAAACATAACCTCCAATGGTAACAAAATTGGTTGGCTACTTAATTTCCCAGCTGAAATATATATGAGTGTACAGAACGATGAAATATAAATGCAGAATGTCTATATATAAAAAAAAATGAATTGTAAATCGTTCAGCTGCCAGCTAAATTTTCATGCGTGCCATCAATTCGCCAATCCTGATATAGATAATAATAATGTCAAAGACATTGGTTGATATTGAACAATAAATCATTTTCCAAGTGGACCATATTGTGTCATTACAATTTTCACAGCATTTGATTTTGATATTCTAAGAAAAAGGAAATATAAAAATTCTCACAATGTCGAGTAAAACTTACTTAGAATTTGGATAAACAAAAAAGCTAATTCAACTTTCAAATAAAACATCATATTTGGAATATTTTAAAATTTTGTATAATTAACGCACCAATTTTATAATATAAGAACAAATCAAGAGTCAGTTAAGGCAATAATGTATTATAACATAGGTAGGTAGGTATGTGTTTTTCTTATACTACGGTACACACCAAAAATACACTGTCTTTTCAATAATAATTTTCTTAACATCAATAAATATAACAAGTCATAACTCTCTGGTACAGAAGACTTAACTAAATAATTATTAATGGGATTCGTGGAATCCATCTTAACTTATGTAACGTAAAATAAATTGTTAGTGTTTGCAACCAATCGACTGTAGGGTAGACTATAATTATTATTGTTCATGAATTATTCCATTATAGCAATAGTTTTCTACTTCAACATCATTTTCTTAGAGTAATTAAAAATAAGTCTATTCAGTCTATGTTTATATTGTGTTCATGAGTCAGTCCATTGAAAGACTCTTGACATATATAATGGTTTTAAAAATATTATTAGAGTATATGTGGGAAATAGTTCTCTAATAAACTAATGGTGTTTAAATCGCAGCTCATGTTACAACTTATATTTACCAACAACAAAAATTACAATATTTAATTAAGGCTTTTCACAATATTATATTGTATACAAACTTACATAATAATAATTGTGTCTTTTTAAAGACTTAGTGTTTACATTGTGTTCATGAGTCAGTCCATTGAAAGACTTTTGACATATAGAATATAATTATTAGAGTATATGTGGGAAATAGTTCTCTCATAAACTAATGGCGTTTAAATCGCAGCTCATGTTACAACTTATATTTAACAACAACAAAAATTACAATATTTAATTAAGGCTTTTCACAATATTATATTGTATACAAACTTACATAATAATAATTGTGTCTTTTTAAAGACTTAGTGTTTACATTGTGTTCATGAGTCAGTCCATTGAAAGACTTTTGACATATAGAATAGAATTATTAGAGTATATGTGGGAAATAGTTCTCTCATAAACTAATGGCGTTTAAATCGCAGCTCATGTTACAACTTATATTTAACAACAACAAAAATTACAATATTTAATTAAGGCTTTTCACAATATTATATTGTATACAAACTAACATAATAATAATTGTCTTTTTAAAGACTCAGTTTTGACATTGTGTTCATGAGTCAGTATAGTTCTCTCATAAACTAATGGCGTTTAAATCGCAGCTCATGTTACAACTTATATTTAACAACAACTAAAATTACAATATTTAATTAAGGTTTTTCACAATATTATATTGTATACAAACTAACATAATAATAATTGTCTTTTTAAAGACTCAGTGTTGACATTGTGTTCATGAGTCAGTCCATTGAAAGACTTTTGAGATATAAAATAGTATTATTAGAGTATATGTGGGAAATAGTTCTCTCATCAACTAATGGCGTTTAAATCACAGCTCATGTTACAACTTATAAAATTTAACCAAAACAAAAATTACAATACAGTATAACCTCGTTTTTACGTGCCCGGAATCCACGTTTTCCCGACAATTGCGTGTAATTTTTTCAGTCCCGATATATTTCAGTACATTTAATACCCGCATTTACGTTTTTCTTTCCCGCGATTTACGTCGGAAATATTCAAAATATACGAGTTACGCGCGCTTGACAATGATTGGGTCGTGACATTCGAACGGCGTAAGGCGTTTGGAGTCATCTTTTCTTTTGGCATTGTGTTTGTGTTTTGTATACACTCCGTCTGTCGTTATTCTGTCATCAGTCTTACAAGTTACAAGTTCGCGGTTTATTTATTTCATATTGCTTTCGGTTCGATTATTATTCATTTTTACGTCCTCATTCTTTCAAAACAAAAATGCAACAAACTAATATACATGTTTTTTTAATAAAAAATAAAAAAATTTTCAATAAAAATTTAAATCGAATATTGTTTTTTAATAAAACTTTATTTTTTTAGAAACATAAAATTTAAATGTTCTTTTTTTCAATACCCCCCTTTTACATTTTCCCTCCAATTAGGTTTTTTTTTCAGTCCCTTAAAAAACGTAAAATATGGGTTATACTGTATTTAATTAAAGCTTTACACAATATTATACCGTATACAAATTTATATAATAATAATTGTATCTTTTCAAAGACTCAGTGTTTACATTGTGTTCATAAGTCAGTCCATTGAAAGACTTTTGACATATAGAATGGTATTAAAAGTATTATTAGAGTATATGTGGGAAATAATGCTCTTATGAACTAATGGCGTTTAAATCACAGCTCATGTTACGACTTATAATATTTAAATACAACAAAACTTACAATATTAATTTAAGGCTTTACACAATTATAATATATATTGTATACACACTTACAATATGTAATAATAATTGTATCTTTTCAAAGACTCAGTGTTTACATTGTGTTCATAAGTCAGTCCATTGAAAGACTTTTGAGATATAGAATGATATTAAAAGTATTATTAGAATATATGCGGGAAATAGTCCTCCCATAAACTAATGGCGTTTCAATCACAGCCCATGTTACAACTTATAATATTTAACCACAACAAAAATTACAATATTCAATTAAGGCTTTACATAATATATTTTGGGATAAGCAGCAATAAATTGTAAATATCCCTATAAATTTAATTAATAACAGTACTAAATATCAATCTCATCATTAAACATTAGAATGTAACCGTAACTTAATGTTTTAGTCCTACCATTTTTATACTTTTAAACATTAATAGCCTTATAAACATAATTATATGTTTTAACTAAACTTTGGAAAAACATTACTCAGACTATAGATTCTGTGTGTCACACTAATTTAAGATCCTAATCCATTCCAAAGAATGATTATACAGTATTCATGTACTACAGAGATACCCATTTACTCATATGATTATAGATATTAATTACATATTGTTTTACATTTTCTCAATGTATTCCCACCATCAAATTTTATACAATTGAAAAAAAGCTGAAGAATAAATAAGTATTTTAAATTCAGACTTATCATATAGAGTTCTATTACGTAAACATTAATAGAGAATAAGTTAGTTTACATTCCATTTCAATGTAAATAATGAAAATGTTAAACTTATTTTCAAGTCAAATATTCAAGGCTCCGTGTGGTTCACAGGCAAGATATTACTATTCGAATGCAACCTCCTGAAGCAAGGCGGTAATCTCCCGGTTGGGACAAGGTGACCATGTTAGCAATGTGCTAATTCTGTTTATCACTTGCCTACAAAATACAACAAACAATCACATACATTATTACTTCAAGAATAATAAATAAATCACATATAAAATAATTATAAACTATGTCTTATGAATTTACATTAAAAGCGATGATTGCTTGTCCAGAATTGAAGTGCCTAGTTTCTAAAGCCTCTAAAACGATTTTAGATAGTTCTGAGAAAAATGAGAAAAACTCATACCTATTAAATCTGTGAACTTTATGTATTTATTTTTTAATTTGTTACATTCTAAAGAGTATTTTGGCTTTCCATTTTAGGGGTATTTGAAAAGCTCACCCAACCATTTTAGCGGGATTTGAAATTTACCCTAATTTTTATCATACGTATTGACAGTTTTTGGCATTTTTTAAATTTCAATCTTTGGCCATCATATAGGTAACAAAAATATCCATCTAAATACATATCTAGCTCAAAAATTTTCAAAAACCGTTTTAGGGTCTTTTTAAACTAGGCGCTTCAAATTAAAGTCGTATAGTGCGGAGAACATTTATTGTTAGAAAACCATGCACACGCAGTTTAAGGTGAGAGTATAATAATCAGTGATGACGAAAGGCTATATAGATGAGGTTATTTAAATAAAGGATATTTGAGACAGTGTCACACATTAATACTTCTTTTATTTGGATATTCATGGATACTAGCAGAGCCAGTTGGCTCTCGCCAGTCTGTCTCGCTAGATCTTCCAGACAGCTTGGAGTCCTAATGACATGGTGTTGGATTTTAATAAATCTGTGTAGTATGCATAGACGACACCATAGTTTTCCCTTCGGGATGGATTTTCATTCAATTCAAACAGTTTGACATTTCGCTGATTTGTCAGTTTTACGATTTTCAAGTCGTGACTGCCAATATAAATTTGGGGTCATATGCATAGTTTATTCTGGAGTCTGGCCTTCAGAATATTGTCTGAAACCACCTCAGGCTGCTAGGCTTAGCAGAACAGCTGGAAATCGCCGATTTCTATCACTGACATTTTGATACTATATGTGTGTAGGTATATAAATGTTTCGTTAAATTACGTGCATTTAAATATGATAAATACCTAATTATTAATATTATTAAGCGATATACGTGATTATCATAAATAGCGATCCAATATAACGTGAATATTAATCTCCCACGGTCCCATTTAGATAAAAGAAGGTTAGCAGTGTAAAAAATTAATTTAAACATTATTTTGTTTCGTTGTGTATAAAAAATAAATGCTTGCAGCCATAGAATATTTAAAAAATAAAATTTGAATTAAAATTTTACCTTAAACAATATAGTTTCCCTGTACGGGACTTTCCTATCGCAACATATGCTGATAAATAATAAAGCAATGCACATATCTGAGAAGAATAGACCAATAATTCTGTTGAGAATAGGGATTTATAAGACCCATAGGTGTGCAATCAGCTTAAAGAGGCTTTTATCCAGCAGTGGATGGATACAGGTTGATGACGATAATGACGATATAAATGGGTAGGTATATAAAATCATAAATTTTGAAAAATATAGCAATTTATATGACCAAGAACAGTAGAATTAGGTTGAGATAACCTTCATCCAGCAGTGGATTGATCCTGCTTGATGATGATATATGAATAGGTAAATAATATAATGTCAGCAATATTTTAATAAACATTATAGCAATTCATATGACCGACAGAAATACAAACAACTTAGAGAGGCCTTCATCCAGCAGTGCATTGATTCAGGCTCATAATGATAATGGCATTATAAATAGATAAACATAATATTTATATTTTGTATATATTTTGACAAATATAGCAATTTATGACAGAAATTAGTAGAATCAGGTTAGGGAGGCCTTTATCCAGCAGTGGATTGGTCCAGGTCGATGATGATAAGGACGATAAAAATAGGCATAATATCACAAATTCTTATACCTAACCGATAGTAGTAGAATCAGATTGCGGAGCCCTTCGTCCCGTAGTGGATTGATATAAATATGTAGATATTATAATATCACCCGTTGTTATAATAATATGATGTCTTTCACTAATGTCAGATTGTTTAAAATAAAGATTTAAATTTGTTTCATTCTTTGCAATGGCAACTTCAGTAGATTTAAATTTCCCATATTATTATAACCGTTGTAATCTATGGAAATTCCTCAAATTAAAGCCTAAAAAGGATTGGAAGCCTCAAATATCTTAGGTAATTAATTAGTCAATTAAAAAAATAGTGCGTGAACAGCCGTACAGAAGTATTTAAAAAAAAAAAAACAAATTTGGAATACAATTAAGTTATCTATGGAATTAAACCAGAGAACGCGCTGTTAGACGATATGTACGTAGTGAATTGTACCGAAAATATGGTTTTCTCATCAGAAAAAAATTAAGTGCGCCAATGCGTACAATACGATATTTGAATTAAAATAGTCGGTTCCATTTGTCAATAAAGGATTAGAAGGTCTTAAGCGACTAAAACGTCATTGTGATGTACGTGAACAGTAATATGGCGAATCGAATACGATATGTAAGAAAATGTGGATTTTAAACGTCACGTTTCTGTAAAATCATCGGATATTTCTCAAATCTATTCAATTCAATCGGTAGATAATTCAGTGGCGCACAAATCGAAGTGAAGATGTAAAAATATTAATAAAATGAGCAGTTGAAAACTAAAATCTCTTAGGATAATAGTAGTATTAGATTATAATGGTTTTCACATAATTATCGAAGTAGGATTTAAGTTTTGCAAGCATTTTACTTTTTTCCACAAGCACAATGATAATAATATTATTGTCTGTTCACAAAGCATGTTCAAGGGTAGGACGACATACAAATTATTATTTTTCGAATGCAATGCTTTTCAGCTTCAGTTGGTGCGTATATTTCATATTATAAAATTTGATATATCGTCATCATACAAGAGAAAGTGACCAAGTGCATTTTTTACGAAATTGGTTTTATTGACTATTTGACATCTTACTAACATAATGGTTGTCTGGAAAAAATGACCAACTGAATTTCAGCCTGGAAACATACTATCTCGAATTTATCAAAATGACTATCTGCATAAAGGCACATTTTTTGCCAAGCAAAATTGACTATTAGACACATGGTCATTTCTTTTTGTAATCTTTTACAGTAAAAAATGACCAAGTGACAGTTTTCCTTGTAGTAGATATTCTGTAGTAGTGAATTTAGTCATTTGTTTCTAACGCAACGTTTGTCGTATCAATTTTCTCTCATTGTAAAGTGATAGAATTTGTTCATATAATGATAAAATGATCTGTAGAGGTAAATTAATGGTGGAAATGTGTCAAAACCAATTCAAGGGTGAGTTGGAATCTATTTGTTTATCCATTGTATAAACATAAACATTTTCAGAGCAGCTCAATTCCAACGAAATAAAAATAAAAATAGCGATACCATATGCAGTGAATGAGTTAAGAACCAAATTTAATGCCGCCTATTTGACGCTTGCATTCTGACGGTGCTGCTTTAGCGAATCATGGCACCTTACGAAGGCTCAGAGCAACCGTATACTGAATTTAGAAAACAGATGTTTGCGACAGATACTGGGTGTGCAGTGGTATGACTTTATGAGCAACGAGGAGATAAAAGATCGCACTAAGTAGCCTCTCATCACGCTGAGAGTGAAGAGGCAACGTTGGACCAGAATTTCAACCTGGCTTGCCCGTTCTATAAGCCAACCAAATTCCGGCGTCATGGAAGGCCGCTAAATACTATCTATAAAGTGTATACGACAGAGCTACGGGATGCTGGTTTGACCTGGAACAATACAAGAAGACTGGCGAGCGACAGGGATTCTTGGAGGCGCCTGGTGTCCATATGCTATAACTAAAGGGCTGATATGGTCGAAGAAGATCTTTAATTACTTGCTGCCAAAATAATGAAAAATCGGTGTGACCCTGTCAGACCAGGACACATTCTCCATAAAATATTCTTACAACGACGACGTTCAAACCCTGTCAGTATTTGGGCTAGGTCGGCCACCACTTGTTCCCCCATTAAAATACTTATTCAAAGAACTCAATATAACCAGGCTAAAAAAGAGAGATTTTGTAAAGCTGTGTGATACTGGAGCAATTTCTCGTGATTATCATGGATGGTACAGATAACTTGCTGAAAATAACATGTCAGACAGGGCACCAGAACCAAACATGGATTCTCAATCTGAAGCAGAGTATTTTTTTACATTAATTTATTTCAATGTACCTACTTATATTTTTGTGACTTTTGTACTTTTTCATGTAAAGCAACTGGGTATATTTTCCATAGAAAATTAAAAAATTGTATTCTATTTTCGCCATTCTATTCAGAATGCACTCAAAATAAAGTAAATTTAAAGAAAAATACCTATACTTCATTTTTGTTTTACCTGTATTCCAAGAATGAAAAGTGACTATCTGCAATTTTTCCATTAATTCATGGGTGGTAAAACTGACCAACTTCATTTCGTATTTTTAAAAGCTAGAAAAAAAGTGATTTTTTTTAAATATTATAATTTCATTTTAAAAGTAAATATCATATCTACACCCACAAAAATAATCAGAAATGTGAATGCAATATAAGGATTTTTTAGATTGATTACAAATGTTTAAATGGCTCTCCTGAACAATTTACTATTTTGCACTTGGTCACTTTCTCTTGTATGACGACGATATTATGTTGTTGCAGTTATTTGAAATACTTACAGATGGTACATTGTCAATTCTTTTTGGTGATGCAGGGAAACACTTGAAGCAGTGGCCTGCTTATGAAGCCGGATGATAATCCTCAGGTCGCCAAAAGGTCTACATTCTAGCATAGCTCTAATTTTGTCTATCACTTGCCTACAAAATACAACAAATAATCACATACATTATTACTTCAAGCATAATAATAAATCACATATAAAATAATTATAAACCATGTCTTATGAATTTACATTGAAAATGATGATTGCTTGTCCAGAAATTAAGGTTGTATAGTGCGGAGAATGTTTATTGTTAGAAAACCATGCACACGCAGCTTACGGTGAGAGAACAATAATCTGTGATGACGAAAGAATGAGGATATTTAAATAAAGGATATTTGAGAAAATGTCACACATAAATACTTCTTTTATTTGGATATTCATGAATATTATAATGGTTTTCACAGATTTCTGTATAATTTTCGATGTATGATTTAAGATTTGCAAGCATTTTACTTTTTTCCACAAGCACAGTGATAATAATATTATTATATCTTTTGTAGGACGACATACATATTATTATTTTTCGAATGCAATACTTTTCAGATTCAGTTGGTGCATTTATTTTATAATATAAAATTTGATATATTATGATGTTGCAGATATTTTAATGACTTACAGATGGTACATTATTGCTTCTTTTTGGCGATTCAGCGAAACACTTTGGGCAACGGCAACCTTGAGAAGCTGGGTGATAATCTTCTGCTTTACACAAGGTGTACTTGTACTTGTTGGCAATGCTCTAACATTGTTTTTCACTTGCCTATAAAATACGACAAATAATCACATACATTATTACTTCAAGCATAAGGGGGTGGCAAACTGGTGTTTAATTTATAGAACTCCATATTACTAACAATGCACATTTCTGTGATTTTTAATAGTTACCAGCTTTAAAGAAAAGTACATATATGTATATATTATGCGCCCCCGGCTATGTTCAAAATTTGTATTGCGTCCTTCGTGGCAACAAAGTTGCCGACCCCTGCCATAGAGCATGCTCAAGTGTAATACGACATACATATTATTATTTTTCGAATTCAATACTTTTCAGTTTCAGTTGGCGGGTTTAGTTTATACTATAAAATTTGATATATGTAGTTGCAGTTATTTTAAAGACTTACAATAATAGGTCAATCTCCCCTTTTTTCCGAGATTCAGCTAAACACTTTGCAAACTGGCATTCGTCTGAAGCCGCTTCTTCTTCAGCTTGACACAAGGTGTACTTGTCTTCAATGCTCTGACACTGTCTTTCACTTGCCTACAAAATACAACAAATAATCACATACATTATTACTTCAAGCATAATAACAAATCATATAATATTGATACCAGATGAAGGTCTCCCACAGGAGACCACCTCAAAGGGCAGACCGAACCATCATATTTCCCAAAATACCACAGCCTACGTCCACTCTACGCGGTTCTCGCAACCCTCTGCCGAGCGAAGCCCGCCTCAAAGAATCGTAAATTCAACTTCTTCAGAATCCCGCCAAACACAGACGCGGCCTGTCAAAAACGGTCGCTCGCACCGCCACTAGTCGATTCGTCGGTAAAACAGAGAGCGCGTTAATGCCGGCAATCTGACAGTGGGACGCGCGCGAAAAGCTCTCTCTTTCCCGTGACGCCGAACCAACAGCATCGCCCGCAAAAGCTCTCTCTCGTATCAGACGTCGACCAACCAGGATCTCTGCTCGCCTCGGACGCGAAGCCAAGCCAGCATCCCCTATTCTCCAGCCAAAAGAACCGTGTCGGCGCCAAGCAAGATACCAAGCTAAAGCATTCCGGACAGCAAGCCAAAAAGACTGCATCGCCATGACCAACCCACCGCCACGACAATAACCTGTACCCACTTAAAATATACCAGCCTTGACAAAATACCCCGTGCGTTTCTGTCTCCCACCCCCGCTTTGGCCTTGACGTTATCACGGCCTGCCATCTCCGCTTAAGAGCGCGCGGAAGGCCGGTGATAATATAAAATGATTATAAACCATATCCTATGAATTTCCATTTAAAGCGATGTTTGCTTCTCCAGAAAAAACAGTCTTATAGTGCGGAGAACGTTTATTGTTAGAAAACCATGCACACGCAGCTTAATATGAGAGAACAATAATCAGTGATGACGAAAGGCTCTCTAAATGAGGTTATTTAAATAAAGGACTTTTACTTGGATGTTTATGGAAATAATAATGGTTTTCACAGATTTCTGTATAATTTTCGATGTAGGATACAAGATTTGTAAGCATTTTACTTATTTTCCACAAGCACACTGATAATAATATTATTATCACATACGCAAAACACTTTTAGGATTATGTCTGTCCATAAAGCAGCGATTTCCAAACTGGACGGCGCAGACTGTTGCAAAGGGAGGCGCGAAATGTTTAGCACAAACGTAGCCACAGGTTTGCAGTTTGCAAATGCATAGTTTATAAAACGGCCGCTAGTTATAAACTACATAAATAAAACAGACCTATAAAAGGTTGTTTGCAAAACTGTCTGAAGATATGAAGACTAATTTTATAAACCTCACATCTATACTATTGTGAAGCGCGCTGACTATCTCGTGAAAAAATGAAATGAAAGGTGGGAAGCAAACAAAAATCTGTTTACTGAGCACTTGGATAGTTTGCTAATGCACTTTTCACATTATTTATTTATAAGATCTCGATTTTACAAAGTTCGCGTGAATATAGAATCCATGGCCCCCACAAGGGGTGGGGGGGGGTTGACAGGGCTCGGGCCTGGGGGCCCACCAGCGGCGGGTTTACCAGCTAAGTGAGATTAACATACATCACAAATTTACACTAATAGTAAAAAAAATCGGTGTGTGTACTTATGTCCACGCGTTAGAAGTTATAATTCTTTGGCGTAACAAAACAAAAAATTATTGCAGGATGTTCCAAATCTCAAACATGTATTTGAAAAATTTAGCAAACCGCTATTTCGACCATCTTTGCTTAAACAGATGACTGCACAACTATTTTCGTTGTCGTAACAATAAAAATTTATTACAAATCAAAAGTAAAACATAGCCTATTTAATGGTTTAACTGAAACGTGATATTGGCTTTTGTGATGAAACACAATAATTATTATTGTCTTCAATTATTATAAACCGCTAATAAATAAATTGACATGGGATATATGACAAATATCATCCTAAACCGTAAAAATATGTATTTTTGTGTATGAAGTGTCTAAATATTGTAAATTTACAACATACGAGGGTGGGTCAATAAGTCCTTAGAAAAGCCGACAGGTGGCGCGACTAGTACTGTAAGCGGTTTGTTTTCATGCAGCGGCACTACCGATTCAGTATGCTGCGAAGTTTCAATCAGATTGGTCGGGTTGTTGTGTGTTTCTCGTACATTTAAAAAAAAAATTTGCTTGTGGAAAATGGAAAAATGGAAAATGGAGAAAATTGAGTTTAGAGCTGTTATTAAACATTTTAATATAAAAGGGTTAACAGCAAACGAAATAAAAAATGAGTTGGATTTAGTTCACGGCATATCTGCTCCTTCACTTGCAACTATTTATAACTGGTTAAATGAATTTAAACGTGGTCGTACATCAACAAAGGATGAACCACGCTCAGGACGTCCTGTAGAGGTGACTACACCAGAAATGATCAATAAAATCCACGATATGGTGTTAAGTGACCGAAGATTAAAGTTGAGTGAGATAATTGAGGTTACAGGGATCTCAAAAGGTAGCGTCATTTTTATTTTACATGACAAATTGGGCATGAAAAATATTTCTGCAAGATGGGTGCCGCGTTTGCTCACAGTCGACAATAAACGCAATAGGGTGGTGGCCTCTAAAGCCCTGTTGTCGCTCATGTAACGCAATCCGGATGAATTTTTTCGTCGCTTTGTGACTGTAGATGAAACATGGATACACCACTATACTCCCGAGACGAAAGAACAGTCAAAGCAGTGGATTGCGAAGGCAAACCATGTCCAAAGAAGGCGAAAACCGTAAAATCAGCTGGTAAGGTTATGGCTACTGTATTTTGGGATGCACGTGAAATTATTTTCGTTGACTATTTGGAAAAAGGAAAAACAATAACAGGGGATTATTATGCATCTTTATTGGACCAGCTAAAAAACAAAATTGAAGAAAAACGGCCTCATTTAAACAGGAAAAAAATCCTCTTTCATCAGGACAATGCCCGTGTTCACACATGTTTACGATCAATGGCTAAAATTGAAGAATTGAAGTTCGAATTGGTCGACCACCCACCGTATTCGCCAGATTTAGCCCCCAGTGACTTTTTCCTTTTCCCAAACTTAAAAAAATGGCTAAGTGGACAACGTTTTTTTTCAAATGAAGAAGTCATCGATCGGACAAATGCTTATTTTGAGGACCTTCCGAAAACTTATTTTTCTGACGGTTTAAAAAAAATTGAGAAACGTCTAACCAAGTGTATTGAGCTCCAAGGAGATTATGTTGAGAAATAAAAAAAAAATACAAAAATAAAAACTGTTTTAATGCTTTTTTCTAAGGAATTATTGACCCACCCTCGTACCATTGTTTCTATTATTTACCAACATTCACAAAATTAATTTATTTATTGATATATAATTTTACTCATAAATAATACTTACATAAACATAGCCTCAAATCTTGATACACAGCCTTTACAATGAAAAATAAATATACACTCCAATATAAATAAAGTTTAACAGTGTAGAATGTTACGGTCGTATGCATGAGATTCCCAAATACTTTATAAGCTAAATACTGCTCAATTGCATGCATGTGTGCAGATGTAATCCGTTGTTTACCGAAGTCACGATGTGATGTCATAATGTGTCATGGCGTCAATGGCAAACTTATAAAATTTCATTCCCCGATCATTAATTTAAAAATTGAAAATGTGTTTTCTGAAAGTGTGCGAACGGTACCATATAAATTTAATAATTTTAAATGAATAATTATTATGAACTTTAAATAATTTATCAGTTATTTTATCACATTTATTTTATAATTCTACTGTACGAAAGGATAGAGTATTCCCAGTAAACATTTCCATATGGCATTTGGTGACAAAACATAGTTATATTATGACTAACTTCACTTCTATTATGAGATGTCAAAACAGAATAAGAATAAATGATGGAAATGAAAATGGATTTAGATACTAATATGTAATGATCTCTGTATAATATTACCATTTATACCAGGGGGGGGCAAACTTTTTGGATGGAGGGCCAAATTCAAGAATTCAAAATGAGCGGCGGGCCGCAAGTAAAATACCATTTTTAGATATACCTACACTATTTATTATCACGAAAAATAAACATTTTTTTAAATTCAGGTGTTAATTTTGTGGTTGATATTCTCAAAACTGCTTGTAAATGGGCATCGGAGATATTTGATCGTAAAGAATTTTTATCGAGGTTCATGATCAAAAATGTAGGTTGATCCAAAAATAACGAACATTTTTCTTGCATAATCTTTAAGTTGGTCGAATTTGTCTGAATTAAGGGCATTGTAAAGTTTGGAGATTTCTTCACGACGATGCAATTTTCTTAAATCAGTGTCACACTGCAGATCAAAAATCTCAAGTTGTAGCTCTGTCAGTACACTATCAATATATATTGAAAATGGATCGCGTACTATTGCTGAACTTGTCTCAATTTTTCGGAAGTCACCAAATCTTTGTGAAAAATCGTCATTCAGAGCTTTAATAATTTTACCATATTCTTCACATATTCATGTTCAGCAACTTCAAAGATGGAAAGTGGTCCACGTCGTTATTCGATATTTGTCGAAGGAATAACTTGAGTTTTAATTGAAATCCATTCAAACTTTTTACCATATCATGGGCATATATTTTTTTTCCTTAATAAAACGCGGAGTTAAAAGTATTTAAATGTGTCACGATCTTCAACGAAGAAAATAGTTGTTACATAGTGTGAGACGAGGCGCAAGGAAGACGTACTGAGATAATACATTTACGAAACAACAAATTCTTCAAATTTTAATCTATTGTCAATATTTTTTAAAAAATTATAAAAAAGTTATTCGTAATCAGAAGTACAATGATGGCGGGCCACATGCGGCCCGCAGTTTGCCCCCCCCTGATTTATACCAATCACCGTATGACAATCTTGATGTTACCAGTGTGAGAGACTTTTGCCTTGTTTATTACAGTTATCTTACAATTAACTAGGTACCATAATATTTTGAAAGAATGTTTCCGATTCTTCCAATTGCATATTTTAATGCCAGATACAGCAGTACCTATCTTTGCGGTCGTTTAGCGGAGGTATTTTATTGTAATCTTACGTAAATCCATCTTATCTCTCTATGAGAAATACTGCGGTTTTTGATTTAATCGAAATATGAGAGCATTGTATCTACCTACTATCTAGATTCTAGACTATGGATCAAAATTATACGTATTTTGTAAACAGCACGAGTAGGAATTTTTTTTAAAGATCGCAAATGTTTTACAGTCTACTAAATGAATGAGGGTCTCATGCAAACGTTTGTTGTAATAAATACATTATTAAAATGACATTTGAAAGTGACATATAAAGCAGCCATTTTGAATGACGTGTGACGTCAGATTGCTTACGTCACAAACAGTCGTTCAACGCTATATGATGGAAAATCGGTTGAATAGCTTATAAAGAATTTGGGAATCTCATACGTACGGCCCTTAGTCTCCAGAAATTTGTTTATAAATATATATTTTTATTATGGCACAAGTTTGGTTATGTTTACAACACATGCTATTTATTTGGTTGTATTGAATGACTAACTAAATGACACAATGCGCATGCGCATGTACCCTTGAGACCGAAATGAATATAATCATAATAATAAATTATGTGTTACATCGGCGCGCGCAACTTCGTCACACGCCAATAATAAATTATGCGTTACATCGCCGCACGCAACAACCGCAGAAAGTAGTAAAACCTTGTTTATTTTTATAATTAAGTTTTTTCATTATATCGTTTTCACAAGGGAGGCGTAGTAGTAAAAGGAGGGTAGAACATAAAGTTTGGAAACCACTATGGCATAGAGCATGCTCAAGTTTTTAAGCAGAATTAATTATTTAAGTAATAACATTATTAGACATAATAATCCTAAAAATATTTTAATAAATAAATATATTACGTGAGCTTCCGTCAATATCTGTGAATGCATTTTCTTCTCTAGAAGTCTTTGATCTAGATACTTCCTACGGGTCGGCGCTCCTCGAGCTAGGAAGTGAATATACTGATGTGGGTATGGTTGTTGAACATATGGTTGGGTAGAATCTACAATGATTATTGCCTCTGCCATGTTTCTTGGAGCTGTAAATAAAAAAAAAATAAGTCAGGTATGAAATAATTGGAAATATATGCTAATTTTATTGTCAAATATTATACGAGGTGGTCCCTGTAGCTCAGTGGTTCACAACCTATTTGAAAGGAGGGCCAATTTATCCATTTTCTAATTTTTCACAGGCCGCAGTGGGTAAAAGTGTAGAAAAACATTGCTAGACGAGACATACATTTTATTATTTAAAATTTAGTAGTTATATATCAGCTACTCCATCACTCTGCATTATATAAGTATGTATTTCCATGGTAGAATTAAAGGAATATAGGAAATTACAATTTTGTCATATTCAATGAAAAATTTGGTGATGAAGTATTTATTTATGGCCGCAGTTTGTAACCACTGGTGTAGCTGTTTGTGCTATCTTATAAAACATAGTATTAAGATATGTTGCAGTTGTAGGGTCCATATATGTAGTAATACAGTGAAAATAAAATATTAAGAAGATATATTCTAGAATTGGGTAGTAATTATTATGCCTCGAATGTCTGCATGTTGGTATAGTTAAAAAAAAAACGGTGTTTTTACTTATATACGCGTTAGAAGTTATAATTCTTTGGCGTAACAAAACAAAATAAGCCGTTACACTGAGTCTAATATTACAGTGGATTAGGTTGATGAAAATGTACGCAAATCATCTGTCTCATATAGCACATGGTAATTATAATTTATTTATTGTATTGGACCAAAACTCATCTTTGCCATACAGCGGTTATAATCGATTCAGAAGTGCCCATGATAAATTAATAAAAAATCAAATTTTAATATATTTTTTGAATTATTTACCAATTCAATATTCACAAAATTTATTTATTTATTGATATATAATTTTACTCATACATAATACTTACATAAATATACCTTCAAATCTTGATACACAATCTTTACAATGAAAAATAAATATACACTCCAATATAAATAAAGTTTTATGAATATAAATTAACAGTGTAGAATTTAGTCTCCAGAATTTTTTTTATAAACATATATATCGTCGGTATAGTGGCAGAAGACGATAAGTCAAAAATTGGCTGATTTGAGTTATGAATGCAGAATTATAAAGTTTAACACGCTCTATCGTCTGAAAAAACAAGCTCCGCCAAAGTCCATGTAGTTGTGACATAATTTAAAGAATTCAATACGTATTAAGTCACTTTCTTTCATATTTCATAGTGGCAAATAAAAATAAGATGACTTAACGTTATTTGGCTTCAAGCTTCTAGTCACTTGTCCGTTATTTATATTGACTTATTGTCTATGCCACACACAGCTTGCAACCATTTGACAGTTGGTTCTGAATGTTGACGTTTCGCGCGTATTTATATATCTCATATTTTCTACGATTGTGCTTGTAATCTATTGTATAATCGTTTTTATCGACGTGTATAATTTAAGATTGGAAATATTATGTTTCTGTATGGGCAACAGAATAAAATAAGGGAGCATGTAAAAGGTAAGCAACTTAATTCAACATAACCTCAAAATGAAGTTTGCTCCACAATTATTGATTAGTTGTGTACTGATATCACGTTTCTATGGCGTATTTTTATGTAATCGGAAAGACATCCTTACTAACGCATATGTTTTATTTATATTTTAGATGATGCACACCAAAGTGATGTTGTGGATGGAGACAATATTAATAATGTCTGGGACTCACGATTGTACTCGGTCAAAACCAAATGCTGCCAACTTGACGCTTGCATTCTGACGGTGCTGCTTTACGGTAGCGAATCATGGCACTTTACGAAGGCTCAGAGCAACCGTATACTGAGCTTCGAGAACAGATGTTTGCGATGAATACTGGCTTTAGGATCAAGGAGATAAGAGAATGCACCAAACGGCTTCTCATTACGCTGAGAGTGAAGAGGTGACGTTGGACCTGGCTCGGCCACGTGCTGCGGATGCCAGAAGAGAACCTCAACTTGGCTTGCCTGTTCTTCAAGCCGACCTAACTCCGGCGTCCTGGAAGGCCGCTAAATACTATCTATAGAGTGTTTACTCTATAGATGCTCTATAGGATGCTGGTTTGACCTGGAACGGAGCAAAAAGACTGGCGAGCGACAAGGATTCTTGGAGGCGCCGCGTGGTGTCAATATGCTCCAATTAAGGGGCGGATATGGCCAAAGAAGACGAAGAAAGAACTTCGAGCGCAAAGGGGATTTTATTTTAAGGAATGCAGACAGTGCTGCTCCAAAACCCAAAGGGTACGAATTGCTGACGGCAAACTGCGCAAGGACTCATAATCATACCACTTTTATCAAAATGAATTAAAAGGAAGTATTTGCCAAATTTCTTTTTTAAATCTCCATACTGTTTATACACCTGTTATCCGATGTTTCTAATAAATAAATTAAATACTGTTCTCGAACCCTTCGAGGTTGGCTATGATGAAGCGGAAATGATCTCGAAATTATATTTTAAGTTTTCTTAATTAATTTTACAGGGTGAATGTTAATTTTAATTGTTTTCATAAATTATTTTTGTGTAATCATCATCCCCATACCGTTTATCCACCTCTAATCCAATATTCTGATAAATAAATTAAATAAAAATGTATCCTTTTTATTATTTTTACCTAGTACTTAGCTACACAAATTTATGTTTAATAATTTAATAAAGATGAAAAGTATCATAATTTGAAACAAGATTATTACTAATCTTACATACAAAAATATCAAATTACTTCTATACCTACCTAATATTATTACCTAATAGTATCCACCTACCTAATATTATTTCTGTTTTAACTTTAATTTTATTTTAAATTGGCCAGTTTCTATTATTATTAGAGTCCAATGTATTACTACTCAACTACAACATTTTATGTTTGACTATTCTATTGACTCAAAAATCGTTGTGGCAAAAAACGTTAATTCACCGTTTTGTAAATAAACTCAAAAAAATAATTATTATTACTATAAAAAGGCCTTGACAATACTCAAATCGAATTTATAAATGATTACCGAATATCATAAAGTAGCAAGTTTAGGTAAAAATGTTTAAACTATTTAAATAGAGAGGTTTCAATTTCTTGAATTTAGAAAAAGACGAATATCTCAAAACAAGGTTTTTTGACTTAACGCCTTTTGCCACTATACCGACGATATTTATTATGACACAATATTGGTTATGTTTACAACACATGCTCTTTGCTTGGTTCTATTGAATGACTAACTAAATGACACAATGTTCATGCGCATGTACTCTTGAGACCGAAATGAATATCATCATCATCAGCCGGGGTCAATCCACTGCTGGATGAAGGCCTCCCCAAGCTTTCTCCAACTCTCTCGGTCCTGTGTCGTTCGCTGCCACGTATTTCCGCCGAACTTTACCAGTTCGTCAATCCAGCGGCTTTTAGGGCGACCCTGTGGCCGTTTCGTACCCCTTGGGTACCATAGCGGCCGTCCTTTCGGCGAGCAATGTGCCCCGCCCATCTCCATTTCAGCTGTTTGGCAACGTCTTTTACATCGCGTACTCTTGTCTGCTTCCTAACCCATTCGTTTCTCTTACGGTCCTTTCGCGTGATGCCCAACATGCACCTCTCCATGCCTCGCTGTGTGACTCTTAGATTTTGGACATCTCTCGTGTTGAGGGTCCACGTCTCGCAGCCATACGTGAGCACGGGTAGCACACATTGGTTGAACACCCTACGCTTAAGACATAATGGTAGGTCACTCTTGAAGATACTATTCAGACGTCCGAAAGCACTCCATCCCAGCTTTGTTCTTCGAGCAATTTCATCGTGCATGCTTCCGTCTATGGACACCTGCTGTCCGAGATAGATGTAGCTGCTGACTTGCTCGAGTTGGGTGCCAGAAATACAGATAATCGCAGGGTCCGAAAAACAGTTCCTCATCACTTTTGTCTTTGAGACATTTATCTTCCGCGAGTTCTTGCATTCTACCTTGGAGGTCTTTCGGGTCTTGTGAGAGTATAACAATATCATCTGCAAAGCGCAGGTGACTGAGGTGCTCTCCGTTAATTGGAACACCTTTTTCCTCCTACTCAGGTTTCCTAAATAAGTCCTCAAGAGTAGCGGTGAATAGTTTAAGTGAAATGGTATCACCTTGCCGGACACCTTTGTTAATGGGGAAATGAATATAATCATAATAATAAATTATGTGTTACATCGGCGCGCGCAACTTCATCACACGCTAAAAATATACTCTGATCTGTTTTCCCAAACGCGCCAAAAGAAGTATAACTTCAAAAACATACAATGAGCTTGTGGTTCCAATAGGATACATTCGGAGGAGATTTAGATTATTGGCAAGGGGGGAGTAGGACTACTAGAACTGAGTGATAAAAATGAGTAATAATTTGAAGGGGCTTATAAACATGTATTTTCGAGCAAGTTGCAAGACTGCATGCATGGATCAAAAAAGTTTAGCGGCTTCTGATTTTTACGCGATAGTTGCAACTTATATGACGTATGCGCACGCACGCAAGGTAAAAAGATAGTGGTGAACCTGCTGGAAAAAAATAAGTACTACACCGCGCAGAACCTTTAATTTGACGATTATCAAAATTGAAAATTCACAACCTGTCAAATAAGAACCACACAATGACAATAACGTGTCTCGCCTACACTTGAAGATGTGATTGGCGAGACAATTAAGCACTTATTGTTGCTATAGCTTAATTTACGCGCTATTGCTAGCAGTAAATCTATGTACGTGTACAGGCACTATAATATTTGATGACTTGTGTAGAAGAAGGCGAGACATACTGATACAACATAGACAATCTTAATAATACATTGGCCCAAGAAATCGGATCTGCGCATATCATTGGTTAAGCGTTTCCACTGTAGTAATGGTCACTCAAATAGTACCAAAGACAAGAATATTCAAAATTACTAATACTTACAGCTATAAATTGTTTTCCCTATTTTAAACAGTTAAATAAACAATGAAAAAAATGCATACTATTAATAACTAAATGGAAAAAACATGCATTATAGCTGTAAAGCAGTAACGATTCTAAAATCAGGAAAAACTAAAGGTGTTGAAGTAACCCTTTTTTAGTTATATAGAACCTTCTGTGGTTGTTAATTTTATAAAAATCGCTGAAGCCAGTTTAAGTTTGTTATAAATGCCATTTTTCAACCATGAACCCTTCTGACTCTTCAGTCTGTATGCAAAGTAGTCCAGGAGTTCTTTTTTGCTTCACTTTTATGCACTCAGGCTTCATCTTTATAGAAGAAGATTTTCTTCAACATAGTTAGGACGAACACAGCACTATTTATCTACAAAAAGTGGCTGCTAGTCTGTCTCTACTACGGAAGCACTATTAAATAAAATAAAAAATCTCACTTGCAATACAAATCTTTGGTAAGATACTACAATAATTTCTTCATCCTCATAAAAGAAAATAACAGTGTGAATTTTTTTTCGAAATGTCATGACCTATTAACCAAAATCAATGGGTCCATCTTTATAGGTTTTCTTCAAAATCTTTAGTTATTGGTTCAATATTAATAATCAATCAGTTGGGTCGTAATTTCCTGATGAATAACAAAACACATTGCTATATTATGCTACACATGCAAAATCGATAATTGAAGTTTTGATTGGAAACGCCATTGCAAAATTGAAGCGGAAACTCAGTATTTTCCAATGGACACTGCACACACGCAGACCTAAATCTTGGATTGCGCAAATAATATTCATCAAATGAAGAGTATCTGAATGAGACTCTGGATGTCCCCAAAATATTTTAACATCATATACATATTTGATGCGCTACCGAAGCTGTTTTATTGTGCGAGTGGGTGGCAATTTCGTATCAATTCAGTATGGTCGTCCAAAAACGCTATTTGAAAGATAAAAATGTGTGGTATTTTTTTAAATCTATTTTTTCATAGATGAGATGAAATCACAAAGAAAATCAACATCACGTAGGTACACTTTAAGTCAAGAATTAATTCAATATTGTTAAATCTTGGCCATAATCATTGTTTGCATTATGTACATATTGTATTTTGTAATCAAAACTTCACTATTCACAATCTATAATAAATTTAAACCAGCGGTGGACGAAAAGTTGTCTGTCATTCTAATTTTGAACATAAATCGGCAGTAGGTAACTATCAAAACTATGAAAGAAACGGCCAATTGTTGTTACTAAATTGTGATGGATATCACTTATATTAGATTTACCTACCCACAATTCTGAAAATGAAATTAAAGTTCGCAAAAATATACGCAAAGCAAAAAATAGTTCGGAAAAGTTCAACAGTTTGTTAACATAATAAATAGAATTGTTGAATTTTGAACGCAAGAAAAAAATTCTTATTATAATAGGTACTTAAATGTCGAAAATTAATAAAATCTGGAAATCAAAATATAATTTTAAAATTACGTCCGTTAGACAGTACTTACGCGCGATTTCAGTATTCACAATATTATTATTGAATTTGATGTTGAAGATAATTATCCACAAAAAATATATAGTAAGTAAGGTGCGTTGTTAAACTACTTCGCCAAAATCATTTGGACTGCATTAGTTATTAATTTATGACATTTTGTATTATAAACATTGGTTTTTTTAAGGTTAGACAGCAAAAACACAATCACATATTACTTATTATATTTACACTTTCTGTTACTGTACTAAGATTAATCACTAAAAGCTAAAAGTAAACGTAATTGACCATATGGCGAGGATATATTCTTAATCCATTAGTAAATGTAAATACTGTATTTTCGTTTCACCGGCGTCTGTTAATGTATTTTCGCAATTAGCAACAATGACAAACAATAACCACAGCAGTGTTGCCATATTTTGAAAGTGCAATTATAGTAGAGTGATTTCAAAATTATAGTATTTCGGCAAAAAATATAGTACGCGTTGAATGACCAATAATTTTCTGCATTTTCAAAAAATTGAACGTGGGGTAATTAACGTCTTGTTTTTTTAGACAAAATATCCAGGAAGGGTAAGTAATTAACGTCTTGTTTTTTAGACAAAATTCAAATGTTAAGTCAGTGGTTTCCAAACTTTATGTTACTACGCCTCCCTTTAAAAAAATCTAATCTAGGCACCTCCCCCCCCCCTTATTACATTAAATAATATAGACACCTTTTAAAATAGTCAACAATGTACCTACTTACGAATACAAAAAAAATAATAAACAAGGTTTTACTACTTATATTACATTATTTTTTGACGAATGGGCTTGTTTATTGGCACAATCAATTTCAATAGTAGTCAGTCCAAATTCATCTTCGTTCATTCACAAATGGATTCTATCATGAACTCCACATCCTGAAGCGGACCCCCGGGTCTCTCCCGACTTTTTTTTTGCTATTAATAAAATAATATGAAAAGTGCATTAGCAAACTAACCAAGAACTCAGTAAATAGATTTTTGTTTGCTTTAATATATCTGGCGTAGAAATCATTTAAAAGTGGAGACATAGCGAACTTTTTTTTGTCATTCTGATTTCCTAAGCTCCAATTTGTTATGCATGCCTTAACGTTGTTGCATTAAATCAGTGAATGCATTAGTGGTCCTTGGATTGATTTATTCACTCATTTTTTTTTTAAATTTCAACCAAATATCGTTCCTAAGCTAAATTAATTATCCTAAATTATGATTAATTTCAACCATTTATTTAATTTTTTTACGAGATAGCCATTGCGCTTCACAATAGTATAGAAGTGACGGATTATAAAATTAGTCTCCATATTTGCAGAAAGGTTTGCAAACAACCATTTATAGGACTATTTTTTTTGTGTAGTTTATAACTAACTATAACTTCTCGTAGATTATTTTGACGTTGTTTTTCTTCTATTGGCAACTTTTTTTCCGATTTCTCAAAATTATAGTATTTTGCGCGTACTATACCTGTTTTATATCGTACATAGTACGCAGACGATAATTTTAGTACAAATACTATAATTATAGTACGGTTGGCAGCACTGCCGCAGCAAGATCTTGGGTATTTTGGTTAATAATTTTTTTTTTTTTTAGGAATTATTTTTTTAGAGTTTTCGCTGATTTGTTGAGGCGCAAAATCTACCCTTTGCCCTGGGCGCCAAAATACCTTTCTATGATCGCCCTTACTGGTGCTACCAGTGGGTCTATTCTATACTTATCGAACACTAAATTGATAAATAGTATCAAACTTAGGGTAGGTTTGTATTAAAATATTAGCACTTATTGTAACAATTACACGAAGCTGGTTTTTATTGTTGCAATAAGTGCGATATTTTAACAGCAGCAAGATAGGTGCTGTTAAAATATAGCCCTTATTGCAACAATAAAAACCAGCTTCGTGTAATTGTTACAATAAGTGCTAATATTTTGATATAAACCTACCCTAAGTTTGATAATATTTATCACTTTATCACTTTAGCGGTCGATAAGCATAGAATAGACCCACTGTAATATTTTTTGCCGAAATACTATAAAAAAATATTTCTTGAGAATAGATGGAGTTCATAGACTATGTAATATGTATATTATTATCTATGGTCGTTGTCGACGAGTCGACGACGTTGTTCCGAAAGTAATCTTTGTTTTGTTTACAATAATATAAAGTAAAAATAAGTATACTTTGAATAATGATTATGAATGAATTATATATTTGGTGTCATATATTTTCCTTTAATTAGTTTAAATAATGGTGAATTTGTCTCGACATGCTGTATTTTAAAACTTTGTAAGTTATGTCTTTTCTGTTTAAAGTTTTAAGAATTAACATAGTTCATCGGTTCCGGCATTATTATTTGATTCATATGCTTAAATAACTTACCAAGAAGTTATTCAACATATAGATTTTCCTTTATTGAAAATTGTTTTTTTGTCTTTATTGTAAATTCATACGTCGTCAGGTAAGAAAGAAAAAAAGTTTTGTGTTAAATAATGACGTCACTTCAATAGTTGTCAAATTAGGTTGATATTTTAAATTTGCACTGCCAACAAAAAATTAGTCTGATGTCATCTTGCAGTGATTAATAATCGCACATCCTGCTTCATACTAAATTTGTGAAGTGGTAGGTATTATTTATCCTTTTTAAGGAGGATCCTCCCATTAGTTTACACTGTTACACCAAATGGTATTGCAAAATAACATGTATGTTCTTTAGAGTTAACGTCTATTACCTATCTATGCTTTAGAGTACATTTCTTATTAAATTGGATAATACAACTGAAATCCTAATGTGTAAGTACAAATTATTTGATTAGAATACCTATTGCAATATCAGATTTAGTATGACTGTAATGTCCTATTCTTCAGATATGCCTAAATATTTCAATAGAGTTGTGATGTGACAGAATGTGTCATAATCAAATTTGGTACTTTTTATGGGGTCAAAATGCTTTGTGATACCATATCATTGTATTGATATTCATATTAGGTATTATCTTTACTTGGATTATAACAATGATTAATTAAACTAATATCTTGGTCTGTCGAGTTACTTTTTTTACTTATTTGTCTCTCCTTTAAAACCTAAATACAATCAAGAAAAGTTTGTAACAATTTATGCACTGGTTTAATATGAATACTTGTTAATAGGTGATTTACAATATACATTCCCAAGATAATGGGTGGAAAGAAAAAAGGAGGATTAAGCGTTTTATGGATGCCGAGAAAAAAGAAGCACCACGGCCATGGGCACCATAAATCTGAAGAAAACCGAAACAAGTCTTCTGCTTTTCCATCTAGCTCAAGCCATCACCGCCACCAAGGAATCCCTTTGTAAGTTTTTTTTAGCTTGCTTGTCATTTATTTAAGATCTAAATCACCATCCAAATAAATCTACCATTAAAGAATGAACTAATAGGTACCTATATTTAACTAATATTCTGGTGTGATTTTAATGAAAAAACAATATTATTTCAGTCATATTGTTATTACATAGTTAGTGTTGCGCATAATACATCTCAATCCAAAGTATTTGGATGGTGTTTCTAGAGAGTGTCTAAAAATGTTAGTCTGGTGTATTTTTGTTGTATTTGGAATGATTTACAATAATATTAGGAACACTTTGTTGAAAATTTTATGTACTTGGAGCAATAGCAGTGGTCTTCTAAATAGCATTTTCTGGTAGCACACAATGGTTTACCTTTTATAAAAAGAAGATAGCTTAGGTGTAAAATGGCTGAAACATCTAACTTCCTCAGATGGTGAATTAAATCGTACCTAGTTTGTTTATTCTATTTTTCAAAAAAAAATTGGATTATTAAAACACTTCACGGAAGTACCTGAATTACTTGAATATTGTGTGGAAATTTTTTAATTGAAAATATAAAATTAATTAGCATCACGTGGGTAATACTTATATTGTAAAGCAAACTTTATTCAAACTCAGTTTATTTCTAATGTATTGATGTGTTATTAAAAGTATTTTTTCTGATATATTTTCGTTCTTATTTAATTTTCAGCTACGGCCTGCTACTCATGTATTGTTGTTGGGCTAGAAACAAAAACAGCAGTTTCTATTTTCGTAAAATGGTGGCAAGTCATTAAAAATGTCTCATATCTTCATATAGGTTACAATTTATGAAAAAAAGTATATATATTGTTTATACCTATATAACATTTTATAATACATTTTTTAGAAATTACAACTGTAAAAGAGAAATAAGACATTTTATTGACTTACCAACTTTTTCAAAAATAGGAACTGGCGTTTTTGTTTCTTGAGCCCTCAATTTATTAACGGCGACGTATTTCTTAATAGCTAGTTCAGACGTTGCGCTAAACTGCTGTAAAAATGTTACACAAAACGCCACTACAGGAATATCGACCACTGTTTTAAGTGATTTTTCAATGACCTTAGTGTAATCCAATGCAAACTTAAAGTCGTATTCGGTTCGGAATAGCTTTAAGCCCATATGATGTGTGAAAGGCATACGGTCCATAATAATGCTACAAGTCTACTTCGCAAAATGAGTGATATTTATGTGAATAATAATGAAAAGTTGAGTGATCTCTTAAAAAATGCAGGCATATAATATATGGCTGTTTTTTGACATATTACCTATAAAATCATCATATAAAATATTGATGGTATTGTGGACTCTTTCCGCCGGATAACATGTCCACTTCTATTGAAATGTCCGTCAATCTGTAATCTTTGGTGAACTTAATTTTTCAGATATCTGAAGTAATTGAATTTATATAACATTACGAAATTGCCATATAAACTCATTACATAATACAGTAAAACCTCGATATAAAAGGCTAATGCGGGTGAGGGGGTCTCCCTTAAGGCCGAAAGTCTGTTATATAAAAACACAAACAAAATCCTGTTTATTCGTCGTCGGATGATATATTATAATGTTTGCTGTCTACGCGCTTGCTTTCGGTAATCTTGTTTTGAAAAAATGAATCAAGTTTTGTTTGCACTTTTTAAGTCTGCTGTTTTTTTATAATCAACTCTTTAAAATTACGAAAATGCATATAATATGGTAGAATTTTGTTATCTAACCTATAGTCAATAAATGTTATGCGATGCAATGTTCACTAATAACTTTGTTTTTGGGCGTGTTACCTCTTTTTCCTCGCTACCTTCACTTCCAGCCTCCTTTTCCAAGATCATAACTTCATTTGCTATTTCACTTTTAGTCATGATGTGAGTGATACCCAGGGTCACCTTCATCTACTTCTAACCATTGAAAACTTATTGAATGGAATAATAAATACATCCATTCACTTCGAGTAAACAAATTAAACCGCTGTGCAGCTGTGTGAATTAGAGAATGATTTTTTGTTTGGGATTCTTATAATATTCTAACTCTAAAATAAAATATAAATCAATGTAAAAACTGAATGTAATTTAACTAGTACTTATTAATTATTTTACTTTCAAAAAAAAATTGTATATTTTGAGTATTGATGTTTGGCATAATATTGGTAAATTACACCACTAAACACAAATAAAAGTGTAATAGTATTACTATAAATACCAGTGACGACACCCCATCATTTCCTTGTTTTAGCATCCTGTTGCACTGCAAGCCACCATACTTGTAAATTAATAATTCCAAATAACCAACAGAAAACTAATGTAACGTACATAATGCAAATTACATTACAACGCATAACATAAATTTTGCAAAACGCGATTGTTTGTCTTGTTTTAGCAGGTTGGCAGTTTCCAGTAGAACATCTCTCTCTTTGTCACCTTCAGAATTGATGCGACTATAATTTAAAATTTTAAAAGCAATGGATGTCAAAGGTTTGGCTCCTCATGGTATTTTGCATCATTAACTTCAACATTTGAGCCGATAGATTCTCGATTTCTTGCTTAATGTTGTCCTTAAGTTGTTACAGAGTACACAGCCCTTTAATGTATATTTTCTTTTTAAATGTCTACTTAAAAGTCGGGTGATCGGTATATGTCACCAAAATATGAGATTGATCAGCGAATAATTCTATCCAAATCTCTGTTATTTCCTTAGCTGTGTCCCATCTTGTCCTGTTGAAACTACATAATTCGTTGTTGAAACTTTAAAAATGTGTAACTCCGTTTTAATCAAAAATTGACTTTGAATGCCATCTATTGGACGTTGTTAATATCTACCCGTCTTGCAAATGATGTCATTCCATATAAATTGTAGCATTGTTAATTTTATAGATGATTTAACTCCATAGCCATAGATTTGTATAGGAATCTATAATGTTTTTGTCTCTCCTGTAATGTAGTGTTTTTGGAGTTGCACAATTATCTAGTTTCAACAACGAATATTGTTCTTCTTCCAATTTAGTCCTCAAAAACATTTCTGTCGTTATTGTTAATCTTTCTAGAATTCATGTTTTATAGTTCCCATTGACAACATTTTTGCTGATAAAAATTTTTGCCTAATCAACAATGTCATACCCTACCTTAATGGAATAACTTGTTCATCAGCATCTTTTGCAATTTTCGCGCATTTTTGCTACCCAATTTTCATGTGTTTTATTTAGTTACATGTTTACTTGTTTCTGCAATTTTCGCACATTCTTATTATAGTATGTATGTGTTCCTAAGGAATTTTGCACTACTCTGTCTACACATCTATCACAAAAATAATAGATAATGTTTCAAACAATATATCGTCGTTGAGCCTTCAAAATCGGCTATGTGTATTTTTCAAAACTTTACAGGGGAGGGCTAAAAACAATGCGAATTACAATGCCTGTCGCCTACAACATCGAAGTATTGTTATAAGCAATTTCAGAATACCTTTTATTGTATTCATTATATTTTTTCCTTGGTATAGACCAGTGTCTGCCAAACTGTGTGCCGCAAGAAGTCTCAGGTGTGCAGCGAAGGAAGAAGCCTCAAAACTGTTCATTTTAAATAATGCCTATTCATTTAAATTTTCTTCAATTTTATATGAATTTCAACATCTATATCGACACCTCCTACGTAGAGTATTGTAACTTCAAAATCGCAACTTTACAGGAGAGCGGTTTAAAGATTCAAAAGCTTGGTGTAAGTCGACCTTTTGAATGTTTCGCACCAAATTTGGGATGTCAATTGTAAATTATAAATAGATTTGTTTTGCATTAAAGGATATCTAATATTTTCTGTGGTTAATCAGAAAATGCAGTTACAACATTATAGTGCAGAAAAGAATTTGTTCGAAATATTGTATAAACCACATACAATAGTTTACGGCGGAACCTCTTACATGCATTTAGTTGTATGTGATACTTATCATAATTTACGTCGTCATGGTTTTGGTGAAATATATTGTATGTGTTAGATACAATCCTTCACCTAGGATTTTTTGCGTATTTAAAATCATAATTCGGTAATAACAATAATTAAAAGTTATGGTATGGGTCGTCAGATAGGTAGTTTGGAAAAAATACTCTATATAAAATTGCTTTTATTGTCATTTAATAAAACATTAAATAAATTTAAGACTTTCATGACATGATAAAAATTAAACATACAGAAAAAAACAGAGAAGAAATAATTTCAATCAAAAATCCAATTCAAGGAAGTATGTAAATATTGAAATAAAATTAAAAGCAAAAAAGAAAAATTACAATCACTTCAAACCAACGTTTTTGGTTAAATAATATATCAACTATCAAAGGAAAATCAGACAAGAGAATAACAATGGGTGATTAAGTGGAAGGGTGCACTTCAGGTTAAAATATAAGTGAAACTGAAAAAGAAATCATTCTGCAACTATATTTTTAGTTTGGAATAAATTTTCAATTATATGAAGCGAAAAAAGAAGCATGCACAATTTAAAACATACAACCGAAAAAAATTTTTTTACACTGACATATTAATTATTAAGCTGATTTTATTTTCATCCTACAAAAACACAATTTGCTATACGTCGTTTCCATTGCAAAATTGAATATCTGCAAAATCTCAAGTTTTCAGGGGAGCATAAAAACAGTTTACAAAATGTATGGCACTTGAATCAATTCAAAAAAGGTTTTCATAATTTAATCGATAATGCAATTTTTGTAAATTGTGTTATTTTGCATGTGTGTAAAGGTGATTTTTGCGGTTTTAATTATACAAATATGTCAAAAACGCATATTTTGCAGATATACAATTTTGCAATGGAAACGACGTATAGGTGTTCGTATTTACAAATAATAAAATCAATTTTCCTCAGAAACTGCTGGTGGAATTTCAGTGGTAGGTATTAACAGGTATAAAATTACTGAAAAACTCAAGATAACGCTCAGGAATGATTCCATTGTTGCACATATGCAGTAAATCATCTGTCTTAGCTTTTGGAATTGGCAATATTTGTGAATAAAGAACCTTTACCGAAAATGAAATTTCTCGTTGCGTGTGCTATGTGTTACTTTTCACGACCACGGTCGAGTAGACAGTGCTGGACAAGTCGCACTTGTAATTAATCTTAAACGGATCATTGTGATTTATATTAATTTGTATTAGTCCATATATGATAATTTAATAGAGCTCTGAAATCAAACATGCTACATGATTGATCTCTACCACATCCTCAGGTTTTCCTTCTTGTTTTGTCCATCCAACTAATCAGTACCATTCTGGAGGTGCAAAAATTTGTTTGTTTGTCGAACATCTTTCAATCAGGGCTTGAACGCAGTCCTCTTCATTTTGCGTACGTCCCCTTTCCAAAAATGTGTGCTTTACATTAACATTGTATTTATGGACCAAATACAGTCATGTTAAAGTCATAAACAATGCGATTTCTGTTCTGGCCTATATTGTTAGAGCAAAACCTGAATTCTTTTGCTTATAGACCACAATAATTAAGCAACTTGAGTCCTCATTTGCACCTCGTTTGCCTTCAGCTTCCTGCTATATGTATCATGTAGCTACCTTTTGTGTAAATTGAAAAACTGAAATTTCAAACTGATAATTTACGTTTATAATAAAATGTACTTACTCAAATTTCCGTGAAGGGCATTCAAAATTTTTTGGAAGTCAAAATTCGCAGATACAATTTTGCCGTGTAATGATTGAACATCGTGTTTATCAAATAATCTTAACTGACGAGCAAGGTTCTTGCCATAAACTGGGAGTTGTTCCGTGGATGCTACTCGGACTTGTAAGTTTTTGAAAATGTGACATTGGTTACACTGGTCCTTTTTAGGGACATAGTGACACAACACAATTTAAAATTTTCATTGATTATAAATAATAATTGATACTGCCTTTCTGTTTGAGCTTTATGTGTGTATATTATGGGCTCATATCATTCATTATTATAGTTTAAATAAATGGGTAAAATCCAGGTCGCCATCTAAGTAAAGTTTGCTTGATCGCTGTCGAACATAATCTGATTCGACCGGTTGGATGGACTTAACATGGTCGGAAACACTGGTATTCATATCATCAGTTAATACAACATTGCAATTTTTGTGTCGACTTTGTTGATCAGTGGGTCTATTCTATGCTTATCGACCGCTAAAGTGATAAAGTGAAAAATATTATCAAACTTAGGGTAGGTTTGTATCAAAATATTAGCACTTATTGTAACAATTACACGAAGCCGGTTTTTATTGTTGCAAAAAGTGCTATATTTTAACAGCACCTATCTTGCTGCTGTTAAAATATCGCACTTATTGCAACAATAAAAACCGGCTTCGTGTAATTGTTACAATAAGTGCTAATATTTTGATACAAACCTACCCTAAGTTTGATACTATTTATCAATTTAGTGTTCGATAAGCATAGAATAGACCCACAGGTGTTAAAACGGCGGTTTCATTATTCACCTTGTCCAAAGCTGTGAATACGAATTGGTCACAAATAGAGAATGTAGCTAGAAACTTTTTTTGCAGACCTTAACCAGCTCCATGTTATTTTCATTTTGATATTTCGTCAGATGATATTTAATGGTAAAACTTCGCCACGACTGAGTTTCAGTAAAAACTCTGCTTTTCATTTATCGCTAATTTAGCAACATATTACCACTTTTATTTCGATCACCCGAAACCTTAACCATTATAATGGAGGTTTTTTTAAAAAAAAAAATGATTATAAAGCATTATAAATCTCATAGTTTATGATAACAGTACCTCTTGAGGTGATTTTTCACAAAAATAGCTCTATATTTTATAATATATCCAATTACTTTTACTGTTAATCTTTTCGAGAGAATGTAGTCTGTTTGTATCAGCAACGCTGGCACTAGTCTCATCATCGTCACAAATAATGTCTAAAAGTTCCATTATCATATTTTAATCAGCACCTGAAGGCAGTGATGACTCTGTAAAAAGCAAAACAACTAAATAAACATGAATTTATAAAAGTTATCACGCGTATAATGTTGCAACTAAAATTGTATGTCGCCGTATAATATGATAAGTACTACATACAATTTATTTTACTAAAATAAGCACGACGTAAATTATTATAAGTGATAGATACAATATTTTTTTTCAGTTTTTTCCGACGTAAAATATGGTAAATATTACATACAATAATAGTTACAAGTAAAGAAATGACGTAGACAATGGTAAGTATAACTTACGATACTTTTTGTTGTCGTACGAGAAAAAGATTAAAAATATTAACTTACCTTGAATCCTAAAATCACAGTTTCCCTGGGTAGAATTTATTTCGTCCATTGTTGTTTTACTATTATTATCCGTTTCTATAATATTATACGCTGTACTATTAATTGTCCCATCTGGCCTAATCACACATTTTTGTGCACGCATAGATTTTATATCAATTTTTGTATTATTGACACTAAAGTCCTGTAGGGGCGGATATATTGCGCAATATTTATTGACATTGTCTAGATCTCTTCATTATGGTATTTAATATTTACCAAACCATACAAAAATACAATATAACCGAAAGTTCACAGTGGTAGCGGTGTGTCACCTCCCGTCCGAAGTGAAGTATCGTAATTAGCAGTAACAATACACCCGCGCGGCAAGATCTCCGCGCGTTTCCAGCGTATAGTATTGCTAAATACGTTACCATACTTCACGTCGGAAAAATTTCAAGAAATTTGAGATACAATAATATGCAATGCTTGAAAATCGCACTTATAATACGAATTTTGAAATTCTGTAAATGGCATCATATGTAATACATACTATGGATACGAAAAATGAAAAAAAGTGAAAAACGTCATTTTGTTAGTTACAATATTATACGTAGGAGGTGTCGATATATTAAAATAAATATTTTTCACGTTGTACATAGTGGTCGACACGACACAGGGATACAGTGAGCAGAAATAATTTCTTTCTTCGATGCTGAAAATATGGGTTATTATTTTTTTCACGAGGACAATAATTGGTGGCTGGAAGTAACATTTCTTAATGATATTTTGTGAAATTAAACATGTGGCCGTAGCCATAAATTGACAAACTATAATTGAAGTAGGGAGTAAAATGATATTAACGCGCGTGTTTGAACATGTACCTAACCGAATTTTTTTTTTTAAACGGTACATGTTCAAACACGCGCGTTAACATCATTTTACTCCCTACTTCAATTATAGTTTGTCAATTTATGGCTACGGCCGTATGTTGTAGCTTAACCACTGGGGAATGCCAAAAGAAATGGCGTATTTCAAAAAAACACTACCTTATTCTTAGGTCAATAATTATTATATAGCAATCATTATTCGTAGGATGTTTATCACACTTGAATGGTCAAAGACATAGCTTATAATCAGTATCTTTAGAATTATCTTCAAATGTGTTAATCTTGCCCATTTTTTGAATAATAAAATGCCCAATTCTTGTCAAATTTGGGATCATAGAGATTATCAATATAATTTTTTATCGTAAATAGTTCACTATAATAATGTCGATATAAATTATACTGATGGTTTTATAGATACGTTTAAAAATTAATAAATGTAAAAAATCTTACCACTGCACATTTATGTACTGAAATATGACTATATTCTAAAACATTAGAGCGAGAGGTTTAAAAGAATACTATTTTATGTAATAAAAATACTTTATGCAGTCATCAAATGTTTAAAATAAATATAACGGATAATAAGGCTTCAAAATTATATAAATAGACTAGCTGACCCGGCAAACGTTGTTCTGCCATATAAATTATTTCTAGTGAATATTTTGGTTGTTAAATAAAAAATAACGAATGTATCGTAAGTGTGTGGGGATGGGATCTATGACAGAAAGAGGAATGGAGCGCTGTAGACGATGACTGCCGATAAAAACAAAAAAAAAAATCCCACCATTCATTTTCTGCTTCTTGCTTTATTCGTTCGACGGCCCAAATGGCCCCCCTTACGTCTTGCTGGCATTGTGCACTGTAATACACGCACACAAAACTAGATAAATTAAAATAAATCGTACAAAATTTTGCACGCACTACGTTGTGATATGCCGAATGAAATGTCAAAATGACGCGACTTTTCTCTTGAATTCTTCTCGGATGTAGCGCCATCTGTCATTCAACAACATAAATAATTTCGTTCTGTTTGAAATACGAACGACGGTTAAATTTGTTCATACAAAAATAATAAAATCGCAATTAAAAAATGGGAGGGTGGGGGTAAGAGGGTGAAAATTTGGGGTTGTAGGTATTTTTTGATGCCAAATAATAAAAAAAATACAAAAAAAAATTGTCAAAAAAATAAAAGAAATTTTTTTCTGGATAGAGATACCCTAATCACCTAGCGGTATGAAATATACTTGTTGACCTATTCTCATACCTAACAAATATACATAAAAAAATTCATAAAAATCGGTCTAGCCATTTCGGAGGAGTGCGACCACAAACATCGTGACACGAGATTTTTATATATATAGAGATTATTTACAACGTTTAAGGTATGTCCAGGATCATGCTTTGAAAATAGAAAAAAAGCTCCATTTTGATCCACGCTGAGCACGTCCGCCCATAACATGTATTTAAAATGGGAGTTATTATATTTACATGTACATACATATATTTATATACGAATACATTCTATGCAAAAAAATCAATGCGACACTTGGCACTGTAAATCTTCAGCTAACTTATGATAGTCAGGTACATAAATATAATTAGGTACCTATCATTAATCAATTATCCAAATGAGGGTCGGTGTGTTTTGATCGATATTTTGATTATAAGTTCCTATTTCATGTTAGAAAATGGAGATACGCAAGAATATGTCATAGCACAGTATGTCTTAAATTAGGATAACTAATTTAACTAAATTGACTAAATTCCAAAACATTTTATCATGATGTGCTTTTAATATAGTATCATTTTGTATATTTATTATTCCCAATTTTAGATCTTCGGTATTACTAATTTCAAAATGTTGAAATCATTCTGGGTAGGTATATCATTTTCAGTAATATTAAATGGATTTATAACAAATCTCACCACTGATTCTAATAACATAAATTCCCGAAATCTAGAAGAAAAACTCTTCTATGAGAGTATCCAAAATCTTTATATAATATGATGTACAATAATATGTTTAAGATTTGGGAAATGTGATTATGCATTTTTTATTAGATGAGTCTTCCATAATGCCAATTTACATTTAAATACATTTACTGCACTGTGGTGTATTTTTCCATGCATCTTTAGATTTAAATCATTAAACTTGCCCATTAATTTTATGAAATTCAACTTGTTGGTGGAGTGACAGTACTATAATTTGATGGTATCTTGAGGGCGCATTAAATATCCTCCGAGGGTGCACTGGCGCCGCGTTGCCATTGACAACTTTGGCATTACGTGCCACTTTTTTTATGTTTAAAATTGTAAATTTAAAAAAGATAAAGTGCTGAAAAAAGTTCATTCCAGCAAGAAGTAAGACTGGTACAATAAATAAATAAATTTAAATTTCTGCTGAAGCAAAAATTCTTCTTTTGTACATAATTTCGATAATAAAACAATTTTAGTGGTTAAATTTGTTTCTTTGACCTATCTCCCGTTCCTGTCCCGGTTTAGAGTTTCATAATTATTGTGGTAAGCCTACCTCTAATGATAATATTTATTTCTTTTCCAGCGTGTCTGGAGATCACCACGGAGGGAGTACAGAAGATATTCCTGTCCGTAGAATAGATACGTCAAATGAAGTTCCCAAGCTGTTGGATAAACCATTACCCGATGAAATTCACGCAACTGATAAAGAAACGAACCCAAATTTAGAAACAGTTTGTTGATTTAATTATTATTTACTACTAATCCGCGATTGAAACTGATTGGTCAAATTATTATCATTATTATTATTGTTATTATCAGCATTACCTATAGCCTAATGTGCTCCGGGAACTGTCTAGAGCTAACCAAAAATAAATGTGACAATGATGCCTGGTTGTCAGATACATTGTCAAATCATGGCATTCTTAGTGCAAATTTTATTCTGTACTAGCTTTAAGTCAATTGATTACCAAAGAGACTAGCAGTAGAAATATCAAACCAAATTACTTGAAAGATGGATTGGATGGATGATTCGAATTACAATAGCAATGTTACATATAAGGATGTTTTATTGAAAGAAAAAGTATTATATCAAAATAAAGTACATAGACTTCGACTTCTATATGGAGAAGTACATGTCACTGCGGCCGTTTCTGGAACTAAAACCATTGCTATACCGCTAGCATGTAAAAACCGCGTCAATATGTAGAAGCCGAACAGTATGTATTGTGCAGTGAGAAAAGTATCAGTGGCGAAGGGTGGAGGTAGGCTGTTAAGATCCGCCATAAATAGTGCACATTAAACTTTTTCAGACATACATATTTGTTATCATTGAAATAAGACTACAATTAACAGATAGTGTAGGTTAGATTTTAAAATTCAATTAAACCCTGAGAAACCAAGCCATAATAGATATTAGTCAAAAAATACATGTCTATCTATAAAATATCTAAAATTATGCAATTAAATCATACATAACTTTGAGTATTTTATAGATAGAATAATATTTTTTATTTATTATAGTTTGGTTAACGCAGGGCTTAATGAATCAAAAAAATGAAGCAAAAATATGTGTAATATGTAGTTTTAATCCAACGAAAACAAATAACTATGAATGAAAAATTGTACACAATTTTGTCGCATTGCCCAAATTAGACCAAATCTATTATGGTTTCGTTTAGGCAGGGTTTAATTGATTTTTAAAAACTAACTAATACCATCTGTAAATTGTAGTCTTAGTTCAATAAAAACAAATACATATGACTAACAAAGTTTAGTGTGCACTATTTATAGCGAATCTTAACAGCTTACCTCCACCCTTCGCCACTGAAAAGTATACTTATGATTATCACTTGTCTTGAGATTTTTTCCACAAAGACAGACATTAGTGGTCTTTACACGCACATTCTTTACCGCATGCTCAGGAGCGTATGCGCCAGAACCCGGTATAGAGTGCGTGATATTACGTGTGTCAGACGTCTGCTGCTAAAATTTACATCTTAACTATATCCTGTGCGATAGCACAGGGTTTTGAGAACCGAGTGCCGGGATTGAGCGTCTAAAGGCATATCGCGCGACCATTACCACGTGATCGTGGAAGTCGCTGGAGCGTACAACAATTCAACGGTTTTAGCAGGAGTATATGATTTTATTGTCTTGTGAACTAGTTTAGCTTTATTTTTATACAATCCTTATTGGAAATTTAAGGATAAATATAAAAATTTTTTTTTCTGCTTTTTAACATTTAGGGGGGGGGGGGGGTTAAAAATACGACGTAATATAGATAGGGGGGGGGGGGGGTAAAAGGTTATGTGACGAAATATGACAATAGTTAAAAATAGCCAAAATCGTGTGACGTCATCTGTGGATGGCTCCTTATGTGGACTTTTATTATATGCAATTAATTCTAGAATTTTTTTTAAGCTATGGAGTTTTTCAAAATTAATAAAACTTGTGATTTCAATAAAATACATAATTTATTATATGATCAATCCTTCATTACTTAAACTGTAAGAAATTAAATAAATTATGGGGATAATATGTATAATTAAATAGTTAATAGTACCTATTATGTAACATTTTTTAAATAATTCTGACATGTGTGAAAAGTATGCTGTCCTCCTAGATAAATAAGTTACTCCATATTTTGGCTCTAATTTAATAGATAAAAATTCTTATTTCTGCAATTGCATTAATAAAATAGTGGTCGGCCACCAATGACATATTAAATGGACGACTCACTTGCGCGCACGAGAAATTGTGCATGAAAGTCATTCACAGATGTATAGGTAGATGTCACGTGACCATTGACGTATCCGTTTCCATTATGCAATACAAGCTTCGAGAATTTATAGTAATATAACCTTTATTGTAATGGCGTATTAGTGTCATGACTCATTGCGTTAGAAACAGATTCTCGGTTACTTACGACTTCTCGGAGATTAGACGCCCGTGAGCTCAGCGAATCACAGGCGACTGACTGTCCAATGGTTCCTGTCATTCAATTGCATTGAATAAACATTCATCAATATCTTAAAATGGCATTTTATAAATAATAAATAATACTAACACATGCAAAGTGATATCCCATCTTTCTTGGAGTGTTTAGTAGATTTTTTTACAATTTTTAACTAGGCACATTGGCATTTTGTAACACAATAATAACGGTGGAGTCGAAACCTGACAGTCAGAAATTTTGTATGGGCAGACCCAGCGGTGTCGCCAGACCGCTTGCAAGCAGAATGTTCATTTGAGCGTAGGATACCGATATTAAAATATGAATTTCGCCATCCGGCAGACCCGACACAAAGTGAGTGTCATTTTATTTTCTAGATGCTTCGTCCATATTAATGTCATTGTCGGCAACCTATGGCACGTGGAAGGGCTTTTGGTGGTACAACATATGGAGTCTTATCTCAGGGTGATTTGTAAGGGGTCTTCTAGCTAAGCTACTCTTATATTCTGATGAAATGTAACATTTTCATACATTTTGAAAATATGTTCTAAGGCATAAAGCCCATTGACGCAGCGAGTGCGGCGCTCGCGCAAAATTTCTACAAGTGGCGCGTAAATCATCGAAAATACAACGTAATCAAATACGCCAGCGCACACTGGACTTGACGATGCCTTGTGCCCCGCCTGCCGCATGAGTCACCGTTTTTCGCTTCTCGGCGATACGATTTAATGAAAATACAAAGAAGTCCATTCATTGAACACGGCTACCAAAATCACGCTGCTCGAAGCGTCGTCGTTCGACGGGCGAGAAGTCATTATTTAATAACAGAGAAGTCATTGTTTAATTTTATTCCGTGTCCTATATTTCGCTGGTTGAATAATGTCATCGTAAATATTAATTACAAGCCCCGAAATAATATAATATTTTTATTGCTTTGTTATGAGAGACGCTGTAATAATAATTATTTTGTGCTGCTTGGGCCGCGTATTACATAGGTGAAGGGTAATGCGCGGCAAGAGACGTGTGATTATGGTTATGAATAAACGCTTCATACGCCGACTTCGCCCGCTCGACTCGTTCTATGGGCACTATCGCTAAGGGTGTTTCAATAAGAATTATTGACTGTTGTGAAAAAGTAAACCAACGGGAATATTTGTGATTTTTTATTTATTTATTGTAACACTGATATTATGTACATTGAAATTATTTATAGTATGTAGCTGCCTCGCCTCTTCTGACCACTTTTGGTCACGTTTTTCATGACTTTTGTCCATAAATACAACGGGAAAAAAGGATGAAGTCCAACAATGTAAAATTGGTTGATCTCGGGGGCCAGTCAAAAACACCAAAACAGGAAATAAAACAGTCTAGGAACATGGTTCATCTCACATCTCACATGCCATCCTGCTGAAATCATATATTGTCCAAGTCTTTACCCAAGATAAATGTCAATGTAAATGTCTCGATATTATGGAATTAATAAAACTGTTTTTAAACCATTCATAAGTTACATAAAATAATTGTAACATGAATGAAATGTGATGATTGCTAATTCACATGCTAATGTAGACAACGTGAGAGAAGATTTATGATGATTCATAATTAAATGATATTCCGTGTGTAAGATTTTATTACATGATCATTTTTAATGTGTTTCTTACTATGAATAATAATACTTTTTTTTGGTTATGTAGGAGTTAGATTATATGAGTCGTATAGAATCATATGTAGAACTGTGCACTATTCATCGTTTCGAGAAAATGACGAAAAACGCTTTGTTGGATTTTTGAGTTTTATAAAAGCATAAAATATTTTTCTACTTTTAGAAATTAGAAATACACAACAGAATTTACGTATGGCAGAATTTTGATTGTTGTAAATAATTAAATATACATGTTTTAAAAGTGAAGAGTGCTACATTTGATACTCATATAGTATACAGTTCTGTCTTTGTTACCAAGGTTGTGTAACGTTCTGTATTTGATCCCAAACAATTGCGGATGACGTCACTAAGAAGTAGTTCAAATTTACCAGTGCAGTACATCATTATAATAAAGATAATGTATTTTTTTATTTATTGATTTCAATTTTAATAGGTACCTACATAAAATTAATAATACTTTAATTTAAAATTGATTAAATATTGTGGGTATTAAAAAATAGCATGAAACCATAAACATACAGGGGGACAGAGATATTATTGTATGAAATATTTTATAATAAAGAAAATAGGACATATTTTCCAATGTATTAGGTATTAAGAATAATAACGGAATAAAATCTATAAGTACTATAAGTTCATTTATAATATCATTTTGTATTTAACCTAAGTTCACGTCCCCCGAATCTCGTAAATTATTCCAGGAGTTATTTTCATCAAATGTTTTTTTTATAGAATTGGAGAGTACCTAGGTAAAGTTTACCATTGTGGCCCATAATGCTTAGTTAATAATTTATTCAAAAATTTCTTTCACTTGGCAACCTTTTTGCAACTGTAAATGGACGAATCGTATCAATGTTATTATTTTTCTTGTATAATATTCTTTAGTTTCCCGTAGTCTGATCGATATAAATTCTCTACCTGGACTAAAACATTCCCCTAACGTTTTGAACGCTTCATATTTATTTTGGACTCAGAAAACTTAATATGTCATCGATAAGAAAAAAAATGAAATAAGCAGTTCACAGAAAATAAATAAAAGATTTAAGAACATAAACAAAAACAATTCAAATAATTATAGAAACTATTCTTGTTGGTGGACAGAGGGGACATTGCTTTAATCTAGTTTTAATAATATAAATAAAATTTCATAAAAACAATTGTACTAAAATCCACTTTATTTAATGAATCAGGAGCGGTTTATCCTTATAGGAAAATTTTCAACTGAGGTTTCATTCTTCCGAGGATGAAAAAGAATTAGCACTATGTTTTTGAAATAGTTTAAACTTGGATAAATAAAATAAAATAAAAATATTTATAAATGATATTTATGGATTTTACACGCACTGACCTGCCAACTTTGTCGATTTTTGCCTGTCATTTTTCAGGATTTCTGCTTCTCTTGCGACCTTTGTTTATTATTACTGGTGTTGGTTGGTACTCCATGAGGGGACTAGCCATCAGTATTTATATGTTTTGGTAAAAAAAAACATAAAAAACTCAACTTTATACACGGCATGTCAACAGTCACAACTGAACGATATGTATGAGCGGGCATATTGTGACGTCACTTAGGGCAACTCTGTGATTGGTCGAAACCGAACAGTTCTACTTGTGTTTCCAAAGACGTGAACAGTTCTAACTTTGATACCAAGCCCTATTTTCTTTCACGATTTTATACCACACAGATATGATTTTAATTTGAATATTATATTGCTAGTCATACATTATGATCCGAAGAATAATGTGGCATACTTAGTTCAATTTCGACATATATGCGACAGTTCTACTTTTGATACTATACGACTCATATGGCACTTAAGTATGCCGACCACTGGAATATGATATACATAATTGCACTTATTATTGGTTAAAATATAACAATACATACCAAGTAGTTAGGTTTTTAAATCACATAATTTGATAATGATTACCACCAAACTAAAGAAAACAAATAATAACCTTCACTCTATTTTGACAAAAATGTGAGTCAATGCTACTTATGAGGGCGACCAGTGGCGAAGACCCCATACTAGGCGATTATAAAGCCTACCTTCTTAAGAAAAATAATTTTTATTTTCATGTTGACGTATTTATATAATCACAAATAATAATATATTCAATATGCCCAAAGACATCTATCGTATAATTGCTATAATTTTACAATTTTTTCCCATATTTCAATAAGCACCATCTATGGCATCTCTCGAAAGTTTAAAAAAATAGAACACCGCGTTTCGCTTCACATATTGTATAGGATTATTTTCGCGTGAATCAACGGGTTTTTCAATATGAAGTTTTTTTCTCATTATTTCAAAATGTCTGGCGTCCCGCATACAAATGTACAAGCTGTTTCGTTAGCGCTTACTTCGCGAGAGCACATTTATTCAAAATAATTAATAAGAAGATAATTTAAAAAATAATTTCTATGTGATTCAATCACATAAATATGCATTGATTGTTGTTAAAAATATAAAATAATTTATCCCATGATTTTTATTTATTTATTAGTTCACTCATTAGACAATTTAGATATCTGATATTGTACATACCTAAGTCTGTGTTTTAAATATAGAATCATTTTAAAATGTCTAGTTTTACGGGTTAAATTATAAATTGTTATGGAACATAATACATATACAACAACGGATATTTTCATAGATGATAGGTAATATATTTTGAGCGTATGTTACGTTTATAAATGTTTAGGAAAATACATAAGTAATTCAAACTAATTGCTTATTTTTATGAACTAATTATAACAAACCAAATAAGCTTTTGAAATTTCTTCGTTTTAGCGTACCTATTCATCAGTAGTAATATTGGGTTATCTTCTTATTTCCCGTAAATATATCTGACAAGCATGGTTACTCCCACAGCCTACCTCTTTCAAAAAGTCACCCTTCGCCACTGCAGTATACCATGTTATTATCTATATAAAGGAACTACTGTTATACTGGAATCTCGAGATTAGTATATTCTGTGCATATTGGTAAATACATTATTTTTTGTAAGTCAATTGGATAGGTTGTTAAGTAGTTTTGATAAAAAATAACTTTTATAAGATGACAGTATTGTACCAAAGAAATAATTTTCTGTTTCAGCTCGACGAGACGGTACCTACTTTAAGCAAAGGTGATAGTGATTTACCGGAGGCAGTTAATGATAGCAATGATAAAGATGGAGATAATATTGACTCCGTATATTTACGGAAACCACCCCCGGAAAAAGCCACACGCCGTCCAGAACCCGTGTTGGAAGAAGAGGATTCTTGTGGAGATAAATGTTTAATGTTTGTCTTTCGGTGCTTGGATTTTGGCCTCATATAAAATATTTTGAATCTCGACTTTTAAGAATCCATCACATAGTTTATTTTATTTTTCTACTGTTAAAATGATTGAAGAGGTGCATTCAAAACGAGACATGTCCTAAGATTGTGATATTTTAGTTGAGTACTTGTGGGTTTTGTAAATTTTGGTCTGAACTGAATTAAGTTTTAACTCATTAAAAACCTTGAAAAAAAAATTTTTTTTTTTACCATGTCCGATCCTAATAGGAACATATGGGACCTCCACAAAGTGGAGGTTTGTATTAACAGATTTTTTGTTTTTACGAGAAATGGATGTCAGCCACTTGCTCAACCATTTAGGTCCATACTCCAACTCAGGGTTTCCCAAACTTTTTCTGCAATGGAACATTCGCAAACCCGGAAATTTTAACGTAACACTTAGTTTATTTTGTAGGTTATTTATTAGCGCATCTAACCGTTCTGCCAATTTTGGAAACTATCGTTAAACTGACAAGACTTGTCAGCCGGTCAGTTAAATCAATATACCTCATCCTTTTCAAGCGCACGGTATGAGAAAAGATGGTCCTCCGTCTGTATCAAGATCATGGTCCCCACATCCCGAAGTGGGCCCCCAGGCTAGGATCTTTGGCGGGCCCCTACTTATCCTTAAGGTTAAAGGTAATGTGACGATCTACAGTTGCATATTCCAAATGGTGTTCGAGGTAAAATTAAGGGTATTCTTTAGCGATTTTTTGTATTTTTAATACACCTACTGCTGGTATGCACGATAATGGACATGTCAAATATCGACAATAAGCAAAATTGTAAGTATGGCAAAACCACATATTATTAAATGTTAGTATGCTCGAAGTGAAACAGCGCCGCAGGCGAATTTTTTTACTATTAGTGCATGTTTGTGATGTGTGTTTATCTCACTTGACTGGTCGATCTCTCATGCCGGGCCCCCTGTAAGCCCAGGCCCCCAGACTAGAGGCTTGTCAGCCTGCCCCCCCTTGTGGGAGCCATGACCTATCTAGATACTTGACGTCATAAACATCAGTGGAGATTGATCATCACTCGCCTTTCAATATAAAGTAGATTCTTTAATTATTTTAGTTTTACTTATTGTACTTCTACTTAGTAAAAGATCTTTAAATGTGTTGCAGTGTATTAAACCTTTCCAAATATAGTACATAGTTTGGGAAACCCCGCTCTAACTCATACACAAATTGAAATACAATATGTGTACTTGCTAGACCCAGGATTCAAACCTGCGACCCACAATATTATAGGCCAACGCTTAAGCCGCGCGGCCATTGTGGGAATATTACCTCAACCAAAAAAATCTGATGTATTAACGTATTAACAGAATGATTATTGAACAGATTATAATGACATATATATATATTCAACTTACTTTATCGAGGAATATCAATGTATTATATACATATAGAAAAATTCAGAAACTGCGAAAGGATTAGCTACATGCTTAGCTACCAGCAAGGCAGGTTATGTACGCATCCCCTGAATGCAAGAGAAAACCTGGATGCAGATGGCTAGATTGAACCACAGGGGATTTAAGCAGTTTTGTAGTGCTAAATAAAATACTACCGTGCTGATGTTCAGTAAAAGCAATGGGAAAGCATTGGCGCTGGATCGTCAGGATAGAAAAAGTTTATGAAAGAGGCCAAAGGCTGCCAAGGGTTGTAGTGCAAAAAATAATGACGTTTATATACTCTATAGATCTGATTTTTAATAATAATTAGTGTTTATCAATAATGAATACAGTTACCAATTCAGGATTTGTTTGGCATCTCTTCAATTTAAATTTCTAATAAATGTAATAAATAATATAATTCTCTGAATGTCTTATTATGGTTCTTCAAGACGAGCCCTTTGTGATTTCCCTTTAAAGGTCACTGAATGCAATTTCAGTTTGTGTATGCACTTTTGTGTGCAAAAAAAATATCCATGGTTATCAGTATTTTATCAGTATGTATGAAAAATAGTGGTTCTAGTAGTGGTCACTTTTTTAAAAACATTTAGGCTCCATCTCTATACGAAAAGGTTTTATCTAACACCTTTGGAACACTCAGAAACATACCTATTGGAAAATGTTTAGAAAAAAACTGGACTGAGTGATTTGAATCTTGTGCTTGGTGGGTGAGAACTAACTGAAAGTGAAATAAAGTGTATGTTTACATCCCACTCGATTCAAGATCTATTTTTCCCTAATAGCTATGTGTCTGAGGTTTTCCAATTTGCGTATTTCAATAAAAATGTTTTGTATGTCTGAGTAGCTTGGTATCAACGTCGGACAAACACCACCTCCCTACTCGCCAATAAATTCATGTTTTAATTGATGGTGGTGGAAGTTACGCTCTATTTAAAAATCCACCAAAAGTATCGAAAATGGTTGTTTCCATGTAGATTTTCGAGTTTAAAGTTTGTATATAATATAAAAAACAGACACTTGATCCATGTTTGCGAGGTAGCGGACATGTGCACGTTGACCAATCGCTGAGCCCTAAAAGTAATTAAAATATGGCGGCTGGCCTGGTGTCAGTGTGCTAACGTCATTCTAAAATAGGTCAGTTTTTTCAAAATAAAGGTTTTTCTAATTGTTTTGAAGAAAAATACTATTTTTAATTAAGTGAAATGGACTCGAGTAATGTTTGAAAACGTGTAGCTAATCCCAACTGATGGAAAAGAGCCAATGGAAAGGCATTAAAGTAAGTACTGTCAGAATCATAGACTATAGATACATATAGACGCCACCCGTTGCATTGCTAAATGAAGCTACGTGCCGTGCGTTTGGTTTGTGGGCGAGCGAACGCATTCGCCTATAAATGTTCGAGACCATAGATCATTTCGCTAGTGCTCGCCCAAAGTGCTCGCACTAGACGCTCAGAATTAAAATATAATTTTCTGTTTTTTTACGCTATATAGTATTTTTAAGCGCTCAAAATGCAACCAATTAGGTAAATATATCCATAATTTAAGTTATTTTAAAGAAACACTAGGTCACTGATATTAAAATAAATAATAATATACAAATAAATTGTCACGAACATGTATCAACTTACCTCTGAAACGTAATACCATCTTCTTGCTTAACAGTACGGCTACCATATTTTAATACAACATGCAGAACCACCTTTCCTACTTAATTAACTAAAAATATTTACCACTGACTTTATGTTTAACACAAAAAATAGCAAATTTAGCAACACGAACAACACGCTACGTGAAGCGATTCAGCACGATTTACCGGCGATATTTTTGGAAACCAACTTAAAAATATGTAGACCTTTTATCTTACTCTCGCGCGTGTCGCAGAGATTATAAGGGTGCCGAATACTTTCTCACTCGCACTCATGCATCGTTTTTGTTCAGGCCTTGGTCAGAATACTGCTACCAAACCTTTTCGATCATGATGCATATTTTCCGAATATTTTATTATTAAAATATGATGTGCCAACCTTTTCATGTCTTTACAAGACCAATAATATAAGCTTATATTAATATTTTAGCATTTTTGCTTGATATTTCTGTGGATATTTAATTTTTTTATACATTTTAAACATAAGCAATTGCCTCCATATCAATACTATGGAGGCCGTAAGGGTGGTTCTAGAAAAATGATACTTAAAATCATGATTACTTTGTTGGAAAAAGATAAAGTACTAAAATTTAATATATTATTTTTTTGAGATATTCTGCAAAAAGCATGCCTTCCTTTCGAAAATCTGGCTGTCGTCATGGTCTTTTACCATAATAATATTACGGTAAAAGGTGAAATACCTTATAACTGTGACATCACGAGAGAACAACAAATTCTGAAAAAGAATAAAATTTATGTGTAATTAAATCCAAGCCCTATCCCAATATGGATAAAACTTAATGAAAACAAAATAACTGATGTAAATGCTCTACTTTCAAAACACTTCGGACTTAAGGGGGGGCTGAAGAGCTTGATATTCAATTATAATTTAGTATAAAAAGGACCTCGGCGTCGTAAGCATGTCAATTTAAATCGATCTTTTTGCAAAAATCACTAATCATCGGAGATTTTATTTCAAGAAACATTATTATTATTGATATTGTCGGCCGCTGTACATTATTATTTTATAAACACCTGCTCGTTGTCCGCCGATCAGAAAACAGGGCTGTCAAAATAATTTTTTTATTTTTAAAATGTTAATTTCATCATAGTTTTTAATAATTTTCGGATTAAAATGGCACAGTCCTATCCTGTGGGTTTATTCTATACTTATCGAACACTAAAGTGATAAATACTATCAAACTTAGGGTAGGTTTGTATCAAAATATTAGCACTTATTGTAACAATTACACGAAGTTGGTTTTTATTGTTGCAATAAGTGCGATATTTTAACAGCAGCAAGATAGGTGTATAATAAAAACCAACTTCGTGTAATTGTTACAATAAGTGCTAATATTTTGATACAAACCTACCCTAAGTTTGATAATATTTATCACTTTATTACTTAGGCGGTCTATAAGTATAGAATAGACCCACTGATGTTGCAAAGATGGCTCTAAGAGTGCTGATTCTGTTCGCAATTACCTATGAGTGTGAGACAGCTTTTTCTACACTACTTACTATCGAGACAAAATCTCAAAATAGATTATACGTGATGATTTTCTTTTTCGAACAATTTTTAAAGGGACCGCCACGCAGGAAATTTTCAAAAGTTTGAGAACCGCTGCCTTAGATGATGACAGCATAAAACTACAGGAGTCAAATTATTATCTACATAAACATAGGTTCCAATTTTAATGTGTATATTGCATTTCATTGTAAATGAAATGAAAAATCAACTGTAAATGTTTGTAAATGGCTTATGTCCCACTTTGATACTCATGTAGGTACTCATCTATCTCTTGAAAAATACATAATATAATATGACGTCTTGGAACTGTTTTGGAGGCTGACCAATCAAAAGAATTGTTAATTGTGCATGTTAATGATCAAAAAACTTTATCTGGTCATTATGTAGAATTTGTCAAAAAAAAATGGAATAATGTAATAATGATATAATTATGTATATTTTTGTTGTTTAGATTCTTTGGTGATAATAATTAAGCTACATCAGTGTATATGCTCTGGGATTATTATTCTGATAATTTGAATCAATTACAGTTTCTATTCTTGAGGATACAAATGGTTGATGGTTGACAATATTATAGGATTAGAGAAAGAAAGTTGAATACAACTGAAGGCATAATTTTTTTCATTACTGTCTATTGATTTCAAATAAATATTTAGTATATTTATTATTTAAAGCTGTATCTATATTTAATTTATGGCGGAGTTCTTTGAATCCTTCGGATTATCTACGAATATGTTAGGACCTTCTAATCATATTTTTACATATACATTGGATAATATCTATTATAGCAAAGTACTAAAAATGTTAGGTCTAGGGGTCTTAGGCGTCCTATGGTAGTTCGTAGTTCCATTTTTGGCCATTCTACAGATGAGTTTGTAGGTCTGTGAGTTGCATTTAATTTTTCATTACCTAGGTAACTACTATTTGAATATGCTCTGTAAAATTAAATTTGTAACTAGAATAAATCATTTCATAAAAATTGACCATAACAATATGGGAAGGATTCTGACACCAATATATTTTAAAAACTTAATAGTTTCAGTGTTCTCGTTTTATTCAAAAATTTTGAACATAACATGTATTATATAATATATTTACACAAATAATTATAACTTTGACCATAATAATAAATGAATTTGTATAATACAATTATTATATTGCTGTTTTCGGTTTACTTTATAATATACAACATAGATGTTATATTGTGCACACTTTAACAACAGTTCAACAAAAACACAGGAGTGGGGGGTCGCCGCCAGTATTAGCCTGGCGGTCGAACTGTAGGCCAATACTGCTCGTCTATGGGCCCAGCAGATTTATCTACAGGAAACATAGGTATGCAAACTTGCAAATCATTACGTGTTGACCTTTAGGCTCAACCTGCAGTTCAGACTTGCCGTGTATGGGCAGTAATAAAAAAGAAACAACAAAAATGACAAAAGATTTTGTTTAGGCTTCAAATGAGTTAAATTAAATTAACCATGCAAATATTGAGGAAGAAAATATAAATATTATATAAATGTGTACATGCATAGGTACATATTATTATCATTGCATTATTATATTATCAATAAACAATTTCCATTGTAGTTTGAACATTTTCATTGCTAATAACTTCTCAGAATCATCCATACAGCTGAATTTTATTGAGTTGATGGCGAGCTGTTTCAAAAGACCGATGTCAGCATCTCGGCTAGCCAAACCGACAAAAGCTTCATACATATCATGAGATAATGGCAGGGCTCCCCATAGTCCGGGATCATCACTGGATATCACCACTGGGAAATTATCAGCGAGCATGATGGATGCAGGGTGATTTCGCATATCTTCCACCAGCATTAGAATTTGGTTAGACAGCGGGTTTATCTCGATCGCAATCTGCTTTTCTTTCACAATACCAGCAACAACAGGGTGCTTCAACAATCCATAAGCGTGACCTAATCTTTTTGCATTCAAAAGTACGGCATCGACGAGGTTAAAATCGGTATCTGTACCATACCAATTGGTTTCAGCAGCATGATAAAACACATTTATGTTACTAGGAATCTCCAATAATTCAGGAATGAAGTCTTTTAAAGGTCTTCCGAGATCTTCTTGGCCAACAAGATCGAATCCTGCCACAAAATTACCCAATATGTTTCTGATTATTCTCAATGTAACAATATATTCACGGATATTCTCAGGTGATACTAATCGTAATGGAGCGTATATTATTCTGGCTCCAAAACAGTCAGGATAATCTGCCCTGAAGCGATCATTGACAGTCTTGTATATTTGAGCGCACTCCACCGAAGAGTAAACCTTTCCTTGTAAATCATATAATTCTGGTAGAGTCGTGCGAACTTCCATATATAAGATATTATCATTTCGATATTGTCGGAGTGCTTCATAAAAATAATCTTCCCACACTGGTTTATACGTCAACAATGAAAAGACTCGTTCAAAAATTAGACCAAACTTCGCCCACACATCATTGATATCGGAATATTCAGTTTTCGGATCATCTACTTCTAATGTGAAGAGTTTTGCCAGATCTGCATCAAACTTTTCAACATTTTGGTGACCTTTTCTAAGATCACTCATCAGTTGCCAGTCTGGAGACGGTTGTGTGGAACTGAATTTGAATTGAACGTTGATGTCAGATTTTTTATAGATGTACAGATTTTCTCTATAAGTAATGTTCTTCACGAGATAATCACCCCCGATCAGAGCTGTATCATGCACATGGAGAGCTGCACCTTTAGGCATGTTTTTAATAATTTTGAAAACAGGAGAATCATCAATTTTAGATTTGCTTAGGAAAAAGTGATTTGCTGGACTGAAATCACTAGGCTTGGAAAATCCGTCTGCGATTTCACTATATTTTGCAGCCATGAGAATTTTATTTGCATCCATTTCAGTAGGGGAGAGTAACACATTTCCGCCAATGATAGAAAGCGATTCTTTTTTGAGTATATTGTCACGTTCTCTAGAGTATTTTTCTAGTGAATGTGATTGCACTGAATTTAACATTTTGTCAATTTGTTAGAATAATAGTTATTATCAGAAATCGATGACTTGTGTCCAGTATATCGGCTTGTACTATTGACATTGATATTTTTACATATTATTTATTTATATCTACTTGCTATCTTATCATTTTAACACCTCTTCTAATTTGATTAAATAATATTCTATTTTTTATCTATCAATTCACAACAACAAAAATAACTTTGGTAATCAATCTTATAATCAAATGATTAATTATATTATGTAATACTTTATTCACATCTAACTCTATGATCAAAAGCAGTTATATCTTTTAAAAAAGTATTGAATATCAGTGGTGTAGCAAATAAAATTTTGATTTTAAAGAAAGTGTAAGTACCTAACATTAGAAATGCCATTAATTATTGTAACATGGCTTTATACTAAGATTTTGAATCATGAACTTTTTGTATCACAAGACGGATTATGATTTGTAAAAGTTTTTAGTGTTCATTTGCGTTTTTTATGATTTTACATCTAAACATTCTTAATGATAATTTTTCAATGTGTAAAAAAAATTGTACCTAACACTAAAGGAATTGGCTCAGTGTAGCCTTGGCAACTAATTTTTAATACATGTTGTATAATCTTTTTACAACTTGATTATCATATAATTAGTCTCCGTAACAAAAAAAAGTTTTCTTCCATTTCTTTCAGTCACACTTATTTCCATTAAAATTGTAATATATAGTTATCATTCTAATAAAACAAGGGTCTAAATCAGTGTTTGCTAGTCTGTCTAGTGTGCCGCATAAAATCTCAGGTGTGCCGCGAAAGAAGAAGCCTCCAAACTAAATATAATGCCTATACATTTAAATTTTCTTCAATTTTAAATAAATTCAACATCTACATAAATGTATTCAAATAAATATTTGTCATTTCACTTTCACTGTGTGAAAATATGAATTCTGATTTTAAGTGTTTGCTGCTTCATACTGAAGTACGTTGGCTCTCGAAAGGAAAAGTACTATCCCGATTAAAGTACTATTGCAAAGAGGCGAGCAGAAATAATTTCTTTCTTCGATGGTGAGAATATGGGTTATGATTTTCTTCACGAGTACAATAATTAGTGGCTGGAAGTAACATATTTCCTTAATGAACTTTTTGAGAAATTAAACATTTTAAATTTAAGCCTGCAAGGAGTTTTTTTTCATAAAATGCTATTATTTTCATCCCCAGATTGGTCTGGATAATTGAGGTTCTACTGTATGTCAAAAATCTCAACCAAATTTAGTTTAAATACAATTTAAGCATTACTGAAATAGTCGATTTCATAAATTATTATACTAGCAGAAATACCTGTGTCCGCAGTCTATTCTGCTAGTCATATACTCACAGGTTACAGAGTTATAATGTTCACGAAAGAATGGATCAAAATCTTTTATGCTTACATATTATATCACTGTTTATATCTATAATTTAATAATAGTATTCAAACAACATTGTCCAATTCACTAAAAAGAAGATATTAAATTAATTCTGATCAAAAATGTAGTTACCTATGTGTACATAATGTAGATCATGGGTGGCCAACTTTTTCAGCAGCCGGGCCAAATTCTAAAAATGAGATTTCCTACCGGGCCGCAAAACCAATTTTTTTATTATACATAACAAAAAAGAAATAATATATATTAATAAAATCCTTACAACAAAAATAAGAATCAAACATATTTATTAGATTAGACTTTTTTTAAATAATATAAAAATAGTAAATTTTAGTGAGAAGTTTGATTTTGAGTGGCAGAACTAAGTGCACCAATATCGATATCGAGTGAGGTTGTTTCTGCACGCAAACAGTTTTCCAAATGCACATCAGTGATTCGTGTTCTCACTCGGGATTTGATATGCTTCATCCGACTAAAAAGCTGTTCACACGTGTAAGTGTTTCCAAATAGCGAAGTCATCATTAGAACATGTTTGTAAAATGCAGGAAATTTCTCCTTATCCAAATATGTTTTGTAAAACTCTTCCAAACCAACCTGATGGAATTTCTCCTTTAACTGTTCATCGCAGCATATTTCACAATGTTCCATTTGTAAATTTCCCGGTAATAAATTCACGTCTACGGAGATTGGCGTTGCAAATGCAGCAAAAAGCACACGGTGCTTTTTAAAATCTTGAGCTAATATCGAATCTCAATTTGCGAAATTAGCACATCTAGCGGCAGCATTTGATATTATTTTTATTTTTTCATTGCTCCACGGGCCACAAGTGGACACCCAGTGGGCCGCATGCAGCCCGCGGGCCGCGGTTTGGCCACCCATGATGTAGATATAATAAACACGGACAGTTCAAAATGACATCAATACGATTTCATCTCACATGATCTTTTATTATTTATTATTAGAAAATACACACATAAATGTCAGTAGTATTAAAATGATGAAATCAAAATTCAGAATCGTGTGAAGCTTATTATGATGTAAGTAAGAAACCATTTTTTGACAGATTGATGGTAATTTTGTGAATAGTATAGAGTTGTGTAGAAAAATAATTTTTGAAGTTATACTTGAAATTTTAATTTTTTTTAATTTTTATATTTGGAAATTGAGAAACTGTTATGGAAGTGGAAATGACATCAAGGTATACCAATGTGCATTTGCGAATTAATATTCTGTCCTGTCATGGCGGCCACCTGCGCTCATAGATATATGACGTATATAATATACTGCGCCCGCCCCGCCAATAATCATTTATTTTCACATGAAAAAAACACGGCCACGAGTGGATTCGAACCGCCGACCTTTAGCTTGGCAGCCGAACGCGCTGTCTTCATGCTATGGCTCTGATATTGGATAATGGATATTGATAATTTTATGATATAAATATTACATGCGAACGGTGGCCAACTGAAGTGGTTACACAATAAATTTAATTTCACTACATCGCAGTAATTGAATAAAAATTGAATTGAACTTCTTTTGGCGTAGGTTTTTATTATATTCTGTACCTATCTGTCATTTTCTCGACATATTGGGTTGCCTATGAACATTATAATATTTTTAGGATTAAGAAATTTTTTTTGTTAATACTTTGTTACAAATACAAAAAAAAATTAATGACAATCCATGTCACTCAGATTTGATTGTCAAACAAACATTCGAAAAATATTTAAATGAGTTAAATATCGTTAAACTTACTGTATTTTCAATCAATATCATAAGCATCAATAGATATTATTTTAGGCGAAGAATTAACGTTTTCGTAAAATTATATATACTGTCAGCTTGAGGTTATATTTATGATAAAGCATTTCGTAACTATCACTATTCACAGAGATAGTTGTTACCTTTTATATAATTTATTTAGTGATATAAGTTAAAGTGTGTTACAGTGTAAAAATAAACCAGCGGCACTCCAATAATTTGTTTTGTTATTTTTGTTTTGTAACGCCGAAGAAGTATAACTTCTAATGCGCGTACATAAGTACACACACCGATTTTTTTAATGACATAATCTCTGAAAGAGTGTGTATTCAATAATATGCTTACTTCAAACAGAAAATCTCTAGGGAGTATATTAATCAAATTGAATGTGATTGTAAAAATATCTTACGATAATAATAATATATAGGACTATTATAAAAGAATCATTACAATAATTATGAGCCAGACATTATATTTATCAAAACCGAATCTGCAATGGGTCGGCCAAATGACATGTATGGATGCTAAAATACCTACCATCAAAGCATTACATGTGTAGTGGAAAAGACTACGAAGTGCAGGAAGATCATGAAACTGGTTGGTAATAGTACGATGGCCGAGTGGCTAACGCATCGGCTTATAATGTCATGGGTTCGAGGTTCGAATCCTGGATACATATTGTTTTTCAATGTTTAAAAAATGGTTGGACATGGTTGAAAAAAAAACCTGCACATGTAAATAATTTCAGTATCCATAACATCTTGGAAATAAATAAATAAAAACCATTAATATTTTTTACAAAAGAATCATTTGGAAAAAATATTGGTAAATTATAACTATATGGATAACAGCTGGAATACTTACATATTTCTTGACTTAATTTTATTTCTTTAAACTCTTGGTACGCTTATGAAGATATATTTGTAAACACATTCCTACCAGCTGATTGTGGCTTATCAAAATAATAATATTTTTATTCGTTATCGACAAACTGAGGCTGGCTTGTATTTTAATCTCAACGATCTTAGTTAAGTTATTTTAAATAATTATGAAGATAGAAGAGTGATTGCCCGCTAAAGTGTTAATAAAATAAATTTAGTATTATATCAGTAAAAAGGTATCAATACGTAATATAATGCAATAGTTGTAACAATTACCTACAGATGCGCTGCGTCATGTAATTACCATCACTCAAATGTCACATGATTTTGCATAGAATATTGTGACATCTACTGGCAAATTATCGTAACAGATCGGTAAATCACACTAAGGGGCCATCCATGGACTGAAACCGTATGCGGTTTAGATCCGTGTGCCATACTAAACTTATGATTTTTGTTCATGAAAATATATTTTCACTAAATTTGTAAGTGTAAGTGTATGGTATAAACGGATACGATCAGATGCTTATAATATACTTTGTGAAAATATATTTCCATGAATAGAAAAGATAAGCATAGTATGGCACACGGTTCGAAACCGCAGACGGTTTCAGTCTATGGATGGCCTATAAAGTTGAAGGTTTTTTATTATTAACCATCAAGCAAATAATCAAAATTACATCATACCAAAAAAGTTTTTTCAACCCTATTAAATCATATTCAATTTTAGATATTTTAAAAATAAATGGTTTAAGATTAAATTGAATATAAAAAGCTGGCGGTACCATCTATTTTCTTAAGAATAATGACATTATGCTACATTGATATTAGTGTGTACCTATTCATCAGTGGTAGGTAATCTATAATCTATCTACATATTATATAATTATCCTAAAATATTTTGGAAAACATCAATTTCATATTTAAATGCTGTTTTAAGGCCGTTTTGCTGATTTTTAAATGATTTCACTTCGATTTTTAGAGTCCCGAACATACTTAAATTTGAATCCAGCACAATCTTATAAAACTTGACATAATAACAGATATACCACTTTTAAAAACGTGTTTTCTATCTGTCACCATACTTTTTCATGTCTTTCCGTCATTTTACCACATATTAATTATAATGTCGTTTAATACTTTCTATATAATCGATATATCACAAATCACAATTATTATTCTTAAAACTATTTAAATCTGAAATCAGCACATTGATGTAGGTACATGTAAGTTTTAACAAGAAATAAATGCATATTTCCTCACTTTACTAAGAAAATATAATCTGAAAAGACAACACTGTTACTCATGATATCTGTCAAGCTGATAGGAAACTAATTATTGTCATTTGTTTTCTTTCTTTACCCGATTATAAACAATTACTTTATTTGGCTTGTCAGTACATTTTCAAATTTAGAATTTGTGGAAATCGGAGAGAAATCGAAAAATGATGTGACCACCTACACAATTTTACAGGAGAGCTATTTGAAGTAAAAATTGTTTGTTTTCTACTGAACTTCTATGTTTTTATTACTAGGTAGGTACTTGGAATTCAGTGAGTATTATAAATACTATCCACAGTTTATTTATGCATCATTACACTCTTTCTAAATTATATACTTTTGGTAGAATTGTAGTTGTCCGACTTTACTTTCACTTTACAACTACTACATGCTCACTTTACGTGTAAAAGAAGTCATATCAATTATTAGCAACTATAATTATTATCACTATTGAAATCATCATAATGAAATTTGAATAAAAGTATAGTGATTTCCATGGCCCCCCCATCCTGAAGCGGGCCCCCAGTCCAGGATTTTTGGTGAGCCCCCAACCTATCACTAAGGTTAAAGGCAGTGTGACGCTCTATAGTAGCGTTTTTCAAATGGTGCTCGAGGTAAGATTAAGGGTATTCAGTGTATCAACGAACATTAACTAAAAAATACAATTACACAACCACGTATTTTAAAATGTTAATACGCCTGAAGGAAATTAGCACCGCAGGTGATTTTTTTAGGATTAGAGCAAATTTGTGATGTGCGCTTATCTCAGTTATGTGGTCGATTCCCAAGGCTAGAGCCCTGTCAGCCCCCCCTTTTGTGGGGGCCATGGTGATTTCCAAAGTTCAGTCCAATTTTCGTCTGGCACATTGTCTCGATTCCTTTTGAATGTCTTCCACTGAGTAACCACCGATCAACGTATTTTGAAGGATCGAAAAGTGCCAAAGATGGTCCGACGAGTTGGCCAAAAGTGCCGAAATTGTTTTGGTCTTCAACGAAGCTTTTATTGGGGTAATAATAATGTCACATATTGTTTTTCAATTTGTGTATAAGTCAGAGGGTATGGACCTAATAGGTAATAATAATAAAACAAAATCTGTTAATTTTATTATGATCAAATGAGGATTGGACACGGATAAAAAAAAAATTAGATTCATTTGCGAAAATTCATGTTCACATTCACTTGAAGAAATGGTAATAGAATTCAATGCATTGAAGGGTAAGCGGAAAGAAAAATCATTGTCACATTAACTCAGTTTTGAGATAAAGTAAAAAAACTTTATATCTTCGTTGTTATATTATTTACTAAACTTGAATTAAAAGTTATCTTACACGTCAATTTAATATTAATTACAATACAATTCACTCTAGTTATATAATATATCGTCGGTGTTTTGTAGAAAGGGCGAATTAACCAAAATGCTACTTTATAGGAGGAGGATTTTTAACTTTTGACATTTATTTGTTTTTTACCTGTATCTAACAAGTTTATAATAAAGCTTAGAAAGAATACTGTCATTATAATAGATATTATTATATAATATTTTAAAAGGCCTAATATGTCACATTTGCTTTTTATTTCGTAATTTTAATTAATTTAATTTTAATCGATTATCATTTTTAAGTACTTTCCTGTGGAGATAAAAATTCGCCGCACAACAAAGCTAGTGGGGTACATATTGTATTTTCATTAAAATCTCGATTTCGCCAAAATGGTTGATTCGCCCTTTTTACAAAACACCGACAATATAGTTTTGTCGAGAAAAAATATATATGAATATTCTTTGTCAAATGTTTGCCATAATGATCTTTCTTTTGAATTTCAATGTTTTCTTTCTGATGTCAGTGTTTGGACAATGATTTTTATTATTTTTATCCAAGCATTATTTAAGCCTGATTTTCATAAAAGTTTTAAATGCTAGTTATATATGTCCAGTATTAATGTAATTATTAATGAATTGCGTTTTTTCTTCTGTGCTTTTATTTTGACAAGCATTTCTATCTAACTGTTTCTGTATATTGTTACGCTTTTTGAATTTTTTGTCTCCTATCAGAAACTTTCACGATAAGTCACGTTCATAAGACAAAATATTTAATACGTTGACAGATAAGGGTCTTAAGATAACAATATAATATAACATCAAACTAATCCAATGTTTTATTCAATTAGTGTGGAATATTTACTTTATGTTTTTATATATTTTTCACACACAGAATATAGTTAAAGGCGCCCAAGTTCGGTTTATCGTTTAACACATGATTTAAGAGGATAGTATTTTGTACTTATATAATTTCAATTAATTACATATCCACTTTTGTATATTTTAAGATTTGTATAAAAATAAGTTTAAAAACTTGGTGGAAATTGAATTTCAAAAACTAGATATTATGTTGTTCAAAAAGGTTGGACAGTGCAACACGTTTGATGTTGTTTGTGTTTCCTTCTTCACAGCATGCCTTGCTTCAAAAATCACCGCATGACACTGCTGTCCACATAGTATTAAATAGTATTGGTGGGTACTAAAACATCTGGGTTTTAGAATATTGGAATGACATTACAAGGGAACAATAAAAATACTATTTGAATATCTTTTACATAATTTATTCAATCAATACAACGGTACACTGACAATTATTTGCGAACATATATAATTAAGCAAGACAGATTTATAATTTCATTTAACCATCACTCGCGTTTCAATATTCTGTTTGACAAATATATTATTAGCATGGTTCTAAAATAAATGATAAAATCTAGTTTGGTTGTAATGTCATTAATCATGTTTGTATTCATACACATGTTTTTGATACGAAGAAACCAAATCAATTTTTAGAATGCTGATTAATTTAACTAAAGTAATCTTTTTAGACATTTTTCAAGCAATTCTCTAATTACTTTGATATCAAATACATAAATGTTTCATATTTATAATCAAGATGTATTTTTATATAGTTTTATTCACCATTCATATTATAAGTAAATTTATAAAATACTTCTTGTGTATAAACGAACACAGAAAAGAATACATATATTCAAGATTTGGAGTTTTATTTTTGGTTTTCAATATCATGTTTCATAGAAGCATTACACAATATTAATTTTACAATATTGGATATTTTATTTAACTCCAATGCATACTATTTTTGTACCAAAGATAGATTTCAGTAAAATTGGACATAGTGTTCAGAACCATTATACAATTTAAAAAAAATAAATTAAATAGTCAAATATTGTTTGTAATTTTCTTTCACTTTGCGCGAATGTTGCTTTGATTACGTTCATATTTCTGATGACAAATGATGTAATCATGAAGTAACGTCAACATCTATTATATTATCACATAAGCACATTAAATTTACCAATGATTTCAAATAAATACACTGACCAGAATAACTCAAGTTAAGGAAAGCTTCATGAGTACATTCCTCCTTGATTAAATTTACTTCATGATAAAATTATTTTCAATATCTAAAGGTATTTTTTTAATGAGGACATGCATAAGAAGCTGTGTACAGTAATGTAATATAATATATTATATTATAATGTCTTATAGCATTTGATATTACACATTTAATATTGACATCTACACAGTAATGTGCCCAGATATAATACAAAAAAGACACTGAAAATGTTATTACAATCAATATAATAATTTCACAAGGGCACAATACTTCACTGTTGGTGAAACCAGTTTTAAAACTTACATTTTCATTATCTTTATGACAATTATAATTATATTATCCCATATCAGAATGTATTTCATACTGCCTTAGTTGTTTTTAAGGAACATCATCAGATTCACATTTGATATTGGATAGCGGAAAGAATATATTTCGTAATAACTGCAACAGAGATTTTCAAATAAGATCACTATTAATGGGTCAAAAACCTTTGATGGATTAATATTTTGATATAATGTTTATCGCAATATTTAAGTCAAATGTCAAAAATAAGCTAAAAAACGATAACTAATATTATTTATCGAAATGTCCAAAAATCGAGCCGTAACAAAAGTGGAAAGAATAGATTTAGTGTCGATTCAATTTTACAAAAGAAATTTGTTCGCCTTTCAGGGTATTACCATTATTTTTTCAAATAGATTTCTTAACAATTAATATAATAAATTTGTTTTTAATTTTATTTTAGACTAAATTTAATTTACAAATAAATTGTTGACAATGTAGATGACAACTAATGGCATTGTCCTGTTTGCATCATGTCATATAATGAATCAGAATTTTTACAAATGACAAATACTCTTTAAGTACATGACAATCCGCATTCATCAGTCCCTAACCAAAGCTGTGATATGGCTATGTGATGTTAGTTTTATGTTATTCATAAACACTGGTCAATTCATGGAAGGCACTTGCTACTGTTTTATTTTTGAACACATTAAGCCTAGACTTAAAAATAGAATATCGCTTTAATTTAGATTCAATCAAATTTTAATTTAACCAATTTCACAGATAATATGTTAATTAGCCAATATTCATTTTAATTATTTAACAAATATAATAATTTGGAAGTGTTCTCAAATATCCTTCATCCCATGAAACTTTCATCTCAATAATTGAATGTATAATAGGAAGGTAACGAGCAAATTGAATCCACGTCATTTGCTTCATCTCGATTAAGCATTGAAAAAAAATAACAACTCAAAAAGCAATTTCAAGGCCACTTCATTCAACAAATTTCTCTCCAAAAAACAAAATATCACTTCAAAGTGTCAACACATTGTTTCCAATTCATAAATTTGGCATTTGGCATACCCCTCATGGCAGGAAGGCAATTTAGTATAAAATAATAATTAGTTGTTTTTAATTTTAATTTTGTACATTATTCCATAGCCTTACTACTCTAAACAAATCACAAAAATAAGTTCATTTTTGAAAAGTTGTGTTTAATAATAGACTACTGTCATCTAGGTATCTACATATGAAAGTCTTGTGCTACCTTATGATGTTTATCTGGGATACTTACCAGTCGGTGCCTACGCTATTCATGATTTCTATTAATCTTCAAACCTATGGAAGAGGCAACCCTCTACTCTTAGCCTTACTCTATTCTCAAAGTAATTGTGCCATTGTATTCTATTGTATCTACAAAAACAGGAATAAGTATACTATCATTTATTTCACACATATAATACATTTGGCAAATTTCTAAATACTAATAATATTGAAATCGATAAATACTACATTTCAACAAAAATTAAATAATGTAATTAATAAAGTTGATCTTTCCTATGTTCTTAAATCTCACTACAAATAAATCTTTTAATTTTGATTTTTTTTTATTTTCAATACATTATTTTAATAAATACTTCAAATAGTGAACTTAATTAATTTTGGAATAAACGTTACGTATAACTTAATGATAACGAAAATAAATTAGGCCTTCATTGATTCATTAAAAATAATATTGCATACTTCGTAATGATCTGTTAAGGAACTTTAGTTTTTACGCTAAAGCATCCATTCGGATATTGTTTAAAGCAGCAGTCACGAAATAATGGCTCTATGCTTAGCCGGGTGTAATACACCCAGTTACAAAAGATTATTTATTTTATATGTATAAGGATTTCAAACCAACGATTCCACACTGCCAGTCTAAACAATATGATATTGTAATTATTTTTGTTTTAGACAATTTGATCTAAACTTACTTGTAATGTACCAATGTGGTAACGGCATAGTCAAAATATCATTTTCTAAATGAGATTCATTTTTAATGAGATTACTGAAGCAGATTTATGGAAAAAGTATGAAGTTTTCAGGGTTATAGGTATATCATTGGTTGCAAAAATGTTTTTTAAACCAACCAAATAATAATATGGCTCATCTTGGCGAAATAAAAATATTGCTGATTAAAGTATTCAAAATTACAAGACCATATTCACCAAAAATGTAAGATATATCAGAAACAATTGAGGAGTTGGGTAGAATAGTAAATGCTGAAGTAATTTCTTAATCAAACATTTTAATTGAATTGACACAAACAACATGTTTATCACTAGCGGCTACCTGTCGTTTTCAGATCAAAATTATGTTTGGCGACATGATAAAAAAGGAATCAGAAATTCTAAAAAATACTGTCAAAGCGGAATACCAAAACTTTACTTTTCTATTCATCTCCTCATTTATTAAAAACGATACCCGTACCCGTATTGTGGTATGAATTTTTTGTTTGGAGCGTAAGTCTCGAGTACGAATTTAACAAATCAATTTTTGAAGTTGTAGTTGCTAGTTGATGTATTAAAAATGGATAATTATGAATTTTATTGATACTTTATTGAACTTCTAATAATTACAATTTCAATGCCTAAACCACCAAAATTTTCCACAATATTAAAAAAAAATGCTTTTTACTAACACCTTTTTGTTGAATAGGTACTTGTATAAAATTTAAATTCCTACATTTACATTGTGGATGATTTTTGGGCTTTGGCGGGGAAGTACCAAAATTTAAAAAAAAATTAGGATGTAAAAAAAATCAATGTTATAAATAACCTGAAAACCTTTGCTGTTACTTTCAATAACGGTTTATTGGATAGGAACAATTTTCGCGAAGGGATCACCAAACCTTTAAACGCCTCAGCCTGCACCAACCTAAAACCATCACTGTATTTCACAATGTTAATACCTTTTATTGAACAAAGTATAGTTTTGTTGGTTGGTCGATTGGTATTATATTTGCAAGAATTTTTAATGTCACCTATGGTCCTTGAAACTTCCATGCCTTATACTAAAATAAGACAAATTATGCAAATCTGCTCAGCTACCATTTGTATATATTTATAAAGTGAAGAGAAGCTTTAACGCAAATATTAATAATTAATTAATTATTATAATCATGAACCAGTTCACTGGTTGCTGAAATGTGCAGTCACAACATAGACCTTAAATTAAAAATTTACATTTAATTAAAAAATAAAAATGTTTGTGGATTAACTACACAATATACACGTAAATGTTCCAACGATAATATTATAATAATCATAATAGACAGTAAACACTATATTATAATGAATGTGACATTATTATGACACTATTACACACTTGAACAATATTATAACATACAATTTTACAAAGTATAGCGACCTGTTAAACATGGAATACATAAAGATTAATACCTATATGGAGTTATGTTTAGGTCATATAGACATTTAATAATCACCAATCATCAACAGCTTGACCACAATGACCAAAATGTTTGTGACAATTGATGAGATTGCTAATACCTATAACATTCTCTAGTATACAGTTGACCTAAAATAATAATTTATTAAATTATTTCATTCTAGAGACATAATAAATAATCTTACAATGAACATGTATTCTATTGAAAGTATATTTTTAATAAAATAAGACCGAAAACTATACAAATACAAACAAAATATTGAACAAAATTTACATATATTTTTTTTTATTTTCACAAGGACGAAAAAATCATAGTTACAAAAATGTCAACTACCTAAGATTTTTATGTTTTTATATTTTTATTGATAAAAAATTCATTTGATTATGATGACTATCCTCTGTTTGTATTATTAATACAATATGAGAAATAAAATTTTGATAATTAGTTGAAAAATGATTTTATTGATAAAACTATCAAAACATTTTATGAAATTAAAAGATGGATAATAAAATTGAATATCTGCGATTTAAAAATAATTGCCCTTTGATCAGCATTTTGACTATTAGCATGATACATAAGGGCAAAATAGGTTTATATTTTAAATTTATGTTTATATCATGCAGACAAAGTCGATAGATAGTTTATAATTTTTTTTGTACTTACAATAAAATATACTTTACTTAGGTGAAAGAAGACTGCACTGTGTATGTAAATTATCACTATTAATAATACGTTGTCAGGTATTGTATTATCAAAGATGTCAAACCTTCTTTCATACGGAGCCTTTTGTGGTTTCTCTATGAAAATCGCTGATGGAAAATAAAATTTCATGTAAGTGCTATTTAAAAACATAAAAAATACCACCAAGCTGCGTAATCCTGAAAGTTTGCATGACAATTATAAGTCCTACAGAAGTTATTTTTGCTTCACTTTCATACGTTTAGGCTCCATCTTCATACAAGAAGGTTTTCATCAGCATCTTTTGGCACTGTTTAATTATGTCAGAAGAGTAGTGTCGAGTTCGAATACAAGGTGGTCCGTCTGAACTATGAAGAATTGTGATTGGTTTCAAGCAAGGAGATGCACTAGTCTGCCTTCTAATCAAGATTATTTCTTGAGAAGGTAATATGAGACTCAGATATTGAAAGCAAAAACATGTTTAACAAACCCAGAGACGACATAGAGATAATTGCTAAAATGAATGACTTCGAAACAGTCTATTAATTTGTGTACCTTGGATGATGTTTGGTGACTAACTATACCTACACTAGTTGGTATTGAACTTAAAGGAAAAATTCTGGAAGCAAATGTAGAATATTATGACAACTGTGCTGGATAGTAACCAAAGCGAGTGAGAATGTGCTGGCTGTTTTCACGAGAAAACTCATGCAAAAATCTATGGGTGTACTTATGTCGACGGAAAGTGATGTTTTTGGTGCAATTATGAGTTGCATACATTGTAGAAGAATAAGCATTGCACTCTATATCTCGAATCAGCGACTTCAGTCGGATTCGATGAAAGTTAGCTCTCCGAGTGGATGTTTAGCGAAGCCTCAAAAGCCAAAGAGGTGTTAGATGTTTGATGCGTTAATGGAGCGATAGTGTCAGCACTGATGCTATGAATAGGCGTACAGGATTGGACCATCGAACTTGGAATCTGCTAGGTACTTTGGGACATTGAGAGTTGGGTGAGTTGAGCTGTAAACCCAAAGATAATTAGTTATTCTGCAATTTTAGCTAAGCTTGTGGTAAATTTGATACCATATTTTAATATTATGTCATAGCTAAGTAAGTATAAGTATTTGAGAAAATTTTAGGCAATTGACATCTTATATAAATAATAGTTATCTAAATAATGAGGTAAAAGAGTCATAAAACTACACTGTCAACTCGTAATAAAAAAATAATTCAATCGAAAAACAATAAATTCATTGTAATATAAACATTTACTTATAATATCTTATACTCAATCACACAAAACTAGATTACTTTGTTTTGGAACTAATGTATACCCAACAGTCTTTTTGAAACTGGCCGAAAGTGACAATTTTGATCTAAATATGATAAAATTCTATATGATATAATCTTAGAGAGTAAAATGGACTATTTTAACTATTAACAATGTAATAAGAATGATAAATCATTCAAAACGTTAAATGGAGTTGTGTACTCAGAATGATGTAATTTAAATCTTACATTTAATTCACATAACACGGAGGTTTTTTTTTTATAACAGCATAGGGATGATACTGGGTTATAAAACCTTTTGTTTACAATAATAGCTTTTCAGTCCACACATAAAATAATATAAGATTATATTACCATACATAATATAGTGCCTAATTAAAGACAGCAGAGTTTATTTTAGAACAAAATTACACAAAATTTCTAAAGAAACAACAGTGTGGTTGAGAAAATGAATACATATATAAATTAATTCAAATGGAAATTCTATGAAATGTTGACAAACCAATATATTTACAATGCATTTGTGTGGAAGAATGCAATTAAATAATACGAATCCCCCTCCGATGGATATACGAATAAATAAAAATAAGTTTCTAAGTTAGCCGATGAAATTAAAATACAGGAGAAGCAAGTAACTATGTTATTTCCTACATACAATTTTTTGTCATTAATGGTAACATCAAAATGAATAAAGTGAGATTTAACTAAATGTTGTAAAATCAAAATTTCGTGCACGATTATGCCTGGGGATTATTTTATTGTTTGCAACATTCAAGTCTTTGTAAGCAAATATAACATAGATATAGATAGATATCTTTGAGATTATAGCTAACCCAAAGAATCGATGTATAATGCAAATGAATTGATTTAATTTTTTTTTCTTAATGTATCCTGAGTTCCTTCGACTTATATAATGTCATATTATATTATGCACAATTCATAAATTATCCATCACGAATTTTTGAACAAAGAAGAAATTAAAACGTTACCAGCTATGTGAAAATACTGAATAATACCATTTTTAGCAACAGCAATTACTGCATGATAATATTAGATGTTTGTTATCATTTGACTGAAGTACGAGATAAAAGTTGTCTGGTTGATTTTATTCTGCGATACAAATATATTTCAATCATGTTTTTATATTTTTCAGTAATATTTTAATCATTATACTATGCAGATTTCCCAGTGTAATTAATTAGAACATGCTCAGTTAGTTTACATTCGTGATGGGTCTCCATATGGTTCCAATTTTACTGGCATGGCATCCGCTTCTTTTATAGTGATCCGAGGAGGGGACGAATCAGGACTCTTGACTAAATCTTCTAAATCTTCACGGAAATAACTGTCGGGCCGCGGTGATGCAAATGGACGAAAGTGATCGGACCCATTACCCGACAACGATAAATGCATCGGTGGCTCCAGAGCCATTCCTGGCGGAGGAGGAGAACATAGTGGGGATGACAGTCCCGGAGAGAGCGGTGAGGGAGGGGGAGGCCTGTGAGCTGCTGCCACCATACTGCACATCTGACGTCGAAGACCATGGGCCACGGCTGCGACTGCTGCAGCGGCGGCCACTCCTGGTGACATTGCTCCATCTGAGCCATTACCACATGGCACTGAACTGTAATTTTGCGCGGTCATTGAATCCTGGAAATAATTAATCAAAACATTAGACATTTAGGTATATACAACGATTATCTACATTAATATTTTTAGTTGTAATTTTTTATGGAATTTTTTTATATAAAAGAAAACGAATTTTAAATTATACCTCAAGATTACTACAATATTAGATCTCAACCAATTTCATGCTAATGCCAGGGGTTCCACAAGAATTAGGAGAATCTTACGAAACTTCAAATCGTTCCTCAGTCATAACACGTTAAAAGTGATTTTAAAACAATGAAGCAATTTAAAAAAAAAAAAAGTTTAACTTGATCACACATTCGCAGTCATTGAATGGATATTAAAATAAAAAGAGGTTTATTTTGAATGGGGATTGTTTGTTGATAGCAGGAAGGAATGTTAGGAATTAAAATTTAGGACTTATGTTGTCTGTAATAACGTCACTGCGTACTACGCGCTTTTCATTTTATGTTTGCAAAAGCGTTTTACTTATATTTTATAATTCACTCGCATCTTAATGTGTGTTTCCCAGCCAGATTCATAATTTTTTTTTTGTTTTTAAATTCCATGTCGTAAACGTCTTAAATTTATAATTTGTAAAGTTCACTGATATTGTTAGGCATCCTAAACTTCTCGAACTCTTACAGGAGAAAGGTATCGATGCAAGAGACATTCAACTGATAGCTAACTTATATTGGAATCAAACAGCAAATATTAAGATCGAGAACGAAATCAGTGGAGAGGTAAAAGACAGGGGTGTATATTGTCACCTCTGCTATTTAACATGTACTCAGAAGCTATTTTCAAGGAAACCTTACAAGGTGAATCGGTGGGTATTTTGGTTACTGGGAAACATATAAACAATATACGATATGCCGATGATACTGTGCTGATTGCAGATAGCTTAAAGAGTTCACATCAATTGGTAGAAAGGGTTAATGAGGTCAGTAATTCTTATAGTTTAAAAATGAACCTCAAGAAAACAAAACCTTTACTAGTATCAAAAATAGCGACACCAGACACCAACACAAATTTTGTCATTAACAGCGAACCAATCGAACGTGTGACCACATGTGAGCACATTTTAAAATATTGGACACCACCTATTTTTTCAAAGCAAATTTATAATTGGACATATTATTATGTAATAAATAATACACCAAAAAATAATCTTACAATATAAAAAAATATAGTTTATATTCTGTAAAATGAATAGGTACACACCATGTTTGCCTTATACCCTATACGTACAAAGTAAACGTTAATAAAAAATATAATATCAATCTCAAAGTCAGTGTGATCTTTGGCAATGCATTTCATTGACCTGTGCCTCATAATTAGGGGAGTATGATAATATTCCTATTAGTAAACAATCATAAAGATGCTCATCGGTGAGTCGAGATCTGTATTTTGATTTTATTAACTTCAAGTTTGAAAACGATATATGGCACTGAAGGTATGTAGAACCGAAAAATGATTTTATCTTATATACCGCTTTTCTTAAGAATGGAAATTTTTTTTCTGTCCACTATTTCAGAAGTCGTCATCTGATATTAAGGATTTTATCATATCATTCTGAAGGTACAAAATTTCTAGCTTTAAAGAAAAAAAGAGACCATTGGCTTGATAATTACAAACTGCTAAAATCTCTTTTCAAACTGTTCTAGGAGCACTTGAAGGTGCTTATGACAGGTTTAATTCACTGTTACCTGCAATTTTCTTCATATTTGGGAAATGCACGAGAGACTTTATCTGCAGATGTGATATCCACAAAACCACTTTTGTTTTAAATTTACAGAGCTTATCAATTTAAGCTAAGTACAAATTTGTCTTTTCCCTACAACTACAAGTTTAAGGAATTAAATTTTTGCATTATGTCAGAAAGAGTCAATTAGCTATATATTTATTACATAAGTATTTATGAAGTTCGTCAAAATAAAATTTAAATTTAAAAAAATCTGTCGCAGTCGAATAGTGGCGGGCGCCATGGCGCCTGCGGGCACAGTGTTGGGAATCCCTGGCTTAGAGTTTAGACAGACATTTTAAACTGATAGAAAATAAATTGTCAAACAAAAATGCTACTTTACGTTTATTTAACAAGATATTAATTTAAAAAATGTTTATAATACAACTAAATTATTGCAGTTGTGCAATTATATTTTATTAAAAATAGAAAAAATGCAACAAAGGTGCACAATAAAAAACGCACTTAATATAACGGTAGTAGGTACTACCATAATAAAATGGGGCAAGAAGAATATCTTGTTGCTTATCTAGAATTTGTATAATAAGAATTAGTAGTGAAAAAAAATACATAACACATTTGTTAAGGGGGAGAGGCATGCCAGCAGAGAACCTATGGGAAAAATACGAAGCTTGCAATTTGAGATTTTTTTTTTGATAATTTACAATTTCAACTGTATTAATTAATAAATATGTATCTGAAAACAATAAATAGATTTTTTTTTTTTTTTAATTTGAAGATAAACTTACAATTGTAAAAAAATGTAATAAAATGTGAATTCGTTGCAGGGTCAAATCTTATTACTACATTTTATTTTATGGTCATATTTATTATTATAATTTAGTTTATTAAGTTTTCAATTTTCTGTCGTTTAGATTTTTGACTAATTCATCGTTTTAATATTTTTTATATTTATTTTAAAAAACATTGATTTTTATAAAAATATAAATGTATATAACTTGAAATCCTTTTTATTTATATAATGTGATGAAGTGAATTCGTTGCAGGGTCACATCTTATTATTACATTTTATTTTATGGTCATATTTATTATTAAAATTTAGTTTATTAAGTTTTCAATTTTTTACCGTGTAGATTTTTGACTAATTCATCGTTTTAATATTTTTTTGTTTATTTTTAAAAACATTGGTTTTTGTGTATAGTGTATAACTTGAAATCCTAAATTTTATTTTAGGTATGGTCCTAATATTGAAGCTTGATTTGATATAAATAAAAAGGATTTTTTATTAAGTTATACACATTTAAATTTTTATAAAAATCGATGTTTTTTAAAATAAATATAAACAATATTGAAACGATGGATTAGTCAAAAATCTACACGGCAAAAAATTGAAAACTTAATAAACTAAATTTTAATAATAAATATGATTTAACAGTAACGTAGTTGACATAAATATGTAACAAATTCATATTTTTTTACAATTGTAAGTTTATCTTTGACTTTAAAATTTTTTTTTAATGTTTTCAGATACATATTTATTAATTAATACAGTTGATTTTATAAATTATCAAAAAAACGTCTCAAATTGCAAGCATCGTATTTTTCCGCTAAGTGCCTCTGCTGGTATAAGCAACGCCCTTAAGTACCAAATTATTGTACACTTTGACTTTAGCCTCAGAAAAGGCATGGGTTAATAAAACATGTATATAACGCAATCGTCTCCATTGAATTCTAAATAGTTACTACAATATAATTATATATATATAGGTATTGGGTGAATAGTTACTGTAATAGCTGGATAAGATGGCAAAGGTTCCTCTTTTATGTGATGGGCGCTGTGCGAATCTCTGAATACAACTGCTCGAATGACACCCCTGATGTGCTCGTCAGGCCAAACACCTAGCAAAATACGCTGCGGTCGTCCTCTTCCCTTGGGTCGTAATTCTGGAAAAAAATCTCCAACTTACAATTTTTACGTGCAAGAAGAGTGTCAAATCAGTGGCCAGATAAAAAATTCTACAGGTACATATAATATATTGCGCAAATTTGAAGGTGTTATTTAGTTTTGATATTTTTCAATTTATTTGTAGTGTGTTGTTTAATAATAATTGTCTTATTATGTATCCCCAAAATTTGTTTGTTTATAGTATGTGTATTAAGAATGTAATAAATTGTAAATGGAGTGCAATTAAACGCATTTTTTGCTAGCAGTTCATCTCAATATAAATATAAAATTATCAAAGAAGTGGATTATTATATTGTGTTGTAACTTTACATTTTAAAAACATGTCAGAGACTCACTATCATGGTTTCATGATTTCTGATATTTTTCTTTCAACTTAGATATTAATTAACATTACAATTCTTGACTATGATAGAGAAATCTTTGATCCAATTATTTATAGTATTTAGGTAATGGCTCAATTTGAATAGTCATTATCAAATATTTTTATGATAAATCTAATAATAATATAAATTAAAAATATGTATTGGTGTAGCATAGTATAAGCGAAATGAGATAATATAGGTAAATGAAAATACGCCGAAAACATTGCCATTTATTTACTACATTACGATCTGTAATTGACACATAAAAGAAAATCTTAAAAAGTATCTTTACACAATACTTGAAATTGCAGAATATGCTAACTGAAAACATATAATATTCGCACGCGCACATAGGTAGGTATATCACTATAAAATTTCTAAGAATTACCAAAAGTATAATAATACATTGGACAGTATTTTTAGCGAAATATTATAAGACAAATAAAACACAATTCTGTGCTACAAAAACGCGCATAATTATTGCATATAATTATGATATATTTTCAATATGATTTTTTTATAATCCGATATTTAAAAAAAAATAGTAGTTGCGATAGTCATTGCGAAGTGAAATATTAAAACAAGATAAGATAAACACCCCAGTTTGTTGAAATGATATAAATTCGCATTTGAGATGAAGCGATGTTGAAATTAAAGGGTTGTTGTAATAGACATACCTGCACCCCCATCGGCGCTCGGGCCCAGCATGTTGTGGACTCGATTGGCGTACAGCACAAAGGTCGGGTATGGAATGTCGTACTTGCGGGCTGCCTGGGAGAGGGACAAGCCCTCCTTGAGAACGGAGAAGATGGCCTCGGCCATGGTCTCCGGCCTCCAAGATTTGAGCGGACCCCTCTCACGGAAGCGCAAGTTGTGCACCAGGGACTGGTTGGTGTTCCAACATTTCTGCCACATCGATTGAAGTTGGTACTGGTAACTGTCTACTGAAATAAATGGGAAATGAGGAAAATACAATTAGTTGAGCGCAATTTTAGATAAAGAAAAAATATCACTACCTTTATTCACAACGATCGTATCCGGCGCTTTGACTCCGCAGAAAATTGAACGCGCACAGATAGCTATAAAGATCATTATGTTATATACCAACTATTACCCGGACATTTTACATTTCTAAGTATTACTAAGTGTGTGTTAATTACTTAGTTTTACTACAGGGCTCGAAATGGACCGGAACGCACCGGAGCGCCGTTCCTGTTCGTGGAATCGGTAAAATTATCGCTCCGTCTCGTGGAATAAATAATTTGACCATCTGATCTGGATAAAACATATAATAGAAAATCTAACACACTTATTTTTATGGAAAAAAAAACACATAAACTTTGATAACTTTACTATGTAAAAATCTTCAGAAAACTGTCGAGCGCTCCGGTTCGTAAATTTTTCCATTTCGAGCGCTGGTTTTACACTAATAACTATTAGTAATACTGATTGGTGTGTCTCATTGAGAAATTTGAAATAATTTAGGTTTACAGTCACTTATTATGTTCTACAGTGCTACTAACTAGCCCGTGTTGAAGTCACGGGTCGGGAGTTCGACCTCGTGGCTGGACAAACAAAATAAATGTACGCTGTTTTTACATGTGTATTTGAACCAGTGCAATAAGAAGTTAAGTAAAAAAAAGTCAGTTAACATTATAACCTTTACTCTGTGAAGGCTCATATGCTACACCTAAGAGCGAACATAAGAAAGAAATATGTCTGTGATAAAACAAATTGTAGAAAAATGGAATTAAAATAATAGTAGGTTTTTTGTCTAGACTCAATTGTCCTCAGTGGTAAATTTTCCGTGAATTACAACCAAGGCAATCGTCGCTAGTTTCTTGTTATTTCCAAATAATTAATTACTAGGTACTAGTTTACAATGAAATTACTTGAGCACTATTGGCATTAATCATATATAAATAATAAATTTACTTAATATGTATATACCTACGCATAATTACAAATAAAACTATATGGACCAGTTTTAACCACATATAATTATAAAGTGTAGAGTTTTATTTTTTTTAACCTCGAAATGGACCTGAGCGCGCTACTGTTCGTTAAATCCCCGAGACTATCGCTTCATCTCGTGGAAAAATAATATGACCGTCTGAGTTAGCTAGCCCATATAACACAAAATAAAGCACATTTTTTTTTAATAAAATATACATTAATTTTGATAAATATGTTAATATTTTCGGAAAATTATCAAACGCTCCGGTTCGTAAAATGTTCAATTTCCAGCACTGCATTAATGAGACGAATAAGTAATAATATACCGTGACAGTGTATTTTACCACGTTTTTATTAGCTCGTATTCTTGTTTGTCCGGTAAAGATTTTTTCTTGTGTGTTCAGTATAAATTTCATCTTGTTTGTCCAAGATTTGTATTGGACGAATGAAGATTTTTAACTAACTTCCCGACTAGCTAGACATTTTAAACTTTTAGAATATATCAGAATACGACGACAATGCATTCTTTTAATAGCCATAATTAGCCATTAAATGCCATTTTCAAGCAGAAATGAATTCATTTTCGGTTAATTCTGTTTTGTATGGAAAGTTATTATTGTTGGTTGCTAAGAGGGTCCTAGCAACTAAATTATTAATATATACGTTCATTACTATGGAAATCAATATGAAATGTCAAAATGGCATTTCAGTATTATATATTTATTCAGTATTTCTATCGAGTACAATAAAAAGTTTTTATTGATACATAAAATTGTCAAGTTTATATGATTCAACGGTTTACTTTTTTTTGGGAATTTTCGTCAGGAATTGCCAGTTAATTAAGTCTAAAAAAACATTTTGAACATTGATCGCATAGCAACATTAATTAAAATATAATATATTATAGTTTTTAAGTGTATTTATTTTCTATTTGATAGGTTATAAAAATATAATGAGCGCAATATAATATATTTAAGAATAAAATTAAAACAGCCTAATACAAATGAAAGCTTAACAATATTAAAGTAATAATAATGACGGTGAAATAATAAAAAAAATTAAAATCCCCTAAATAATATGCTCAAACCATAATATTAGTAGGTATTAACCTACCAGTAAATAAAAATGTTATTCCTTCGCTTGCAAAACTAATAAAGCAAGATTAGAGCAATAGGTAAAACTTATTTTATACTTTATTTTCGAATATAATTACTGAAATAATTATTGATAATGCAATATGCATCACCAATAAATCTAATACATATCACACAAAAAGATAAAATTCTTACCACTAAATCGATGTTTTGTGCATTTGCTTTGTAGCAATACCACATTTGCAACGGAGTAAATTTACTGTATAATTAATTATTAATCCTGTCATGGCACTCAGTGTGTTGTATGCACAAAAAGAAGATATCCAGGAAAACAGAATTAATTTTTTTTCAGTCGTTCGATTTATATGATATTATGCTTTGTGTTTTAAGAATATCCGGTTTCTGCTATAAAATCACTCAACATACCTCTTAAAATTGTCTTAAAGTTGGCTCTGTTACAAGTGTTAATAATTCGATACTTTCCTACCCTAATAGACCCGCAGATGTCATAATTAAAAATATTTTATAATATATAGAAGAACATTTTTTCAATTTATTATTGTTCGGTTTTGGCAAGGTATAATTGAATTTTAAAAGCTAACTGACACACTCCGCACTTTGTATTAATAGTTTCAAGAAAACAAATAAATATGACTGACAAAGTTTAGTGTGCACTCTTCATTTTGGATCAACAAAACCTACCTTCACCATTCGCCGCCGGTATGTAGGTGCCTACTTTTTATGAGGAATCGTTGTTGAGCCATTTGCTTAGATATTCGTTGGATACAATCTATGTATTTCAAAGGTAGACGCGAATCCGTGTTTCACGACTTTGTTTGGTTCATTAATTGAATTATTTAATGTAATGACTGTCTATAAGAATGTAGAGATTTCATAGTCTCTATATAAAGTAAAATTTTTGAAAATTTATTTATATTTTAAATTAACAATTTAAAATGAGATATTATAACATCAATCGGCCCCGGTGCCTAAATTGAATATTATATTATTTATTTGATTTATTTAAACATTCCAGGAACGCGTTTCCGAAACTTAATTTAACCATAAAATAAACACAAAAATCATAAAATAAATAAATAAATAAATAAGAAGAAGCCTTAGTAATCAAATCTTATTATTTCCAAAACTTCAAGATACATGGAATATGGATGTAATATTATTAAATAATCATAAGAATAAGTAGTACTCAGCTAACCTACAGATTAATTAATTCACCGAACAAAATCACTCTAGCTAGAACATTTTATAATATAAACTATAATGAAAACTTGTGAGATCAATTTTCATACACATATTAAAAATGTGAATGGCACATGATCATCACAATAATGTTTTTATAAACAAAAAACTACGAATAACAACATTTTTATTAACCCTAATATCATATGTGTCATGTGAGTAATAATAACATTTTGTATATAAAATATAACGATACTTTATAATATTATATTGTATAATTCTAATAAAACTTCATAATAAATGTAGGTAAATTATTAAAGAAAAGTAGAATTATTATTCTACTGTTACATATATTATATTCTGAAGGTAATCCAAATTATTAATATAGATAGGTACTTGTTTTCGTAAAAAAGTAATTACAAAGATATTATTATTTAAAATTTGGTCGAATTAATTAGTATGAAGGAAAAGAACACGGTGGCTTCAAAACACATTGTTACAGCTCAGATATGTTTTGTGAATATATCGATCGTCCAGTTCATTAGTCATGACTACTCCAAATAACTAGTTTTGAGATAATAGCAAAAGCAATATTCTATCGATCACCAAAAAATAAAATATTATTGATTTATGCCCGAATTTTATATATTTTATCAACAGGTGTTTAAAGATTAGGTAATTTTAGAGACATTTAGAGAGAACATTTAGAAATATTCTTTTAATGAACCAGACAATATCAACATTTCGTTTAATTCTTTAGAAGTTTATCAGCATCAGCATTTTTTGGTGGAATTTCGGAGATATCCGAGTACTGAACCAGGTAGAAGAGTGTAGAATTTTACACAAAACTGCATATTTAACTCAAATTTCATTTTTTTTGGAGTTGTCTGACTAATGAACTGGACGATCGATATGTACAAAATATTGTAAGATGATACTGAGATTGGTCGTTGTTTGACTGATAAACCAGGTAAGTGGCGCTCAACCGACTATCTGAGAAAGCGTGTAAGCGTATACATCCAAATAAGCACTGCAGTTCTCATTTTGGGTACTCTTGTGGTACCCAAGGGACTGTAGGAGATATTTATATACTAGGGACCTCCCAGGATGATTATTTTTATGAATATTATTTTATATAATATAACCATCTATATTAATTTGGCACAGCTACTCATATACCCATTGTTTACTCTTTTTTATTGTGTATTTATTTTGATTTTATTTCATCAAGTCTATCCAATGATTTTAATGACTAAAAATTCCTTTAATTGAACTGATAGATTAAAAAACTTATCTTTTGGACCAATGTTATCGATGTCCGTGGGTGACATGAAAAGAAACTATTACCAAAATTGTATGTCTTCAATGATTTTTTTTTATTAATACTATGGAAAATGAGTATACATTTTAATTGACTGCACAGTAAAAAACAATTAGAATATAATTGCTTATAATCAATGGAATAGTTATATTATATCAAGGCAGGTAAGTATATAATATGATGTTTTTGTATAAAATGCTATACTTATATGTTTTTTCGAGTTTATGTATAATATCTATGTCCACCGTTAAATTAATGGCAAGATTAAATAATTACTAAGTCAATAACAAATTTATTAAATTATATTCAGATATTAAACTATTGGAAAATTATATTTTATAGGTACCTACTTGTTGATTTAATTATTAAATTCTATACACATGTAATGGTCTAAAGTCAACCTGCTCCATAGAGAATATCTGATTTTTTTTAAAAATCGTTATTGTATTGCAAATCGTATTTGAAAAAATATTCGTAAGTTACAAAAGAATGTAAAACAAGATTAAAGTATGTCATGGTGCATGGAAAATACACCATGCCGTTAAAAAGTATTATATCGATAAAACACAAATTAAATCCTATATATCAGGGATGGCGAACCTTTTTGAGAAGTGGGCCAAATTTTGTTCATTATTTTTTTAGTACTAGCTCGTGGGTCACTAAGTCACATATTTCAAAATATATTTATAAAAGCAGGCGACTTTTTTATTAGAGAAAATTTATTTGTACCCCTCCGAATACTAAAAGACATAAAGAAATAATAATAGTATTTGTCGATACATATAGGAATAATGTATTATTTAAGTACCAAACTTCATTTACCGATTGTTTAAAATAGTTGTGTCGAATAAAATAAATAAACGCAAATATATCATTAAAGTCGCTTTACTAAACTTGGTTACTATCCACTTGGTAACCAATTGTTTATTAAAGAATGTTCATTTAATCTGACGAATCCGGTCCTGATTTTCGATAAAATTGTGTACATGGCAAATTACACACACACTCATTGTATTCTTTTTAATCACACCATATTTCTCAAACCATTTTGTTTGCTATGGTCTGGAACTTGTATCGTTTGTTTTAATTTTTTTAACCGCCGACCTAATACAGGACTACAACTAAAAATATTTATATTTAGAACACAATAATTTGAGAAGAAATTTCTTATTAACGTACTTGATACACATAGGTACATATTATGTAGATGAGAAACTTTAATAATAAAAAAATAATAATGTTGAATTATTAAACACTTCTAGACGCGTAAGACAAGGCTGCCATTTAGTTCAATACTGGTACATCTCCCCGTTCTACGATGCAGCATGAGTCATACACGCTTCGCGACAAAAAGACGAAACTCGACGTTTTACGACCATGTACTTCTTACACAGGTGCAGTGATATGAAAGAAAATTAGCTAGCCAATGTCCACATGGAAATATTTTTTATAAATTCGACATTAGATAGGTATATTATATACTTTATGTTTTTAATATTTTTGATTGTCTGTTCTCTATTTTATGATATAAAATAAGTTTATAAAAATCAACGAGTGGGTCATTTAAAAAGCCTGCGTGGGTCAGTGTCTGACCCACGGGTCATAGGTTCACCATCCCTGCTATATATCAATCACACGTAATAATGAATTCATATATGAAAAAAGATACGACTTTATTAAGTCCTGGATATTTTAAAATTCATCCATGTGGATAAAAATAGATTAACATTATGGAATAAACCTTATAGTAAGTACATATAATCATGTTAGTAGATATCATTCTTAAATTGTTAATGATATTGTTTTATGAGAATGCTTATATTATAATAAGATCGAACAAAATTAAGAAAGTTTAACTTTTAAATGAAAAAAGTAAATATGTGCCCACATTTTTATGGCAAGGGGTAACAAATAACATGTGACAACACATAGGTAACTTAATTCTAAATAAGAATACTGGTGAACAACCTCAAATCGTTGGATGGGTCAACAAATGAAATAGTAATGTTTTTTCAGGAGCGTAATGGTACGGTGTCTAGCGAAGAAATGCGAAACATTAGATTGACAATGTTCTAATAGTTAACATTTTAAAGTTTTTAATAAATAAACATTAAAAAAAAACACTTTTTAAATTGAGAGATATCATAATCTTAAAAAAACCGGATTTTTGTTAGTAGGTACAACGTATTTTATGGTATTTTTTTCATTAAAATATTATAGTTTAATTAATTCTATTGAATGCCGTAGAAAGACTTTTTAATATTAACGTAATTTATAGTTTTCGTGTGTATTCTTTGATTTATTAAAAAATAACATGAATTTTTCTAGAGACTGAATATATGTATAGCTTGAAATTATTATTATTTATAATAAATCGAGCTTTAGTGCAGTCACAAGAAATATCAACGGTCAAATCAACATACATAAAAGGGATTTCAAAAGAATTCAAGAAGAAATAAAAGAGTTTCCAAAAATATTGATGTTTTTTTAAAAATCTAAACGCTTTAAAACTATGAATTATTAAAAAATGTTCATACGCCAATCGAAAGTACTTATTAAACTAAATTTGAATGATATTGTAATAATATAAATTTATTGAAAAAATGCACATTATAAAGTTTTTTAATTGTAGATTTATTTTGATTTCAAAATGTCTTTTTACTGTTTAAGAATAGTTAAATTTAAGAACAGATAAGTTTTGATCGTTCAACATGTAAATTAATTATCAGTAGAATATAATATTAACTGCAGTTATCATCTTTTGTCGCTAGAGGCCAGTGGCGAAGGGTGGAGGTAAGCTGTTAAGATCTGCCATAAATAGTGCAGACTAAACTTTGTCAGTAATACGTACCTACCTATTTGTTTTAATTGAAGTAAGACTACAGTTTACAGATGGTGTTGGTTAGTTTTTAAAATTTAATTAAACCCTGCGAAACCAAACCATAATACCTAGATAATAGTAAAAAAAGACTCGTCCATCTACAAAATATATAAAATTATGCCGTTAAATCCTACATAATTATGAATATTTTTTGGATAGAATAATATTTTTTATCTAGGTATTACTTATAGTTTGATTTAGTTAGGCAATGCATTTAAAAAAAATAACCAACAGTTTTACCTAATATGTATTTCTAATTATTCAACGAAAACAAATGTGTCAATGAAAAAGTGTGCATAGTTTTGTCGGATCGCCCAAAATATACCAAAACTATTATAGTTTGGTTTATGAAGAGTTTAATTGATTTTTAAAAACTAACCAACACCATCTGTAAATTGTAGTCCTAGTTCAATAAAAACAAATACGTATAACTTAAAAAGTTTAATGTGCACTATTTATGTCGGATCTTAACATACTACCTCCACCCTTCGCCACTGCTAGAGGCATTACGCTTTCCTACCCGTAAGAACTATAATATAAGAATAATTATAATGTTTTTTAAGGAGACTCATAATTTCATTCAATAACCCTGCGGTTGTGATTGGACAACCCCGGATTTCCAAAGAATATCTTTTAATGAAGTCCCACCACCACGTAGCCTCTTGATACTCTCCTTCAAATTTGTAGTTCGATAAAACTTCTACACATCTTATTATTTCATCTAGTGGCTTCGCGTCGTCGTTATTGGCCCAAAAGGCCAATCTAAACTTGATATGCTCTGATAGGCAAGAGTCTCTCTTGATAAGTAGGGAGTCCAACCCGTTCCACGAGTAGTGCTCTATAAAATTCCCGGTGATTGATGTCGGAACGGGGAATTTGAAATAACGATACTGCACCTACGAATCTCAGCTTCTGCGGATTAATCGATTGGTTCTCTTCAGTCGGCTGGTGGGGTTCGGGAGCTTCCGGCACTGCATCATCTATGACAACAGAGAAGGGCACCCAAGGTGAGCAGTGCAACAACCTGGCTGATATAAATACTTATAATAATTATCATCAAAATTGACAATGCCAGAGAGCATTTCGATACGCAGTGTTTCCCAAACTTTCGACATCTGTGTACCCCTTCTAAAATTTTCGTAACACTGAGTAGGTACCCCTCTCCAAAAAAAAAATGTATAATACTTTAATAACAATCAAAATATATTTTTTTCGCTTTTTTAGTACATAAACCAAATAATGATAAACGAAAAATAAAATTCATTCATAATAAAATAAAAAGAAAATAAATAAAAGTTAAGTATATTAATAATATTTATTATAATCAATGAGAAGGATGCAATTTTTTATGTTGAGATCATCATAATTTGGTTCCCTGGTTGTTAATTTTAATCTGAGATGCGGTTCCACAGCGAATAGCCTGTTTTTTTTTACTTAATGTCTACAAATGCTGAAAAAGCAACTTCACATAGATATGAAGTTGGAAAAGGTAAGATGTATTTCAGGACTTTCTCTGTTAAAACTGGATACACATGTTGCATTTGCAACCAGAATGATGTTAAAGAACAATCCTTATATTTATTTTTCAAGAATCCGTCTGAAGGTAATTCCAACAATATTTGTTTTTGTTCCACGTGAATTCCTGATGGATTTGTGTGAATCATTATTATTAAAATATCATAAAACCATGTACCTATCCATTAGTGTTTTTGAAGTTATACTTATTTTGGGGAGTTTGGTAGAGAGTGAAATTGAGAGCTGTGCGCGCACACCGTTACGACAGTGTGAAGTTAGCTGCAAATCAGTCAGCTGTATACAAACGCAAGTTTGAAAGTAGAATTGTTGCATTGTCTAGGCAACGAATTTATTATTGTCGGCCATTTGGAATTCCTTACGTATACAAACGATTAAACGTCAGAGTGACAGTTGTTACTTCAAAAATGAAAACAACGATAAATCATTATATCATTTAGTAATTTAAGTTAAAGTGTATAGAAATAAGGCAACGGCGCTCGAATAAGCGGCCCTTTTTCTTGAGTGTGTAATTTAACAAGGTAATTATTAGCTAGTCGAAGAATCTAGGTTATCACAAGTTTTGTTTTGTTACGCCAAAGAACTATAACTTCTAACTCGCGTACATACAGGGCTCGAAATGGACCGGAGCGCCGTTTCTGTTCATGAAATCGGTAAAATTATCGCTCATTCTCGTAGAAAAAATAATTTGACCGTCTGAGCTAGATAGGCCATATAATAGAAAATCTAACACGCTTATTTTTATGAAATACACATAAATTTTGATAACTATGTAAATGTCTTATAATGTAAAATGTCGAGCACTCCGGTTCGTAAACTTCTCCATTTCGAGCGCTGCACATAAGTACCTATGTACACGCACCGATTTTTTTTTGTTTATAGTAAACGCACATTACAAAGGCGATTCTCAGTTATGTTGGTATTGTTTGCTTGCATTGAAACAAGCATAGTAGGAAACCATACCGATACATCTTCGAATTGTCCATGATACCAATGTATAAATGATTCTAGGTGGAATATATCATCACCCGAAACAATCTCGTTGAACATAGTTATCGCCCTCCCAATTGGCATTACCAGTGGTAGGTTGGTCCTGCACCTTGGGAGAATAAACAACTGATGGTCTCTATTTCTAAGATAGTTATCAGGGACTTAAATAGTGTATTACTACGAATAAAATTATGAACTTATCAAATAACTTATAATATAAATAACAAAACGAAAAGGTCGCATCGCATCTCGCAATTATTATTGAATATGAACACATTACTGGTACCTACCGAAATAAAGAAATTTTTAGGTACTTAGATACTAACAAAACAAACCTAATAATAGTTATAAATGTTACTTTGAAATTATAAAAGAGAAAAAAAAGTTAAACATAACAGCCAATAATGCGGTTTTTATTGAAAAAAGTGCAATACGCAAACAAGTAGGTACTTATTGCAAAGAAAAACCAAATTCGCTGGCCTGGAGCAAAACTTAAAAATACATTATAAAAAAATGTTATCGTACATAAATACGTTAAGCTATTCATTTTAATTTCATAAATAAATAATTTAATAAATTAATACGACACATGGCGCAAAAATGAAATTACATTTTAATAAAATCACCTCGTCTGGCTCGTGAACAAGGCTTAATAAAATTAATATTTAGAATACATTAAAATTAAACATACAAGTGTGAATATAATACTATTTATGAGGTAAAATCTATCATTCTACGCAGATGCATACTAAGAGTACGATAATACAAACGACAATATTTGAGTTCAATCAGCCATCACCAGTTTTATGATTTTATGACAAATCGGGTGGAGATTCCTTGTAATAGCATTTTTGTTTAAATAATTAAATTTAAATAAAATCAACTTCGTCAATTTTAAATTACATCCATAAAAAAGTTGATCTTATTGACTTTTACTCTTAGTTACGTAACATGATAGATGTACCGTTTAAAACAAAATAAAATATTACGTAGACATCATAATGAGAAATAATTAGGGTATGGTATTAAATGCAAGATACATGATATAAACAACTAAATTAGTATCTTGACATTATGACTATTGCTGTGGGATTCGTGAAGTCCTTAAGCATAAAGTACATCTTTACCTATATACATGACGTACAAGACATTGTTAGGCTGACTGAGCACCGAGTTTGGGTAAAAACGGAATAATAATGTTATGAGTTGTAATAAAAGATTCCAACATTCTTAATAAAGTATGTTTTATCATATTATATATATATATATATATATAAGTACGTAAATATATTTGTGCCTGATTGCCAGTATATCCTAAGTCTTTTTGGAAAACGCATTACAACTGATTTCAGATTATATTATGAATATACTCAAAAGTCAAAACGTGCATTAGCTCTGAAAGATATGTAAATTAAGGTAAAACACTTGACTCATTTTTTGGCATAGAAATGACTTGAGAAACACTGGCTCCTAGGTAAACATATATAGAAATATACTAATAATATTATTTAATGATAATTTTAATATATATAAACAAATTCTTAATAAAATGTAACTTTAATTAGTTCTACTAGCTGTCCGGAAGTCACTATGTGAACAAATGTTGTGTCGTGGTTTTATTTGTTATTTGATAGTGAAAAATAAAATTGGTATAGCAAAAAAATTTTATATTTGTTATTATATAATATAATAGTAGAATAATATATACTTATATAAAATAAATTAATAACATTTGACTCAACACGTATTTTTGAAAGACGAGTAATAATTCTTGAATCTATCAAATCTATCTACTCGGACAAAAATTGAATGAAAATTTATCATGTCGTAATTTTTATTTTCAATATTACATAATAGTGGAATATTTCGATCATAATACTATGATATATTATTAAATCACTATTGATAATTCAGTTGTAAATAATTTAATGTTTTTTTTACTTTGCCATATCCACACGTAAGTTTTTTAGATGAGCAATTCATAATATATTTATCATAGTCGACGGAGAAAATACATGTTTAAATTTATCGGAACTCTGAAATTACCCCTTACAAATTTAATATTTATTATATTATAATGATTGGTAAGACACAATCTTCAAGCATATTTTTATATTAAATATATTATGACGTCTAGCAGTATACAAGAATAGAAATGAATATTATTGTGTAGATATAATATTTTAAAGTTTATGTATTCAAAAATAGAATAAGTATAGCAAAATTTTCATTACTTAAATTGAAATATAATCGATAATAATGAACTAAAGAGCAAAACATTATTCTCCATTTGTGAAGATTCAACAATTTTAGTAGTGTGTCCCCTACAAATCTTTGTTGTTTCCTATTTATTATTTTAAATGAATTTACATAATATTTTTGTATAATTAAATATTCATTATGCAGATAGTGTTCTAAAAGAAACACGAGGCATACATGCATTATGATTTAAACAAATTTAAACATTTGCATATTGTGCTCGGCTATCGTCGAAGGGTGCGTTGACCACAGTATCATCCCCTATCAGCAAAGTCTCACTATTCAAATTTTATTTTAAATGAGTACCTAAGGTATACATAAAAACCAAATCGATCATGTTACAAAGCAATACAATCTCATTCATTTTTTGGGATATTATTATTAAAAATTCTAGTCGCAAGAAACGATCCTGGGGCCCGCACGAGGCTCATAGACAGTGTGTTGAACATCACTGCTTTAGATTGTGTCGATTATATGTTTTTATTATTATTATTTAATTTATTTGATACACTTATTTACCTAGGAATATCTGTCATGACTACCCATTTAAACTACCTCAATTTTCCATAGTTTTTTTGAGTCGTATGAGGTCTGGCGTTGTCGTGATTGAAAATGACACCTCTTCTGTGGAGTCAGGAATGTAATTTTTTCCAATTGATTACTTGTAGCATGTGTCATAGATCGGCTTAAAGTATCGATTGAAGAAAAGATCTCAAATTTGCCAAACAGAAGAGGAATTATTTTTCACCATTATAACACCAGACGTATTAATCATAAAGAAATGTCCAATAATTGAGGCAGTTTAAATGTGAATTAATAGTAGGTATATACACTATATTATACTGACCTGCTACCATTAGATAATCATTTTTTTTCGCAGCAAAATTAAATGAATGGGAAATTGTTTAGTATAAAAAAATATATCCAAATTAATCTTGATTTATTTTTCAGCGCAAAACCGAGAGAATGAATATAGGTATAGACTATCGAAAATATCATCAATGAATTGAATATTAAAGGCTAAGAAGAAATCATAAATAATAATGTAAAATATATATTGGTTTCAAATTTAAAAAAAATCAATGTCATAAACATTTTAAAATATCGTATTATTTAATGGATGACCATAATATGTGGATAAATGCGGCCCCCGAAAAGTTTTTGGTATTTAATTTGGCCCCCGTCAAATACGGTTGCTCATTACTTACCTTAAGTCTCAAAAATATGTGAATTTTAAAGTATCAAGATTACTAATTAGGTGAGTTTTTGATGAAGGGGACGATATACCGATACTTTGTTTATGTGGTCGTCTTGTAGGTACGTATGCATACAGATTTTGTGTGCAATTTATAATGACAACTGCCATATCTGAACCCGATTGATAAAGTGGAGAAAACTAAAACAATGTTTAACAAATGTCAAATGTCCCAATAAAATACTGCCATAACATGATTAAAGAAAAGTGAGAAATGTAGTTAAAATTTTACATACGAATAGGTACTAATTTTTACACCCAGCTTTTCGAATATTTGAGAATTCTTTGGGAATATTTGAAAGATTTTAAAGTTTTCACTTAAGCGTTAATGACATTGAGTAGTTCGTTTTTTTACCTAGAGGTCGCTACTATTGCTCTACTGCGCAGACGCAGATCGCCCACACGCCAGCGTGTAGCGTGTAAAGTAGCCCGGCTATCAACTTTTCTCGGTAGATTGTTTACAATCTGCTTGTTAGCTAGTTCGATGATAACACTGGGCGAGTTTACAAGCAGATTGTAAATTCGCTGGCTTGTAGCTTGTAAAGTAGCTCAATGTCATCGACGCATTAGATACTACAGTACACTTAGTAAGGCAAAAGGGGTTTACTGATGTATCTATAGTCTAAGGGCTTACTCTATCGATCGCGTTTTCTGTTTAAGTAAAACACTCAAGTGCTATGGTGGAGATTTAAGCTTTAACAGAAACTACGACCGTCTGAATAAGCCGATGACAATATTATTATGTTGCACCTACTACCGTTTTGTACGGCAAACTCACCGGCTATTGACGATGTCGAGGCTCCGAGCCAAGCGTGAGAACTTTCGAGCAACTTGGCCTGAAACAAAAAGAAACATAATATTATTAATACGAGAAGTAAAGGCAAACATGTTTGAATACATAAATAAATACGAGTAGGTAATATTACAATACATTTTTGTTATAAATTAAACATAGAAGAGAGCGGTTTCGTTACGTGTACGAATGAGAATTCATTCTTATTCAACTCAAAACAATTTATTTAATTCTAAATTGATTATCAGATTTCACTAAGTGGCTAAATTTCAATTGTCATTAGTCATCTACAACGAAACATGATCATTTGGAATATTTGGATGAAATTAAAAATAATTTCATATTAACGACGATTATGAATATTATTTATTTATTTTATTATTCCTAAAACTACTAATAAATTATTCATAATAATGTTTTTAATAAATATTATTATTTTATATTATGGTGTGAACTTATGAACTGGACGTCCAGGTTCAGCAGTACGGTCTTAGATATGTTTAATCTTTATTCCAGTGTTATTCAAACTGTGCATTCAATACCCAAGAGCATTTAAAGCTGTTTGAAAAATAATAATAATTCCAGATAATCTTAATATTGTACGCTGATGTACGATAATAATAAATCTAATTTTTAATTTTAATTTGTTTGCGACCTCAAATTATTCCTCTCACGATATAAAATTGTTTCGAATAGCACCTACCCATCTCATCTTAGCAACTGATTTAAAAAATACGTTCAAGAAAATAATATGGAAAAGTTCAGATGAATTCAATTAAAGAGAAATGGAGGTAATTGCAGCGATATCCCGTGTGGCTAGGAGGTCATGTGTTCATTGGGAACTAAAAATAAAGGAATCAATGCAAATAATACACTCAGTAGAGTAGATTCCGTGGAGTCGACAAAATTTCGCCTTGTGTGTATCGACTTTAAATAGCAAAATAATATATTTGAAGTAGGTAATGATTTAACCCTACATTATATGAGACTAAAAGTAATATGGTGCAATATTAGTGGCGGATTGATTCCAAGATTTGAGAAACACACTGCCTATTAAACAGGGTTCTACTTAGTCATTCATACTGTCTTCCGAGATGCTGGAAGCCAAAACGATTGTATGAAGTTAAAATAATAATGATTCTTTACAAAAAATGCAATTATTAATAATTATACTTAATAAACTGTTTTGTCCAAATGCCATCTAAGGGACAGATAACAGGAATGAAAATTAGTGTTGGACATGAATACATTCTGGTATGACTTTTTGGTCGAAGCACACATAGTAAACATAATATGTAAATTTGAACGAAATGATTATCTGTAAATAGTTTAGCGGAGAAATAATTATTAGTGATGAGAGAAAAGGGCTGGCCAATCAAATCGGTTTCCGCGTTGCCAACAAACATTTTGACAAGTACTAGCCCGCGGATTTAATTATTAATGAAAAACAGCACTACAAAACTAGTGTGCGTTCCGACACGTCACACAAAACATATTATAAAATAGAGAGATTTTTTCACATTAAGCCCGTCAGTGCTTCAGAATGTGACTGCATTTTCTGTGTTAAATGTGTGCGCATATTGAGTCGGCGTTGTCTGTTCGACGTCTAGGAAGGGTGGATTTGAGAAAATAATAAAAAAATCGGTTTGTCTACTTATTTATGCGCGTTAGAAGTTATACTTCTTTGGCGTAACAAAACAAAATAACTATTTCGCATGTTTGTTGCTTTATTCGTTCGAGGGCCCAAATGGCCCCCCTTGCGTCTTGCTGGCATTGTGTACTGTAATACACGTACATAAAAATAGATAAATTAAAATAAATCATACAAAATTTTGCACGTACTGCGTTGTGATATGCCGAATGAAATGTCAAAATGACGCGACGCTTCTCTTGAATTCTTCTCGGACGTAGCGCCATCTGTCATTCAACAACATAAATAATTTCGTTTTGTTTGAAATACGAACGACGGTTAAATTTGTTCATACAAAAATAATAAAATCGCGATTAAAAAATGGGAGGGTGGGGGTAGGAGGGTGAAAATTTGGGGTTATAGGTATTTTTTATGCCAAATAATAAAAAAAATACAAAAAAAAAATTGTCAAAAAAATAAAAGAAAATTTTTCTGGATAGAGATACCCTAATCACTTAGCGGTATGAAATATACTTGTTGACCTATTCTCATACCTAACAAATATACATAAAAAAAATCATAAAAATTGGTCGAGCCATTTCGGAGGAGTTCGACCACAAACATCGTGACACGAGATTTTTATATATATAGAGATATTGAAAATAAACTCCATATAATTTATTATTATTACGTATTAGAGAAAAAAATATTGGTACCATAAATGTACTTATGGGTTTTTATAATTAATTAAGTAGGTACACACAACAATGTTGATATTATGTTACTGGACAAAGTAATGGAGGCCTAGTGCTGGAATTTGTATTAAAAATAAGAGAATAGGGGCGGGTTGATTTTTAACGTTCCGTTTGTAGTTTAGGGGTCGTGCGCGGACCCCGTAAAACCAGCGTCAATCGCGGTTTACCTTTTTCATTGCGAGCAACCCGCGAACAAAACACGATAAGCGACATATTGTGGGGGGATGACGCGCGACTCGACGCCATTCGGTGCGACGCCTCTCGCGTCCGCAGGTGTCTCGCGCGGCGACGGCGGGCGAGCGTCGACACGTCCCGCCTTGTCAAACACACGATTTGTATGTTTTTCCCGCATTCCCACATTCGAATAAATACAGAAAAAACTAACAGCAGAAATGTACATGCACGAACAGTGTCACACTGTGCATTTTGTGTAGGTACATGCCATTCATTACGAAGAAAATAAAAAAACGGAACAAAATATAGTTTTTCGCGAAACATGCGAATTCTGACATTCTTGATAGTAATGAGCTGTGTGTTTCTGATAAATTATCTTAGAAATCGGGACCGTCCAAGGCGCAGAACTAATTTGCCGTTGGAAATGCCAATTGGGCGGGCAATTACTGTGTTAAACCAAATCACTTACAATTTTGATATATTTCATCTATGTGAGGTTGAGTTTAGGTGGACGTTGTTTTATAAATTCTGAAAATGGGGTCTACTTAGGTCATTCGGCGTACTTTTCCACGTACTCACTAACGTTGCTTCTATTTTTCTTTATTTTTTAATATGTACTGTTTTAATACTAAAACCTTGTTTTTCATACATTCATATTTCATATAAGTATACTGTATGGAAATAAATGAATTAGAATTGAATTAAAAATATTTATGGTGAAATTTAAATAAAACAATATTGCTGAAAATACTAGACCGAAAATCACATATTCCTTATTTAGTAACAGAACAGAATATTAATAAGATATAAATGCAAAAGCCAATCGCTATGGGGCAGGTGAAGATTTGGCAGCAGTTTTAATTTATAACTAAGTCAGGAGCAAGTCATGAAATTACAAGAAACACAAAGTCCCCTGATGCCCTCAAATATTACCAATATTGAATGAAAGGTTACGTTTACGTGATCAACTTTAATGGATATGATATTATCGCTAATGTACAGCTGATTTTCTTGATCCGTGGGTCTATTCTGTGTTTATTGACCGCTAAAGTGATAAATATTATCAAACTTAGGGTAGGTTTGTATCAAAATATTAGCACTTTTCTTGCTGCTGTTAAAATATAGCACTTATTGCAATAATATAAATTAACTTATTGTAATTGTTACAATAAGTGCTAATACTTTGATACAAACCTACCCAAGTTTGATAATATTTATCACTTTAGCGGTCGATAAGTATAGAATAGACCCACTGGAGTAGACTTTGGAGTTTGAAATGAGCAATGCACTGAAAACGTAAACCCAAATTATCCATTTGAAAACAACAAATACTAGTGTACTTATACTTAATTATTTCGATACCACGTCCACATCATAATTATTAGAATGCGAATCTTTATCTATTGCATCGATGAGATAAGTTTTATTTAATTTTAATAATATTCAACGTCTTTTGAATTAATTGTAAAAATTTTAGTCTATAATCTACTGAAAAATGGAGTAAAATTAATTTAATGATTAATTGTACACTACCGACATCGCTTAAAAATTATATAAACTAAAGTTAACAAACATTTTTTTTATCCATAAAAGAATAAGTTCTTAAAAAAATTCACAGATGCCACTTATTATTTTGATAGTATTTTCATTGATTTGCATGATATAAAAAAATTAGATTGTAACCTAAGATCTAACTAAATCTATAATCTTAGATTGTAACGAATAAATTAATATTAAATTATACTCGTATCAAATGAAATTAACATGGAACTAAAATTAAACTCGGTATTTATTGATGCAGTCCCCCGATCCTGTCCGGTATGTGAAAATGTGCACCATCGACAGGTCGGGAGGTACCTAGATCGCGAGCGATAAAACTAATTCGGCGGGAAACACGCTACCGGCTATTGGTTACTTATTTAAAAATTTATATGTCGTTGACAGCTATCGTTTTATAAATACAATTTTGTGCGCTAATACTATCTATCGATTAACTGTCATATTTAGTATTCACCAATGAACAAGAAGTTCAACATAGACAGAGATAATAAAAATATGTTTTTTTTATGATGCATTTAACGTCAACACTGTAAAATGCTACTAGGATCTAGTGACGAAAGTATGAAATATGGGATTAAATACAATAATAATTATTTGTTTACTTTGTGTTGATTATTGCATATTCATGTACAAACCAATAATAATAACGATTTAAAAAGCCGTGAGCGTTCATTGGACGGTTTAATTGTGTTAATATTAATTATTGTAAATCATTGAAATATTATAGTTAAGATAATATATAACGAATGTCTAGAAGAAACTGGTCATAATATTATGACGTTATTTAATATCCAAAGTTTTAATTAAAAAGATATAAGTAGATTATTCCACAAAAGAAAAATGTATATAAGTTTAAAAAAATTTGATTTGTAGGTAAATTGTTAATAAAACACATTCAATTTTTCCCCCGGTAATTATGATTTTCCGTTACTTGGTGTCCTTAATTGACGGTTCCTAAATTAGCGGGAGAGATAAAAGATTAGTGTAATTACTCTGCATATAGCTAAATAAATAATATGTAAGTTATAACAGTGGCGTGCGGTCCATAGATGCTGTACATACATGCTCCGCACCCCCAGAAAGAAACGATATAGGGAATTACTACGGAAAAAAAATACGTTGCTTTTTATTGAACAACTGTCGTGAAAATTTTATTTAACTTTACATCTAAAGGTTACATATTATAAATTATAACTATTAAACATATATTAACGGGGTGCAGAATCACACACAAAAACTACTTCATTGGCCGTCAGCCAATGTGTGGCAAATGGTAGGCATAGTTATATCCTATTTTTCAACATAATTCCTACAAAAAAAGTCACAGCACGTCACTGGTGAGGAAGTACTACATCGTTATGAACTCTCCATTTCCATGATATCCAAAGGATTCTCCGGTAAACGGAAGTATCTACCGAAAACCTTGCTAATATAATTATTACTTATTGCTTGAGTGAAAGTCAGCGCTCGAAATGGAGATGTTTACGAACCGGAGCGCTCGACAGTTTTCTGAAGATATTTACATAGTTATCAAATTTTATGTGTATTTCATAAAAATAGATGTGTTAGATTTTCTATTCTATGGCATATCTAGCTCAGACGGTCAAATTATTTTTGCCACGAGACAGCGATAATTTTACCGATTTTACGAACAGGAACGGCGCTCCGGTGCGCTCCGGTCCATTTCAAGCCCTGGTGAAAGTCCATTATTGATCTATCGCGTTGGTAAGTGCATACTGATTAACACCACAGTTCGACAGCATTTCTTGAAAAAAAATTATTTTCTGTATCATAAATTAATATATCTACCTATATTATATTTGTCAATACATGTTGATTGGTTGATTGCGCTAAAGACATCGAGATAATCAATTATTATTGTTTCTTCTTTTAATTTTACGTATACATAAAAAAAACTTTAGACCAAATCGACTATTATCAGATATATCTGAAAAGACATTTATAAATTTTCAATTTTTAAGGGAAATCATAAGTAATTCATACTTACAAATACTTACAAAATTATTATTACGCTATTTTCTTCGAACAAACAAGCATTTTGATAATATTTATTATTTTCTAAATACGCTAAAGCATTATTTTTAACAGCTTATAAATAGAATCATCTATCTTGTTTTTTACTCACTGATTTTACAATTATCTGAAGCGAATATTAGAATATCATTAATTTAATAATTCAGATTGCTGTCATTGCGTCCAACTTGTGAACTTTGAAACCAATTCGTACCTATAGGATAAAAATATCTATCTAAAATAGAAGAAAACCGACGATCGGTGGTTTTGAACTTTGTTTGACTTCCTTATAGTAACTTCATATAACTAGCCATGCTAAAGCGAATACATCGAGATAATGGAGAATACAAACCATTTAATTTTATTTGTACATAGTGCTACTATTATATAAATACACTATAACTATCACTGTACGTAGCGGTGGCGAAGGGTGGAGGTAGGCTGTTAAGATCCGACATAAATAGTGCATACTTAACTTCGGCAGTCAAACGTATTTGTTTTCATTGAACAAAGGCAAACAATGTAGGTATAGATAGTGTTTGTTAGTTTTTAAATTTCAATTAAACCCTGTCTAATCCAAGCCATAGTAGATAACAGTAAAGAATATATATCTAGAATATCTATAAATTATCTAAAATTATGCCATCAAACCATACATATTTTTTGATATTTTATAGATATAAGAATATTGTTTATAGATTATGGGTTGGTTAGGCAGGGCTTAATGAATTTAAAAAAAAATTATCAACACCATTTGTAATATTATGTACTATTAATTCAACGAAAACAAATAATTATAACTGACAAAGTTTAGTATGTACTATTTATGTCGAACCTTAGCAGCCTACCTCCACACCTCGCCTCTGATACGTAGGTACTGAGAGGTATATAACAACACCAGCTTATCAGGAGAGATATTTTAAATTTCTATTTTTTGTACTGTTCCATTTTGGTAGGTGGTACACATGTTTTTGAAATTTCGTTTACTATATTATTATATTAAATTATATCAATTATAATCAAGTATAATCTGAATATAAAAAAATATACTTGCTAAAAACGAAAATTAGTTTATGTATAGTGTTAGTAAGTAGTATGATAGATGTTATGATTGATAATTTAAGGATTTTATTTTTGACTATTTATTGTTAATTAAAGTAAAATGCTTATTGTCAACAAATTCTGTCCAAATTACATCGGAAATAATAAATCTAAAAGCGGTATTTATACGAAGCAGCTGCAGTCGGAATATTGACAACATATTGTGTCAATAATTCATTGCTAAACGAATTATTGTTTTCGCGGGGTAATTTTGATGTGCTGTGCAAACCTGAGTGCTGGGAGCAAGGGAAAATTATTAGTAAATAAACACGTGCTCCAATAACAGCATCATAAAATCGAAATACTATTACAGGAAATTACTTTTAATTTTCCACACGGCGGATTCGTTTATGCCACGTGTGTTAGGGAAATGAAACCTGCGAGAAGCTTAGTTCTATAATAATTTAAAATTGTTTTATGTGATATTAAAAATATGAGAGTAAAATAATTGATTTTACTCACATCTGCGTAACATATCTACCTACGTTGAAGTGCAAATAACTTGATTCATGGTCCTATTATAATGGTTATTGATCGGACTAAGTATAGTCTGAAACGTAGAAACAGTGGGCGAGTTTATATATCTGGGATCGAACATTGGTGGGAAAAGTGGTTGTGAAACAGAGATAAATGCTATGGCACGTCTTACCACTATACTATTGAAGGATTGAGAAATTTCAATTGTCACGAAAATTATATTTGTGAAAATTAGTGTTTTGCTTAGTAGTCATGAACAGAGCGTTAGAGCGGAGCTCGAAGCAGGAGTACGGAGCACTGGAGCGATGGGATTTTACCCGGAGCAGGAGCGGAGCTGGAGCACCGAACATTTGTAGTGCTCCACTGCTCACATTTTTAAATTATTATTTTTTCGTCCTAAAATCCAATGAAACTAGTATATTTTGACACTTTGCAACACTGGAATTATTTGAAATATGGCAACACTGCCGAGTGATAAATAACCTCACTTTTTTGATAGAAGAGGCAAATAATGAGAAACGATTTGCTCTCAGCAATTTTGTTTAATATAATTAATAATGAAAATGACGATTATTTTAAAACTCCTTTTTTAACATTTGTATAAGTACGCATAATACTTAAAACTTTTTACCTGGAGCGGAGCAGACCCTGGAGCGGAGCAACTCAAAAAAGGGTCCGCTCCAACGCTCTGGTCGTTAACCCTGACGGCAAGGGAGCGGAATGATTCGTATTTCTTAGATGACGAACCAGTCGAATCTTCCAGTAGTCACAGATAAAGGAATGGCTCTCGATTATGACTAAAATAAAGTACTGGTAAACCGGCTACCTACGTACCAAAGGAAGACGGATTATTTGGAGTCCTCACAGTTCCCGTCCACATAATTAAGTGGAACATAGATTATTCAATTTCTATACGTAATATCATCATTGTTTCCTTATGATAATGATAATCAAAAGAATTTTCCGACTCGTTTTTGAATGGGTATATTGTCAATGCAATCTCTTTCTGCCAAAACTGTGATTGCTCATGCATATTTTACTTTTTTATGGGTTTATTATATACAATACGTCTAAACTTGCAAGTATCAATTTTCATACCCCGTCATAGGACGGATGTGATGTTTCATAATGCTGTGAATCGTACGATTTAACTATATTTTGATAGCATTATAAAGGTTCATACTTTTGTGGACGTCTTAAATAGGTTTTGATTTGTTTGGTTAGATTTATAATTGTTTTTATTATTTTACTTTAATATTGTATAACATAATTTCTATTTTTTATTGTCGTCAGTAATTAAGTATTTTTTTTTTTTCATTTCATGACTATTTATAATTTTATATTTCATTGTGGTGCATTGGCCAATAGCTATAATGCGATAACACTCCTTTTCTTAATAATATAAAATCTGTTGTTGTGCTTCCACTTGGTTAATATTATTTTAAACATACATGAAAATTTTGTTATTTCAATACGTAAATTGTTAAAAGTATTGCAATGTATGCGATCTAATATTTGGTTTGATAAGTGCGCATTTTCATATATAATAAAGTGCGCATTTTCATATGATAAAGGCATAATAATATTCCTTTTAGCTGAGCAGCAAGCGAGTAAAAGCAATGCTAATGACCAAGTTGGCAATCACAAGTCTCCCATACTTTTCACTATTGTTTTTTTTTTTTAATAATTCCCCTCCGGCGGTTTTCTGAGGGCTGATAATATGTACTGGATGCCTATTCATGTGAGAGGGCTCACAGAGGCTCAGTCCGCACACACTCCTCTCGCATATTGCAATGCATTTTTGACGAGATGAAAAACGACATATAAAACAATGGGTAATATATAATGGCCTGACTAGCAAAATGGAATGCGATCGAACGAATGTGACTGCATTCAAAAGGACGGAAAGTCGTATGGTATTATTTTGTACGTCTCAGATGTAAATTTATTTGAAAATTAAATAATATATTCAACTGATTATTGACGATCGTAACTCAACGAGTTGCCACCATCAATAAAATTATTATTATTATTGTAGGAACAGAGGGGTCATAGAAAATTTAGCTACAGACGAAAAACTAGATACTTAGGTATACGATTTTTAAGCTGCTTGATGACTATAGATATGAATTTAGTAATAAGATATAATATATCTTATATCATTATGTTATAAATACCCTCAAAAGGTAAATTGGCTATGAAAGATATGACACTACAATATGTCTGTACAAAACCTGTTATTCACTCATTTTCTGTATAATCGTATATACGACACGGTGGCATTGAGAACTTCAGATTTTAATTCAAGTATTGTCATACCATTTTTTGTTTAATTTATAATAATTATAACCAATGTATTATTTAAGAATTGACAAAAAAAATCTACTAAAACAAATCATTACATAATTGGTTGTATATTTGAATTATTCAAAACTCGCATTATTAAACGTTATTCGTGGCAATACAGTTGTTGTTTTGCAGTGTCATTCTATCGATTATTATTATTTTTTCAATAAATTGTGAATAGGGTTTGAATACGTTTGTAAATATTTGCAGTGCATGCAATTTTTCATCCGCGCGGTCAATTATCAGGGTACGGTGAAGGGCACCTGTTGGCCAAAGGTAAACAACGAGTAAACAAAAATAATAATGGTAAATAATATATAGACAACATGTCCGTAGTGCGGGGTTTGTTGTTTACATAATAATATGAATGATATAGGAATCGTGGATAATAATTTTATATATTAAGTATGATGTATCTGATTTCTTAATATTGTAATAGGTACTATTTATAGATTGCGGTATAATCACGTTTATATTATATTTAGACACAAACTGGCACAAGAAAAAATCTATAAGCACTAATTGCAGCAATCAAATATGTAATTATATTTTTAATAAATTCTCGTAATTAAATTATCATGTAAAATTCAATGTTCCATAAAATAATCACAAATATTCATATACCTACTGAGTTTCATTCACAGCCAAACACCCTTTTCAGTGCAATCATTTTACGTCGTCTATGGTTGTATTTAGAAAAATCTTTTGGTATTTAAGATAGAGAGCATAAAGCCTACCATGTGTGGAGGCCTCTTGACAACTTTTAGTTAGAAGGATTACTCCTAAATTAGTTAGAAGGATTACTCCTAAATAAGTTAGAAGGATTACTCCTAAATTCATGTAAATGTAACCCAGCCCCATGATTATAATTAGAAAAATATTTGAACCCGGAATAGGTACAAATAAAAAGTTTTTTTTTTTTTTAATATATTTATAGAAAACTATATTACTTAATACAAATGATGTATGCCAGTATTTTTAGGAAGAAATAATTTAATATTAGAAACTAGAATCCACAATTATGTAATACGTATTTAAATAATTTGTTTCACTGTATTCTCCGCCGACGGAATGATTAACATCAAATAGGTGGCGAATAAATTGTAATAGCTGCATCTTCTATTCCTGCGTTAGATCACTAACGCTTTGGCGTGTCCGGAAATTTTTACGTATGCAGTTGGTCATATCACAGTTCATCGCGAGCTGTTGTATCGGAAATATTGAAATATAATTTATCTCTAAATTAAATAAAAACTTAAAAACAGGTAATGAAAACCACCGGAATACAATGACAAGACAGAAGAAAATATGCAGGTAGTGTAAATTATAAATACATTCATATTTTATATATTTATAAAAAATTCCTGTAGGTGTTCGTAAGTATGAAGTTGTACATATTAAATATTTGATAATAATGATATATTTGATACCAATCAATATCAAATTACTGTTCTTATTGAATATAATAAAATTTGAACAACACATTTGATCTCAATGCAATACGGTCATTTCTTCCCAGTAAGATAGCTCACGATAAACGGTGAAATGTAATACGTACAATTTACATGTAACTACGCTTTGGAGATTGCGCCACTTACAGAGGTTGCGTAGTCAAGATAATTATTATCTACAAGAGGTTTCCTTTGCTGTATTATTATGAGAAGGTATTACGAGTATTATGAGAGAATAGAATATTTATCATTAAGGCTATACCTCAGTTGAGGCACGGTCTATAAAGATCGTGGCTAGGCGATGCGAGGATTGCGGGTCGCGGGTGCAAATGACGCATGCCAAACGAAATATAATTTGTCATATAAATCCAAAATGCGTCGATTTAATATTCTGTTTATTGTTACATTAGTAAAAATAATAATTAATAATATATTCATTCACATGTTTTCTTTTTAAAGTAAATGGGTAACGTTTTTAGTCATCTTTACACGATTTAAGAATTAATACGCCCGTCGCCATCACGAAACAAATTTACGTGTTCCCAGCTCGACGTTCTCTCTCCGAATGGCAGCAAGTCCAAAATTTCGTCGTGCCTATAGTTGAAAATTATTTGCCGTTTTACTGATGTATCACCTTAAGGATATTATGACTGAAGTCATAGATCTAATATAACTACTGAAGTATTCAACTTTCCTGCATTTTGTGGTATCAATATGTATAGGCCTGGTATATATATAAATATATATGTATATATTATATTACGGAAGATTAGGATTTAGCCATTCACAAAAAATATGGGACGAGAGATCAGTTCTCGAAGAACACCAAGAATATAATAATATATATATATTATTTAGTTAGTACAATATTGAATCGACGTATCGAGAGGCTGCTACCAAAATGTCCTAGTTCTCACGTATGCATTCGAACTACGGTCTCTTAATCATCTTCATATCTTTTTCCATGATAGGTAATGAGCAAATGCAGCCATACAGTGATACGGAGGGGATACTAAAACCCACCCCGAAATTGATTGGATCGACGGGCTCACTAGTTTCGGATGAGCAGAGCTGGAGTAAGACTTCATGTAGCTATAGATCGACGCCGGCTGACTGTAAAGAAGCTTGATTTTTAAGTCGTAACAATGAGATTTATGAATGAAATAAAATGATATATTTAAAATTGCACTTAAAAATGCAGTGGTAAAAGCCTGATTGCCTCGTTTGGTGTGTGCGGAAGCACCCCCTACGCTCCTCACCCGTTACTCCGTCCTCCTCCGGGTCAGTCCTTGACGTGTCAGCTGAGTCGAGAGTACTAATCAAAATCACACCCTCCACATGGAATAAAAACCACAGCTTCCTGCTCTGCCTATTTTTAATACAGTCATATAATATTATGGGTACATACATATTCAGTCATTGCGTTAGACAATTGTTATTGAAATATCAGCCACTATTTTTATTATTTGGAATTGAGATTGCAAGGAGTGCCTGTCTCAAAATGAGACACCTCATTAGCAATAATTGACACATCAACCTAGGTTTGAGACTGCGTATGGTTTGTTATTAATGTTATTATCTTCTCTCAACCGTTTTATTTGGTATGAAAGTATAGACGCTAAACCACGAGATGTCACTGAGAGATGAGGCTTTGAACTGAGCGAGTTACAAATTTAATGTTGACGTTCTCAATCGAATGGGAAAAGTCCAAAAAGTTCTGCTTAGTATGAAAACCAGAAAACTACAATGGGTACTTCGGCCCAGTGTTGCCATCTTTTTGACATCGAATTATAGTACACGGTCCAAGAAATTATAATATTTCGCCAAAAATATAGCAAGCATTGTTATCTATTGAAAATGGATGTTTTTGGTTCTCACAAAAAAAAATACTGAGAATTTATGAAATTCCGAGGCCCTTTTTATCTATTACGTCATCTTACGACCAAAATGCTTATTGGCGAATTCAAGAAATATCATTTTAAATCAAAGCCTACTGTTTTTTTTACCTCTTGCGAGCAACTTCTCTCTCCGTTCGCCAATTTTTCTAGTATTAATAGTAGATTTATAGTACGGAAATATCGAAATTTTAGTACTTTTGGGGTATTTTATAATGTCGAAATTAAATCTTTAAGATAAAAATATATTTTTCTCTGATATTAAGAATTATAGTATTTTGGGCGTACATAGCACGCGGACCAAACAAAACATAGTACGGCTGACCGAGCTCAGTTCGGCCACACTATAAGATGACACAAATACAGTATTCCCAAATTTATCATCCAAGGAAAGATCAACGGAAAGCGAAGTAGGAGACGGCGTCGCATTTTAAACGACCTCTGTGATTAGTATGAGTGCTGCTCTACCGAACTGTTTTGGGTAGCAAATCAAATAAAAAATCAAATATATGACTGATCCTCGTTAAAGGATGACACGATAAGAAGAAGATTCTTTTATAATTGACGTGATGAATCTCTTTCATAAAGTTAATCGTCATATTTTGGCGGAAAGGTATTGTATTAATAATTGAAATTAAAAACCGAACTTAATAGGTTCTGATCGTAACTAATTAACATAGGTATAATGGAATAAGATTGCGACAGAGGTGGGGTAAAAGTATCGGATGGTTCGATACTGACAAAAAAGTGTCGATTCCTAAATATCGAACGGGCAAAAAGAATTGCTAACGTTTAGTCGACCCTAGACATAGTGGCGTTTGACTTGTAGATATTCTTAGGACTTAGAGATACCGAAGTTTTGAACAGCGGGTGGCTGTCAGAGCTTTAGAAACCATTTCGTTATAAAGTTAATTTCTTCAGAATTATTTAATGAATATTGCAGAGTGACGTTTATGAATTTTAAGATTTAATGATGTCAAAATTTAAGTTTGCTATGTTTTTTCTATTTGCCTATGTGACATTGTAAGGTACATAATTAAGACGGTCATTCACCGGCGAGGACTCGGTAATATTAAACGTGTATTTTTAAATACGAGTAAGTACAAATATTATTATCATTTCCGATGTACGATTTGCCGAGAGAGTCGGCGATACGAAGATAAATCAATTGAGTCAAGTAGGTACTTAAAACCGCACATAAAATTTTATTTTCATTATTTATTAATATATATTTTAAAGACGTACATACGTATTCTGTACGGCGCTATCCATCGAATATAAATCTTTGTGTATGAAATGGAAATATACATTATCTTGACGTTTGATAATTGCACGGCGATCATAAATTTGAATATTTCCGAACATGTAATAATTACGCCCGCCAAGATATTTCTACAAGTCAGCGTTTCCAAAACTTTACACAACAAGTGAATTGTGGAATACATGAGCAGAAAAGTTTTTTATTAATTATGAATAAAATACAGAACGTTCGTCCAGAATTTTACAATGAATAATCTTTTGTAGATAGGTATCTAATAATATAAATAATTCCTCATACATTATTCGTTACAAAAATCCGTACAAATTAGTACAATGTAAAAATCAATAACTGAAATATAATTATGCTAAATCTAACTTTGAGTCTAATTAGATGATTTATTTTAACGGTATCGACACTTGGGCATTAAGAATCGACGTCTCCGCCGAATCTTAGGGGTACATTGGTACGACCGCGTTACAAATACTCGACTTTGTGAGCTGACACAACAGCCCTCGGTGATTGAAATAGTCAAAAAGAGACGCTTTACGTGGCTTTTCGGATGCCGAATAAGACACTCCGTACCTTTGCAACGCAATCCCAAGATTTCCTTCGCCATGGCCGACCAATCCCTCACCCTATAGCAGTACTACAAAAGCGATATACGCGCTGCAGGTGTCACATGGCGGGAGGCACGATACGTAGCGATGGACCGAGGGCGATGGCGCGATCTTGTGCGTGCCCTATGCCCCATTTTGCTGGGGCGTCATATGGTCAAGTAAGTATAGTGTCATAATAACAATAAATAATCTACAGAAGTAATAATAGTTTTATAATTATTATTATTTAAATAATAGCAATTTTATAGTAGGTACTAATTAAAATTTTCTTTAAATATAACGCACATTCACCATGAATAATTGACAGTTAACATAATATGTAATATAGGTACATTATTATAATTATTAGTTTATTGGTGTATATATATGTGCTTATATCTTTACATTTTACACATTTTCTCACTTATTTTATTTTACTCTTTTATTATTATTATTATTATTGTTTATCTATTTATTAATTCTCAATGTAATGTAAGATGGGACTTGTTTATTTGCAATTCAAAGAATATTAATTAATCTTATTATTGAAAATCGACGGAAATTATTTAATGATACTTATAATATAAAATTTGGAACGGTTTTTATTGTGAACAATTAACCTGTTGATAAAAGTGTGAACATACTTCGTATCCCGTAGCGAAAAAGTTAGAAAGCGCTTTGGAACATTTATTTCATTCGATAACAAGCGACGTGTGTAATTTTTAACCTATAAAAAGGTCAAGCAAAGGCCGCGGAAGGTACTCTATAGAAGACTCGCCGCTCACCCTTATAATTTGAGGACGCCCATACTTTTGATACAGAAATAATTTTATTCGTTGCAATCATACAATCAACGTAATTTGCCGGAACTTTAACGAATAAAAAGTAATAAAGTTGCTAAATTAATTATTTAACACAATTTATTATAAAAGCCTTAACACATGTTATTGTAGAGATTAGCATTCTGTAATTTATTTTAAAAACATATTTCTCGTGGGAGACCGGATATGATTTTAGTTTCCCCATCTCCACCCGCCATGTATATGCAGCCGCGGTTTGTGCACAACCGCCTTCCATGACGCTATAAACGTGTCAGAATGAAAATATTTTAGTGCCACACTTACTTGTCCTGAAGCGATGCTGCACGGAAATGACGTAGCAACCATGCACCTTAGTGCTTAAAGAAAGAGTTTTAGAAAATAAAAAGAATCTTGACTTGCTCTGGCGTCATTTATTTTTAATCGACATTTAGTGTCCTCTGTATCCGTGTACTGAAACTCTGCCGAAACAGAGGAGTCAGGAGTTGGTGATGAATCTAAGGAGGGATCGGAATTATTCCGTATTAAGATCGGATAACTTGGATAAGAGTAGTTTTGAGAAGTCTTCAGTAAACGCGTAGCATGAGAAGCACTGGAACTACCAAATGACCAAATGAATGACTTTGGACAGCCTTCACTTATAAATCGTTAGGGATACATAAAACCGTGAGGTTGTTCACTCAAAAGATGGGTGCATGAGTGGTCACGAGTATTGTAGAAAGGATTGGTAAAATACGCAAGATGACTTAGAATTAAATGAAGTCACTAAATGAAGAAAAAGAAGCTGTCACTTCTTATTAGACTATTATTTATATTCAAGACTATAATACATAACTTTAAAAAATCTCAAAAACTTCCCAAATAATTTAAATTATTTCCTTACTGTAATCTAAAACGTCCTTAGATGTGCTGAATTTAGAACATGGATCCAATAGTTTGAGCGGAAGGATCACGGCAATTACTCTGAAAATAATATCTTAATATATCACATTATTACCTGAGATTAAAATCAGTACGGGATTGGAGTCAATGAGAAGTTCGGTAGAGGTTTTAGTCAGGCAAAAGCCCGATACTCCGATAGGTTTGGATTCCTCTTGTGAAAAACTAGTTTTGTGCGTATAATATTGCTAGGATATTTTTGTTTTATTTTGCACCCAAATTGTATATCGGTACTTATTGATAACGCAAAAATGCGTGTAAAATCAACCAAGGCATAAAATAAACATCAACCATACCGTAAAAGCCCCAGGGAAAATTATAATTGCTGTTTTTTTTAACACACTTCTTTGTAGCGGGGGGAGGAGGGGGCTCCAAGCCCGTCAGCATCTTAACCCAAGACATACCTAAAACTGCTACTGAATAAAATAATTATATTGATAATTACATAGATTATAATAGATATAAGAAATAAACAGAAAAAAACCGAAAAATAGTAAAATTAAAAATTAAATATTGTGCCCAGAGAGCACAAAATTAATGGACTGGCGTACCTTACCAGATGTGATATAACAAGGTACGGATCTCGAGTGTGGAAAAATATGAGATAAACTTAGGCGTCGTGTTATAGAATAATAATATATTATTTTCAACAGTTACGTTGGTTTCAAAATATTCGGAGTGCTTTGTGTCCCTTGGTGTTATGGCATTAAGTCATAATGCAAGCCCTGCTTCAAAAATTTGATCCACAGCGACTGGCTTTCATATTTCTATCTTATTGATCTGTTGTGTGATTATACCTAAACGTATAATATGAGAAATAAAAGACCCAAAAATGAATCGATGTATTCGAAGACCAACCACATCATCAATATATTATTACGAAGAGAAGGTATCTGCCATCTCGTTTCCCGGCCTGAGAGGCGTGTGGGAATCGGTCCACCCGCACCAAACTCGTTAAACACTTACCCTGTCCAATATAATTGCAGTTTATTGTCGTAATTATACCACACCGCTACCCGCTCCCTCCTTGCCTGACTCAAGCGCCGCTGGATGCATCGATACTCGCAGCGCTGGGGTTAAACCTTTGCACATGAATCTACTTATGACGTATATAAACACAAACCAATGTATGAAACTAACTTACTTTATAAACAGTCGATTTTGAAGAGGAGACAGGTGGACTGATTTTATTTATTGTTAACTAAGCGTCAACGAATGTGAATTTTTAAATATTATATTACAGTAATGTAGGGTATGTATTGTTCTTTTTAGGTGTTTAAGTGCCGTATTCCAGCGGAGCATGCTGCCGCATGAAACATTTTTAAGAGATTATGATTAATTAACTATTTCTTTTATTCAATGAATATAATATTATTCATTGAATAAAAAGAATTAGCAAATTCAAGTAAGTTACAATAAAAAATATTGGAGTAATCTGTGACGTCGGTTAGTAATTAAAGTAACAAAAACTTTAATTTAGAATATAAAAATCGATCGCCTACCGCAACTCAATTAGAAAAGTGCTTATGAGCAGGTATTAAAAAGGCCAATAGTTAAAATTTATCGCAATTAAGGATGGCAGTCGTAGCATAGTGGTAATGCACAGGGCGCGATACCCAAGAGACGCAGATTCGATTCCTGCCGGGTGTCTTACTTTATTCGAAAAATATTTTTTATTGGCTGTATTTATTCAGAATTATGTATGTTAACTCATTCGCTGCTGAGTAGGTAATGATTTTTTAATTAGCACCTTTAAAATGCACGTTAATTACATCGATCGGCCGCCTGGTCATTACGCGCCGGGTGCGTCTTCCGCGTCCAAAGTATTAAATGATGATTAGTTAGAAGTTTTAGATAAAATAAGCTCGCCAATATACGTACCAACGTTAGTTTATTTTTTTAATTTGTAAGGTAGGTATATATGTACCTATATATATATATATGGGTGATGTACACTATTAGAAGAAATTTCCTATATCATTAGGAACGTATTTATTAAATAGTTACAGGTTAGGGCGTATAATAGTTGAAACGCAAAAAAATATTTCACTTCTAAATGAAGAAGTTTAAAATTGACTTAAACATATAAATTTACAAGCACAGTTAATATCAATAGCATTCTTATATATAAATATATACACATATAATACAATGTGCGCTATTTTTAAATATACTTTTCCGAACCTAATTTTATTATATATGTTCGTCTAGATATTTTTATATCTATAGACATACATTATACATACAGTCACTATCTATAGTCTTCCAGAGTAGTATTCTTCTTCGTAGTAATAGTAGTAGCTAGCTCTTTATCGACTGTCGCGACAATCAGTGACCGGAACAGCTGATCCTTTACTGGCCTTTGTTGAGATGCCCGTGGCATCCCATACCTGGTCACTTCAGTAAGTCGGAATACTTCAATGCAATTTCATTCTTCGATTTTGTTGTTCGGTAGTTTTCTTGTAACTTTTGTTATTTATTATATTTGTTTCCTTTGTGCTCCTCTCTCCAAAGCGCACTCTTAATTTAGTCAAATAAATTCAATTAAAATACACTTGAATGCGTGGCGACCTCAGTCTTGGAAAAATACTCCCGAGACATTCTAAGAGATAAAAAATTTGCTTCACATACAAATGTAGGATATCGTGATAAGTCTGATTAAGACAGGATTTGGTGCGGCGCGGAGCAGTGTCGTTTGGTGGGGCGGGGCCATTAACTTCAACGGCCTTCGATTTGGCTGCCAGAATTACCGGAATGATGTCGACAGCCTATCCTGGATTTGAAGCTTCTTCATGATAATAGCGTTTTTACAAAATAAAATCAAGCACGTTTAATTAAATATTTCCAAATTATCCGCAATAATCATTAAAAAATATTTCGACATGAAGGTAAATATAATTAATTTTCGTATTTTTGACATTGCAAATGCTGCGCCTTTCAACTTTTGATTTGTTTTTTGAAATATATATACGAATAACAAGACACTATGAAAAACAGAAAAGCCAAAACAAACAATCCGAAAAATGTTTTGATGTTTTATAGCTGACGAGGAAAAACATTGAATAGTTTGTTTTAAGATAATTCAGATATTTCGTTTGGGGGACTAGTAAACATTTAGGCAGCATTCAAAATATTTCAAAAACTAAATAAGCGAAAGTAATAACAACTAGGTACTATACTATGTACTATGTATAAATTCAAAGCAAATTTATTCTGTTATTTACATGTGGTAGGTTAGCTTATCAAATGCAAACACGCGTAATATGAAATTGTACATTTCAACGACTATTATAATATAATATACAATATTTCATTTACTGCCTTTAATTTAACTATTTAGATTTAAGTATATCGTTTTATAAGCACTTACAATTTTTTCAAACAATTTTAATTTGTGAAAACGAAAATATAATATCTAGTTACTTTGATATCCGTTGAAATTAAGTATTTTAAATGAAGTTATTAGAAGCAAAGTTCCATGTGATCTCATAGACTTTGCTTCCAACAGCCTGACATAACATATTATACTATTAACTATTACTAGTAAAAAATCCATCCATACAGGAACATTTTCAATAAGAAACTAGGTGAAACTCTTAGTTTTCCTCTCCATTTTTGTAATCTTCAACATCGCGTTGTCGTCAATGTATGGCAACTATACAGTGAATTCACGTTTCGTCCGACGGGAACGATAGTTTTTCGTTAGACATCAACCAGATTCACCCTAGTGGCGAAAATGCTGTACCATACGAAAAACAAAAAACGCAATGTGTAGTAGATAATAATAACCAAAAAATGTATATGGAATAATATGCTGTTTTAAATATCGACGATCATAATAAGCCCGAAGTTGTTGACCAAAGCGTTCTTCCAGGACTAACGTATGGGTGTAAAATATAGAGAGACCCTAATTTGAAAAGACTTAACAAAACCGACAGTAGCAGAGAGGTAAGTGTAGCATAATGGAGGGATATAAAAAAAATGAGTAATGAATAATGGCATAATATGAAATTAATTTCATGTAAACTGATATGGGCTAGGTGCTATTATAAAAAAGATATAACGTAATGTTAATGTGGTATAACGTTATGACAATAGATAGACAAACGACGCGTTGACCGTATGAAATGATAGTTTTACTAAAGGCGTTCAGTAAAAGCTCACGATTTGACGCCGTGACGTCACAAGAGCGTCGGTCGCGCGGGCATGCAAGCGGGCGTCGTCTCAACGCCACATGTTCGCCGTCCCTTTGATCTGCTGTCTCCGACCGACGCCCCGCTCTCGCCCGCTTTATACCCCAATAAATACAGCGAAACCACTGCGGCTTCCGACTCATTAACACGCAGTTATGTTAAAGAGACCGCGGGAATAATTAAATGGATTATTGTAATAATATTTATAATCACTGGGCTGCTCTTTCATCTCGTGTTCGCGGAATTATAACAGTTCCGCTCCGTAATTAGATAGCTATACATAGCAGTATTTTGGAGATATTAAACTCTTCACATTATAAACACCTGAATTTAATATCTATTATTGATTGCTATTCGTTGATGAACACTGATTCTTGAGAATATTTTTTTCACTTCACAACCTTAATTAAACCAAACAATAATAATCTATTAATTGTTCAATGTCAATCTAATATGAACATGTATTATAAAAGAGGATGTATGTACTGGTGCATTGCTATTTACTATATTTTAGTATTCAATAACAACAGTATTATTATACCAACTTACATATTATAAGTAATCACCGTTAGAATAAAACTGTCTATCCCTAAAGACCTTAAACGAAGATATGTCAAGAGATTATCTTAATTCTAAGTCATCATCACTATTATCATATCGAGAGTGATATCTTGAGGTGGGTTCTGAATTCTTCCAGAAACTCTATCAACGTGTGGCCACTTTTAAATTATTCAACTGTCATCGGTAGCTATATTGACTCAGCCTGCCACGTCTCCTGTAGATTGAATTCCTCAAAATTAATTTGCCAATGCATTATCGTTTATAAATTATACTATTCACGTGACGTAGCCGTTATAGTTTTTCTGTAACGGCTTGTCTCCTCCTTCAATTATAACTCCCCGGTGGCCCAAAGTAACGACCATTTCATAAAAAATATGATAATGACTTCTCATTCAAATCACAGAATTAATTAATCTCCAGATTTACCAAGAGTATGTGAGCACAAGATATTATATAAGTATATTGTAAAGATTTCTTTAGGTTTGTCGAGATAGTAGATACTTAAATGCCCTTCTTGTAAGTATTTTTCAACTAAACGCATCTAATCATTTGAAAGAATAATTCTCCTAAAATATTAATGACCTTTGTTTATGCGAATGGATCTATCAACTTTTCAATAAAGTTACGTCAGAAACTAGTGTGGCTATTTATCCAATATTTAATGATATCGTACTTCTTATAACCTAGTTTACTATTTAAAAAGATATTATATTATGTAGAATAAATAAAATAAATTTAATAATACTTTTACGTTAATGCTTCATAATATTTACTTTTAATAATTACGTTGTTGTACCCTCGTGGTATTAATATAAGATTATAAAATGAATAATTAAATTACATGAAAAGAAATATGCCGTAAACATTAAAAATATATAATATCATAATATCATAATATTACGTATTTAATCAGAAATCGTTGCAGCAGATCAAGCCAAATAAAAATTCTTTATGTGTGTGAATGAACAATCGATTGGGCCTATTCACTTACATTCTCTTACAAAAAGATATCCATCTTGACAGTGGCGCACCCAGGAATTATTATTGGGGGGGGCCCAAGGAGGAGAATGTAAATTAGTCCTATAGGCTCTTTTTCTTCTTCATATAAATATTTTTACATATTTTCACAATACATGGCGATATACATAGGGACATTTTCAACTAGTCGAAAATGTCCCTCTGAGGCGGACGAAACCGGTCCTAATCTATTTAATAAAAGTAGAATAAGTACTAAAAAAAAATTATGTTTTATTAAATTAAAACAACAATACAATATTTATTCCGAATTCCACCGTAAAAAATGTTCTTTTGATTTACACCACCACCGTAGTGGGTGTAGTCGTTCTTTTCGCAGAATGTTGAAGATTTTTGGTTTTTTAATATTGAGGTTTCAACATATTAATTGAAAATGGACACAAAAAGTATTATTGCCTTTAAATTATACACAACCTACTCAATACAACACAGCCTTATATCTCGTTTATCGGTCTTTTGTCTATTGCACTCGGTGTACCTACACCATGGCTCCCACATCCTGAAACGGGCCCTCAGGCTAGGGCAGTGGTCGGCAAACTGCGGCTCTTTGGCCCCTTGAGTGCGGCTCTGCCACAGATGCTCTCTGTCATATTTGACATGGCTACAAAGAAGAAGCAAAGAAAATGGAAGAGGATAACCGTAAATACAATGTTGAATAGACCGAGACTTCGCGTTTATTCAAAACTTAAATGGCTTCCAGACCTGTATTTATGTGTCGGGAAAAATTGACGCATTCAAATTTAGAGAGATACTACAACTAAAAACTCGTAATTTTGCGCTAAATATTCTGTCGATGATGCAAGGAAGAAAGCAGCTGAGGAGAAGAGTCAAGAAAAATAAAGTTCTGTATTTAATTAGGTACTGAATAAAATCTTTCAACAATGTTAATATTGCAAGTTTTGTGGTTAGTAAAAAGATTTCCAAGAGAGGAAATCAAGAGTAAATTGAGAAATCGATTTATTGATGAGAACCTGGAATCGTGTTTAAAATTAAATCAACAACATACGAACCCAAACTTTACAAGGAGATGCAAGGCCATTATTCACATTGAGTTTGTCAGTCATTGTCATGATTCAATTTTATGGATACCTTACAATTTAATTTTTATTAATAAATAAGATCATTATTACGTATGATATTCAGTTTTATTCAGTGTACCTACCTATAATTTAATTAGGACTTTAACTAAACTACCTACGTATATAATTTAAGTTTAAGAAATTTGGCTCTCAAAAGAAATCTCAATCGTTGTACTGTTGATATTTGGCTCTATTGACTAATGAGTTTGCCGACCACTGGGCTAGGGTATTTGACGGGCCCCCTATCCACCACTTAGATTAAAGGCAGTGTGAAACACTACATTAACGTTTTTCAAATTGTGTTTTAGTTCAAATTGAGGGTACTTATACAGTGAATTATTGGCGATTTTCAGTACGTCATCTACTTGAATAATGGAGCTGTCGACACATAATAATCAGAAAATATATTGGACATTTATATAAATTAAAATGTTCATAGTCATGAAGTATAATAGCGCCGCAGGCGACTTTTTTTTACTATTAAAGCTAATTTATGAAATGTGTTTATCTCACTTATCTGGTCAACCCGACACGCCGGGCCCCCCATAGCCCGGGCCCCCAGGCTAGACCCCTGTCAACCCTCCCCAGCCATGACCACCACCACCACCGGAATACCACTCCGGAATTCGGGTGGACACCGAGAATTTCATTAGGGAACGGGTTTCTAAAAAAACCTGACATTAGCGTTTCGAAATTTTTGTATTAGAAATTAAAATCTAAGAAATATTACTAAAAAGGGTGCCGGAGAATTACAAATCATTTTTTGCCGTGTTGTTTGTCTAAGCCCAAGGTATAGTTTATTGGCTTTCGATTTCAATATGTAAAATAATTCTGATGATTTTCATATTTTGGGGGGGGCCAAGGCCCCCTGGCCCCCCCCCTGGGTGCGCTACTGCATCTCGACGATACAAGAATAAAATCGTTTTGATATCACGAAGACAATAATTAAAATACAAAATGGTTGGAAGTTAGCAAGGTAATCGAATTGGGTTGATTTACGATTTTAGCCACATTCCACATTGTATTGTTGTGGGTTAAAAAGTAATTGTCAATAATTAAAATATATTGAAATTATCAAATTCGTATTGTTATCGAAATATAAGTAGATATATAGAGCATAATGAGGTAAAAAAAAAACGAAAATGAATATTATATTACGATTTATAAATATATAATTAAAAGATCACATTGTTTATGTAGATAAATAATAGTGTATTCAATTGAATACGGATCGTCGATCTATGTGCATTATATTTTACAGTTCCAGAATGCTCATAGCTTAAACCAGTGTTTCCAAAACTGATTAAAAGTATATGATATGCGAAAGATTTGAAGAAGTACCTACTCGTACGTGGTTGCATTTTTATTTGTAATTGTGATCAGTGAGGCAAGCATTTTTGGACATCATACTATTTATTATTCATTATAAATTATAATATAATGATGTTTCATTCACCATTTACTATTTAAGCTATTGACTATAATAATAGTATTTAACATAACTGTTATTGATACGAGAGAAACGCTATTTATGTATATCTAAATCTGAAACAAAAGTTTTTCAATTTGATACACGGAACATACAAATAGTACTCTTAATTCGTCACCAAAATTGGAGAACACCGTTAAAATATATGAATATAATGGGGGTAATATTATGTTTTATGTTAGTATAACATTGTTTTAAAGAAACCGGAAGAGATACAACATAATAAATAGCGCCATTAATAATACTATATATCAGTTTAAAAAATTCAATTATTTTTTTCTTACTACAGTGCGATAAGTTTGAGGCGTCGCGGCGGCCATTATCGATGCCGCCGTCCGAAGCAAGCATCGCCTCGCCAGACTTTTAAGCTCGTCACATAAATCAGAGCTTCAGAAGCTTCACGAAACGCACACTGACTTCGTCTACCTTTACCTGTGTAAAACTGGACACGCCGCCACATCTCAATCCAATTAATAGCATATCTATTTTCGGAAACGAAGCTAATTTATATTGAATATATTTTCGAAAATTCTGACGGCGGTTTTCACATATTTATTTTCATTCCAAGATATTTTAATGATGTTTGCAATTATTCCACATAGTATGCGTTCAAATAATTCGAGGAAACTACGAACATCGATAATTAATTGTAAGGTTAATAAATTATAATTGAACTGACTGAAAATCTAAAAATTTTTATACCATTAAATACTTCTTATTTCTTAGTTGAGCCGCTAAACTCCGTCAGATCGGCATTTTAGGATAACCTGTTTACTTATAACAATATATGTATATTGAAAGTAAAGACTATTGTTGAAGTCGATCCATCTTTACTTGGACCGGTCGGCCACCTTGATTTTTACGAAGGAAATTTTTCAGCTTTTAAAAAGTGTGCGACATTTTACGGTGAGCTAGGTCACTCCTCACGACGCGTAAGTAGGTATAATAGATTAAATCAGAATAGTAATCAGATAAACTTTAATGTACGCCGACTGAGGTTTTGGAAGATTGATACACTTTGAAAAATATTGAATATAGAAATATTGAAATACGCCATGGTATATGCCTACATAACGGATGTGGGGGTGTAGCAAGTGGCGGAGGAAAACATGTTATAAAATCAATCGTTTTCTGTTTCTAATAATTTATGAAAGCACCGTTATAGTAATTAATACCGGTATTTGAAGTTCTCTGACATATATTTCATTTATTACACTTTCGAACAACTTCAAAAACTTACATCTCAGATAATTTTTGACCGAACGGGAACCGACATGAACCCTGTCCGAAGTGATAGTAGTAATGCTGAATTTTTCTAACTATAAAACCCGAAATTTTATTTTTATGTTAGGGTATCTAAAAATGATAGTTTTGACTTACTTATACTTGCATCCTTAATTGAATAATTACAAAATAAAAAGAACTTTTTATATACTTACCACGTTTTTAAATTTTCTGTTGAATCATATAAAATTGACAATTATATGTATTTTATGTAATAAATACTTTTTTTTGTACTTGATAGAAATACTGAATAAATTAGAATACTGAAATGTTATTTTGACATTTCATATTGATTAATAATTTAGTTGCTAGGACCCCTTTAGCAACCAATAATAGTGTTTTACTTTTTACGATCTTTTTTCCGAAATAACTTTCCATACAAAACAGGATTAACTGAAAATGAATTCAATTCTCCTTAAAGATGGCTAAAAGTATTAAAAGAATGCATTGTCATCGTGTTCTGATATATTCCAAAAGTTTCAAATGTCTAGCTAGTCGGGAAGTTAGTAAAAAATCTTTAATCGTCCAATACAAATCTTGGACAAACAAGAAAAAAATTATACTGGACAAACAAGAATATGAGCTAATAAAAGCGTGGTAAAATACATAATAACGTTGTCAAAAATTTAAATTTTGGTTTATATGTATGTAGTATCTACTGATATCATTAAAAAAATCGCTCGAAAAAACGTTATTTACGATAAATTTCTCAAAATACAGTAGGCAAATAGGTAGGTACTTGATATTAATTAATAACGTTTTTTTCGAAATAAATATGCTTATATTTGACGTGCAAAAACTTCCGGCCTCTAAAATCCACGTAAAACTTGTAATTTTTTTCCGCTTTTTTTGCACATTTAACGAGTTGGTAAACAAGTCTCGGTTTGCCGACGCTCAGATGTAAAATAATGCAATGAAACGGATTGAAAAATGATTACAATAAATGAAAGTTACTGCGCCATTCATCAAGTTTGTGGCAAACTCTAAAAACTCCGCAGCATTTTATGTTTAAAATATTATAATATGTAGGTAGATATTTAATAAATTAAACAGACATGTGAATTCAATGGCCAACAAGAATTACAACTAACCTTCCCCCGGTTACCATAGACCAGTGTTTTCCAACGTTTTAGCGTTAGCGACATACTTTAAAATTAATGAGTTGTGAAATTAAAAAGTTTTGATTGAAATAGTAACACATTTGCACTTATTATAGTCGAATTTTCATCCAGCCTGTCGATTGTCGATTCGTCACGAGAAGGTTTGACAATCACGCGAAGGAACCCAACGTTTTATGCAATAGCACCTGTTCTTGGAGCCACCGTGTGGTGTCCATATGCTCCAGCTAATGGGCGAACATGGTCGAAGAATAAGAAGACTTATTTAAAAGTGGAAACATTTTAGCGGCACACCTGAGTTATTCTCGCGACACACCGGTTGGGAATCATTACCTAAGACTACAATAGTGAGAGAGGCGATGTTATAAACTTAGAACTATATAGAACACCATTATTACAAACTTAGGGTTAGATTTTAACTGATTCAATTCGGCATCCCCGAAAGTCAATAGCAGGTGAATGAGGACAATGTCAACTGACACAAAATTAACATTTTCTAAAATCTTCTCTGTATCCAGTATTGAATAATAAAAAAAATAATTTAATAAATAATTAGGTAAATGACATAAATAATGACTTCTTAATTATGTGCTATATAATAATTAATTTGGCATGTTTATTCAGCACTGTGTGCAACAGAATATTTTAATTTCAGGTGAGTCCCAGATGTTCACTATCTAATATATATAATATTCACTCACTTCACTAATATTCGAGTTTCCTGAGTTCCACTACTTCTTCACTATGATCTATAATCGATTGTCATTTTTAATTTGAATCTATGAGATAAGAAAACTGTTTATAAATAATATGGGAATATTCTAGTTCTAGCCTCTCAGTCGTATGCACGTTAGATTGGTATATAAATAATATGGTAAGAAAATGTCATAACAATCGGACAAAATTGTTTCTCGACATGATTAAAATGTTATGAACTCAAAATATTTTGCGTAATTGTAATTATATACTTAGGTACTTACTTGATTTTATACAGGATTAAAATCAAAGATGTTAAAAACGTTCTGTAGAGGTGTAACCTAAAATAGATGAAGTTTAAGTAAAAAAAGGACTACTGGTCCACTGATTAAGTTAGCTACACATAACTTTACATTGAAGGTTCATTTGCAAAGAACTTCACATTACTACTAAGGCATTTATTTGCCAATTTGCAGGGTGTATAAAAAGATAATCTGTCATTATGAGTGGATAAGCTGTCAGTTTATGCAGTATTACTTAGTAGGTAAATCATGTAACATTTGTGTAAAACCATGTATAACAACACTCAAGTAAGTGATTACAATAAAAATAAAAAATGGCCGCTATATTATGTGAATAATAAAATCGAAATGTTAAACGCTTTACGCGTTTGTTACATAATATTAAATGTTTAAACAGAAATAACATACCTATAAGGCTTTGTCTATTTATAGTCAAAATTCTTTAAATAAAACCACTAATATTGAAAAAGTAGTTTCATAAGAAAATAGACTTAACTCGTACCTAGTACATTGGATGTTTTCTTTACACAAAGTATTACTCGATCAAATAGAACGAGTTCTAGAAGGATTACAAAGCATTTATTTGTCAGCATATAAATCTGAAAAACAATTATCGATGCTCTTCGAGTCTACAGTAAAGCTCTGTCGGTTAGTGCACTATCAAGATGAAATAAAAAGGCTACAAGTCATGGAGGTTATGTCAAAAAAGCTTTTAGGGCAATCACTTTGCGGTACTGGATATAAGAAAGACCAGCACTGAGGGAAAATCACAACATATTCTGAAACACGAGTACATTTCAACTACAAAATAAAACGTTATGGAACTAAATACTCTGAAGATAAAACATGCCTATAAATATAATAGGTATACATATTTGAGAAAATGTATAAACATGTATATTTTAACCAGCTAAAAATATACCAAGTTTATGTAAATTAGTTACATGGTTAAATTGTAAGGTTATTAAACTCAGAACAGGTTAATACATATAATTCCGATAGACTATTTCCCAATACACTACATTTTGATGCAGGGTTTTGAATATGTGAGTGTCCTACGAAAATAAACCACAGTGAGCGTTGCAGTGTCACGCTGAAAGTGCGTCACGATGAGTATAGTCTAAATGAATCATGATTTATAGACTTTGCGGCGATCGGCACTAGACAAAAACGAGTCTGGGCTAATAGTCAGCACCGAGCAGCTACGCGATCACCGACAGCGCCGACGTCCAGCGTGACTGGAAAATCAGCCTTACCGTCACGCAATAGAATAGTTTGACGCTGAGTGCAATATGTAGCTATCCAAAACGTTTTTGGTCAATTTTGTTGCGATCGACGAGTCCTGTGAGAACAAGCATTGTCAGTACATTGTCCACGACGTACGAATCGATCGCGAAAAAAAATATATATTTTTTATTTATTAAAGAAACAAACAGTTACATATCGGTTACAAAAAATTAAAATATAATAATGAAAAGTTATTGCAACCAGCAAAGTTTCCATATATTATATTATTTAATTATTTTCACAAACAGCGTTATTCATTAGTGCTTAGAGTATTTACTTAGACGGCTCTCGTAGTGCAGTGCGTAAGGCGTTGGCCTTCCATCCGGCAGATCAGAGTTCGATTCCCGGTGAGGTCAAAGAATATTTACATAATCTAAAATGTAAATTCATCAGGCCTGGGAGTTTTGCCACTGTAATTGGGTTTCATGGCATTTTGTGGTGTTTAACAAAAAAAAAATACTTCCAGCTTCTATATAATTCTCGCTTGCTTTTCATATAGTGTATTATTTTCTTCATGGTAGGTACCTATGTAAACTGCACTTGTCAATCCGTCAATAGGCTCTCAACAATCATACTTTAGTTTTTCACTCATCTCTTCATCACACCATGATTTAATTCCTGTCAAAAATTGAAGAATAACAATGCGAGAGTATTGTAGATCACTGCCAGCATTTATACTGGGTAGTACCTAAGTAGAAATCAGTCTCCAAATATTTATGGTATATTGGCCAAATAACTGATATAACTGATAAAAAAGATAATATTATTATGTGCACACTTCTAAAAATTTGCAAAGAAATAATCATCTAAAATTCAAGACTGCCACTTGGCAATCTTTCAAAATTACCGCACGTAGTGGCTAATTAGAAGACCTCATATAAGTCGTCGACGCAAGTATCTTTCGGTTGGGGGCACCACGGCGTCGCTTTCAGCTTGTTGTGACGCCGAGGCGTGTACGTACCTAAGTCTACGAGTGACGACACTTGAAGCCCCCCAGCAAAAGCCTGTTGACCTGATTATAGTCGCATGTAAAGGTGCTTCTTAGGCGCTTCGCACACAGGGAATCGAAGCGACCTCAACTTCATCAAATCTTATCTAAGGAAAGCCAACAGAATTGCATTATCAATATCTGAGATTCAATGTATTCCGTAGTATCAAAACATAAATCTCAACTGGATTACCAAAACACTGGTTATATGTTATTGACTAACATTGTTAGGGAATTTCTGAACTACTTTGTTGGATGAAAGAAATATTATGATCGTTCGCCATTATCAAGTATAAAATAATAACCTCCAATTTAATGGAACTAAAATACAAACGTTCCAAAATCGTCATATTGAAAACATTTCTTTAAATATTAATATAGTAGTGGTGAAGGGTGGCAGTAGGCTGTTAAGATTTGACATAAATAGTGCACACAATATATTTGTCAGTCAAACGTATATGTTTACATTGAACTAATACTATAATATTATGTAGATAGTGTTTGTTAGTTTTTAAAACTCAATTAAACTCTGCCTAATCCAAGCCGTAGTTGATAATAGGTAGTCAAAAAATATTTTTTATGTATAAAGTATCTAAAATTATGACATTAAACCATACATAATTTTAGATATTTTTTTTATAGAAGAATATTTTATATCGATTATGGTTTGGTTTAGACAGGGCTTAATGAATTAAAAAAAACTAATCAACACTATCTGTAATATGTATTCTTAATTCAACGAAAACAAATAAGTATTACTGTAAAAATTTGCACCATTATTGTCATATCGCCCACAGCATACTTAAACTATTATGATTTGGTTTATGTAGGGGTTAATTGACTTTTAAAAACTAACCAGCACCATCGGCAAATTGTACTATTAGTTCATTGATAACAAATAAGTATGACTGACAACGTTTGGTGTGCACTGCTTATGTCGAATCTTAACAGTCTACCTCCACCCATCGCCACTGTAATATAGGTATTTATATAAACAGTTGATTGTTGAGTCAGTCAATCGTAAAATAATTGTAAAGTATTGTACTGTAACTGTATTTTATTATAATTTGAATGTCAAATTACCATTATTTGGAATCATTCATATACCTTTTTTTGACAATGTACTATAATGGATGATGAAAAAAGATGGCAACATTTCTCAACAGCTGAGAAGATGAGTTATTATTCAGTTTATGGGATGTATTAATAACACGTTATATTTAAGCAAAATCTTATTTGAATATCATAAATTTAAACAAACAGTAACGATGTAAAGAAACGATATCAGATTAAAAAAAATATATACTCACTGACAAATAATGCCACCTCGAAATTATTTTATTGTATAGAATTGAATACATTATAAAAGAATAAAACAATAGCTGAAGTAATAATGGCAAACGCCACACCTACACCTGTGAGATTGGTCTGCATTATTCAGAGATGTGTCGAATTAACGTAGCGGAAAATTGGTATGACCTCTTGAATAAAATTATTTCTTTTCCACTGCAACACCGCACTTACTTATTATAGCAAATATACAATACAACTAAATCAAAATTAGCATTACTCGAGCGGCGGTATAAGAAAAAATTATGGACACATGTTTCCGACGGAAGATGGCATGATAGATAAGACAATACAAAATTATTTAATGACCGATATAGTTGTCTCAGAATTCATTAAAAGTATAGCTATTCATCAGGCGTCATCTTAACGTCTCTGAGAATACCAAGAATAAGGGAACTATTTTTTTTTTGTCAAAAGAGATTGAACTGTTAAGATGTGCCCATAGAATACAACATTTTTGTCGAAACAGTATTAAGAGGTGGTTTTGTTTTCTATATAGTTTTAGGTACTACAAATATTAGGCACATTTCTACGATTTTTTAAAAACCTATTTGTATAAACAGTCAGCTGTTGGCAATATCTTTCTATTGAAACCGTTCCATATATTGGAATGATATAGTATATTAATATTATTGTATTTTTAAATTTAAAAATTTGAGCCCATTTAACTCCTTATAGTAAAAATTGCCTGATACGAATGTTATTTATTTTAATAATGCAGTACATTTCAACTTTTGACAGTGAATTGGTAACTATAGAAAAAAAATTCGGCATATGCAGTCAGTATTCGAGTAGCCTAGAATAAAAACACATATTCTCCAAAAAATGAGTTTTGATAATATCATAAATGAGATTGTTGATTTACGTCAACAACATTGAGTCTCTATTATGAGAATGAGAAAATACTGATTACTCATTTGTTAGAAAGGTTTCAGTACCAAAACAGAATTCACTCCATAGTGGTGTCTGATATATAACTATTTTTTCTTTATACAGATTAATGCATTATTAACAATCACATGTTTAACTAAAAAAGTATGAGTTCTTATTCCAAGCTTCTCATTTTACTGAAATTAAAACGTAAGATGGCGATCTGTTTTTATTGCTTCAATTACAACAAATATAAACTAAAAATGTTGTAGAAAATCTTCTTGAATATAAAAAATGTAGTCTAAAAACGTCTCAAAGTAATGAATACTTGTTTGGATACAAAACCGACACTTACGTCAAACTGTTTTTTTTTATAGAATATCGTAGAAGGTTCCTACCTATGTTTGTAGAAAGGAACCACTGGAAAGATGATTTCACATCGTTGGTTAAAACAAATATGTTATTATATTATCAGAATACTGTCATGTATATTATAGTTTAACGACATTTTGACTGTATTGTTTTACAGTATTTCTAAGAAAGGGTAATATAGTAAGCATTTTTATCAATGGTTAGTTCCAAAAAAAGAAACCACTATCGTCATAAAACTATATATTCCTCGTGTGTGCTAAGCTCTCCAGCAAGGCGAATAGACGAAAGGTAAAAGTTTTATACACATAAACTTAATCGGCCGACAAAACGTCGGTGTCAATAGGAATATAAATAAATAAAAAACGAAGATCGATTTGAGTCTTTCTACGGATACTTTGAATGGATGTTAAACGCACGGTCGTATATGTAATGACATATCTCGCGGCAAAGTAATTACAACCCACCGTAGTCCTCATGCATTCCATATTTATTCCAAACAACACTAAAATATTTATCATTTAAAATTATAGAGCATGTCAAAAACAATACATTGGTTAGCATTATCCCTTCGCGATGTGAGGCGCACTAGAACTATAATATGTACAAGTAATAAGGTAGATGGATCGGTAGATACAACATCCGACGGATATGCAACCTTAAGAATCATGTCTTTCAAGATATCGCCACTCCAGTGAAGATTTATATCATGAGATGTAGTTTATTAATTTAAATAAAATTATCAACGAATAAAGTTTAAATCAAAATATTTCCTGACGAGAATCAATAATCAGTTATATTATATGCCGTGTACTCGTGTGGTGACTTTTGTCGTTCAACTGTCTGTTGAATGTTGAACAAGAAAACGAAACGAATGTTTCCACGTATTGATTTAAGTTGTCGTTATCAATATATGTATCTTCAAATGGAATAAAGAAGTTTGAAATGCCGATGCAAATTATCATCACATTGTCATTGTCGTTTCTTTATGATTTAACGAAAAACAATCTAAAATTTCTTCAGCGGGTCATAAAATCGAATAAACCTTTCTGGGATTAATTATTAATTTAATTATAAACGGGAATGTCTGGGTTGTTTATTTGTTAAACAATCAAGGTTTTAACATTGAAATGTTTGTGCAAAAATTTTAAACGTCATTATCTCGGAACAAGGTATTTTGAGTGGTTTCCCTATATAAATTGGGTATCAATTATCAATTGACTATTATTTGACTTACCCACAGTTAAACTACACAAATCATCACATGAAAACGCAGCACCAGCGTAGTATTAAAAAAAAAAACTTCATTACCCCAGCCACATTATGAAACGACAAAAATATGGCATGAACCAGCTTATTAAACAAGGAAATATCAACAGTATACGTTTCAGAGGAAGATGCAGCAGTTTGTGAAATTATAATTTGTATAATGGTATGAGAGCACCTCCACCGAATGCTTCTGAGCAGCAGTCAATATAGTGAAGATCACCCTGATGGTTAGGTGTTAAAAAATGAATAATATGTACCTAAAATATGTAGATATAATTGTAAAATATGTTATTAAAAATTCATAATAATGTGCTAAAAAACAAAAAGAGGTGCTAAAAATTTAAGTAAGTATTACAATAAATCATATATATTTTAACAGTTTAACAATTTATTATTTATTCACAAATATACAATAAATAATAAAATAATGCTTCAAATTTTCGAAAGTGAATCTTTGACGATTTGATTCGATAAATTTTTATACATGGAAAAACTTCTTTTCACGTCTACAGATGTTATTATTGCGTATGTAAATGAAACTATTTCTGAAGTAGAAAAAATGAAACATCTGAGGTATCTGATGGATTTTCTTAAAGACCTTTAATATTCTGCAGCGTTAGAAGTCCAGTATTTTTATTAAAAACACTATTTAATTTTGTACTTATTTTTATTTCAATTGGTTCAGCGCATCTATTCTATACGCAAGACTGCTTTCGGCCGCTACAATATCTATCTAGGGTAAGTAAGTATCGAACTATTAGCACTTATTGTAACAATTGCAATAAGTTAGTTGTAATTGTTCCAATAAGTGCTATGTTTTAACAGCACCTCTCTTGGCTATGCTAAATTTCAGAGCGAAATAGTCCTGTTTGACTGTTTAGACGGCTAACTTAGTGTAATTTATACATGGTAAACTATCCATCATTTTAAAATTATTAATACTAAACGTAATGTAATCTGATTCACTGTTCAGCATAGCCGACTTAGCAATTTTCTTGCTAGATATAGCATTTTTGAATAGGCATATATACCTACTAAAGATAGAATAGTATTAAAAATCAACATCTTTATTCTTGTAAAGACAATGTTAATAATTATGCCATAAAAAACCTAGTTTCTACATACGTTTTTTTTGCTTTACCTACCCTTTCCAACATTTACAACAACTTTACCAAAATTTGACACCTACCCATTCTAGCATATTGTTGTGAATGACAGTTGGCCACACTGACAATGATATGTTTTCTTTGATATTTTTATTTAACCCCAGATGGTAATATGACCCTAAATAACTCTAATATATTTCGACATATTATTAATTGTAGCACTTTTATTACGTCATATCAGCATAATATGCATTATCCACGCGTCCATCGTCCATGTTACTTTACTCCAATTCTGTCCTCTCCCGTGAACATATTATGAAAGTTAGCACACGTTCCAGAATGTATTTAAAGCCAACATTCCATTAGTGGTCATTTATATTTTTTTGACTGTCATTGTTCGTAATTACTTTGATCTAATTAATATGAGTTTGTTTATTTTTGTCATTGGTTTAAGTGAACGTGGTATTGCCACATGACATAATTCCACTGCTAAAAATATAATTTACATATTATGAATCGTCAGCTCTGTGAGATTCAATCAGAGTTATTACGGTCGAAATATAAGAGAGAACCTAGATGATTAATATGGACGTTTATATTACAAAATTTGATAGCGGTTCTAATTCCAGAACGACTGATTGACTAAAAGAAAGGTGATATTCTCTGCATTGGGAATGGTAGTTACATGCATGGTTTGTAAATATATATAGTTACTTCCTTGCGTTTTTAAATACTGTTATTTGAGATTTTATGCGAATGCTTATCTAAATCAGTACATATAATAGGTACATTCTAGAAAATAAATCATGAAGTACGAGTATGGATTTTGGCGCAAATTAATAAGTAATGCAAAATGACTTGCATGTAATTTATGCATTAACCTTAGCTAACTTTCGAGTATAAAAGCTCCGTATTAAAGATAGAAGAAGAAAACTATTTTTGAGCATCTGTAGTTGGAAAATTTAATTTAAAAAAGTAAAATACTATTTTTATTTCTTAGCGGAGAATATTAGAGACATTCAAGAAACATCATAATATGGTTATTGCTAAAAGTATAATTCGAAACCGGTAGATGCGTCTATTAACTACTGCACCGTGGGGCTATTGATTTAATGACTTAATATTAATTTATTAAAAGACAATGCGTATTGGTTAAGATGGCGCGAAAGTTGCGGGGGCATTTCGACCTAATTCCTCTCTGACAAGCGACGCAAGATTTATATCTCTTTGATGCATTGTTGTTCGCTCGGTAAAACGTTTTTAAATCATATAAACAATGAAACAGCGATCAAAAAAGTTTCCCATACTTCTGTACGTACGTTGTTAACATTACATAAATATCTACAGTTAGATTGTAATATCAGAAAAAGCGTTTAGCATAAAGTAAACGTTTCTTGAGTAAATTAACCATATTCGCTGTTAATGTGGAGTAATTGATACTTTCACACTGAGATTGATGGGAATCGAATGTAACAATCATGTTATGGACCTTAATTGTTTATGTTTTGCCATAAATTTTCCAAGATTAGACCATGATTCATGGACTGGGCGTGTGTCTATGACGGAGATGCCCCAACAATGAGTATTTTTATATTATTTATGCAACAGTCAAACATCTATACATACATCATTCGTTTCTTTAGAAAGTGCAACAATAAAGAACTAGAATAATAATTCTGTACCTAAAAGTCAGACAGACGTCTTATCTCCAAAATAAATACTTTCAAGAAAAAAAGATAATTTAAGTTATTTCTTGCATTTAATGTTAATATTATTACGGCTTTATTGTTCTAAGAATTTCTGGTTTCTGTTACCCATCTATAGTAAAATACTACAGCTCTGATCTATAGTTTAGTATAATTACATTACGAGAAAAAACGTCATAGAAAATTTAATATTGAAGTGGTATACTTACCTAACTTTTAAATTCATCAGTTGAAGTGAATTTTATTTGTAAAATTAATTTAATTAAACTCTTTGTCTTTACAAGTTCATCCATAGTAATCAAATATTTATCACAAACATTCACATTTTTATAAAATGTGTATATCACTTGATATTCACCACATACAAATTGTTCAATGCCATATATAGGTACCTACATACCTTGCTTACATAATATAAATATAGTATATATAATATTATAATAATTATTGTCAAAGCTATGTCTCGAAGAGAGAAAGGATAAAAAGAGCTGTATGATATAATAAAGGGATGGGTGATAAAATTTCCATGGTACAATTTCATTAATAGAGCGTGTGATAATTTTGGTTTTGGTATCTACTTATACTTGATAAAGCTTACTTATACGAGCGAATAACCTGTTGTTCAAGTATGTTCAACATTTGGTGATACATAAATTTAAAAAAATTAACACAAACTTGTCTTTTTTTCATTTTTATTTAGAAAAATCAAGACTTATGTCATAACTGACGAAAAACTGTTCGAAATACGTTTTTTATTTAAAGTAATTTATCTAGGATGCACTATAGGTATATTATAAGGATGTATACAATATAGCCAGCGGCGATTTTTTTTTGACGCAGATGACGTACCCGATTCGTCAGAAGATTTAGAAGGAGGCCTCGATACAGTTCACAACAGTCATACAATAATTAAAACATAAAAAAATCTCTGCAACTAACTAACTTAACCACTTAAATAGACCAATAGCTTAAATTATTTTTGGTTACAGGATGTCATTGTAGGAAAGAGACATATTTACATTGTATTAGGTTACTTTTTTTGACCATGTCCGATCCTATGAAGATTATAATATTTTTAAATACCTCCACGGAGTGAAAGTTTGTGTTAACAGAATTATGTTGTTGCGGTAAATGGATGTTGACCATTTGCTCAACCAATAAGGTCCATACACACATTGAAAAACAATACAGTACCCTCTCAGTAATCCGCCACCCCAAAATACAAATTAGTGAAAGCGGCGGATTATAGTGCATATATACAAAATATGGTAGAAATTAAAACATGTATTTTGTAAAAATAGTTTTTTTGAGAAATTTGTACTAGCAAATTACGGTTTTATCAACTATAAATTAAAATCAAGTATTTACTAAATTATACCTACATACTTACAAATAGGGAATCCAATCCCGGGATCCCGAATCCCGGGATCCCGGGATCCCGAGCTATTTTCGATACCTATGAATCCCGGGATTGATAAACATAATCCCGGGATTTCGGGATTGATTTTTTTATCAATTTTTATGGAAAATATAACAGAAAAAATACTTTTAATACAAAATAACTACATTAGAAATAAACTGAGTTTGAATGAAGTTTGATGTGTAGGTTGCCGATTCATTTTATTTTTTCACATAGATTATTAAAAATGAGAAAGATTGGTAAAAAAAACAATGCTTCGCACTTTTAACAAAGTAATTCTACCATGATATCATACGTTTTACGGCAGTTTCATATTTGGCTGACTAATTAGATTTATGAAGCGGAAAGGCCATAAGTACGCCATGATTATTTGCTTTACTATTTTAAATCTCGCTGATCTATTCATTATGTCTTTACTATCAGAAATAGCAATCTCATATTAAATTCACATTATTATTTATATTACAATATTATTTACTCCATTAAGCTTGTGTATTTCCAAGATTTAACGTATACAATTTTAACAATATATGTCTTAAATAGTATAAATTATATTAGATTTATTTTTGACCGATTTTATCAATGTTATTTGTAAATATAAAAATTTTATATTAACAATGGAAAAAAATCCCAATCCCGGGACCAGTCCCGGGATCCCGGGATTGTCAAATTGTAATCCCGAAATCCCGGGATCAGAATTTTGGCTCGGGATTGGATTCCCTACTTACAAATAAGTTTATTAACTAAATATTAAACAGTAAATCACTTGACACAGCCAGTTGTTCAGTGAGGCAGATATTCTTGAATGGTTGAAGGACTCCTGGCTTTCCCTATGTCCAAAAGCTTCATTTTGTGTTTGCATTGGAGCACGGCATAATTGTGATGCGGTCCTTGGGCACTTTCCTCCCTGCTACATTACTTTCTTCACGATGAACGTACGTTTTACGAAGGAAAAGTTTCCAAAATAAAACTGTCTCATCTGCGTCGTATGCATACGGCGTACTACTGAAGTTGAAAATCTAATACCGGCGAATTATAGAGCTTGATTTTGTGCTTTCAACTAGTAAAAATAACGGCGGATTATAGTAGTTGTCGGATAATCGAGCGGCGGATTACTGAGAGTGTATTGTATATGTAATATCCAGACCCAAGATTCGAACCTGTGACCCACGACATTATAAGCCTGAGCGGAAGCCGCTTGGCCATCGTGGGACTGTGATTTTTTTTTATCATTTCAAAACCAGTCAGTGTATCGGAGCCTCCACGTATCCAGCCATCCCACTGAATATAGCTACGTTTGAATACAAAATAAGGTACTGTTCGGTTAAAGCGGATACAGCGGAAAACGCATTTTGAAAATAGCCGATAAACTGGATTATTTGTTAGTTTGGGTTAGTTTAGGTTAGGTTAGGTTGGGTTAGGTTAGGTTAGGTTAGGTTAGGTTAGGTTTGGTTAGGTTAACCTAACAAATAATCCAGTTTATCGGCTATTTTCAAAATGCATTTTCCGCTGTATCCGCTTTAACCGAACAGTACCCAAAATAATAATGACTGTTCCAACTGACTGGAATTATTTGAATATTATATTTAATAAAAACTTTCAAAGATTTAAGGTTTATGATTGCAATTTTTGTAGTTATAGTATCTAATAAATAAAACATTTAATAAAAAACGCTTAAATGATAATGATTTTAATTTTATTACTTAATAGATAATGTTATAAGTGTAATTTAATAAATTGTGAATAATTATTACAATACACGACAGTAAACACTTAATAACGAATATGCAATTTAGAATTTATTACTCTTTGGTCTACTTTGCTCTGCTTGTAATAAATGATTGAATATCGCATTCTTTCTCCGACAGCACAATATGTAAATAAGTACGTATACAATATATTTCGATGTCGAAACACACAGCGAACAAATAAAACACGCCATAATGGATAGATAAATACGGCCAACAAAAAAATGTACGTCTGTATAGGTATTATAATATTATGTCCTTTCATGCAAGAAGAATCCCGCCCTGTCGATCCGGCCACAAGATGTAATTATCATTCATGATATTCAGTAGTTGTATGATAATATTTTATATGTTAATCATTTGTATTGTGTTCCGTTTTGCTAAATCACTCACTGAGACTGTGGCTTGCTATCTACGGATCGATCTCCGTGCGGCACACTGCAACTGCTCGAACGGCCGGCCCTTCGTTCATGTCTTTTGGCTCGACGAGGTAAACGGTGGCCGTGGGTCAACTTTTTTTCAATATTTTTTTGATAAAAAATTCATTAAAAATATAAATACATATGAATAAAAGGTACTGTTCGGTTAAAGCGGATACAGCGGAAAACGCATTTTGAAAATAGCCGATAAACTGGATTATTTGTTAGGTTAACCTAACCAAACCTAACCTAACCTAACCCAACCCAAACTAACAAATAATCCAGTTTATCGGCCATTTTCAAAATGCGTTTTCCGCTGTATCCGCTTTAACCGAACAGTACCGAATAAAATTCTTCTTCCGGTCATACTACGACCAATGGTAGTTGTAGGTAATCTCCGTCTATTGCGCACTGTCTGTGGACATCGCAATACTACCACATGTCCACCCAGTGCCACCACCTAAAAATTGCCACCCCTGAGTCGATAAAAATACATACTACGTACTTGTTTTATTTTTAATATGACAAATTCTTACGCGCGGTACAGAAAAATCATCCGTAGTGAAATTGGCTGATCTGTATTGAAAAATAATCACATTTCGACTAGGTTGGTATTTTAAATGTTTATTAATATTTTAACGGTAATAATAAAATAAGCAAAGTACATGAGATTTTGAATAAACGTGACAGTAAAGTATTTAAATAATCTCACTGTATTTAGATTAAAATAAAGTTTTTCAATTGACACTAACCACTTACCACTAAAACAAATACCACCAAGTATTTAAATAATGATATCGAAAGTCTAATCTAGATACAGGATACATGAAGAAATAAAAATAGTATAAAAACTACGTAGTAAATGTCTCTATACATTATTTGCAAGAGTATTCCGCCGAGGATGATTATATTGACTTGTACGATATATAAAGAACGGTAATATGAAATTATGTGATAATCTATATACATATAGTTCAATATTTCCGGTCTTAAATAGTATACTTACTAAAATATATGCTAGAAGCCCATAAATCATATGTCATATTCCGATGGTTAATTATCCCGGGATAATAAAAACGTGCTATCGTGTTATCTAGTTAGAATTCAGACATTGAGTTTATTAAGTCGTAATTACATTAGTATTAAGTTCACAAATAATCTTTAATTGCGTTATTCGGAAAGTGTTCTTTTTGGAGACAAGGACAAAAAGGTAGTCTGGCTTTCAGGTGCAGAAATAATAGTAAAGTTTGACGAGATAGTAATATAATCAATTACATACAAATATTTTAAAGTAAAACAGTATGTTATGAAATTTGCGGATCTAGTGATTGGTACTAGGCAGTTAAACCTGTTATCTAAATAAATATTAATAATATACAAGTTAGGTGTGTTTATTATTTTAAATCGTGTATTAAACTAAAAACGAATTAAGCAAAGCACTTATTCCTTATTTCAATTTATAAAAATGTGATATCCACAAAGCACCACCGCGATGCTTCATAAAAAATGTATAAAACGCAATATTAAATTACATATTAGCGGAGCAAGCCCCAAACAATGGATAACAATAAATTAAGTTAGTAGAGATATTGCATTAATTTTAAGCGAAGCGAGAATTTCAATCTCATTAGCGGCAAAATAAATGGCCAGCGCTGCTTTCTTATTATTATTTATTTCCACGGCGGTAAGCAAAACTAAAAACAACGCAAATTAGAGCTTAAAAGCCCCAAGTAATTTCGTTTAGCATATTATTAGATTTGCGCATTTTGTATCGAGGATCCTGTACATACGTATCTTGTATGCGGATAAATAACGCTCTTTTGCAGAAATGTTTTAGCGTATGATAATAAAATAATTGAATAACATTATCTACCCAATCCAACAAGTAAATTATATTTTTTCAAAACGCGTTTGAATGTAGAACTATTCCAACTCAAATTTGAAATATTTTACTGAGGTGTTCTTTGAATCATCCTATTAAAGTCATTTATCATTTATAAAGACTGATTTATAGCCATACTAAAATATGATGTATATATGTATCTATACACACAATAAATAATTGTAGTAGGTTGTTTCAAAGAACTCCCTTCCGAAATATTTCAAATGTGAGTTAGAATAGTTACTCAAATAGGCAGGCGCTACACAAATCATATTTGCCATAATAATGAATACGATGATACTTTCCTAAAAAAACTATTAGCCGTCTTCAATAACTTTGAGGACGACTTTTAAGTAAACCCTTAATTAATTTACCTGGATGTGAACCAATTTCGTATCGTTTTCGTAACTAACGCAAAAATTGTATTTTTTTTGTGTTGATTTTCACAATTAATCAAGCATTGTCGTGTATTCTTCAATGTGACGGTTTCACTCTTTCTGGAATAGTTCATCTATCAGCATGTTCAAACAAATCAAATTTTTAAAACTTCTAAATCGTTTATGCCAGAAATGGAAGATCTTGGTCGCCTTATATCACCGTAAGTTTGTTTGATTATTTCATTTCGATCCATTTACCGTGTTTCTCTCTGTCAAGTATTTTTAAAATCATAGCACACTTGAGTGCAGATCAACGTCAGTCTTAGGTAACTGGTTCTGAAACATTTATTCATACAAATTACTGATGGCTCACATCAAACATATGGTGCCGTGATCGCCCGATTAAAACCGAGTATAGTGTAGGACGGTGTGGCCAATAACTTAAACTTAACTTAAAATGGTAGATTTTTCACCAAAATGTGCCACCACATAAATGTACTTCGTATTGTTTTTTTTTATTATTCATAAACATGTCCTTCCTTTTTCGTGCAAGGTGGTTTTAGTAATTTTGAACAACCACAAACACCCAGGCTTTGAGAAATTCACATAAATATATTGTGTTCTCACGGGAAATCGAACCCAGAGCTCCCGGATGGAAGGCTAGCGTCTTACGCACTGCACCACGAGAGTCGCCAATATTATAATATACAATGTATCCTAGGATGAAACCGGAATTTACTCAAATGACAAATCGTAGAATAGGTACAAAATTATAATCATTAACAATTATTATTAAAGTGTTTGTTTTTACAATAACATGTTGTCTTTCTATCAAGTATTAATTAACAGTGATTTTTACATAATAATTCATAACAATGTTACCAGATGAGATTACAGCTCTAATGAAAATAGAATAACTCAATATTGCAATTTTACTCAAAAGACGGAACAATAATTCAGTCTAAAATACGCTTACGTAAAATTAACAATAACCAGGGTGTGGTTTATGGAGAAGGGTAGAGGGAATGGGTGACAAGGTAACAAACATGCAGGGCTGTCTCTGATGGAGTGGGTCCGCGACAAGAGCGCATCGCCGAACGGGATGCGTAATCGCGTTAAAGGCCTTAATTACCAACCCCTTTGATCAAGGAAATGCACTAATATCCTGTTTTCGCGCAAACCACGTCACAGCACCACCGCTTCGCGTGACCCGTCGCATACATGCTTTAGAGTTTAGGCTTTTCAGCAGACTGTAGACACATTGACGTTTTTTGTTTATATCGAAACGCATTAGGATTATCGGACCTACGAAATCGTATCTTTGTATATAACAAATTAATAAAGAGATTTTAGACAATAATGTGATTCTTCAGTGCGGATAGCGACGATTTTATACAGGAACCATAGGAAAACTTTGACCTTCAAATACCAGGGAATAATAAAAAAAATATAAATAACTTAAAAAAATATATATTTTAGGATTGTCAAAAAGGTGGCTTTAAAACAACAAATTTTTCTCAAAACAAATTACACAAATATCGTAGAATTAAAAAAAATACATACTTTGAAAAAATCATTTTGCAAAAAAAAAAACGGCACCCGTGCCCATCTACCAACTAAGTAAGCTATGTGTCTTCTGTCTAATTGCGACGAAATTAACTGGTGCTTTTTTCCAATTCATTTTGAAGCGATTTCTAAATTGTGTTATTATTAATTTGGCATTCGCTTTTGTATTTTAAATCAAAGTATTAATAATTACCTTAATTAGTTAATGAATTAATAACTCGTGTCAGGATATCTACGATTTTTTGTTATAACCTACTTGCACTTGCTAAATTTTAGATAAACTATTTTTTTATTCAACGAATAATTAACAAGATTTAAGAATGTAAGATTCTTTATTGAACATAAGGTAGGGTAGGGCAAGTGTGAATGCTTTTTCATATAGTTGTACTTTGATAGAGTAGGTATTAAATAAAATTGTGTGATTTATATAAGTTTATTTTTTTACCATTGTGTATAGGTACATAATATTAATCGCAACAATTTCTTATAATCATAATTTTTATATGCGAATCCATTCAAGAAAAACTATTTTTATTGGCACAAGGGTAGTTAGTGCGTTAAGAGTAAACTCATTTGATATTCTCTTAATAATAGGATTAATGAAAAAGGAGGCAAGTGTATTAAATATAGCAGATTTTAAACTTTAAAGTATATTTTGTAAGATGTTAGCTGTAGTGTTATAATAATATGTAAGTACATATATTGTTTTGTGTGTATACATAAATAAACACGATACAGTTATTTTAAATATTATTTACGTTCCACAATTCTAGAATGATAAGCGTGGGCAATTTAAAAAATAAAATCCAAGTTGCTAATATTATTAATTCATTCGAAATAAAAACGTTAAACGTTATTATGATAAACTTTTTAAGCATCTTAGTTAAAATAATTTTGTGTACCTAAATTTTTCAATAATAGTCTCTCCAAATCAGGCGTTTATGCACATGGTGTGTGGTGTATTAATTATCCTACTAGCGGTACTAGCCTAAATACTATATAATTATCGTAGTTGCAAAATTTCTGTTATATTATAATAATACATCTACAATTACAGTGATGCGAAGTATCGTGCGGTAATTTATTCACTCATATTTTTTTAGCTAAGTGACAAGTGTATCAAAAAAATGTATTTTGTTTAAAAATATTTTATAATAATTATAAATCGCAATTGACGAGTAACTACATAGTGTAGACCTTTGCCTTCATCGTCTCAAAAGTCTTGCATGATTCATCAAATAGTCCATTTGTCATGGGCATATACTCAAATTGATTGAAGGGGTGTAGGATATCCGCTGTAATATCGGGTGATTCCAGCATTGATAGTTCAATTCAAGAACATTATTGTTATATTATCTCCAGAGATCGGAGAAGATTTTCGACCTTAGTTGATCCAACACCGTGACAGTAAATGCAAATTATTATGTAAACGTTACGTGTTGTGTTACCGTGAAATAAAATACGTATACTACAAGATACGATACGTAAGTTAGGCAATGTTGACCTTTTACCTTATACCTCAGAAAATTTACAATGGCAGGGCGACGTCTTAAGCATGGCTAATTTTGCGGCCATAAATCCCCCACTACGACGTTGTAGTTTGGCTAGACTGAAACATGATGATGCCTCGTTATTTATATGCCTGCACTCCGATGCGACACTGGACACTCTACCATAGCAGTTTACTTCATCCCATGCCTTACAATTACAATCTTATAAAACAGCGTGGTAGTGTAATATAATATGTATACATTAAAGAGCTTATAGTAAGAAAAGCATAGGATAAATAACTTCAAGGGGAATATTTTACAATGATACTTTTTCAAATTCTATGGGTGCACTATGACGTGCCCTAAGAGGCCACAATATAGTATACATTAAATTGGCACGGCTCTAGTGATCAGAACATGCCCACTACATCATTAAATGGACACCTAATGAGAGAGACCACAACTCCGTTGGAGGGACACATGAGAAAGTTTCTAGATGGTGATGAAAGAAACGGAAATAATTGGAGAACATGAGTCGATTTGAGCTGTAATACGATTCGAGAGACGTAGGTTATTTACCACCTTCTCGTTACAGAGTTTTACAAGGCTCCTTACTAGACAGCGTAACAGTGTTGATTCTTGGAATAAGTCAAAAGAATTTTTCTTGAGTTTCATTGTTTTAATCTCCGTAATATTCATCGTGGCCTTTGCATGAAAAAACATTATTTCAATCAATTATTTTTTGTGTTTTTATTATTAATCCAGTCACTTATTATTTGTCAGCGATTGCAAAAATTACGCAATGTAGTGAACATTTTAAATAGTTATTAGTTAATATTATTGTTTTTTACACGGAGGAATGTCGTATAGTATAATAAAATTAAAAAGATAATAGTTTTTTTTTTAATTATATTTTGCTGTTGGTTATTGAATTTATTCAAATAACATATTTTACCCATCTTCAGAAGATGGTTTCACCTCTCTGTACCATATCAATATGTATGTAAATAATGCACAGACAGTAAAGAAATTAATAATATTATGCAGTATTTTATTTCAAGATCGTCTTTACACGAAAGATTAATGAGGACGTATATAATATTAGGTAAGTATATGAAATATAGGAAATCAATATTTTGCTTACACGGCTTTCACGAGTTTTTATATAAGCCTGCTTATGTACATATGTGTTTTTTTAATTCAGTGTTTAAATTGACTTCAAAGCATTTCATAAATATCTAATTGCTTAATAAATATTATCTAGCATATATTTTCAATGACGCATATTCAAGTGGCTTATTTTAATTTTATATATACACCCCCTTTGGCGAAGTTGTTGATGGCTGATTTTTATAAAAAGAGATCGTTTGATAGCAAAATAAATAAATAAAAATCCCCGCGAATCGAATCCGCCGATCGTTTTATTAAACGGAAATTACGTCATTTTCCCTTTCACGGGGCGATCGGAGCTTTCCTCCCAACAGTCTAGAGTCACTCATTTCGTAAAGTGGATTACCAGCTAAAAAAGCTTCGCAAGGTCTGGACACAGAGTGACTCGAATTTATGGATAACGCGGTTGGAAGTTCGCGAGGCTTGACATCGTTCAAAAGCTTAGGTAAATAATTACTTAGATCAATGTACAATTGGCTCGTATAAATACAGTTCTACTAAAATAAGTCTATCTTTTATGGAAATGAGATACTTAGCTACCCACCAGTGGATAATTTTTATAAAGACAAATTAATATTTAGTTATTAAATATTTATAGCCATAGGTATATTATGTTTTTTTCTTTTAAGAAACACTTTTTAGAGTTCCTTATAAATTTGATCTTAAGATAATATTGTTGAATATGACTAGGTATATTATTAATACCCAACTATTTACAAAATGTCGAAAAGCTCAAAGTTTTACACGGCATAATAATTATAATTTAGTAATCATATCGCTGAATAGAAGTTTTAGATAACTTTTATTTGCCAAAAATAGTTTTTTGATCAAATAATGGCACTTATCTAGTCTTCGGAACCATTGATTCTAGATCCAAACTCACATAAAAAAACGTAAATTGAAGGACTCCATTATGGGTGCAAATTTTACTTTAGTTATTATAATATCAATATTTTTGCTATTATGATTTGATAATCGAGTGTTTCGTAACTGTTAAATTAAGTGTAAATATTTTTACGAAAATAAATCCATCATGTACTCCTTTAAATATTTAATAATATGGGAAAGACTAATCTATATTTATATTGTTTACTTTCATATGAGTCCTAAAATATTTAGTACGATAATTAATTGTATCAATAGAAGCAACACGTTTTCCAGTATGTGTAATATACTATCGAAATAACTAATATGATATGTTAAATGGATACTTAGAGATAATAACTTTCGGTATTTAGTACTTCAAAAGGCTGATGATGTGCAGAAAACAAAGTTTCGCTCGCAAACGGCGAGAAGGGGTGGCAAAAAGAGAGATGGGGTATACACCCCCAAACTGCGCGGCGGAGTAGCGGGTATTATAATTATTATGAAGGTTCATAATGTGGAAATAGGTGCCCCGCCGTGCCAGCCGGGCGACTCGTATCACTCCGCCATTCGACAGCTCCGACACCTTCCGCACCCCTTCACTCCCTCCCGCAAAACAAAAGGCGCGAAGAAAAACTTATTCTTATCTCTAACGGCGGCATACAATTCAAACAGATAAACGGATATCAATAATAATTGTTTGCCATGCCGACTCCAATACGAGCCAACTGTGTTGCCAGATTTAAGTGTTTCAAAAACGTCAATAGATTTAAAAAATAAATAACCATAAGTATTCTTCAATAAATGTATATGGTTAATAACTAATAGTTTACTAGATAAAAAAAAACATTATTTTTCTGCAAAAATACCTATCTGTAAAAAAAACTATAATTTAAGTAGACATAGTGACAGTGCGACAGATTGTGGCCCATTATGTCATAGCGCTCCATTCAGAGTGAAAGGACGAAAGCGTGTGGGTACTTTATGATGTAGGTATGTGTAAATCCCAGGGTGATTTTTATCCAAAAACTTTATAAATAATACAATTAGTTTATTTTTCCGTAATTATACTAAATAAACTAATCAAAATTATTAAAAATGGCAATATTCACATAGTTGAGTAATGGTTGAGATATATGGGTCACAATGGTGTTAAGAAGAGACGTAAAATATAACATCTTTCGTTTTTGTTCAATTTCCAAGTAGACAATAATTAAACATTGATTTCGACATAAAGAATCTGGAATACTTACTAAATGTTATTAACATTGTCTTAAGGCACTTCAGTTGAGGCATGGCCTAAGAAGATCGTGGCTAGGCGATTCGCGGATTGTGCAAATGACGCGTACCGAACGAAATATAATTTGTCATAAAAATCCAACATGCGTCCATTTAATGTTATGTTTATTGTTATATTACTATTAATAATAGAATGTTCCTTGACATGTTTTCTTTTTAGTCATCTTTTTGCCGTTGGTCTTCGATTGGCGACTAGTGTGAAATTTCGTCGCACCTACTGTTGAAAATTATTTGCCATTTCACTGAAGTACGCTCTTAGTAGTTTCGATTGACTAAACTGAAAAGCTCACCTCGAGATTACCAACATAAAAATGGATTTTTCTTCAGTCAAGTACAAAAGTAGCAGTGACTTTCATTCGTTCTACGTTTAATTTTACTATCATTTTAAAAGAATGTCTTACTCATACAAAATAGCTACATCGTAATGTACTAAGTTGTATTTTATTAAAGCACAAAAAAGCACTCGAAATTTTTGTTTATTCGGCAGTTACGAGCGAAAAAAACTGTACGACAAAAGCCGTGTCGAAAAAAAAAACCCAGCCGTACTTTATGCAGACCCCGCGCATTGACGAAAATTGGACAAAAACACTAACATGGAAAAATAACAACGGTGGAAATAAGTTAAATTTAACTTCCATATATTATCTACTCAACACGATATGTAATTTGGTTGGCGCCGTTTCAGGCGGTGAAAACGACGGCTTCTCAAAACAAGGAAATAAAATATATTATTATCACTGTTAAATACACGCTTCTGTTCTTACACTTCAACACGTATGCTCTTGCGCGATTTAATTTACAGGAAAATACAAAATTACAACTCGTAAAAATATACGTCATAATTTTCTATAGCGTTTAATAGCGAAGGTACTTCATGGAGAATTGACCACGCGGACACTGGGCCGCAATCGATGTAGATGTGTATTAATTATCATTTTATATAATGTATTTTGTTATTTGCATCATTATTCAGAAATTGGTAAAAAGAAAAAAAATGCTTTTATAACGTAACTCGAATTCATTAAAATTATAAAGGGCACCAAAGGTCAATCAATATACAATATATTATTGTTTTGTAATGTCATGCTGAATATTAATTATATATGGATATGATAGTGAGTACCTACATAATAAATTTTTTTTCCAATACGCACATCAATTTATCCGCAACAAACATTTTATACGTAGTTATGTTCGATAGTTTCATTTGACACGACATGTTTAACGAACGAAGCAAGTTACAACATATTTTTTTGACCATGTCCGATCCTGAGAACATCATAATATTATGGTCTTCGACAAGGTGGGGGTCTTATATTAACAGGTTTTTGGGTACTGTTCGGTTATCAGGAATACAGCGGAAAACGCATTTTGAAAATAGCCGATAAACTGGATTATTTGTTAGGTTAACCTAACCAAACCTAACCTAACCTAAACTAACCCAAACTAACAAATAATCCAGTATATCGGGTATTTTCAAAATATGTTTTCCGCTGTATTGCTGATGACCGAACAGTACCGATTTTTGTTTTTACGAGAAGTAGATGTTGGCCACTTTCTCAACCTAGTAGATCTATACTCTGACGTCAAACACAAATTGAAAAAACAATATTATTTGTATTTGCCATACCCATGATATTATACGCCGACGTGTTCTCCCGTTAACCATCGTTGGCGTATAACTAATGTATTCCGACAGAAATTATATTGTTAGGTTAGGTTAGGTGTACACAGTAAAAATATTTAGTAAATTATACCTTTAGACGTTTATCGATAGAGGAAAAGCAGGTAAGTGGTGATATCTAATGCCTGAGATAAAAAGGAAATTCTTTCAGTTTTTCTTTTATTATCTGACTATATAGCTGGAGAAGTTTAGCTGTGATGGATGGATGCGACAGAGGCTCTGGAGTCGATAACGACGTCAGTTGAGGATTGCAAATTATTTCTTACAAGTCATAACACTCCAGATTGATTCCATTATATACCATATATAACATAAACAAAAAAAGGTATGGGTTTACTAAATAAATAGTAAACGATATAATATGAAAGATGGTAAAGTTTAAATATGTGCTTCGTACAATAAATTAAGAGTTTTGCAAAGATATTTATTAATTCAATAAAGAAACAACAATTAATATAATTCTAAATTTATGCTAAATATTTAAATGGATATTTTTATTTACAAATTGTAGGTACACCATTAAAAGAAATATTCTTTTTAAAACAACCAACTTTTGTATACACAAATAAGATGAAATTTTATAATTAAATTAATTAAAAGGATGTAAATACTGACTGTATTCAATTTATTGCAAAACGTGAAAATAAGTAAGTATTGTGTGTAAAATTTAAGTAAATACATGCTAATACTGTTGGAAACCAATGGGGGGTCATAGCAATAACGCTATTTAGTCATATAATATACGTTCAGTTTTTGGCGTTAAAGATATTAATATATCTTATTATGATCGATTTTAGTGCAGTATACGAGGAACGTAGTGGCACTACTAGTCAATTAACTTATTAATTAATATGATATTCATGTTCATACTCCGCGGTCTTCAAACTAACACATTACATGTCATATTATATTACACGATACTGTACATATATCGTTCGGTTGGCCAATAGATAGCACCGATGTTTTAATTAGCGCATTCCTAGTTTAAAATATTTTTATTGATTGACACGCAGTGAAAAATAACATGTGAATTTTACCAAACCCGGGATTCGAACCCGGGACTCTCGATAATATAAGCCGACGCGGTAACCACTCAGCCATCGTGATTGATTTTACCTGATAATTAGGTATTTATTTTTTCTGTATTGGATGTTTTATTAGAATATTGTTGAATACTTCTTGTGACTAATAATTGCCTTTATAAATTTATTGTGTATTGTGGAGTATTGATTAATCAATCATTGTTTTGTACTTTAAAAATAAGATACTTTTTGTATGTTCCATTTTTGTTAATTTATTTTAGAAAAAAATAGATTTGAGACAAATCTATATTTTTAATAAACAGAAAAGTGGTATGTAATATTTTATTGCGATTTAGGTACAAGATGAAGATGGATAAATGAATTGTTCATTCATTAATGAAAATCAAATACACACCACCCTTTTGCCTACAAAATAAAAATTGAAAAAAAACAAATTAAATTGTTAATAATAAAATATTACAAAGTTCATTATAATTAATTAAAATATCCATGTTTACATAGCCAAAGTCATAGAATTGTTGAATAACTGCATTAAAAGTTGCATAGAAATGAATCTCTTGACAAACAGTAGACGCCAGTCTAATTAAGGAAAGAGTTAAATAACAAAAGTTAATAAAGAGCGAACGAAGAATTATATTACTATAATGGTAGGTAAACACCGTGCATTGGGCGGAAACATGTAAACCAGAGGTTTGAGACTAAAGATTTTTTTTTTATTAATCTTTTTTATTGTTTGAACCTAGACCTGAGACTACGAATGGTTTGCTGTTATGTTCTCTTAATCGTTTCTTTATTGTATAACGGTATGTACTCTAAACCAGAAAATATCACAGAGAGTTGAGGCTTCCGAGATGTGTCTATAGATATACGGATCATCAAAATTCTTTGGACTGATCGGATGACAAATGTCGATGTTCTCTATCAAATGGGAAAGACCAGGGGCCCTATGTTAGAACTTGCGAGTCCAAGCCGCCCGGTCGACATGACGTCATATGACATCATTGTGACGTACTACCGGAGTGATAATAGCATTCGAGAAAATAACGCTAGTCAGATAGTGGCGTTATTCATTGTCACCATACACAAACAGGCGTTTCATCATAATAATATCTATGGTGAGCACTGTGTGTTGGGCGGCATGCCTCGTGCGTGTATTGACTGACGTCACAATTACGTCATGTCGTCGGGTGACACACGAGTCGATAGTTAGGAAATCGCGGTGCAGAGAATTTCTGCATAATATCAAAACCAGAAAACTACAGTATCTCGGCTACATTGTGAGAGGATAAAAAAGTATAGTATGTATTCATCAACTGGTCAGCTAAGAAAAACTCCATGGTAAACTTAGCAGAGGACGACGCCGCATTTCGTAGCTTAAGAACCATCGTGATGTTCAGCTTTACTGAACTGTTCTGAGAAGTAGGTGATAAAAAGCATAGATCGCCTTGATGGTGAACGACCTCCGTTAGGAGATGGCACTATATGATAAGATTTTTTAAAGTTCTAAATTAAATAAGTTTTCACTTTAGTTGTTTTTTTTAAATACGAAAAACTTGTATCAATTAGATCTAAGTGAAAATTCCATTAATTACCCTACAACAACAACTTAACATTCATTTAAACAATTAACTAATAGTTTACATCGTCGGTATCTATATGAGTTTTACAAATGAGACCCCATTGAATTATGATTTTAATTCGTAATAGGTGTAAAAAAAAATTTAGGGTGCGAATGAGAGCGTCAGACAAATAAATTTTGGCAAAATTCATGAACTCAGGAATGAAAACCTAACCTAACCTATCAAATAATCCAGTATATCGGCTATTATCAAAATTTGTTTGCCGCTGGCTTTCCTTAAACCGACAAGAACCAAAATATGATATTAGTAATCAGAGATTAATCTCAAAATCGGCATCGCTAAGGGAGTTAAAATGGACCAAAGTTTCGCATGGTCATGCCTTTTATCTTCTTTATTTATGGTATTAAGGTTTAGATTTTAGTTAAAACCTTTAACGAAAAATAAAGAATTAATTATGCTGTGGTGTTGAAAGTACATATTAGGGATTCCATTGAAAGCAAAGAGTATGTTCTGCAGAAATGTGTATGTTCTGAAAAATATACATCTTTGAAATATGTATCCAAAATGTTCTGCAATTCTTTGACCACATAACCAGAAGGGAAAAACTGTGGAAAGAGTCATTACAAGTGGAAACGAAGGTCGACTCGTAACAGGGAAATGGCTAAACGATGGTCCGATCACGATATAATATCGGTCCCTTAACACCTTCAGTCATGCGAATGGCGGAATGGAGGGATCATTGGAGAGATATAACTAGGCAATTTGAAAGAGGTTGCGATCCCCAATATGAGAGACACAAAAACGAAGATTAAAAGATGGGTATTGATTAAGGATTTTTTTAATACGCCATTGTAGGTGAAGAGTTTTTAATAGGAAAATAGATTTTATAATGTAGTATATTGCATAATAAATAGTTTACCTGGATATAGTCATGACTCATGAGATAAAACGCACAACGACGACAATGACGTCATAACGTCACAATAAAGAGGTAAATACCTGAAAGCGAAATACTTTTTCAAGCGACGTTAGAGCACAGTGACGTAGGACTCTGAGATAATAATAATGTATTATTATGTTAACTGGACACTGGCGCTAAGGAGACAGGGGAGAGTAAGGGCGAAAAGAGATAGAGCATCTGTCGGGGGTTAAGGGTGATTCGGTGGCAGTTAGTTAGCAGCGGATGAACTCTTAATTTGTCCAACAGTGACATGTCATCACATCGTAACAGGGCCGTCGACCTATTTAATATTCATAATTTGAAATATGCGAGGTGGCAAAATGGGTTCATATGGAAATGCTCTCCTGCGATATAACTAGAAAAATGTATTGGTAAGAATATAAAAATATACAATACACTGTATGCGTATCAACAATGATGTTAGATGTGTATCATTTTTATCATATACTTATAATTTTTTGAGTTTTATAAGTCGTTGTGTTGGTATATAATATAACTCATGTGTGAAGTGATCATAAAGTCTTGAGCCACCAAGGACCATCATTAGATAGTGCCTATGTATTAACACATTGTAATTAATACAGGATTCTATAGGCACTCGATATGTAGTGATATCGAAGAATTTTTAGAATACACTGGCACGATTGAGTCTAAAGCAGACATCCCAAATCACGAATAAAGAAAGATAATGTAATATACTCTATTAGCAAATTCGCTATCATACTGAATATAGTAATTATTACAAGATAAGATAAAATAAAGATGTACCTATTAAAGGAAATAGCGCGTCTCGTGGACGAAAGAATTATAATGTTATTACAATCCATTTTTGTTTTGTAAGATTATGTTTGGAGAATTGTTAACGATCTCTCAAATATTCTGATTTTGGATTTAACTGCACGTTGAAAAAAGGTCTAATTTTTGGGGCAACTGCCTTTATAATATGATAACATCCTCTTCCTATCGCAGTTGTCAAATCAGTGAGTCAAAACAATGCAAACACCTAGAATTTAAAGGTAACTGATTAATGTTAGTATCAATTAAATTAAATCTTCCACATATACCAAAAAAAATCACACACTAAAAGTGCATACAAATTATATGTTTAATTTTACATAATCACATCCAACACAAACTAAAAACATATTAATAGTGTTTAAAACCCACCATATATAGAAACAGATTATCTAAAATAAAACAAAATTAGTATCTCGACATTTATATAGATGACGATTTTTCCAATAATTGTGTTTTATTTTAAAAAAGGTTTATCAACTAATATTATAAATATGCATACTGTTCTAATTTAAAAGTACAAAGCGAAGAAAAAAGTAACAGATTCAGAAGCCAACAAGTCACGCTTGATAAACAAAAAAGTCGTTAATATTGAATAGTGGACTTACCGGTTTTTGAAAACAGATGCCTCTAATTGTATTCAATTTTCAACTTCATTATGAATGAGTTCAAAATAAAAATCTATCTGTAGCTATTTATATGAAATTCCAACAATATAATATTTGCATGGCTTGCATAATCTAGTGTAAATAAATACCTATGTATTGTTTCGTAACGCGTAATAAAAAAATGTTAGTTTGCATAAGTAGTCCTACGAACGGACGGTTTCACTTCTCGGGATTTCACAATCATTTATTTTATTATCTGAATCTCTTAGCGATCAAAAATATTTATGTAAACACAATATTATGTTGAAATGAAAACGGAACATTTTACACAATATTAAAATAAAACAATGGATCCGATCGAACCAGTTAGTGAGTGTATGGTAATATTACTTATCTGATATTTGATTGCATGAAATATACAATTATTATTATTATACTTACTACGGAATTTCCCGTTACACTGCTGTTCTGGCGTAAAATTTAATCATAAACAATATTATTTTCAGATTATTTCCATCGATAAATAATTTTCATAAACGATACAATACATATCTTCACATAGCTTTTGGCACACCATTCAAATAAGTACATTATTTATCCCAAATATTAAATTTACGAATATATGTGATAAATGACGATAATATATATTCATTTCATTTATTTGTCATGATGCAAAAAATTATAGTACCTACTCGTATAAATAATTAACACAACAACACAACAGCAACAGCAACAACAACAACAACAACAACAACAATATTGTCACATTTGTGAAATGTTATTTATTTCATTTAATTTTCCCCCAAATTTTATTGTGATATCAACGTTGATTTTTATTCTACTACATTATCAATAATTGGAATTATTACATAATATGTGAACAAACATGATTTTTAAAACACGTCTGAGAAAATATATTATAACCAATAGAAAAAATCTTTTTGAAAAAGTAAGACACCCACCCAGCAGGAATCGAACATGCATGTCTCGGGCTTCGCGCCCGAGATTTTTTTCTATTGGTTATAACAGGGTTGGTGAACCTTTTTACGTACGCGTGCCAAAATTACCCAAATATTATTTTTCGACTGTCTGGCGTGCCAAGCAATGTTTCATGGAAAAATATAAAAACATAGCTATGAATTCTAATTACAATTGAGCTCTTGAGATTCTATCTTTCACCGTATTTCTAATCGAATGTACCTATATCTTTTATTCTTTGAATATTTTTTTCCTTGCTTTCAAAAAATTTAAAGAGATCGTGGGAGCATTTTAACAACAATACTTTCATATATAATCACTGAACGGTTTTCCATATTTAGCGATTATGTTTGAGGGAAAATAATAAGCAGCTATTATATTTAAATCACTGCCGATAAATTTCATTAGGTTTGTTGAATGCAATTATATATTTACATTACACGTAGGTAATGCGTAATCTTGAAGAGTATGCGATCTGTCATTTATGCACGAATTTTGTCGTTTCCATTTGTGCATCGATAGGTATCCAAATATTATTGGTAAAAAAAAATATATTGAAAATAATGAAATACGCATGGCTATGTCATCATTATTTTTTGATGTTATATGTAAGTATATATATTTATTTTTAAAACTCTTTTTCACATTGGTACCTAATTTATTTCTCTTCAAAATAAAACATTGGAGTGCCATGCAAAATCATCTCGCGTGCCACCAGTGGCACGCGAGATGCCACAAATTGCGACAAATTTTAACTAGTGGCTCTTTATACTCTCTTAAACGCTTTCCAAATTGAGTTACTATTAGAGATCGTCTTTTATTTGCATTTTAAACGAAAGTAAGTAGGTACTTTAATTACTAACCGACGTCATGGATTACTCCAAGAGTTTTTTATAACTTACATGAACTTGTTATTAATTTTTAATATAATAAACTATTTTTTTTATTCAGCGAATAATTTACAAGATTTAAGAATGTAACCTTCTAATTATTGAACATACATAATTTTGAAAACACTTCTGGGAAAATAGATTATAACCAATAGAAATTTTCGATTTATTTTTAGATTTTTTCGTTGAATAAAAAAAAATAGTAATTATTTGTATTGAGCGTCTTTTCCAAAGATCACAAATGAAATGACAGCATTGAAACATATATCTTATATTGCAATACATCACAATATGCTACTGAATTATTGCTTAAATGCTATAGTTTCTAATCAGGGATGATTCATGATATAAGCTGAGTGAAAAATGAATGAATTAGTATTATTAATTATAGTAGACAAAGGCTTGGTTTCTATTTAGAACATAAATACAGGAAAAGTATTAAATACATCTTTCAAACAACATAGGTTTAAGTGCGTACATTTAAAATGCGATTAAAGTGTTTAATTTATGAACATTACAAATAAAATTTAAAATGACGACGAATGTTATTTAATTATACTTAATGTAATTTGGCATTGCACGAGCTTGTTTTAAAAGAACCGTTATGTCTACCGGTAACTTTGTCAAGTTAGCCAAAGAAATTTTCTCTATGATATTTTAAGGTAATTTTATTAAAACAAATAATTCTACTTTATTATTATCGTATTGTCAGGTGATTCATATACATTCTTAAGAAAATCATTTTCGATTATTAATTACATAATGATTATTTACCAACAAGACTTTTAAAAAAGGTCCCTTATGCTTATGGTAATTTCACCAAGATTTTAATGGTTTGGCGCACTCGCTGGGTAAAAGTGTATATTATTAAAAATAAATAATACAACGATTATTCAATGAATACACAAAGAATCGATTCCACAGTAAATCCATGATTATATATTAATTAATTGTAATTAAAATATTAATACTAAGTATGCAAAAAAAAAATGACTGCGACGTAAATTACGTTCTCAACACAATCTAAGTGAAATTGTGGATAGGTAGGCAGACGCCGTATATTAGTTTCCCTACATCACGCTTAAAACATAATGAAATTGTTTCTACTGTTTCAACAGAATCTAAAACACAATGCATACAGAATATTAATGCCTGCTGCACAATACATTTTGAGATTAAATTACATTAATGAAAAGTTAAATGATCGCAATTAACTTAATCGTCAAACAAATTTGATGGTATAAAATTACAAACCAGGCTGCAAATAATGCATTCGTCCGATTATGAAATTAAATAAAGTGCTCAGTCAATTTCTATTAGTGCCTACCTACTGCAACAGGGGATTTCAATAGTGCGCACTTTTTTAAAGCAGAGATTAGTCTGGAAGCTATCCACAAAACTAATTAGATTAAAAAATATAATTATAAAAAATTAATTTAGTTAGACTTTCTTTATTTGAGTACGATTATGATACGAGATCAGCATCGTATAATAATAATTATGATTAAGAATACAATGGTAAAAAGTATGAGTCAATATTTTAATATCAAATTGCTCTTGATCAGTGGTTTGTACCAGGATCGGTATTTATAAAATCTATCATTTTTAAATAGCTTTCAAAAATCGCAAATAGCTTACAACTTTCCATTAAAAATAGAATATTTTCTTGAATATCAAGATGTTGGTCTTGTGTACCTACTTTATACCTTAAAAAAAACAATATTTTAAGTAAAGATAAAATTTCATATCTGTGTTAAACTGTTTTTTTTTCGATGTCCGATTCTATGATGAGCATATTAGAAGGTTTGTAATAACAGATTTTTATTTTTAAGAGAAATGGATGTTAGCCACTTGCTCAAGCTATTAGGTCCAAACAGACATTGAAAAACAATATGCGTAATTGCCAGACCCAGGATTCAAATCTGAGACCCACGACATTATAAATAATCCGAAGCGTTAGCCGCTCGTCACGTAACTGAAATTGTACGAAAAACAACAATAAATAAAAATATCCTCCAATCTCTGTTGTAATGAAAATCTAACATTGTTTTCAACCTTCCAGTATATTTTTTGCCCGGTCTGATATATTTCTATGAATGATAGTTACCAAACACTGACCAGAATACTAGGTGCCAAAAAAATTGTCAATTTATAGATTTGACACGTGATTGAGTTAATTAAAAATACTAAACGATATCCAACGATTATTTACACAGTATTACACATATTGTAAAATCTAATAACATTAAGTCGCGTGTGGAAGTTTGAATTAGCTAATAAACGCACCCCTTTAAAACGAGAATACATCCAAGACAAAACCCTTGTTGAATAAATCCTTAACACGTATTCCTAGACACAATAATAATTTGAGACACACGGATAGGTCCACAATGTATAATACAAAAAGGACATAGGTTTGTGGACATACTAGCTAACTACATAATACAAGTGCGCGGCGGACCCCGTAGCAGTTACATTTGCTTTTATGGTTATGGTTATTATTATTTATATCATTCGTTGAACTTTGGCACGCCAAGTAAACTGTGCGTTTTGACAGGCACTCGCATCGGAGGTGGACATACAACAAAGCCGACTAAGTATTGGTTGACACCACACAATATCATTTCTACAAGAGGAAACTTACATTACTCGACAAACATCATAACTAATTTAATTTTATAATATTAACCGCTATTATGGATCAATCTTTTTATAATATTTTCATATTAAAACTGTCAGTTCTTTGTGAAAATACATTTTATTAATTAAAATAAAACACAACATAATCAGTGGGACTATTCTATACTTATCGACCGCTAAAGTGATAAAGTGATAAATATTACCAAACTTAGGGTAGGTTTGTATCAAAATATTAGCACTTATTGTAACAATTACAACAAGTTGGTTTTTATTATTGCAATAAGTGCTATATTTTAACAGCACCTATCTTGCTGCTGTTAAAATATAGCACTTATTGCAACAATAAAAACCAACGTATTGTAATTGTTACAATAAGTGCTAATACTTTTATACAAACCTACCCTAAGTTTGATACTATTTATCACTTTATCACTTTAGCGGTCGATAAGTATAGAATATACCCACAGGACCAGTTTTGTATATTTTAAGTGAAGTGATAAATGATTTCTCTATATATAATGCATATTTAAATTGCGGATCGATCAAAATATTGACACTGAACACTCGTAGATGCCATTTCTTTTAAAGCAAGGAGTGAGCTACGGTGAATCTGACTATTGTCACGGTTGTTATTATCGTCGATACTTTTATATTAAGCCTATTGTATCGCTCTCTCTCTCCCTCGGTATCTCTCTACTACAATGCTAAAATTTCGTACCTCACGCTAATGAATGTGGTATGTTTATAATAATAACAATAAATTCTGTAAATTCACTTTTTCTTCTTTGGCCATATCCGCCACTTAGTTGGAGAGACAGAACAAATTAATAAATATAATTCCGACAGGTTATATTCCAATACAGTACATTTTGACGCAAGGTTTTGAATGTGTGTGTGTCCTACGAAAATGAGCCATGCATTATAGACGTGCAATAGTGTGTGTTGCAACCTTCAATACACCAATATTAAATGAGCGTCAGTGTATAAACCGAGAGTAGTTGTCAGTATTCGACGTATGACGTATTCTTGACACGCGTTTAAGTTTATCCCGTATTCTTCCGCACCCGAGATCGGTTGCAAGCTTCTCCACACCTATTTGGTATTTCAGTTCACATTATTTGTGAGTTCCCTGGTTGGAGCATATGGACACCATGAGGTGCCTCCAAGAATCCCTATCGCTCGCCAGCCTTGTCCCATCGTTCCAAAATCACTTTTTAGTCATCGTTGTAAATGTTACCGATACATATGACTAACTATTAAAAGTGTCGCCTAAAAGCCTGATTCCATGAAATTTAGTAGTACCTACGCAATTATAAATAAAATTGAATTTTAGAGAAAAAATGTAAACTCAATTGACTAATTATTTTAGTTTGGCAATAATGACGCCAAATAAATTATAATATTTTATCTGTCATTGTCAGTTGTGAAAACCAACCTTAGTGTAGGTACCTTAATGGTATGAGACAATGAAGGGACCAGTGTCGCCAACAGTCATTTAAAAAAATCCTGATAATGTAAAAAAGTAAAGTAGAAAAATTACAACTAATAAATAAATCATGCAGCTAAAAATTAATGCATATTATATAATATTTGGTTATCACTTCAATATTTTATGTAAAAAGACAGTATCTTAATGGTTTTCAAAAAATATGGTGTTTTAGATCTAGCTTTATTATGAAATTTTTAAATTTGTTTGCTGTGTCAAAATATGTTAGATTTAACGGCATGCGCCAGATGCAAATTTTGCAAGCCTAAATATACTAGATCAGGTAAGAAAAACGCTAAGTTGGCAACGCTGGAAGGGAGACGATATCTGTGTTAGAAACTCAATCACCTATGTGTCCACGACTGGATAAACTTTTCAAAAGAGTGTTTTATTTATTTCGCGATCAACAACATGAGATACAATTATTTATTCAAACGATATTCCCTTCGTGTTTTCGACACAGTCTATCGACTACTGCGATATTGGTATAAATAAAACTTTGGTTATAAATATTAAATCTTTCCTGGGAGCGATATATTTTTGCGAGTCATGCTTTTATTATAGTTCATGAATGGCGAAAATTTTCGTAGCAATAACAAAATAAACGCATTACCGAAATTTTAGTTGTGACTGTATTGAAACATAAATGTTTAAATGAAATAATAATGTAAAAACAAACCGTTCAAAAACGACTGAAAGATAAACCACAAAAACTACTTATTCATTCACTTTAATATACTTAGCAAATTATTAATTATTTCTGGAAGGAAATCAATTATGCGAAATTAAATTAAATCATTTTGTATTATTTTATCATCACAGTTTAAAAAAACACATTCGCGACAAAAACGGTTCTATAATTTGTGAATATAATTGTAATTTATTCAATATGACTATTGTATTATAATGAACTAAATGACACATAACTGTTTTGAAAAGATGTTGTATCTTAAATAAAATCAGTAAAATAGTGGAAAATTCCATTCGGATTGAATAGTCTTATGGCATTTGTGATTCAGGCTGATGGTTTCTGCCAATTTTAATTCGCACTATTGTATGTTACACACACATTAGTGGATATGAGTGTAGAATATATTAGGGAACGATCAACTTACTAAAATAAAACGAACTTAAGTATATTATTATCGGATTGTCAAAAATATGCCATAGTTAAACAACTGATCGTCCAATTGATTACGTTGGGGATGCTAATGACTTGTACGTAGGTACATGGATCATTTTGAGATTCAATATTTTATAATATGACGTTGACTACGAAAAGAGATGAACCTAAGCAAGATGAGAAATACGTTGGGTTGTGTAACAATATACTATAAGTAATATAATGCATCATTCATTAAAATCTCTTTAGATTCCAGTGTAGAAAAATGAATATTGAAGTACCTACCAACGTCAAGATGTACGACTTTCAATATTTATAATTAATCCGGTTTACGTTATAAGATTAATGGCTTTCAGAGACATCAATATAATCTTTTTTATAGACCAACCGAATTTTTCTATGAAGTATCTTTGAAAATGACTTCAGAGACACATTATTAGAAAAATATTTGATCAAACGGGATGTTCATTTTATGCATGAGTGGCCTTAACAATTAATTTATAATTAAGATTATTTATTAACCTACCAACCCAAATATCTTTTTTGCGAACACACATAATAACTACGCTATTTGTGGTATTTAAAATACATTAAATTTATACATATGCCTACAATATTTAAAATTTAAATAAGGCTTATAATAATATTATTAAATAATTGATGTATTGGTGGCGTCAAAAGTAATCAAATTCAAAATTATATGTTTTTAATAAAAATAATGCTACATATTATTGTTTTTATTAAGTCTTTGATAAAAAATACTTTATCTGACAATATCATGTCTTAGATCTACAATTCTATATTAATTATTAGTGGCGAACGGCGTTTTTTTTGCGTCAAACGCAACTGGTTGATTTCTACATTAATGTTTTTAAAACTATTTGCTCATTTATATTAGCTGATAAACCTTACTTCATATTCTTGCAATATAAATACATATAAATACATATCAACATATATTAACTAACATTTTAAATAATCGGTTTCTATAAATCAACTTTTAACTGGAATATAGAAGTTGTAGACTGGAATACAAAAATATTATCTACGCATTTTTGTTAATTTTTACAATATTTGTGACTTATCAGTGTTTGTTATTTCACGCATCAATTCAACAACAAAGTCCAATGTGATTCCGGGATTGGTAGAAAAAAGTTTAGAGAATATGCAAATTTGGCGCTTTTAAAAGTAATAGATTGATTTCGACTGATGATGATGTAAACTTAAAAGCTCCACTGTGGCGTCACGCAGCCATTTTTGTATATTATTATATAAATATCATCAGATAAGACTCCCTCGACGAGAAGCTTCAATCCCACGTCGTGCCGTTATTGTTTTATTTTGTTCTCGAATAAAAACACTTGAAAAGTTTGGATATAAATTTGAAAAGAAATATTTTAAGAAGTCTGTTAAAACAAACGGAGATGTCGCGCGAGGCGTAGCCGGTGCCATCGCAACAACACAAGCCAACTGAAATAACAAGTACGCTAGCTACATTGGCGCCCATTTATTTTTATTATAAATAATAAACATTATACCCCGTTGTAGTAGTCTATATTGCGCCGCCATACTGGGCGGGAGGGGGCTGACGATGGGATGAGACAAGGGTAGTCGCGCGTACGGGGTACGTCGCCGCACACACAGAAGAAAATAAGTGGACTTGCCCGCTAAAACTCGAAATTGTCGTTATTAAAATAAGTTTAAAATTTACATTTTTCAAATTATTTTACCACCCCGAAAACCGAATTTACAATGCCAACTGATTTTAGATTTAATTAAATTATGTATAGGCGAAAAGTAGAACAATATAACAATAGAGTGAAAATATGGCGTAGTATGAACCAGAGAAAATAATATGCAATTATCACAGAACATTTAATAAGTGCCAGTCGCAGTCGACAAATGATTTGAAGCCAGTTTTTTTATTAGAACTACTTAATAACGGTCAGGCCATAAAACACTGGAAATACAAAGCCGGATAAATGTTCAATATTGAATGCGCGCTTTGTTTACGTGACAAACTAACAATTATTCAAAATAACATTTTCTTCAACACGCATTTATCCCATATTTTTCCACTCGAGAATTATATCTTCTTACCGACTCAACCAGAAGGTAACGCACTTTCCATTATTTTTATCATCATGCAGGGAATGAGGAATGACAATGTGATTTTCTCTCGACATAGTTCTGGACGTGTTACGTATGTAATATGATAATTAATAATACTTATGTCAATCGGTTACTAAAACACCTTACCTGGAAAAGTTACACGTGTAATATTTTTTTAATTATAAAAATAATCGTTGAAGATCACCATTTAATATGTAATTACTTATAAAGTCAAGTGACGAATATTATCAGCTCACTTAAATTATTTTTTGAATATATATCTATACACGTTATTTTTTCAGAATGGTAAGAAAAGCGAGCGAATAGTTTCATGTAAGTAAATAATAATACATTATGATTAGTGGACTTTAAACCAATCCATGTTAAATTTAACATTATTATAAGTAGCTATTGTTAAGGATGACATACTGGCAGAATCAAATTAACCTTCCATTAGTTTAGAGCTTAGAGGACCAATTACACTTCCTGTTATACTTTCATGTACATAATAATAATTGTGTAACCTCGCCGAGGGGAGAAAAATATCGATTTTTTTAAAATCTTTTATGGTGTTAACTGTCAATTTATTCGTGGTAGAAATTATATATTTATAGTAGTAATTCCACTTTTCAAATATTAAACTGAACATCACCAAAAATGTAAAAAAATTATTGTCTAAATTTATTATTTACATGGCTAACCTTCTTCTACCTACGTAAAGGGGACACGTGGATTAATTTACATTATCCATCGCATTTTATGATAATCACGTCATATATCTATTGCAATAAAATATTCGGTACTGTTCGGTTTCACGGAACACATTTTGAAAATACCCGATATACTGGATTATTTGTTAGTTTGGGTTAGTTTAGGTTAGGTTTGGTTAGGTTAACCCAACAAATAATCTAGTTTATAGGCTATTTTTGTGTTTTCCGCTGTATTCCGTATAACCGAACAGTACCAAATATTCTTATGATTGAGATGTATAATTTATCATATGAAAATGGGCGTGATTTAACGAAAGATTAAATTAAATACCTACACATAAATTGTATAAAATATCATTGGCAGCATTATGCGATTACCAGCTATTCTGTTATGTATAGTAGACTGGGATGCTGTCGGACTACATCCCGAAGACCGAAATCGTAAGTGTACAAAATACCGAATAGGAAAATAACTACTTATGTGACCATCCCAGATTTATATTGCCAGTAACTATTTGCAAATTGTAAAAATGACAAATCAGCGAAATGTCAAATTGTTTGACGTGAGTGAAAGTCTCTTTCAAAGGGAAAGCTATGGTGCCATAAACGCATATAATTATATTTACTTCAGGATGTACCTACATCACAATTATAAAAAAAATATTCATAAGGAAAGGAATTGGCATTGCTGAAAATTCCAAGAATAAATACGCCCTTTCGAGTTTCGAGTCAGATCAACCATGGCAGAGATGCGCACCAGCATGGGCTGTAGGGCTCTATCCGCGGGCCAATTTTCTGGAATGTATTCGCTACTCCTGGTGTAAGCCAGAAGCAGGGCAAACATTGCCGTCAGCGAAGCCTTGAAATCAAAAGTGATTTGGAAAAATCAACTAGACAATCTTTTGCACCGAGTAAAATTGAAGCCACTATCCTTAAATAACCAGGACTGTAAGCAGATGCCAACAGCACAAGCAATGACCCCTCCAAATCAACCCGCCGCGCACGCTTGGCCTTCGAGCGTATCATTAGGCTATATGTTTGATGTGAAGCATCAGAGTTGTTTACCATACCAAAAACTGAGGTCACCACGCTCTCAAGTGAGTTTTTACTGAGATTACTGAATTATTGTCTTAATTAAAAAATAAGTGGCCATGAAAGAAGGAGCACGGAGAAACATAAAACAAATGAATAGACGATGGGTCCAAAAGCTTGTTGGACCAACTTAAGCATATTTTCCCTTATGGAGCACATTCTCGGACATTTCCAGAGGATGTGGTTTTCCCTGCCACATGAATATGTTGGTTGGGTCACAAGTCCATATATGATATATATTACATATTCATGAAATTTTGGTGTATTACTTTATGAAAATCAATATGACATTTGCGACGATTCTAGGTTGGTCATAAATTAAATAATATGCTTAGAAAACTGTATTTTATAACAAATTAAAAGGTGATAAAAAGTCCACACCATCAAGGCAGAAGAGTTACTAATTTATATACCTAATACAAATTTCATTTCGAGAAAAATGTCATTAGAATACATACTAAATGGGTAGGCACCTACTATTATTGAAAAAGCTAAACAGTAGGTATAGGTTGCATAACAAGACATTTATCTACTCAGTTACTTTTAAAATAATAGAGTTGACCAGACCGGAGTGTTGGAGCGCCGTATATTTTCTGTTTTTTTTTTGTTTATTATTTTTATTTTCACCCTACACTTTTTTCGCCCTCGTAAATTACATTTTTATATTATGTTCTCTTTTGTTTCTGACGTTTCATATTTTAAAAACTTCGCTCATTTGCTCGCCCATACCTTTATTTTTCACATCCCCGGCTATTTCGGCTTATACATATTATATTATATATTTTTCATCTAACAACAGAATGATAATGCTGAATTTATAAACACAAACTGGTTTGCTTAATGAATAACACAACAGTAAATCAGTTGTTTTTTATGTTCAGATTGTTGGTCGATGAATAATGTCTTAGATAATTTGGTAAAACTGCAAGACAATATTTTTTTACTTCAAAAAGTTTATGTATAAAATAAAATTTACACCGAAGTCTAATTTTGATGAAAACGATTACAGATTTTATACTTAAACTAGCATTTTATACTTAAACTAGCATAATATATTTCAGAGCCAATTCACTTTTTGTGTACCTATCTATATTCATAACAAAAATCTGAAATTTTCAAAACCATAAAGCCGCAAAGTTTATGATCATGAAGGACCGGAGTTTTATAAGTAGCGTTTGCCCGAAAGTGTTATTTTTGGATTTATTTTGTAAGATGAACCTAAGAAGAAATATTGAATAAAAATATGTTTGCTATGTAATTGTTTCCCGAAGATTATTTAATATATATATATTATAGAATCCAAAATGTTAATATAAGAAATTTTAACATTGAATTGGTGTTTGTTATACCATAGTGAAATGGCCAGATAAGTCGCCCGGGTACAAAATGTGAACACTGTGATATAGGAGGCACAAAATGACAATGTCACTGGATTGACGAACTCATCGAGTTCAGCGGAAGTATTTGGCAGCGAAGAATTAACGGCTGAGAATAGAGTAAGTATCCAGACGGGGTGGGGTCTTGTCCAGCGGTGGATCGACCCGGGCCGATGACGATATAGCAAATTAACGTCAATCACCATTTAATATACTTAAAGCGTACGTTCTCTACTTATAACCACATATTTTAGTCATCAAGTTCTGACGCATTCTAATCAATTGTACACAACGTATTTATAATTATTATTATACATCGATACTAGAAACACTTGAGTTATTTTACTACATCTTTTAAACGCGTACAACGTCCGAAAGGAATATCAAGTGAGAAATAATTTAATTATATTAGACATACAAGAAAATTTGAATCTTAATAAATCACAATTGAAATACTGCCAAATGTTAAAGTTTTGCATACATGTAAGCAGTACGTCATAATTATATTACTGTACGTAAATAAATTTAATTCAGATAGTACATAACGAAGCTGTTTTAAATTATATATTATTATAACATTATTAGTTAAATAATTACTTAGGCATTAATATTAAGTAAAATGAAGACGTTACTGAAAATAATTAAATTTACAATTTAGATATTATTATATAACCATTAGATTAGGTATATTTAAGTGTATCACTCGCACTGACACGAAACATTAATTATTTTATCGTATAAAAAGATAAATATTATTTATTAATAAAGATAGATGGATACTAATATGGGTATATACATACTTCATTCTAATTGTAACTATGTTTAAAATTAGATATTATGCTTAAAATCTCCATCACATATCAGTTTATAGAAGTTAACTAAAACTATACAGACATCTGAATAATATATCTAAATAAATAAATAATCAATAGACATTATATTATAAACACCCACGATGGCCGCGTGGTTTAAGCGCCGGTCTACAGTGTCGAGGGTCACATGTTCGAATCCTGGGTCTGGCAAGTACACATATTGTTTTTCAATTTGTGTATGAGTCAGAGTATGGACCTAATAGGTGAGCAAGTGGATGACATCCATTTCTCGTAAAAATATATCTATTAATACAAACCTCCACTCTGTGGAGGCCCATATTATGATCCTATTAGGATCGGACATGGTTGAAAGAAAAAGAAAGAATATTATAAGGGTTAGTAAGTACAAAATAAACAAACACGTCGAAAAAGCCTTCTCCAGAAAATTGAAGTAAAGCTGAAAAAAGGCTACTACGAATAATCATTATTTTGCATTGTAGATTCATTTATTGTAAAATTTTCATTATTATCACTTGCATAATATATTGATAACAATCCTTGAAGAAACGTGGGGTAGCTATGAATGGATGACATTATTTTATTATTTAATTAATACGTACATTGATTATTCTAATACGAAAGAAGTCGACTTGTACCGAAACCATGACATTTACGATATGCAGCCCGTGAAAGGACGTAGCGTGTCAATTATTGTACATCTTTAGGCAGTCCAATACACCGAACTATATTCATTTATTTGTATCAAAGGTACGTCCATTCCCCGTAATGTCGAATAGCTGCTAAAGATGGTGTTACTTAAATTAAAACTATTTTCACAATGCGGCAACATACAAAATAATATGTTTCATATGTTGCTGCCAACCGAATATTATTAAAAACGCTGCGTAATCGTCATCGACTGATGTACTTAATACTAATACATAAATCAAAATACTTCGTTTAGTTAAAGCCTAAGTACTGAATATAATATGCTAAAGTAATAATATTGGGATAAAAGCTTTTAAATTATATTTAAATACACACTAAACATCTGGTTATTAATTCTCATACCAGCCATAATGTTAATGACTCTAGACTAGAGGCCAATGCACTCTTTAAAGATTCAGACATACCACCCCACCCCATATAAAATATAATACGTTCGATTTATTAGGGGCTGCTGTTGTGTTATTATTAGTATTACAAAGCAACAAGAGAATTATTATTATTTGAAATAATTAAATTAAACGAAGTTCATGACTGGATTGCGAAATTAATTATTTTATTTAATATCTCTATGCTTTTATATTTTAAAAGTATATTTTCATAATATAAGTCAGACATGCCTAATGCATCATCGCACTATAGTAATTTTGTCGTAAACATGTAATAAGCGTGTATCTATCTACCATTCAATTGTAATAAAATATGATATTATTGAAATTTTGAATTGAAAGAATTAACCATTTAATACTATTTTTATTTCCTTAACAATTTGGCTAAGATAATCTGAAAGTTGATTTCAAGTTAACTATGAGAAAGACACGTGACCTCGTTGTATCTCTTAACATATTGCATCACACACGGCATGTCGGAGGAAGAGAAAGAGAAGATGCTTCAGAATGAAGCGCATTTTCCCTTATCGTCACGCAATTGGAGAATGGTTATACAATATGACCAAAACATATTATTTTCACGACGAATGGGAAATTGAATATGTTTTTTTTTTGTGATGGTGAATGGCAATTAGTGTTGTTAAATTTGTATCGCCATGTCAGTGGCGAATGGTGTACGTAGGCTGTTAGGATCATACATAAATGGTGCACACTCTATGTCAGTCAAACGTTTTCGTTTTCATTGAACTCAGACAACGCTGTGTAGATATGTGTTGGTTTGTTTTTAAAATTCAATGCGTAAATCCAAGACATAGTAAATAATTAATAGTCAAAAAAATATTCGTTTGTCTATAAAATATTGTAAATTATGTCATTAAACCATACATAATTTTAGATATTTTATAGATATAAGAATATTTTCTGACGATTATGGTTTGGTTTAGGCAGGGCTTAATGAATTAAAAAAAAAAAAACTATCTATAATACGTATTCTTAATTCAACTAAAACAAATAAGTATGATTGAAAGAGTGAACTATTTTTGTCGGATCGCTCATAGCATACCTAAACTATTATGGTTTGGTTTGGGTAGGGTTTAATTGAATTTTAAAAACTAACCGGCAGGTACCATCTGAAAATTGTATTTTTAGTTCAACGAAAACGAATAAGTATGACTGACAAAGTTTAGTGTGCACTATTTATGTCGAATCTTAAAAGCTTACCTCCAACCCTCGCCACTGCGCCGTGTCAGCCATACATTTAGTTACGTTGACGAATGACAGTGGTAGAGTGAGAAATCACTGCAGGTTTTGATACTGGATAGTAAGTAGATCACAGCTTAATTCAAGATGGAGATCCGTTATACGCTTATTATATAGAGATTAAAATTTATTGTACCTATAGCGTGAATTTTCGTCTTTAATGCAAATGCAAATGGTTTAGATTATTTCACTTTTGAAATAAACTGGAACACAAATAGTAAATAAAATTTATAGAATTTGACAATCTAAAAATATAATTTTCATAATATTATGCTTTCATTGTTTTTATAAATATAATATAGATACTTTTTATTATGCAATTACAAAAATGCTTCATTAAAAATTATTGTATCTGGTTATTTTTAGGTGAATATACATTATAATAATTTTCCAGTGGATCGAGAAATTTTTATATTGTCACTAGTAATCCATGGTGCGAAAAAGTTTGTGAAGCACTGAACTGTCTACAGTAGGCACTGTCGATCCTATTTGGCTCTGCATACGAAAAAAAGTTTTAAAATAATATTATTATATTAGTCTGAAAGCAGACAACGGTCAGTGATTATATAACATTTCGTTTTTTTTTTTTTTTTTTTTTTAAATATTAATATTTTCCGAATAAAAGTGCAATCGGAGGTCACCCCCTCTCGCCAGAAAGCACCCTCCACGCTGTCCCCTCCGACTTGTGCCGAATCGGGGCGAGGCGAGGCGATCATATCTGCAGCTCGTTTTATTATCGAACTCGACGGTACAAATTGCCGCTATTGTAAATTTGATATTAATGGCAGTTATAAAACTACCCACGACAGCGGTGGTGAACTTTTCACAGCGATAAATAACTTAAAGCAACAACAACATGTCTTATATTATAAGGTATAAACAAAATTAAAAGAAATATGAAAATTCGTTTTTCATATCGGATTAATATTAATCGCTGGACAAATCTAGTCATCCAGTAATACATTACTGGATGACTAGATTTATCCAGCGATTAATATTAATCCTATTAATGATTGATATTTAATGATAATAATGATATTAATCCGAATGATAACAATCATAAAAGATGGACGATCATTACGTCGACGAGTCAATAAGGTAATATAATCAATTCGGTAGAGATAGCATTGATGGATGCGAATAATGATGATTTCTATTATAATATAACTGTAAAATAAGATTATTCATTAGAAATTGTCCAGATGACGCGTGACACGTACATGTGGATAGGTCACCTGTACCTCGACAGCGCGCGAGATGTGACATGCGGTGATTAAATGTGGACGGCTCAATGAGGTCACATATAGAATAATGCGCGCCAGTTTTTACACGCGAGTCAAATCGGAACAGTGTTTAGGCGGAGACATAATATACGCTTATCGTTAAATATTATAAATCGCTTGTAAATTACAATACTCACATAATTCAACTGTTTATCTCCTATGCCATGTAGATTGCCGAAATAAACAGTTTTCGAATATGAATTAACGAACTAACTTAAACCACGCATTTTGACCTATATTTTCCCCCGAAATGAATGAGCTTTTATTACACCGGAATAGTCTTTAATAAAATTAATGTTAAACATAGGCATCGTCACAATTTCGCTATTTTGATAGTTATATAATATTAAAGCCGTTAGAAGCTCGCAGAAATTTTACAATTACATACTGCTTAAGTTATGTTTTTAAATTCATGTCAAATACATAATACTACGTATGAATAAGGGAACGTTTCATTTTTATATATAATACAACGCTGAGCGCAGCATAGTCAATTAAAGAAATAATGTTAGATTATTTTATATAAATTGAGTTTGTTTACAAAAATGCTTTCAATATAAATTAAATTAAAAAAAAAATCGTGCCTTTTGACGTAGGTACTTAGTTGTAATTTCAATACGTCCTAAACTCGTAGTACTGTATGAAAACACACCATCAACCACCATAACTACACTACACTAACTTGTAAGGGAAAACTTATATAATATATATTTTAATTCAGTATGTTTTTCCATATTTTATCAATCGGTTTAGTCTTTGCAACTTGAAATTTCATACTGCTGCATAAAAAAATACCGCATAATACGTATTAACTCGAAAATAATAACTCCCACATACGACAAAATCATTAAGTGCACCGAATGTTCAGTGTGTAACTTAATATACATTAAAGATAATTGCAATCGGTATATTGCTTCCCATTCTTGGATGCACCGTGATAATTTTCTGCGATGGTTTCACGTTACCCATCAGCGGAATTCACTTCATCGGATATGAATAGTTAACCGTTAGTTAGATGTATATTAAGGTTTCTTGCCACTGGAATGTAGACTACACTGTCTACAAAGCCGACACACACCGTGCAGATAGATAATCGTCGGTGTGCGTCGATATTCACACCAAACCGCTCGGTAGGGCTGCGATGCGAAGGGAGGACGGTGGGCGGATGGCCGCCTAATGCAAGCCGAGCACGCTACCGCCGAAGACTTCGCATAGACACCAGCAATCACGCCTAAGAAGGAATCTTAAAGGTGTAAAACTTTGCCTAACTATTTTTGCCTAACTTTAATTTTGTAATTAATGTGTTATGGCCTTCGGTAATTTGAAACGTATCAGAGTTTGTAGTAATTGTTATCTATTCATGCTGTTTTGGTAAGCCTAAAACATGATATTGTTTTTCGATAATATTTGACGGGAAGTCATCATGGATAAATTGTAATAGTATCGATACCCCCAGTTCAATAGGGGAACAACTCATAAAACCTTGTTCCAAGATAATGGCGTTTGAATTTTTTGCAGTAATTCTCATTTTAATTTTAAAGCCTTGATTTCGTTGAAAGTGTATGTTTTTTTTAATATTTAATTTAGTGGAATGCATCAATGCACAATGAAATTATACATTTTAATAAGGAATTCACCAATAAATTTGATTATATAACGGAATTACTAATTAATCTCAGAAAGGGTTATTCAATTTTATGACACATTGAAGACATTTTTGACTATTTTTTTTGCTGAATTATAAAGAGAAAACTTTTCTACATCGAATGGCATTCTTAACTCAAAACCTTTAAATTATGAGTTGTTCCCCTATTAAACTGTGGTATCGTAATGTACAAACAAATATTTATTTAATATAATTATGTAATTTCCAACTCCTCAGAAATACACCCCGACCAATGGGCTCTACAAATTAAACAACCTGCTCCGTAACTAATAACGACGAAAATAACTAATTACTATATTCATGAATTATGATGCATAGTAAATGAATAAAAAACAGTTCGACACATTTATTTATTTATCATGAAAACCGTATGTCAGCGTAGAAGATAATTATTGACAGAAATATAGGTAACATCTATATTTAAATCTATACTAAAAAATACCTTTACAGTGTCCGTTTCCACGACACCTAACTACAAAATAAAGTTTTTTTTTTTAAATTTTGATGATTGTTTTTCTGTTTATAAAAGTTCCAAACGCAATAATTTATCGCGCGTACCTAATATATTGATGAATAGCTAGCGACCGTCTCCGTAAAATGTACATTAATATAACCTTTACTTTGTGTAGGAGGAGCAAACATTGTAATAATAAAATATGTTTTGGAAGGTCGTGACATTTTCAATGTATTATTATTAGGAATTTAGTTTAATCTATGTCACGAAAACATTGAAACTATTATAGTTTTTATATGTTGTACCATGATATGATAAACTTTTACCCTACTAAATACTTATGAAATATCATTTTTTCAGCTATAATGATGAAAGGACTACCACGTCAAAGAAAAAAAATGAACAGTTATAATATGCCTGAAAGTTTTTTCTTCCTGTTTTTTTTACCATCTATAAACATTGTACGAGTACATAGTACAGTTTCTTGGAGAAATGTCTCATTAAAATATAATGATTCGCGCAGTAAAGAAATCATTATTGCTTTTTTAATTCGCGGAATAAAGCGGAACTATATTTTGATATTTTAGATGTAATGGAAACTGCAATAGCAAAATGCATCAGTTTCCAACAAAATCTGCTAGAATAGAATTTCATGATCTTAGAACATGTAAGTGCTTTCTGAGTTTAAATTATAACTTATTTATATTATAAAAACTGGGCAATGGTTTAAAAACATTTTTTATTTATTGTAGTTGACTGATGTTTGAGGCTCTTTAATCTCGGGTTCAAATTGTTCAAACGATTAGTAGTTAGTAGGTATAGTTAGATTGTTTCTGATGATATTTTTACAGCATGTAACAGCTGTCACCAATAAATAAAACAATATTTTTATACTAATGCAAAAATAATGTAAATATCTTTGATATAAGAGTTTTGAGAAGAATCTTTAGGGCTGTTCAAGAAAGTGGCATTTGGAGGTCAAGGTATAATGAGGAGCTGTATACACTTTATAGGGGCGAAAATATCACGTGGTTATATGACAACGCGGAGACTGCGCTGGATTGGCCACATGTATAGAATGCCGGACTATATAAAATATGCAATGCCTATGTACGCAACCCTCGAGGGCTAGAGAAGAGCTGGATGACCGAAATTGAGATTGCTGGACTAGGCCACATTAGATTTAAGACTGCTCGATCAAAGCTACTGGAGAGTATCGCGTTGGGTAGTCCAGGATGGAGGAAGTTTTTGAAAGAGGCCAAGACCCACTAAGGGTTGTAGTGCCATAAAGTAAATTTAATGTATATAAATAAAATATAATTAATATAATAAATAAATTTGATTGAGTCAAATATATTAAAAAATACATAGAATATAATAGTTGAATAAAAAAGCATTTGGTAAATTATATTACAACAGATTGGTATATTATAATCAAAATCATATGTGGAATACGTAGGTGCATAATATATCTAACAAAATAAATATTTTTACAATATAGACACCATCGATTGTAATCATATTTCACAAAGGATTTTTTTTCTTAATATATCACCAATTTATATTTTAAATTTAAAATATCGAAAATTTCAAGCTTCAGTTTATTTGATATTTATAAATGTGATTAATCTAGTCGTAGTGAAAAGAAAAGTAAATAATATTTACGTAACAAAATCTCCAATAACTTCGCCTTCAATTTCAATTAGTTATTCGACTGACTGCCAATATAAAAAAAAGTGAAACGAAAATAATACTCATTTAATTTTATGAAATATCTTCAACCTTAAAATTGAATGAAAATAGTTATATTAAAAGACCTTTTCGATAACTTCTTAAAGTTCTCCTATATGGACCATTTTTGTAAAAAATATTTTATCATAAATTAGATGACTTAATATATTATGATGGCTTAGGGATGTTACTCTGTATTGTATATTTTCTTTCTTTCTTCGAGATTTTATAATCTTAAGAAATCTGTTTAGTTTACATCGGAATTGGATATTAATAATTTTGCCTTTCACAACAACGCATAAAAATTCACCTACTGGTGTACTTGTTGCTCATATAGAAAAGTAAATAATGGTGTGTAGTGTCTATTACGAAACGGGATTTCATGAGTCTACGATTCATATTATTATATATGTGTGTATCCATTAAACTCATTGCTGATGGTCACAATAATTTCCACTGATTTAGACAGTTTCGTTATATTCAACGATCATATACTTAATTATTCATTTTTTCTTAGCTTTCAAAGCTTAATGAACTTTTTTTTATATACTATCAGAATCCCATAAATACACCGTGACCACATCGTGATTCAAAGCCAGATCTTTGGATGACAAACAAGTGACTTATATATTATAATAATACGAGTGCCGCATTTCATTCCTTCCTGCATCCCATAGCTCTAAACTTTCTCAACCTTTTTATACCTGCAGACCACTGAAAATGGTTACATGTACGTATTACAGTTCACGTGGATTTTTTCACGTAAATCATTAATCTATTTTAATAACAAAAAAATGCACAAATACATACTATCAGGATTTTGAAGATTTTATTGAATTTTTAGTATATGTTTGGACGCCAAAAAATCGCGGATCACCAGAAAATTTCTGCCGACCACCGGTTGAGAAACACTTGTGTAGACAGTATATTCGTACTTATATAAGAAGGTTGAGTATACCATTTTAGGTTACTAGATTGAATGTATACATACAAAAAATAACGTTTTATGATCATAACGTCATGTTTACATAATATAAGTTCAGAAAACTGTAAAACATTAATTTTAGAATAAAAAAAATTAAATAGGTATCTGCCTTTTATTTTCAAACGAGACTTGTGCGGATTATCTATTCTATCTATACTTTCATGTCCAACGGAATTTGTGTTTTATCAAAGCATTCATAGCTAAAGAATAATATACCCACTATTACTAGGGAAAAGTTATTGACATGAAGCTTTGTTGTTACCTAATTATTACGGAAACTTTCTGTAATATTTCCATAGATGAAGTGATTATTCGTGAAAATGTTTTATCGAATTACCATAAACAACATAAACAATTTGTCCAATTTGAAAACGTCTGAGAACGTAAGCTATTTCTATGGATAATATTGCGCAAATGGGCGAATCTTCCTGTCTCATGCATTATTATACTTTAATTTGCAATTACACTACTTCAAGTTGGCATAATACAGACCTCAATTATTCAGCGGGGCTTGCACGGGTATAACACATAAATACATACATTTATTTATAAATTTATATGAAGTTGCTCCTGGGGAGTCCAGGCTGTACGGCTGGAAAATGTGCGTTTTCTGCAAGCAATGCGAAATTGCCAGCATTAAATCATAATTTATTTAACACGACAGGCATTACGGACGACGTGTATATCAAAACATGAATTTGAAAAAAGTAGTTTGTGTATACGAAACTACTTTAAAGAAAGTGGTGAAATGAAAAATAATGGTTTTCATAGTTTTGATAAAAATATTTTGAATTTTACATTTTAATATAATTTTATCACGTCACAATTATTATAACAAAAAGTTAAAAACTCATATTCTAGTCATCAAGAACAGCTAACTTTTAAACCGATTTTATAAGTCTAAAAAATGGGCCAAACATAATAGATTTCAAAAATGAATTCACATTGTCATGCACCTTACGTTATTATATCGTGAACGAGTCACTTACATTCAAATTGAACAAAGTCTTCGCGTCAATTACATTTCACCTTCTACTGATTCGGTCATTCGAGTCACAAAAACTAAATTCAACATCGACTGCATTCACGGAGAACGCTCGGACTTGCTTCAGTATTAGTACCGTTTGATGCACTTTTGCCTTTAAAGCATTTACGAAGTACCCTACAGATAGGGCCTAAGGGCCTACA